>NC_082596.1:87650867-90050867 GCF_030936135.1 Gavia stellata
GATAAGACCCCTTCCTTTCAAAGCAGGGAGGAATTTTTTTTATTGTTCTGATGCTGGTTGTGCTGAAGGAGAAATAAGGACAGAGTATCTGAAGAGGTTCATCTTCAAGAGCAATTATTAGGTAATCCTGGAGCATATTTGATGTCAAGACTGCCTTACCGGTAGCTTGAGTAGCCCTAACGTTGTCAGGTTTTTCCTTTCTTCCTGAACAAAAACTGCCTGTCTTCTAAAAGACTATTGTGCCTCAACCACTATCTGCCTTGTATGCAGCTAGAATGGAGGAAAAGAAAAGGCTGTAATACTTCCTGCCCTGCAATGTCATCCTATGTGTGAATGAAGTGGCAAAGCACTAGGAAGGCTCCCTTGCACAGCATCATCCACAGTTACACGCACACCTTTTTGGGAAAAGGCTTACCAAAGGACAGGTGAACTTCCAGATATATCCATCTCCCTGATCCACTCAAACTTTTGTGCTTTTTCCCATCTCAAGAGCTGAAATGAGCTAGCATCACCTGATAAGCTCAATGCTAATAATGATACACAGGCAACAGAACAGGTAATATATCTCATTATTTTAATACTACTCAAGTGACTAGTCCTTGCTGTTCTACAGTACTTTTTCAGATATGTTAACCATGTCTAAGGATTGTCTATTAATGACTCAAGTGGTCATTGATAATTTTATTTCCCTTTCATTGTAATATTTGTGCTATTTTAAATGAAATTGAGCCTTTAGGTAGCAGAATATGTGAAAGGATCATGTTTATAGAATTGGACTATCTGAAAATTTTTTTTAGAAAAGTATAATATAAATCTTGAAAACCACTTCAAAAATACACTCTGGGACATTATCATGAAGCCTAGAGCAAGAATGCTATCCTTAATTAATGTATATTTGTAAATAATGTTTAATTTTTCTCATAAATGTTAATTAATTTGATTAATCTGTAGGATTAAAAGTCAATCAGTTATTTCAAACACAATGTGTTTCATGCTGTTCCCTCCATAAATCTAGGATTTGGCTTGCATTTCAAACAAAAATATTATCCAGACTGTGGATTGTTTTCCCTCCAGGAAAAAATTTAGAGTATGTGTTGGTTGGCAAATGATACATTGCCAACATAACTTTCTCTGGCATCTGTCCATTAGCTCAAAAGGAAGAATTAGCATTGTCCTCCTGCTTGGCAAAGGAAATTAATTAGGATCAGAAACTTGGTTGTCTCAACTATTACAGAGCTTCCACAATTACAGCATAAAATCCCACACACATTCCATTAATGAAAACAGAAGCCATGCAATTTTTTGTCTCAAAACCCTTGTTTTGCCCAGCCTACCCAGACAAGAACAGTATGTATGCATTCCATTCCTTTATTAGCTTGTGCATGATATCTGGATATTTTGGTCAAAAAGCATGGCAATTGGAGTGCAGCTGTTGTAGCTCCCTCCAGACTTCCCACAGGATGTATATTCAGTCTTGACACACACAGCTCCCCAAAAGAGCAATGAAATGAAAGTAATGTCCTCTGTTATCACCCAAAAGTGAGGATTCTTACTCTCAGCCAAGAGAAGTAGCAGACTGCTGCCCTCTTAAGCAAAGGAGGATGCAGGGACTAAGCTATGAGCCACCTGAGCAACACCCAACCTCCAGGCTGCAATCCTCTTTTTGATATGCTGCAACGACTGCTGTCCTTTACCTCAGACGGTGTATGCTCTCCAGATCTGTGCACTTTCATACTGGTAAGCAGAAAATAATAGCACCTCTGCTAAGGAGAAGACACTTCTGTTTCTGAAATGTTCTGGTGCTCACAGCTTAGCTACATTTAAATTAGGCAGGCAGTAAAATTTTCATGGTGATTTCTTTTAAAAAATAAAGTGATGCATTTAGAAAGAAATTATTTGCTGGAGTATCAGTTAAAAATAAGGATGACAATTACAAACAGTACAGAAGGAACAAAAGAATACAATATTGAAGAAATTAGAGTTATTTATCTGAAAGAGATTTATGTAGGGGACCAAAAAGTACAGTAGAATGAGCTGCAATGTCATCAACTTTGACCTACTGAAAGCAATTAGTGTGATACCAGAGTCAGCTGCATTTATGACAAAATATAACCTCTCTGACCCAGAGAGATGAAAATAATGACCAGAATTTCTGAGGTGGTATAATAATTCAAGTACTAAATACTCTGTGAGGGACTGTGAAGGTTCGATACATATCAAAGTCAGAGAAAACTGGGGTCATTTAGGCCTAGACACTGAAAGGTACTTAAGGGCTTAACTTTCCTTCCCCCCTGCCCCTAGCAGCATTAATGCTTTTCTGTATCTGATCATCAAAATCATGTGAGATTAGGTTCTATACCATTAGTAAGATTTTATTAGCAAGTAGTAAGCAACATCTTGACTACTGTTGGATAGGTAACGGGAGACCTGTACTTGATTGTTGTTTCATGCATTCATCAAAAAATGAAATGTGAAAAATTACCTGTTGGCCAATGTACCATTGAAATGTCTTACATATTGTGACTAAGCAGAATTTGTTACAGATACAACCATGGTAGCGGCTAAGCTATATCAAATCCCTGTTCTGAAAATAACTTATGTTGTGTTTATAATTTAAAAGTAAGTGAATATGGACATTTTTTAATTAGTGTGTTCATACAAGGATGGTATTTTCTGTTCTACCATTACAGTGCAGTGTCTTTCCTTTTCTTTCTCTGTCCTTGAACAAGGTCTGTCAAAGAGGAAAGTTGAAAAAAGGTCTGATCTATGGAAAGCACTGTGTACTCAGCACCAAGTACACAAGTGGAGGCACTGTGTAGAATCCATGCCAGTCAATTAATCTGTTTTTCCTATTCAGGGGACAGAAGGGACTTCAGAAGCCCTTTAGCTAAACTTCAGTTTGACACCTTGCTCAAGTGTCTCACTCATTTACAAGAGCTTTCTGAATATATTCTGCTTCCAGATTTGTCACTGATAATTTCAAGTCATTTTGATTCCTTGGCCTTTTGTTTCGCTCTTAAAAAGAGTAAAAATAGTTGTCACAAGGAAGCTTGCAGAGATGATAACGTATTTGCAGTTTATTTTGAGAACTTTGGAAATAGAATTTGTTTCTCACACTAATTCATAGTCTTTCTCTCTGTGTACTTTCTGCTTGAGATATTCACCCAGTTACATATTTTTGCTGGAAAACTCCTCATGAAAGTCAATGGAGCAAGAGTACTTCTGGGGCCAAAATTTAAAGATAATGCCCCAAACCCAGTGATTTGTTTTCTGCAGAAATATTTGAAAATCTGGTGAATAAATTGTGTCTGTGGACTCTTTGCTGGTGTAAAACCTTAGCAAGATAGGACCTCCCTGACAAAGCTGTAACCTCCTCATGCTTAACTGCATACAAATAAGGTAAAAAGAAAGTGAATGAACAAGACTAGTGTAATTATTTTTCTTGTCAAACCAGAGCTCTGCTGTAAAACATCTCAATTTTTAAGTGTTAAAATAGCACCTTTTATTGAGTACAGTCAGATGTAACCAAAATAATTCAAATGCACTAGTTAGCTGAGCTTATGTACAAAACCAAACCAAACCAAAAATATCCTGAAATGTCCTTAGATACATACATGCACAACATCTTTGGGTGATGAAAGACAAATAAACATTTTCACATTATCCTTCCGCTGATCTTGTGAATCAAGCAGAGTAATCACAAGTCAGATTTTCTGTAGGCATCCAGGTCAAAGTTGCTCCCAACAGTTAGCTGAGCTTTGGCATGCGGATCACTTCTTTGTAGAAGTCTGAAACTGGACATGCATGCAACAATTCTTTTGTTTTAAAAAGATCTTCTTTTATTGTTATTTTAGCATAAGAAACACAGAGATCAGATTTTCCCTGCAACATGTTCATCAGCGCTCCTTAGTCTAGGTAAGAATTTCTCAGGGCATCCAGAATTCCACCATGGAGCTTTTTCTTTCTTTCGTTCTTTGCCTAGCCAACTGCTTCACTTCTTCCTCGACTAGCCCCATAGTTTGAAAAAAAAGCTGGAAAGCAGGCAGTCATGTTTCTCAAGGTACACTTTCTTTTCTGCCAAAAGAGAGAACAGAGTCAGTTCTCACAAAATAATCGGTGAAAGTCCCTTTCCATCATATCTCATGTTTCTGGCAGGTGACTTCTGAACACTCTCACCAGCTCATTAAAACTTCTCTTCACCAAATTAATTTGAAAGGAATGGTTTGTCTTAGTAGTCATCTTTTGGTCAAATATGCTCTGTTTAAACACATGGTCTTCAAAGGTGCTATTCCTAAACCAAACACCGTAATTTCTCATGCTCCCCTTCTCAGTCTCCCATTCAGTATGGAGGCAAAAGTCAGGAAAAAGGACAGATACTGTGATAGAGTTCACAGGTGAATGTAAGAGAGTAAACACAAAGAGGACTTAGTGGTAAGGCAATAAAAGTTTGTTCGGATTCTTTGAAGAACACCCACGATATCAGCATAAAGAAGTGGATATGTTTCGCAAACAGTCTACAGTAGCGGTAACTGCTTTTACAACATTCTTACAGACTCTGCAGAATGAATGTTTTGACCTCTGCATTAAAAATTGTTGTCAGCATCAAAAAACTATATTTGTGTGTGAGTATATGTATCAAGGTTTACATTAAATAAAACTGTGCTCAGGTAATTTGTTATATTTTGTCAAGGTATATGGATAAACATATGATATATTTTGCTTCTTTTACAATAGCCCACTATAGTTAAGCAACAAGTAAAAAACATTATTTAAATTAAATTTTTAAACTTTTTTTCTGCAGAAAAATCAGGTGGCATGTCTCTCATGTAAGTTACACAATCAGTATTCATCAGAGTACAGATTAGTTTGTGCAAAATAAGGTACTTACTCAGCTGGCAGGAAAGCAGGCAAGCTTACAGAGAGGCAGAAATTAAGGAAGATGGTGGGATGCTGATAGTTACAAACACAAGATTTGGAAATGAGAGTATTGGGGGAATACAAGGGGTACTTTCTTTTACACAATCACACTGACAGTGTTTTAACCACTTGGGTAGGAGCAGCATAAGCCAAAATACCAGATTTAACATTTCTTGATTGTTAGTTGTTATTTCTTCTTGTACTGAATTTTGCCCTCTTCTTTGGGTGGCAGTGATTCAGGGTAAAAACAAGGACTTAAGAACCTGAAAGTGTATTTCCAGCTGAATTACACAACTGGTCTTCATCTCTGTAATTAACTTTATTGTCAGCAAGACTCTATGAATTCCTTAAATAGGATCCCTGAACTGCTTCAACATACATTCCTAAAGCTAATCACATTTTACACTTCATGCCATGTATTTCGTATATGTATTCTTGAAAGCACATTGTTCCTTCAGAATACTTTATCTGATAAGCAAAGCAAGTGGAATTCCAGTTTCATAGATGTTGGCTGCTTAGATCAGTTTCTTGGTCCCACTTCATTGTCCCATTTGAAGCCCTTCTACAATGGAATCAAAGAGGAAAACTGACTAAAATTTGTCTCCTTTACTTCCAGCACTTAGCTTCAGGATGGTGTATGAGCTGCTGAACTATGGACACTATTTAGGCTGCTTGTAACTATACCCATGGCCATACCCAAAAACAGGATCAAGGAAACAAGTTTCCTGACAGTAGTGTCCCCTGCTTTTTGCTGGGAAAGTTGAATGTAGAATACAAAGAGAATTTGGCCCTGTACGATTCAAGTCACAGGAAAAGCAAGAATCAAAATGTGAAAAAGTTATGCAGTACTTTGTTTACGTATTTTATTTACTTTGCTTGCTTTTGTTTTTAGCCAAGCATAACTAGTATCTGGAGTTTTTGTTCAGTTTTTTTTAATATTCCCATTAGCCTAACTCAGGAGCAGAAGAGTGGCTCCAATAATCAGAATTTAACAACTGTTTAAAATAGTGCAGGATCTTTTTATATTTTCAGTCTAAGCCAAACACTTAGCCAAGATTATGTAATGAGCTATGACAAGAAGAAATCCTGCATTTTTCTATCATCTTCAGCTTTCTCATAACATATCAAGGACCCAAGGACCTACAAACCACTGCTCTTAGCATTAGTGCAGTTTATTCATATATTATTCAGTAAGCTAAGTGAAGAAATCATAATATTGTAGGAAGAAAAAAACAGATTTTGTATAAAAGCTGTTGTGTCTTTATCATTGAAATTGAGTAATTCTTCCTTTTCACTTGGAACTTTATTATTCTGCTAAATATGTGTGCAACTTAGAATATAGTGGGGAACAATGCAAATGACTTGTTTTGTTAAAATATTGACAAAATGAGGTAATGATCCAATATTGTAATTGCACTGCCACAACAGAGAACAGTATTATTTATGATATGAAAGCAAAGGTAATTCTTTACATTCTCTCCTTGCAAGCTTTTTTCATAGATCTAATTCTCTCATTGAGAAAGGCAAAGGTCTGAGTTGTGTCAGGAAATTCAGCTGTGATGTTTCCCCTTTTACATGGTATTTTTTCTGTAGCTTGCATTCAGAGGAGGTAACTGCCACCCTTTTCAGAATAGGATAGTAGGAAGCAATCAATAGTTCCAAAAAAATCTTAGGGAACATACTGCTTTTGTGTGTCTTATGGTGTCTTTTGATACTCCTGAAGAGTGTTTGTTCTCTTCAATAATCTAGCCAGAGACTTGACCCTATCATTCCTTTAAAATGAATGACTTCTTTAATTCTTCTTTTCTGAGCACTGTTGTGTGAAAGCAAATGTTGTAGGCACATGTGTTGACTTAAAAGGTTCCTGAAACTCTGAACAAAGGAACTGCTTCTTATTGTTTGCTTTGTGACATGTTCAAGGAAAAAGAACCTTAAAGTCTTTGCAGATACATAGGACTGAATAAAAAATAATGGACAAAAACAGTTTCCAAAACACCTAACTCCACATTCAATTTCATCCTTAATGGAAGTAAACTGCAACCTAATCACAGGTATTTTAAATAATTCTTCTTCCTGTACTATTGTGCATTGACCCTATTGGGAAATGCTGAAGCAGGGTAAATTAGCACAAATAGAAAACTGCTGTAATGTAGATGTGCTGCTTCTAGCACTAATCTATCTTGTTTAGAGTTAGCCAAGATACTACTGTATGGCTCTGTATTGTGCATCTTAAGAAATCAGTTAGCTGTATCAAAGTGTGAAAAAAATGTATTCTTATATCAGAACCTTATCTAAATGTGATTTTTATGTTAATGGTTAAGGTCAACAGTGTCAAATCTGGATGTTAAAATATATGTGTCTAAAAATGAAGTTTGTTTTTTTTCAAAACTGCCTTTCTGAGTTAAATGGGAGAGACAAATATTTTGTATAATTGAAACAAAGCTACCTATACTTACCTGTCCATAATATGCATAGCGCTTGACCTTCTTTAGTAGGTAGAAAGCAGAATTTCCATTAGTTCAGTGTTATACTATTATAAAAAACTCATTTCCTTAACATATTGCTTTTAAATATGACAGAAACAAACAACTGTGGCTTCAAAATGGTTAGACGATAACTCTTGCTCTTCTTTTCTCTTAACTTGGGTGGTGTCTTCCTCACTACTAAAAATTCTCAATATTTAAATGGGATTGTGGGAGCCTTCATCAAGGCAGTCAGGTTAAGAAAAGTCCTTTTTAGAACTAGATATGGGTTTTTGTTCTCTTTGTGCATGTACATAGATTTATTCTGTAATAGAGTGTTTACTGATATAAACCCCAGGAAAATTAATTTTGTACATGTATGTTTTATACCTATTCGGGGGCAAGCCTGTGAATTTCCATTTTCCGTAAGTATTGTCCGAGAAGGTACCATCCTGTATCTAAAACAATATTAAAAATCCATAAAGGCTGCAAAATCAACATCTTACAAGGTAAAACAGAGCTTCCAAAAGCATCTGCTTTGGACAAAGTATAGTTTTCACTGAAGAATGCTTTTCCACCAAATATGCCTTTGAATGATATTGAATAGATCTTGTCTAACTTTCTGCTGAACCTTCCTGAGGGCAGGGATCTTATAAACCATGAGTTCTGGACTTTATGCAATCTGTTTGTAGATCTGCCCCTGAGTCAAGAACCCACGAAGCTACAGCTTTGCTCTCTCTGGGGCAAACGTCCACTATGGATCTGCCTCCAGTTGGATTCTGAAGGGTACCTGACCTTACAGTGGCTGCAGCTGATAGATCTTCCCTATGCGTGGTCACTCACAGAATCACAGAATGATTGGAAGGGACCTCTGGAGATCATCTAGTCCAACCTCCCATGCCAGAGCAGGTTCACCTAGAGCAGATTGCACAGGAATGCATCCAGGTGAGTTTTGATATCTCCGGAGAAGGAGACTCCACAGCCTCTCTGGGCAGCATTTCTGTAGTTCTGCAGTAGCCTGATGGATGTTCATCAGCTTAACAACTGTTATTAGCATCAAAACTGTCACGATCTTAAATTTCACCCAGCACTTATGGTATCCAAGGATCTTCTAGTTCACTGAAAAATTACTTCTGTCCAACCTAAAATTGAAACCAAATTAAAAACCAGGACAAAATAAAACACACTGTAAACAATGACATTTCTATCAAATTAAAAAATCTTTTTAGACCAGCTATTGATAGGAAAGTGTTCTTATGATCACTTTTTTATTCAAGTACTCTTGCCTCATTCAGCAGATGACTGTTGCTTTGATGTTCCTATTTTTTATCCTTCCCTTCAATATGTCATGTCAAAATTAATTTAATGCACACTACCCATTCCTTGCACTGAATAAAAATATATACATTTTCCCCCAGGAGTTTCTGGGTGATCTCATTAAAAAATTTTAAAACATTAATGACTGCTTTGTTTTAATGTTCATGTAGTATGGGGTGGTATTATTATTATTTCAAATTAATTGCTAGGAAACTGGAGATTCAAGACAGCTGATGTTGGAGTCACTAATTTGTTTTGGTTTCCCAATCTAAGGTATCCATACAGAATCTGATTTCTTTAAAGTTCCTACTGTTGGTAGTGCACAGAAACAGCAGCAAGGATATTAGGGTATGGAAGATAACTCTACCATCCTGTTTAACTGTCTAGGGTGCTGGCTGAGTTTCCATGTATTGTCATAGAACCGTCGAATATCTCAAGTTGGAAGGGCCCCATAAGGATCATCAGGTCCAACTCCCTGTTCCACACAGGACTACCTAAAATTAAACTAAGAGCATCATCCAGACGCTCCTTAACTCTGATAGGTTTGGTGCCATGACCACTTCCCTGGGGATCCTGTTCCAGTGACCAACATCCCTCTCAGTGAAGAACCTTTTCCTGATGTTCAATCTGAACTTCGCCTGACACAGCTTCATTCCATTTCCTCATGTCTTATTGCTGGTCACCAGAGAGAGCAGATCAGCACCTTCGCCTCTGCTGCCTAGCCTGAGGAAGTTGTACATTGCAATGAGGACACCCCTTGTCAATACAGACCAAGTAGACCCTCCAAAGAGACAGAAGTCTGAGCATGCCTATTTTCTTTGTCCGCATAGTTATTCTAAAATGTTTGAGTTTATACCATGTTAACTTTCTGTGATAACACCTTTTTAACTGGTGTTCAGAGAAGTCCACCAGCTTCTGCAGAATATGTAAGTCAAAATCTAGGTATGTTGAACTGAGCATCCAGAAAGTAAAACCACATCATTATCAAATCATGCATAAAGGACTATTTAAGTGATTTGGCATGATAACATAAACCAAGCAAGGCTTAAATCCAGATTTTTCAGGCTAGCACCTAATCTTGATGTTGAAAGTATTTTTCTCATTCATCTGCTTCACATATACTTCACACTTTTCAGTGTCTTCAGTAAAGGAGGCACAGCTGATTCAACTTAATTCTCTCTACAGTCCTTATTCATCACTAAGACATTCAATTCACAAAATAAGCAAGGAATTTAAAATGTAGTATCAGCCTACAGATAGACTCAAGGCGTGAGATGAGACAAGCAACTAAAAGACTGTATGTGTGATCCGAGTTCTAAAATTTACAAAACTTCCTAAACAACCCCAAAGGTGCAAAGGCCCATACCCACACAGGTGACCACCTCATAAGTGATCCTGACCTTCCTCACATCTGCTGTAGCTACAAAAATCCCAGTAGGCCAACAAATTCTTGCTAAGTATCACTTAGGATACTGAGGTACCATACCATTGGGTTCCTCCCCCTCTAGTCACAGTTCTTCCTTTCTACTTCTTCCATTGGTTTAATCTATTCTTTCATGGTAATTTGAGTTACTCTTCTGCTGCTGGGGTCCCAAAGAAGTACAAAACCATTATAGATTTCATTACTAGATCTTCTCAATTTATGAAAAACTCAAGTTCTTTGACATTTGAAAGCAGTTTCTTTCTTGGCGTATTCTAGAAATTGTTGCAAAGAGGATGCTATTTTCCACACAAGAACAAGACTGATCTATTTTTTCCAGTGTTTTCCTTATTATTACAATCGCAAGAAAAATCACTGTATCTTAAAATAGATGTAATCTACTAAACAGAAGCTTTTTTAAATTTCTGCATCTGAACCTGCAAGCATTGTTTTTGTGCATAAAAACATGATAAGACTGATTATAATAGAGATAATTGTTTAGATTTATGGCTGTTGAAGCAGTTTTGTGAGCTATAAGGGCTATCAAAAATGTGTACAGCTGCACATGATTTAGCAATTAGCAGTGTCCAAAACATCTGTCTCTGGCAGATGTTTCAGAAGCTGCTAATTTTAAATTGCATCAAAAAGAATCTTACATGTAAGAGAACACTCAGGTCTTGTGAAATATAAAATTATTAGCTTAACTTTTGAAGTGTTTTAAAAGGTTTTTTTTTAAAATAAAATTTTGACTAAGCAAAAATCTTTTATGTCAATAGGAAGACTAAGTAAGGTTCTATGTTATGTTCATGAAAATCTGTGTTTGAATAGTGGTTTCTTTAGTAAATAAAAGAAATATTATGCTTTGAGACTTTATATACTTAGCTGATGTATCTATCCTTGAACACTATAAAGCATCTCTGTGATTCTAAGTCTTACTCTAAAGTTTACAAATGTTTGTGAACATTTCAGACAAACTTGAGGCTCAAATAATCATTTCAATCTATCTTCAAGAGACTGTGTACAAGTATCATGTGCTATGACCTTTATGCATAAAATAAATGAAAAATAAAATATTTCTACTACAACTTGAATTTGCTAACAGTACTAATGCAAAGCTTTCCATAGCAATCAGGTGTTAAAAGGCCAATGCAGGATGATTTGGCTTTCTGAGATGGACAATTTGCACTCTTTTAGATCAGATTTTGGTGTTAAGTGTGTTGATGCTTCCTTTCCTCATTGTCACTTAGGGACTGAAGTGAGAAATCTGTAATAATACTGTTTCAACTTCGGGAGGGAGGAGGTTGGTTTGTTTGGGGTTTTGTTTGTTTGTTTGTTTGTTTGCGGTTTTTTTGGTTGTGAATTGCTGATGATTTTCCTGAAAGTTTCATAAATAGGGGAAATATGCTCTTTCTTAATCAGTTGCATTTTATTCCAGTGTCATGAGGCAACTTCTATTCTTCATGTGTTCTTACCTACGAATTTTGACATCACTGTTTGCTGGGTTAAAACCAGCTAACATTAACAACATAAAAAAAGGTTTATCAAGGAAATTATACAGTACTACTGCCAGAAAACAACTTAAAAAAAAGATTTTATACTCCAGTGAGTCTTTGAAGCTTCTGTTAATTTATGCTAAACTGGCTACAGCACTATGTATGAAGTTAGCATTTTTATGTATTTTAGGGCAACAGCAAATTCTGAAGTTGATAGTGTACAGTAAAATAATTTACTTTTATTTTTAGATTTATTCAGGACATTTTTGATATTTTATGGCTCTAAGTACATTATTACAGTTCAATACAGGACACATGAACATAGAATTAACCATTTTCAGGTCAGAATAAATGGCAGGAAATAACATCAATTTTTTTATCCAATCTAATTTTCAAATTTTTGACCTGACTTCTCTCTGGATATTATTTTCTGAATAAGAGAGGAGAAAAGTAGGAGGAGTAGAAGAGAATTAATTTCAAAAGGATTTAAGAGTACGTTTCCCTTTTGATTCACTAGTATTGGAAAAGCATTACCTTAGCTCTATAGTGCATCTTTCTGAGTTCAACCTTTAATTCAAAGAATTGAGATAAAGCATATGACTAATTAACCTAACAATGCTATATTGAACATGATCTAGTCTTTTTTCGAAAACTGGCAATTTATTAATTTTCTTATCAAAAATGGGCTTTCTGACCCTATTAACAGGGCACTCAGACCATTTGCGTTAATCCTTCACTATCCATTCTTTTATTAGCTATTGTAAATTTCACATGTAATATGGTGTGTAAATCAGGTTTATTTTCTAAAATAGTAGCCTGCCAAAAGGGGAAAAAAACCCCCGCTGGTATAATCCCTTACAGAATCATTAATATCTAGCAGTCTGTTTGCAAAGCCAATCAAGTTCACGCTTACAATATTTGGTCACTTTTGTATTTATTCTGGTTGATATGTAGTGAAATTAATCACGTTTAAAAGATAAAATTTATGTTACTTCATATGGTATGTTCATTTAAAATATTACAATCAAGATACAGCACATTTTATTTACCCTTTGATAAAGCAGAAACAATTTAATTTGAAATATATTCATTACACTGCGGTTAACGCAGGCCCATGCACAATTCAGAGCAGTGAATTGTATAAAACATATGGAGTATAAACAGCTCATATCTTTAGTAGACTATGCATGGCTTGCCTATGCAAAATGGTTTATTTTACTTCTGTCTCCTTGGCTTTTGTCCTGAGTTTGCACTTCCATTGTTCCTTGCTATTTCCTGTCTTTCAATATGGGGAGTAAAAGTGAGAAACAAAAATTTAATATGGAGTATGTGCACAACTAGCACAAGCCTTCAGCTGCAGAGTGGATAACATTAACAATAATCCTTTGGCTCTGGTAAGAGGTCTCTGCAGATCCACAGAAACCCTAAGCTAACCTTATTAAAGAATATTTCTTTTATCTTTATTTTCTCACATGAGTTGCAGAACTTCTTTAAGGACCATGCTGTCCTTGGTTATGAGCCTTATAGTTTAGCCAGCCACTCCAGAGAAAAGGTGGTAAATAATAGAATTCTCTAAAATGTCAACAGGGGATCTACAGAGCTTGCTTTAAAAATACAGAATATAGAGAAAGCGATGTTACGTGAAAAAATCCTAGAGATTATGCAATTTTCTGTTAAAATACGTAAATAAGAAAAAATATTTAAGTAAGTGTATTAAGACTTTTAAATAAAGATATCAGCTAAACATACAAGGCTAATTTGAAGACAATATTTTGCATAGTATTGTGCTAATAGGTCTTGGTAATCCCAGTTTTGTATAATTTAAACTCTGCTTTCACCCTCCAGTTTTTCAAAAGCTTCTGTGTTTTGCTTGTCCTTTTTTTGGTGTATGTTAGAGGGAATTTGTTGTTCCCTCTTATCTTTTACATCTTTCATTTTTCCTTAGATCCAGCAAAACATTTTTTTGTTTTTATTTCATCTATATATATATTCTGTTTTAATTTGAAGGTTAGACTTAAGAATATTCAACACCTCAAAAGAAAAAACCCAGCCAAAAGACCCATCTCAAACTACAACCCAGCCAGCCTTCCCACCATCCTGAGTTATGTCTGTTTTTATACCAAATAATAAACCTGAAAGAGAAGGACATATTGTTAAAAATTCTTCTCAATTTTATGTCATATTTCCACAAACATGTTATCTAGCCTGAATGGTGGTGGCTGCAACTTGGTAAGCAATGGCAGTATATCTAGCACTGTAAAAGACATAATATATGTATGTTGTCTGTCCCACAAACTCATAGGGATATTTTGCTGAGCTACTGACTTACAAGAAAACCTGAGAATCTTTCTCAGTTTTCCTGTGAAAATTGAACATACCTTTTGCTTTAATCAATTACAGCAGTGCTATCAGGCAGGTTGCAACACAGGCAACACTGACTAGTTACTGCAGCTACAGCAGTGTGAACTTTATAGCACTCTCATGCAATTGTGTGAACATCTGCTTTTATTACTCTTCTACTTCCCTGCTTTTCAAAATGTGAACAGTTTTTTCCTATTATGTTCTGTACTGAGCAAAGCCATCAATTTTAAGCATCTTGTCCATATTTGCTGCAGAATGAAATCATTTTCTTTTCTCATCAAACAATCTGTATAATTAGAGTACTTTATAGCTATCTGTATCAGACAATTAGTGTATTAATTGCTGAGGGTTGGACTATACCAGTGAACATGTAAGCAAAATTTTATAAATGTGATTACATTGTTGAAAGTGTAATGAACAGGAATGGCATTTCTATAGACAATGAATACTTTTCTCCAGAACCCAACAACAAAGCTTTCTGATTTTCATTATAGATAGTCAGTTGTTTATCCTCAGGGGATATTTCCCTTTTCTATATCTCAGATTTTCTCTTTAGATTTGAAAGGCCTAATTCTGATCCAGCTTATTTAGGTTTTACTGTAAAGGAATTAAATTGATTTCAAAAAAGTTGGTCTGCGTTTATGAAGCCATAACTGGTAGGTTACCGTGGCTCAGAGTCTTTAGAGCAACCTTTGAGCATTCACTGGAAATTAGTCTCTTGTCTTGCTGCTGTGGTTTCTTAACAAATAAACATGGGGTGCATAGCAGCAATTTATCTGAGTTTTTTGACAAGTAGTTAGCATATTATTCTAATCATTAGGGGTTTTAGAACACATCTGATGTGTGTCATACTTTTGTACATATGTGGCCTGTTAGTTAAACTGAGAGGGCTGTATTGTGCTTCAAGAGAGTTATTCTAGTCTTCCCTTGCAAACTGACTAACAGCTCCATCATCCTCCAAAAGTATGAACTTTGCAGTCTCACCTGAGATAAGTCAGGCCCACAAGCAAATAGTCTTGAGACAACAACCTTTGCTCACCATTCTCAACCAGCTACTCTGAGGTAATACTGTGACTGTTTCATGAAGAGAAACAAGTATGTCTTCATAGTGTCTGTTTTCACTGTATATATTTTTTAATCCTCAAAATTAAATTATCTTTTTCAATTTTAAATATGGGCTGCATGCTAATATTTATGTCTTCCTGAGTGAAGGACTGGCAAACTGGAGCTCTTTGCCCTGTGGAGTGGAGCTCTGCCAAGGCAATGTCAGGAAGGAGAGCATAAAGGATACTGTACTCCTCTCTCCTCCCTCTATTTTGATCTCACAAAGTGTGATGATTCAGCTCTAGAGACAGATAGGTGGTTACATAAGCAATCTTTGCTATGGGACCTGAAAGCATTACGCAGATCCTGCAGATCCATGTGCCTTAGGCTCTGCATTGAGATGAAGCAGAGTTATGTCCTATGCTTTCTTGCTTGATGGGTTCCCAAGTAAATGACATTTGGGTGTGCAGATTAGGTAGGAGTTGCAGAATATTCAGAAAGGTGATTAATCTGAATGAGAAAGGGAATAGCTCTGTGAAAGATCAGTGAAACAGACCAAACAGGAGAAGCTGGAAGCCATCGTGCGGCGGGGCAGCTATGACGTGGTCGCCATCACAGAAACATGGTGGGACGACTCGCATGGCTGGAGTGCTGCGATGGAGGGCTATAAGCTCTTCAGGAGGGATAGGCAAGGAAGGAGAGGCGGTGGGGTGGCTCTGTACGTCAAGGAGTGCTTTGATTGTATAGAGCTGGATGATTGTCATGACGGGGTTGAATGCTTATGGGCAAGGATGAGGGGGAAGGCCAACAAGCCGGATATCCTGCTGGGGGTCTGTTATAGACCACCCGACCAGGGCGTAGAAGCTGATGAAGCGTTCTACAAGCCACTGGCAGAAGTCTCACAGTCGCAAGCCCTTGCTCTTGTGGGGGACTTCAACTTACCGGATGTCTGCTGGAAGTACAACACAACTAAGAGGAAACAGTCCCAGAGGTTCCTCGAGTGTGTCGAAGATAACTTCCTCATGCAGCTGGTAAGCGAGCCTACAAGGGAAGGTGCCCTGCTTGACCTGCTGTTTACGAACAGAGAGGGTCTGGTGGGAGAAGTGAAGGTCGGAGGCCGTCTTGGGCTTAGCGACCATGAAATGATAGAGTTTTCAATTTTTAGCCAAGTAAGGAGGCGGGTGAGCAATGCCACTACCATGGACTTCCAGAGGGCAGACTTTGCCCTGTTCAGGACACTGGTTGGGAGGGTCCCTTGGGAGACGGTCCTGAAGGGCAAAGGGGCCCAGGAAGGCTGGACCTTCTTCAAGAAGGAAATCTTGAAGGCGCAGGAGCAGGCAGTGCCCATGTGCCGTAAGAAGAGACGGCGGGGAAGACGGCCGGCCTGGCTGAACAAGGAGCTTATGCTGAGGCTCGGGGAAAAAAAGAGAACTTACCACCTCTGGAAAAAGGGGCAGGCAAGTGAAGAAGAATACAAGGACCTTGTTAGGTCATGCAGGGAGGGAATTAGGAAGGCGAAAGCCCAGCTAGAGGTCAACCTGGCCACGGTCGTGAGGGACAACAAAAAAAGCTTCTATAAATACATTAACAACAAAAAGAGAGCCAAGGAGGATCTCCATCCTCTACTGGATGCGGCGGGGAACATTGTCACGAAGGATGAGGAAAAGGCTGAGGTACTTAATGCCTTCTTTGCCTCAGTCTTTAACAGCCACACCAGGTATCCTCAGGGAATCCGTCTCCCTGAGCTGGATGACAGGGATGGAGAACAAAATAGGCTCCCCATGATCCCGGAGGAAGCAGTTAATGACCTGCTATGCCACCTGGACACTCATAAGTCTATGGGGCCTGATGGGATCCACCCAAGGGTGCTGAGGGAGCTGGCGGAGGAGCTTGCCAAGCCGCTCTCCATCATTTATCAACAGTCCTGGTCAACGGGGGAGGTCCCGGATGACTGGAGGCTTGCCAACGTGACGCCCATCTACAAGAAGGGTCGGAAGGAGGATCCGGGGAACTACAGGCCTGTCAGCCTGACCTCGGTGCCGGGGAAGGTTATGGAGAGGCTCATCTTGAGGGCGCTCACGGGACACGTGCAGGATAACCAAGGGATCAGGCCAAGCCAGCCAGTTCATGAAAGGCAGGTCCTGCTTGACCAACCTGATCTCCTTCTATGACCAGGTGACCCGCCTAGGGGATGAGGGAAAGGCTGTTGATGTTGTCTACCTGGGCTTCAGCAAAGCCTTTGACACTGTTCCCCACAGTATTCTCCTGGAGAAGCTGGCGGCCCGTGGTTTAGACAGGTACACTCTTCGCTGGGTAAAAAACTGGCTGGATGGCCGAGCCCAGAGAGTTGTAGTGAATGGGGTGAAATCCAGCTGGCGGCCGGTCACAAGCAGAGTCCCCCAGGGCTGAGTTTTGGGGCCGGTCTTGTTTAATGTCTTTATTGATGATCTGGATGAGGGGATAGAGTGCTCCCTCAGCAAGTTTGCAGGCGACACCAAGTTGGGAGGGAGTGTTGATCTGCTTGAGGGTAGGAAGGCTCTGCAGAGGGATCTGGACAGGCTGGATCGATGGGCTGAGGCCAACCGGATGAAGTTCAATAAGGCCAAGTGCCGGGTTCTACACTTCGGCCACAACAACCCCAGGCAATGCTACAGGCTTGGGGACGAGTGGCTGGAAAGCTCCCCCGCAGAAAAGGACCTGGGGGTGTTGATCGACAGCCGGCTGAATATGAGCCAGCAGTGTGCCCAGGTGGCCAAGAAGGCCAACGGCATCCTGGCTTGTATCAGAAATGGTGTGGCCAGCAGGAGCAGGGAGGTGATCATGCCTCTGTACTCAGCTCTGGTGAGGCCACACCTCGAATACTGTGTTCAGTTTTGGGCCCCTCACTACAAGAAAGACATTGAGGTGCTGGAGCGTGTCCAGAGAAGGGCGACGAAGCTGGTGAGGGGTCTGGAGCACAAGTCTTATGAGGAGCGGCTGAGGGAACTGGGGTTGTTCAGCCTGGAGAAGAGGAGGCTGAGGGGAGACCTTATCGCTCTCTACAACTACCTGAAAGGGGGTTGCAGAGAGGTGGGTGTTGGTCTCTTCTCCCAAGTGACTAGTGACAGGACTAGAGGAAATGGCCTCAAGTTGCGCCAGGGGAGGTTCAGGCTGGATATTAGGAAAAAGTTCTTTACCGAGAGAGTAGTGAAACATTGGAATAGGCTGCCCAGGGAGGTGGTAGAGTCACCCTCCCTGGAGGTATTCAAGGAGCGTGTGGATGTGGCATTGTGGGATGTAGCTTGATGGACATGGTGCTGTGTGGTGTTGGGTGGGTTGTGGCTTGTTGTTGTTGTGTGGTGGGTTTTTTTTTTGGTTGTTGTTTTTTTGTTTTTTTTTTTTTTTCCCAGGTTGGACTTGATGATCTTACAGGTCTTTTCCAACCGTAGTGATTCTGTGATTCTGTGATTCTGTGATTCTGTGATTCTGAGCACACAGTCACAAGCAGTCTTACAAGCACAAAGAAAAGCATCCAATAGTACTTAGTGATATTTAAAAAAAGACTGTCTTCACTACACTTAAAAAGAGACTGATACAAAACTCCTCTGACAAATGCAAACTTGCTCAAACTAAAGAGAATTCCAGCATCTGACAGAAGTCATATAGCAAAATAAGTAAAAAATTAGGCTGGGAGGCATATGCATAAAAGAAAAGTAATCTAGACGCATTTGCATCATTTCATGAATCTCTGCAGCTAGATGTATCGTTAACGTGAGTTTTCCATGTAAGCAGTTTGATCTTCAGCAAATTCATGAAACCACTAAGGACACAGTCCAGAAAAGCACTTCTATTAAGATATAGGCGACACTTAAAACCTTTGTTAAGTTTATTTTATGATGTGAAAATGATGGAGTCACCCAGCCTCTGAATTTACTCAATAACTCAGCAGGTGTCTTTTTTGCCCCTATTTTTGTCAGTGAAACAAATGGGGCTTGAATACAAAAAATAGTGAGATATTCCTGAATGGAGACTTATATTTCTAACTACTGAAAAAAAAAAAAAAAGGATTGCTATCACTGATCATGTTTCATGTAGCAGTTTTATATCATCATTCAGTTTCAGTTTATCACTTTCATGTTGTAAATCTGTAATAAAATATCACATGAATATCCAATTTCAGGCAGTAAAATGTGTACATTTAATATAAAATGTTAGTAGAAATTATTAGGAGATTATACACTAGCACTAATTATACACCTGACTAATTATCCTCTATTTTGGGAAGCATTTCCTGTGCCAGTCAACAGAGTACATATATATTTTGTGGAATTAGCAAGCACCTATCTGCTTAAAATTGATAGGGTTTATTTTTCCTTGCTTCATATTGTATAATCTAGCATAACCAAAATATATAGTATGACCAAAATGTAATACTTAAGATTTCCAGAAAGACTGTGTCCTGACACCTAAAACAAGCAATAATAATTCCTGTGTTTGTTGTATCGTTGATATTTTAGCTTTATCTATAATAATAAAAGGCATTTTTAAATATATTTATATTACCATTACGAGCCTCAGTGAAGTCATTTATAGAACAATGTCAATTAGACATGATTTAAACATTTTGATGAAAAGTTAAAAATTGCTACCAATCTGACAGTCAAGTAAATCTGTATGAGCACAGCAGAACTAAGTAATCACACAAGGCAATTTCTTGACTAAAGAAGACTTTTAATGGAAAAAATATTTATGAATCTTTATGCTTGTTTTTAAGTTGCTTTGAAATTGGCCAGTGAACCACAACAGAATAGGAGGGCACAATGAGATGGATAGACAGTTTCTTTAGGAGTCATGATGAAAAGTATTACAGTTCTGTAGGAAAAAGTAGCAACAGAAAGTGACACAAACCCCATCAATATTCTGGGAAAACTTTAATCACTTTCAGTTTTTTCAACCATCTGTAATTTTTAATCTCTATGTTAATAACTTACAGGGCAGTGCACAGCCTGGGGTCTTCTATCAGTAATAAAAAAAAAAATCATATTTACAAGACTACCAGCCATTAAAAGATTTCCCTGAGGTACTTCATTCTTTAAGTTACTGTGGTTCACCTGATTAATTATCAATAGAGAGTATTATTTAACATTTTATGTATTGTTCAGTATTTTCAATCAAGATAGATATTTATGTACATAAGTGATTTTATCATGTGTAGTTTATTTTTTTCTGCTTACATTTATTTCAATTCTTCTGTAGGATCTATGTAGCAAGGACCTCCAAAACACACAAAGAATCATTCATGAGTTCTTCCATAAAACTTTGGGACCAGCAAACTGATATTTTCAGTCATATCCGCTGTATGGTTGAAAATATTTTCACCATCCCTAATACTGACAGAACCATGTGCTCTTAAGAAAATGATCTTTAGCTGAAATTTTAAAAAGTTAGATTTTTAAATCCATATCATAACTTCATTGCATGATACTTAGAAGTTCTAAGTTAATTGTACAGTTAGCGACAGCATTTTATTATAGTCGTCATGACTATAAAAATCTAATATTTGAGACTCATTCAACAGCTTTTTTAAGAATTTCTTTGTGTACTGCCCAGATTACTCTTATGTATATTAACTGTAGTTAAAGGGGTTTTTTTCATTAATTGCATGGCATAACTTTTTTTCATAGAATATTTTATATTATTCCCTTCATGCTAATGATGTCAGAATGTTTAATACTTTTGTCTCACTGGTTTCTTTCTTTGGAATTTTATTGGAAAATAATTTTGAGATGATTTATATTTAGGAAAAGATTTCCACCCATGAAAATGTGTTTTTCTTCAAACTATACAAAATTTGTTGGCTGTGCTTGTTTTTGTTTTGTTTGTCAACAAAATTTACTATGCACAAACCACAGTCATAAAAGCACATAATGCAATTTATCATGATAGAATTCTGTGTCCTATGCAAGTAAAATTTCATTTCTGCTGAGTTAAGAAATGAGTGCTCCCTACTGTATTTCACCATTACCTGTGATTCTGTTTAAGGAAAGCTAAATTACTGTTATGAAAAGCAGGAGTTGGTAAGTCTTATGACAGTAAAAGAAGGCAAATGCTACATTGATTCTAAATCTTCCTCTCTCCTCTACTTCTTCACAAGAAATATGTTTCTAGGCTGTTGGTTTTGCATGGTGTCACAGAAACTTCACAATACAATTCTGTACCTTTAGACACTGCAGAAGATAGTACACAAGCAGACAGTTACAAGTAAATACCTGCCTAAACTGTTTGCAGAAAAAGCACACAAGATGAATAGGCTTTTTGTGGAGAGAGAACAGATGCAATCAGAGAATAAATGTTTAGTCCAACAATACCTAGAAGTCTACAGTTAAATTTGGAGATAGGATGTCCAATATTTCAGTCTTATGCCATCATACAAAATATCCTTATTTTTTTCTGCCCTTGACAAACTAGACTTAGTGCAGTTTTATAGTGCTGTCCAAATTGCAGGAGGTCTTAAGACCTCTCGATGGAAGCGGTAGAGGTCCTTGTTAATAATTTATGTTCTAGGAGATATTTTAGCGTACAAAAAGAAGTTGGGGTAAGGGATTCCTATTCTAGATGCTAAAAAGTACTTGATTGTAAGAGAGACTGGGAGAGCTCATGGAAGAGAAATCTGTTGGGGGTGTTATATATAAAAGTGCCATCTCTTGCTAAGTACATCCCTGAGCTACAAAATGTTGAAAACTGGGAGACCACTAAGAAGCTGTTGCTTTTTCTGAAAGAAGATAAGAAAATTCCTACGGGGTTCTGCAAACTGCAGGTGCTGGGCTGGAGCAACTTCTGGTCTGTCCCAGGGCTATCATCCTTACATTATTATTGTACTTGAAAACACATGAAATAGTACTATTGCTATATTCAGACTGATTAATATAATATTTTTCTTTCTGCATAGATGGCCAACTGAGAACAACCATCATTAAAAATAACCACAATCCTTTAAAAATTATTAGCTCTGCTCTGCTCTGCTCTCCTCCTACACAGCTCACAAAACAGCCTGAAGAACATTCACACTAGAAGAATGGTTATCCAGAAATAATATTAGAAGAAGCTTCATCATTAATTTGGGCAGCCTGAGTCTTGAGGAGGTTTTGTATTTTTGTATTTGTAAAGAAGGAAGGTGAAGCAGAAACTTCCCTTAATAAGTTTCTCAAACAAGTTCATTATCTATGATACATCAAATATTATTGGTATGGCTAATTCTCACAGTGTCCTTATGAGCTTCAACTGAATAGTTACATGTGATAGTAGTGAAAATAAAAGTGCACAAACTGTAATGTTTTAACTAAATCTAAATTCATACTGTTCGTGCTTGTCTGCCAGGCCATTTCTTCCAAACCAACTTAAATTATGAACTTACACCATGTTTACTTCTCTTCAGTAGTGATATTTTTCAGACAATGCAAGGCACCCAATAATTGCAAAGTTCCTTTCTCTACTTTGTACAAAGAAGTCAGTGTAGTGTAAATTCACACACTAGCCTACTACACATTAACTTCTTTGTACAGGTAATAGTTGAAGTAGCAAAATTTTCTCATGTTGGCAGGTCCTGAGTTTCAGTTAAGTTTCAGAAAATTAATTTCTTGATGTCCAGAGTAATTCAAAGCTTAGTGAGGTGAAATATCACTACAGATCTAAACCTCAGAAAGTCAGGCCTCAATAAATCAGATTTACGTGTTCTAACTGGAGTTACCCCAGCTGTCTCAGGGAACATAAAAATACACTGTCCTGATTAAGTAACTATTTTTCTCAGCTGATACAAAATTGAATTCAGATATTGCCCTCATAGGAAGATACAGACTGTGCAGGTTTGTTATAATTCAAAACAATAATCCTGTTACCACTAACTCCAGAATGCTTAGATACAGAAAACTTCCTTCCCTTTTACAAAAGTCATGTGGATTTTTAAAGGGGTCTGGATAAAACCAAAAACAATTGATAAACCTGCCTTTAGGACTCTGTAGAATTTAGTAGAGAGAAAAATTTCTGTAGCACTTATAGCATTCTACAGATTTATAGATAAGTGGTATCATTAAATTGTATGTGAAAACACTCTCATGAATAGGTAGTGTAAGTATTACTAAAGGTATTTTGCATGAGGTCTACTTACAGATACCAGTAAATAGCTGATTTTACAATATTCCTTATGGTTCAAAACAGAAGGATTTTTAATTTTTCCTTATTGTTCAGTATTACTGTAGCCCAGTGAATACAATTTCTACCCCTCCAAGCAGAAGCTACGGGGCTCTATGGGGCACAGGGTCTGGGGTATGGGGCTGGCCCGGTCTGGGTAGCGCTGGCTGCCCCAGCTGCCTGGGGGTGTGAGTCTCACCTCCCTGGGGTGCACTGGGGCTGGGTGATACCATTGTTGGTGTGGGCCATGCTGAGGAAAGATATGAAAATAAACCTAGGCAGGCCCAAGACTGAAGAGGAATGGGTCCCCATCACGAGCAGAAAACACAACTGGGTGAAGTTGAAACACTGATGGTTTACTGAGGAACACTGGAGCTACCAACCATAGGATCCTGAGGGACAATGGAAGGCTGAACATAACACCAGAGAACAGGTAGGTAGTGATAGGGCTTTCTGTATAATAGTTTTAAGGCCGTTTTTACTACTGAGGTTTTTCATTACCAATGTGGGCTATGAATGTTAGTACTATTGCAATTGGATTAATAAAATCTTTGTCAGCTTTTGATTAGATTATTAAGATTAATTAGACTAGCTATAAATTCTTGGCTCCATTCCATAACAATGTTTTGAGTATAAAATGATGTCTGTTTTGTCTTCATATAACTACTTGTTTACAATTCTTTTCTTAAGTGAGGTATTTTTAGTGGATCTAGTGCTTCACATAAAGAATTTTCAACTCAACTAAGATATAGTTAATCTGAATACATGTAGAATACATGCTTCCATTTTTTATATGTATTTAAAAAAAAAAAAATATCAGCAGATGTTCCCTGCTGTGAAACATACCTTCTTAAAGGACTCATTTGCCGTGATGGATGTTTTATGTTTCATGATAGGGAAGAATATACACTGTCAGGTGCATCCAATTCTGCGGGCTCTATCTGAGATACTGTCTAGCCTTAAGTCAATATACACAGCTGGTTAGATTATTTTCCAATTTATTTGGAAGCTAGAGGAAAAGACAGGATGGTTAGGCACTATTTTGCAAAGGTAAACCTATAAACTTAGATGTCTCTCAGAAATTACTGTAACATTATTTGATGAATGAAGAAATCAAATAATTTCATGGACACTTTTTTACTTATTGCGCTTCCCCTCCCTCCCACCGCTTCCCCCCATAACATGCTTAGCAGGCCAAAAAATGGCAATGAAAACAGAAAACATCTTAATGACTACAGGAATAGAGGAAACTGTAAATATGGGGTTCCTCAAATGTGCAGACAAAGCCACTTCAAGTGCTTTTACAATACTCTTCTGGTAAAAAAATTAATAGGGAAGGCAAAGGGAAGAACTGTTCCAAACAGAAAATGTTTCTGAAGCAGGAATAGTTGGGATTTTTAGACTTCTTCAAGATGCAAGCAGTGAATGCTGTAAGATGTAATGACTTAATTCTATTGCTTGGAAGAGAGAGGACATAAGGTTAGGATGGAGAATTAGATACAAAACAGTCAAAAGGGATGACAGTTCTTTCAAGTTTGCAAGAAATAGAAGTAACAAAGAATAAGGTATTTATTTCTTTGGCACTTTTGTTAATGAATATTGCCATTTTTTCTTTTCACATCTACAAATAGTCTTTGTTTACTCTTAATTTGCTGAACTAAGACAAATTATTTAGAACATGGTTCTTTCAGCCCAAAGAAAATAGATGGAGCCGATACTAAGAAATATCATGTAGTACAAGTGTATACATACTAGATGTTCATTTGTGAAGCTTCTCTGGACAAAACCATGGTAAACTGTTCAGGTTAAACTAAATAACATCTTAGTTAAAGCCCTTAATTAAAGTCTTCAAGAAAGTAATTCAGTCCTTTTTCAATATGTGTAGGTGCTTCTGAGATTTGTTTCCAACTATTCTTAGAATTCTTTTTCCACTGTAACTCACATTCCTTTTCCTGCCAGCCCTGCACAGATTGCTGCAACTTGCTTATGTGGTTTAGAGTTCTACTCTTACCTCTCCTGAAGCTGTTCAGAAATGGGAAAATAAAACCCCAGTGATCCTTTTGTTGCTGGTTGAAAATAAAGTTTATTGCCATGGACAGAGAGGGAAGAGCTTTACACGCCTGGCACGGAGATTATAGCGTGCAGCTGTTTCTGGCACAGTTTATAAATAGAGCTGCTTACCATAGATTGGTCTAATATTGGTTGAAATTAGTGTGAGATTTTTCCTTTGACTCCTGTGGTCTGGAGAGCAAGAGTACTGTAAGATCTAGTACAGGAAGCTACGATTTATACTGCTGCTTTCAGTACAACATTTAATTTTACTTTTGCATTGCACTACACCACTTGGAGATTAATGTATGTTATTAGAATTCTAGAATAATTTAGGTCGGAAGGGACTTCTGGAAGGCATGCGGTACAATCCCCAACTTGCAGTGAAGCCACCATCAATGAAGCTGCTTGGAGTATTGTCTATTCAAGTTTGGATCTTCCATAGACTTTCTGGGCAGCTGCTTCAGTGTTTTACCACCCTCACTATCTACATTTTTCCCTGATATCTAGACAGAATGTTCCTTGTTGCAACTGGTGTCTGTTGCCTTTTGCCCTGTCACAGAGGGGCAAGCTGAGAGAACTGCAAATTGCAGTCACCCCATTAAATCTGCAGTTCTCTATCATACAAGTAAATCTAGATTTCTATATTGGTATAAAGTTTTATTCACTATTATAGTTAACAGCTGTCCTAATTAAAACCACAGCTCTGCTGGTATTTAATTCACATTAAAATTAATAGAGAATTTCAGCACTTCCTGGAGGTGCACCTCTGGCTCTGTCTTTGGTTTCAGTAGTTGTAGGTAACAAGAGATGCTCCCATAATCTTCACTTCTTGAGTCTGGAGAAATCCAGTTCTCTCACCTTCTCCTCCCATGTCATGTGCTTGAGCACTGACCATGTTAGTCACCCTTTGCTGGTCTTGCACCAATATGTCAATGTGTCTTTTGTATATGGAAGCCTAAAACGAGACATAATATTCCATCTGTGGTCTCTTAAGGGCCAAAGAGAGATAAAAGGGTCATTTTCTGTGACTTTCTGCTAGGACAGTCCAGTATGTACTTAGTTTTCTTCATTGCAGGGGTGTACTGCTGGGGTGAGGCTGACTAGCAACCTCCAGTTCCCTGGACCCTCCTTCCTGCTCTCCTTGAAGATGGGTTTGATGTCTGCCTATTAGGAAGGAAACCTCTGCAGGTAGGAAACAGAGGCAGAGAAAGCTTTATTGACTAGGTTATGAAAAGTCGTCAAATGTTGGCAGAGTTGGAATTATAATCTGCTACTTTTGATTCCTCAGCCTTGGTAAAGATCATTGGAATAATTGTGGTGAGTTGACCCTGGCTGGCAGGTAAGCCCCCACCCAGTCACTTGCTCACTCCCCCTCAGTGGGATGGGGGAGAGAATCGGAAGGGGTTTTCTCACAAAAGTGAGAAAAAAAATCTTGCAAGTCAAGTTTAATGTATTTAATTGCAGTTTAATAAGTGAATGGAAAAGAACAAAACCGAAACAAGTGATACAAAGCAATTACTCATCCCCAGCAGACTGAGGCCCAGCGTGTCCTCAGGCAATGGCTACTTCGGAAAAACTTCCCCCAAACCCTGCCTTTTACTGCTGAGCATGATGTTGTATGGTAGGGAATATCCCTTTAGGCTGTTTAGCTCAGCTGTCCTAGCTCTCTCCTCTCCCTAACTCTTGCCCATTTCCAGCCTACTTGCTGTGGGGACAGAGTGAGAAACAGAGAAGGTCTTGACACTGTGTAAACCCTGCTTAGCAATAGCTAAAACACTGGTGTGTTATCAACACTCTTTTAGTCACCAACCTAAAACAGCACAATATGGACTGCTACGAAGAAAATTAATTCCATCCCAGCCAGACCCAGAACAATGATCTTGACCAATGCTTCTGTGTTGATGTCTTACTATCCTCTTTTCTACTTAAATTATTGTACTGGGAACACATAGTGCCACTTGCTAGACCAAATTTTATTGTATAAGCTTAAAATTTCAACTTTTGTGTATATATCTCTTGATCCTCCAAATGTTCTTAGGATTGCCTATCATATGCCATTCTGTAGCCTATCATGTGCCATTCTGTAGACTAAAGAAGCCAAAAGCTGTCACAGGCTGATAAACAATTTTCCCTCAGCTGTTCTCTCTCATATTCTGTGTTTGTTCTTTTTTCCCCCCTCTTCTCCCCAGTATAATCTGGCTGCCAGGCACATAGAATTAGAAATTTACCAGCACCCAGACAGCTGATTAAAAAACCCCAGGATAATGTGTGACTGTCACAGTAGAACTGCATCTGCTAAATCAGCAAACTATGGAGACACAAGCCATCATTACATGGGAAAAAAGGAAGAGCTGAGGAAGGTATTGCAGATATGTACCTTATGGAAGAGCAGTAGAATCCCAATCTTTCTTCTGTGCCTGAACTTGGCAAGTACCCAGTGCAGCCAACGGAAGAGAAAAGAGAATAACATAGCAGTCAGAGACTCAAAAGTAGGCATTGAAAGAAAGAAAAAAAAAAAAAGTCAATGTACCCAATAGAGAGGTTCCAGAAGGATTCTGGTGGTCACTGCATGTCTTCAGTCACACGTCTCTTTCAGTGACTTAGCCTGACTGGCAGATTGCAGAGCAAAACTTTGTAATCCAGTTTGATCTTGACTGCAGTTTCACTAACATGGGTATGCACTTTTCTGTCTGGTGTTACTTATTCACTAACTTTTATTTGGTGCGCTTTATTCTCTCGCTATTAATTTTAATATGAATCAAATACCTGCAGAGCTGTCATTTTAATTAGGACAGTTAACTATAACAGTAAACAGAACTTTATACCAATATATAATTGTAGATTTACTTGTGTGATAGATAACTGCACATTTAATGGGGTGACTGCCATTTGTAGTTCTTTCCGCTTTTATCCTTTGCAGTGTGCTTAAAGTCTTTTTTTGAAGTTTCATACATTCCAAAATAACCTGGAAATTGAAATTCAGGGCACGTCTTTTTGACACAGTGTACTTCTGTGTCAGAGATTCTTGCACAAGCTTATAGCAGGCTGGTACAGCTGCATCGCAGGAGACTTCAACTGTGACACAAGTGACAATAGGGTTGTGTCCCTGTTTTGAGTCAAATGAGGGTGTGGACTAGCAGGATGAATGTTAGTAGGAGAGTAACATAATTTACAGCCCCTGTACAGCAGCATAGCTTTATTTTTCTTGTATCTAGCCCATAGCTCTGAAGTCTAGGAAACAAAAGCCACACCTAACCTTCCTAGTAAATCTACAGCTAGCTTATGTGCTGTGTCTGGGCAGACCCAAGGAGAGATACTAGTTTAGGCCTTGAGTTAAAACTATTTAGCATGTCACATAGGCAGGCATGTTGCTATAATTGTAAACAAAGATGGGAATGTCTGCACTGCGCTGTATCGCTATAGATATGCTCTCTGTTTCTGCTACCTGAGAATTTTCTCCTATTTTCATTACTATTTTCTACGCCAGTGTCACTAAATGACAAGTAAAATTAAAAATCAGTATTATGGAAAATGACAAATGTTTTGAAGAGATTGTCTTTGAGAAAGTTTAATAGGAGCTTTGGTTTGGTATATTCAAAACCATTAATAACTTAGAAGGTTAAAATCTTTTCTCAGAAGCAGTCCTGTCACAGAAAATTGACTTGTCATTTGAAGTGTCCCCTCATACGTAAGGTTTATATTGCTCATATTTGTCGTATTTGTTCATTTGGTTCATATTTGTGCATAAAATTATGTATAAACCTACTAACTGGAAACAAGAGTTTATCTGAAATACAGTGTTTGTTAGACTTGTTTCTGAAAAAAAGACCTTTCTGTGCAATATTGAAAGAGTCCTAATGAAATCCTCATTTCTTTTATACTACAAATACGAGTATACTTGGGAACAGAAACAGAATTGGCTGTATCAGTCCCAGCTCAGGAAAACAAGGTATGAGGACACAGAACATGTCTGTAAGATCATAATATAGGAAGAAGAAACAAGAAGAACAATGCCTTGCAAGTACAAAATACATCATGGAAAGTCTTAAACATAGTGTCTATTTTTAACTTAACAGTGAGCAGTGCAGTTCAGCAACAAAGTTTCTGTCCAGTGGAGAAACGGAACTCTCCAGATGTTAGCATTAGTTTCATTTGGATGAACAAATGAAACATGAATAAGAAAAAGATTAGTTCCTTATTTTGACAAATTAATTTCTGAAGAACTTAAAAAACTTTTTTTAATCTGCTTTATCTTCTTAATATTTTCTTACAATTTTCATTTCTATTGATTTACCTTTCCTTATGCGACTTCTGTTAATTGTTCTATTTAGCTTTAAGCTCTGAGGAGTTGCGTAACTAACCTCCTGAAACAAAAACAACAAAATAAAATAGCAAAAGAGGAGTAAAGCTGACAGGCTTTTAGTAGGAATATTTTAAATTAAATTGTAGTGTAGAATATTAGAAAGAAAAGTTTAGGAAAAGAGTGTAAGTTAGCAACTTTTGACTCAGTTTCTCATCTTCAGATGAATAAAGTATGTTCAAAATATTTTAGCACTAGCAAAGTGTTTTAAGTATTTCACTAAGGATTTAATGAAGTAAATATTGTGCCTTGTAAATCTATTAATCTTCTACAGTATGGTAATTTTGAGTTCACATAAATCATTACTAAGGAGAATTAACCTGCTACCACAGTTTCTTTATTTCAGTGATCTCTGCAGAGAACCAACATTTATGACAATCATCTTCAGATTGGAATGAAAACTTAATACAACACTACATACCGTTCTGACATATTCTTATGCCACAATCTGGTACTTAAAACAAATGACTACTTCATATTTTAGTACTTCTTTTTCTTGTGATAATACATTATATCTATATTAGGGAACCATCTGATTTCATAAGAAAGCTCATTTCATCCTGCTGGGACAAAATATTAAAACAAATTATGACCTATTTTACTTCATTTTTTTCTTGTAATCAGAGGATGTGATTTGTGATAACTTTTTGTATTAAAAGGAATGATTTATTTTAGCTTTTACATAACTGCTTGGAAAATAAAATTACTCTAACTTCATTCAGAATTATATATCTTATTCAATTTTTTTTCCTATGGTTTTAGACAGAAGGAAGCAATTATTTAAGAAAATCATACTTATCCTTAATGAAAGTGACAATAAAGTTAGAAGGTTAACTGACATGAATTTTTCAGCAAAAATAAAGTTTTTATCTAAATGAAATTTTGTGGAACATGGGGTAGAAACTGATAATTCAAACTAATTAATAAAGAATAACATGCTTTCAATAGCAGGACAGAGTTTTCATTTGGTCTTTTATTGATGCATTGCTTGTTAAAGAACCATTGTACCCATGCTTTACATTTAGGTTTAAGAGAATTCAAGTGAATAATCCCTGTAGATAATAGTGTAGCTCTTCTTGTGTGTAAAAGAAGATATGTCTGCATTTAAAGACAGCAATCCAACATAACATTTAAATTTATGTTTTAAAAATTTGAGCTTTAACTATGTGCTTCAGATCAAAGCTTGTATGGGTAAATGCAGCCTGCATTATTACTGCTATGGCATACTTATATCCACCTGGAGTCCCAGCTGGGAAAGTTGTCACACAGGAAAATTCAGAATGCCCCTAGTGGAAGGTTTATTATTTTCTGTTATCTTGCATAGATTTTTAAGCCATTGTATAAAATCTAACACAATAGGAAAATATGTTTCTGAAGTAGGATTCTTTGGTATGGTTGAAAGCAAAACAAAAACCTATTCAAAACTGGACAAAAGCTATTAATTTTGATTCTATTTCAAGGCTTACAACATTTTCATTAGTTTAAGTATAACACAGAAACCATCAAAAAACAAAAATCATATGCCACCTTCTAATTTTTCCCATCCTTAAGCTTAAATATTACAAAGTTTAATATGTATAAAAACCAGTTGAATGCTGCAGGCATACGTTTTTAAAAGGCAATAGCTCAGCGTTATTTTTAAACAAAACTGTATCATCCTAGCAAAGGATTTAATTCCATTTTCAAATGCTGTGGAATGACAGGCAATTTTAACCTCTCTCTAAAACTCTCTATGACAAATCCATTAGAATCACTGCTGCGATGCTTTTAAAGGTGTATTTCTAGCCAACCAATCACTCTGTATCTTCAGATGGATATTATCAGAACAACTCGATTTGAACATGGACTCTCCCCAGCTGATGATACCCATTAGACCTACTGGACAAGCATGTACTTCCAGCTTAATGGCTGTAGCTGTGGTCCATCTCAACAGCTGGCAGCTGCAAGCACGTACTCCACTTAAGACAGTGTCTGCAGTGTACTTAGCAATGGACTGCACACCCAGTAACTGAAAAAAAAGAAACCAACCAGTAAAAATTTTTTTATTGCATCCAGCTTATGCTGTTCCACTTATTTGACAGTCTTCTATAAAAATGAAGTGTTAATATTAAATATATATTTTATAATTAAAATAGTTACCCCTCCTGTTAGAGGAAATATCTTAATATCATGAAAACATTAGTTCAGTTACAGAAAATATTGAAGATTCAAATTACTGAGGAGCCAAAACTCAACAATGATATCACTAATTAAATCAAATTTCTTCTCTGCTTTCTTCTTTACCATTTCCTTGTAAGAAGGGCTTTCAGGGGACTTTATTGTTATAATGTAGGACTGCATATAAAAAATTGTACTGGAAGTATGAAAAGTATAATTAGTAAGGAGTACATTTGGGGTTTGCTTATTTTTATTTAAAAAGTTATCAAGGAAATAATTTTCCTATAAAACAACTATATTGCTACTTCCGTTTAAAAATTCTTCCATCTAAAAGAAAAGCAATACTTGAAAAAACGCATTATTTTCTCTCAAAAAACAACAAAATTGTTATAAACATTACTTGGAACCAGTCACATCGTATTTTCCACTAGTCCTTCTAGAAGATAATTACTGTTTAGTTGGTCTGCTTGAAAATTAGTCCCATGCAACCTGTTTCAAGGTCAACTGTTGGAAAGAAACAAGACAAAACAATAACAACACTCAATTACAAGCCTCATTTTTTCCGCCCTAGAAGGCCAACATCTTATTTTGAATATTCTGAGTGTTGCATTCATATATTTATATACATACATATACACGCACACATTATAATAATTATATTACATTCTAGTGTTATATATATAAAGTACATTTATATATATATTTATGTCAGTCAACAATGGATTCATTTAAGAAAAGCATGTCAATATAAATACAGTGTAAGCTAATTACTTTAAACTATACACAGAATAAGAATTATAGTATTTAATAAGTTATATTAACAAATTTTATTTAATAATAATTTTAATATAGAAATACACTGATTTGTGAAACTGGTTTTCAAAGATGTTAACTTCATCTTTTGTAAAAAGATCATGATAAAAAGAAATTCATAGAATCACAAACGAATTGTGGTCTGTTTTGTAAGGGCCAAAGTGTGTTATATCTACAACTCATTAAAATCTATTTCCGTGTTGGTTTTCAGTCATTTTGCACTTTCACAGCATCAGTTTTTATGGTTACTAACACTCACTTTTGCTATGTAAAATGGAAGTATTTCATCTTCATTGGTAATTCATACACTTGAAAGTTTACACACATAGGTATCTGAAGAAGAAAATGCTTGGGTTAAGTAGGTTATCTTTTGAAACATAGCTGTTCTTTGAGATCCATGATTTTTCTAACACACCTTTAAAAAAAGACTTTCATTTGTCAGTCTGATGTAAGTACCCAGTAATATCAAGCATATAGGGCAAGTTGAACTGGAAGAGGGGCATACATATCATGTTAACACCATGCTAATTTTACTTTGTTTTTGCCAGCTCCTATACCTGAAACAGCATCCTTGCTCTAGTGGCCAGCTACTTTGTAGTCTCCTCATCATAAGCAATTAGCTTATTTTATTTAGCCTTAATGTTGGCCAGTTGTCTATTCCTTCTTTTTAATCATATGTTCACAGCTTGCTGAAGACATTAAGGTCATAAACTTACAGACGCACCTGAATGGTGATAGTCTAGTGTTTAACAACACTGATACAGGCTGTAATGCTATGGATGAAAATTGGGAGTAATGTAACACACACATGCTTACTGTTCTCCTTGTCTTTTCTGGTGTGCTTGGAAGAATTACTACTTTAAAATCTAATACATCACAAGGATTTTTTTTCCATGTAGGTAAGATAAATGAAAATAATAATGATATGAAAACCTGCAAAAGAAATGAATTTTCTTATGATTTGACTCTTATTTGGTTTTCTACTGCAATAACTAAAGACAGTTCATTTTGTCAACCCTATTAAAAACAGATGATGAAATAAAAAACATATTTAAATATATACACAAACAGTCTGATTTCAAAATATCCACCAGCAACTACTGACTTCTGTGGGAGATAACAGGTACCACGAAAACCCGCACAAAAAAATTTGCAATTTCAGGTCTTATTTTTCTTCCATCTTAAAAGGAAGAGTGGCAATTTCCACTACTTATATTTTTCTAGGAAAAAAGTTCAAAAATTGCTTTAGAAATTTTGTGAAATGAAGCTATTTTCTTCTAACCCACTTTTGTATCCTCCTCTCTTTCTCAATAGAGGAACATTAGGGAGCATTTAAACAAACTTGACATACATAAGGCCATGGGACCTGCTGGGGTGCACCACAAGTACAGAGGGAGCTGAATACATCATTACATCCATAATGTTTGAATAGTCATGGTGACTTGGGAAAGTTCCTGAGGTCTGGAAGAAAGCAAAAATCACTCTTATCTTCAAGAAAGGCAAGAAGGAAGATCCACAGAACTACATGCTGGCCAATCTCACTGCCATCCCTGGGAAGCTGGTGGAGCAGCTAATTTCTAAATGTCCCCAGTTTCCCTGCACAGAGAGGAAGTCGAGGCCAAGTGCTGTGGAGAGTGAAGGTGGTGGTCAGGCTGCTTTGGAGATGCCTGACCCTGAGCAATGTGGGCACTGGTGAGGCCAAAGACCTTGCCTGCAGCTCTACACGTTGGCCTCTGCCTCCTCACAGGGCATGGAAGTGCTCATATTTTCTACCTCCTGGACCTACCTGGAGCTGTGTCTCTTGTCCTAGTCCTCTGCACCCCACAGATCAGGAGCTTATTAGACAGAGCTGGAGCTGCAGGTCTTGGCATGGGGGTACTCACATTACCTGCCTCCCCACAGGGCATGGGGGTACTCACATCATCGCCTTCTGGACACGGTGGTGGGACTGATGGCCTGCACTGCTTCATCTCCACAGGGCAAGGAGCTGCTGTCCTCTCCTGGGGTGGCAGGAAACAAAAGGTTGGAGGCCCTGCTATTCGTGGAGGGAAAACACCCACCTTGTGTCTTGAGGTGGACACAACACTCACAGTACTTTCACTTCATGGGGTTGCAGGTGGTGTCAAGGGTCCTGCCTCCTGGAGGCATCCATAGTGGAAGCAGCCCCAGATCACCTGGCACCAAGCTTCCAGCCTTGGTGGGGTCCTGCTTCCACAGCTGCATCCCAGGGCCATTACCCTCTGGGCCTGGATGATGACTCCTCCTCCCTGGGAGCTTCTTTCTCCCATTTTCCTTCACAAGACCAGGCCTGTCCGCCTGCAGGCCATATGCTATCTGCCTCTGACTGTGGGGACACCTTTGCCGACCTCATCCTCCACCTCATCTTCTCCATCCTGTATCCAAGGGAAGCAGCTGCGAGTCTGGGCTCAGCATGGCCTTTCTCCCAGCAGAGACGAGGCCCCACAAGGAAGTTAGATCCAATCCCCTGGTCACAGAACAACCAGTGTAGGCTGCCCCTTGTCTCCTCCAAAGCCCCATATGGCACCCAGTGTCTCTGCAGCATCCAGGCAGCTCCAGCCCAGCCCCCACAGCCCCCAGACAGTGCAGGGTCCAGGAGAAGCAAGGGTGGTTCTCAACCTGACTGATTTTAAACTGATCTTAAAAGATTTTATTCTCAGACTAATGTATTGATTTGTGTTTGTAGAGACTTCCTGCCAACCAAACAAAAAAATGCAGCTCAACAGTGTATTAAATATTTGCTTTCTGCAAACTGCTTGAATAATTACAATTTTTCAGAGGGAATAATACCCAAGTAATATCCTTTTACTAAAAGGGCAAAATTGCTTTCAAGTTAATACCTTAAAAACCTTAAAAACCAAATGAAAGCTCCTGAAGGGTATGCTATGGTAAACAGGTACCAAGCAGCCTTGAATTCTTTTAATAATGCCTTTAAGGATGCAGCTATGTATGAGTAACTGAAGTCGGAAATCATACTGATATTTTATTTACAATCAGAGAGGTATTCAGGTGGAAACAAATCAAACGTCAATAAATATGGAAGCCTTAATATACAATACCATAACTTCCAACTTCTTATAAAAGCTTTTCTAAATTCTGCTTCCCTAGCTGATCTTCTGTTTGATTCTGTTAGTGTGGATTCAATGAACAATGGTTAGTAACTTTTCATCTTCACAGAGGTAAGTTAAAAATAGCAAGAATATGTAGTAACTGTAATAGTACACACAAGGGTGTTGCTCTGCCCTTGTACATTCACAGAATTTATGTTCAATATTATTTTTAAAGGAAAGATTGTATTACAAGCCAGCTGCATTCTAGTCTGCAAGACTAGTGTCCTGTTTCAGATGTTTATAGAAGACTTCCATGATGGATGTCATTCAGTTGTGACAGTCCCCTAAGTAGCACTCACAACTAAGCTGTCATGCACTATTTAATATTAGGATGTGAGAGAAAAGTACTTGGTAGGAGAGTTAGTTACAAATGCTTTGTTAAAGAAGATTGCTACAGCCCATTAGCTGCAAGCAGCTGAACAGATGAAGAATGCCCTACACAAAATCACATAATAATTATATAGCTATATGGCTATATATATTATGTAGCATGTGTATATTTATATTACTGGTAAGGGATTATAGGCTAAGGGGAAATGAAATAGCAAATCATCTTTATGCACAGATGATTTTATATGCTTTATACTCTGCTATTTATGGAGCTCTAGTATTTGATATGCTTCTATATTAAGATGAATAAGGATGTATTTTTAAAAGTGTTTTCAAATCTGAAGTTAGGTGAAATTTTAGCACTGATTGCTAAAATTTCAGAAATTATTTATTACTTCTACTTCCCAGTCTGAGCAGCCTGAGTGATACAGGTACAGCAACAGAAGTGTGCATTTCAATGAGTAATCACAGCATAAGTAATGATTAGCCAAAAGCCAAAACAAACTAGTTGCAAACAGCCTACAGGGCACAGTTCACTTGTCAAATCGTTTAGCATTTATTTAAAGTTGAGAAAAAGGTTCTGATGAATTGGATTGATTTGCAAAAAGCCAGATGAATTAGTTGATTTATTTTGTAGTGAACCATGTGACCACTCCACAGGTGAAAGTCTGCAACAGGATTTTTGCTTCTTCTCCTGTACAGGGTATACCTCTTAACTTTTCCTTCGCTTCATAAGTAGCAGAAGCAAGTGGATAAGTAAGCCTGACTGTATGGAATAAAGGGATGTCCTTTCATTTTAACTAACTACATAGTTAATAATCTAAGGTAAAATCCTTATAATGATACTAGTCACTATGTTTCACAAAATTTAAAGTCTGTAAGGAGAAAACAAGATGTATTTTGACTGTCTGCCTTTTCTGATACCTACATATCACAGACAGAAATAGGATTTTCCTTCATGTTAGTTAAATTAGCACAAAAGTACATTTTCACTTATTTTATACATGTATACTTGTAGAAATGTAGATGAAAGTGATTTTTGGCTTGTTTCATTTTTAGCTCTGTCTTCTATGTGTTTGGTGTCAACCAGGCTGTATAACCTCAACTAGGTATGTATCCTTCTAGCAGTCTTTCAACATCACATAGTCATTTAATATATACACTGAAGAATGAAATTCTGAAACCATGAGGAGATATAGAGCATGATACATTTCTAATCAGAATGCTTACTTATTAAATTTAAATCATAATTAAACTATAGATGCAGGGAAAAATGGCTAACTGTCAAATTAACGTAATTCTAAAAATACCTACAGGATGCAGGTTTTCACCCCAAGCCCCTGAATATTTCTGCCTTACAACTGAAGTCATTTTTAAGCTAAAGTCTTTATAACAAACCTTTCTAATTTTTGCACTTTAATGAGTTCTAAATATGCACTAATACTAATTCTAATCATGAGTGCTTAGTGCTGAATAGATATGAATACATATTCATAAGGTCAGTGATAAGACAAAGGGGCACAAAGATGCAGCTTTTAGGTCACACATAGAAGATATTTTATGGTTTCCTAGCTGCAAAGTGAAGACATGCATTTTAAAAAGAATTTTTTTACTTCATGTTATTAACTACTGATTTAAAAAGAGTGTGTTAAGCACATGGAAAATGCAGTATTGTGGAATTTACTATTAAATCTCCTCTTGGGATAGCGATCTTCAAAATTTAAAAGAAGATAGTCAATTGCTAGTTCTCAAAATTCCTGAGACGTTTGTGGCTGTGAGAAGAAGAAAGGGTGAACAGGACAGTAAATCCTGGCTTATTTGTGCTAAGGTAAAACTAGGCTTTATTTTTGTCTTCAGTATTGTTTAAATCACAGTAATATAAATATGAGCAAAATTTGGTCCTCAGTTCTTTAGGATTATCTGCTTTGCAATACCTGTATTGCTGATTACCTATTTTTTCCTTTTACGGACAAGAATGTAATTGGTGATTTCCAACCAATAATTATAGTGTCTGGTAAAATTTGTGCTGACTTTCATTATCTTATGTTTACAGTTTAAAATGTGATAATTGTTCCATGTGGCTAACCCTATTGCCAACTTGTCCCACCTGCTTCTTCTGTTTATGTATTATGAAGCCTATGAGCGACCGCTTTTCCAGGCAAGAAATAATACTGTTAAACAGCCCTTCACAGCCTCAGTGAAACAGAAAAATACAATAGATGATATTGCACTCTTATTTCATCCTTGATCTAAGAATCTTACAGCACTTCATAAAATTGAACTGAATTTCACATGGACCCTCTACAGTGAAATTACTTGCTTAAAGTAACACAGGAAGTGTATGGTGGAATTTGTAGCAGGACCGGTATCTGACTGCAAGTCTCACGCTTTTGAAATGTCACCCAAGCTGTAGCCTTGTGACAAGTTCTTCTCGAAACACAAGAAAATCATGATAAGAAAGCCTCAATGCAAACAAGGAAATAGTTGCTCTTCTTTACAAAGATCTTTGTTTTTCATTCTCATTGCCCAGAGTTAGAGAAATTCTTTTGTCTTGTTCCTATTTGCTTGAATTTATTTCACTTTCTTCCTTTCCACTCTGCCTTCTCCTCTTGTAAAATATACTACATTAACCTTTTTCTTCCTCCAATCACCTCTCTACTTTATATTGATTCTAAACTCTTTCATGCATTTTCTTATTCTTTACTCAACCAGGTATATACATATATAAAAATACCTTTTTTAAAAGATTTTGCTGAGGAAAACAAAAACCAGGTTATCATGAAATATTTTAATCCAAGCTTAAAACATCACATAATTTCATTTGTAGCCTTTCCTTTTACTAAAAGGTGCCAATGTGTCACTTGTCAAAATGGAAACACTACTCTGAAACCTTGTCCCCTACACATTTAAAAAATGGCTTTACACAGACTTCCATTGCACTTGGTTTCTCATTGTTCTTTGGTTTTGATACAGCAGTACTGGTGACTTCTTTTCTTTCAATTCACTCCTCTCTTTGGCTTTTTTCCATAGATATGTCTGATTCTCTTTATAATTAACTGTTTTATGTCTTGACTTTTTAATCCTTTTTTTTCCCCTTTGAAAACTTGTTTTGACAAACTGATAATTTCCAGTATCACCTTTCCTTGCACTTACAGAACTCCTTCACATCAAAGACCAGAAAACTGTGAGGAAAAACCTACCTTATATATTTGTTCATACCTCCTTCAGTGTTGCTGCTTCAATGTGTACTATGTTAACTTAATTAAATTTCATATCCTTATCCCTTGCTGGTTTTCCTTATCCTTTACTGACTTCTTATAACTCACTCCTTGATCTTTAACTCTCTGCACATTATTTCTACTTTTTTTCTCTTCCAGAATACAGCATGATTCCCCTTTTTCCCTTTTCTCTTTAATCTCTTTCTTTCTCCTTGCTCTCTCTTCCTCAGTGGAAGCCTGCTTTAGTTTCTCCATTTTCCATCCCTTACTGTCAAAACCCTTTCTGCCAGAACAACCTGACCTCATAAATATTTTATCAAAAAAGTTCTCCAAGTAGACGCAACATTGTATTCCAACAGATTAATCCATACCAAGACTTTATTGTCTTATTATTCAGCTAACAAAAATGCAATGCTTTCTTTTATTCAAAGAGGAATCATAATTGTTCTATTCCCCATAAGACAGACCTCTAAAGAATCCATTTTCTTTTTACTTGCTTTATGAGACTTGCTACAATCTTGAAGTGATCAATGCTGTCCTTCTCTTCCAAACTGTTTTTTCATCTCTCCTAAAGGAAAATGTAATTAAAAAGTATAAAAATCAGACTTCTAAATACCATGTGTTTAAGGAGTGTTGAAATAATTACAGAAAGAGAATACCACAGCTAAACAAAACCCAGTGATTTTTTAAAAAAAACAAAATAAGTGTGAAACTGCCATTTTAGCTTTTTACTTTTATGTAAGTGAAAGATACCATGTAATAGAACCACTTAGAAATCAAGAACCTTTCACCAAATTCTGAAAAAGTAACTTTTAGATTCAGTCCTGATTAAATTGTGCTGTATGTTAAAAACAATTTGGGATAATGGATGGCAAAGCAATTTTCAAAAGTGCAGAGGAACCTAATGAAAAGCCAGAACACCATATGTAACTTGCACCATTTTCACTCCTGGGTGACTTTGAGTGACTCTGTGAATAAGAGAACAACTGAAAGCACAGATATACCCATTCACCCAGAAGATGTATACCTCCTCAATATAGTGATTGTAATATCCTGAGCCACTGGTGCATCATGAAGAATATGAATGAGAGAAGAAATCATAGTTCAGTTTTTGGTCTTTTGACTAACCCTGGTCACAGTTATGATGGTTCATTCTATATACGACCATGTGTTTGTTGAAGTGGTTACGGATATTAGTTATTCTTTTGGGTATACGTCTCCCATTATATTCTCCATTTCATTTTTTGTACATTTAATGATCAGCCATGCCATTAGTAAATCAGATAACATTTTAGGCAACATTTGTTGCCTAAATACAAAGTTAATCTGTTTCAGACTGTCTTAACTTACATTTGAATTCTCACTAGCTACAAAATTTTTAGGACCTTACCTATTATCAGTCACAAGAAAACCAAAATATTTCACCATCTTCAATCAGGCCATATAAGCAGGTTAACTGATGTCTTTGTCCACTCTTCCACAACTAAAGAAATTCACTGGTAAGTAGCATAAAACTAAAATACACATTGGAATATCTAGGGTAAGATAAACTTCAGAAGGCTTGGAAACAAGTAAAATTGGATATTGTTCTGGTCTAAAGACCAAATTTGATGCCTGATATATTGTGTGAAAGTAAAAATATCCAAGCACTTCAAAATCTTAATGACTAATTCAATTCTGCCTATAGAAATAAAGGCAAAGGTCATGGGTGAAAGCCACAGAATCACAGAATCACTAAGGTTGGAAAAGACCTGTAAGTTCATGAAATCCAAAGTGTTCCATTTAACATGTGCTTAGCTACTATTAAATGGAATTGTTAATAGATGCATCCCCTAGACAACATTACTTTATCCTGAGAATTTTTGTGCATTATATTAAGAAAATGACATTAGAAATGGTCATTTGCCTGTTCATACCCCAGTGCTGTGGTGTATGCTGAACAGAAATAAGTCTGTTTTATAGAGCCTCTCTCTGAGTAACAGGGAAAGAGAAGGGGAGCAATAAGGAAGCTAAGAATAAAAGATACGAGTCAAATGATGGTCTCCTCAGCATACTATCTCTACATGTTTACAGTTTACATTTCTGACTGGCTATGAAGAAGCTAAGTTACTCAAGAAGCAAGGTAAATTTGCCTGAGAAATGCTCAGTGCTTCCACAGCTAGGCTGCTTCTAGTCCTGAGCAGGTTCATTTAGAATTAACATACATATAGAACTCCCTGTATCTTTGCAGTGTTCATCGTGGAAATACTGTCCTTGTCTAAACATTCATCACTGTATGAACTCAGCTCCTCCTAAGGATTTAAAGATAAACAAAAATCACAAATGATGTGTTTATTACTTTCTGCTCCTGTCTTGTGGGTCGTATTTTGGCTGATAGGCAGGACATTTAGAGGCTGTTCAGTGGAGCTGTCATTAATGCATCATCAGGCTTTTCTGTTCTCTCTTTCCTCCTGCAAACCACAGCCATGTAAGATCAAGCCCTCCATTATTTTTTGGTTACCTGTAAATTTCCTAGTTCTCTGCTGAAAATCACAAGCACTGCAGCTGTTCTGCTTAAAAATAAAAGAATAAAATTGCCTGTCATAATTGTAACGTCAAATACTTAACTCCCCAAATCAAGTAAGCTACATTCCCACTGAATTGTAACATTCTTGAAATGTGCTTTTTAAAAAATGAATACAAATCCAATTGTAGTTATATTTCATTTTCAGATAGTATTTTTCCTTTGTTGCTGCACAGTCTCTCTACTATCAGACGCCCTAATTCCACCAAGACAGATGTCATTCATAATGTAAATAATGTAACATGAACATGAATGATAACACCAACGCTGAGCTCTAGAGTGCCATAAAAACCGGTGTTGCTTCTAATTTGAAGCTTAAAGCAAGTTGGCAAGGGACCTTTCAAAATATGTTACCAGTTGTTCAATCCCATATAAAGGAGGGAGCAGTCTAGTAAGATGGAGAAGCAGTTAAGGCATGACGAGTAGTAGTGAAAGATGAAGGACTGAGGGGAAGTGATCGAGATACTTAAGAGTTCCTTTGGATTTACAGTGTGCTCCCTTCTCATCCTGCACCTTCAGGTCTCAACAACACATAAAGCAATTAATTCCTCAGGCTCTGTGCCTTCTTTTTTTTCTGCTTTAGTCCAGGCCTGAATTCTGCTCTCTTAACTCCCCAAAGTTTCCATAAGCTGGTAATGGATTCTCAGAAGTTGTAGTCATTTCTTGCAAAAAGGCCAGCTTCTGAGATGACCTGGGACAGCTTAGGTGACCAGCTTCAGAATCTTTTCATTGTAAGGGCTCTTACCCTGGGAAATGCAGGGCAAAACAGTAAATTGCCAATGACTCTCTCATACAAAAGCCAGTCAGCAACAGTGGCAGCTGCACAAAAGCTGGTAATGGCTCATTACAGAGTTTGGAGAAAATGGCACTGCTTGAGAACTGTGTTGCTGTGCAACAATAAGGGCAGACAGAAAACATTTAATAGGATTATTTTGTTTTCTTCGGTAGCAGGCTTGAAAAACTTGGAAACATTTTGTCTTAAAATGTTGTATATATTCATGAATGTGTTTTGGGGATGTGGTCACAAAATACTGTCAGACAGCTTGGCACAAATCTGGGTGATGAGTTTGAATGTCTTGCCAAGCTTAAACTAAAGAGTTCTCCCAGCCTCCCCTTTCTTCAACCAGCTGCATAGAAATGGGAATATGGCCACTTCAACACCAAAAGCAGAAAGATGTATTACCAGTAGTATGGCTCCCTTGTGTGCCACAGTTACAGAATGCTGTGTCTGAATTGTGATATCCTGATGGGTTTCCTTTAACTTTTGGTTCCCTGTGGAGCTGAACTACTAATGTGTATGATGCAGTATCCCTGTATGAAAACAGGAACACTGCTTTAGTAATGTTCAGGGAAAACCCCTCCAACCACTTTGCCTACCTTTCTTTCTCATTCCCTTCATATTGCATTCACTCCCAGTTCTCCCCTCTCAGACTACATGCTCATCCTTCACTCATCCTTTTTTCCTTGGCTATGTTCTCAAACGCTCTCTATTCTGCCTACTAAGAACTCTCTTGCTCTCAGTGGCTGGCCAGTACCAAAACAAAATAATGTTTTCTGCATCCTCAGAACTGATGTAGACAGTACTTCAGCACAACAGAAATAATCATTGGGGCACAGGAATTACAGCCGCTCAACATCCAATTGCAGGAACGGGACTAGTCATAAAGTTTTCCCTTTTGCATTTTCTTCTTTATCTATTCAGCCTTGTCTTTCAACATTTGCATGGGTCTTGGTATTTATCTGGTAGCCTTGGTGGTTGTGACATTGTTTCACTGAAATTAAAGGCTGGCTGAAAGGAGTTTGCAGTAGCATTCTGTGGTGCTTACAGGCAAAACAGAAATGACTTGGGGAAACATTAATTTAATTTATTGCCAATTAAAAATAGACTTGGATGGTGAGAAAAAATGACAAGAACTAAAAAACCTTCTCCCCACCTCCCCTTCTTCCCAAGCTCAACTTCACTCCTTCACTGCTGACTCCTCTACCTCCTCCCCTCTGAGCAGTGCAGGGGGATGGGGAATGGGGGGCTGTGATCAGTCCATAACAGCTCCTCTCTGACGCTCCTTCCTCCTCACACTTTTCCCTGCTCCAGCCTGGGGCCTCTCCAGGGGCTGCAGGGAAACACCCGCCCCACCGGGGGCTCTCCCGGGGCCGCAGGGGCACCTCTGCCGGGGCGCCTGGAGCTGCTCCTCCCCTCCTCCCGCCCTCCCCTCGGGGCTCGCAGGGCTGTTTCTCACCCCGCTTCCCTCAGCCCTGGCTGCCGGGCAGCCTTTCGCCCTTTCTCACAGGGGCTTTCCCGCCGCGGCTGAGGGGCTCAGCTGTGCCCTGCGCTGGGGCCGCTGGAGCCGGCGGGAACCGGCTGTGTCCGGCAGGGGGCAGCCCCGGCCGCCCCTCACAGGAGCCGCCCCTGCAGCCCCCCCAACTGCTGCTGCGGGCACCTGGGCACCTGCGCCCGCTACATGTTGAAACGTTCAGGCTGGAATTAGAGAAGGAGAAAAAAATATTTCTCATTAAATATTTTGAAAAAGAAGGGGAGATTTTCCTCTTCTGTGGGGATTAATCTAACTGTCGAGTGCTGTACAGACTGTCAGACAGAAACCATGATCAGGGATATCTGAACACCGCCTGAGTTGATAATACCAGTCAGCTCCTCAAATGGCCTGAGTATTTGTATGTAGAATGTCTGCCACACAATATGCCTCAATATACTTGAATCAGCCTTTTGGTTTTTAGTTCTTAAGAAGTCCTTTCTCTAATCATGTGATTAAAATGTACAAGTTTCTCCAGCCCCAAGGACAAGACCATTGCCTCAGGGATTATGAGTGCACCTGTGAGCCACATTGGATGAGAAGAATGGTGCCAACAGACTGTGTAGATGATGGCAGCACACAACGATACAGGTCAGCCCTTTTCCCAGGAACACATTCCTTGTTGACTACTTGCTACCTCTGCTGCAATACTCTCCTTTGGATGTTTTTTTAATAATCTTTTTGTTCATATTCCGGATTTGGCCGTTGAATTCTGACCGAACCAAGTGCATGCAGTCTTAGCCATTTTACAGCTGTAGCTGTTAGTTGTACTCTTTACCCAATGGGGGTAACTATCTTTTAATACATTATATTTATTTTCCCTGTGCCTGAGACACTATACTTTAGCACAGAAATGTACCTTGGTTTCCTCCAGTACTGATGACGATTCTTGTCTGCATGTAACCATGGGGGGGGGGGGGGGTTAAAAAAAAAGGGGAATTGGAATTATTTTAGTCAGTATTGAAAAAAGTTCCTTGCAGGACTGCATTTATGTTCATCACATCATAAGTGATTCTTCTCTCAGGAGTTGTTTTACCTTACAGGATTGTTAGCTACAACAAAAAAAATAGTCTTTCAAGCTGCAGAGATGACAAAGCTTCTTGTTTTTAATGTAAAATACACTTTTACCAAACAGTGTATCCCTTCTGGTTAGTTTTATATTCCTTACTGTGAAAATGTGCTCACATTAAACATTTATCTGAGAAGAAAGAAAAAAACATAGGAACGACTATAATAATATTGATGTAACATTCTGGACTGAATGACCGGTATTTGATATGGATATTCCAGAAGCCTCACAGGTAAGATTTATGGAAGTGGCCATCCAGAGAAGATTTTCTTTTCTTGATTCTTAGCATTCCATTATTTTCTTAATAGCGCTTATATATTTATTTAGGTTCTGCAGCAACACATCTGTGTGCATAGGACAAGGAAAGGAATTACCATGTTAGTGAGATGTCCTACTTCACAAATGAAAATGAAGACAAACATTTTTACTCTGCCCCTCCTCTGTCAACTAACCTGAGTCAGAAACTAATTCCCTTGACTTCTTATTATGAGCAGTTATTTTTTCTCTTTCAAGTAATCACCAGCTGATAAGACGTTCCTTTCAAAAGCTACTCTCCAGTGTATGTGGCTGTGCTGCAAATAGCACACATATCACTTGCTATGTTAATAATGTTGATAGACTCTTTGTGCTTTAAGGGACGCATCAGCAGTAGTAATTGCAGGTCAGCAATCAGTCCTAGGTTATCCAGTGGAGAAAGGACAACACTTGGAATATGTTGTCTGGACCAGCAAGTCTCCAGCTGCAGAAGTCACAGGATGTCCCATAAGGGCAAAGGGAGGGTAGGCATACAAGGGATTGGTCTGTCTCATTCTCCTGACCTCTGGTTTCTCATCTGTCACTCCAAGTAAATGTCACTGGAATGCTGATGGAAATGGAGCGATACGAGGCAAGTAAAGGGTAAAAATAGTGACTTGGACGTCCTCCCTGTGTGCTGGGATGAGAAGCGCGTGGAGCTTTCCTTTCCCTGTTCCTTGCTTTGTGCAGTGGTGAGGGCTTGGCTGAACTTTCTTCTCTTCACACAGTCTAAAGCGTAAACTCCAAGGATGGCTCTTGTATTGACCTTTTGAGAGTATTTTGCATTGTCCCTTAACTACGTCTTTTTATTTATTTACTTGCAGAGCTGTATGTATGTGGATGAAAGTGGGGAAAGTTTTCTGGCACCGTCCTGCTCAGGATTTTCACTTACTAAGTTGTCAAGATCCATAACTAAGCCACTAAATTCTACTGAACTTTTCTGATCCTGTTTCTGAGATTGTAATGTTGTCTTGAATGTAATTTGGAGAAGAGGAGTGAATTTAAAGGAAGTTTATAGAATTGTTTTGAGCAAAGTTATAAGTTAAATAGTTAAATAACAATGGAAAACTGAATCAAATGAGATAATCCTACACTTTTTGTTATTTATTTAATCAATTCACAAAATTTGCTTTAGCTTTTACCACTTAATTTCTGGGACTTTGAGTAAGATATGATGCTTAAATAGGTTTAATGTGTATTTATAGATAACACAAAGTAATACACTGTATGTTTTTATTGAAACTGGCTTGCTATACATATTTGTTCTACAACATATTTGTTATAAAATCTCCACTCAATAAAGTCAGTAAAATACAGTCCAAATGGGACTCCTGTTTGTCTCAAAATTTATCCTGAAAGCGTTCAGTTTTCAGGGTGTGTAGTATCTGCATGCCTATGTGAACTGATACCCATCAGCCCTTTTTTAAACACAGAATGGTTGAAACTTAAATGGAATAACAGAGGTAACTGTGGTTTACAATTTTGTAAGTTGTTTAATCAGTTTAATATTTCATAAGAAACTGTTTTTAGATATATTTTTCCTTGCTGGATTTATTTTGAAACAAGGGGATGCACAACATTGGAATTTCATATCCCTCATAACAAATTTTAATGTCTTGCTCCTTTTATAGCAAGCAACTTCTCAACTGAGAGCAGCCCTGAGGAGAAGGACTTGGGGATGTTGGCTGATGAGAAGCTCAACATGACCTTGCAATGTGCGCTTGCAGCCCAGAAAGCCAACCATATCCTGGCTGCATCAAAAGAAGCATGACCAGCAGGTCGAGGGAGGTGATTCTACCCCTCTACTCCACTCTCATGAGACTCCACCTGGAGTACTGCGTCCAGCTCTGGGGCCCCCAACATAAGAAGGACATGGACCTGTTGGAGTGAGTCCAGAGGAGGGCGATGAAAACGATCAGAGGGCTGGACCACCTCTCCTATGAGGACAGGCTGAGAGAGTTGGGGTTGTTCAGCCTGGAGAAGAGAAGGCTCCAGGGACACCTTATAGCAGCCTTCCAGTACCTGAAGGGGACCTACAAGAAAGCTGCAGAGGGACTTTTTACAAGGGCATGTGGTGATGGGACAAGGGGTGATGGCTTCAAACTGAAAGAGGGTAGATTTAGATTAGGCATTAGGAAGAAATTCTTCACCATGAGGGTGGTGAGGCACTGGAACAGGTTGCCCAGAGAAGCTGTGGGTGCCCCATCCCCGGAAGTGTTCAAGGCCAGGTGGGATGGGGCTTTGAGCAACCTGGTCTAGTGGAAGGTGTCCCTGCCCATGACAGTGGGGTTGGAACTAGATGATATTTAAGGTCCCTTCCAACCCAAACCATTCTATGATTCTATGATTCCATGAATTTATTCATTAAGTTCTTCTTCACTAGGGCTTTTGAGCTAAGCACTTGAGTATTTGTACTAGCGTAAAGAAAAAAGGATAGTGCTAGTAACCCTTCAGTTTATTGTTCAGGGCCATATATAAATATGATGATAATAAATGGCAACTTGATATTAGTGTACGAAAACTTCTATTATGAATTGTGAGTCATGTCTGGAAGAATTTGCCTCATAATATCCCTCAGTTACTGGAGACATTCCTAAAGGAAAGATATATAATAGAAGGAAAAAAAATATGTTTATTGTTTAAAAAAAAGGAGAGGCTGGCATCTTGTGGCCTGTTGTGTCTCCATAGATCACTCTTAATTCGTATCAACAGTGTGAGACCTAGCAGATTAGGCACCTCAGTGTAAATTGTATCTAATTTGGGAGAAAAAATTACAGCATAGCAAACTATTCTGCAAAGGGCACTAACAATGCAGTATCAAAACTATTCAAAAGCACTTCAAATTCTGACAGAGCAAGTTGGTATCAGCTTGTAACCAATGATGTTGTGGAGAGTGGGCCTGACAACTATATTGTCACTTTGTGGGGTGACTCACTTGCAGATTTTTGCCTCTTTAGGTTACAGGTCAGGCTTTGCAGAATCATGTTCATGTGTTCAATGCTTTGACAGACTTGGGGATGATAAGTATCCTAGATTTTTTTTCCTGCTGCCATTTTAAAGCAGAAAATCCCAATGCTCTTCTGGATGCCTGATAGAGCTTTCACTGTTGTCAAGCAAGTTTCAAGTATATACACACATACAGATTTTTCTTAGCTGCAGAGTTACGCTGTGACATTCAGGTTAAGCTTCTGTGGTGAGGAAATGCTTTAGAAATCAGTGTGCTTCAAAGCTAACCTTCTAATGTCATTATTTGATTTAGAAGGATAGAATAAAGTCAGAAAGGATTAAGGCATGAAGGACGTTACTATAAAAAAGAGGGTGGAGTAGACAGGCAACATCTAATATACATGCTGTGAAATCCTGACTGTGGGAAGGAGAGATTCAGATCAGGAATGGTTAGTTCCCACAGTGTCATTACCAAGCTTTTATTCTGATCTTCAAGCAATCAACTTCAAAATACATTTGTAGATAAGTAAAAGAATAGTAACACTGCTTACAATCTGCCCTCCTTTCTGCATTTTGTATAACAGACAAGGGATATTTGTTACTTAGTTTACCTGTAGAGTATTGTACTATTTCATGGAAATGTTGGTAAGAAGGGATCTCAGAGGACATCTTGTCTGACCTCACTCTCAAAGTGGGCCTATGGCCAGCACTAGGTCAGGTCAGGCAAGACTTTGTCTAGCCAAATCCTGAAAACCTCCAAGGAAGGTGATCCTGTAGCTTCTGTTACATAGCCTGTTACAGCACTGCACTATTCTCCCAGTAGAGAAAGCAGAGCTTTTCTCCTAATGTCCAAACCTCCCAAGGCAGAATAGACATTGCCCTTTGCAACACTGTGCCATACTACTGAGAGAGGTTTTGTTACGTCATTTTCTAACTCTCCTTCAATTAGCTTATTATTAAATTGCCTTCTTTGCCAGAAAAAAAACCCAAACAAAACAAGACCAGCTCTTTCAAACCCCCTTTATATAACATGAACTCTTAGCTCCTGACCATATTAAAAGCCAATCCCTCAACCCTCTCCATTGTCTCAACATCCTTATTGAATTGGGGTTGGGTGAAACTGGACACAGTGTTCCAGGTGTGGCCCTTACTGGTGCTGAAAAGAGAGAGATAGCAACTTTCCTTGATCTTCTGATATCTTTTCCTAGTGTAGCCCAGCATGTGGTTTGTCTCGCTTGTGAGAAGAATACTCTATTTTCAAGCTCTTCAGCACACCTTCCAGGCCCTTTTCAGCAGTTGTTTCCCAGCCTGTACTAATGCATGGGGTTATTCTGCCCCAGATGCAGAGCTTTTCACGTCTTCATTTTGAACTTCATGAAGTTTACTCTACCTTGACCCACAAGTTTCTCAAGGCTCATCTGGCCTAAAGCTCTGCTGTTTAGTGTCATCCAAAGATTTGATGAGAATGCATTCTGTAACATCATCCAGGTCAGTGATGAAGATACCGAGCAACATGAGCCCCATTATTGACCCCTGGAGTATTCAGCTTATCAATAGCTGATAGTCAAGTTATTGTTTCTTATTCTTTGAGCCTGGGTGTCTAGCCAGTTTTCATCATGGAAGGCAATCAGATCGGTCAGGCATGATTTCCGTCTGGTAAACCCATGCTGACTGTTCCTAATTACCTTTATATTTTTTTACAAATAGATTTCATGAAGACGTGCTCCATGATCTTTCCAGGTAGTAAAGTGAGGCTGGCTGAATGATAGTTTCCCAAAGTCTTGCTGTTTAACTTTTTTGAAGATGGGCATAATGTTAGCTTTCTTCCCAGACATCAGGATCCTGCCTCAATTGTCACAAAATTTGGTAGATAAGAGACAGCAACTTCACTATCACTATCTTTCAGCACCCTTAGGTAAACCTCACCTGGTCCCATGAATTTTAACGTACTCATCTTCTCTAAGTAGTTCTAAACCATTAATTCTCCCACTTTTGGGTGTTCTCCTTTGCAATTCATGCCAGGATCTCATGTGGAATTCTAAAGCAAGGTTTTCCTGTGAAAACTGAGGCAAAAAAAGGTAATGGGTACTTCACCTTTTTCTGTAACATTCATCACAGGTTGCGTCACAGATTCCATCTTAGGCCTTCCTGTTATCATGCCGAAGTGTCCAAAGAATGCTATTAGGGTTCCCCTTTGTGGCCTGTCTGCATTTCCACTTCCTTTGTGCTTCCCTTCTGCACTTTAGTTCATTAGATAGCTCAAGTAACTAATGTTTGCAGTTCTTTTAAATGCGATAAGAGGGACACTTTTTGAGAGAGGTTAAGATCATCTCTTGGGGCTGGAGTAAAAGTCATCTCCTATTTATATGCAAAATGAGTGGATCAGATTTTTCTGAAGCAATTAGAATACAGTCAAGAAGCAGTCCCAAGGAATTTGCAAAATTTTTTTATGTATTAAACAGGGGTCATTTAAACCTGGTGCTGTCATACAATGAAGTGGGTCTCAAACATAGTACAAGCATTAGAGATAAGCTTATCTATTGCATTGTTTCCTTAGAAATTGGCATTCTAAAATCCATGCAGCAGTAAAATGACTGGAGAAAAGCAGTTAACATCTTACTTTTCAAAAAATTTACCAGAAGGAAACGAACATGCAAATTTCAAACAGTTCTTATTTTTGTTTTCCCCCATTTTTCCCCTTTCTTTTTCATGGAGCTTACAATTGAGGGCATACAATTCCTTCTTACTTCAGTGTCATCCAGATCCAAAGTGTCTTTTCAAGGCTCAAGTAAGATTTCTGAATCCTTAAGAGATTCTTCAATACTCCTAAGCATGCAGACACTCTTTCTGAATTCAGCTCAGGGTTCCAGTGGGAGGATTCAGTGTGTTGTATCTTGTTCTCTCTTGCTTTGTAAATTGTATTGCTGCTTACATGAGCACAAGCTGAGGTCAAAGAAGAGATGAACTATCAGTTATCTTGGTTTTATGTCTGTTTTCCATCTGCTCAGGTCAGGTGCATGAAGACCAATTGGGTAAAGGAGTGCTAGGTACTGCAAGCATACAGAGTATATATGATACTTTTCTAATTGGCTTGTTTTGACTATATCAGATTTTGATAAATCAGGGATCACTATGAGGTCTGCGTCCCTTTTTGCTGTCCCAACTTAGGCTTATGTAGGACCACTGTAACATTTCCTTTCTGAGTCACTTTGTTCAGAAGACGTTTAACATGAGCAAAGTACCTCTGCAAACAGGATACGCACAGCTTAAATTGCAAAGCACTTATTTAATGGCTAAATCACAGAATAGGTAGTTAGAGCTAATGAGCTATTACACTAACTGTTAATATTAAAGATGAGTCTTTGCTGTCCAAGCAATCATCAGACTGATGGGAAGGGTCAGTTTCTGTTACTCCTTGGAATGGGCTTATCCTCAGTGTTACTGAGTTGCCATCTTATGACTCCCTGTTTTTTCCTTAGGATTTTAAACCTTTTCATGTCAGTGCTTTTCCTCTTGAAACCTTGTGCAGTTAACTACTGTTGTCTCAACAATCTTACCTCTTTCTGCAGGTTTACCTTTCTTATTCAGGTATCTCTGATCTATAGACTTCACAGCTTTCACACAACTTAGCATTTCCTCGGAGGGCTGACTGAAAGTTACATAGCTATGCTGTATCAAAACCAGAACTTAGCTCAAATACAGTTGAACCTCTGGGAGGAGTTACACCACTGGTTCCTGAAGAGCCTGTAAAAACTAAAACCACACTTGCTTCCCCAGGACGGAGAAATGTTGTGTTAAATGTGCAAATGACTTTTAATATGTGGTCTCAGGCACCCATACATTGGTGTTACGCAGAATATGACACCAGAATTCCTGCAGACTTACACCCACAAACTGACATTTCTCTGTGCTACCACCCATCCATTTCTCAGCCTCTTACTTCCACTGGCTTCCCTTAAGAGGTCAGGGAGCAAACAATATAATTTAATGCAGCTCAGAGCATCAGTAACATATGAAGCCAACACCAGAACAGTCTCATATAAGGCAGCAGATAATTTCACTTGCTTTAGGTCATACTCTGATCTCCCCTCCAGGCTCTCCTCCCCCTACGCGTAAGTGCTCTGCCAAATGGAGGGGTTAATGGGGGCTATGCTGTGGCAGGGGATCTTTATTGAGTGTAAAAATGCAGTTGGCTTTTAAATCCATAAAGGAAAATATTCTGTCTGTCCCAGGGAGTCACTTTTTCCTTGATAGCATAGCACAGTTCTGCATGATTTCTACTTATCTTTCTCTCTCTGCACAGAGCAAGGAAGCAGAGTAAATGAGCCGTAGAAACTCAGCCAGTTTGGGGAATTTTAAAAATTCTTTTTGAGATGAAGATTTCAGTGCCCACAGTTTCATGTGTGCTAAGAAGCTTTACTAACAAATGAGTGCTGAAGCATGACCTGCATGTCCCTTTTAAGTCACCAGAGCCAGAATGATCTCAACCCATTTAGCTTTCAGGTTATGCATCGGTCAAGTGAATACTTACTTTGAAGTCATTTCGGCTGAGAAGGTTAAAGGTTGACATTTTCAGTTATGACTTGTATGTCCCAGCTTTACACTCCTACCAGTATCATAAAGTCAGTTTTCAAGTTTTCACCATAAGCAATTGAACACATTTCTAAAAGTTTGGAAATAATTATTCTTTATGTATATACTCCTCCATTTCTTTTTTTTAAACTTTGTTTTTGATGTTCCTTTGTTTTAGTGCTTTTAAATGGATTATGAAGATTTTCTGTAAACAAATAATTAATGATATTATATTTTAATTTCACCTATTTTAGGGTGATACATCTATTTTCAGCTAAAAGATGCATATTCTTTTCACCTGGTTTTCATATTCTAATGACACCTTACCATCAACAAAATCAGCTTTTTTTCTATGCAATAGTTAAGAAAAGCACCTAATAAAACAAAAAGTCTTTCTTCCAATTTATCTTCCTTTATCAATTATGTGTTCACATAAAGATCATTCAGACTACTTGGGATCAGTGTACTGGTAAATGACAAATGAAATTTTATTGCAGTCTTTCACTGGTGCATGTTAAGCAGACTAGTACAGAAGCTGTAATATTCTCAGTTACATTACAGTTAATTCACTGCCAAATCTTTTAGTAAGCATTTTTTCTTCTTTTTTTTTAATTCAGACAAGATAAATTTTTCACTCTTTATTGAAGGAATAAAAATCATTAAAAGAATTTACAAACTATGTTACTTTTTTATGTTTATTCCTGCCTTTCCAACTCATAAAAATGTTATTTAATTTACTTTCAAATGAGGGAAGTATTTGTTAGGGCTGATATATGGGTAATTCCGTAATTTCAGATTTGTGCAACATTTTTATATATACATATATATATTTCAGGGAATTTATAACTGCCTTAAATCAAGTGCTAACAAAGATCTATTCATGTACATTAGAATAAATAATAAGAACTGATTACAAAAAGTAGTACAAATATAGTAGACTATGATGTTTGGCAAGAAATAGAAAATAGCTAAACATAATAAAAAATATTTAACTTTTTTTATATATATAACTTGTCACTTGAGACAAAGACAAGGCTGGAAAAGCCTTCTAGCTCTCTCTGATTTGTGTCTTTTAAAAGACACAAATTTTTAAATGTCTTTTAAAAGACATTCATTTAAAAAAAAAAGAAAGATCCTGAGCACCTTCCATAGCCCTCTATCTACTCATTGAAATGTATTTGTGTGTGTATCTTTGCCTCTGTGTGTGCATATAAAAGTGTATAAACATTTTGACTTGACTGACTTTTCCAGAAAAAGAAAAGATTTTTGGAATACTGGATAGGGTATTTACTGGAAATACTGTCTAGTCATTTATTATTGCTATAGATTTTGCAATTGTCGTACAAATTTTGACAGTTAAGAGAGGAAAGCCAGGAAGCCAGTTTGCCAGATTTCTCTTGGCTGCTGAAGATTGTGATAAGAGATAAGATCTACTTACCTCCAGATCATTAAGTCTGAATATAGGTCATACTGGTAGTAACCTATGCCAGACAGCTGGTGTTTTTTATCAGACAGCCTGAAAGTGGTTTCTTTCAAAATCGGGAACTATACCTTTGAGAATATGCTTAAAGTTTAAATGAACACGAGTCCAGCTATCCTTTAATTTTGGAAGCTTGTCCTTCCAAGTTAGAGGTACATGGACATTGTGGGCATGGCTTTACACTAATTACTACCTGTGCTTGCAATTTCTTTTTTTTCTTTCTTTTTTTTTTTTTTCAGTGAAAAAAGAGGGACAGCTAAACAGGTTTTTTTCCTCCCTCTGTCTTCTTCTCCACTTTCTTTTCCTCCTCTCCCCCAGTAGAGCAGCAAAATCCTCTAAACAGATGATAAGCTCTGTTCAAACATAATGACCAGTTTCTCTACACCAGAAAATTAATATTCTTACTGATGGTATTACCTCCGGCTTGCTCAGTGGAGCTGTTTGTAAAGAAATCGGCTTGGATGTCTAACTGTGCTTTCACTCCTATAATAAGCTAAGGACCATTAATAAGGCAGTATAAGGAGGTTTGTACTTTGAGTAATCACACAAATGTTCATGTTCTGTTACCTTTACAGAAACCAAGATACAATTCAGTAGGAGCAATGCTGTCTGGACTTCCAGGAAAGTTTAAAAGCAATGGGGTTTACATTGCTTAGCTACTTTCAGTCATTCCTGGTGTAACCTTTGGTGCTTTCTGTCAAATATTTCTGTGCATTAGAACCAGAGTACAACTTGATTGTGCCCCCCCTTCATCATGAACGATAGAAAAAAATTTAGGAATTTGAGTTGGGTGCTAGTAATATACAAGCTCTTTCTGACAAATGCAAATGCGAATTCAACCAGCCGCATGTCATTCCAAAACAAGAGTATGATTTTATTCAGAACTCATAAAACTTCATGTCTTAAGGGTGCAGAAAAATAAATACAAATAAATAGCTGGGGAAAAAAATACCCCTGACTGTAAACTAATGTCTGATGATGTTTTCTGCAGCATAACATGAACACTGATGAATCTGGTGCACCTATGCTGTTGATTAACACTCTTTTGTGAAGATCAGTGGCCCCAAATGACTTTCTGTAGTGGAGCAAGATTAATTCTTAGCAGACAGTATCAGGTCACATATAGTAAATGTAATTGTGATGAGGCACTCACTGTAAGGAAAGACCAGGAGAGAATCATCTTTATCATCACTGTTGACAGACCATCTATGTGCATAATTTCACAACAGACGTGAAATTATAATCACCATATAGGTGACTGAAGATTTCACCTCAATAGCATTTTCATATTCTGAAACAGTTACAATGCCTGTTTTAGTGTCCTTGGTTTTGGTTTTTGCTGCATGTTCATCTCAATTAACTGAGATTAGCACTGGCCTTTAGCTTGTTCAGGGATGGGTGGTGACTGCTTCAGGAAACTGGCAATTTAAAGCTAGAGCTGGAAGAACTGTTTTGATCTTAGATGTGCAACTCTTTGTCTAGAGCTCAATTTTGAAATAGAGTTTGCTCAGAAAGCAAACAAAGAGTTGCTCAAACCTCTCGGAGCCCTGCACAAAAGTCAGCAATGACATATATCATGCTCAACTGTTAGAGTTACAACCACTTAGTATAATATTTGAGACAGTTACCTTATTCTGGAAAACTGCTTATAGAAAAGGTATACAAAAAGTACAAAAGTGACAATCACAATATTTCTAATTTAGAATGACTGCCAAAAAGCCTTTCTCGCAACAATCCTAAAATTTATAATTCTTCTGCTTTATCATTCAAAAAAGTCTATGTTTTGTCTAGAATTTTAGATATGCAACACGAGGCAACTATCCTGTATGCCTTTTGTCACTGACACAGGATTTTCCCTGTCATCTTTTACGGTGTGGCTTTGGAAGCTTTGGCATTCTTTTTTTTTTTTCCCCCTAACCCCACTGCAAAAGAGCAGAACTAGGGAGCCCAACACCAGCCAGTAGTTTTACATCAGTTAATGTGACCTGGGGGCCCAGACCCAGCAACTTTTGCTTGTTCAACAGCTTGAATATACTGGGTTTAATGCTACTTGCAGATGTACTTATAAAAGGCCACACTTTTTTTTAACAGTTTAAAGTTAGATCAGGTCTGTAAAACAGGGACTGAAGAAGGAATCACTGTAAAATTGTACTAATATAAGCTTGTGAGGGAGAAACAATATTGCAAGGAAACTAAATCTTCAATAGCAGGCAGTTTACCTCAGCAGTCACCTCTGAAGCAATCCTCAGGGGTATGATGTTTACCTATGTGCTCCACAGGGAGAATCCCTTTAATCAGATAATTTATACTTCCACTCTCAGCTTTATGACTTTCAGACCACTAGCAGTGCAATGTGACTGTGTGCAGAGGACATTTTTGATTGCCAGGTATGTTTTACAGAAAATGGTCACTGAAGTGATGGAGGAATGCAAATTACTTTCTAAAATGCTCTGAAACATAAAAGTCTTTTCTTAGAAATATTTTTTTTTCTTGCCAGAGGCTACGTCTAATGTCCAGCACACAAGAATTCAAGCACTGCTGTAGGAAATACCAACAGAAACAGAATTTCTTGGGAAAAAACAGAAGCAGAATTCCGTTCTACAGTTTACTAAATTCCCAGATGTCACAATGAAAAAATACAGGCCCAGAAAGTATAATTCACATTTTATTGCAGGCAAATCCTGTATAAAGTGTGACATTTATGAAGAAGTGGCTGTGACACAACATTTTACTGTTCATAAAATCTTACAAACTAAATTACAGTGTCAGAAACTAGTAATTTTAATATATCAACCTTTCTGATAAAATAACATGCAAAGTACCTTTCAAAGACTAGCAGCAAAACTATGATTGCATTACTTATATAAACAAAGGGATTGACCCAATACCCACTCAAATCAAATCAATGGGTACCTTTTGATTAACTTTATTGGGTTTTTGATCAGGCCTGTACTGTTAGAGATATAAACAATTTTTGCTTCAATGTTAGTTCATAAAGTTGTGTTGTTAATGCATAAGAACTAGTTTTGTTCCATGACAAACTGTACTTTATCTCAGACTGTTGATTTTCATTCTACATTTTTTGTATTTTTTGTTCTAGCAGAAGATGTTTATACAAGTGTCTGTATATAAAAATCCGAACTTTTTCTTTTTGGCTTTTCATATAGGTGAAACCAAATAATAACTTCAAAGAACTTCATAATGGAAAATAAGAATGGTTTGCATCACTCTGGATCCTGGGTTTGAGCTTTTTGTTATTAACATTATAAAGGTTACTGAGTCCATAGCAGGTCAGAATAAATCAAAAAAAGGTGTTCTCGGTGTTCAAGTTCTGCACTGGAGATTTCCACTTTTATTTGTTCTCCAGCCCTGAGTGCTATAAAGAAGAAATTAGGGGAATATTCAGAATGTGGAATCCAGGCCAAAAGTTTGGATACATGCCATCATAGTAATGCATGGTTTTAGTATACCTACTATTTCTCTGTAAGGTTGGTACGGACCAAAAGCCTATATGTACATCATATATGTGGTTTTCTTGCCGGAAAACACAGTAAATAATAAAACCCCAAAGCCAGGTCTCTTCTGCTTGCCTTTCTGCCTGTAAGTGACCTTGCACCATTCCCTCTCTCTCTGTGTTGATGGTGTTTCAGATTTGCTCTGATTTTAGCTGAGCAAATTTTTTCTGGTTCCTGAACTCTTTGTGTGTTGGCTTTATTTTGAAGACAGAGTATTTGAATTATAGGTTAAGTTTTACATATTTAGTACAGTAGAGTACCTCTAATAGCAAGGTTCTTCCACACACTTGCTGTATAAAGAAAAATACCAGTGTAAGGAACCAGAAGGTGCTAGTTACCTAGGTTTCAGTTTCCATCAGAGACAATAACATTCTTGTACAGTGCACAGTTCCGGAGTTTACCTTAGCCCTCCCTTCTTTTGACCACAGCATGACACACTTTATACCATGACTAAGATACTATGACGTGTGAACATATACACGCAATCTGGCAGAATAATAATAATAAATTTGTCTTTTAGCTTCAAACTGAACAAATAAACATAGTTGGCATTTTATACCTATATCACACATGTAATGTAGGAAAATATATGTGGAAGACAGAAGATATACAAGTTGGTTCCTCACAGAAACTTTAAGCAGGAATTTCTAACCCAGCTGAAGACAACACAACTGAGAAATCTCAACCAAAAACCTGTTTGTCTAAAGAAATCTGTTACCGCTAGAAAGTGGCACAGATTGCTTAGATAAAGGTCACATAGTTTCCTAATTTGAAAGCATTTCTCTAAATGCTTGGCAGTCGTTGTTGGTTTTGTTCAAACTGAAAAAGACTTCATGATTTCATATTTTTTGGTTAAGACAGTCTGCAGAACAGCTCAATAGAGGGTGTTAATACTTTTAAGAAACAGTACTGCTGTCAATAAAATCTGGATGAACATGGTTAGGTCATTAATGGGTAGCATAATTCAAAGACTCAACCTCTGTCAGTAAGGAAGAAAGGTGAACATGAATCTGTTTTATTTTAAAAAGTAAAACTACCAGTATCTTATACAGACAAAAAGTAATACAGTAGTAATAATACACAAGAGCTGTTCTGTAGTTTTCAAGGTTAGAATTGAGCAGATATAATGGAGCAGAGCTAGGGTGGGAAAAAAATTGAGAAACTTTTGCATAGATTGTAAGGTATTTTGGAGGCTTGTGAAATGCTGTTGGCCTTCTAGGTTGTGGTCATAACAAAAAACGAGATTCTACTTGGTCTTACGAATGCTGAACATCCTATATGTAATGTACTTCTGCTATTTGCTTGGAGAAGGCATTATGTGGAGAGAAGATAAGGGAAATTTTCCTTGTACTTGTCTAATTTTCCAATGAATTCCACTTGGGATATCAAATACACTGCAATTTTTGAAGGAGATTATATTATTATTTTATTTTATAATGTTAATTTTTAATCTTCTATTTCAGTCCTGAGGTAAAAATGTTAGCATTGGTTTGCTTTAGATTCTTGTCCTAATAGAAATCACCAAATATTTCAAAGTCAGCTGATGAATCTGAATATATCAACTTGTTGAAATTATAAACGTAATAACTTTTCTGTAAAATAAATTTTCAGTAGTCCTCGTATTCATCACAGGTATGGAAAAAAATACTGAATAATACTGCTGGAGGAAAACATTTCTTCTCCATCTTGGTCTTTGCAACAAACTTAAAATTCTGTGCCATTCCTTCCTCTCTATTCAAAGACTCACAAACTTATCACCTCTCTTCAGGGAATCTGAGCCCATGGCTCCCACTTTCTAGGGAAAATGTGCTAAACACATACAACAAGGTATTCTGGATGAGGTATTGTATTCATGCCTGTTGTTATTGTCTGTTTGGAATGAATTGCTATTGCATCACAATCTGGAATTGAAATATCCTATCTTCAAACTATTGTCCTAATTCTGAGGCTATGATTCTCTATCCTTCTCTCACCTGAATGGAAGTACTTCAGGTAATATAACATAGCTCCAGCAGAAGAGGCTGATGGAGAGTCCATTCTGAATACCCAAAGTCTGGTAAGATACTCTTGTGGAAATATTACCTCCTGAATGGGGAAGAAAATGAATTTGAAATATTCTTATTGTTAATAGATGATATTTCATTGTTTTCAGCCAGGAAAACAAACAAACAAACAAACAAATAACTAGAAGAGTTAAATTAAACTTGTTTATGATTAATATTGACTATTTAGCACCAGCTGGACTGCAAAAAATCTATTATTTAAATAATTTTGAAAAATAGTAGTTCTTTTTCTCTAGCTCTGTTTACATTTGTATATTTTTCTGTCTTCCATTGCAGTCTCTCTCCCATGCTGCCAGAAGATTTCTCTCAATAATGTATTTTGCTGTTAAATACACATACTTATTTTCATGCTTTCTTAAGGGTGAATTACAATATTTGTCAGAGGTGTCAGATGTGTAAGACTAGGCATTGACTCCTTCTTCAGTGTTCCTGAGAACTATCTAAAACAATTCTCACTGAGCTCAGCATCTGAAGTGTGAAATACCACCTCCTTTTACCTATGGTTTATATTCTTTTCTAACTTTGTATTTTACTCTCTGTGTGGAAATATTGGTTTATTGTATAGTAATGCAGAGAAACATATGCATATGATACTAATAAAACAGGATCATGAATAAATCTTATTCACTGTAGCACCTCTTCATCATAAAAAGCCCTCTTGAACTTCATTATAATAGGAACATAAATTATTTTAGGAGGCAGATGACCTATTCTATTACATATTGTTGTGAAATAAATGCTGAAATTTTTCAGGTGCAGAAAGATGCTAAGAGAAAGTGGAAACTCTCAGACATTTCAGGCAATGACCACTAATACGTAAGCCTTAGGTGGTAGTCAGAAGGAAGATACTATCCTCCACCCTTTAGACAAAAACTTTTCAACACTATGGTTTTGATTATGTCTCTAAAAACCATTAAATGAAATAAATAAAAAGAATTGTCATCTACCAGTATGCACAGAATTCAATATGCCAAACACAAGACAAACTGATTTTGACATTAGAAAAAATTGAGTGTGACAGCTGCAGCAGTTACATCTTGTAGAAGGATATGTGTGATTGCAAAGACTTTATATCAGGTCCTGGTTGGGAGCTTGCATTTTCAAAGGTCATGAAGCTCCTTAGCACCATTCAATTACTGCACAAAGGGTACCACTGACAGTTTTAACACTGTGGTTAAATTAGCTGAGCACTAGCTGAGACAATCAAACTTTTGACAGGAATGGTTGAATAATATGTGTATATCACAAAAAATGTCAAATATCATATCCATGTTACCCTGCCCCCCCATCTTTATTTTTGAAAGACAAGGAAAATATCAGAGAGCCATTTAGTTGTCTTGTAGCTTGTAAAGTTATCAACACTCTCAGCCTGACAATTTTTGTCATCAATTTTCACAAATACACATATTGAATGAGGTAGAAAGAAAAAATCTTTGGTTTTAGCTGCTTTTGATTTTTTTTTTATTTTAGCTGTTTTCTTCTGAATGAGTAAAGTAATCTGAATCAGTAACATACTGATCAAACTGTATTGACATAGTCATACTGCTCAAAACACAAAGGACCAACATTGTTCTACAAATTCACCCAGTTTGTTGTGCCTTGTCCTATGAAGAGTTTAGATGAAATTAGAATCATAGAATGATAGCATTGTCAAATTATTTAGGTTGGAAAAGACCTTTAAGATCATCAAGTCCAGCTCTTAACCTAGCACTGCCAAGTCCACCACTAAACCATGCCCCTAAGTGCCACATCTACATGTATTTTACATACCTCCAGGGATGGTGACTGGCACCACTTCCCTGGGCAGCCTGTTCCAATGCTTGACAACACTTTTGGTGAAGAATTTTTTCCTAATATCCAATCTAAACTTCCCCTGCCAAAACTTGAGGCCATTTCCTCTTGTCCTACCACTTGTCACTTGGGAGAAGAGACTGACACCCACTGCGCTATAACCTCCTTTCAGCTAATTGTAGAGATCGATAAGGTCTACCCTCAGTCTCCTCCAGACTGAACAACCCCAGCTCTCTCAATCGCTCCTCATAAGACTTGTGCTCTAGAACCTTCACCAGCTTCGTTGCCCTTCTCTGGACATGCTCCAGCACCTCAATGTCCTTCTTGTAGCGAGGGGCCCAAAACTGAACACAGGATTCGAGGTGCGGCCTCACCAGTGCCGAGTACAGGGGCACGATCACCTCCCTACTCCTGCTGGCCACACTATTTCTGATACAGGCCAGGATGCCGTTGGCCTTCTTGGTCACCTGGGCACACTGCTGGCTCATATTCAACCAAGTTTGATCAACACCCCCAGGCCCTTTTCTGTGGGGCAGCTTTCCAGCCACTCTTCCCCAAGCCTGTAGCATTGCATGGGGTTGTTGTGACCCAAGTGCAGGGCCCGGCACTTGGCCTTGTTGAACCTCATGCAATTGGCCTCAGCCCATCGATCCAGCCTGTCCAGATCCCTCTGCAGAGCCTTCCTACCCTCAAGCAGGTCAACACTCCCGCCCAACTTGGTGTCATCTGCAAACTTGCTGAGGGAGCACTCAATCCCCTCGTCCAGACCATCGATAAAGATATTAAACAAAATTGGCCCCAATACTGAGCCCTGGGGAATGCCACTTGTGACCAGCCACCAACTGGATTTAACTCCATTCACCACAACTCTTTGGGCCCAGCCATCCAGCCAGTTTTTTACTCAGCGAAGAGTGTGTCTGTCCAAGCCATGAGCTGCCAGTTTTTCCAGGAGAATGCTGTGGGAAACGGTGTCAAAGGCTTTACTAAAGTCTACGTAGACTACATCCACAGCCTTTCCCTCATCCACTAAGCAGGTCACCTTGTCATAGAAGGAGATCAGGTTAGTCAGACAGGAGCTGTCTTTCATAAACCCATGCTGACTGGGCCTGATTGCCTGCTTGTCCTGTACGTGCTGCGTGATGGCACTCAATATGATCTGCTCCATAACCTTTCCAGGCACCAAGGTCAGGCTAACAGGCCTGTAGTTCCCTGGATCCTCCTTCTGGCCCTTCTTGTAGATGGGCACCACACTTACTAACTTCCAGTCAACTGGGACTTCCCCACTTAGCCAAAACTGCTAATAAATGATTGAAAGTGGCTTGGTGAGCACTTCCGCCAGCTTCCTCAGTACCCTTGGATGGATCCCACCGGTCGCATAGACTTATGTGTGTCTAAGTGGTGTAGCAGGTTGCTAACCATTTCCCCTTGGATTATGGGGGCTTCATTCTGCTCCCTGAACCTGTCTTCCAGCTCAGGGGGCTGGGTACCCAGAGAACAACTGGTCTTACCATTAAAGACTGAGGCAAAGAACATATTAAGTACCTCAGCCTTTTCCTCATCCTTTGTCAGTATGGTTCCTCCCACATCCAATAAAGGATGGAGATTCTCCTTAGCCCTCCTTATGTTGCTAATGTAGTTACAGAAACATTTTTTATTGTCTTTTATGGCAGTAGCCAGGTGAAATTCTAGTTGGGCTTTGGCCCTTGTAATTTTCTCCCAGCATAACCTCACGACATCCTTGTAGTCCTCCTCAGTAGCCTGCCCCTTCTTCCAAAGGTCATAAACTCTCCTTTTGTTCCTGAGTTCGATCCAAAGCTCTCTGTTCAGCCAGGCCGGTCTTCTTCACCACTGACTCATCTTTCGGCACATGGGGATGGCCTGCTCCTGCGCCTTTAAGATTTCCTTCTTGAAGAATGTCCAGCTGTGCTGGTTTTGGCTGGGTTAGAGTTAACTTTCTTCATAGCAGCTAGTATGGGGCTGTGTTTTGGATTTGTGCTGGAAACAGGGTTGATAAAGCAGGGATGTTTTAGTTACTGCTGAGTAGTGCTTACACAGAGTCAAGGCCTTTTCTGCTTCTCACCACCAGCGAGTAGACTAGGGGTGCACAAGAAGTTGGGAGGGGACACAGCCGGGACAGCTGACCCCAACTGACCAAAGGGATATTCCATACCATATGACGTCATGCTCAGCATATAAAGCTGGGGGAAGAAGAAGGAAGGGAGGGACATTTGGAGTAATGGCATTTGTCTTCCCAAGTAACCGTTACGCATGATGGAGCCCTGCTTTCCTGGAGATGGCTGAACACCTGCCTGCTGATGGGAAGTGGTGAATGAATTCCTTGTTTTGCTTTGCTTGCCTGTGCGGCTTTTGCTCTACCTATTAAACTGTCTTTATCTCAACCCACGAGTTTTCTCACTTTTACTCTTCTGATTCTCTCCCCCACCCCACCTGGGGGGAGTGAGTGAGCGGCTGTGTGGTGCTTAGTTGCCGGCTGGGACTAAACCACGACACCAGCCTTCCTGGACTCCTTTGCCCTCCAGGACTGCCTTCCAAGGGACTCTATCAACCAGTTTCCTAAACAGGCCAAAGTCTGCCCTCCGGAAGTCCAAGGTAGCAGTTCTGCTGACCCCCCTCCTTACTTCTCCAAGAATCAAAAACTCTATCATTGTGTGATTGTCATGCCCAATATGGCCAAAATGGCCTCCAACCATCACATCATCCACAAGTCCTTCTCTGTTCGCAAACAGGTCCAGCAGGGCGCTTTCCCTAGTTGGCTCACTCACCAGCTGTGTCAGGAAGTTATCTTCCACACGCTCCAGGAACCTCCTAGACTGTTTCCTCTCTGCTGGATTGTATTTCCAGCAGACATCTTGTAAGTTGAAGTCCCCCACGAGAACAAGGGCTAGCAATCGTGAGACTTCTCCCAGCTGCTTATAGAATATTTTATCTGCCTCTTCCTCCTGGTTGGGTGGTCTATAACAGACTCCCACCACGATATCTGCCTTGTTGGCCTTCCCCCTGATTCTTACCTATAAACACTTGACCCTATCATCACCGTCATTAAGCTCTAGACAATCAAAACACTCCCTAACATACAGGGCTACCCCACTGCCTCTCCTTCTTTGCCTGTCCCTTCTGAAGAGTTTATAGCCACCCATTGCAGCACTCCAGTTGTGTGAGTCATCCTACCATGTTTCCATGATGGCCACTATATTATAGTTTTCCTTCTGCACAATGGTTTCCAGCTCCTCCTGTTTGCTGCCCATGCTGTGTGCATTGGTGTAGATGCACTTGAGTTGGGCTATTGATCCCGCCACCTTTTTTTGGGGGGAAGCCCTAATTTCTATGTGACCATTCTCAGACACTTCCCTGGTTTCTAACACATCAACAACCCCTGCATTTTTGCTGCAGCATGGATCTCCATCCCCTACCTCCACTGAGATGGCAGACTAAAGGATCTCGCTAGCACACTATCTGTTAAACATTGGCATGCCACCCCTAGGCTTATCTCTCATGAGTCTGGTTTTATCCCTATTCCCCTTCAAATCTAGTTTAAAGCTCTTTCAGTGAGCCCTGCTAACTCCTGTGCAAACATCCTTCTCCCCCTTTGAGGCAAGTTATCCCGGCTGTTGACAGCAGGCCTGGTGTCATATAAACAAACCCATGATCAAAAAAACCAAAATTCTGTTGGTGACACCAGGCTCGGAGCCAGGTATTGATCAGCTGCCTTTTCCTGTTTCTTCCCTCATCATTCCCTGCAACTGGAAGGGTAGGGGAGAATACTACTTGTCCTTCTGATCCCTCAACCAGTTTTCCCAAGGCTCTGAAGTCTCTTTTGATTGCCCTTGGACTTCTTGTTGCAACTTTTTTTTTTTTTTTTTTTTTTTTTTTCAGGTTGGACTCGATGATCTTACAGGTCTTTTCCAACCGTACTGATTCTGTGATTCTGTGAACTTCATCACTGCCTACGTGAAAAATCAATAATGGATAATAATCTGAGGGCTGTACCGGGGTAGGAAGCTTTCTCATCACATCTTTAACCTGGGCCCCAGGGAGGCAGCAGACTTCCTTAAGAAGTGGGTCTAGTCTGCATATTGGACCTTCTGTTCCCTTCAGAAGGGAGTCTCCTATGACAATGACCCGTCTCTTTATCTTTATGGAAGTGATTTTGACGTAGGGCATAGACTGACTTAACCTTGGCAACATCTCCAACCTAGATGAACCATCGTCCTCATTATTGTTCAGTTCCCCTTGTGGAGCCTCATACTATTATGCAAGGGCACCTGGGAAGGTGGGGTAGTCACGGAGGAGACGCGCCTGCTGTGCCAGGCAGGGACTTGTCACCATTGTCCCCTATCCCCTAAGTTACCACATTCAGCCAGGTGGAGAAAGGACAGGGAATCCTCTATGTCATGTGCCCTGCCTGCCTGTTGGGCCTGTCTCAGGGAAGGTAGGGTGTGATTCCAGTGGTCTGTCTCACTCTCAGGCTCCCTGATACCCCTCAAACTATTCACCTCCTCCCAGAGCTCTGCCACTAAGCAGAGGAGTTCCTCTACCTGGGTGCACCTCCCACAGGTGTGCTCACTGCTGCCATCCGGTACTGGCATCAGAGTAGGGCACACCCTGAAGCCTGACATCCGAGTGGCAGCGTGTTCCCATTGGAGTGCTGTCTGGGAAGCTGCATCAGTTGTGGTGGGTGCAGCCCTTGGAGAGGCCATGGCTTTCTGCCAGGTGGATACCACTGCTCCCTGGTCGAGCTGGCAGAGCTACAGAGCCCCTCCTGCATGCCCTTCTGCAGGAACTGCTGTACAAACTGTTGTGCCATGCCCTTGCTGATATGCCACGCCCTGTTTGTTTGCCCTGGTCGCTAGCAATCCCCAGGGGCTTCTTTTATGGGGGGTGGGGGGGGGGGCAGGGCTTGGCTGCAGTTGCTGTTGGCCCTGCCCAGGTCTTGTCAGCCACTGTGTTTCGAGCTGCAGGCTCCTGGTGGGTCTCTTGGCTCCCCTGAGGTTTCCCCTGTTTGGGAAACCCCCCTGCGCACTGCACTGCGGTAAAGCACTCCGCTGCAGGTCGTGCTGCCACTGGAGCTGCTCGCCTCGGCATTTTGGTCTTTAGTATTGTTTATATGTACGTACGTTCTTCCACCATGCATTGAAGTGACACAGGGAGGCCTAGATGAATGTTTTAAAGTCAATGGTAAACAAAACCATAATGCAATTACCACTTCCGGGTATTTACACAACCGCACCTGCTTCTTCTGTTCTGTACACATCTATAATTAAGTATGTACATCTGTTTCTAAGATACATGCATGCGCACTTACAAGTCCCTGCACAATACAAGCTATAATCAACACCTTGAAGGTGAGGGTAGCCATTTGTCAGCTCTTCTGTACAGTGTGCAAGTATAAAGTTAATCCCCTGTCTAGGCAAATTGTTTCCTTCTTTCTGATGTTTTCCATTTTCAGTATGAAGGTTTGTTTTTTACGTGTTTCTTATGTGCATAAAACTCTCTTATTAATTTAAATGTAACAGTACAGAATACAAACCCAGATTTATGCACAGATTGGGGGTAGGATAGAGCATTTTCATAGGATTTATAGTAATGAACCTAGACATTACAAATATTTAGCTGGGTGTTTTGCAGTATTTTATATTTGTGAATGCAAGAAAACAGAGAGAGATAAAGTACCATTGGACTGGACTCTCTGGAGTCAAAGCAAATTGAAATTATATTTCAACAAAGCATCCCTGTCCATTGTAAATTTCTTTCCTTCCACATAGTCTCTGTCTCTCCTGTACTCTCAATAAGTCTTGATGTCCCAAAAGCTCTCTTTTGTAGCATTTGTTTCTACTCAGTTATGAATTCGGAGTCACTTTTTTAATGTTCCTACCTCCTTTCCACATTTTGTCCTTCCTATCTACATTTTAGATATCTGGAAAACATGAAAAGGTGTATATGTGTCTAATCTCACTGTTAACAGCTTAGGTTTTGCTGCAGGTAGAAATGTCTCAGCATCGTTTATGACCTGGGGCTGCTGAAGAAGCTGAGACTTTCATGGAGGCTTGAGATAAAATGTAGTGGCTTAGCTTCTGTGTGAATTCTACTTTTTGGTGTGTTTAAGCAGGTTAAGTTTCAAGTTTATTAGGTATCACAGAGATCACCTTTGGCTTTTTGGGAGCTCTCTCTTGAATCTGAATCCTTTGATCCTAATGGATCAAGTAATCCTTGTTGACAGGAGTTCATGATCTCTATAGCAATCACAAATATATAAGGAGTGATGTTTCAGAATATCCTTGCTGAGGATAATATATGTATGTTTTGCTAAGAAATCGACACAAAGGTACAAAACCCAGATAACACATTTTAAATATTTAAAATACTAAACTATAGAAAAGTATACAAAGATGTGTGAGCTAAAGCTTTGCTCTAAAAATAGAGTAAAACTATTGACATTATTTTTGCTAAAACTTTCAAACCCCTATTTGCCATTCTTTATTCTACAGCTCTCTGTTATTAGTCAATGAAAGTATGAAACATGAAAGTTCTTAAGTTTACCTAAAACACTCGTCATTAATAGCATTACAGCTACATTTTGAGTTGTGGACTGTTCCACTGCTGTTAGTATACAACTTAACAGTGAGATAAATACATATATCCCTTTTTTAAAAATTGTGCCAATTTGGTATCATACTGTGCCAAGGTATCCAAATCTCAACAGTTCCTGATCAGTACAGACACGTATTAATTTCCCAGGAAGTAGAACAAACAATTTCTCATTCAGTAGTATTTCTAAACATAGTAAAGAGCTACAGTGTCTATAGTAAAGATTTGTGAAGCTCCAGTCAGTGGTCATCCAGATAAAGTACCTAGTTTCTCACTAGGTGTCTTGTAATTATCATTTGAAGTTCATCACATCCAGAAATAGACTGTTCAGAGTTTAAAACCAGCTGAGGTTCCATCTTTTTAAAGTCATGGCCAAATGATGAATAAACAATAATCAAAATATTTTGAAGGAAAAGGTAAGTCTGAGAAAAACAGCCACTTGTCATACTGGTCCCAGAGTGAGAGAGGCAAGTACAATTGTAGTAGAGATATAAATACAACATGTTTGGTCCAAGAAAAACAAAATTGTCTAGCTCTTGGAATTTGTGGTGTTCTGATACACCTTTCTGAAATGCATTCTTTTCTGAAAGACAGAAGATATTACAGTGACAGGCTACACCATAGTAGCAGTGTACGAACAGGAAATGCGGGAGATGGAAGGAAATAAACTGTCCAGAATCAGCAATGCTAATGCAGTGTGCCAGAAAAGCTGCCTGTTATTATGCTCAAATAGTCAAATCTCCTAGCCTTCTCCACCTGCCTTTCTAACAAATGGAATTGCAAGATCAGAGGAATCGGGTTTTTGAACAATAATGTTGCTGATAAGATCAATTGGCAGTCAATCACAGTACACTTAGGTTCTTATGAACAAGTAGTCAGAAGATAACACAAATTTATGTTCCATATCTCCTAGCAGTGACCTCAAACCCCAATGTATGTATATAAGTCTGGACAATTTGCTGTTACCAAAGATAAATAGTCTGATAAATAACTCACCTTTTAGGAGCACCCTAGAAGTTCTGAGTTTATACAGGTATATCTATTCTCAACTGGATTAGACATGGTTTATTTTGAGTTCCAGGAAGAATCATAAATCTTAATTGTAGAAAACCAAACAAATTTTGGTTGTCCTGGGCACAGCATTGGGACTTCTGTTTGCACAGGATGGATGAGCTATATGTTATGTGGAAAGTGAGAAAGTACAGTCAGTTTCACTGTATGTTCCGCACATGCTCAGGACTGTTAGAAAATATGCTCAGTAGTTGTTTTCCTGGAAGTCTGAAAATCCGCTCTGCTAGATATTTGGAAAAAAGCCCAGTTACAGCAAAAAAATGCAGAAAAAACCCTGTGTCACATAAGACTGTCTTAGGGGATATCGAGTTTAGTGATGTATAAGAAATTTCATTATATGGGAAAACTAGCAATGGTAACTGGCCAAGGAGTCTTGAAGGACTTTTCAAGTGGTAGGGGACTGGGGCTGGTTGCTTAAAAGCCACATTATTGAGAGTACATAAAGAATTAAGGATTTTGTACTGGTTTTCAGACACTTTCTTAGCTTCCAAAGGACGTTTTTCTGAAAAAATCTCGTTTATAGGAGAAAAACCCCACATGTCTTTATGTAGGGACAAAAAAAAAAAAAAAATCCAGTATTATCAGATTTCAGAGATTTTTGTGAACGTTATCATAAACCATGTCACCATCTCAGTGACAAAAAAGGCATTAGCTTTCAGTACATCCACTTTCAGCTCATCATGTATCCTCAGAGAATCAGCTAGCCACAAAGGTATTGATAATAGTTAAGAAAACAACTATAACCTTGAAATCTCTGAAGAGACTTGGTTGGTCTAAACAATATGAAACTTGAAAAGGTACATAGTATTAAATGTTCCCATCCATTATGAATAAGTATGAACCAGGTCTCAGCTGAAATAAACTAACAGATGCTTTAGTTTTTGGTGATTTTTTTCCCATCATTTGAAATTTTTACTTTGAAAACTTATTCGTTGTCAAAATAGTGGGTATGTATGATGTTTTTCTCACCATGAAATAACCAGATAAAATAATCTTGATAAAAGAAACAAGCACTGCTAACAGTATGCCTATCAGTAAAGAGACATTCTTTGAAATTTGTTAATAATGAAAATTTTTAAGAAGGAAGTATAAAGGTAGTGATTCTGAGAAAATCTCATATTGCATTCTGAAGTGCTGGAAACAGTACCCTTCCAGCCTTGGTCCCAGGATGCAGAGAATTATTGCAAAGTGTTCCAGCTACAAGCCCCTGCCATGTGGTGGCTGGGAAACAAAAAGGTATTAAAGTGCCTCATAGTGGGGTGCCTCCTCCATTGGGATAATGTTTTGGGATTGCATTTGTTGTTTAAATCTTCCAGAGAAAATCATTAAATATTATTTAACTTATTATCAATGTTAACAATACTTTTTCTCCCTGCCTTCAAATGGGTAATCTGAAGAAAAGAACCACAAAACTGCTGCAATCTGTAAACAAAAAATCCCTACCATCTTCTTTTAATTGTCTTCTTTTTTTCCCCCAAGCACTTTGGTAATATATGCAGTCAGTAAAGGGGAAAAAAAAAACCAGAAATGACTGACATCAAACATAACTCCATGTTCAATCAGTGGCATACCATGCATATTGTGTTAACATAGATTGCAATTATTTTCTCACCAAATGCTATGCCAGATCTTTTCACTGAATAAATGTGTGCATGTGATGTGCCATCATTCTATCGCTGCCAGTTTAATAGGCATCTCTTTTGGAGAGAAGAAGAAAAGTGAAGATATTTAACTCATGTCTTTGAATTTGCACATTCCGTATTGAACAGCTATTTCTGCTAGGGAACACAAAAGTTTTTGTTAAAAAGTTTTACAGAATTAACGTCTAAAATGATGATGAATAGGAAGGAAAAACAAGAGCCCTGAACCCTGAGAACCTCTGACAGTACTAGGACATTCAATTCTGTTCACTAGAAACACAGAAGAAAAAAGAACAACACAGATGGGATGAGCTTTTTGGTCTCTACCCATCCTTTTCTTCAAAAAGGGAAAAAATAAACATTTTGTCTCAACTCAGTATGCAATTTTTGGTGTAGACTGTTGCATATCCACTTTGTCTGGAATTCCTCCTCAGCTGAGTATGCTATTTTCATTGTATGTTCTTCTTGTGAAATACTGGTCAGAAACCTGTGAAGATAAAGTAATATCCTAATGCTTGTTTGTGTGATCTTAGAGCTGACACAGCATTGGTGTGTGCTGCTGCACCTTAAAATATAGTGTCCACAGCCATGTAGATTGAACTGTGTGAGAAATGTGGCACTGCAGCATGAGAGGATGGTAAGGGAGTGAAAATGAACAGAAGAAACAGGCAAAACGCTGAGTATAACATGTTAAGCTGTGTTGTTTGACATGCTATAAGCTAGCAAAGAACAAAATCAAGCAAGCTTGGAGACAAAGCAGCAGCAAGCTGTAAAACAATTTCACTTTAGCAGTTTCTGAACAGCTACAAAACCACGCTCAGTTCTGGTGCCTCTAACTAGGATTATGGGATGGTTATCAGTTTTTGTGGGCTGAACAGAAGAATCTGGGCAGGGAGGGAATGCCCCTACTGAAATGGATACATAAATAAATTACCTTCATACTGAAAATAAGTTTTATTTAACATGAAACAAGGTTTGTGCATTTAATTCAGGCACTTTCAGTAGAAGGAAAGACAATGGAAATGAGTCTAGACTTTGTTTGCGCTAGACCTATTTCTGGCTTTTTTCTATTAGTCTAGTAGTTTGGTAACTCACTCAGGTTGTGGAAGACATCTTTCAAATCCATTCTCTGTCTGAATCTCACAAAGGCTTAAATTAGAATGCTTTAGGATATTTTGGAACAGGGATGCTCTCCCTTTATTTTGTTGAAATTGTATATTGGATGGAACACTTAACTATCACTTTATATATGGACATGCAATTCAGGTGTCCAGTTAGGTAAATTACTTACTCATTATATTGTAGAGTCTGATCTCTGATGAAAATATTAGAGTATTCCATGAAAAGTGCAAATGCATCTAAGAAAAGGGAATGGTAGTGTCCCATACACCAAACCTCAATTTAGAAATATGACATTACTTTGGGAAGGCACAATTTGGATTCATATTTCAGAAATCTCCGATAATTGAGTGAACTATCTGTATAATGTTCACAACTGCTTATTTTGGAAAGTAGTTTATTTCCTGAAAAGAATTTGCGTTTCTTTTGCCTAGACTATAATCTGTACCTCCGAGTAGTTCCGAAAGAAAGGTGCCACTTTATGGTTCAATCTTCTTAAGGCGTGAACTACAGGAAATAGGTGAGATTGCTGGCTTTTAAAAAATACACCTTTGCATCAGTTTTTTAAGAAATCTAAATGTTTTGTTTGAGCCTCTCTTTTTCAGTATATAAGGAAAAACTTTGTGAAAAATATCTGCTGTTTTGTCTTTCTTTTCAAAGATGAGATTGGGATACATTATGGGAAACAAAATGTGGTTAAGAATGGAGTTTTATGAAGTATGAAGTCAGGAGACACCCTAGTTTCACTTCCTACAAGGGACCACAAGGTACTTCTAAGTAGTATTTCCAAATTTCATTGTTTCATGATGTTATTCCTTTTCATAGAAAAGTAAAAATTTTGAAGTAGGAAACCTTGGGAAATCTTAAAAAAGAAACTACATTTTCCAGTTCAGTATCGCAAAGGTAGCTTTAGCATACTGAGGGTTTTGACCCTTCATAGTTTCAGGCAATATAGTGCCTGAAGAGCTTCCACAGTTTCTTAACTTTCCTGGCATTAATTGCCATGAAAAATGAGAATATTGACAAAAAGCTTCCCTTCATGAGTTTCTTCTCTAATCCCACAGCATTTTTGAGGGTTTGACCTATAAGTATTTATTCAGTATAAGGTTTTCTAAATATATATTTTTTAAGAAGAGAGCATTCTACATTGAAAGGCCACAAGAAATGAAAAAAGAAAATCTCATCAAGAATGAGCCAGCATAAGAGCAACAGATAAACAGACATTAGCCACACTAGAAAAACACACTCCAAACATGAATGAAAGCACAAACATAAATTAAAAAAAATCATATGAAATTATAAACCAATACCTTGAAGAGCTATATTTCAGAAAGCAGAAAGATGCTTTAAATGCAAAAATATTATCCAGTCTCATTAACCAGACATACAATTACATGAAAACGACTGAAACCAAAGCAGGAATGAAAAGGAAGATCAAAATCAGGCAAAAGCTTTTAGATATTATTAACACTGACTTTGACTAGAGAATTATTTTTTTTTTAATTTGCCCACTCAGAATAGGTCTCCATTACTTGGGATAACTGGTACAGTGCCTTTTATTTTCTCTGTTATTTTTAGCATAAGCCATTTTCAAGATTATTAACTTTATTTCTCATTAGTCTGTAATTTTTTTTTCATATTCTGCTACTTTTTTAAGTGAACTATATTGTTCTGTTTATGTACTTTAAGGAAAATTGTGACACAAGTTGAAGTGGTGTAATTAGATACCTGTGAGCCATATGTGAGTAAAGAAGAAAAAATAAATAAACTTTTACTCCACAATTTTGTCTGTTATTTATGTAAGTGCAATGAAAGGATCAAATTAGTAACTGGATAAAATTAGTTCTTAGAGTATATGTTCATTTATCCAAGAAGCACTTAGTAGCCAATGAATAAAGCTAAAAAGAAGAACCCATGAAAATTCCCAGAGAAATACAAAAACTACAATGCACACCTGACTAATAATTTAAAAGATCATGAAATAAACTTGTGATTCAGCTTAGAAGTTAGTCTACAACACTTAAAATCTATGTCCTGAATGATTCAGTGTAAACACATACAAACTAAATTGAGACTGAAAGCACCTTTTTTCTTTTAGCTCTCCAATTTGTCTTGATGCTCAGCTATCAACTAAGATTTTCAGTCTTTATTCACCTTTTTTGTCGATTTTTCTTTTTTTTGGTATAAGGAAGCCTTTAAGATTTGTAAACTCCTGGTAATTGATAAAATAATCACAAAATCACAGAATCATTAAGGTTGGAAAAGACCTGTCAGATCATCAAGTCCAACCATCAACGCAACACCACCATGCCCACTAAACCATGTCCCACAATGCCTCGTCCACACTCTCCTTGAACACCTCCAGGGATGGTGAATCCACCACCTCCCTGGGCAGCCTGTTCCAGTGTGTCACCACTCTCTCAGTAAAGAAATTTTTCCTAATATCCAAACTAAACCTCCCCTGGCGCAATTGAGGCCATTTCCTCTTGTCCTGTTGTTAGTCATTTGGGAGAAGAGACCAACACCCACCTCTCTGCAACCTCCTTTCAGGTGATTGTGGAGAGCGATAAGGTCTCCCCCCAGCTTCCTCTACTCCAGACTGAACAACCCCAGTTCCCTCAGCCGCTCCTCATAAGACTTGTGCTCCAGACCCCTCACCAGCTTTGTTGCCCTTCTCTGGACATGCTCCAGCACCTCCATGTCCTTCTTGTAGTGAGGGGCACAAAACTGAACACAGTATTTATATTTCATATATATTTGCATATTTATATGCAAATGAATACTACATGTAAAAACTTAGGAAGAATTGTGAAGCCTGGGTAATTTTTTCTCTTTGTACTTCGCATCAGTAAACACCAATGGAAATTTTATAACTGCAGAACCAACCAGTGTAACATCCAGGATTAAGGTTCAACTATATCAAGAGCAAAAATGTGACTTTGAACATCATTTCTTTTGATGCAGTCTGGTACGTGAGGGACAACAACCTGCACTGCCTATCCAACTTTTAAAGTCAGAATGATGAAGACTCATCATTTCTTCTACTGATCAAGAGGAAGGAGAAAGGTGAACTACCAGACTGCATTCTTGTTCCTTAATATTATTTTATTACTGCTTTATTGGATTGCTTTATTCAATACAATAGGTATTCAATATTCCTCTCATACAGCTGTCAACCCACACAACTGGCTACAAAATTTGGTCTCAGAAAGGTCCCTTAGTTGTTTAGTGTTGGGGGTCTTGGGGATTTTGTCTTCTATGATATTGATTGCATAAGCCTTCCTGAACCTTTATATTCCTCCATAGATTTTTATGCTTTAATCTACCTCTTTTTCCTCCACTCAAGTTTGTTATCTATATTGGACTTTAACATTAGTTTTAAGTCTGTTTAGAACATTTACAGAAAATCAATTAGTTGAGTAGTAAATAAGCTAGTGTTGTCATCTCTGGAAATCTTTTAAGATTTGAAGCATGTCCAGCATTTGCTTTTCATAAAAGGCAATCTCAGTTGTTCAAAAACAAGACTACAGACACATTGATTTTCTCTGAGATATTGTCAGGGCTGATGATAAATGCCTGTGCTACTTTCAGTAGTCCTAGTGAAAGAAAAGAGCCTAGATTCATGTTTCTTTCAGGAACAAAGTCAGCATTCTTGCTATATGTAGGGTTTTTTTCAACATGAATTTAATGTTGGTGAAAAGTTCTTGATTGACAGTTCCAAAGAATGAAGTCCTCTAATGCAGTTACTCTAATAATTGCAATAATGCTATTAATGCTGTCGTAAGCTTAGCAGTGTATCAGCCAGTTTATGTGTTTAGTTGCTCTTGTTGTACTATAATTTTAATAAGAAGCAAACAGTCAACTGACAAGAGGAGGCTGTTATCCCTCCCATTTGCTGATGAAGAACTGTTGAACAGACAAAATGAAACTGCTTCCTTGGTTTCACAAAAGAAATCTGTGGAAAACCCAGGGATTGAACCTGTGTCTTGATCTGGAATCCAATTGGGATTGATCCAGGTGACAAAATCTTCCTGGTATCCTGAGGCATTATTTAGGCAGCTGAGTGCATATTGTTCGTACACTGCCAGTTCTGGATTAACTTATGGAGAGGTAGCTTGCTGTATTGATGCAAAGTACAGTTCCTGCAACCAAAGGTAAAGGATCATCTTCATAGAATCAGTGGTAAAAATAACAATGGGTGTGGATTACTGAAGCAAATATTCACCAATGAAAACCAAAAATCCAAAGAGTGTGTAAGCAGGACTTTATGATTTTATAAGAGGGTGTTCAGAGCTCCTAGAGGGACAAGGCAAATCCCAGCAATGCCCACTGGTCAGATTCATGACTGCATGGCAATGAAACTCTTGATTTTGTGGTTGAGGTACAGATGGTGTTTTCAAAGACAAAGTAAAGATGCTAAGTATGTATTCCCCCAACTTACCTTTTGAAAAATGTAGCCACTGACTTTTTTTTTCAGCATCATACATTTGAATCTGTCCTTTTATAGTAATCTTTTATTCTAATTGTGTAATCTTAAAAACAGTAAATATATCATGGAAATTAAACTTATCATGATGTTTTCTGTATTACAGAGCAAGCCAACTCACTCCCTTAGCACTATTTTGTTTTCCCCTACTTTTGATCTCCCTGATCTAAACTTTTGCACCAGAAACTCTCATAATTGTCTGTTATATGATACTGAATCGGTTGTCACACTTCAACAAATAAGAAATCCAGCAACCCTAAGTTCATGGAAATGATTATTATGGCATAATTCATCAAATTGTTTGACAAACATTATTCAGCCGGGCCTTGTGATAAGCAACACTCATTGCTTGAGTCCTAATTATTTCAAAGGTATAAGAAGCTGAGTTTCCCATAGCAACATGGGAACAATTATACAGGTGTCATATAATGAAGCGTCTGTGTTGGAATTTAGGACTTTTTTAGAATCAGGACCAAAGAAAGTGTTTGCCAATGATGGGTAAAAGAAGAAGCTGCTTGCTATTAATTTGGCACAAATGGAAAGGTTAGGCTTTTAATTAGTTCAAAGAACAAATTGGACTAATACAGTAAGAATAAAAGAGCAGGTCCTCAGAGTGCTGTCACAAAGAGCAATGCAGTCTCTAATTTTATATTAAGCAAAAGTAATCAAAAGACATTTAAACAGAAATAAACATAGCTGTGAGCAATCTGTTTACACTCAGTGTGCTTACACCTTAAACCTCAATCTGCTGAAACTGGTTTCATGTGATAAGTATTTCAGAGCAAACACACAGCAGGTGCTTACCACTGAAGTTTGAAGTTGACTTTTAAGCTTCCTTCCAAAGGAGCAGCAGACTGTGGTTGTGCTCTCTGTAGGTTCATGGGAGGTAGAAAGAAAAGCAAGCACAATGAATTTGCTTCATTTTCAGGTGTCCTGCACAAGGGCTAACCTTGGATGTGCTAACCTTTTCAAGTAGTGTTCATGCAAGTTCCATTTGAAGTGAGTGTTACCTAGGAGGAGGCAGAAACTGTGGCCTTTGCTGCTTGTGTACAGGCCCAGCTGGGTGAAACAACAACCTGTCGAGAAGGGCTCTTTCCAGGACCTCAGGTGCCAGGAAAGCTTCTCGCTATTTTTTTTTTTTTCTTTTCTTCAGCTCACTTTTAAACTTCTCCTTCCCTCTACCCTCTAGGTTGTCCCTTTCTAGAACAAAGTACCCCAAAATCAGAGTGGAGAAATCCTCATGTGCCTTGTTATGCTGTATGTTACCCAAAATTAGTTATGCTAGCCAGAAAGATTCTCAGCCGTTTCCAGGGTAGGTATCACAGGTACCATTTTCAAAATCTAAAAGAATTCTTAATCTTTAAGGTTTAAATCTTTAGCACGTGAAAACATTTATATAAAATAGATTGGAAAATACTGAAATTTTCAATTAAACCTTTTCTTTCAGAAGAAATTTGGATTTTCTACTAAACTGGTTTTGGTAGGAAGTGTTTACTTTGTTGGAAAGCTCTTGAAGTATTTTCAAAAAGAATTTGCTAAGTGAGGAAGAGATTAATCTTTTTACTCTTTGGATACATACATTCATTCTCTGTTGCATTGACTCACAGAAGAGCTAAACAAAGTAGTATCTTTTCTGTAAGTGTGTGTCTCAATACAGAGGGATTATTGGTGAAAGTTTTAGCAGTTACGAGACTGCAAATTATGGGTAAAAGTTTAAATTTTGTTTGGCATTCAGTGAACAGACAAGTTAGTATTCAGAATGTCATGGACAGGATGCTGAAATCATCCTAAATTACATAGGAAGATAAGCGAGGTGCTGCATTTTGAACCACTTGCAGCTTTTTCAGTCCTGTTTTCATTCTTGAAAACAGTTCTGCAACAGCCATATCATGTGTCTCCTGACCACAAGGTAGATGGAAGATCTGTTGCTGATTGCATGCAGTATTGCAATGCAGAATTTAAAAAAAAAAAAAAATCTAGTTTATGAGCTCTGATTAATAAAAGGCAGTCTCCCTTAACATGCCATTTTCTAATTCTTTTTATTCTTCCGTATTACCAGAAAGAAATTTTTACCATCTTTTTTCAGTGTCATTTAGCAGGCTTTTAGGGCCCTGTGTATACAGAGCAGTTCAGGTGGCATTTGTGGGTGTTGGTGGTTGATACCCAGATACAAAATTGCCTGCCTTTGGTCTGCTCTTGATGTCTTTACAAACTGTAGACTTCCCAGTCTTCCCTGTATGTTGCCTTTCTATATTGAAGACTAAGGAAAAGAAGGCAGGTGTTTGAGAGCAACTGGATGTGTGGTAAAGCAGATGTTTATTCTTTGGCTTATGTAATATGTTTACGGACTCTTTCGTAAGAGTTGTGGAGCAATGTGGATAAAAGACCTCTTCAGAAAGCTTTTGTTGTAAAGCTGTTGATTTTATGTGTGAAGTTTCACTTCTCATTGGTCATTCTGTGGGCTTTGCTTTAAGATTCCACCTACTTGCTTGTCTTGCTATTTGGTAAGGCAGATAACTAGTTTGCTAGAGATCCAGGAGGGTGCTTACCAGTGGCTATGAAGACTTGATCCTCTCTTAATCTGACCCAGTGGTATGGCAAAGTTGTGTAGAGTTTCTGTGCCCTAGTTCCCCAGCTGTAAAATAGAAATAATACCACTGCTTTACTTTAGAGTGGTGGTGTGAAGACAAATGTGTTAAAATCTGTGAGGTGTTTAGTTATTATAGTAATGAGGGTTCAGAAACATATGGAAAACTAAGACATATAGATTTCTCCCCATTCAATGGCATTTATTTTTTCTTTTGTGATTTTTGTTTTTTAATATGAAAATAATTGAGATGAAAGTATATGATTATTCTCTCTGTCTGAAAAAGTTAACAATATTTGCAGAGAGGTGAGTGAGCATATATACACGCAGATAAAAAAGGACGATCACCAAAGATTAACATCAGGCTATATGAACCTAAAATAAAGCAATGCCATATGACCTGTGGGACATGTACAGAGATATTTTAATGACAGGATGTTACTTGCCAGTAAAGCCATTGACCCCGTGACAGTACTACAAGTCCTTTTATATTAGAAGCAATTTTAAACCTCAGTGATTCCTTAAGGAACTGACTGTACAAATAACAGTCCAAACTTACTTCGTTAGAGTCCATCCTATTCAGCATAGTGTTTTTTATATACAAGTTATTTTGGGCTGTAAAGATATATAACATACTTCAGTTAATGCCTTCCTAATATAGCAAGACAGGTATAGTATAACGTGCATTACAAGATACTTATCTTCAGGAGGTGTCTAGCCCGTCTTACTTATGTGATAAAGAATTAATGATGTAACATAAAGTACATAACTGCTTTGTCTTAGATGAAGCATATGTTCATACATTGTCATGCAGTTAAGGGAAATTATGCTTTGGCGATTGTTAAATAAAAAATGAAACGCCTTACCTTACATTTGGAAGAATGGGAAAAAGAAATGCTAGAGGAGCTCAACAACACCAGTGCAGGGAAGGGTGGAAGGTGAAGGAAGAGGACTGGCAAATATGACTTTGCTTTTGCTTTTGCTTTTTATTGCCTTTACTAAACCTAACCCAGCAATACAATGAGATTGAAAATGTGCCTCTAGAGCAGAGAGAAATAATTTGGGGAAAGTTTGGCCCTAACAGCTTCTATTTGGGTGAAAAAAAAGGTCAATCAATTTGTATTGTAAAAAGAATGGCTATCCCTCAAAAGCAAGAATGCAGAGATGAAACAGAACACTGATCTTGCTTGATTTTTTCTGTGTTGTACCAGTTTTGTGAAGGCCTTTGGACAAGTGTGATCTAGGTCATATCCCATAGTCTGTATTATCTCTTTAATGAGGAACATTAGGATCATGCAGGAATATCGGTCAAGGAAAGTTTATTTTATTATGTGATCCAGGAAGAGAATTTGTTGGTAATTCAGCTATCTGAAAGACTGATTTAAAATAAGGCTTTTTTCTGGCTGTGTTGAGATTGACATGTTGGTTTTCTTGCATTCATTTAGGTGATCTGAATCTAAAAACATCATTCTCATCATGGCTTAACATATTTGACTTAGAAACATGAGATATAATTAATACCTAATTATTCCATGATGGTGAAGTGGCTGAAGACTTTGAATGAACAGAATTGTGTTCTGTAGCAACTTTGGGAAGACTGCATTTCCACGATGACAGATATTCACAGCTACAGATAAAATTAATAATATATATTACATTTTACTGTTAGGATGTATATTTTGAACAGTGAAGGGAGAACTTTTTTCACTGAATCTTTTGATCCAGTGCAATTATTAGAGGTGTAAGGAACAACTCAGAACTTCCCAGTGTGCATGGGAAATTGCCTTAGGATGAAGTAAAATAATCTTTAGAATCTTTTTTATTGGTAATTGTTCCCTCAGATTGAATTCTTTCTGCATGTTGAGACAGAACAAGCCCCTGGTTCCCCTAAGGGGACACTTATTCACTACTAACTCACCCAGTTTCATCTGCCCTGTGGTTACCTCCCTCTGCTTGCTCCGAGTCGATTCACCTCACTTTGCAGAGAAAATGTGCTGTTCTCTGTTCAGGAGGGTCACAGCCAGCTTCCAGCATTCCCTGCACTATCTCCGCAGCTGGAATGGCACACTACCTGCCTGGCCATCTACCCCAGAGCAAAGGAGATGAGAGCCAAGGCAAGTACCAGGCAACAATATATTCACAGGTTGGGTTGGTATGGTTTGGTTGGGGGCAGTTGTAGTATTTTGTGTGTATAAAACTGCACCATTAATTTTTTTTTTTCTTTTCATTACGGAATCACAAAATCATAGGATGATAGGGTTTTGAAGGGACTTCTGGAGATCATCTAGTCCACACACTGCCCCCCCCCCCCACCCCCCCCCCACCCCGCCAGAGCAGGTTCACCTAGAGCAGGTTGCGCAGGAATGCATCCAGGTGAGTTTTGAATATCTCCAGAGAAGGAGACCACAACCTCTCTGGGCAGCTTGTTCCAGTGCTCTACCACCCTCAAAGTAAAGAAGTTCCTCCTTGTATTTAGATAGAAATTCCTAGGACCAAGTTTGTGCCTGTTACTTCTTGTCCTGTCACTGGGTACCACTGAAAAGAGACTGGCCCCATCCCCCTGGCACCCACCCCTTAAGTATTTATAAGCATTGATAATATCCCCCTTCAGTCTTCTCTTCTCCAGCCTAAAAAGACCCAAGTCCCTCAGCCTTTCCTCATAAGAAAGATGTTCCAGTCCCCTCATCATCTTTGTAGCCCTTTGCTGTACCCTCTCCAGCAGTTCCCTGTCCTCCTTGAACTGGGGAGCCCAGAACTGGACACAGTACTCCAGATGCAGCCTCACCAGGGCAGAGTAGAGGGGGAGGATAACCTCCCTCGACCTGCTAGCCACACTCTTCTTGATGCACCCCAGGATGCCATTGGCCTTCTTGGCCACAAGGGCCATTGCTGGCTCATGGTCATCCTGTTGTCCCCCAGGACTCCCAGGTCCCTTTCCCCAGAGCTGCTTTCCAGCAGGTCAGCCCCAAACCTGGACTGATGCATGGGGTTATTCCGCCCCAGGTGCAGTACCCTGCACTTGACTGTGTTGAATTTCATAAGGTTCCTCTCTGCCCAACTCTCCAGAGTTCACTCATTAAACTTGAGTGCCACTAGAGGAAAGTGCAAATTTCTTTGAGTCAGATATTGGGAACCCTCATTTTGCTCTTGCATCTGATTTCTGAACTATTTGCTTTAAGGCAAGGTAGTGCTCTGTGTTTGTGTGTTGTTTCTTGATTCTTGTCAATGCTACTAGCACATAAATCTATCCGTCAAGGTTTTTGATATACTCTTCTGTTTTAAGTAAGATGGTATTCCAGAGGTTATAGAAATACACATTTTAATGTAGACATGTCATCAGATTTATACTGTGCAATTCTCTAATCTAGAGCATATTTTGAAAATACAATGTATGTAAAATAATATAGAATGTCTCTTTTCCTTTATGAGATGTTAGCAAATTGATGTGATGCACGCTATCTATGTAAGAAAACTGTGTTCAGGACCCAATTATGTGAGAAAATATTTCATCCTTCTGTCTTTATCAAGACACCAGTAGTCAGCAAAAAACAGTAAGCTATGCTTCAGAATGTCACATTAATTTGTGGAAGGGGCAATTTATGTTACAGGCTATCACTTTGGAAATTGAATCTCTACCTTGCCTGTTTTACTTGGAAAAAGCCTGAAGAAATAAATTTTATCTAAAAGGTCTTTTAGATTTTGTTACACACCTTACATGGTACTCATATGTGCCTCTCTTGAATTTGTTGGTTTTATTTGCTAAGGAAGCCTTTTAAATAGATGGTATTTTTTGTTACTACTCAAACTTCAGAAAAGTGCTTAGAGATATTTGTGCAACTTTAGTGAACCTTTATGAGGAATTTTTTTAACATGCTACAACACTGTTGAGGCTCAAAAATAGTTTTAATCAGGATGAAATCAATGATGCTCAGTCAAGAAAATCCAGATAAACTTAATGAAATAGCTTTCATGCATTCCTACATGAAGATCTTGATACTTTTTTACTGAAGTGTCCTTAACCAGCTCCTTTGAGGATTATAGTGGCCCTAGGAAAAGGCGAAGTAATACATTTTACTGAGTAGCATGAACATGATAAACTGTCTAGTGAGCCAAATACTTCTAGACTGTAACTCTAAAATAGCTGAGGATTGCATGTTAATGGCAGATGTTGCACGCAACCTGAGGAGTACTCGTAAGGAGTTTTCATAAGCAGTTGGCTGCTCTTGGAGCTGGGTGAAAACCTTCTTAGTTGTCTTGTTGCTGACAGCTTTCCACATGTAAAAAAAGCATTAAGAAGTCCCTTTTGAAGAAACTTTTTGGATATTTTTGTTTTGCCATAGTAGAACAGGTGTGAGAAGGCCAAGGAGAATCATGTCTGTCATACAAATGTTTAGTTCCTCTCCTCTTGTTCTGATATCCATCTCTAAGAGGGCTATTGCCTCCTCTCTTGCTGTTATCAAAGGCTGTAATGCTTGGACTATTCTGTGTGACAACTGTACTGAGAAACAGAGAGAATTCTCAATTCTGCTCTTTAGTTACTTCTACCAAGTTGATACTGCTTCTATGACTCTGCTTTTTGTAAAGACCTGTTAAATACTGTTTTTTCAGCACTGTTGTCCCAAAGCCAGGTTTGTTCTTGCTTCTATAGAAAATCTTAATGCGTCGCACTTACAAATAAGAAGACCTCTGAAAATAATAATTAGTCTGAAGTTTTGCATGAATCAATATACTTCACTAGCTTAACATATCTTGTGACCTAGTGAATTTCTTTTTTTCATTTATTTTGATATCATGACAGAATAACATTGATATATTTTGGTCTAAACTTGTGCGGGCATAGAGGTGATGTCAAGAAGTGTGTTGAAGTTCATGCTTATTATGATAATCCTAATTTTACTAGGGATGTTAAGACATTACTGTATTTTTCTGGCAGCTTGTAAATGTGGAAGGCCATTATCCTGGGAGGAGGAGCTAATTGTATATGACTGATGAAAAATCCAAAGTGAAAGTCTATAACAAATTGCTTTATGGTATTCTTCATTTTACAAGTAAATAGATTTTATAAGAAACTATAATTTTTGCCTTACATGCAAAACAATCTCATTGTAAATGTTTAATTTTAATTCAGTCATGAAAGCTTGAATGCCAGCTCAATGACTATGTAAATTTCTTAGAGTCAGAAGCTGGAAGCACTAATTACTGGCCTTTGTGCTTACAACTGACTTCAGAATTGTTCAATTCATTATGCTGCTTTCACAATAAATCTCCATTAGCAAAGATACTACCAAGAGGCTTGTCATTCAAAATGGCATCGGGCATTTTGTCTTGATTAAGATGAGGAGTCAAGAAAGCTGACCCAGCAATGAATCTTTGACACCCTCTGTGTTTAGAGGTCCTGGCAGTCCTCTGCTGATTAAATCCTTCTGTAAAAGCATCTGTAAAGTAAGAGTTTGATTCTGTAAGTTTTCAAATATCTTAATTCCCCTTGGTTTCTACAGAGTTCCAATTTTACAGTAGTGACTCCCCATAAAAAGGAGGCGATGGATCAAATTGCTGTACTGCTGAATATATGTCCAGTCTCATAGAATGCATCTTGCACGCTGTTAAAATATCAGTGCCTTTTGCTAACTGAAGTATATGGCACCTTTTGCAATGTCAGTTCCATTACCAGAGAGTGGCCATGGTATTGGTTATTTTCCCCCATCATAAATAAGATGTGAATCTGTGAAATAGTAGCAATGCTTGTGATTTAACTGATTACCACCACCACCACCACCTACCCCCCTGAATTCTACATGGTTATGAATGATAATACATTACATCTTTCAGGCTCTTTCCTTCTCCTGGCCCCTGACTTCTTCAATGAAAATACCACAAACATCTTTGATGTTACTTACTTCTACATACTTGGGAGAAAACAATTCTGACAAATGGAAAAGTCCCTATAAAATAAAAAATCAAAATGGGTAAGACAAAATATCTAGATTAATAATTTTTAATGACTACTGTTGCACTAAATTTGAAGAGTAGTCTACATTTCTAGTGACTTGAAAGTAAGTAGGGTATGATAAACATCTCGGTAGATTTAAAGAAAATATTTTTAATATTGGCTTTTGGGAGCTTTTTTACTTATTTTGAAGTTTTATAATAGTTTCTAATCATGTTTTGAAACATTTATCTGCAAACATAAGGACTATAAACATATTTTTGCTTTAAATGAGACTCTCATGTAAACACTTTGTTTCAGTGAGATGAGTTTTTAGGAAGATCACCAAATATTTTGAGACTTACAGTATAATTTTCAGAATTGTTGATATTGTAATCAGGTCCAAATGTAGCCCTCAGCTGCTGTCAAGTATGCAACAAGTATACAACGTACATTAAATCAGTGATGACAATTTCACAATACACTTCAGTGTTGAAGAATGAGACGTATTTTCTGCAAGTGAAAGTAACATTATTTGAAAAGCTACTTGTTACCACATAGAAGAGTTTTCTCCCTAGTCCCTCTCCACTCTCCCCACTTGAGACCTGTGATAGATTTAAAGAAGCAGCATATATATCCTTCTTACTTGCAACTTAAAAGGCAATACAAGAATTCAGAAGAAGAAAAAAAAAAAAGGTAGTGATGGTGTTGTGAGACAGAGTAGAAGGTAGAATAATAAATTGTGTTGTGGGAATCAAAGTCATTGTCTTATGATAGTAAAAGACGGCACTTTCCTCTTTCTTTTTTTAATTAACTTTAGCACATTTCAAATGCCCTGAAACTTCTGCTTGAGTTAACTTTTTTGACTCTGTGCCAAACATTTGCCTTTTAACGCTAACTTTATCAGCTTTCTAGTTAAAAATGATCATAAACAGAAATATCACCATCTGTGGCAATGTCATTCATGATAAAGGTATTGTCAGAAAGGATGTGGAAAGATTCACTCATTCTCTTGTAATAATCCAATAGTATGGGGGCTAAGTCATGCACCAGGGTGGAAGAAAACAGTTCTGCCAGATTTAAAGTTTTAATCTGGGTTTGTCACTTCCATAATGTATTTCAGGATTTTTGGGGTGGAAATCAAATGTTTTCTCTCTCTCCCATTTTTTTTTTCCTTCTCATCCTCCATTTCCTCTGATGTTTCCTCTGCCCCCCAAAAAAAAACCCACAACGCCTCTCCTAAAAAACCCAAACACCCAAACCCACAACTCCAAAACAGCCCTGAAAGTCTAAGTGTTTGGTGTGGGTTTTTTGGTGTTTTTTTTTTTCCCCTGTCTGTTTTGCAAGGGGGAGGTGGGGGGGAGTCAAGTTGCGGATAATTTTTTCAGAATCAAATTTCTGTTTTCCAGTTAGTCATATTCCCTTGTCTTTCATATAACTTACAGGAATAAATAGTTGTCACAAACCACTTTTCATTTAACACAGAGAATTGAATTGTTTTATTTATTTATTAATGGTCCAGTTCACCCCCTTCAGTCACACATATATGCAGCCATTCTGTAACCAAAACCACAGTTTATGCACCATTGACAATTGCTCTGAGTTTGTAGAAACTAATTTGTATCATTTGAGGTCACACTTGGTGGTCCTCCAGTTTCCCCTCTGAACTTTCTCCTGAGGTTGGGTAGCCTGTGGCCCTCGGTGGGTACGATGTGTCAGCCTGCAGCACATCTCTTACTCCTCTTTCTGTGCACTGGATTCATATTCAGGCCTTGCGAAACAAGCTGAAGCATGAGAGTTCATCGTCAAGGAGCAACTGCAAAAGTATTTAGTTCAAAGGATACTGTTAAACACAACTGCAATTCCTTTTCAGTCTTGTTAAAGTTGCTCTCTTTTTACTCTAGTTCAAGCTATATCATACGAAGGATTACCAGCTGTGCAGTATTGATTTGAAAAGTAATAATGTGCTTGAAGATTCACCTCTAAAACTAAGACGAAAGCTGAATATTTTTCGCAGTGTCAATGGCAGCAGTTATTGTAGTTGTCCATAGGTTAAGGGTGAAAGGTTCAATTCTCTTTTTTCTTCCAAATCTCTATCAAAACTTCTATGTCAACTGTGCAGAATCATGGTGTCCTTTCTTCCTTCCCTTAAGAAATGCTATGCAATTCCTGCACACTCTTGTGTGTGCGCAGTCTATGACATACCTCCTGAGAGCAGTTATCTTATAAATTAGGATTAAATATAGCATTAATTTTACAGAAAAGTCATTAGCTATGAGTTACACCATGAGTTCTGTTTCCACAGTGAAACATTGCTTGGAAAGGTCGTTGCAATGCAGTGTATGTTTCTCTCTGCTCTGCCCTTATCCTCATTGTTTCAAGTATCACCATTCCAGAAAGAGTGGCTAAGTATATTTTAGTTGGTAGTTTTAAAAAATATACTGTTATTGTACATAAGCGAGTGTTTGCTTACAAATTGGCTATTTCTATAATATCTCTGGGCTGGAGAGTCCCACTGTACTCCCAAGACACAGCTCCATCTATCAGTATTACAGCTCCAACTATCAGTATTACTCTTGCAAGAAGATTGAAATCACACTTGCCCTCGCAGCAAATGATGTTTGGGCCTTTACATGAAGGACATGAGACTGGTTTTTTGGCTTGATATTGATCACATGAAGGTGTCAGAAAAGATGGATAGGAGTACGTGATCATGCATTCTGGAAGCCTACCTAGATGGCAGGTAACAAAATGCACTTTAAAATGCAGGGTGTGCTCTTGGTTTTCCCTTTGTGCATACAAATTTATTACCACTTGGTCTTACCCTTGTGTTTCTGAGGGTAAATAGCATGGAACTTAACTTAAACCTTGACCTCAAGATCACTTATACAATGCCGTGTAGATACCAATAAGTGTTACAACTCAGATTTTGAGATGGTCAGAATTTTGATTGGTTGCATATATGCTGACTTTTCTGGAAATGCTTCCATCAATAGAGGAAATGGTAATGCTTTATTTTAAGTAATTAATTCTATTTAGGCTGTATTATGATCCCATTCTGACACTGCTGAATCAATATATTTTGATAGCTCAGAATTAAATGCTTCGGAATTTCTATTGCATGAGAAATTCTTCAGCAGCAATGCTTAGTTATAATTCAGGAAAAGTAAAAGCAAAACAAAAGCCCTTTAATTCTAGTCTTTCCCAGAGATGAAAAAATTGTTTTTCAGAGCAGCTCTAGTAAACAGTGGCATTAGTTTAGTTTACACAACAGATACATTCCTGACTGAAGAGCAGGACTGTTCCATACTTTAAAAGGAAAGCTTTGAGGAAAGCTTGTGCATTTGCTTGCTCACTTTTGTTAATATAGCCTCTCTTTCACAAGGGGACTTGGTACCTCTGTCCTCCCACTGTGTTTGGCCTCAGTAGGAGATTTTTTCTGTTTCACTGAGGCAGCTCTCTCTTCTGCCAGGGCAAGACCCACTTGGACATCTGTACCTGAAAGGACACCAAGGAGAAGCTCAAGCTTTCCCCAGAAAACTGTTTTGTAGATAGTATGGGCTAGTAAATATGTCACACATGATCTACTGGCTGAAAAAGCAAATGCACTAATGGTACAAGGGAGCATGATATTGAGTGGAATATGAAAGGCAATTTTGTATTTGCCTTTTCCTTTTGGTTTTGCCTGGTTTGGACTGTTGTCTTTTGGGATCAGGAGGGAGGGGGACAGGAGTTTTGAAGTGTTGTTTGTTTTACTGTGGAGAGACAGGCTAATTATTCTGGTTATTACTGGGGGGGGAGCTGAGGGGACTGAGAGCTGAAGGTAAAACCATTCCCTTGCTTTGTAAGGGGACAATACCATGTTGGAAGAAGGCCAGCTATTCCTGGCCTAGAAGAGTCTACGTATCTGTTCTGCTTTGTTGATTCCTTCCCACTTATGTTTTTGTTCTAACTGTTGTCTTGATGTAAAATGTCTTGTTACACTTTTAAATTTTTTATTTATTTATTTTTTAAAAAGCTTTAGTGCATATAGGGTAGGTTTTTTGGTCAAAGTAGCCTGTAACACAGCATTGCACAGAACTGGGATTGAAGTGTTTAGTTCTCTTTGTTGTCTGCAAGACAGCCTTATATAGATTCAAATCATGCTGCCTCAGTTTCCCTGTCTGTCAAATGGAAATGAGATGTATTGGGAAAAAGTATCATAAAGACCTTATAATGATTTGAAGATGAGCATCCAGTGCAGGCACATGTTAGAACTTTGGAGGAAGATGTAGGAATAGAAAGCAATTTGTAAAGATAATTGCCATGCAGCCTTACTATTCCCCATCTTCCCCAAAGTAATTTGGTTTATATTCCGCTACCTTTCATGGATTTTGTTTGTTTTTGCTTTTATTTTTTCATCTTTCTCCAGGTACCTTTAAAAAAGCTGTTTCTAGTTTTCTACAAGACATAGACGGCACTGATTATAAACTCCTAAGCATTTTACTTGCTTATACTCTATGTATGCCAGGTTGATCACTTCCACTGCACTGTATAATTTAAGGTTTCTGTGCATAAGTGTTTTTGTTTTCTTCTCCAAGGCATTTTAAGTTTGATTTCCTAAGGCACTAAGGTTATCTGCTTTCAGTAATTTTTGAACTTTTTTTTAATTGTAACCAAATTTTAGATACGGTTAGAAAACAGAGCTTCCTCTCCCCTCATCAATTAGCTCTGCTTGTGAGGAAAAGGCAAGCAGCACTAGAAAGTAGCTATTAATTTTGGCAATTATCCATTGCCAAACACTCAACAGCTTTGGCATGCTGAGTGACAACTCTATGCTTCCCACAAGCCATAGTATGCTTATCTCTGGCAGCAATGTTGTTCCTTGTCTCTGGGGATGAAGAATTAAAGCTAAAGCAATGGGAAGGAAGACTAAGGAAGAAGATACCTATGGGTAAACAAGCTTCATCAGCTGAATGGCTTTTTTTTGTCATTTCTGTCAAACATTTCCACTCTCTGTATCTTTTTTTTGTTATAGATTCTAGATACTTTCCTTCCTTTAGATCTTTATTATTTTTTATAGAATGTACTTCCAAAAGCCCTCCATTCCCAACCCCGGTCTTTGCCAACTTCGCGTCAGTTTCCACAGCTCCACTTCCATCCAGGATCTCGTAATTTTCTTCTGTTATTTTGTAAAACTCAAAATTGTATTGATTGTTACAGTCTGACCAACAACTTGTACAAATTGATCATGTCCCTAACTATTCCTAAAATGTACCTTGCATTTTTAGGCAAAAAACTCATGATAGCATACAGGCTTTATTGGAAATTTTTTTCTTTGCTGGAAATCTGGAATTCAGTAAGTTTTAAACAAGCCTGAAATTCAGTCCAGAGAAGAGGAGGCTGAGGGGAGACCTCATCGCTCTCTACTATTACCTGAAAGGGGGTTGCAGAGAGGTGGGTGTTGGTCTCTTCTCCCAAGTGACTAGCGACAGGACAAGAGGAAATGGCCTCAAGTTGCGCCAGGGGAGGTTCAGGCTGGATATTAGGAAAAATTTCTTTACTGAGAGAGTGGTGAAGCATTGGAACAGGCTGCCCAGGGAAGTGGTGGAGTCTCCATCCCTGGAGGTGTTCAAGGAACGTGTGGACGTCGCATTGTGGGACATGGTTTAGTGGGCATGGTGGTGTTAGTTGATGGTTGGACTTGATGATCTGACAGGTCTTTTCCAACCTTAGTGATTCTGTGCAATTTTTTCAACCACCTTTTGAGTCAGCTAACAATTTCTGCCAGGCTTGCAAAGTATTTGCATGAACTTTGAAAACAGATCAGAAGAGTATTCTGCATGATTTTCAAAGTATGCAAATGTTGCCTTTAAGGAATATACACATGAAGAAAATAATTTGCTTGCCATAAGAGAGTTTGTCCTGTGTTTCACTCTTTCCTACAAATCATTGACTGAAATTCTTCTTATTTTATCCCACAGTGGGATCAGAATTCATTTTCATTTGTTTCTCTTTATCCATTTCTCTCTTATGTCTTTTTTTCCCCCCTACACAGAACTCTTCTCTGCTCCCTTACTATATTCCACCTCTGCTGAAGCAGAGAGATATAAACAGTCTAAAATATATTCAATTCTCATTGCAAATGGCCACAAGGAAATATAAATTAATGCAGGAATGGGGCTACATAAATAATAAACAAAATTAAAGCAGTATAAAAATCCTTCTAAATTAATAAATGTTAACTTAATGGAAAACAGCGGTGACAAATTTATTAGACCTAAAAAGGAAATCAGGTTTAATAATAGGGGAAATAATAGGTAAAATATGGAGTTCTAATATCAAGGAAGAAAAGACCTGTTATGTCACTGATTCCTTTTCATTTCCCATGTTGCATAGGTCCTTGTGGTATATTGTCAGTCTTGTTTAAGTAACGTCATGAAGGTTCTTTGAGGAAGAATGTTCTTAATCTAAATGGGGGCAAGGTAATTCTTCCAGGGTTCAAACAAATTTATTTTTTCTTCATATCATGTATTTTCTTTTTTTTTAATTTAAAAAAAAATTGTTTGTTTGCTTTTAAATACATGCTAGTCATCTTAATACTGTTTACTAGAGACAGCATTGAAATGAAAAGCAGTAAGTAATGCTGTAAACAGCTACTTCCTGTATTTTTTATTATACTAGTCCACACAAATTAGTTTATAACTTCAGCATTTTGCATCAAGGTCAAACCAAATGCTTTATTAAGGACTGTTTTAAGAAATCAGCATAAAGGAAACCACTTTTTTTGTGAGCCAGTTAAGAAATGGTACTGGTCTTAGAATGAAATCCTGGGGCTCTGCTTAAGCCTCATTCATTTTTAGTGGGAGTTGTTGGACCTATTGAAAAGTATATAGATACCTTTGAATGTTTAGCAACAAAGAAGCAGCTCCTATCTCTGTGTTACTCTAGTGACAAATGCTGGCTGGCTTCTCAGCACAAAAGGAAAGAGCTCTTTTAATAGACAGAGTTCATACTTGCAATTCTGATGCTGCCAATCTTGACAAGGAAAATCCTACCACCTCCGCTTTCCTTATTGCTGGTGTCAGTATGGCTTGTAGTTAGTGAAGCAATGGATACATCGCAAATCTCTGTGTACAGAGGTGAAAAAATTAGGACTCAGCTTAAAAAGACAGACAGCAATTCATAAGAGCAAAGTAAAAGCAATCATTATGGTATAAAATATTTCAGACAAATCCCATGGAAATAAGAAATTACTGTTACCTAACATTCCCCTATGGTAACAGCATCAAGACTCCTCTAAATTTGCTAGTTCAATATGGAGGAGTTTCTCAAACAAATGAGGAATACGGGGATTTCTTATAAGTAGTAGAAAGGGAAACAAGTATCATAGGAATTGCTGGACTGAGGCAAAGTGGTGATTTACTTGGTCCATTGCACATTAAATCAGCATGGGCAGTATACTAATAACAGCATTGGCAAAGTTAGGCAGCAGGACAAAGTAAAGATGTCTACCCTGGTTGCTGACTGCTGGGACTGTAATCCTGCAGCGCCGTAATTGCATGCAGCCTCTCAAAGCTGCTGGTAGAATAGGAATAGGAAGAAGCTGCTGGTAAAGGGCCGGTTGGTACCCTCTTCTGAGCATGGAGAGAAGATGGAGTAAAGTCATAAGCAGTCTCAGAGCAGGTGATTAGAAGAACAAGGGGATGCCCCTGACTTTGATAGCAAATGTGATGAGAGTTTACAAAATTAATACTAGCACAGTCTTGCAAACCACTTATGGCTTTTCTTTGGGGTGGAGTTATTTATTCTTTTTAATAGCTAAAATAGGCTGTTGTGTAGCTCTAGTGTCACATGTTGTATAATGGAAGAAAAGGAATGTTGGCTTCCAGTTAATCTGGTGTTATTCTTAACATGTAATGGGATGCTATTGAACCTAATAATCTGTAGATGACCTGAAGCGCAGTTTGGAGGAAGAAGCATTCCCTGATAACAGTGGCTTCAAACGATGGAGCGCTATCTCACCCCTGGTCACTTCTCTACCAGTTATTCATGTTCACCCTTGAATGCTTATGTTCCATTTACAACTAGAAAGGAATATCCAAGCACTCTGTCCTGTGCTGCTTTTGAATATTAAATTCCATTTATATCAGCAGATTTTTTTGTATTTCTTTAAAATGCATTATTTTCTGCCTGAGTGTAAGTACATAAGACTCTCTGTTCAAGTCCCTTTACCTCTATGACACTTCAGTTTATGCATAGAAGAGATGCTGTTCAGGAACAAGTTTCCTTCATGTTCAGTCTTTGTATACTTTTAATGTGCTTCTACTAAATAAATAAAAGAATGATACTAATAGGTTGATGTCCTATTTCTCTTAAGAATATCCTGCCATACTGCTGTAATAGCTTCAGATTTCTTCATTACATAGTGTTTTTTCTAACTTTTTAATTAATTTTCTAATAAGTAGCGTAGTAAAATCTCCTTACTGAACAATGAAATATAAAAACATAGCACATGATTCATGAAAGCCTCCCTTGGTTCAGTCCTATACAGCTACACAAATCCACTGAACTGCATCCCATTGCATCCATGTGACTAGTTATATCTAAATCAATTTACTGGAAGGATGTTGCAAAAGACAATATTGCTGGAAAAAAACCTGCAAAACAAACCACCTCTATTGTGATCATTGAAGCTTTCATTTACATCTGTCAGCTTACCCACCAAGCAGAGGAGTAACATCATTGTGCTCTTGTGTGGGTTGTGAATGTCGGGCTGCAAAAAATTGTTCTTACCAGATGCATGTCTGATGTTTTTTTTTTTAAGTATTGTGACAAGTTTGCTGAAACTGCATAAATTCTGAAAGATACATAATTTCAATTCCCTAACCCCAGTTCCTCTGCCTTGCATATTACATCAAACAAACAGCACAGAGGTTTTTTACATTTTAAGATTGTCCTTTTTAGTGGGACATCAGTTGAACTCAATGATCTTAAAGGTCTTTTCCAACCTAAATGATTCTATGAATCTCTGTGAATATATTGTTTTGTGTAACTGAAAGAACTTAATTACATAATTCAAACTCAAATGCATAGCTAAACTAAGAGCAGGACTAACACAATTATTCTTTGTAACATTTTCTGTAAGTACTTTTAGTACTTCCAGGGATTTTCTCAATTCCAGCTACTCATTAACACCTTCATAAAAGTGATACTTTTTTTTAAGAAAAAGGAAAAAAATTATTCTTGTAAAACCATGTGATTGCTCTCATAAAAATAGAAACAACACACCCATTTCTTGATGCTTCCTAAAATCAGAGCGACAATCCATTACAGAGGTATAGTTCCTAGCAGCAAATATTCAAGGTGTTCCTTACTAACTAAAATTGTATGACTGTTCATGCAGGGAGCCATGAAATTCCAGAAGGGTAACACAAAGAACAAAGGCACTCAGCGTGGTCTTCACAGCTTTCTTGAAGATAGACATGAGAGGATGGGCCATGTGAATATTAAATTTTAAAAGCCTCTTATGCTTCAGGAAGCCTTTAAAACTATAAAAAATTTAAAAGAATTTATAAAAACTACATATACACAGTCTTCAAAAGAGCTTGAAATATGTTTGGAAAGATCAAAAAAGGAATATCTTACATTATCATATGATGGGGGAAGGGGAAGGGAGAGAGAACAAGTGTCTGGAGTTTGGTGTTGCAGGTGAAGAACAGAACTGAGGATAAAGGTCTGCTTTTCACAGTCTTATCATCTGGCACACACTGTTTGCCATCTTCACTTTTTTATATCTATCTTCGTGCTACTTATAAAATTGTAGAAGGAGGTGGGGTGCGAAATGTCTGAATAACCCATGATATTCTGTGGAAAAGAAATGTGCCAGTTTTAGTGCTTGAATGGCTGTAATTATCATATTGTGGGCGAGAGTGCTGAAAGCTTAACATTTCAGTGAAGTATGGTGGGATTATACAATGCAAGATGTTGATATGTACCTATAAGTTGCACATGATATGGTGTGACATTAAAAGCAACAACAGAACACCCGTTGCCTTTAGGCTAAAACCATATGTGAAATTTAGGTCTTTTCTAAAGGTCCCTATATAAATGTTGCATGCAGTACGTTGCAAAAGGCTTACACAGTGGCAGTTGAGAGTCCAAAGAGTTCCTTTGGTTTTACTGTGGTGAGTGTACTTCCAAACTTGAGATTCCAGCACCCTCCTTCCTAAGCAATTACAACACCTTTCAGGATATTCAAGGAGGTATTCATTAAGCTTACATCTTTCTCTCTCTTTTCTCTCTTTTTTTTCCCCCTCCTTTAAAAGGTGATGTCAGGTTAAACTTAGTTCAAGTTTTAAGTTTGCAAAGCTTTTTCTTAAAAAAAAGCAAAAAAAATCCCCACTAAAACAAACAAAAAAAACCCCACACAGCCTCCACCCCCGATTAATGTGAAACAAAACAATAACCTTACAGTTATAGTTGAAGTTCTTGTGTAATACTTCAGTTGCAAAAACACTGTTGATTTAGTGTTGGAAAGAAATTAAAATTAGCAATAGTTAAGAAATAAATAATCCACATTCATTGTCCAAGCAGGTGTATGTAACTAACCCTTCCCCAAAATCACAGTCGGTTTCTCACTGTAATTCAATTCTGTGTACTGTTTCACTTTCATTTTTTTGCTCTTCATGGATTTTTCGACAGCCATTGGTGGTTTGTGCTCAGATGGGTCACAATTATTTTCTCTCCAGATTCTCTTCTCCAGAGAGAGAAGAAATTCGATTCTGAACCAACAAAATTAATCTCAAACACTCACAATCAGTGCCAATTGCTGCTGCTCTATTCTGCTAAAATAATTGTTGTCTCAAACTATTACAATTCCTGCTTCTTAGTGTTTTTCCACATTGCCACTCTAAACTCTTCTGTACTTGCTTACTGGCTTTTGTCTTGTCAGGTCTGGAGTCTTCCTGCAAAACATATAGGGGCCGACAGTGGGGTGCCTCTTCTCCCTCTGCCTTCTGCACCTGAAGTCACATAATAGCTGCACAAATAGATCTTCTAATTTGGCTATGGTAGCTGCATTTTAGCCAGGCTCCTTTGGTTGGCCTGCAATGAGGAGCCAGAAACAGTCTAAAAAGCTTTTTGATCTTTTTTAGAGACAGTAACTGTGTGAGCTAAAGGGCTGCTTGACTCATCTTTTTTATTTATATGAAATTGTAAGTAAACACATATGAAACAGAATCCAGTTGCTTCCACTGTCTGTTTGAAACTCCTATATATTAATACTAATTTACCTTTCAGAGTCGTATTTTGAGATTTTAACATTATCAGAGCATGGAAATGAGTAACTATGCTTCCTAAAGGTGTTTAGGTGCCTTATACACTTAACATGTCCATGAGGCCTTCCATGATCTACTGAACTTTTCCAAGAGAGGTGCATTGCCTTACGATGATAAACCATTTATTTCCTCTCTCTTCTATATTTCATCTTTCTTTGTGTTTAATGTTATCTTACGTAAAACTACAGTATTTTTCCCCAAGAATGATCCCAACATGTTTTACAAACGGAATACTTTGAATTTATTTAAACTCAGTATAATCCTATTAAGTAGCCTTTGAAAATAGGTATTGCATGTAGAGTTCTATATTTCTGTCTGCCCTGCGAAGCACACAGAAGTGCTGCACATCATATTTATAAGTGCTATCTTGAATTCTTTCTGCAGCTAAGACTCCCACTGAAGCCATCAAGCAAGTTACTTTTACAAGGAATGCAGACTCCTACTCAAAGTGAATATTTCTTGTTATAGACCAAGCCAGGGATGCTGAGGGAATACTTAGTGTTGTCTTTAAAAGTTACAGTAAAGTTTTGAGTCTCTAAGCAATAGTGTTGCAGGAGAAGAGTAAGGGTGTGCAATGAACAATAAAGTAGCGTTTCTCGGCATAAGCAAGTCAACTTCTCATCAAATTCCTCAAAAACAGAATATAGAAGGATGTTTTCTGGCACAAAAAGGAGGTGATTTTTGTAAACAAATAGGCAGAAACAAAATAGCATACTCCCTGTATCAAAGTGTGGCTTCTCAGCTCCTTGGTTTGACCACTCTTACTTAAGAAGCTGACACCCTAGATGTGCTCACTTGTGTTTGGTTTAGGCAAATGCTTTTCCTTGCTGAATGTCCTAATTACCAACAAAGACTCCTATCAGAGTCTCTCGAGATCTTTCTATCTCAAGTTATCATATGCCTGTTTACTGTGTCTATATAGTGTTCTGGTCTAAATATTCATTCATTTTGAAGCTTGTGAAGTCAAAGTGCATTACTGAAACGAAAACTATTGAAATATTTTGAAATTTGAAAACAGTTTTGGTTTCACCAGATCAGAATTATTAGTTGCCATAGTAATGACATCATGCAAGGGGGAATTAAACATCATTACAATAATTTGTAAGTATTGAATAGCTGCTCAAAGCTTTTCCTCTTGGCATACGGCAAATCAAAGGGTTCATATCTTTGTTGTAGCAAGAAGACAACCCAAGTGTTTTTTTTTCTCTCCCAGCTCACTCTGAGGGACAGCAGACTAGCAGCCTTCCCACCAGTAACAGCCAGAATAACAAACTGTAGTTAGGTGAAAGGTAGTCTAATGGTTAGGAAAGTTAAGGAGACCTTGGCTTTTGCTCATGAAATATTTACCAAGCCAAATTCCTGTAATATCCCTTAATTGCATATGGAGAGTGAAAGATAACGGAGAATGTCTCAACTCTATTAGCATAATAAATTGCATGACATTTTGCAGAGTTATATAACACTAGCTAGTGATAATATGACACCAATTGATGCTAATCAGTTTAAAAAAAAAAAAGCCTCCCCCCAAAAAAACCCAAAACAAACCCGACACATGAATCTCAGTAAACTTGTGAGGGAATGTTTTGCTATCACATAGCTTTCTCTTTGTTTTTAAAGAAAAGGTAACAAAAGCCTAAGTGTTCACTATGTTAAATGTATTGAATATCGTTAACAAAACCCATCACTGAAATATTATGAGGATGTAGCTTGGCAATCTTACTAAATGAGTTAGGAAATAGCCAAATCCAACACTTCTATTCCTATAGGATTTTCAGTTGTGTTCTAAGCTTTTCATTTGTGTTCTAAACTTTTCCTGTCCAACAAGCATGCTAAGAAATCTTAAATACTTCTTTGATGTAGTGTCATCCCATAAAAATAAGAAAAGCACTGTAGCCTTACAGACAGAATCCAGTGTTGATGATTTCAATCATGCAAAATGAAAGTTCTATTTTAATTATACAGTTTGACTGTTAGTCTCCACTTGTGCTTACACATTTTACACTTTTGGCCTTCTGACTTTATATACATTGACAAGAGCGAAAGAAATACCAAGGGTTTGTTTATTTGTTTGTTTTTGTTTTACTGAACAATTAATTTCTTGCCTTATCTGAAACTGTCATCTAACCTTGGAATTTTTACTCTTTTTTTCCCCCTCATACCTAAGGAAAAGAATCAGTCAGTAGTGACAACAGCCGCATTAGTATGTCCTCATGGAAAAAATTGAAAAGCAATATAGTGTGTTTTGAATAATGATAATCTCTAGTTAATAGCCTTTACAAAGAGTAAGGAACTTTTTAATAGCTGGAACCATTGTCCTGTGTCTCCGATGTTTGAAACCTTTGTATTCGAATTTAACAATAAGTACTCTGGGACTACATCTGGCAAAGGACTTGGACACCTTCCAGTCAAATGTTCTAACTTTTAGGGGTCTGACATTCATATTATTATCCCAGACCTCAACTGAGACATTGTCACGTTCTTTATTTTGCTTTGGGCACGTCCCATTTTCTGTTCAGAACTTTTTTCTAGGGGTAGGGAGGAGAAGAAAAATGAGTGATTCTTGCTAAATATATATCGCATTGTAGCACCCGTGTTGGGCATTCTGACAGATAACTGTAAAGCCCACATTGCTTGTTATCTACGTCCCTATGATCTGCACGGGCACAGAGGATTTGACATGCATTAGAGGTATGGGGCTTGGTGTGTGTGTGTTGATTAACTGTGCAGTGCACATGTAGAGACTTTGACTCACTCTGAACCTGATGAACACAGTGTGAATGCCTTTCACAACACTGGAATGCACAGCTCCAGGAAATACATATTCGGGAGGACTTAGCTTCCTCCACCTCCGCTGGGAAGGCAAGCACCTGTTAAATGCTCTTTTACAGAAATGAACAGAGATCCCAGTTCTTTCCTAAAAGATAGCTAATGGTGCTTTCTGTATATGTGTGTGTATATAAATAAAAGCTAATAGAGAATTTTCCAGGCTGAAAGGTCAGGTCATGTCTCCACTTTTGAAAATTGCCTGTTGTGAACCATATCTGTATCTTTTACCTCCTGCTCTAACAAAAAATCTGTTGCAAGGGTGGGGAGTGTAGATGAGAGGAGTTGGAGACAGTAAGTTGAATGGAAACACTTCATTCTTATCTTTGAAACTCTATCAGTACTGGTCAAAAAAACCAAACCAAAACTAAATTTACTGAGATGGAGAGAGCGTTTTGAAGTGAGTATAGTTGAACAACCTATTTTTCTAGAGCACCTATTTGAAAAAAGGCAAGCTCAGATTCCTATCCCTGCTCTCAAAACCATTTCTATTTTTTTTTTTTCAAATAGTATTTCAAGTAATTCACAAAATAATCCTTGGATAAGGGAACGCACTTTATGATCATAGGATTTAACACCTTTGTAGTCAGGATGCCCACAAATTAGGTGGCAATGCCTAATATCTGCTTAAGCTTCTTTTTTTTTTCTTTTTCTCCTTTTCAAGGCTCTTGATTTTATACCCCTGAATGACTAAAAGAAAATATCTAGTAATTACCTGCCACATCACACCAATTCACAGCAATGTCCTGCAGTAATGCATCTTATTTCCTGTATTTTCCAGTGCTTATGCAAACCTTCTTGTAAAGACCATTTCTACACCTGAGGCAGACTGCAATTATTATGCTATAGATAAAAAAATGTGTAATATGCACAATATATCATTTGTCTACTGTAGCCTAAATAATCGGTTTCTACTCTGGGAGAATTCTTGAATAAAGGTGTCTGATAGATATGCCAGATCTATCTCATATAGTGAATAGACCTATAGGGAGAAAATTGATAACTCTGTGTTCGGTACTTTATCTGCAGAGTGTGCAGTAAATAATTAATGTCACAAACATTAAGTAATAACAGTCTAGGAAAATGTGAAGTAACTCTTCCTTTACGAAGCCAGCTATTCTGTATAAGAAATGGGAGGGTAGAGAGGATCCTCTGGGGAGAGAATGTGTAAAAAGCAATTAAATACTGTATTGTAATGCATATATGCTAGGGTATAAAATATAGGTTCTATAGGCATACTTCTTTGTAGCATCTCCTAGCTCTCTATGAGCCCGATTTTCTTCCAGACTAATTAGCAATTTCTGTAATCTTCCAATGTGATTTGTATTTCAGTTGTATATCATGGTTATAAAGAAAGGGATCTTATGCATATCTCTGTTAATATTACACTTTTACTATTTTTAAACAAAAAGAAATAAATACAAATGTGTGGTTTTATGCGTTCCATGATACCATTATAGCCTGCTAACTAGGGCTAATAAAATACTGCAAGCTAAATATTCAGCTGAATTTTGAGTTGTTTCCAGTTCAGGGACATTCATGAACCTTTATCCCTGTTTTTACCTGCACAAGCAGATTTTTAGCTAAATTTTGTTCACAATACCTGTTTGACCACCTGTACTTCAACAAGTCTTACGTAAATGCCTAATGCATCATTTGCTGTTGTGTGTTTATTATTGTTCTGTTTCAGAAAGCTGTAGTCAATCAAAGACCAGGAACAGTACTAAATCATTCAACTTTTTTGTTATTGCATGAATGTAAGACTTTGGCTGTGCCCTTGATGTCTTGTCTCTTCTAACAACACACTGTAGTAGTGATGATTAGTGTCCTGACTTAGATTTGTCACAAGGATCTGCAAATCAGCTTGTGACCCATGCTGTGGGGTAGAACATGGGGGAAATGTTCTGTGGGCCTTTTCAGTCATATATAAATTGGTTGTGATTGCAGGTTAGGCATAGTTAATGGCTCCCATGCTCTCTTCCAGTGCTCTGTTCTCTTTTGTTCATCACAAAAGGGAAAATGAAATGTAAATTTGAGAACAGAGCACGTAATATAACTGATGAAAACCCAACGCAAATGTATAATGATGACCTGCAGGCAGAAGGTGTTTATTTAAGCTGCTGGTTATGAGATCCACTAATATTCAGAGTCCTTGTGCTGCAAAGGGATAAATTTCATCCTTCCTGAATGCTTACAAAAACTGTAAATATTTTCAGATATTAGGATTTGTTGAAGAGTGCTCAGTAGAGTTAGATGTTGCAAAGCATTTGGTTAACTATATGATTGTATAAGGATTGGTGAGCAGCTTTTAAAACTTACCTTTGAATTGAATAATTAATGGAAATAGAATGTTGAAACTTCCATATAACTAATACTCAGTCAAGCTTAAGGGAACTGAATACTGAAATTGTGCTAAAACTGAGGTTGGAAGAAAGTCCTAGAGTATAGAATGTCAAATCTCTTCAGAATTACAACAAATTATTTAGGTACCCATTTTCTTTTTCTGTTCCACAGTTTGCTGTCTGGGAAACAGGGAAAAAGTTTTTGTTCCATACCTAAAGAGTCAGAGGCAATAAAATAATGTAGAAATTGCTAAAAAAAAATCCAAACACATGAAATTAATTACAGAATGAATAAACTGTAAGTGATGATACCAAAAGCAAAATCTACATAAATATGTAGATTATTGACTATATGTTGTTATTATTTATTTACTGAGATTACAGGTACTACTGCCTATATGGTATTTATCAGCTGTCTGTCTGTCCATAACATATTATATATGTTATAGAGCAATCTGAAATAGTTTTCTTTTTCACATTTATACCTTTACCTACATTTTATTAAAAAAGGTAGAATAAACTTTTTCCAATTAAACAATATTGCTTTCTGTTGTCTTTGTATTAGCAGCAGTTGCCTCTAAAGTGAAAAGAGTTCTGTTAATTTTTTGTTTCATTTTTAGTACGCAATGTATAAGGCTAGTACAGATATTTGTAAATTCATCTTTTTTTTTTAGAATATTTTGAGAATAACCTTAAAACGTCTTTTGCTAAAAGCCAAAGAAACCATCTGCATCTGCCAGTTTTATAGTATGTATGTAATGGAAAAGAGAGCACTGCTTTCTCAGAAACACGTTATTGATGACTGCTGTTTAGCAAAATCATTAATTTGGTTAAATATCAGTAATAAATTTCTGCCAGATTAATGGTTTTATACAAAACCTGAGAGGACTTAATATTCACAGGGACAAGCAAAACTCTATTGATTATGACAAAATTGCTTCCCAGATATTGACAGGTTTCTAAAAATCTTTAGATTTGAAGTTGTGAGAAATCTGAACCTCCTGACTCTGTTCGGTATAATGGCAGAATACATCTTAACACAAATATGAAAATTGAAACAAAATTGTGCTGCTATTTGCACTTTTTTCCTTTATTGTTAAAGCAGAACAGCTTAAGTCATTAAAAACATCAAAAAATAAAGTGTAACATTAATTTCTTTATCTAGTTATACAGCTGTCAGCAATACTGATCATAGTTTAATCAAAATATCAGTAAACTTGCTGCCACTTAACTAAGTAGCCCAGAAAATTAGATCCTGTTTTGCAGTGTATATTTATGTTAGTCCTCTTTAATGTGTTACTTAACAGAGGAAGTAACAACATAGCAAGTCTTTTATCCATGGTTCAGAAGGGTAGCATATTTTCTTCCATCTTTTTACTTTTTTTTTTCTTCTAGTTGATTATATTATTAATGATAATGAAACAAAACTTTGTATTGTGATTGTTCTCAGTAAATACAGGCTGTGCCCTTCAACTGTAAAACGTAATTTAAGTTTTCACAATGTCTGAGAATATTCCCGTGGTCCTTTACCAATAAACCAGAATTTCCTATATGCTACTCCCTTGCTTAGTATACAAAAGAACTTGCTTGAGTGTGAAACCAAAGGCATTTTTCAACGTATCAATTCTGAACTTTCCCAGCCTTTTAAAAAGTAAATATTAAACTGTATATAAAAACTGTGTAACTGTAATTATGCAGTCAGGTGGCAATTATTTTCCTTATGTTTTGTATTGCACTTCACAAGTGGGTAATAAACTTATAATGTATTTAATGTGTATGGCTGTTGTGACCTTTAGTTTTTGATACTGCCATGAAATGACTGGCTTTGGAGAGTAATGTGAGAAATTTTTATTAATCAGAATCTCCCACAGGTAAATCCTGTGAACTCCAAAATCTAGTTTACAAGTCTTTGAAAAAGACGAAGAAATGAAATAGCTTGTCTTCCTGTCACTGATTTCTTCCCTACCTTTCCTCCATAGCTACATCTACCAGAAAGATACAAAGAGAAACAAGCTTTTACTCCCCACTCTGCCTCTCCTTCTTACCTCTTTTTCTCTTACTTTCTTTTTTTTAAATTTATTTTTTAACTTAATATTTTGCATATACTCTTGATTCTGGACAAGACGAGAGGTCAAGAAGAAAACAATGTAACATAGAAGTAAGCTCTCACTCTTGCATCTCTCTCACTCTTGCATCATGGTGCTCTGGGTGCTTTGTGTGTTATAGTACCATGAATCTCTCTAATGTTGAACTCCTGATTCTTTGTTTTTTTGCAGGGGTATGAAATCTATTGTTGCTTATCACATCTCTTAGAAGTGTTTTCTTACCCTGAAGAAGTTTATTTGTCCAAATTCAGTAAGGGTTCTGCTGTGGCTTCCATAGAAACCACTCTCCCTGAAGTAGTTAGTGTTCTCTCATTCTCTACTAATGGAGAGTCCTCAACCTCATTTCAGTACTTGACATTGTTGATAATCCCATCTTCCTGAACTATCTCCATAGCAATCCTAGATATCCTACCAATCTAGCCCATTTTTGTCTTTCAAATTTGGGCTACTTCTTTGTGTTGATAAACCTTCTGCTTATAACATAACAAGGTCAGACTCAAGAACTTCCATTTTCTGTGTTCAGCTGTACAGTCTTCCTCTGTAGGAAGTAGGTTCCCAAAATTGTTTTACAATAATAAATTCTAAATGGTTTGTTACCTGTTTTAAAGAGAGGAATACCAGGTTACAAATTTAATTGCTGGCATTAGAATTATTACTAAGACTTGATTTCACAAAAAGTTTGGCATCTTTGTGAAAGAATATGCAGGTAACGTAAAATAGCTATATAAAAGGCAGTTAGTTCTTTAATAAATTGAAAGAAAAACAATTATTTTAGTATAGCTCTGTTTAAACGATAGTTGCAAGCCAAGACACAGTGCTTTCTAGGTGCATTGTTTTGCTATGATAGGATATAATTATTGGTCATATTGTTCTTTAGAATAAACTCTCTGGCAGTAACATTTATGATAGCATAGGGTAAGTAATTTTAGTGGCTGAATGAATGAATCCTGGCAGTGGTACAAAATCACCAGGGGCACTGGAGGAATTATTGCTGAACCAATAAGGACTCACAACATTATTAGTGCATCCTGACATCGACAGTCTTTTGCTGGTGTACAGGGAAATGTTATCCTTTTCAGTAGAGAATAAAATTTCATTTTCTCTAATAGTAAAGTTAGTCTAAACCTTTATTGAATAAAGATTTGAGGCATTTTGTCCACGTGATGCAGATACAGAAGGACATTGCTCTTTTCTAGAGATGACTGCAGAAAGATTTCACAGGAAAACAGAACCTAGTACCAACCTTCATTTAAGGACTTCATACTTTTTTTTTTTATTTCAGAAGAGTCAACAAGTTATGTAGCACAATTAATTATGGCTGACTTTTAACAAAATCTTAACTAAGGTTTAATAAAGATTCAGAACATGCCTATATTTGACATATGTATATTTGCATTTCAATATTGTTTGACATTGTTTCTAAATTATTAGCTATTCTGTGAGCATAACTGATTAATTACATGAAATTCTAATGACAAGCCTAAGCATATTCTAATACAAAGATATGAAATAGAAGGTTTGATTAATAATGAAAATTGTAAAGTATCATCTTTCATTGGAAGCATGGACACAGTTGATCTTTGAAATGAAGGAAAAAAGACACTCATTTCAGATTGCCAATGCTAATGTAAACAAAACATGTTTTCTGACATATCATTATTGGCCTGAGGGAAAAAAGTCCACTAAAGGAAATATGCTAAAACCTATAATTCAGATGAATGCAGAATAAACTGTAATTTATTTTTAAATAGATTTGCTGCAAAATTATTTATCACACATAGTGTATTGTGAAAAGTTCAGTTCTTTGCATCTAAGTAATTCATTAATGTTTAGTTGTGATAACCATTTCATATTTTGGACTCAAGATAAACTCTGTCCTGTCTGTATACTGGAAAATTCTCGTGTCTTGTAGATGGTGAGTACAAAGAGTTTTTATATCCCACTCATGCTAGGCTTTAAATCTTGTCTTGAACTGACCTGAGGATCCCAGAGATAGGGAAAAGGATTGAATTAGCACTCTGGAAAGAATTCTGTGCACATTTGCAGTGGTGAAATAGCATTGGCTCCATAGCTTTTTCATTTGGATAATTCATATCCTGTCAATCATAGGTAAGGACAAATTGACAACGGAAACTTTAGACAATTTGCCACTTCAAGGTGTAGTTTGAGTCAATGCTTGTTTTTAAACATTTTCTAAAGGCACCCACAAAAATATGTTGCATTAGCACAGTGAGAAGGTTCATTATATTCAGTTAATACACTTTTCCCAATGTCAGGTTCCCTCTCTAACCATTAGGTCCAACTACCAAACTGAAGCTAACAGAATCTGTGTTGATCACTTGAAGCAGTCTGTGGAAAAGAGAGGTGGGATATAAAGCTTATATGGTAAATACAAAACAGTATCCTTTTTCTAGGAAAAGAGATGTGTCTAGGAAAGACATAAAGACTATGACTGCTAAAGGACTGTTCGTGTTTTGAGAGGCGTAACTTCTGACCATGATGTAACCACACTGTAAACTGGCCATGTATATTCTGTTTGCCCAAGTTGCATGGTGTTATCTAGCAGTGCCTTTGGCTTGTATCCTCATTTTCACACAAGCTGCTCCAGGTGGGCAGAACAGCCCTACCAAGTGCAACTACATCCTTCTCTACCAACTGGGGAGCTGGCAGAGAGGAAAGTCATATCCTGCCAAACGTCTCTGAGGAGCACAGCAGGCACAGTGAGTTCTGCAGTGTATTTCTGAGGTTGCCTGCTTATCTAAATATTCATTCAACTGGAAAACTGTATTGGGGTACAGTATCACAGATTCCAGCATGAATTCTGGTAAGAACTGTGTGTGGAAAAAAACTCCCCAGAAATAATACAGTAAGGTAGGGAAAGTAACAGTCTTGACTTGAGACTAGGTTAAAACGCAGCAACTTATTGAAATAACCTACATGCATTCAATATAGCTTGAAGTTGGTGTTTGAGGCCTTGTTCGTGGTTTTCTGCATGGCAGTTCCATTGATGTATATGACGATGGCAAGCTTGCAGGCATGCAGTGCACAGTTCAACACTTGTTTTTCTTTAGAGTTAAACGTAAGTGTCTGTAGAAAGCATACTGTTACTCAGTGATGTCCTATGACAGATAACTGCTCTACAGTTTTCCTTATGACCATTTAACTAGTATTAAAAATCCTATACTGGCAAGGCTTGAGTTTAGAAATACGTATTGCTGTTAAACTAGCTATGTTGCTTTTCTGAAGAGCTTTCTTCATGGCAATGCTAACAAAGCATAGTATTAAGGAAACCTTATCTTCTTCATTAAACTTTAAAAATTATTAAAAAAAAAGTAGGAGCTGACAATAAAAACCCAAAAAAATTTATCTACAGCAATATTTTTCCTGTTCTTTACTAAAATAAACTTTTGAAGAAACGTGTGTTTTAACAGAATTTTGCAATCTTTTCTAGAGAATAGGTTTCCAACTTGCTATACAAATATGGCATAGTCATCAAGAAGTATGTTTCTGTTCCAGAAGAAATTCTCATATTCCTTTAGGATATAAAATAGTAACAAAAAATACATTTGAAAATTGCATAAGAAAAAATTTGGTAAAAATTAAAAATGTATATGTAACAGGTAGAACTCCATTTTAATAATTTAGCTTAATTATATATGTTTGTCATGTTGAACCTTTTTCTAGGTAGAATAAAACTTAATGAAAATTAATGCATTCTATGTGCTCAAATGGTAAATTTCTTATTTGAAGCTAGAAAGTATTAAAAAACCCCCATGAAATAGGCTTCAAAGTCAAGGATTTGTCCTCAGATATTCAGTTGTCAATGTAAGACAACAGCAACAAAAGTGTGAATGAGATCAGCTTCACAGAGTTTTTGTAGCTATGTACGGGATGATGACTTGCACATCTTTTCCCCCAGCTTTCAGTGTGGGAAGCTCCATAGTGAAGAACCAATACATCTTCTTGAGTGCGCCTTTCAGGTTCTGCTTTATTTTCACCCTCCTCCCCAGTGGCGCAGACTGTGTTTCAGGGAACCTAGAGGGCCCTGGCTCCCTTTCTCTGCATGCAGAAGCTCATCCTTTATTGTCATGAGGGTTAGCAGTTCTGTGGGTAGTATTTTTGGTAGCCTTCTGGGTGGCAGAGAAAGTGGGACAGAAACAGCAGAAGCCAATCAGAGAACCCTATACCTGCTAGCATTTTCCTACAGAACACAATGAAGTACTCTTCCGCTTGCTTTTTTTTTTATATTTGACATTCTTTTATTCTGTATATAACCCAGTATGATAATGGCAGTACATCAAATATACTTCAGTGCTATACTATAGAAAAAATGGGAAAGAATAAAGAGAAGGTCCACATGGGCATGATAATATCTATATATGAATGTAGCGTACAAAATGTGTATATACTACTGAGATTTAAATTTCCATATCTGACATATTGGTGATTTGTTTTTCTTTGATTACATTCCGAGAAGCAGCACAAGAAATGTATGCTGTTAACAGCTGATGCATTGAATGTCATGTTTAATAATTTTCAAATATGATCAAAATATTTAATATTTTCTTGTGGTCTCTTCTGTATAATGCTGAAATTAAGGCCAATGAAACCTTATATTTTTTTTATACTCCTTAGGAATGCAAGAGAACACATAAATGATACATACTGGGCTGATTCAAGCATTTTGCTGTATTAGCATAAACATTTGTTTTTGAAAACACGCGCATAAAAAGCACAGCAGGATTGTAAATTTGGCATTACCATGGCCCAGAGGGCTTATGCTTATGTAGCAGTACTAGGAAATGAGACCCTTCTTCCAAAAAATAGAATTTTACCCTAGAAAGACAATTTGATAGGGGTATTTTTTAGGTATACAAAGGTTTGGCAGTGGAGAAGTTCTGCAGGACCAGGTTCTGCATCTCAACACTATGTAATAAAAAGAGGAATCTATGTACAATTATTTAATACTGCAGATGCTACTGCTGTAAAAGAGTAATATTGTCTTAGTAATTACCCCTTCATTCTGTTTCCATCCCTTATGCCTTAGCAGAATGGTTCTCTACTATATTATTGTTTGTTCTTCTCTTGGTTAATCTAAATTGTAACAAGAAAACGAGCTTCTACATTTTTCCTGGGGAGATAATTCTCCAGTTTAACAATACCAGTGCTTGGATATTGAATTTCCTCATAGTCACTCTGTACATCCCTATTCCTAATTTTAAATGGAATACCCGATGGTTTTGAAGAGAAATGTCTTGTAGACGACACCTGGTCTTTAGACTTTTTTCCACTGATCTTCTCAAATTTGAATGGTGCATTTCTCCTGTGGAAAGCTGCTTGGTTTTAAAGGACATTTCTTGTTTTATTTTTTATTTTTTTTTTAAATCATTCTGTAGTTCACAAACAGGCCATTGGCTGGATTGTTTCTTCACTTACGCGATATCAAAGAACATTTACCTTTTGACTATTTTTTTACACCACAAAATCTTCTCCTTCCTTCTGTTTCCCTTTTCACTCCATAAGTTCTAATTGCAGAACTGTGGGTGATGCATGAGCAGAAAAGGGACACAGCTTGACTTCCTGTTTCCATGCTGCGTTTGAGGCACGACTGAGAATGAAAACAATATTTCTACTAGGAGACCAAGCAAATAAGATCTTGAAGTCACTGGCAGTTAATAAATTTGAAATCCCTATTTTTGCTGAGCTATTTACTCGGCTGGAACTGTGTTGTCTGTTAGCAATCACAATACATATGTAAGTTCACATCTTGGAAGGAGAAATTGTACTTTACATTATTTTGAAGATACTACACGAAGTACTTAAAAACAAGCTAGTTTAAAAAATAGAAGTCAGGTTTGGGAATTATTCATCTTTTGAATACAAATAATAAAGTACGTACTTATAGGATTGGTGGCTGAAAGAAGTTTAAAAGCGATTACTGTTGATCCAATGATCAACAAAACCAGTTTACAAATTTAACCTTTTCTAGTTTTGTGATTCTCCCCACTACTAAAACAAATAGCATAATGCAGACACAAAACCAGACTTCTGGTTAGCCAATTTCTGTTCTTGGTCACTGGCCACATCTCTGACAGTCCACTGTCTGTCTCTTAATTAGTCTGGCTGCATTCTGTGACCCATGTCATCTTTAAAATGTGATCAAAATGTTTTATTTTGATTTTTGCTCCCAAATTTCCATTATCTTTCACCCCCCCCCCCCATCTATCTGTTTTCATGTTATCATTCTGATATCTGTGTCTTTCTTTTATGATATATTTTGATGTTTCCTAAACTGTAATCTGAGATCTGTGGGCCACAGTAATTAGTAAAGAACTTGTGTATAAATATTCTTCTTTTGTCCTGGTCTTTCTCCAAACATCCATTTATTGTATGAAAGTAAAAAAAAATCTATTTTCTATTAATTTTTCATCCTTAAGCAATTAGTTGTCACAAGCCTCTAACGAGCATGCTTATTTTTTCAGGAAAATGAAACAAGATTACATTAATCATCTGTGAATGAAATTACATCCTTCTAAACTTATGTAAGTTGCCAACGTCATTTAACCTGCAGGTTGTTTTGTTTTTCGAAATTAACTATTCAAAACCTATTTATGCATGAAAAGGTAGTCAAATAAATTTAAAAAATCAATTTAAAAAACTGTAAATCTTGATCTCATATTTTTTTGAGAAAATCAGGTAGCAGGCTTAAAGCAAGTGCAAGCTCGGATCATAATTAAATAGAAGCTATTCAAAGCATAAGTGGAATCAAAAGATATTTTAAAAGCTTCATGGAAGACAGATCTATTAGTGGCTATTAAAATGGTAGTCCAGAACAGGGCAGGATGAGTATTGAACCAAACTCTCCTCTTTCATTTATAGAGGCTGCTTGTTAGAGCTTACTGGTGTTACGGTTACACAGAGGAAAGAACACCTGTCCTTTAGTAAAAAAAAAACAAAAACAAAAAACAAAACCCAAACCAATAAAATAGGTCTTTTATATTCCTGAAATGAGAATGAATCAATCTTTCATAAATGAATGTAGAGAAATAGAAACATTTAAGATAATCCAATTATTGTCCTACAATGCATGTGTTAGGAAAAAATAATAGTGCCCCAATATCTAAACCAACCTGAAAGAGCTGAACTGCTGGAGAAATCTCTTTGTGTGTCAGGAGGAAGAGGGAAAGAACATTAGTTTTCTCAGTCTGTTCTATTTACAGTCTACAGGTTTGACTGTTTGTGTGAACAAAAGACTAGTAGCAAATCATCAGCAACAACGATATTCTGGGGAGCAGAACCACATCCACAGTTGCTTTTGCAGTTTTAGTCAGTGAAAAAATTAATACTACAAAATTAGAAGGCAGCAGTACCCTGATGTCTGTGAATGCACAAGATATTATATAACAGTGAATCACTTCCTATATACTCAGAGACTGCAAGTTAATGTCCTGGGGTTAACTGCAAAAGATGGGAAGAGGACAACAGAGAAAAAGAAACTCAGGGAAAAATGAATTCGTTCTTGAACCTCTAGGACATGACAGTATTGTTCAGACCTGCTGATAGGCACTATATAGGTTCAATGATTAATGTGTTATGTAGATTTATGCTACCTAGATTTATATTTTTAAGCAGTGTATACTCTCTATTAAAGGAAGTTTGTACAAGCTCATCATGACATCATTCACTTACATCACACTCCATAAGGAAAGGATATGATGCTATGGGACAGACGGCTAAATGCTTTATCTGAATCCAAATTAATTTCCTCTGGAGGGAACAGAAAATTTATTCTGGAGCTGCTAAGTATAATGCGATAATCACTTTACCATGTTCTTCTCAAAGCTGGAAACCACTGAAGCTCTATCCATGAACTTTCATTTTCATAGGTGTATTCACCCATGTCTGCAGTGTTCTGCTTTACCAGGATATTTAGAACAATACCATCACTAAATGGAACTGCAGGAATCCACAAAATAGTTCAGGCCTGATTCCATGATGATGTTGCAGCTTGAGAGAGATGCCTGTAACAGTACTCCACATTTGAGCATTGCTGGGAAGCAAGACTTGGATTTAGATGAGACCTTTATTGAATCAGAAATGTAGCTAATTTTGGAACAATGAAGGTTCGGAGTCAAATGTTATGTGCTTGCTCTTGATTTTTGCCATCCAGGGCTGCAAGTTGACAGTTCAGAGTTCCTGTCTTTGGCAGGATAACCATGACATGGCAGGAGTTTTCTGATAATCCAACATCTGGCTGGTGTGACCCTCTGGCTTCATAGAATTTGTGTGCAATACTTTAAAGAACTGCATATATTACAAAAGCCACAGGGTAAATTGTTATTTAATTACATAGTAAAATTTATTTAGAATATTTATGTATTATGCGTATGAATTGTGTACTATTTTGTTGCAAACTGGTTTACCTAATAAATTTGAACTAGCTGCTTTGAAATTCCACTCTTCTGCCTGTCTGGGTACGCTGACAGACCTATCCTAGAAAATTCGAGCAGTGTGTTGCCCTACTGGCTGAAAAGACAAATTAGAAGAATGTTTTCTCATAAATTGATTTGCCATATTTATGCACATATAAAAAAAGTGAATTGAAAAAAGTATTAATTGGCAAATGTCCTTAAATGTAGCTATAGGGCACATCAGCACATCCACGTTGGAAATGTTGCCTTACCAAAATACTCAAAATTTGCAATTTATAAATGAGAACTTCTGTTAATAAACAATTTAAAAATTAATTTGGCATTTGGACTTAAAAAGCTTATATTGCAGGGTGGTATTGGAGATTTTTCTAGTCCTTGTCAGTCCTGATGAGAAGGGATTCATAAGCCTAAAAACTTGTATGGTTTTATTAAAGCAGCTAATATAGTTGGATAAAAGATACTAACTCTCCTCAGACTTTCCTTCTATTAGAAGTATACAAATCTTTTCTGTAGGAAAATCACTATTTGCTTTCTTTTTTTTTCTCTACTTTCTATAAGGCAGTATAGATTCATAGTATTTGCAAGATTATTTAAAAATCTGTACAAAGAATCGTTCTGCAAATTATATATACAATATACAATACTATCTAACCCTTTAAAATTTATTTAAACCTGCTTTATAGGATTGTTAGGATCAAGCTTTTAATTTACATGCAACTATCTGGTTTAAAACATCGAAAGATATTTCCTTTATATCACTCAAATGCATGTTTAAATTACATCAGATTACATCACTTGTACAGCCATGTGTTTGTATTAGAGGTAATGCAAAACAAATTTTCATTCTATTTTAAAGCCTTTTCATAAAATCAAGAGAAAGACCATTAACATGAGGGTTTTGTTTCCTCTGAAAAACTATAGTGTGTGATTTCTTATAGTACTTTGCAATGAGTTTGGTGTTGTGAAGTCCAGCAGCATGTCAGTGACTTTGGAAGAAAAATGCAGTGGGTGAAATCTGGCCCTTACTGGTAGTGCTGTGCAAAAGCTGGCTGTAAAACAGTGCAGGGCTGGCTGAATATCAGTGACAATAAATATTCTGGCACTATTGCACAGGATGGCTGAAGGCACTCAGCCATGGCACAGAAGAAAGCACACTGCCATTGCTTTGGAAAAGATCAAACTTCCCCCTTGGTCAGTAAGCTGCAGATGGCAGCATATGTGTTAGCAGGTGGGGAAGCTGTTTACTCCCTTTGGCTCTCACTCTGGATCCCATTGGATGGTGCTGTGATGCCTGGTGTTCATTCTGTATCCTAATTTGAGCATTAGTTGAAACAAAGCCCTTCACTTACACATGGGATGGGGTTGAAGAGCCTTTTCATGTCTTGTTTTTTCTCTGCATCTCTGCTGAGTGCTGGTCAGGCTTGTTCCTAAAGATTTGTCATTAAATTACCAATCTGGAACTGCTGGGGAAAAACCAATTTTTTTTCAGCAATCAAAAGATAATGTCTCATCAAGAAATCAAATGGAAAGGCATGGAAGGAGTTCTTAGAAATAAAAAATAATTCTGAAGGAGTGGATACCAGCTGGTGTTGGGTACTACAACCTGCTATTCTTCCACTGTCTGCCCCTTCCGTCCCACTGTCATCTGCTTTAAATGAAAGATTAACTTTTAGGTTAAAGCTACTTCTTTGCCAAATCTGGGAATATTCCTGCAGTTTTTAGGGCTTATTCTACATTTCTTTGTTTCTCCTTTTCACTTTGCACCTGGAATTAAAAGCCTCTTTCATTCTCTTTCCTGCAGGAAGCAAGCCCGGGAAAGCACCTCAACGTCTCCTCTTGCAGCTACCTTGGACCTGTCTCAGAAATACATACTTGTCCAAAGCACAACCTTTATTTGGAAAGGATCTTTGACTCATGGTGTCCCATGGAAGGGCATCTTCCTTTTGGATGTCTAAAATTTGTGGGGCAGTAAAAGCTTATTAAAAGCAAAATTTCTGATCAGTTTAAGCAATGAAGTTATATAAATTAATATCTCCTAAATGGTTAGCTGTCCACAAGGCAGTGTGGCCTGTGAAGAGCAGGCTTCTGCTCCTGTCTCCACTACTGTCCTGCTGGGTGTCCTTGGGGAAACTGGTGCACAAATAAGTGCTTTTCCTACCTGTAAAATGGTGATAATGATGCTGACCTTCTTTGTAAAAAGCTTTAAAAACTAGGGATGACAAGCATTACATCAAAAGTATTATTATCGTTGCTCTTAGCAACTAGCAGCCTGCTTCTTGACACTTGCAAGAGTAATTCTCAAGTAACAAAAATCCCAGCTCTAATTTCCTTCTCACCACTTTTACTCGCGAAACTCTAGCTTTCACCTCATCTTCCAGTAGTAAGTGCCAGATATGTACTTATGTGATGCAGTGTCTGGGAGGGTCATTCTGCCTCCTGTTACTGGAGGGAAAGGAAGACTGTAAGGAAGGATCCTGGACTGTATTTTAAAAATAGGATGGTTTTTGGATCCTGTGCTGCTCCAAAGATATTCTCGCACTACTCTAACAGATCATAAACTGTTTCCGACATGGTCTAAACGTCTACCAGTAACTCAAAAGGTAAATTGAAGGACAGAACTATAAGCAGTCAACGTTATTATCATTTTACTCCACTGAAAATCAAAATCTGTGTTTGTGCAGGCTTACTTTGTACAGCCTGTCATTCCCTTGTGAGAAGTGATGGGAGAAATGCTTGGCACACTGACTCTAAAAGCAAATGCTTTTTAAAATTATGGAGTTCATTCCAAGCTTGATGAAGGTCTATTAATTTGTGTTATGACAGGAGCTGTGTCAAATTCCATGGTAAAATGAAAAAAAATCAAGAATATGCTCATATTTTAAGTCACAGGACCATTATGAAAATGTATTTCCTGCTAAAATAGTGCACACCAGCAAGAGGGAAAAAGACATTGAAGTTGTGACAAGACACTGTCACTTCTTCAGCTTTTACTGGTGATCTGAAATTTGCTAAAAAGTATTCTAACGAATTTTGCTGTAGTGGGCGAAGGGTGTTGCAGAGTGCTTTTCTTTGAATGGGGATGGTGGGGGGTGGGGAGTAAGAGGAAAGAAGTCAATGCTCCTGGGTTTCCTCTGTTGCATGGTGCCCTGTGACACCCAGTGGGCTGATTACACACAGAGGCACTCACTTCCCCTGCAGAAATAACATCAACATGATTTCTTTGGAATACAAGAACAGTGATATTCACAACACTCTTTTCTGCATTTCCCTTTCTGTGAGATTTTAACAAAGATGCAAAATCCCAAATTTGGAAGTGATTTTTAAGTAGAGTTCAGGCCAGATCCCTCCTAGTTTGAATTATGATTCGTGAACTGAAACTGAACTGAAGTGTAAAATATACCCTCTAACAGCAGGATGCTATAATAACGTAAAACAATCTGTAAAATCAGATTGGTTTATGTCCTTTGGTTTGCACATAGTTGAATGTGTCTTGTACTCTGCCATGCTTTTTTTCCTTTTAGGTGGGCATCTCCGTTTGAATAGAAGTGGTACCTAAGGGTTTCTGTTGGTTAACTTTATAGATAAAAAGTGGTTTTTTTTTAATCTATGCATATATATACACTCACCCATACATATAGACAGATAATCATATGCAAACAAAGTAATATCCACGTTACGTTCCTGAAAAATGCTTCTAGAATTTAACTCTCCCCCATTCATCTCCCCATAGCAGAACCAAAAATGTTTGATTTCCCCATTCTGCTTTTTTTCTTTATTTTTCTTTCTGAAACTGCTTATGTTTGTCTACAAATTCAATTGTAAAACACAAAATGTAACAATACTCCAATATGCAATGACCCAAACACTTATGTGTTCTATCTGTCTGCTTAGCACAAGTGAGGAGTGAAGTGTAAATGTGACTTTAAAATAAAACTTTCAGTGTAAATTAGACCATTAGCAGTTGAAATGCCTTTGGTAGAGCAGAAGGTGCTAATGCCTGTTGTCATCAATGTATAAGAAAAGTACTAACGGAAATTTTTATTATTTCTTTGTGTGTGACTATTCTGTTCTGAAAAGAGCCATTTCATAAAATGACTAAAAATTTTATGTAAGGTGGTGGTTGCAGTTACGTTGCTTAACCTGGAATAATGAGAGGTCTGTTTCGGCATTTCACCGAAAGATGCAACCTTCTGTGGGAAATTGTGTCCAGCATTATTTTTTACTGATAAGACTCTTTATCAGGATAAGCTTGTAACTCTATGAGGATGTTACAAAATTCAGTTAAAGTGAAAAAAAATATAAAATACATAAACATTGCAAAACGAGATCTTCATCATATGTTCCTCTTTTTTTTTTCTGCTTTCAAGACGGAATGGATTTTTATTTTTTTTCCCTTGGAACATTCACTTGGAATTTTTCCATGTTCACATTTACTCCTTTTTACTCCTTTTTCTCAGTTTATTTGCTCTTAATCGTGGGGACACCCCATTCAAAATCAATTTAAGACTCTGTTCAGAATGATTATTAAATCAGACTCATCTCACACAGCATTTCCTCAGGATTTAGTAAGTTTATCTTGGCCCTTAGCAGTCGCAAGTAGTTTTTCTGCAAGAGATCATGAATTAGTCTTGTACATCCTAAGGGTTTCCAGCTACTACTTCTCCTTTTGAGTCAACAACAACAGATCTGAATGGCAGAAAAGTAGATCCTTGGTGAGATTAGCACCATAAAAAATTACCTTTCTCCTTCCTCTTGGGCATCTTCCAAGGTCTAAAGGCCTTAAACTTCCCAGCAAGACATGTCTGAGGTTTGAGTCCCATGGAACTGGAACTTTGCTAAGCACAGTTGATTTCACAGAGGATGAAGATGTGCATGAACATGAAACGCCCAGCACTCCTGTGCCTCAGTTCTCTCACAGAGGGAGGGACATCTGCAGAAGCATCACTGGAAGGAGTTCTTACGTCTCATCCTTCTCTCTGTTTCCTGATGCTTAACCAGCATTGTGTATCCTACTGTGTCAGTCAGCACTTCTGCCCAGTGTCAGACCAATATTGTTTGCCTATCCAGCTGACGACTTTTTTGTTGGACCTTTTGTCAGTTGTACCCATCAATGTCACTAATCTTAAAATGGCAAAGGATGTTAAGAACTTAATCAGTATTGGTTTCTATTGAACAATTCAAAGACATTTTCCATGTCAGTCAGTTCCTTCAACCATGCTAGGGTGGTGGTATCCATGCTGGACCTCACCCAGTTCCTCTAAATGTGGACCTGTGAAACCGACAATAGCCATCAAACTCTAAGAGGCCTCTCAGGATCTTCTCTTCCTTCCCTGTATCTTTGGGAATCCAAATACAATGTAATAGTGGGATTTAGGTGTGATGCTCCCCTTAGGACTTAGAGAAATCATGTAGCTATTGTTTCACAGATAGTTAAAAGGAGATGATTTACCAGTAACTGAACTTCAGAATGAATTGTCCACATAGATGTTTATTATCCAATCTCCTTTCCTTCTCCCTCAAAATTCCTGTTTATTCATTGAATGATGAACTTTGTTAATGTTTATTTCACAAAAATATTGTTTAAATTATCACAGAATTGATGTACAAAACTCTATCAGTCTGAACTTGTCACTGGAAAAGAGAAGTTAATCAAAGGGTGATCTGAAGATTTTCTGCCACCTTTGTAACCCAGCAAGGTAGATTTCTATATCTGCCAATGCTATGCAAGTTCCTGTTGGTTCCTATATCTCTCCCTCTGCCTGTTCAGAGGCATAGAAAACCTGAGATTTAATTAGCCTCACTACCCACTACGGTATCCAGCGCGGCTGGCCACCCAGCAGCCTCAGTGAGTCACAGGTCAGAAGCTGCCACTGTTCATCTCAGAATGTCCTCAGCACCAGAAGGTGATGCAGCAGGGGTTTTGCAGGAATAACCCTCTAGCATTTCAGGTGGGCAAACTCAGAGGCAGTGCAGCTGCTCTGCTGAATACCCATGGCAGCAATGCCTCCGTCATAGGCAAAGGTGGCAGTGGTACCCTTGAGGGGTATGGCTATTGCTGTGCAAAGGGACTCCTTCATGGGAAATACCCTGGGAATCAGTCTGGCTTATGACACCAGAAGAAGCAGCTCATCGTATCGCATATGGTTGTCACTCATTGGTTCTATTGTATAAAATGTAATCAAAAAGGCCCCACAAAAAATCTCAATGGATGTAAACAGATAAAAATGATACAGAGCAAAATGGACATTTCACTGTATTTTCCACTGTGAATACAAATTCCTCATCTGTGATGTGCTATTTACTGTGTTGTTTTCAGATGTAAGAATAAAAGAAGATCCATTTTCAAAAAAACAATTGTAATAGAAAAAATAGTTTCTGCAGCCCATTTGAGTGAACAAGCACACATAAGTACCAGTTAGGTATGTCAGGTGACAAACTTGCCAGCTAGTTTCAGTCATTTTAAGAACACTTGAAATTTTTAGCAACTTTGGGAAATTATTTGTTTTGCTGTATCAACTATGGGAATTTCTGTGAGCTGTAAATCCATGTAAGTCATCTTTAAAACATATATTGCTTTAAGTGGTATAGGGTTCTTGGGCTCACTATTGAAATAATGGGAAAGCATGGGAAAGTCTCATCCTCTTGCTGAAAACAAAGGCTAAAGCTCCTTCTCTTTGCTTTAGTGGCAATGACTCATGGGATGAGAAAACCTAGAGTGAGGGAAGGGGGGTGCCTTTTTTCTATGGTCTTCTGGAGTTTCCGCTCTTGCCAAAGTACCACAGTGGTACTATGACATAATGATACTGAGCACATATCTCTACCACAGTGTTCTGCGAGGTGACTTCTACAATACTTCTTTTACCTTTCTGTCACTCCTTTCTGAAAAAAAAAAAAAAAAAAAGATAAATAACAATACACAAATAAGATTATTTCTATGTGGAACATATAATTTCTAAATTAAATTTATATGTCTTCAAGGAAGAAGAATTCCTCACATCCTGTTTCCTTCATCCTGCCTTCACCAGTAGCCTCTCTGAAATCAAACTGGTACCCTTTGATGTATCCTGCACCAACTGTTAACATCTTAAAAACTTACTTAACTCCACTGACATATACCTTGCTTGTATCTGTCCTTGCTTGGCGACAGAATTATTTTCATTTTCCTGTCTCCTGCCATTCTACATCACTTCAGATATTCAGATTTCTGATGACAACTTACAAGATTGATAAAAGCTCTCGTCTTAGTCCAATCTACTGTATTTGCCACTGAAGATGAAGTTTGGGTATACAATTTCTATAAGTCAAGGAAGTTTTTCCTATATTCTTGTTTTGGTTTGTTTTTTTTCTCCCGCCCTCAGTCATTTCTCTTCAGGGACATGGTTGTTTTATTGTCCATTATTTTCCTCCTATCCCTTCTTAAGGCAGTGTCTTAAAGTTATTAAAATTGCATTGGAAGACTAATGTATTCCTGTGTACTTTCACTTCTACAGCAACACTGTTGAGAACATAAATTCCATAAGTCTTTTGCTTTCACCTCCAAAAGACACCAGAAGGAAATATGCATTCTTATGTTATCTAGCTATACACTGATGTCTTGTTACTACATCACATTCATGTACACTGCTGTCACATGGCTGCAGGTTATTTTGACTTTTTTGTCTCACTAAAGTTTTTTGCTTGCCACATAGTGTTGCAGACCTGACATACAGCTCATAGTCAGCTGTTCAGGTGCTTGTTTGGACCGCCCAATCCCCTGACACTGCCCTCCACCCCCCCCACCCAAAAAAAAAAAAAAAAAGGAGTTCAGTGTCTGAAAACTTGAGATGCATCTTTCAGACTGACAGAAGAATGTGTTAAAGGGATAAAATATATAATAGTAAAGGGATATTTTTGAGAAATAATCTGAAAGTCAACATAGTAGAGAGGAAAATATTACAGGAGTGTGTTCTTATGTCTGGGTGAAATGACCTTGTGTGTAGCTTCTTTATTATATTTTTGGTGGGACATGAGTGCCTCAGTAGTCCACATTACATTGCCAATGTGTATCGTAAGTTTTTTTCTGAAAAGGTCTGAAAAATAACTAAGTAATCTAGAGAAAACCTCAAAACATTGTTATTTTGAACATCTATATGTACTTGGTTTTCCCTAAAGTCGATATTAAAAATGGAAATGCTATGGATAGCATACATCCTATATTGTTGACATCTTTGATTCTTTTCAGACATTTGAGATTTTTTATTTTTCTTTTTTTAAACAAATGTGGATAAACCTTGCAATTCTTAGTTAAATCACATGTGATCTAGGCATATTTCTCTTATCCAGTGGTGTGAAAAAAAAAAGTGCATTGTTTAAAAGCTGATCCAGCAAATAGGTTTTAAACACAAATATATACTTGAAGATTGTCATTAACACTTTAGAAAATGTGCAAATGTATGCACTTCTTTGAAGGAAGAAAACACTAGCATCTTTAATAAAATATTAGTTGGGTTTTGTTTTTATTGCTTGGCTTGCTTTGATTTAAAAAGCAGCTATTAGTAACGTCTGATTTGCCTAATTGCCTCAAAACCCAAAATAAGATTAGAATGCAAAAGTCTCCCTTTCATTACTGATGTTTTCTTAATTATTCCAATATTTCAAAAGACATATTTTAAACTTGTTTTCATATCTACCAGAATAAACCTTTATGGTTCCTTAAATCCCCAGACATATATCTGTTAAATCCTCTCACTGGTCACCTGTTCATAGAAGGCGGCATGTGGGGGAGAGTTTCATAATGAAACTATGTTATTATGCCATATAGTAATACACATTCCAAGTCAGACTGCATTTATTTATAATTACTTTTTCAAAAGAATTTTTCTTTTTTCTACACTGCATTCCCATTACAGAGCACTCTCTCCATATTGTTCTTGCACAGTACATTTCAAGCACTAATCCAATATACGAAGATGCATTCAAAAATTAAGTATTGCACAATATGCAGTTTCCTTTGCTCAAAAAGATTGGACAGTTCCTTATGATTAACAAAGTACATAATTAAGTAGTGTTTTTATAAATACTAATTTATTTAATAAAAATACAAAAATATAAATATACATATATAAAAATATCATGATGAATCAACACACAGACATTCTTTAACTTAATAAATATGGCAGTAATATTAATATTTTTTGAAGTATATTTTTGAGATTATGTTACAATGCAGGTGCACACTGTCCCGGCTAGTAAGAAAGGTAATGCAAAGCAATTAAAAAAAATTAAGTTTCCATCTCATTATTAAAGGCACAAAAAGCCTTTTATTGTCTTTTCATTGTCAATGAAAACCTTTCATCAGAGGTTTCTAGGCAGAGAGGGTGAATTATAGATTTTTTAAAATCTAAATCATTCATATTCATTCACGTTGACTTATTGATTAAGCAGACCCTTACTAAGACAACACCTATTTTTTGTAATTTTTTTTTTCCCAAGTAAGAGAGAGTAGGCCACTTTACCTAGTAACATAGACATGAATTCCACTAACACTGACCAGGTCACAGGTTACTTTCTCAGTCTCGATCACTGTCCTCTCCACCATACATATCTGCTAATTTTTTAAACCGAGGTCCCCAGTCAGTGAGGTAATCATAGTCTTGGTTGCCCTCTGCAAGTGATTCCAGGGAGCTGAGTGAATTTGCTATGGAATCATTTCCTTCATAGGCGTATGTTGCTAGTGAATCATAAGGAGGGGCAGCTGGATCTAAATCATTTTCCTTTAACCTTCTATGAATAAAATCTTGGACATCAATATTTTCCCAAAGAGGTGCAGTCCGTCTTATCTGAAATATAGTTTCTGGGATAACATCTCTTCTCATCTTACTTTCCTCCCTCGCTTCTGGATTTCTCAGTGTGCCAATGTCAAAAGCCTGTGTGTCTTCTTCCCCACCTCCTTCATCATTGTAGGTCACAATGTTGTCCCTAACATCATCCTTTGAGATGATCAAGGGTTCTTTCTTTCTCTGTCTCTTGAGAGCCGTAAACAAGACAACTAATACTGAAAGGAAACAAAAGATGAATGAAGAAATGGGTAGTTAGAAATTAAATAAATGAGCAAATATTTCGCATTATTGTTGAACTGAGAAAGTTTTAAAGCTGGGATGGGATTTTTAGTAGGAAAATAGTGATAAAAACTACCTCCAAGTTGAAGCTAATAAGGAAAAATATTAGTGATTTTATAGCAGTCAAAAACTTACACATTTTTAAACCTATGGGAGGAACGATTAAAACATTATATACTTAAAATAGATATACAATTAAGCTGAAGCTGAAAGCAGACAATGTCTTAAAACATATCATCCTTTTAGCGTTTGATTTTGATTTTAGTTTTGTGAAGTACCGCCTTCCTGGCAGTCACTAAGGGTGATTTCATCAAATGTAGTTGAATTTTCTTGGCAAAAGTAATTCACACTCTTGAAAGCTAGTGATTTATGTATTCCTAAGTGCTTAATTCACTTTTGAAAATGGGATCTACAGGTCCTTCTGAAAATAAGAACCTGAAGACCTTCAGCTATCAATATTATTGACAAAACTATTTTTGGCTTCAGTGACTGCAAGAATTGAAATCCAATCTTTGCTACTAAAAGTTTCTTTTTAAAAACATGATGCCCCTAGTTTAAGAAATGTTAGTTGAATAACATTTCTTGTAAGGACTGACACTAAAATGAACCTCTACAGAGGGAGATGAAAAACTGAAGCTAAGATTTGTAAATACATTCTGGTGCCTAAATGGTATTGATTTCAGTAGTAACTCAATGCTTAAAGTCATTTAAAAATCTGACCCTAGCTCCAGTAGCTGGAGTAAATAGGAAAGGCCAGCAAGATCATCTGTCAAGGAGGCATAACAGTGATTGCCAAACCACACATTACAGCAGTGCTGAGCACTTTTGTTGAGCCTTAGGAGCAAAGTTTTTACTGTAAATGACTTGAGTACTGGTGAACAGTAGGGAAGATTGGAACAGCACTGGTTCCTGAGCGTGTTCTGTGTCTCATGTGCTATCACTACGGTCCTAAGGCACACTTTGATTTTTGTTTTTAGTTCAATGTTTCTGTACTAAAGCATTGCAGCTGATCAGAGTGATGTTTTCACAGTGAGCGAGTAAGGGTATGTGTTTCACGGTATACATTTCATGCTCTATGTTGGGGCATGAAGCGTGGTTTTGAAGAAGCAGAGCTTGTTTTGTTGACATGGTGAACTATGCAAGGTGGAGAGGCAGACCTGGCAGAGTTTGAACCATAATTGTCTGCTGGAAGAGGTGCTCTGCAAGTTCTGCTGCTCAGACTATGCCCGGGCAACATTCTGGGGAATCCAAGCTGGCTCATGCTGAAACCAGGCCAGCAGTGATGCTTGAACCTAAGCAGTATGGACAATCAGTTTGTCAGTGTTCAAGTACCCTCCCTTCCCTATGCCCAACAGTACAGATAGAGTTCCTACATATTGCCCCTCTCCTAACAACCTCTGTGGTCCTCTGAATATTTACTGGAGGTAGCTTGAATCCAGTCTAAAAACTGAAAAAAAGTGATCTCCTTAGAATTATATAAACTGACACCTGTAAGCTTGTCACTGCCCCCTTGGCAAGCTGTGTTTGCTAGGACAGTGGAAAGGGAAAGAGGTTTTCCCCAGAGTTTGATTGTAAAGTAGAGATGGTGGCACTTTTAAGGAGGCACTTCCCTGGTAGGCAAAACAGACAAGTTGTGGTTTTTACGTTCTTAAGACCAGGTTATGAGCTAGCATTTATTCTAGTTTCTTCATATATCACCTCACGTTTCTAATGCTTCTGCTTTCCAACTACCCATCTAACTTCTGTACTCACACTTTATTTAATCATCTGCTCTCACTACTGATACCAAAGACTTACAAAATTTAGTTAGCATACAAAGAAAAGACCCCTTTGTGCAAACTTTGTACAGATAAGTTAAGATATTGTGTCAGATGAACTGAAATATGCATTAGTTTTCCTGGAAAAGGGCTGGCTGTGGTGACTGTCAGTATTGGGTTGTGTTGATGTTGTTTACCTTGAGATAAACAGTATACTGAGATACAGCACCTTGGAGGAGCTTCTGGGTCTCCTGAGAGTGACTGATATACCACCTTGAGACTTGGTATTGTCTACATACCAAACAACAAAGTCAGTGAAATGCCCAAAATGGGTGTCCTAAGGCTGACCTACCTCATTATAATGTTAAAACCCACACCTCCTAGCTAGAAAAGCCCCCAACCCAAATAAGCCCCCTACTCTCTGGGCATGCGTAGTGAATTAAGAGAGAACTGTATCTTTAAGATGAAATAAGAAAGGTACTAAGCAATAGTTAGCTAAGGGGTGGGTCCAGTAGGCGTAACTAACTTTGTTAACTGTTTAAATACTTGTCATGATTTCAACCGGGTGTGCATGTTAGGAGGAGAAATCCCCCATGCACCCAGCGCTGCAATAAACCAATGTCGGCTTTCTAAACTATCATTTGGTTTGGAGAGTTTTCTTGGTTACGATTTTTGGTAACACTATCACTTGCCAGGAATGGAATGTTTCTCTTCTATGCTTTTAAGCTAAATATTTCCTGACTATAAAAATTACAAATCATTCATGATTAAATAGCTAGTGTAATTGATAATTTTGTAATCACTGAGAAACTTATCACTCAGCTTTAGGAGCATGATTTTAAAATCCTGGATCTAAATGAAGATCTGTTTATAACATAAAACATTACTCAAATGTGCATTAGAAACTGGTGTCTAAAACTGACCCTAGATTTTCGAATTTATTTATTCTAAATAGCATTGATAGTCTCATTCTTTTTGCACATTCTTCTGAATAGATATGATGACAAATAGCCCATGGTAGCTCGCCCTCCACTCCCCCAGCTCTTTTATCATCTTAGAAAACAGTTGGTAAAAAAAAAAGACCACATCAGGTATAAAATATTGTTCTGCAGGGTCATGTGAACAAGGGGTTGAAGAATATCAGGGGTCTAGAAGTGACCAGACCTTTGCCTAGTCAATTAAACAGCTCATCATGGGTACTTGCCTAGCAGGATAATGATGCAGAGGAGAATGGCAACCAGTGCCCCTGTGCTGAGGCCAGCAGGGAGGAGCAAGGCCTCAGCGTTGCAGGACTGCATGTTCCCACGGCTGTCACAGGTGCACACTCGAATGGTCAGCGTGCCAGTGCTGCTCTGGATCGGGTAGTCATTGTCAAATATTATAATTGGCAGGAGATAGGTACTCATCTTACTACGGCTGTATCCATTTCTTCTAGTCATAATTCCTGCTGTGTTATCTAGAATAGAAAAGCAGAATAAATAAATGTTGCTGGATGAAGATTTATGTGGTATGGGGGCAGGGAGGATGGTACTGGTTAGCAGTTACCTTTGTTGTCAACAACGGAGAAGTTTGGATGAACAGCAAATTCTGGCACCAACTCAAAGAAAAATTTGTGTCCTTGAGGAGGCTCATCTTTGTCAACTGCACTCACAGTCTGTATCAGCTATAAAGAAAACAGTATTTCATGCTATTTTAGAAATCTTGTATTTGAAATAAAGTCTCTACTTTTCATGTCCAGTAAAAATCCAATGAATCTCTGTCTGAAGACACAAACTGATGTCCTAAGCCAAATAATCCCCTCATAAACACAGGAGAGGTTACAGTAAGCAAATTGTTGTTTTATCATTTAAACACATAACGCAAGATAAAAAAGGGGCCAGTCCTCACTGCAACACAGCCGTGTGCTTTGATTTGTGCTCAGTATCTTTCAGCGATACAGAAACAATTGCCCTTCTGAATAAGCCATAAACCTCCTGTGGCATCATGTAGCAATGAGTAGTGTGTAAACCAGTTGTTAAGTAGGTCTAATTCCCAGTCCATCTCATCTGCTCCTAGTGATAAATTGGAGTACTGCACTGGCAGGATGCTTGGTTCTCCTGAGGTAATAAAAAGAGATGCTTTACTCCCTCCTAAATTGAAACCTCTGGCTGTGCAGCTTTATAGCTGCCCTAACAAGGCCACTCAAGCCCAGCTGGGAAGGAGCGATAATAGTGCCAGCATAGAGTCAGAGCAGAGTGTACTAAAAAAAGACAGGCTTCAGCAGTACCTCTGGATTGCACAGGCTTTCCTGTTACATCAAAACGTGTGTTAATATGTGAACTCATGTGTATATAGACACAGATACACACTAGCAATTTGACTCTTTCTCTACCTGTGTGCTGGTAGACTGATAGATAGAGGCTGAGAAAAACAGATGCAGAACTGATGAAGGAAAAGCTACCTGGGAATAGCTCTGGTTTGTGAAATGGCTTGCGATAGTTAACACCATGCCGGGTTGCATGAGTTGTAACTCCAGTGAGCCATATGAATGACTGCTATGTCCTTTGCACTCCCTAGTTGGTACCGTGCTGGAGAGTGACCCATACTCTACCTTGGCTTGCAAGGGCGTGTTTGAGTTCAATCAGAAGATGACAAAGCTTGGTAGCATGAGAATGGGAGTAATCTTCAGCTGAGGATGCTGCAACTCAGTACAGGCGAGTTCCTACAGCACCTAAACTTAAAGGTGGAAAGACCTCAGCAGTCAGACTTGTTTCTTTCAAACCCATGAGGGAGCCAGTGCCTGTCTTGAGGTTTACAAGTGTTTCCAGTGTGTAGGGTGTCCTGAAATCCCACAGATATCAAAGCCAGTTGTTATCAAAGACTTACTTCGTGGCTTGTTTTTCTGATATTTCCAGGGAAAGTACAGCATGACTTCTTCAAGAAAAACCGTAATTGACAAGTAACACTGATATGATTTTTAAGCTTTCAGCAATCAAGTAAGGAATGGCTTTTTCTTGTGTACTTTCTCTGAACATCGGCTTGAGTGGGTCTTGAAGATACAGTTAAATTTTGGAGGGTATTTAGAATCTCTTGGGATGAAACACTGTATTAGACAAACATAATTATAGGGCTACCAAAAATACTGAAGTGTTTTTCTTACTGTATCATTCAGAAACATGCTGCTGCTAGTGCTGTATTGCACAATGACTATTTGGACCATTTTTTCTAGTTAATTTTGAGATACTTTTATTGAAGGTAATAATATTAAGTTATTATAAAAACAAAATAGAGAAAGTCTGAATTTGGCTCATTCACTTCCTAGCAGCTCCTTCTAAAACAACCACAAGATTTTTTTTTACCATTTTCTTTTTATTTTTGAGCATATTGAGGAACTTGAAAGGTAATTTGTGAACATCAGCCTTGTACCAGAGGACGTGACTATGCTGAAGGCAGGATTATGCAGTTTTTCTAAGTGTGATTAGAATAATAACTACATATTAAGGTCTCTTCACTTTTAAAGCATTTGATGATCATTGGTCTTTAGATTTTAGTTTTTTTTAAAGTTTTAGCTGTTTCCCAAGATTAGCTAAAGCCCTGTTTATGGCAAAGTAGCCTGTTCAGTATGTTGCTGAATCTTTGATTATGCCAACGTTTTTCCAATGCCCCATTGCTTTTTTCTTTCCTATAATCTGCCTCTGAGAGTGGCATTACAGAGAGCAAGACCAGGATGGTGCTTAATTTTAGTTTTGCATTGTTTCATGCAAAAATGTAATATTGCTACAAAAAGAAAAAATCCTTCTGATAGGAATAACATACCAAATTGAAATGAGAAAATTTTCCTCTCATATTTTTACAAGTTTGAAAAGACAGAAAAAGTATAAAAGTATCAGAGGGAAGAGAGAGAATTAAAATAAGTGATTATATTTGTGCAATTACTTGCTGAAAAACTCAAGGAGAAAATATCCTGATATAATAGCTACCAGAAATTGCAGTTGAGTATCTTGAGGCTTTTTGAGATGTTATCAGTGGGATGTTTGTAGGATCTGGATTTGATTCCCTTCATGTGCAAATCACATGGAGGAGCACAATTGTGCCAGGCATAGAGGAACCTAATTACATTGAAAACTTATTGTTGAGGGTAAGGCTGAAGAAGAAAAAAACCCAACAAACTTATTACCTGCTCTAACTACTGGCTGCATAAATTGAGAACCAGATGTTTTTCAGGAAAGATGGGACAATAAAAGAACAATGAGAAAGGATGATTGCAGGTGTTTTTTTCCAAATGATGAATAGGTGAAAGGAAATTAGAAATGTTATCTAATGAAGGTTTCTTTCACTTATACAGCTGTAAATAAAAGAGAATGATGTTCATGATAATCACTACAGAAATGAAAGAGATGTGGCTATTTTTATCTTAAGTATCACAGTTATATGAAAAAATTTAGTACTGTTTCGTGTTAATTTTGTAATTTCATGTTGGAGGTGTATTCTTCTGTTTTGAAGCAGTTATGGACATTGAGTTATGATCACTCTTCAACAGGAGTTCAGAGAAAGATCTCTGACACTGTAAGATTTAGCAGGAAAGAGTTATTTCAAATTAATTTTACTTAAATATGTTTCAAGCGTATCAGGCTTCGAGAAGATAAAAAGCATTCCCATTTTTTCTTTCTTCCATAATTTCCGATGCGAATGAGTACAACTTGGAAAATGCAGCATTATTGTCATTATTTTGAGGGTTGTGTGTGCATGTGTATGTGCACTTCCATGTGTTTAAAGAAACCGTCTCATACTCTTGAGTGGATCTTAGAATCACAGAATCATAGAATTGTTTAGGTTGGAAAAGACCTTTAAGATCATCAAGTCCAACGGTTAACCTAACACTGCTAAGTCCACCACTATACCATATCCCTAAGCACCTCATCCAATACCCATCTTATTGGATAAATTCAAGTTTTTAGGGGTCACTTATCTTTGAGGGTACTGAAAATTTAAACTTAGGCATTGTCATAAAGTTTTCTCTTTTACACTCAGGACAAAGTGGTTGTAGCAGCTTGACAATGTAAGATGAGTTGTGAATGAGAAACTATTCCCACTGGAAAAATTTCTTGAAGAATTTCTTCCATGATGAAGCCAGAGATTCTATTAAAGGGTTTGGACCTATTTCCCACTGGCATAATTTTTTCAAATGTGGAAATGGTTCAATTATAATACTGTTTTGTAGGTTTTTTTTCTTCTGGATACTGTGTTTTTAAGGCCATAACTTACACCAAAGCCAAAATTTTGATTGTAGTTTATGTTCAGGCTATTTTATAACTATTCATACTCATCTCTGAAAAAGTGATTGGGGATGAACAGACTGCTTAGTAACAGATTCCTTACATATATCTAGTACATCCCCAGATGTAGGCTGCTCTCCAGTTTTCTTCAAGCTGTTTTAAAGACCGAAAGTGAGTAAAAGCTAGGTGGGGGCATTCTGCAATAACAAGGGTCCCTGTGCACTTCAGAGTATGCCCTTACTCTTCCTGAGGCTGCATTTTTGGACACGGAGAGCTGCACAAGTAGGAGACTTGGGTCATGGGCTCAGCCTTGGGACTGCCTCTAAAAGGAATATAAGGAACCACTAAAGCAAACGTTAAGCTAGTAGTGCATCTTTAAGACTATAGAAGCCAGCATCAGCTAGCCACTTCTTAGATGGGCTTTTCAGCCTGTGCTGACTTGGCATGTCATCCAAATAAATCAGTTGCACTTTGGCTCCAAGGTACCCACTTTAAAAATACAGCAACATGCTTCAGACAGATTCTTGAAAGGTTAATTGAAGAAAGCTGAACAAGATGAGGTCTATGCGTGAACAGATGTAATATATTTTGAGTTTAAAAATTTCTACTAATAAAATAAAATTTGAGACAAATAGAATGTCTGCTTCGTTTCAAAACAGCAACGTATCGGTGGTTGCTATCGTATTTTTAAACCTTTTTTTTCAAAATTCCTTTTCTTAAAATTCACTATAAATAAGACAGTGAAAAATAATGTCAATTTCACAGGAATTAAAAGATGGTCTGCTGTTGTAGACAGTACCTTTCTGAAGTTTTAAAACAATGTAATTGTCATATAGCATGAAAATTGTACTTCTAGTCTCAGAGAAGTAAGACCACTGGAGACAGACATTGTTAAGCTAGAGATACAGTAACAGCTGCTGAATTTTGTTGTTTCTTGTATGGGATTATAGATATGCAGAGGAGTAAGCCTTCAATCCACTTGAATCATTTGGGATTTCATTCTTGTTATATTATGCTCTTAGTTAAACCTGGATATTGTACAACAGAGAAATTTCTCAAATGTCATTTATCTACTTTCAGCTGCTTCTGAGATAAGACTTAAAATTATCACTAGACACTTGAGAAAGGAATGTTTTGGACATTTTGCTGTTTGTTTTTGTCTGACCAGAATTTGTATAGGAGAAAACAGAACAAAGCCTGGATCTTGGAACGCTAGCTTTGTCGTTCTTGAAATTTATTAAACTTGTTTCATGCTGCAAATATTTCTCAAGGAATCTGGAAAGATCTCACCACTTTGTCTCCAATAAACTATGAAAAAACATATTGTGAGAGAGACTGTGCTTTTGACAATCATCAGAACGTAGCAGTGTGCAGATGCTATCGGGGAATGGTGGAAAAGCAACTTCGTGTTTCTCCTGTCCTTTCTTTCTCTTGCCCCTTTTCTTGACTGTACGATCTCATAGGACCAATCACTAACTAATCTTGAATGTATTAATGACCAGCACAGTGTAAGTGAGTAGGATGAAGATTTTGTAGAAGATTTTGAAGTGGCTGCATTTCTCTAGGACTGAAGTAATAATGTAGTTCAAATGTCCCACTTAGAAGCATTTCAAAATCAATCCACCTGTCAGTGGATGCCCATCTTGTCATTTTGTGTTTGAGTGATCACGCATGTTCAGGCACAGTTCTAGCCTATACACCGGTATGGTGCTAGCTGCAGAAAGCAACTTCCATCACATGTGTGTAAGCTTGAATAGACCTTTGATCTTGATGCTTTATGTCTTAAGAAATATTCTAAGATGCCTGCCACTTAACAAAGCTTCATGTTTGGTAATGCAAAGCAGTTTGGTTTTCAAGTCTTGGCTCTGTTCCACAAATGTCTTAGCAGCTTTAAAGCAGGACTGAATGCTTATCAGAAGTTGGAAAATTCTCCCCTGAACTCCAATTCTTACTTCAAAAGACAGGCTGTTAGCATGGGTCTTTCACTAAATTGAGTCAATAGGTGTCTACCTAGAGAAGATAGCTACAACATATAAACAACTTATGACTGATAATTAGCAATGGCCACATGAAAAATGTGATCTCCGTCTGCTCCATCTGAAAAAGGGAGGGGGGTATGAAAAGAAAAATCTGACAGCTTTCTGAAAGAGGAAGCAAACTCTTTCTGTCTTCTCATGTCTGAGAGCCCTGAATGGCAGGAAAGAATATAGCATCAGTGCAAAAAAAGCAATCCAGGTTACTTTCTTAAATATTATTATTGATGGGTGTTGAACTTAGCTAAATTGTTACTAGCAAATTGTTCAGTTAAATCAGTCTCCTTTTCAAGTAAATCTTCCTGGTTTCCATGGAGAGGACTCATCCTCTAATCCAGCTAAAAAGACCCAATTAATTCCCGTGACAAGGGCATGAGAGATCTTGTACCAGAGCCTTCCCCACAACAGTCCCTGGGGCTCTAGCAGGCCATCCAAGTATAGGGATTTCTAAATTGTGCGAGAGGAAGGCTTTGTCATACTTTTCTTTAGCCTGTGTATTAGCCAGTGGAACGGGACTTGCATGGTGACAAATCTGTTCCACCCTAATGAACATAGTTGTTTATGCACCTCTAGTGATAATGTTTCTCCCCAATTATACCATTGTTTGGAGTCAAAAGAGTGGCAGGGGAGGAGGAGAGACTGTAGGATTTTCTTTCCTGTGACCCTCCTAAGGCTATCTGAAAAACACAACAAATGCAGCCTCTAATATCTGCTGATGTTGAGAATGAGTAATGTCACTTGGCAGCAGAGAAAAATATTTGGTCATTCTGACTGCTTCCTGATGCAACTGAGATTCAGAAAGCGGTATGATTAATAGCTGGGCCTGATTAAAAAAAAAAAAAAATTAACTAAATATATCTATCTTCTCAGTCTGGCTCTCCTGCTATGGGCAACAGATGTAGAAGCACTGCTGTGATGTGTCAAGAAGCAATAATGGTTCTAATAAGACAGCTGCTTTAGGTGATCTCTAAAATAAGGTGGAGTAGTACTAAATGAAGAGAACATGATTCTATATCTTTATTGTATTACAGAAGGACTGCTAAACATGAGCAACACAGGCTATCTGGAACTTTGCATCCTTGGCCAAAATATGCAAGTGTGTATCTCTATATTCATTACTGTTTTTAGGCACCAAAATAAAAGTAGTCTAATGTACTGAAGGGAATTTTTTTTCTGAAATACTAAGTCAACTATATGTAAATGTCCAGATATGAACTCAGATGCCTGTCTTGAGAAACCCAATTGTTAACAAATAGAATGGTCTGGATCTCTCATTCTTCTGCAGCTATATTTGATGCACATTGTCTTTCCGGTATTTTTGTGGATTTTTCCAATTAGGGAAAATAATTCCTGGAATTACATTGGTATGCTAGATAGAAGGGAGGTCTGGATAACAGTATGACTATCTAATGGGCCCCTGTCATCTCTGTTGTTAGAAAAACACAGAATTTACCAGAAAGGTAAATGAAATTTTATACATTAATGGATATTTCATCAAGTAAGCTAGACTAGATGGAAATTGGGTTAAGGAAACTGACAAACAGCATGCCTGGATTGAACTTGGTTCAAATATATGACAAAACTTGTGTTTGCTGGTTGATAAAATTGCACATGATTAATTTCAATTAAGTCTTCATTTGTAAGCTTTGGAACCTTTCTTTGTGTTATTCAATTAAAGTACAGGACTCACTTTGTTACCAGTCATTATACTGAGATTTTAAGATTTATTTGTCTCAGTTTCATCTTGTGCAAACAGATTTTATTGCATAGACATAATTTAGGTCATATGCTAGCTGTTTGAAATTAATGGCTAGAATCATTCCACCTTACAAATCATAAAACAAAACTATGAGGGTACAGTGACCAGAAGTTTAGGGAATTTTTCCTCATTCTATAGGGCTTGAACTGTATTCTTGTGTGACAATTTATGTCATTGGTTAAGACGCAATGTTCTGATCATAAACCTCAGTTGTTTTGAAAGGTGCTCCTTGTTAATTTTTCTGATATTGTAATTCCTTCCACTGTTTTCATTTAATTCATCACTGCTTTTGATATGTGTATTCCCCTATTTATGTCATTTCTTGAAAAAGAATTAAGATAATGGTCAAGTACCCCTTCAAAGGCAAGTGATTTCACTCAAAGTATCCTCTGTCTTTCTAACCCACTTATCTAAATTCCAGTATTAGGTGCAATGAATGAGAAATAAGTAGAATTGAATGCAAACTCCAGCAATCCCTGTATCCTCTTTTTCTCCCTTTTTTGGTCGCTTCTGTTTTTTTTTCATCTGTTAAACCATTCATAAAACATTATTTGAATTGCAACTGGAAAACTGCATGTTCTTGCTCTGTCTAGAGTTCTGCAGGACCTGAAATTCTAGACTCATCTCAGGCACCATCTATGCTACTTTCAGTGCAGCCCCAATGGCTATGTTAAATACAACACTGGGCAGCAACCAAGGTAAAACATGAGCATGCTTCCTGATGTGTATCCATATCCTCCAGCCCTGTAAAGCTTTTGAGCGTTGTATGGTCACTGTGTTCTAAGGACAAACAAAATATCCTACATTCTGAGCCTTTCCACACACTTTCCCTGAAGTCAGCCAGCTTTGGTTGGATGATGTCAGCATAAAACTAGTGAGGCACAAGGGCAGACCTAAGCTGAGTTTAGGGCTCCATCCTGGCCTCACTCCACTAGAGTAGGAACTCGCTCAGGTTTGTGCTAGGGAAAATAATGATCTCAAGCTTTTTCTTCCACTCAAAAATGCGTCGGTCTAGGGAAGAGGCTCATGCATGGACTTAGGCCCATGCTTGAAAGATAATCTCAAGGTACCAAATCTGCTACTAAATCCAGTTCGTTGGTAAATACTTTCAGAATTAAAAATCAGCAGAACATACATCTTTCTTCAGAGGATTTAAAACTGAAAGGCTGACTGGCATGAGCATAAATGTTAGTTGTAGCAGCAGTGATATTAAAAGATTTCTGTAATATCCTGGCTCTGAGTTCTGTTGGTCTGCCTCCTTTCTCAGTTTCCCACTTCATTTTCTCTACAAATCTTGTTATTGTCTTTTTAGATGACTACAGAATTGCTGAGATAGTTTAGAAAGGGATATACATGAGCTTTGACCAAATTCAACTCAATTCCAAATTAAACTTACAAAGGAAACAGTTGCATTGTCTTTTATTATTATAAAAGTTTATTTTTCACATCTCCTTTACTGAAGCATAATAAAAGATTTTCCTGCTTTGTGTACTTCAAGGTGTGGCTACATTAACTAAGGCTTTAAAAAAATCCAGAAAGAAATGGAATTATCAAACAGTATAAAGAGTTTTGTAGCATTATGCGTAACTAGTTATGAAAAGCATTTTATGATATTAGGAATGAAAAAACACCTTAAACTACAGTTTTGACTTATATGCTATGGTTTTATACTAAGATAAAATCCTGCATCTTTTATCTCCTCAAACCTTTTTTGAATCAACAGGTAGTTTCTGTAGAATGTAGGGAATAGAAAGGCTGGGTTGGTTTGCAGTTGTTCAAATTAAGATACCCTGAAGTTTTCATAATGGTATTCCAGGATAGTCTCATTACAAGTTCTTCAGTAACATAAGTATTGGTTTACCTGTCCTGCTCTTGCATTTTCACAAACAAATGTTTCATAGTATTTGGCAAATTCTGGTGCATGATCATTTATGTCTAAAATCCGGATGAAGACAGGTATCTGGCTACTTTGTTTAGGATTATCTGAAACAAGAAAATTATTTATATTACAATGCAAAGATTTACAGTCTATGAAAAGACCTGAAATTATCTAATATATTTTTTCTAATACATATTAGAAATGTTCATTTATCTTTATTATATTAAAACAATTATATTTAATTTTCTACTGGCATACATTCCATATGCATAAAAGCCCTATTTGTATTTGAAACAAAATGTTCTATTATAGAATATGTCTTTTGAAATAATACAAAGTGTACTTAAATTGATTTGCATTACAAATAGGCCACTGAGTTATTATTGACTTGTATTCCATACATCAGTGCAGTAAATGATTCATTGCAAAAGCTGTTTCCTGAGGTCGAGCTGTCAGGAACATTCACTTGTTCAAAGCAGTAAAGCAGTTAAACAGTGTCAGTCAACAACAACAACATACACCAAAAAAAAAAAAACCCAAACCAAAACCAACCCAAAGTTGTCCTTTCTCCCCAAAATGTAAAAACCCAAACAAATAAAAGCATGTATGCAGATGTTATCATCAACTGGTCTTCACAAACTTGACCTCTAAGGTCAGCCTATTGCTGGAGATGAATCTTGCAGTACAGATATTTAAAATGGAGACCATATTTGACCAAACATTGAAAAAGTATTTATGAGGAAAAGGTATCAGTCTTTCTGAAAATGGGGATATAATTCATCTCTCCATACTACCTGACTCTGAGACTGTTAAGCACATAGACACCTGGGGAATCTATAGGGAGAATGAAGGAAAGGAGAAAAGTTATTCCCTAAAATTAGTGTTTCTATTTCCCCTCTGATGACTGTTATCAGTTGGCTGGAAAGAAAAGGCAGGAAAGAGACATCAAGATCTAAAAGGGTCCAACAGAATAATAAAGAATTGAGGTGAAAGACTTAGGGCCAGGGTTTACTTCAGACATGGAGAGGAAAGAATTTTCTCTAGTCTTGGCTTCAAATGAAGCCATTTCTTGAGATAAGTTAAAGCAGTTGAGGTAAAGCATAATTTCTTCCCCTGTTTACAGTGGTCATTCTGACAACGTGTTATTTGTCCATCATGGACATATTTTTTTCCAAGGATTTTCCCAAAGATTTAGCTTAGGAAAAAGCCAATGCATCACACCTGCACGAAATTATTTGCTGGGAATTCTCAGGGAAACAGTTAACTTGTCTAATATTTATTATACATGGTTTTGGTGAGCCTGAGAATTCCAATTTATCTTTTCACAAGTGGGCAAAGATAAATCTAAAGTAGTAAATTGAACTTTTAGATGTGCATTTGAAGATTCTGTCTATTGATAATATCTGAATAAGGGGAAAACTAATGAAACAAGATAAACCATAGATACTGTAGAATTTCAGTCTTTTCTCAGTTCGAATATTCTTCTGAGATAAATAATATCCAACTTACTGATTTCAGTTGCTATGACAGTGATGTTGTGCCAGGGAGTTTCTTCCCGGTCAAGTGGCTTTGAGATGAACAAGGATCCATTTCCTGAATAGATGTTGAATATTCTGTCAAGATCAGTGTGTCGATCCACAGAATATCTGTCAAGATACAGTACAACTGAGCATCACTATCTCCTATTACAGTCTCTAGTTTAGCTCACAGCCAGCTCTAAATTTTTTCTAATTTTAACTGCGGTTAATCAAGAATGTTTTCTTTACAATTAACCTAAGCTTTCCTGTAGCTGCCTGAGGAGTGCAGCATGTTACAAATACTGAGAAACAATTTATTAAGACTAGTGAGTGGAATGAAGAGAAAACTATTTATGTGGGCAGTTTGTTAGATTGATATTTCAAATTACATGTTAGCTTATAAAGTGAATGCTGAAATAACAACTGAAAGTCAACATTCTTAGATAATATTTTTACAAATTAATTGTTTCTTGGAGAACTCAGTTATCAAAGGACATATTGCAGATATAATTAAGTATCCATTTACAACAAAATACTTTTGAGATGTCACAAGGACCATCAAAATCACCAGAAAAATCTTTGGATTAGTTGTTATTTAAGATGAAAATTCTTATTTTATGACACTTGCTTTTGCTTTGTTCCTTCCCAGCAAGGAAAAACTTATTTTACAGGTGTTTTTTCATTAGTCTAGTAGTTACCAGTCATATCAGGTTAAATTGAGATTTTATACATAGATAACTTAAAAATGTTTTATTTTCTTCCTCCTCTCACACCTCCTACCCCAAACTGTACTGCTGCAGGACATAACAGGCTTGTTCAGAAATGCAGAAGTCAGGTTTCCTCATCAGTTGCATGGTAAATACACAAATTTCTGTGCTGTGTTTGTCACTGCAGATTATAACAGCAGATGGCTAACAATTACAGCAATTTCACACCACTGAACTCTTCCCTCTAATTGTTACAACTTTCTCGCAATCATTTCTTATTTAATATAATGTGGTCATTATATAGTTAAGCTATGGAACATGGTAGACAGTGTTATGTCTAGGGGATTATGAAGGTGTAGAAGGCTGACTGCTATCAACCAACAGGGAGCGTAGAAATACATCATTTTGAGTAATTTACATGTTTGCCATTGGAAACATGGTATAAAAGCATAATCTTATGAACAGCTTGGTGAAAGCACTAAAACATGATGCCAGTTAAATGCTGACCTCTCCTTTCTTTTTACCTGATGTCTATAGGCTGTCCTTCAGAAGCAAACCCTGCACTATTAACTGTGTTTGCCTTCACAAGCTCCCATAGATATTTCTCTGCTTGACACTTTTCAGTAGTCCCTATGGGCTTCATTACTCAAGTGGCCCCCCATTACATTGCACTCTCATCACACTTTGTGTACAAGACTTGGCCCACATCTAAAGCATTTTATATTGTGTAATGGCTTACTTTATTGCATTCTTTGTTATATCTGGATCTTGGGCTACAACCTGCCCAATAACACTTTCTTCCTTGGCATCTTCATCTACCTCTACTAAATACCAGGGTCTGCTGAACACTGGAGGTTCATCTATGTCTTCCACAGAAATTTTGACCAAAGCTGTGTCCTTGAATGGCCCCAGCTGAAGAAAACGAGGATCAGGATGAGTGTTGGTTGCTTCCACTCTTAAGGTGTATAACATCTTGTTTTCAAAATCCAGATGCTGGGGAACAAATAATAATAATAATAATAAAGAAAATTGTGTCACTTTACAAGAAATGTGAGTCAGTTTTATAATGCTGAATTAGAAGTGTAAGTATTTTTAGCAGGAAAAGCTCTGAAATTTAATGCTTCTTGGAGAAGATGGAATATATTAGTGCTTGTTCTAGGTATAAGAAAAATAAGGAGTATTATAGGGCAGCAAGGCAATTATGATCCTTCTGCCTACTACTTGTTCAGATTCCTGTAAAACCAGGGGAGGTCAATCTGTAGAAAAATAGAAAGAGAGAAAGAAACAGGAAAGTTGGACTCAATCCACAAGTAGGAATTGCTAAAGGTCTTATTTGTCTCATCTCATTTGCAGGAACAAGAACAATTATCCCAGCTCTTAAATGCTCTCTGTCCTATTTCATTTTTCCTTACTCCTCCCCTGTTACCATCTACCCTTGCCTATTTTGCATCAGGAGCAACCCAGACCTGTCCCTCACCTCCATATTCCAGAGTGAAAAGAAAAACTATGAAGTCTGGTTTCCAGTCTATGTGATATTTATATTATGCATATCCATATATACATACGCATTTATACATTCATATGTGCACACATATACATGCATGCACATACGTAATTATATGTGTTTCCAAATATAAGTGTATAGATCTATATTTTATATATATGTATATATAAATTAATTGTTACTGCTATGTTCAGTAAGAATAAAAAAATAATGTTCAGAGTTTAACAGGCTGAATATTAAAATGCAGCCAATAAATCTGTCAGAGAAGGTATTTTGCATTAAATTTCTGCCCACATCTTTGCTCCTTGGACTTCCATTGACATAATATGTAACAACTTCAGTTTCACCAAGGTTGGACTTAAACCAAGACAGATTTTAGGTACTGGAGATACCTGACTGTTGGACAGATTAGAGAGGGACAGTTTAGCCATGGAAGTGTAAGTTCATCAAACTTCAGGTAAACCTCCAACCCTTGTGAGTCTTACTTCACCCCACTGTGAACTGAACCCCTCCAGGTTTTCACAGCCCTAATTCAAAAGTACTGTGTGTGAGAGTATATATATTGAACAGACAGCAGCCACTGAAATATTGCTTTATGTGAAGTGACATGCCAGTAAATTTCCCTCGAGACTTGAAAATAACAGTTATCTGCTGAAGAAAGAGAAGAACAAAACTAATACAACAACTCTGCGGCAACGTGACCCCTTGTGAGATCTACCCTCCCTTCCCCTGGAAAAAGAAAAATAACCATAACACCTGGAGAGCTAAGTACATATAAAAGAGAGGGAGAAAAAAATAAACCTTTTTGACAGTTATAATCCCTTCCTGTGTGTCCTTGTCAGTGATGATATCAAACATGTCTGATCCATCCCCATTGGAGATGCTATACTCAACCTCTGCATTTTCACCCACATCGGGGTCATTGGCTTTAATTCTGCCAAGAGGAGTCCCAGGTGGTGCAGACTCAGGAGAGCTGAACTGGTAGGTGCCTGGAAGGGTGAAATCAAGCATTTATTATTTTGAAAAGCTTTGTTCTTCTGAATAATAAAAATCTTCAATTTTTTGGATTTTTTAAGACACTTGAAGTTTGAAACACTTTAAGAAAAATGCTGTTAGTCATCATACTAAACTTTAAAACAGGGTTTGGAGTTGATTGACAAACTGTCACAAAAATTTCAAGTGATTCTTCAAAGCCATTTAGTACTGTGCTTTTAATGTTTTTTCTTTTTTCTTTTTTTTGTTCTTCAGCTATAAGGAACAGAGAATCTCAACAATAAGACACCAGTTCTAACCTTGATTATTTAACAGTATATATATTTTTCTTTCTCAGTTTTCTAGAAAAGTCCCCAGATATATTTAGAACTAGTAGGTGATTTTGTTTTGTTTTTTCAAGGCACAAGAGTTGTAGAAACCAGTGTGGATTTTGGAAAGAGGCTGAAATAGAATAGACTTTTTTGGTTATTCTTTTGAAAAATATACTCAAGATTCGTAGGTGTTCTGTGTGAAAATAATTCATTCATCTGTTATTGGTAATACATACTAAAGAGTTATGGTAAAGAGCATTGAATAGGTGTTCATGTTAATTGCTATAGTTTATTGAAATGCAGATACATTCAGATTTTCTTTAATTAACTCTGCACATACTTTGTGTGCTCCTTCAATGGTTGGTTTCATTTAATGTTTTTATAATCAGAGTCTGCTAGAAAGAATTCTGATTACACAGACATTTTAATCTTGCCTATGTGTATGAAAAGTGAATTTATATGTATTTTCTGACAACATTTGCAATAAAAATCTAATTATAAAGACATGCTGTTGCAGAAAAAGTATTAATCAGATGGTTTTCTGGAGCAGTCAGAATTAGACAATGAAGACCTTTCATCACTAGCAAGAGACAAATGTTTTTAAATCAGTATTTTCAGTTATTTGCCACCAAGAAAATGTAAAAAAAATTCTGATATATTCAACATTTCACATGTGACGTTCCACAATCTGATCTTTCTTTTGATCTGTTTTCTCATGTAAATTAATATTAATTTACTGAGTGAAACAGTAGCATTGGAAAAATACCTTAAGAGTCTGGACCTGGCAAAATTAGCACCTGATAATAAGCACAATCCTTATTTAAAGGGTCCAATAAGAACCTGTATAAATTGTATTGACTTGTAGTGTGGTACAGTCAAGTATCTTTCTTGCAACTAGCCTATTTCCTATATTTACATGTCCTTTTCTTTCAAGACATTTAAACGGTCCTGAAGGTTCCTTTTAAGTACAAGGACTATACTAAACATCTGAGTGCTGAATGAGTTTCTATCCCCAATTGTACAGACTAAGTACAAAAGAGTGTCGCTGCAAATGCCTTATGTTTATAAAAATGTGTAACAAAATGGAAGATAATGCTTGATGCTAAATTTTATTTGCTGTTACAAATTCAAGGTTGTAAGTGAAAACTCAGCAGTAGACTGTTCGGTTGCAATCCACACAAACTAAAATGCATGTTATTCCCTTAAACCAGGTTGAAAATGGGATGAAAGTTAGGATTCCCGGCAGCTAACCATAAGTTTGAAGGCTTACGCAAATTCAGGGCTTTGGTAGGTGAGCCAGAAATACTGCAAGAATAGATTTAATCATGCTACTTAGGACTTCTTCCAGAATAAATAAATCCCTTGAGTGCTTTTGCATCTTAAAGCATTCCTTATTTTTGTGGTGCTATGTGAGTGCTACACATTTTCACCATGCAAGATGGGTAATTTGGTTTAGAGTACAACTGAATTCAAAATGTGTAAGATCTTCATTATGGTGGCATTTAAACTCAGTTTAGGTCTATGTCTTAACTGTGCAGGATTCCTTTCAGGAAACAAAACAAAACAGAAAATCTGTTCCTTCTTAATGCAGTCTGAACAACTAGTACTTCACAGTGCACTCTGCCATTTTCTTCTGTCCCTCTAAGAAATCAATCTTTAGTTCTTCAATGCCTTGACATTAACTCATGTTGCTTCCATTTGCAATTCACCCTCTGCTTTGGGCCACATTTTCACTTATTGTTGCCTCACATAAGAGAAAATGGAAGGTAATTGTTTTTGGAAGGAGCATACTTCCAGAACTAGATAGTTCTTTGAAGGTATGCCCCCCTTCATAACTATCTAAGAAGAAATCAAAACCTCCAGAGGTTTCTCTATGTTTGATTTCCTAGGAAGTCTTGAAAACCACTCTGCCGAGGAGAAAGAAAATGAAAGGGAAAGGTCATCAGCAAAATGAAAATTGCACCATTGAATAGATCCCACAGTAGGTCTTCTATAGCCCATCCAATGTGTTTCAGTAATATTCAAAGTAAAAAGCTACAGACAATATTGTATGAGGCATCAAATTGTGTAAATTTCTTCAGAATTAAGTACGAAACCCAAAGCTTATTGAAATAATCAGAACTTCCATGGACTACAGGCTTCAGCTAATCTTGAAAGAAGAGCATCATAAGGAACAAAGGCTAAGGAGACTGAAAACCCTAAGTTATTTTGCAGTTCTATGCATTCTCCATTCTTTATTTTTTTAAATTTAATTTAATTTAATTTAATTTCATTTCATTTCATTTCATTTCATTCAGCAACAAAACTTACAATGCAATGTGCTACACTGCATTCTAATTTAGGTTCACAAATTCCTATTTGCCAAAATATAATGGGCTATATCATGCTATACATGTTTAAGCAGTATCCCTTTCTGAAGTCCAACAGGAAGGTTGGTTAAAAATTACTGTTTGAGTTTGCCATGTGAAGGCGATTCTCAGCAAGTAACCTCTGAGTGTGAATTCAAATTATATTTTCTTTAAGAGAACTGCAGTACTTCCCCTCCCCTCTCTTTTAAAAAAGCAGTCTGTTTTCATGAATAGAGATAAAAAAGTTACATGCAATTTCAAGAATCCTTTCTCCCACACTGTTAGAGTTTTCTAATATTTTTAAAAATCTGTTCTAGGTTGACCTGATTATACTATTCTGAGTGTACTTATTGCCATGGTACTGAAGTGCTTTTCAAGTTTCTTCAAGTCTAGGAGACTGTTTTCTCAATCAGTTCTGTTTGTTCAGTCCTTGGTGAATCTGTAAAGAGAGCCAGTCAGGTCCCTAATCAATGCCAACAAGCAATTCAAATTTTATAATGTGGACATTTTTCCAGCAGGTACAGAACTGAGGCTGTAAATTTCTTCTACTTGCAGCCTATCAAACAGTTATCAGATGCTGATTATAACAATTTGGGATTGGATATAAACCAGTGACCTAGGATTAAAGGATCTGTAGTATGCTGTGAAGCTTTCTGGATTGTGCAGCTTTCTGTTCGTTGTCATTTTTTATTCTACAGTGGTATTTTTTAAAAACTTAATTGTGTCAAACTGATCTAGATTATCAACATCATTCAGTATCAAGAGCTGAACACAGATTACAAGCACCTAAACCAAATTCTTAGACTTCCAGCAGAGCATACCACCTGATCAATTTTGCCTATGCAAAGTGGTACATTAGAAAATTTGCTGACTTATTTGCTTGCCTAAACATATGGAACTACAAGCGTCTCCAAAAACTGAACTATAGATTTTGTAACTAAATTCCTCTAAAGGCTTTCAAGTCCCTGCAGTTAGCCTAGGTTATTGTTACAGCTCACATTTCTGTAAGCAGAGTAAGGATGGGAAGTAAGTTTATCATTCCAAGAAATACTTTGCTATTAAAAACATGGAGGCAGAGATTCCCATTAGCCTTAATAATGCTGCAACATAAACAGACACAGCAGTGGGCTAGTATTTATACTGAAAAAAGGGAGAAAAAAAAGAAGATCCCAGATGACGCCAGTGAAACAGCTGATTTTAGAGAAGTTCTTTGGAAAGCAACAGAACTATTAGATGCTCCATACTCTGGGGAAAGCGAGGTGGATTGTCATTGACATCAGTCAGCGTGATGTTCACAGTGGTGGTCCCTGATAGTCCTCCCATTTGGCCTCCCATGTCTTTGGCCTGGATGACCACTTGATACTGTTCCCTGTTTTCTCTGCTCATGTCTGGTAAAGCAGTCTTGATTATGCCTTGGAGAAGAGAGAAAAAGAGAGACAGAGAGGTGAAGGAGAAGAAGCACCACCCACTTTAATCTCAGAGTTTTTAAATGGATTCATATAAGATATACTGTGCAGATGTTAATACATAGCAATCAAAACAAGGTGTACTGCAATAAGCCTTTCAATCTATGGCTGATTTAATGTGATTTTAAGAAAAAAAGAGAAATAAATGTAAGAGAGACATTATTCATTGTTGGTGATGTGCTAAATCAATTTAATTATTCTTTCAATGACAAAAATACAAATGTATTTGTTGAACTAATGAAATTTTTCAGCTACTATCCCCGGTTATTATTTTAATCCATTATGTTATCTCCAGCCCTGGTGTGGTTTTGATATTATAGCACAAGGTGGAACTCTAACATGTCCTGGATTCATTCTTTTGGAATGTAATAGAATTTAATGCCCAGTGATGGCCACTGTAAGTCAGCTAGGGGTATAGCTATAGCTAATAAAAGAATCGGACAAGACTGTAAAATTAGTGTTGGAAAATCTTTTTGGGTGTCTCATCTCAAGAATTTCATAAATGTAATTTAAATGTCTTAGACACTTGTACAGCACACAGAAAGAGTAGGGACCTCAGGTGAGAAAACCAAAAATCCCATAGCCTGAACAGAGAAGTGACCTCAAACCTCCTGGGATCCAGAGCCCAAAAGACCTTTTCATTAAAGTGGACACACACATGCTTTCTTTTATCAAACAAGGCAGGGTTTGGGTTTTGTTTTTTTTTTTTTTTATTTAGAAGGAAGGGTGGTGGATTTGCAAGGTTGAAGTGATGAGAGCTTTCTCTTGTAAAGTGGGAGAATTTAAATACAGCATCCTTTTTCGCTTGGAGGATTCACACCCCTGCCTTTCCTTTCTCAGAAGGCGGCTCTCATTACAGGCTCGACTTGATATGGAAGGTGTCCTATTATGCAAAAAAAAGCAACCGTGGGAAACTCCTACTCCTAGAAAGAGAGTGAAACAAAGAAAAAAACCTCTGTAGTCTAATGGTTATGGCATTTATGTCTGATCCAGGATTACCAGGTTCTGATTACTGTACCTAGGCTTGTTAATACATGTAACATTAAAAAGCAAATTGGATGAAAATGAAAGATAATCCCAGAACCAAAGATGAGAGCCCAGGTCTCCCCCAAACCATCTGCCTACCTAACCACTTGCTGCCATCAGTTAATGACCATGTGGTACTGGTCCTGTTTCCTTGCTCATGCCTGGTAAAGATGTTTTGAGTAGGGGATTGGAGAAAAGAGAAAAAGGAGAGAGATAGGAAAAGGTGGAAAAAAACCAAACACTTTAACCCTAGGCAAAATCGTTATGCTCCCTTTTAAAACTGTAGCCATGTGACTCTAATTATCCTTTTGATATAATGGCCTTGCTATATTTAAAAAAGAAATTGTTTCAATAGGAAATTAGCCCTCATCTGAGCATGCTCAATGGATTAGGAACTTCAGGCATTATGGGAACAATTATACTTAAATTCTGGATTCGCAAACCAGAACTATTTTGATAATATGCAGGAACAAGCTAATGCAATGCCTGTTAAATCTTACATGCATTAGCATTAGGTACCTGGAGGGGCAGAGGGTGGTGGTGTTTGTTTCTTTTTTGAACTCCAATTTTGGATTATAGATATCCAAAATTCACACAAGTTTTTCTTCTTTGTGTCTGTCTCTTATCTGATTTCCTGCATAACAGTGAAAAGGACTTCCATTCATGTTTTACAACTTAAAAACATTACTGCTTCTTGCTTCAATTCTAATAGCTGTTGAAATCAGAGTACAGTTTCAAAAAGCACCTTGAGTTAAAAATTGTCAGTGGTCAAGAATCTTTCACAAGCTTTTAGAAATCTTGAATTTACCTCTGGGGATTTTTTTTTACCTTATAGTCTGAAATTGTCCAGCTCCTTTTTTTTTCTCTTAAAGACAAATAGATGAAATTCCCAGAAACTGGTGTAAAATAAGCTTTGACACTTCGTTATTTTGTGAATTCTGTGATTCTTTGGACCCTTTACAATATTCTATATCCTTTCTGAACTGTTGACCTTTACAGTTAACAGTCATCTTCCAGAAGCCTTATTCATACCAAGTAAAGCAGTTCTTCTTCTGCAATAATATTATTTTAACAAAAAAAAGGCATACTTTTATTGTGATTCCAGTTTCCATTTCAAAAAAGTGTATCAGCTTTGGGTCAGGTCATATGATGGCATACACCTGTTCCAATATTTAAATGCAAGTGAAAAGTGTCTTGATCCCTGCATCCTGTCTCTGTCATTGGAAAAAATATGACAGAATGAATTCTAACCTGTTTCTGGATCCACTGAGAAATATGGCTGTCCCTGGAGGATGCTGTACACCACTTTGGCACTGTTTCCATAGTTGGCATCATCAGCATCTGTGGCTGTCACTTGAATAACAGATGTACCTAAATGGGTACCAAACAAGGAATCAGCAGATTTTAAGAAGGCACCTACTTCTTGTAAACCACATACAGTGGTTTCAGTATTGAATTCAGTAAAAAATCCAACAGCATCCAGTGGACAAATGCAGTGTTATCATACCCAAGTAAAAGTAAAATAAAGTCTCATCTTCCTTGTGACTAAAACTAAAATAATGATCACTTAAGCTTCATGCTTCAGATAAACATGAGTAAACGCATAGGGCTTGACACATGCCTTTGAAACCCAACACAGCATTAAGGTTTTTTGGTGATCAAACAGGTTTGAAGATTGTTCTCTGGTAATAACATGACCTTAGTTTAAACTGTTCACTTAAAAGGTAGGTAGCTGCTGTGTGAAAAGTACCATTATGATTCTTAAGTTTGGCTTAATCAGTAAATTAACCTAAAGCAAATTTCCTCATACTCATTTTCTGCTTAGATGACAACCTCCAAATATCTGAAGTCAGACTGAATAAAAAATTTTGTCTCATCCTAACTAATTTTTAAGATGCTTTAAAAAAATTATCTTGGTTTTGCAATAAGAAGTTCTGGGGTTTTTTCTCTCTTGATCAAAATTATCCACCTATTTGGCAAATAATTGCCATTAAATGATAACTACATTTTTTCAGTGTTCACTTGTTTTGCATGAAAATGGCTTACCCATGTCCTGTGATCACAATCAGGAGAATATAGGCTATATGGCATTAAGAGCACTGTGAGACAATACATTTGGTGTACTTTATGGATTAGAAGAAAATTAAAGCTTCTGTAAAGCCTTTCTTATAAGATATATAAAAGGACAAAACTGTTCTTCACAAGCTTTTATTTCTAAGCAATTTTCAGGACATCAGGATACATTTGCTAACACCATCTAGAGCTGACAAATGTCTGGATAAATGCAGGCAGTCCAATAGCTAGAAGTGTAAAGGTCCTTAACTCCTTGCCAAGGGCAGAAGGCTGACTGAGAAGAGGCTTTTTCCCCTATTTTTGGCTGGGTATTTTTTATGTATCTCACTTTCCCTAGAAGAAAAAGGTCTAGTGAGCACCGTCCACTTAAGTGATATCATTTCCTATTCCTTTTTTTTTGTCACCCTTAGCCTCTCTAGATTGAAGTTCACCCAGAAAACTTGCAGTCAAGTTATCTGTCTTGACTATAAATTTAGAAGATGCTCATTTACCTGTGACTAATGGAATTGAAGTGAATCATCTCTACTGTCGCTCTTCAGTGTATATGAGGGATTGGGGAAAGTAGAAATCCAGAGTAATCGAAACAGATTTATGAGAGCACATGTTATTATTAGGTCCTGTTAGATGCATCTGTTTTCTCGTAGTACATAATACTGCTTTACACATAATAGTTTTACCTACGTAATAGTAAAAATTCCCACTATTTCAGATTATCTGAACAGCATGACAAGAGGGGAGGAATACTTCTTTCTCCACAACAAACCAGCAGGGCAAAGTTGTAAAAATGCTTTGTCACAAATCATCAAACTCTGAAGAGGATTTTTGCCATCAGCAATCTAGATTACTTTTTGCCTGGTTAAACAGTTAGAGGTCGTCTATGTGCCAAGCTGAGCTGTAAAGATAATAGTGAAGAAGTGAGCATTTAAGGACAATTTTATCACTAACAGTGTCCAGCAGAACTGCTCATCTGGAAAAAAAATGAAGACTGTTTTTTGAGAAATATAAAGTTCCGTAAGTCCTATCTGCTTTCAGAAAAACAGATAAGTTAATTCCCATGCCTCCTCAAGACTAGCAGGGAAAGGAGAGTCAATATCACTTGATAGCCTATAAAAAATGTAAAAGTCATCAGTAGAATCATATGCTTATACTGTGTGCCACTGTAGCATCTAGAAGTTAAGAATCAGGGGAAATGTATATGTCCGTCCCACCCTCCCCCAAAATATCTTCATCAGGAAAACTTATTGCTGTGGTCTTCTGATCTAGGCACTGTCTTGGGATTGACACAGAAGTTTGAGTATGGTCATAAGAACCAAATGCACATTAACTTAATAGCATACTATTTTGATGAAAAAAAGAATACTGAAGCCTATTCTGAGAATTCTTTTTTTTTTAAGAAAGACATGTCAGAGCTTAGGGCAGTCTTTGGGAAATTTCTGTCTTTGTCTCATTGGAAGGTATATCTTCGTTTCCTGAGGAACAAGTGCCATATAATTTTGGTTGCTGAGGAGAATACGGAAGCTATATATAACCCTACAGAAACTTTGGAGGTCACTACCAATAATTCAAGTGGATCTTATATAGAATGAGATCTCATTATAGTTTGCAAGATATCAATGTTTTCTTTTATTTGTCAAATTCTGTACAGTGGTGAAAAAATAATGTTAGAATGGCTGCTGCTTCCTAGTAAACTAATAGTACAATTGTGAAAAACAATTAACAAATGTATATCCTCAGAAAATTTATTGTCAGCATGCAGTTCCCTCCTTTCTCTGCAAACAGTCTGCTGTGTCATAAAGGATGATCCTCACAGATGATAGGCAATGCTTGTGCAGCTTTTTTTTATGAAGAAAGAAACTTCTCTTAGCTTTTGGGGTCCAAAATTAAACGAGGAAAGGCAGTGAAATAAAGGAACTCAGCATTAATTATGAAGTAATTGGTAGTGAGGCAAAACCAGTTTGGATCTTTTTAATTAAAGACAACTATGCCTTATCCTCACCCCCACTGGAATGGTACCCACAGAATATGGGTGTATTTATTCATTTGTTTGTTTATGGTCTAGATTACCTCACAAGCAGCTTTTTGCCCACATTTGTCAGCAGAAGTCAGCATGATTTATAATACGAATCAGGCTGCTAGGTTAGAAATTAGAAGCTTTCTGAGATACTTCCACAGCTGCCAACATGAGCAGGAATGAAGGAGTGAAGAAGAGCCTGGGAAGAATTGGGGGTGGGGGGAAGGTGTTTTAGTTTTTGTCTTTGTTTCTCACCATCCAGCTCAATTTTTCATGGGCAATAAATTAAATTATTTTTCCCATGTCAAGTCTGGTTTGCCTGTGATGGTAATTGGTAAGTGATCTCCCTGTCTTTATTGCAACCCATGAGCTTTTCCATCTTATTTTCTCCCTCTGTACTGTTGAGGAGGAGGACTGAGAGAGCAGCTGAGTGGGCCTCTGGCAGCCAGCCAGGATGAAACACACCACACGAGCAAACTGGTGTGAAAGATGACAGAGAAAATGCGAGAATGTCTACAACAGCAGTTTAAGGAGTAGTAACATCACTTTTCTGCAAAACCCAATCCTACCCAGCAAGCCTATCCCATTTCAGGATGGGAACTAAATCTCAGACTTCTCAAGAGGTATATCTTATTTTATTTTCCTTTGTTTTTTATTTTTCTTTTCTTTTTCTTATTTGTTTTGTTTTGTTTTGATGAGTTCTCAATACTTTTTTCACACAGCTTTCAGATTGCTTTGTTGGCTTTGTCTCTCAAAGTTTCTCTCTCTGTCTGTATACAATGAGCAAGTAATAGCAGTTTGCTGAATGTGTTGAATTTGCCAAGCTTGATGAGTGCTATAGCATCAGTATTATTTTTTTCTTCCTTTTCTTCTTTGCTTAGATGTACATTTGAGTCTGGAAGCTTAAGCACTTTGACAACACATCTGTGATGGATGGGGTCCTAATGTAAGGATGGAAAAATGCAGAAGGATAATTGTGAAGATTACCTGAGAGAAGACAAATCTAGACTAAATCTGCGTAAGTAATGTCTTTGTGTGCCTGTGTTTGTGTGTGTGTATGTATGCATGTATGTGCATGCAAGAATGTAGAGTCCAAAAAGGAAAACTGAATTAGAAAGGGCATCACTCCATCTCCAGGACAGTATAACTTAGTGTCAGAACTGAGTCCCACTGACACAGATTTCCAGCACTCATGAAGAGTGACACATAAATTTGAAAAAGCATTTGAAATGAGAATGCCTTTCTGAATTATGTTTAAAATGCTTTCTATTTTTTTGTGCTATTCAGTCCTTGAAAGAGTCCCTCTTTATAATTAGGTCTCCTAGCACAATACCAGAGTGCATTGCAAAGTTGAAGTAAATAGCCTGCAGAGGATTGCTGTAGCTCAAAAGAGGTCTTCCACTAGATGAGATAGGCATACATTTTGCTACCTTTTCATGTAAGGTCATAGTCTTCAGCATGCAACTCTTGTTCCTACTTGGCTGCTTTGGTTGACATGAATTAAAACAGCTTCTGCCAGTCAGAAGAATATATCTGCGTCTATTTGAAAATGCTATTTTTACTGATAACTTTTTCTGTAACCATGTAGTCACCAGCTTGGGTCAAGAAAATGAGCAGATTATGTTGTTAGCATAGTATGTTTCAAGATTCCACCATGAACGCTGGATCAAGAAATGACAGTGATTTAAATATCATTCAGAACCATGATATTTCTTTTCCAAAGGGAATTCTGTAACTTCAAAATGCATTTTGAGTTTGATTCTGACATTTTTTTATAAAAGTAGGATTTCAGATCAATTCAAACTTTTGATTTTAAGAAAGAAAAAGATGTTTGGTTTAGACTTTGGCCTTCTTATATAAAGTTTTCAAAAAGTAATTTAGAAATAAAAAAATTTGAAAATGCTGAAACAGGATGATTTTTACATTACCAGGCAGCTTCCTTTCTATTTTTTCTCAAGTCAACTTCCGTCAAAATTGGCAATTATTAAAAAGTTCTGATTTTTACAGAGAACTTTTGTGTGTGTGTATCTAGCTCTGTTTAAGAGAGAGCTCCACTCAAAGCAGAAAGGCTGTTTCATTTTCAGAAATAGAAGACCAGCTGGGGTAAGTGGAGAGGCAGGAAGGACTTCGTCTCCCTAAAGGAGAAGCTCTTGTGCTTGCTTTCTGTTTTCAAGCACAATGACAATCTGCTGTTCATCAAGTTTATTCATGGAAGGAAGATTTTAGAAGCAGATTACTTTTACAAGCTGAAAAGATTTAGGAGAGCTCTGGAAAACCTCTGTAGGCAAAATTAGGAATTTTCTTTGGCTAAAAGCCTAAAGAAGATGAGTGGGCATGTAGTTTGCTTAGATAGCATGGCTCCAAGGAATATTTTCATGTGGACACACTATGGAGATGCCCCTGCTGAAGACATGAGTGAAATTTTAAGTGAGCTACAGAAATATTGAGAGATATTAAACCATTTTTGGGTTTGGGAGCAGGTTGTTCTCTCTGGATAGAACGCTGTGCTTAGGCTATGAACTGGAGAAATTATAAACTAGGAGCAGTCATATGGCACTACCCAAGCCTAAAAAGTTAAGGAACACATAGAATTCACCACCAAGGATCTCATTACCACGTCAGTTGGACTACATCACTTTGGACTGCTTTCTATAAAAAGGGCAGGGCTAAATAAAGTTGAGATATAGCTTATCTTTTGACTGGAAGACAACTCTACCTAGAAAACTGAAGGAATAGGGAACTGCAAAGTGAGCTTTGCTCTTTTGTACATGACCACAATTTAGCGGAGATTTCACTAGACTGCTTTTTCTTTGATGCAGAAAAGGCTAGAAGGTAGGTAGCATGAAAGATTTGTAAGAGCAAAAGAAAAGGAAGAGTAAAAGCAGAAAAGGAACAAATGTCAACAGGTAAATAGATAAATGATCCAAGCTAGAAGAGGAATAAATGCGCATGACTGAGAAAAACAAATAAAACCAACTTAGAACCAATAAGGAACCTGAAGAACCAGACTCAAAGGAGCAATAACATGACACTGGAAAAGAAGGAACTTAAAATGTGGTTCAGCCATATATACTGAGCAGAAATGAATAAAAAGAAAAAAGAGAGGAGGCAAAAAGGTGGCATAAACCGGAGATGCAATGTTTCATAAATTACAATTTACCAAGTTGATGATTTTTAGTAGTCTGCTGTATAGGTATGACTTGAAACTTAATTTCACTTGAAAACGTGCTGTGTCTTATTTTTGCGTATATAGTCTCACATAATGGCTGACTGATAAGTCAGTTGCTATGCTAGCTCCTGTAGATGGGTACTGCACCTTTGTTTTGGCTGCCCACTGATCTTCCATCCAGGAATCAGAAACTTTGCAGTACTGCGGTGTACATAAACAGTCACTGTAATCCCTGCTAATGTGATTAAAAGTAATTTAAGAAAGATGCAAGAAAACCAAGCTATGCTGCTTGGTATAGCCTTACTTCTTCCCTCAGAACTACTTTTTCCTCTCCATTTCCCTCTATACCAGTAAAAACAAATGGACCTTACTACCCATTCTGAAAATACAAGATGCTATTTTTATGCAGCTTTACTCCAGAAACATTCCCTTGTATTTTATAAACATAATGCGGAAATCTCATAATTTCTTGTGTCTGTTGTGTTTTGATGTTTTGGGATTTTGTTCAATGCTTCCTTTTCTATGACAAAATGAAGTCACATTTCAGATTGTGTTATCAGAACTTGCATTAAAGAAGTAAGTACGTGTTAATGATTGTCTCACAGCATAGAAAGATGCAATGTGACTAAACGACTCTGTCTTTAATCTGCCTGAAATGCGGTGTGGGGCAGAGGCTTTTTCAAGTGAATACAATATATACACCATTGTAACGTAATGTCTGAAACTGAACTGGAAAAAATTGCCATTCTTTTCATTTTGTACAGCAGGGCTAGCTGTACAAATCCTCTAGCCCTTGCCTTCCCGCTGTTCAATAGTTTGATACAGTAACTTTAGTCTTCCTTTGGCAGTAATTATAACTGTGAAGTGCATCAGATGCCCTGCATGAGAATTTGACAAATGTTATGGATGCAATAACAGGTAGGAAACAGTAAAAAGAATGAGAAGTAGTTTGAAGTACTGTTGGGTGAACAACTCTGTGTATGTTTATTCTTTTGGGAAGGTTCTTTTTCCCCTTCTAACCATAAAGAAAGTCACTTCTGAAACAGCAATACTGGTGCAATTGAATGGCAGTGATAAGATAGAGAAAAGAGTAGCCAGACTCTTTCAAGTGTTAGTGTTGACTAGCTTTTACATTACCTTTCCTAGTGACTAAAGAGGTACAGTGTGAAGTGATCTGCCACCCACAATAAAAGAACAGCAGCTTAGAAATCTTTTTCATTTTGTTCAACATGCTGTACATACTTAAAATTAGAAAATATACTTCCTTTAGGCAGAGCAAGTATCCGCAGTCTGTGTTCAAAAAGAAATTAAAACCAAAAATTAAAATAATGAATCACAAAATTATCTTCAAAATTTCTATTCAAAATAATGATGGAACCCACTGGTAGCATGTTTCCGGGACTGGAGCCGCTAAGCATATGGTAAGGTTGTTCCAACTAGAACTAGTTGCTAATGAAACCAGTATGTTGAAGGAGCTACAGGTAACGCTGTAATATGGAAGTTAATTACCTAGGTTATTCTTTCTCTGACCACAGTTCTTTTATGGAGTATGTGGAAATAGGCCAGCTTTATGGACTGACAGCTGAGATCCACGGCAGGTCAGTCACAGGAATTCCACCACTTAAGAATCCTTGAAAGCTTATTTCCTTTTTAAAGACGAGAGTTGGCGATCTTGCCCTTTACCCCATCTTAATTTCTGGAATACTCCAAAAGAGAGAAACAGCTTTCAGCTGTTTTTATGATAAACTTAGGAAGAGCTTGTCCCAGTTGATCCTACTAGGAGTAGTAGTAGTTCGTAAAGGCTGCAATGTGGTTAGCTATTGATTAAAAATCCCAATTCCTAGCCAACAGTTCCAACCAAGTTTTTAGTTCTATTTTATAATTTTTAATTTATAAAAGAATGAAGTAATCATAGGGATGTTATTTCTTCATTATGGTCAGGGCCCTTTGTTCATGTAGTACAGCTTTAAGAAGCTTTCTGCTCTGTTCTTTTCTTTTCTTATAAGAAGTTACCTGGGGTCCTCCATACAATCTCTAAAGGTTTCACTTAAGAGCAAAAAAGCAAGCTCAAAATAAACAGTTTTCAATAATTGCCACTTTTCAGGACTAAATTCTGAGTTTCTGATGTCCATGCCTTTACAGTTCTGTATTTTAAAATGCAACACAAACAGGTTTATGACTTTTTTGGGAAGGAATAATTTAGCTTTCTGCACCTATTTTTCATTTGCTCTTTTTTTGAGCTCAGCTTTTGTATCTCTCTATTAGATTTTGGAAGGTCTCTTTACTATGGATTTCTGTCTATGACTGGGAGCTAAAACCTCACTCTGATTTGCATCTTCAAAATTCTTCTGTAATACAAGTAAATAGAAATCTTTACAGTTTCTACCTTTTGCCAGCTCTGCAAACAGGTGCAATTTGAAACCGTATGTGAATCTCTATTATGACCATAAGAATGTAGTACATTATTATTAAGACAACAGGCTGGCCTCATATTTATTTTATCTGGGGGCTTTTTCATCATCTGTGGGAACTCCTGTTGGAGTGGTGATAAAGTTTGTCTCTTTAAACATTAATACAGCTGTGGAAAATAGTAATTTTCTATGAAAATGCAGTAAATGAAGATATTATTGGTAAACCCAAATTTACATTAGTTTATAATATGTGATTCGTGAAAGCCTCTTGCTTCTGTCGTGTTTAGATATTGTGGAAGTTGTCTGTGGAAATGGCAATAAAGACCTGTAATTTGGAAGAGAAATGGAGTTTAAAGCCGAGAAAATGAAACAAATTCCAGGGTTATCTTAGTCATGGGCTTTTTAAAAATTACATTAGTTAGAGTACTATTTTTAGACAAAAGCAAAACACTTTAGAGCTTGCATGGGTATATATCAATAAATATAGAAGTATATACATGTGTGTGTACATGTAGATAAACCCTCTAGAATATTAAGTAGGGTCACTCTAATGACTTTTTTGATATTATTTCTAGACATTTCATTTATCTTCAAAAGCGTTCAAATGTCTTGAGTATAATCTGTCAAATGATTCACATGCAGAAGTGTTCTGCTAAAGACTGTTGAGTTTTCACTATGTTTGCAAATTGATCACAAGTGCATTGGCTATTGATTGCAAGATTACGGTCACAGTAAATGACATACATCATGAGGATGATCTCATTTGGACAAATCTCATAGATTTGCAAACTTCCATTTGAAAAAGATTAAAGGTATTGATTCCAAATTGTGTGTTTGAGAAATACTCCTAAAAATGCTTGAGCTAATTTCCAAAGGTTCAGACACTTGGGTGTCTATGTCTCAGTGAAAATTAGATAGATGTAGGCTCTAAATAGTTTATCTTCCTCAGATAGACACACATTCCTGATAGCCAAAGTATCTTTTAAAATCTTATTCATGAAGTCTGTAAGTATTAGTCTTCTGGACCATGAAATATGACTTTTTCCCTTTCCTCTCTCTTAACCACCTCAGTGTGCTAAAGAGGTTGTTGTTATTTAGGTGTTTTTTTCACAACTGTCACATATTTTGACTTTATGAGGAAATAAAACTTCCGATTTTTTCTTTACGTCTCCAATATACTGTGTACATAGCCCTATTTATCACAGGCTATTTATCATTTGCCTTGGAGCAGAGTGAAGTAACTGTTATTGAGTTGGCTTTCTGACAGGAAGCTTTGATGAGAATTTGCAGTTTATTGGCAGCAACTCTGTTAAATGCAGGATATTCACATACGTGTACATACTTCAGTGGACAGCAAGTTAGGGTTTTTTGGTTTGTGTTTTTTTTAAAATTACCAATTAATTTGAGCAATATGTGTTTTAAATATGAAGATATTAACAACTTTTATAAGGAATAAAATTGATACTTGCACAGACCTTAATCATGCTTGATCTTAATTTCACAGTGTCATATATCTATGAGGTTGTAGGAAAACACTATTCTGGAAAGTCTTTTGAGGCATCTGGCTAGAGAGCAGATAACAAAGTAAATGCGAGCACCAGGATTGCTGCCATTGTGAAAACTTGCAGATGTGCATTTTGCTAGTTATTAAGAAAAACACAGTGATTGCCATGAGAAATGCTGTAAGCCATCTTGTTCCATGTACTTAGTAAAAGATGAGTTTCACTGGGAATAATATAGAGTAGTTTTCAAATAAGCAGGAGTTAGACAAGATAGTCCAGGATAAGCCTTTTCTTACCTTCATTTTCTTGACTCTGTGAAGGCTGTGTGTGACCCAGAAAATTTCCAAAATGACTATATGATTGGCAATAAGGAGAAATCATGACGTATAATAGAATTCAAGCTGAATTATTAATTGAACAAAGGAAAACACACACACAGTAACTGCCATTTCTATAATTCATCTTCTATGTTGCTAGAAACGTATTATCAATTCTCATAGCTGATTTCATTATTTAATTGAAAGAAATGTCATTTTTTATTTCTGTAATATATATAAACATGCATGTCTATTATATATGCATGTATACACATGTATATATATGTATGGGCACATTTTAAGTGAGAAATTTACTTATTTAACAATACTCTATCCATTATGGGCAGACATTCATAGTCCTTCTACCTCAGTAGAGAGCCATTTGATGGTCTCTTTTAGGGAGAATAGCGGACTTCTTTTGGGGGAGTAATGTTCCTTTCCTGAGCTTGCTACTCTTAGGCTGGTGGTATGCTGAAGCTAAATCATTTGTAATAGAAGTAGTGCTAATCACTCAGATTCACATGAGATGAAGTCTTCATTTCTCAGTAGCTCTACTAAAACTGAGGGTTAGGGGTGGAGGGCGATAACTCATGAAATGAGGTACACGGGATAAATAAACATGTAGGAGTTTGGACCTTTGTTTTGTGACAGATTGATCTGTCTGATGAGACTCTTACCTCTTTGGAAGACTGAAAATTACGTCAAAGCATCTTTATGTACATTCTACTGTGTGTGATGCTTAGTTACTTTATATTATATTAGAAATAAAAGTTGTTTTATCTTACACCCAAATATGGTCCATTGTATCTTATTTACAGTTTCTGGAAACACTTAGAAGTTATAGAGAAATCTGGTAAAAAACCCTCATAAACCACCCTACCTTTGTGTTTTACTTTCAAAGTACATGCATTCATGTGTTAGCATGATTTTAAAAAATCAACCTGACATTTCACACTCAGCTGCATAATGTGAGCAACTAAAATGTATAGTCAGGCATTCAGAAAGCTGCCTTTGCTTTTAAAAACAGCTGAAAAGCTTCTGCATTCAGAAGGTTAGACTAAGTAAATATCTCAGATGTGCTTTGATTTAACAGAATAAAAAAATGAAATAATACTTCTCAATATAATTTGTAAGTTTATTTTATGGCTACATATAACCGATTCTCAAACAGCTTAACTTATATCTAGTTAACTACAGTTCCTGACTTTGATCTGTGTGTCCAGTCTTCCCAGCCTACTACAGATCCAATATTTGAGAAATTCCATTCCCAAAAATCATTTAAATGAAGAAAAGGATTTTTTTCAGACACCTAAAACTACACAAGTAACTCAACTACATGGTGTCAGGGAAGAACCCTATGCATTAGCGTGATATAGAGACATTAACATTAGCACTTTAAGAGCAAGATCTGCCCTTAAACAACAGTTTACCTCCTCACCACTATTAGCTTGCTTATTTTAATGTCTGCCATGGTTTAGTTTTAATAAAGGATATAACACATGTATGCATCTATTTGACATGTTCCTTCTGATAAAGACATAGGTGTTCCTAATATTAGTAGCTATTCCAGTCCTTAGTACCAGCAGTTCAATTGCCACAGGATCCAATATGGTCACATAAATGTGAGAAGGGGCTCACTGCACCTGTTATTCTGTAGCCTGTATTAAAAGAAGCAAAATTATTTGGTGGCTGGTATCTGCAAGAGCTCATAAGGGAACAAATTAGGTGCACATAAACTGGCATCATACATAGGAACTCAGTATTTACTGTGGCTCTGAGAACAGGTTGGATATGGCTGTGAATTGTAACATGTTTATGTCAAAGGATGTATAAAGGATGTATGTTCATATCAAGAGGTATATATATCAGCTGAAGCAACATGGCTGTTCCTTAATAGTTTCAGAACATCAATGAGATTTTTACTTTCTAGGTGTGAAGCCATGAAAGATGAAAGGACCTTGGTTTAACATCCTATCTGAAGGACAGCATCTCTAACAATGCAGAACGTATCCCATTGTAATGCACTGCAGGGTGAGCAAAAGTGCTGATGAAATGAATTCAGGCCCATTATGCTTTTGTTCAAAGATTATAGTGTTATAGCTGAAACTCTACTGAAATACAAGATGGAAAATGGATACATCAAACAATTTTTAGTGTAAGTGTGATACAGGCACTTTTAATGCTAATTTCAAGCTATAATCTAGAGAGGTCCAGTCCTCTGTGGTTTTTTTGGGTATTTTTTGCTTTGTTTTCAATGTACACAGATAATGGGAAATAATGAATTTATTGCAATAAAGTAGTCAGGCAAACAGTATTGCACTGAATAATTTCAGAGACATATAAAGGGGAGCTACATTTAACACAGCCCAGGCCTGAAAATTTCACTTGGCAAGAAGACTGTCACTCCAAGGGCACTGTGATGTCTGTTGTTGCAGTAGCTGAATGCATTTCGACATATCTATGGAGTAGAGCTGTTCTAGTCTTCCACTAATTGATGGGAAATTGAGACATACAGAGATTTAATGAGTTTGTGGTAACCTTAAAACTGCATCTCCAAAGTTTAGGCCAACCAGTTTACAAAGTCTAAAGACTCATATAGTGCTTTAAAAGTTATCCATCTTGCTTACTAATTGCTGCATTTGAACTGCTGTCATCTTATTTCTTCCTATGGGAAATAGTTTAGACCAGCATGTCATGAAGGGTCAGCAAGTGGAGGTTTATGGGAGCTCAGAGGTGGTGACAAAATTCTAACAAGGAGTTGACAGCAGCTCAGTTCCCACAGGACAGAAATATGGAAATTATTTATACCTTCCTGTGTTTACAGCAAGTGCTAGCTACCTTCACTTACTGACAGCAATTCTACAAAACCCTGTTTTCTTCCAGCACCAAGAGTGAGCAGTTACTCACAGGGAGTGAATAGATGGTTCTGGTTTTCCCATCATGCTGCCTCAGACTCATGGTGTCTTTATAGGTAACCAAACTTCCCCCCAAAAGAAGGTGAGAAAGAAAGTGAGGATTCCTGTTTAGAAGATATGACGATTTTGTAGCTGAAGAAAAATGAATATGTCAAGTGTTTTTTTTTTAGTTGAGTTTAGCTACTACTGGATGAAACAGTCTCTCCTGCTTTTACCTGTTATACTTTGCATGCTCTTGTCACTTCCCTGGCACCAGCTCTGGTATCTAACCTCGTGTGATCTGACCCAGGGAACAAAAGTAGCAGAAAAAGATCATTGACCCTGAACAATCAATTTTTCTGATTATTTAGCTCCTTAAAGTTTCTTCTGGGTTTACAGAGACAGTGGGTAAGGCATAAACCAGCACAGCTTGGAGCAGAGAGACCAAAAGAAGAAAAAGAAAGCTATTCCTTTTGGCTGTAGCTTGAGATCTGCTTATCTGTAATGTGAAAAACTTCTGTAAATCTTAAATTTGTGAATGATTTGAATTCTTGAGAAGCACTGGTTTTAATCTTGTTAAGGCTGACTTTTTTCCCCTCATTTTTCTGAATGCAGAGTATCTCTCAAGTCTTTCAAGTGTGACTTTAATACATTCTGCATAAACTTTAAAGGAACTATGGTATTTCTGATGACTCATGAGGAATTTCCCAAATTTTATAAACATGATTTATTTATTTAGTTTTCCTCTTTACCTTCATATATATATATATACACACACACACACATAATATATACATGTTAGTTTATATGTGATTGCTTATATCAGTTTTTTAAGTGTTTATCTTTTCTTCAGTCAGTGACAAAGAATAATGCAGTATCACTAAGGGATAAATTGATTTATGTAAAGATAAAAATAACAGAGCTCTGAAGGACAAAAATAATATATAAACTCAATATTTACTTTTAATTTCGTAAGTTTTGCTTGGATGTTGAACAGAGCTGTACAATGATAATCATCCCAAAATGTTATTGTCAAAAATTAGTCACATTGCTTGTTTGGATCCTAAAAGGAAACTATTGCTTTTCTTTTGGATCAGAGTGCATGTTTGTTTGTTTCTTAAGATCACATAATTATTTGGGAGTGTAATAAACTCATAGATTTTTCCTCTGAGGATGGTTTCATTCTGTTTCTTGAAGAACCAAAACATCTACGTTATATATGATTTGGTTTATCGAACTAAACATAGGAGAAACCTCAGGAAAAAAATAGTAGTCATACATGGACATTTAAATTTTACAGAAATTATATACATTAATCATGAAATAAAGTCCATGCAGGGAGATCTTAACACTTACATAACATCCAGCTTGAAGTCAATGGAGCTGTACAAATTCAAAATAACCTGTTTCTAGTATCAGGCCTCTAGCAAGTTCTTTGCAGAGTAGACCTCCTTTTTGCTAGGAAAATGCCATCCATATTATATACATAACTATACAAATGATGGAACAAATGAAGGGAAAAAAAAATTGTGGTCTAAGTAAGATTCTTTTGGCATTCCAGTGGTTTTCTTTTTTTAACTGGAAGTACAAAGTCTTAAATCACCCCCTCATACTTTTCTGAAAAAGTTCTGCCTCATGCCAAATACAAAATATTTATAAGGCATTCTATATACTTTCCTAATAAAAATGTAGTGCAAGCCTATTGTAAATAAAAGTGCTATGCATGTATCTAACAGAATGCATGTCAAAAACTGACAAAACCCCAAAACACCCCAGATTTCTTGAAAAATTAGATTTATAATTTTAGCTGTTTAACAAAAAAAGGGGGGTTTGCCTTTTTCATCTTGGTGGTTTATTTTAAGAAAGTATTATGAGGCATTGAACTCTTATTTTATATTTTCATCTTTATTTTGTTGAAAGGTATTTTTTCTTCATTATAAAGACTTGTATAAAAAATAACAAAGAAGATAAATTAAGAAAGGATAAGATTACTGCATTTCAAAAAGAGAATGCTATGCAGATTCTGACACTTATAGAGGTTTTGAAATTCTTTAGTTATAGCGGCAAACAGAACCATAGGAAGTATTCTAGCTACAGGATTTCTGCCTGTGGTGGGTCGACCTTGGCTGGATGCCAGGTGCCACCAAGCCACTCCATCACTCCCCTCCTCAGCAGGACACAGGGGGAGAAAATAAGATGAAAACAAACTCATGGGTCAACATAAAGGCAGTTTAATACAGCAAAAGCAAAGGCCATGCACAGAAGCAAAGGAAAACAGAAGATTTATTCTCTACTTCCAATCAGCACGCAATGTTCAGCCACTTCCTGGGAAGCAGGGCTTCAGTACACATAGTGGTTGCTCCGGAAGACAAACGTCATAAATAACAAATGCCCCACCTTTCTCCTTCTTCTCTTAGCTTTTATTGCTGAGCGTATGGCATATGGTATGGAATATCCCTTTAGTCAGTTTGGGTCAGCTGTCCTGGCTATGTCCCCTCCTAAGATCTTGCCCTTGAGATCCTTGAGGGGGGAATGTTGGAGAGACAGTCTTGATGCTGTGCGAGCACTGCTCAGCAGTAGCCAAAACACTGGTGTGTTATCAACACCTTTCTAGCCACCAATACAAAGCAGAGCACTATGAGGGCTGCTATGGGGAAAATAAACTCCATCTCAGCCAGACCCAATACACTGCCATCACACTTAGTTTGAATAAAAGGAATTCTTATACTATAGTTTAACTGCAGAATGTAAAATATAAACCTACAGCTAAAATATTTATTTGGAATACAGCTTTCTCTTAACGATAACTCAGTGCTGGTTTTAGCTGGGATAGAGTTAATTTTCTTCACAGTAGCTAGTATGGGGCCATGTTTTGGATTTGTGCTGAAAACAGTGTTGATAATATAGAGATGTTTTCGTTACTGCTGAGCAGGGATTACACAGAGTCAAGGCCTTTTCTGCTTCTCACCCCACCCCACCAGCGAGTAGGCTGGGGGTGCACGGGAAGTTGGGAGGGGACACAGCCGGGACAGCTGACCCCAAGTGACCAAAGGGATATTCCATACCATAGGATGTCATGCTCAGCATATAAAGCTGGGGAAAGAAGAAGGAAGTGGGGGACGTTTGGAGCAATGGCATTTGTCTTCCCAAGTAACCATTACGCATGATGGAGCTCTGCTTTCCTGGAGATGGCTGAACACCTGCCTGCCGACCGGAAGTGGTGAATGAATTCCTTGTTTTGCTTTGCTTGCATGCACAGCTTTTTCTTTACCTATTAAACCATTATTATCTCAACCCACAAGTTTTGTCACTTTTACTCTTCGTATTCTCTCCCCCATCCCGCTGTGGTGGGAATGAGTGAGCGGCTGTGTGGTGCTTAGTTGCCAGCTGGGGTTAAACCATGACAGTTAACAATTCGCATTCTGAAATTTTGCAAGTTAGCAAAGTAGTTTTCATAAGTGGCAAAGTCAAGACAGTCATTCGTAGCTTTTTTTTATAAGCATCTGAAATCAGGGAAAATATGCAGAGGAGAAAATATAATTATTTCCTGGTGAAATATGAAAGATGAGAGCTGTCTCTATTTAGTCATTTACACACATCTGTAGATTAATGCTTACTGACATAAGCAAATTCAAAAATAGAAAATGTGATGGTTACTGTATTTGGTTCAGTTTCTTTTTTTTTCTTACCGTAAGGCCCACTTCTTCTTGTAAGAACTTCCTATACAAAATAACAAACTGTTCTTGAGAAATAAGTGTTTATCATTATGTGATGCTGAAAATGTGATGTAATTAAACTAAATATCAGAATGCAGTCTTACTTAAATGCAGTAGTGGTGCTTATAGATTGCCAAGAGATACTATAGAAATAGCGAACAATGATAATAGAACTTCTAAACACAATCATTGTGTAATTGATGTTGCAGTATATACTACTGGATTCACAGACAATAACATGGTAATAAAAATTGTAGTATTAATGTGTATTACGCTGTGTGTTTTACTGCAACTTCATCTCTGTTTTTCTCTCTTTCTCTTTGTGTGTATATATTTTATATATATCTTTTATTTAGAATGGCTATTAAATACAAGGCATGTTTAGGCACGCTGTAATCCTGTATGCCTGAGTTGAAAATGGCCATAATCTATATTTCATATATAATGTCTTTCTATCAAACATCACTGTTCAGCTAAAGAAAAACTCTTTTATTTTGACTGTATTTGCAATAAATGGAAAAATTATAAATTCTAAATTTAGCTATTTAAAATATGGCCCTCTATACTTATACAGTATACATATCTTATCATGTAGAAATTTTGAACCAGGAGGTGCCTTTGGTTAGATCCATAAAATCTAGAAAGCAGCAGTTCAGTATGAAGAAATGAGTGCTAAATTAAATTAAGCATTATACCTTCTCTTAATAGGATCAATTCAAAGATTAAAAATGTGTTGTGAAATACTCATCAGCTGCATGCTAAAGATGTTTAATGAGAAAAAATGGTAAGCTTTACTCATTAAAATTAGCAAGGCAGGTACAGGAGGATGTAATAATATTGACCCAGGAGTCAAAAGGGATTCAACTCCATAGGACATCTCATTGCTAACTTCCCTTTCTAAATATTTCTTAATAACTTTATTTATATACTGAGAAAAGTGGCTTTCACAATGAGGTGTAGGGTTAGTTTTGATTTTGTTCTATTTTGGTTTTTTAGCAATCATATGCAACTTGGAAAAATACTTGGATCATAGCTTCTAGTTGTGTAAGTCCTGAAGATGAAATTAATAGATTTTAAGTGTGATCAGAGCTGTACTTTTGCTTTTACATGAAAAGGAAATGAAAAGATTCTTCTCAAGATGTATAATATGTGTTTAGCTTCTCTGAAGTTTCCTCTTATAGTATTTCTAAAATGTAGCCAAGTCAGAATAGGCCATGCTACAAATCCACCTGCTCTTCTTTGTGACCAAGATTGTATCTTACAGCTTTGGCATTCCATCAGTTTAAAATGTTGAATGTCTTTTGTTCCTTTACTTTCTATATTATGTTTTGATTAACCTTTATGAGTCTGTCTAGCATCTTTTTCTCATTTTTTGTAACTATTTTTTATTGAATCAATTTACCTAGTCTGACATAAATCCAAAGTTTCTTCCAGTCAACTCTAGCACTCTTTAAAAATACAGCTACAGCAGTTATCCTTCAGTTCTTCAGTATAGTAGCTGATTGCAATGAGAAATTCCATGTTATTGAGTTTTAGAATCTCTTAAGCTAACTTTCTCATTTAATTTTTTAAGCTAATATCACTGTGAGTATTTAGTGTGATCATTTCCATAAAAGCTATCTGAAATAACACTGCAGTCAACTCACTTCAGTGGTTTTGATTGCTTCCAGTACTAACTTTGCTACGCAGCATTTTAGGTATAGCCATAATGCTGTTGGAGATATGACTGGTTCTCATTTAGGCATAGCAAGGCTAATTTATGTATAGCTTGATGGCTGCAGTGTAGACATTACAACATAGGATTAGCACAAACTAGTGCACAAATAAGCATTCATATTTTCCCCTGGGCTTGGATAGATTGTGTTGAAAATCCATGTTATGTTTTCACTGTTTTTACTATCAAACTAGTTAAACATGAGTAAGGTTTGCCTATCGATACTGAAAATCACACATTCTGTCAGAGGTGTTGACTTATTTTCTCTTGTGTGCTCTAGATCTAGTTATTCCAAGAAACGGTCAGTAACACAGTGAGAAATATGTAGTATGATATGTCATTTGAATAACAGATACACATGCAGCTGGAAACATTGCTAGTGATAATTACTCTTCAATTTCTCAATCTTAGTGATATTTTCCTGAGCTTCCATAAATATCTGCTGTCATATTTGTTGAACTTGGCAAACATAATAAATATAATAGTTAAGAAAAAAATTATATTTCAAGACACAAAATTGGGAGGAAGTGAAGGATAGGAAGAAACTGAGGTTTTCCCAAAAATTTTTGACCTGCTTATCATGAGTATATCTATTTCTTAAAAGGTGGATTATGTAATTGTATAGTTCTTCCCATTCAGAAAAGTTATTTGGTTAGGTATGCAAGAATCTGTGTATATGTAGTTAGAACAAATAACCTTCATCATCTTAAGTATTTATGCAGGTAATGCAGGACTACACTGACTTTTTCATTTGTTGTAGTCTTGGTAAAGATAACCAACCTCTTCCAGGGATTCTTGCTTTTATTTTACTATTATTATTATTTTCTTCAATGTGTTATAGAGGAACATATAGAACTAAAGGGCAGTTCATTTTTTATTCTGAAGTCTTCTGGTTTTCTGGAATGCACTTTTGTGATCTCAGTCTTTTTCCTTCTTTCTTTTCATTTTCAGTATATTTTCTGTCCTTTTCTTTCAGATGCACTTACTTTCACAGCAGCATTAACCTTAATATGGATTGCTCACTCAATAATTCCTCAGTTTGTTGTTCCTTCATGACTTATTTTACATGACCCTCCAACCTCAAATTCCATTTTAAATTCTACAGTCCAGAACCAAGCAAGTGGGTTTGGCCCTACTTCCTTACCAAATGTAGCTTTTGGACTTCTAGTTGACACCTATCTAACCTGCGAACCGCAATATATACCAAAACCACTGAAGAGATTAAGTGTTGAACCTGGTTGCATAATTGACAATTCTGTAAATTTGTGATGTTCTGCAATAAACACTATGTTCAGGAAAAAAATTCTTTGGACTGCATATCCATACAAAAGAAAGGCTAGAAGTTGTTCATTAAATCATACCTATTGAAAGAAGAATAATTACAAATGCTTAAATGCCATTATCATAATGTGTTGGAGATTTTTTAACGGATATCCTTTCCTATTGTGGAAAGTATATACCAGGAGTTACTTACACAGCTCATTGCCACACTGTATCAGTTTTGAGTTTACTTTTTGTCACTCTCTCTTTTTTCTTCTTTTGCTTACATTTTGTTGTATGTGCTGCCTAGTGCGTATTTGCTGGTTTACATTCATATAGCTTTCTTTTGTCTAGGTATTTCAAGAGCTAGGGTATCTTCATTCTATATTTTGTGTGTTCTCTTGTGTGCTTTATGACAAGGTTTGCAAGAGTACCACTTGCTCACCTGTAAGTTGTATTCCACTTATGTCAAGAATCTCACCTTTCACTCCCAAGTCATTTGCTCCAGTTATGGTATCTGCTTCCTTATCCGGAGAAGGTCAAAGGGACTCCAAGAAGGAATATATTTGTGTATTCCTTATTTACCTGTATGTACATCCTGACTGTTGAACTAGCATTCTTATGACTGACTTCAGAAATATAGAATTTCTGCTTCTTGATTGGACTGATCTGGATTTGGGTTCTTAGTCTTTGCTACTTTAAGAAATTACAAAACTACTTCTACTCATTCAAATTCAAAGCCTAAAAATTGCCATTTCAGTGTAGTTTTTATATCCCCAAATGCAAAGGTCAACTAAACAGAGCAAAGAGTAACTCAGATCCCCTTTTTTGCCTTCATATTGGAAGCTAAGGGACTTCTTTACTGTTTAAATCCTTTTCTTCTAATTCTTTCTTCACAGTAAAACTCACCTTTATTTGGGTCTTTTACGGGCACTTTCTCAGCTTAAAGTACATAATGGTACTTATACTATCATCAGCCTCATCAAATATAGACATTTCATGGAGTTAAAATCTCACAAGCAGTGCCAGAGCACTGGATCTTATTCTGTTCTCTTTTATTCATGCTTCTCCATTGACTTTAACGAAGTTGGACTAAGTGGTAAGGTTAAACATGGACATCATGCTTTTTATCTTATCTATTCCTATAGAGTTCCTTCCTTACAAATGTATTTCAAATTAAATACGACAGGTGCACTGCCAACATTTTTCCTTCACAGATTATCAGCAAAGTAAATTTTGAAAGGAAAGGATTTCACTATTTTCCACGTATCTTTGAAAGAACCATTCTTGGACTCTTCACATTATTATTATGAGTGTAGTTATTCCCTTCTCATGATTATAAAAGAGTGTTATAAAATAGAGTCCTGTTCCGTTATACTTCTGCTACTGCTCTCAGAGATAATTATTATCTTCTGGAAATTATTTTGCAAAGATACATATTAGTCACAAATGTTGATTGGTATTTTACTGTCTTTCTTAGCAATGCCATCATCCAGGGCTGATTTTGCAAGCCATTACAATAATTCATAATAAGTAAATAACTCTTGAGAATTTATCTGTCAGTTGTTTCCCATAGCCTATGTATTTTATGCTTACTCATCAGAGAGACTGTCTTTACTGTAAAAGAGTGCAGCACTTAGGTAATCATGGTAACTTCTGATGAATATGTGCTGGTGAATATTATCTATGACTTTATATTATTGGAACAAAACTCCGAGAATTATTTTGCTTTGATGCTATATTTCTCACCCGTCTTCTGCTGCCACTCCACATTTTTACTTTTTAGTTCAACAGTTGTGAATAGCTGTAAGTTTTCATCCATGAAGAAAAATATTTTTTAAACAAGAAGAGTTATTTCTTTGGGGAAGGTGTTCATATGTTTGGTATCTTAAAAAAATGAAAATAGACAAAATAAAAAACCAACCAACAACGACTACTAATATTGATAACAAAGAGAAAAGAAAATTAAAAAAAAAAAAACCAAAACCCACAAACCAAATTTTTAGGTATTTGTAGGAACATATCTGCCATCATTTTGATACATTAATTGATATACATACTTACATGCTTAAAGCTGTTCGTGTCTACAGGTACGGAAAAGTTTGGTAAATAAGACTTTACAAATACAAAGAGGATACATTTTATGCAAGTGATATTCTCAGCTGTGGCAAAACTATATAGTAATTGATAAGACAACCATATATGCTACATTCCTTGATGGTTCTGGTGGGCTTAAAGGAGTAAAGAGTAGCTTATAGTGTAGAAAAAGGATTAAAAAGAGGATGAAGATGAAACAAACAAATAAAAGCAGGAACCAATCATTTATGATACATTATTGACAGGAAAAATTGTTCCATGGATGTTCACAGAAGCTAGTATTAAGTGCCTCAAATAACAAATTACTTATAAGTTCCATATCAACTCAAACCCATTTGTATTTTACATAAGGATAAGTTTTTACCTACCAACTCTAGACATCTCCGGAATACTGGCGGTGTACAAGTCCTTGGTGAATTTTGGTTCATTGTCATTGATATCATGGATTTTAATGATAAATTCAGACTCTGGCTCCACTTGTCTTCCAGTTTTTCTGTCTATAGCCTTGGCACGTAGCACATACAGGGACTTTTCTTCTCTGTCCAATTTCTTTGCAGCATGAATATCTCCTGTATTTTCATCTATAATGAACAGACTGCCAGCCCCATCTCCTGTTAATATGTACTTTAAATTTCCATCTCCTTTATCTTGGTCAGTGTGTAGCTTCAGGGAGGTAGAAAAGAAGAATTCTATAAATATATGTATTGTTATTACAGACCAAATCATTCAGCGTATATGAATAAGTCTGTACAATCTTGACTGTAATTGCGGTCAGCAGTGGTTATCTTCAGTTTCACTGTTGGAAAAATTGTAAATTTGAGACTCAGTCATACACAAAAAATAGCTCTAAACAAACTCATAAGGACACAGGGAGATGTAGAAGATATTGGAGCAGTATTTAAAATGACCAACTTAAACCAAAAAATTTTATTTCTTTGAATAGTCTGTCCAGAAACTACCAGAAGTCTCCTTTTTGAAGATGACAGGGGGTGTAAAACTCCCAAATTTCTATTTGCAAAATAACACTTGTCTTCCCATTTATTGACTGCTGGTAAGGCAACCAGTTACCTTGTAACAACATAGAAGAAGTGGGTTTTAAGGGTTACAGCTTCTGAAATTTCCAAAATAAGTTATAAATATTCTAATTTAAGCAACTTGTCTTTCTAGTTATATTTCTTTTTCTTTAGGAACATCTTACCTCAGTTAATTGCTTCCTTCCTTCTTCCCTTCTAGTCCTCTCCATGCAGGAGAAACAATTTTCAAGAACACTAGGAGGTAAATTTTCAAAGCATCGAGTGGGGTTTAACAGTCCATTTCCTACTACACCTCTTCATAAGAGTTCAGAACTGTATCCCTGTGAACTTACAGGCACTGATTAGTTTGCCATACAGCACTGTTATGAAAAAATGCCTAAAACTAAAGCCAAAGAAAGCCACTGAAGCTGACCCAGGCACTAGAAATTCTCACATAATATTCTTTTTCAGAAGTCTATTCCTGTAATTTCATTTACAGGGACCCACAGTTTCTTTTTATGAACATCTGCAGTATATTTTCCTCAGATATATGCTTGCAGTCACATCTGGCCACAGGTCAGTGACCTGGGTGTTTTTCAAATGTGGACAGAAAGAATCTTATCTTACCATATTTTTGATTTCTCTGAGTAGAAAAATATACTGTATCATCCACCTGAAAAATATTGTTCAGTATCAGTAAAGGTATTAATCTAGACAGTCACTAGAGCCAGATAAGTTATTTTCTGTCACTTCTTTCCTTGTTTCTGTATTCCTGCCAGTGTTTATCTCCATGTTTTGTAGCTGAGCCATTCATAGCTGAGCTGAGCTAAAGGGTGATTGTGGTGGATTTTGTTAAATTTCTTCACTTTGATTTTTTCCTCTGGTTTAACACTCTAGCCTAACACTAGTCATCAAATGTGATCTGATTATTATGGTCTTCTAGAGGTAAGACTGAATGAGATGACTATCCAAACAGTTTTAGCACTTAATATATTCAGTGTATATCTGTAATAAATATCTGTGAAAATTCTTAAGAATTGCATATGATGGGTTGAAAGAATTATATACAACATGCATACAGCACTCAAAAAAAAAGTCCCTGTCAACTTGCCAACTCTACAGGTAATACAGAGAAAGTGAACTTAAATATTGTATGGGTATCTTGACACAGAAAGTGGAGCATTATGTAATCGGTATACAAAGTTCATTAAAAATGATTTATTCTTATTTTCATATTTGATTCTTATTTTCAGAAAAAAAAAGATAGACTTATTTGTATGTCAAGTACAAAATATAGTGTATTTCTTTTGGTCAGATGATTTTGTCTTGTGACGCACAGGACAATTTCCTGCCCCCAAGAAACAGTGCACATTCATTCTTGTTGAGATATTCCTCACTTTGTGGCATAAATATAGCTTTCTCCTTTTATCTTGAGGTAGAAGCTTTTTTAAAATATGCCAAATAAGAATCAGATCTCAGGACTGATGACTAGCACCTGAACCTAGTTTTCTCATGAAAACAGGCCAGCTTCTTTTTGAGCCTTTGAAACATCTAAGAGCCTGTTACGATGCCCTGTGTTGTTATGTGTCTCCTTAACATCCTCAGCCATCCAGCTGGGGGAGCAGGCAGAGCAAGAGCTGTGTCTGGGAGCTGGGTGAGGGATCAATCCCATGGATCAGGAGATTGGAAATCAATTAACATAAGGCATTAGGGAGGCTGGACCCTCCGTAAAGCTAACAACCTTTCTCAACACTGAATATAAGGAAGTACTTCTCCATTCCCATACAGTAAGTCATCACCGATTAATCAGTAATTTGTTAAACTGTTTATAGTTCTAACATTAGTCATGTAAGTGCTTACATTAGACATGTAAGTTCTCAAAAGTTGAGTAGCTGCACCTTCTGTCCTGTATTTACAAAGCTACTTTTTGTATTTTTGAAATAATTTCCATCAATCTCTGGGGCTTTTGGTTTTTTCCTGCACATGTACATACTCCAACACACACTGTTATTGATAGAAATTTATTTAATTTGCTTATTGTTATATGAATTAAACTGGTCTCTGGCCCACAGGTATTATCTCCATAGCAGCCTGCCTGGCAGACTGCAAAGAAAGAGACTTAAGTTACAGGAGCCCTGGTCTTCAATTGTCAGGACTGCTATACACAGGAAGAATGCAATATGTCCAGAGACACTAGAAGTTTTCCACAAGCAGCCACTACTGAAACAAAATCTCACACAGTTCTGAACTGGAAAATAAAAGAAAGAAGGAGGTAGGAGGTAGAATGAGACTTTTATATTGTTTGTCTTGATGTAGAACAGAAAACAAAATTCTTAGTTTAAATAGGAATATATTGTATATGTGGAATTTTGTCAGATATAATAAGTACATGATATGAATTTTATTGGTAACTATATCTGGATTGTTATTTTAATATAATTTATTTTAAAACTGTGGTAATATTGTAGCCCATACTTGAAAACCTCCTAAATGCTTTTCCCAGGCAGTTCTGCTACCTAAAGAATCTTTCAGAGACTAGAAACTCACTTAAAGTTAGCACTTTACTTACTAAGACTGCAAAATTTGCTGTTTGAAATTTTTTATTCCTACAAACTCTTTCTAGACTTGGAGAGCTGGTCATCTACTGAAAAGAGGTCCTATATACTAAAAGAAGACAAATGCATATGAGTAGCAGAGATCCAGGCTGTGAATATAAATAGCTTGCCAACCTCATTTTGATTGCTCATATGAGCAACTCTGCTGGTAATCCAGGGTTGATAACCTCTTGAAATGGGGTGACGATGACCAAGTAGTGGGAGCAGTGATCTTTTCTGCACTAACAAGTGGTTCTGGAAAAAAATCACATCTGTCCATTGCCAGTCCTGCTCCTCAACTATACATAGATCCTCAGAGAACAGGTTATTTTATCTGTCTGTTCAAACTACCTGCAAAGATGTCAGTAGCTCAAACTGTGATGGGTATTTTAAGTTTCCTACTTATCTCATGTTTCTACCAAATGACAAACAGAATTTTCAAGCATGATAAATTTGGGAATAGACTGTGATTTCCTAGCAATGAAAAGTTCCACCTCCTATTACCAATTTTCTATCAGCAAGATCACTTGAAGTACAGTTGGAAACTGTCACTTATTCTACATGTAACAATTTCTAATTCCTATGTATGTTTTGTTTTGCATTTCACATTTGAGGAATCTTCATTAATCTGTGAAGTAATTTTGTGACATCATAGTTTGTGAAAAAAAATTGGACCATTTTCATATTTAAGAATAATTAAATAAAGCAAAACATTATCCAGCGTCTTATAGAAATAAAATATTAGTTGTGTAAAATGGAACAATCCAATAATTCTCTCACTATATTAGAGTTATATAATTACAAAACATGCTTGTAATTTATGAGACAGAATAACTCCACGTAAGATTGTAGGTTTTTATGCAAAATAAGTATAGGGACATATACATTTGTAAAAAGATACTGCAATTTAATTTTGTCCAATCTATATCATGTCTCTTTATGACTGGTAATCTTCTATAAACTGCTTAAATACTTTGAATGTATAATATAAAATATTATTTCAGCTTTTCAAATTTTAATTTTTCTACAGAGAGCCTACATAAAATCGCCTACAGAAAATCACATGTAAAAATGTGGTGTGTTATAATATGTTTACAAAATATCATGCCCTTTATTCACTAAAACCAAGGAACAAAAAGAGACAATTTTTCTAAATCTAGTTATAGTAAACAGTTTTACATACAAAATAGCTTGTGGATTTTTTTTTCTTAATTAGTAAACTGTTTATGTGTGTGAAGGGGGCTCAGATGTTCAAACTGCAAAAATAGTATTCATACATTTGATCTGAAGTAATCTTTGACGGTTGTGGTTTCCCTCTAGAATTTACAGACTCAGCAGGTCTGGGGAGGTCCACCATTTACTGTCAGCAGAAGTCATTCCTGTTGAAATATTTTGTTTTGTTTTGCTCTACATGATCCTTTTTCTTTGTTTGGTGTGGGGTAGGTTAGCAAGCAAAAACTCTATATGGGTGGAAAACAAACTTGTAAAATCTCATATCATAAATTGTTCGTTCTCCAATTTCTGTGAAGAGCTGGCAGGTCAGAGGAGAACCATGAAATACTTTGATAAAGAAAAGCAAACAAACAGACAAAAAAAACCCCAAACCAGATAATTTATTAGATTACTCAGTATATAGTGACCACAACAATAACAAATGCCATCCCCATTCCATTCAATATCCAGCATCAAGTAATCTGAAACACTTGGAATGAAGACATAACTTAGAAGATGCACTACTGAGTATCTTGATATCTTAATATTCTTTTGCACACATTTCTTTTTATATAGTGTTCTTTGTGGCTGGCTAAACATGTTCTCAACACAACTTTTCCTGAGGATCATCAGGGACAAAGATATTGGTAATGGTTATGGGAGTGACAATTAGCTATCTCTGTAATAACGTATGTCTTATAAATATGGGCATATTTAGAAATGCTCGCTCAATCTCTTTTCTTTATTTACATAGGAAAAGTGTGCATCTCAGATTAGCCTTTCTATCCAGTTCTGTGAAACTGAATTTTTGTGTGAGATCTCAATGTTCTCAGAAGAATTCTTGACGTAAATTTACATAGGTCCCTGTTACTGTAATTTCCAATAAGTAAATGAGTAGGCAAACAATGGATTATGTCAGAGTTCTGTAGCATAAATCCCCTAAATTAAGTACCTTGCTCCTTGGCTTACACTTCACCCTCATGTAGCACTCTATATTTATCAGCAGATGGTGTTTATAACACATAACTGCCTGGTTTCAGGAAGGATTTTATTTGACTATGCATTCTTAGTATGTCCAAGGCTAATCCATAACTTATCTCAAAACTGCTATTGTTATACACAGTCAAAGAGATATCAGCATTCTTTGGAGGGAAAAGATATATCATAAATCATCAAGTTCAGGAATTGGTATGGAATGGCAAAAGCAAACAGAGGAGGAAAGCGAAAAAAAATACTGCCTTAGAGAAGAGTTCCTTAAAGGCCCATATTTAAAAGTACATGACTGTTTCTTATTAATTCAATTTTAATTTACTAAATTTCCTGTAAACTGTACAGCTGATCTGGTTCTCAGCTCTTTCTAGTAGAGAGTAACTCTTTTCAAGTTAGGCAGACATAAAATCAATGGAAGACAGGAGAATCAATGGACACAGTTAACAAATTATCCCCATTTAGAAATAAGAAATTGCCAGACGTCATTTAAATTTCATTTTATTTGCAATTTATTTCTGTACAACTCTTGTTGCAGACGAAAAGGGGAAAAAAGAGCAAGATGAGCTACTTATGACTAGCAAGGTTGTTATGAATAAATACAATGAAAACATTTTTTTGGTTGCCTAAATTCAGAAAAGAGTTATGACCACTCTTGTGGAGAGGGATGAGGGAAAAGGAAGGATGAAGACACATCAAGGAGAGGATAGATCCATGTCTACATTGTGGTAGATACTGTACTAATGCTTACAACTTAGCTTGTTTACAGTGTGCCTCTGTATCATGGTATAAAGAAAAGGCTGTTACTACAGATTTCTTACCTCCACTCTCTCCACCCACAGAGTTGCCTCCAGCAGAGGAATCCTAATATCCCATGGTCTTCTGTCTCAGACCCTATTTGCCTGTAAATGCCTTCTAGAAAGTGTGATCAATGTTCTTTCTTTACTTTTTAAGTGAAAATATTTTGGGGGATTATTGTGGTCAAATGAACTCTTTTTAGTGTCACTAAGTTGGTACATCTGCATATTTTAGTGGGAGATGAAGACCATGCTGATTTCCAAATTGTTGTGGTGAAACTATTACCACAACACACACCTCTTTAAGGGTATGTCGAGGATACAGGACTGCATGGAGCTGCGATCACAGTTAGAATTCAGATGCACATGGCAGGAACAAAGGGCACAAATACAGACTTTTAAAGTCAGAAATCTTTTTTTTCAGATGTGTCATAAACTTACCAGGTAGATAGGTGATTGATATCTGACCTGGAGGACAAGTGAATTCATGGGCATGCCCAGTCCCAGACCCAAATGTCTGAAACTCCAAACTCTCTAACATTCTGGTCACTCATTAGAGAGAGCGGAGGCTCCTATATGTCTTAGCTATTTTTATTGGTTCTCCTCAAACCCAGACAGGGAGGAACGGGAGGAAGATGCAAAACTGCATCTTTTCTTAGCATGGGGAAGCAGTTCTGGGTCCCACAGGTTAGATAGAGCTATGGCATGTTACCTTTCTTCCTGCGTTCACTATCAACAACTTTGCCTTGTATAGCGTGCAATACTGCACTTGGGTGTTCATCCTTGCTATTTACTGTTGTGTACAAGTAGAATTAAGAAGTTCTTTGAGCAAAAGTCCTACAAATTACATTAGAAAATGTTAATGTCCTTACAGTATTTTTTAAATTCGTCTTGTAGAATTGTGAAGGCATTTTCATAATTTCTGTAAATTTACTATTATAATCTAAAGGACTTAATTCCTCTTTCATATTATAGTTGTGTGAAGCAATTTCTAAGGAGTCTACTCTATTGCAGTTTTCTCTGTTATTTCCTTCCACCTTCAGCAGTAAAGTTATATTGGATTTATATTTACACAAAACATTGAAAATGCTAATGGTAAGTTTGTGTATGCCTGTATATGTATTTTAGATGTTTGGAGCAGTAGTCTATTGCATGCTCTTTGTTAATTTTGGCTGGAATAGGGTTTTGTTTCAATGTGTGTAATCAAAAGGAGGACGTTACAGTTTGCTTGCTGGTTTTTTTTCTTCCAGTTGCTGGAGGCATAACAATAAAAATGTAAAATATAAATGGTGCTAGTTATTTTGATTTGAGGTTATCACAAGTCAGCAGGGGAAACTTGGAAGCAAAGATTTTTTTGCCCCTGTGAAAATGAAAGCTGAACCAGGAGTTACATTGGTAAGCTAAAGCTTCTGGGCTGAGGGAAGAAACATGCAAAGTACAGGAAAACACAAGCTCATGTGTATGTTATTTTTACAAAGCCATATGCCTATGTACGTGGAATTTCTATTCATGTATGATGATTGTACTATGCTATTTATTCTGAAGGTGTGGCACAGGAAAAGATTGAGTTTTCCAAGTCTGCCTGTATGTATTAAAGCACAAATTGATTTGACCCCAGGAAACTTGACTGTAATTATTACTCTTACTCCAAGTAAAGAAGGTTATGCCTATAGAGGTGGGAATGAAGACAGTATTTGTGAAGGAGGAAGGATGGGTATTACCTAAAATAAAATAAATTAATTCATACCAAAAATGCAAGAAGTGTACTTGAAATAAAAGCTTGTAGCATCCCAGTCAACCCTAAAATTTCACAGAAAATATGTTGAGTGCTAGTGACAGGTAGGATATTAACCAGTGCCCCCACTGTATGATTTCAGACCTTTGTGAGATTTACAGCAGCTAGGATACAGCACCAACAGCAGCTCAGCCAATATTCTCCTTCATTAGCATTTTAACTGGTTAAAAGCTCTAAAGATATCTTAATAACTGCTGTAGTTCTTCAGTGTGGATTGCAGTAGCAGTATCTGCATTGCTTTAATTTTCTATTTATGTGTGTTTAATCAAAAGTTTTATGTATGTGCTAAATGGCAATATATTTGCCTGACTTGAATTTGTGACATCAGCACAAACTTCTTAATTAAACAACCAAACTCTCTGTGTGATGGTAACCTAAGTGACTGTATATTAAACAAGGCAAATGACATTTACTTTTCTTATCTTCTGTTTTCCAGCATCTGGTTCTTGTGTTCAGCTGTCTATTGTTACAAATTCTCTAGAGAATGATATTGTGAAAAACACTGCTGACATCAGCTGCAGGTGCTGATTTTGACTTAGTAGGTAAAGGTAAATCTGGTTTTCATTCAGGAAGGGTTCAGCAGAATTCTTGGTAGTCTCTTGGTTCTGCTGATACAAATACAATACAGGCAAATTCATTCCCTCCACATACATCTCTGCATGCCTAGGGGGGAGTCCTGGAAACCAGAGCTGTTTTCTCAAGTGTCTCTGTCCCCTGCATACCTTCTACATCTCCTGTGCCATATATGCTAGGTTGTAGTCAAATCTGTGAAAGTGGTTGCATTCTTACTTCTACACTAAGAAATGGATTTCAGAGCACATAGAATTTGTCTGTTCTCCTCTCCCTATTCTCCAAATCAACAGCTGGGTTGCAGGTTTTCAGCCTGATGAAAAGACCCAAATTTTTTTTTTTTTATGGTTTGCCATACCCTGTCATTTATTTGACTGTTCCATAACATGAGATACAGGTTTATAGGAAGTGACTATACTCATAAGTTAAGTCCACAGGTCAGAAATTATCACATCACAACATCAAGCACTGTCATTTCAATCAATCCCTGGAACAGGTGCTAAATCCATCATGATTTTAAAGGCTTCATAGTAAGAAAGGATATTTTTCTCATAGATTTTTCTCTCACAAGAAACTTCTGAGTGAAATCTGTCTGTGTACATGCTATCTCTTGCTGTTTCAGAGGCACTCAAAATGTACTGTAGTTCCAAAAGATATGCATATAGATATGGAGGAATAAAAGCTCTGGCCCTGGAAGCAACATGAGTTTGTCATGTGAATGGATTCTCCCTTACCCTCCACAGAACTAATTGGTCTGGGCTCAGCTCTACACTAATAAGCATATAAGAAATATTCTAGTAGGGGAAACCAGCAGTGTCTAGCCAAGTATTTTATCTCAGTGGCAATAGGAGATGCTGATTAGAGAGAGCATGCAAGTCTGGCCACTGTAATTTTTTGTTCTTTTACACTCCCTGCCCCCCGGCCCCAACGTCTACAACTGTCAGATTAGAATAGGGATGTTAGAGGGACCTGTGGGGGGGTCTTTTTGTTTTGTTTTCTTTTGTTTTGTTTTATGAATCTGATGTCCTTGAACTTGTCTAGTTACCCATTGCCCTAACTTTGGACAAGTACTGCACTGACTGAAGTTATACTGAACTGATCAATGTTATACTGTTTCCAGTTGTGGGTCATTCACAATGATCTGAAGAATACACCAGTAACAGGAGTATTTTACTACTTTTAATCACAATTTTATGTGTATATATACATGTATTTTTGTATACTTGTAGACAGATATCTACAGATCAAGACTGAATGCTTTTCAGAAAGCCATACAGCATAACGCAAGAGTAATAGAGTAAGATGTCGAGATGTGAGGCCATATGATCAAAGAGTCTTTTTTGGTCTAAAATATGTAAACAGGCTTCCATATTTGCAGCACCAAACAAACAAAACCAGACTGTAGGCCTGCTGACTCAAAGGAAGCGGATCCCAAAATGTGCAGTTTTCCTAAGCTGTTCAACTATATGTTGTTTCCAGAAATATTCAAAATATTTTAAGTTATTTACTATGCTTGAAACATGTTTACTTTCACATGAATGTATTTCAAACCTAAAAAAGTTATAGTTTTGAGTTCCATGCTTATTGATTGACAAAGATCTCTACCACAAAGCTCCAAATCACAGTTTTAAAAGATGTATTTTTCCTAAGATCCTACTTTGCAAACTGATAAGCTAAATGTTTTGTGGACACTGCATATACTTCACAAGAAGAAATCTGTTCATTCCTCAATACTAATTTCACAATGTGGTTGTTAAATGGTGACACTTTAAATACCTTAAACGTTTATCTAAAACTAAACTTTCAAATGAACAGTAGTGGAAGGTAGGTAAGGTCATTGTTTGACTTAAAGCATCACTAAGGTCCTTTGCTACCACTTATTTATTGGCAAAGTTAACCAAACAAAAAAGAAAAACACAGGCTGAAATTAATTTTAAGTATTATACTGTTTCTCTATTCTGCAGACTGTATTGGAAATGTTAACTGTCATACTAATTGAAGGGTACTTAGTGAAAGTATACTGTAGAGTTATTCATCTCGTGCCTTCCTCAGTCTAGTGCAATTCTCCTGCCCCATGCCTGCTCTAAGACACATAGGTGCATGCCCAACTCTTGGTAAAATCTGAGAAGCGGATTCTCAGGTATATCAAAGCATAAGCTTTGAAAACAGGATGGGGCATAATAAGCACCAAGCCTTGAAACTGTGTTGTGATAATGTAGCTTCCTAAGTGAAGCTATTGTTTCAAGAAGAGTATGCTGAAAACCAGTAGTCAGAAAAGAAATATTTAGGGTAATTTTTTTGCTTTTTCTTATTTGTTGCTGATTTTATATTTATTGAAATTTGCATTACCTACTTGTACGGTACTTTTAAATCTTGTTTCAAAATACCATCTTTGCAAGGTCATCACTGTAATGATGGCAAAGACAAGGTGGTGGCTGGAATAGTTATCAAAACAACTTATTTTCCTGGCACAACAGAACAGATTTGGAGGGGGCCTGAGATGGGCTTCAGGTTCCACATAAACCACAGGCTGATTGTACCTGTCTGATTAAGCATGAAGACTGTGGCTTAGAGGATAGCCGGGATAAGGCTGCCTGGGGCTTCAGATGAAAACTCTATGACAGAGAAGTGGTGCCTGGAGAAGCCAAAGCATAAGGCCAGATCCAAGCATAAAGCCCTGCAGACCAACAGTGTTGCTTCATCGAGGGTATGTTTAATTTAGTAGCTGAATCTGCAAGCTGGGCAGATGAAGTGAGATTAATACGGAGACATTAGACAATGCAGGCATTCTTTAAGAAGGATATTTTTATGGGGTTTTTTAGATTCTCAGAGCAAATATTAATGAAAAAGAAGCCCAGCAGGAGGTACATAAAGGATGAGTTAAACTAATGTTAGTTTAACAGCATGGATAGTCAAAACATTGGCATCTGGTTAAAGCAGATAAAAATCTGAATGTATCAATGCTAATTTTGTATAAACTTTATGATAAAAAGAAGACATTTTGAGGAACTGGAGTTTTCAATGCTGACTGACTACATCCTTTGCTGTAATCCATTTTTGTCTAGAGTTACTCTGCAGAAAAGCACACAGCACACGAAGTAAAACTGATTGTTTTGTTAATTATCCTATGATGTCCTATCCTTCACCTGGAGTAAAATGTTGACTGTGGTCTTGCTGACTATTTGGAGATAGGTTTTAAGATAGAACCTGAGATTTTGCTAATAGTCAAAATGTAGGATCAGGAGTGCTTATTTTTCAAATAGTGCTGTCCTTTGTGCATTCATTTTCTCTTCAAATAGATAAACCTTGCCATTATGCTGAATTTGTCCCTGTGCAGTGGCTATTCAGTTCTTCATCTAACTGTTGCTGTTGTCATTGACTGGCTCTGTGACCTCAAATCACTGTTTCAGCAGCTCTGCTGCTGTTCTCTCCTCAGAAGAACAGATATTATGTCATTGCCTGTCTCACCATAGGTACTGTTCATTTAATATAAAATACTTTGATAAATTTTGTTGAATGGTACATAGGGAAGTGGAAATTATTATTAATAATCATGGCATCATCATTATAAGGTTTTATTTATCCTTTTCTCTTTTATCCTCATCAAAGAGATCAAAATAAATCTTTCCTTTATGCTGAAGAGAAAACAATGTTTTATATATATATACTCACACACACATATATATGCTCAGAGCCTTTTAGAAGCATAAAATGATTTTAAACTGTGAGGGTTTTGTTGTTTCTTTTTCTTTTACAGATTTTGAAGTTAGACCAGATTTAGCCACCTGAAGTGCAAAGACAATTAATTGCAGTACCTCTAACAGAATGAAAACAGAATGGGTCATTCCTGTTTCCTTCCATTAACTATTTCTGAAGGACTAAAGAATTTCTTCTGAGATAGATTCACATTTTGCCCTTCACTTCATGCCTTTTTGCATGTGATTCTAAATATTTCATATGGAATGTGTGGGAATCAGACTGTGACATCTTCCACTTCACAATTACTAGCCAGTACACAGATGAATGTATTTTCATGTTCTGTGAAATTTAGGGACAGTTAAAAAAAACTTCAATGATTTATTTTGCTTTCTTGAAACAACCCCACTTCCATTTACTTCAGCAGCAATATATACAGAAACGCTTGCATGACAAATTTCTCTTTACATTTATTTTATTGTTGACACCATTTGTTTATATTGTATTAATATAGGTTTAAAATTAAAGACAAATATACCTGGTTATTTCTTTTAGTCACTTTTGTTACACAGAACATAGAGTAATGTTTTCCATTTTTTTTTAAATTATTGATTTAAAGGATCCTTAGTCTCAGCATTTTAAATGCAAATGCTGCAGTGGGAGAGAGACAAGGTAAGCAAATAGTTTCTGTATTTTATTTTTCATTTATTAATTCAGTCCTATCAGTCAGCTACCTGATCCAGTTATATTTGAACAGTTAATGATCTGTTACCTCCTGGTATTTGACAGTGTTTATTCATCACAAATACTTATTAAAAAGAAAAATACGCTTACTTCCACAATCCCTGTAAGTTTGAACTATCAGAAAAACACTATTTTAAAGTTTGCGTCAATAGTTGCAACATTTTTAACAGCGTGATATAGTAGTGTTAATTCCACTTAAGCTGCATAGAAGTTGTAAACCAGAATGTTTTTATAAGAACTAAATTTCTTCTCAATATTTAGAAACTAAATCTATTTCAGCTCTTACTCAGAAACATGTAGCAACACCTAAAAGTTCAAGGGGGAAAAATGGCTACAGGTGGTGACAACAATAACAAATTTTAAGATAGGTAAATGCATTTTATGAATGCTTGAGTAGAAGTATAACAATACCCCACTTAATACTTCTGTGTTTGCCATTTTTATGCATCAGGAAAAGTTAAAGCAATCATTTATGTCACAAATTCAAGCATTCAAATACTGTTCACCAGGTAGGTAGCTATTCAATATTTAGTTTTGTTTTCTCCTCCTTTTCATAGTGTGCCCTGATATCTTTCAACCCAATACTTCCAAGCCCTGCTTTCAATCAAATGGCTGATTCATGGTTGTTTTCATGATATTCTGAAGCTTTTTTTGTAACATTGTGGGAGAACACCTCATATGTAGTAGAGATGTTCTGAGGAAAAGCTTCATTAGGATAAGTGTTGGCAATTACATTTTACAGATGCAAAAAATAAAGCAAAATGTATGTAAAGCAAACATTCAATCAAATTTTATTAATAATTCTTTCCAGCATCACCAATTATTTTTATGGCAGGGTTTGGGCTAAAGCTCTATTCTTGTAGCTGAATCAACCATTCCAAAGATCTATTTGAGTTTTTTGTTAATAGTTCTACAACTTAAACAGAGGGGGATTGATGTCATTTCTCCTTAGATTCCCTCTATGGAAATGGAAAATACATAAAACCAATTTCTTTTCAGTTAAGGCTAAAACTCATTTAATATTATCAGCCTTCTTGTCAGTTCCTCACACTCCCAATTTGATAAAAATTGTATGATGGCTTCCGTCTGAAATGGGCATGCTTGTCCTTGAAATGTGAAGCAAGACAGGGAGGAATTTATAACTTCTGAAATGTTCATAGAGGCCAGAATGCCTTCTCACTCTTTTTATTACACTCTGCTGTGTAAAAACAGAAAAGAGACATTTCATCAGAGTTTCTTGACCGTAGATTGATGTAAGAGATAGCAGAAGTTAGCCCAGTGTGTTTGTGTTGCTACGGCAATACATACAGCAAGGATTTGACCCTAGTTATGTATTTCTATAACTGGTAAGAGATCACAGATTCCTCTTTTGATTGATACCCAGTATAATGTTAAATCAACTGATTACATTGGCTAGACTAAGATATTTTTCAGTTTCTAGAAGGCTGAAATGTGTGCTGATTCCTCCAACAAACAGGATTTGATGTATGAGACATGTACAGGAAGAAAAGACTTGCTGTTCTTGACAGTTGCTTATTGACAGCTACTCTGTTTGTCTTCAAGATGACTATTCATAAACCTTTCTCTAACAGACAAGATGTTGCACAATACCACCCTCTGATGCAGTCAAATTGCCCTTTCTAAGTAGTCACATATTGATTTGCTCTGATGGCTTTTGCACTCTTTTTATCACCAGGCTGGCAGGTACCAGTAAACCACAATATAGTCAAAACACGTCCCCTTTCAGAATCGCTCCCATAATGTAATCAATGTAATAAATATACACCATCATGAAAAGTATCTTGTGAAATACATTTTCTGCACCATTCCACCTTTTCATGCACAATAAATGATTGCCTGATAACAGATAATGATAGGCCTACAGATTGCCACGAGTCTAATCTTCTCTTCCCAGGAACTTAAAGCTGCATGGCTGAGAAATACCACCCTATGAAGTTCTAATAAGAAGACAGGGCTATTCTACGAATAACAATTACCTATTGTGGCAGGTTCCTGAGCCAGCCAGGTCTTTGAGGCAGACCTGCTCAGGCCTTTTAGCATAAGGAACTTGCCAAGACCAAGAGGCTTTTAAGCTCAGAAAAGCCAGTTTTTATTAAAACGAAAATGATATTTTAAATGGCAAGTGGAAGTTACCACTGGATACAGAAGAGAATTCCATTCTCCATGCCCACTTTGTCTTTAAATAAGTTTTTTTTACTTCAAGCCTTGGTTTTCATTAGCTTGTCAACACACTCAATCCCAGCAAACTCCATAAGGGGGGCCACCACTCTGCGGGCCCCAGACCCATGTTACTGTTCTCGTGGCCCACCCCATGGGTGCTCTGGGCACACTCAGGAGATCCTCAGGGAAGGGGAACTGTGACTATGCAACGAGCAAGCATTGTAGTGAACAATAAACTAGACTACATAGTAGATTTTGCTGCTATATTGGGTATTGGGTAAGCGTAACTTTTCCACACCCGAGAGGAGGAGCATGGAGGGACACAGGGAAAAGAATTGGGGAATTATTATTGTTTTACCTTTATTGAATTGTCTTATATTGGCTTTGGCTTTAAAAGTAGCTGAGTAATTTTTCAGATGCCTGTATTTAAGCTATGGATGAAGTTGTCACTTAGCCTTGCTAAATTCTCAAAAATTATCTTGCAAATTCTCCTTTTTCCTTTAAGCACAAAGGCTCTATGAAGGCATGTAGTTGTCAGCTTTCTGCTCTTTTTTTAACTTGAAAATCATTGCATGCTGGATGTTCTGTCTCAGGAGAGGAGAGGGGAGAGGAAGGAAAAAGGGAAGGGAAAAGAGAAAGGGAAGAGTTTGGAATAAACAGTTTGAGGATTTCCTCATTTCTTATGTCTTTGGGTTTATTCTTGGTTTAGTTTTGTTTTTCACAAGCAGTTTAGCTGATTTAGCATTTGAACTTGAAAAACACACACAGAATCCTTGAAAAAAAACCAGACAGGGATCTAAAGAGATTATCTGTGCCATCGTCCTGCCTCCAGTATGGAGTTTCTGGATGTGTTTTTTAGTTTGTCATGAAAACCTCCACTATCAAGATAATTCTGTCTCTCTGAGTGATCTTTACTTAGTACTTCACTGTATTGAGTGTATACACCATCAAAACCCTTCTCTTGATGTTGAATGTAAATCAACCTTATGACAATATGAACCCAACTTCTTGCCCTGAACATGACAAGAACTTGAGATTATTTTTTTAGCATTCTTTTATGTAGTTGAAGAAACAGAAACTGTCAAATCGCATGACAGCTGCTCTATCTGTACCGAACAATGCCAACTTACTCTTGTTATTCATGTATTTGAAGTCTCTGATCATTGCAGTTGTTTTCTGAAATTATTCTTTATTTTGTGAAATATGATGTCCAAATATCATTGCAAACTTCTAGCTTAGGCTTATTGGAGAAATGTAACATTCAAGATATTTCATATTTAAACTTTTTATATTTGGGTTATGCATGATGTGATTAGATCTTTTCGCTATTTTTGAAACTTCAATTAAAAATGTATTTAGGTTGTCAAAAAGGAGACCTGTCCTTTCTCCAAAAGAAATCAGTCCTATTGGTTTTGGAAAATGTAACATTTGTCTTTCACCATTTTCTTTCCTGGCCCTCCAGCCTTCTTTTTAAAAGTAGCAATCAAACTTTATTGGAAACTTTGGTTTTTACTATTTTTTTAACAAAAATAAATTTTACTTCCAGAAATTTTTCAATAAAGTTTACATTGGAAGCCTTCAGAAAATAAGTTATTTTTAAACAAGTAAAACTATGGCTCTTCATTGGTATTTGTAGTTAAGTTATACATGTATCTGGAGACAGGGACTAGTTGTGGTGTTTTTTCTAACCTTTTTTTTCTGGGTTTGCCTGTTTCCATTTTAGTTTTATTTTGGGTATTTATCTGCCTAGAGATATGGCTGCTTGAAACTAGATCAAATGTTTGTTCAAAAAATGTGCTAACTGAAGAATGCAATGTAAGTTGAGATAATTTATTAATTTATTCATTTTGGAATAAAATTTCTTATTTTTTAAAATATTGGTCAGACTCTTTTTGTTATTTCTTTGATCTTTTCTGTCCTTTTGACTTTTTTCCCTTCTGTTTTGATACATCATTATTTTTGTAGTATTCATTCAAAGATAAGGGTCTGAGAGAGGAAAGTGAAGATAAAAGGAGGAGACCCAGGAGACCCCACTAATTTTTCTTCTTTTATTTAATCTTGAAATACTGATTTTACTTTAAAAGCAGAGATTCTAATGAAAATACAATATTAAATCTTCTTCAAAAGCTGTGTTTTAAAAGACAGCTTTGGGTTATAGCACATGCTCGATGGAACATGTTAAGAATGTGATGAAATCTTCCACCAGTTGCATTACTCTTCTGAATGATTGTATGTCAGCAACATATGATTGTTTATGATCCTGTTGAAGACAAACAAACATGCTGGTTTTAGTAGCATTTAGGTGCTGCACTGAATGCAACAGTTTTTCAAATGAGACAAGTGGGATGCATCTATAACAAAGTGGAGGGCACACTTGAAACACTGAAAGGGTAGTGCACCTGTATGTTCTCTCATCCTAAGAATAGGTGGTTCTTAAACTGACTCTGTGGAGGGAAAATAACAAATGCTGTAAAGAAATCCTTATGGATTAATTGTATCAACTGATTAAAGGCACAAGTGAAAAAGTAAGTTCTCTCACTTATTCTAAAGGCAAGATTAAGGTAAAATTCAATACATAAAGAAAACAATATTAGGTAATTAATACAAAAATATTTTTGTGGCAAATGAGAACATTATGCTTCAGGATGGAGAAACTGAGGTTACTGCAGAGTTTGGCACCGCAGTGTTGTCAAGAGCCAGCTCAGTGTGTCACCCATTTGGGCCATAAGCTTCTTCCTCCCAGACTGCTCAGAGCAGAGGCTGAGAATTGCCAAGGCCTCAGCAACGTGGTTAAGAGGACATGGATGAACTCGGATAAGACTAATGGAGTAAGTGCTTCACTGATCCCATTTTCTGACTTCTCTGCTGTTTCACATAATAAGAGGGAGCTGTGGAATTATTGCTGGAGGTGACTTAGAAATTAAATCTATGTTCACATTTTAAGGAAAGGTACGGCACTGAAGAACCTTTCAGGGTGGAGTATGGCAGTCATGAAAGGGTTCCATCCCACAGAAGTTCCCTAGGCAACCTTAGATGTTAGCAACACCAAGGGAGCTTGGTGTGCTGACTCTAAGAGAAACTGTACAGAGGGTGGAGTAGAGTGCAGACACCGTGGCCAGACACTGTGATAAGACGGAAACTGGAAGGTACTACAGAACAATGAGATTGGAGACTCACCCTGGTAACTAGGATACGTACCTGGTCAAAGACAATGCTACCTTACAGAGGTACAATAAACTATTTAGTGTGTGTAATGGTGAAGTATTTTAGAATCTGATGCCTGGGAATGGGCCCACAATCTGTCCTTGGGTGAACTTTGCTCATTATAATCTCATTATAATACCAAAACACACCTCCATCCCAAAAGCTACCTGCCTTCAAAGTGCGACCACCCCTCACTGAGCTTGTGTGCTGAAGTTTTCTTTTATACCTTTATACCTTTAAAAGCAAAGTGAGAAACTTTTACACCAAGTACAACAAAAGTATATATGACTAGAGTCACTCAAGCTCCACCTGAAAAGTAAAAAATAGTATAAAAAGGCTTAAGAGAGGTGGGATGTTAGGGAAGATACTATTGCAGTCTACCTCTGACATCTGGGATCAGTCGACGGGCTGAGCCTCTCTTCTCCCCCATAGGGACACCTTTGGGTAAGCGTCGAACACTTGGTCATACTGAGTGCTTTACTGAGTGCTTCCCCGGAGACTTAGAAATCTCTATAGAGTTGTTTTTTGATTTAACGCATTTGTAGTCAGGCTATATTACTCATATTCTTGGTATGTGCACATGCTTTGTGGGCAGTAGTCCTATCACTGGCAATCCAAAGAACTTGTGCATCTGTTGCTTCAATAAACTGCAGTATTTGTTAATCTAGCTGTGGAAGTTTTCACTGAACGTGACCAAATTCCTTAAGGGTGGCCGTGCTAGTTCATGCAATGCGACTAAACTGGAAGTGTATGGTGTTACAAGTGCATCCGTAATCGTAAGAGTTCAATATATATATTGATCACAGCCGGACTTGTAACACAGAGAATTGGGCATCCCTCAGAATCTAAGCCCAGCTGCCTCCAGCCCCTCTGATATCTGAGGACAAGCTGGAATGCAAGGGGGTTTATTTTCCTCCAAATTGCTTTGCCCTTTAATATGACGGGAGCCTAATATGGACTTTTGTGGTGTACCAAAGGCAGCCAGCAAAGCAATGTGAAATAATATTTCCAGGCATTAGTACATTTTCAGTCTATGTTTACAAGGAAATACTATCCAATTCCATTAAATATGAAAAACTCCATACAGTATACAGGGGCAATTAAGTAAAGTTTTCTGTTAAATAACAGCAAGTTTGGTAAGGTTGGTAATTCAGTGAGACTTCTTGAATTGTTACATGAAGTTCTTTTGGTCTTGTCTCTCTCTTTTCTTATAAGGCAGATTCCTATAGTAGGCAACCTCACTTGTAGATGTCTGAAAATTTTAAGTGCAGACTACAAGAAATAAATGGTTAATGGTTGCATTTGAATTTATGTTGTAGCCCACCCCCCCCAAAACAAAACAAAGCAAAACAACCTCCCCACACAAAACCCCCCATCGTCTGAATATTTTTCTTTTCACTTTATACTTTTTAATAAGACACATAGGCAAATGTCATGAATCAAACTCCTTAGTTAACTGGAGGTAGAACAGAAATTTTTCTTCAGTTTGGATCCAATTTAAATGATGCTTATGACATGCAAGGCCTACTTCATTTATTTTTATGGAAGTTATTAAACAGGAGGTTATTCAGGGAGCAGTGAATTTTGAGCAGTGTTAGTTCTTTTTTATTTGATTTTTTATTTTCCCCCTTAATATGAAAAAGAAAGGTTGCAGGTGGTGTACAAAAATGGTTTTGTTGTTGTTGTTTATTGTTTTTAAATTCTGGGATATGACAGGTGTTTGATTGTACAGTTTATGATTGGTCTAACATTCATGGCATGGAACTTCACACATTATCTGCCCGTGAAGATCAGCAGCCTTTGATTAGCAAAGTGCCTGTTTGATATATGCAGACACTACCTTTCATGTAAAAAATGTCATTGAATTACTTAAAAGGAGGGAAAATCTCTTGTCTCTTGAAATCACTTAAGTATATTGTTGCAAAGCATAAAGGACTTCATTTTCCAAAATGGCTGATGATTTTGATTAGGTCTATTTCTTTCCGCCTAGGGATATTTCATAAGGACTGGAGTTAAAGAGGTGGGATATTTGGCACTTTGCACAACAGAAGTGGGTATCAGGTAAGTTATTTAGAACCTCTGGCACATAAAATCAGTATTAGCTTTGGAAAATAAAACTAATTATCCCTAAAGGGCTATTTGGTTAGAGTCTTCTGTGCATTTTATTACCTTTTTCTTTAATTAATGACCATCATGCCCATCAATATTTTAAGACTTCCTAAATTGCATGTCCTTTTTTTTAGCTTATTATCTCTTTGGATTGTTTGTTTAGGAAGTGAGTAGATTTGGTAGACTTTTTTCTCATAGAATATCAGTGGTTTATATTCTATTTCTTAAGTTCTGCATGGGGCTTAAAATTAGTAGCAGCTGAGAAGTTTCCTATGGCCTCTCCCTAGTTGAAGAAAAGGAGATCCCAGAAACCAAGGAGCAACACAGTATGATATACAGTCAGGTGTTTTATTTTCTCAACCCCTTCATATCTCACAAAAAATTGCCAGTTGTTTCTTTTCCTTTGAAAAGAAGCTTCTCTTGTACATTTAACTCTGAATATTATATTGTAAACCATTATTTCTTTTTCTTTTTTGTGAATTCTCAGCAGGCAGAATGAGTTTTACAGTTTCCCTCACTACATCCTCTGAAAATTCCTCACACTAATGATCTCATTGAGACATTCAACATTCACACTAGGCAACAGCCATCTTGAAATAATATGGTTATTTTTATGTGTTAGAAATTTTTAATTTTTTTTCCTTGCCTAAATTTTTGAACAGGACTTTGTGATACCGCTTACCTTACCTGTGTCTGACTGAATATTTCAGTTGCAAACTCTCCAGAGCAAAGATTATCTCCCTATGCATTTTTTATACAACACCTAGCATGACGGAACCACTGGTTTCTCTAAGTATTTCCTGACTATAATTTAAAAGGATAAGAAATAGAAGGGTGTCAGAAGCAGTTCTTGCATTGTTGCAGGTACAAGTAATAGGACCCAACAAATTTAAAGACTTCCTATGCACTTATTTTTCATGCATGCACCAGTATATAAGACAGATGGGTCCTCTGAGTTGGGAGAAGGAAAGACATGTGATGGATATACTTGTAGATTGTCTGGATTTACGTTGACTCCCATCACATTCACAAGGCAATTGTTCTGCATATATGCCCTGTCCCTGAAGTGTGGTTGGTGATTTAGGTCTGTTCTTTGAGTAATTTCCTTACTGCAAGTGTTCTAACCATCAAGCCTTTTTGCAGCTGTTGAATGGTAACTTCCTGTGCTCGTCAAACAATATTTCCTATTTCTGCTAAGTGCATTAGGTGCACTTACTCCATTTTATGTCACCTATCATCACTACCACTGTCTTTGTCTAAAACCTATCTAACTATAATTGGGAACATAAGCTCTGTTCTAGCTGTTCAGAGTCCACTGACACCATGTTACCCCGTTAGCAGTCTGGGAGCCATGCTGGTTTGTGTGAAGCTGGGTTTTTCATCTACCTTACAAGTACACCAGACCTCTTTTTTAGTTACTTCTTGTCACAGATAAATGATACTGTGATTGCATCTGCCAGCTCTAACTGCTTAGATTAGTCTGGCACGTGCAGGAAAGAAACAAAATTCAGGGATAATGGAGTTTTTAATGACTTTCCTTTCTTGGAAGATATTTGGGAAGGAGACCAGAGGGAGAGAGTAACCCCAGTAACAACTGTTATTTGGCCTTAGACAGGGGGAAAGAGATCGTCTTGGGGCTACTTGGCTAGTGAGGCTATTGGCTGACAACAATCTCATTTTAAAAAGTGCTACTTAAGACGATAACAACTCAGATGTTGGGGAGAAACTCCTCCCTCTAGGGACCTCTGACACCAAGAGAGGCCTGAGCCTAATGCCGAAGTGCCCTCTTAGGGGCCAGACTGCCAGCCAGGACTTGGGCAGTCCCGCAGTCAAAGCAAGTGTCCAGTTCCCCTGAGTCCCTACTGCTGGTCTAAACTGGGCTGGGGGGCTGAGTGGTGAGACTGAGAGGTGTGTGGATGTCACAGAATAGCTCTCAATCCCAGGTACCCATCCTTCTTAGTAAAGAGGTTTTATCCTTTTATGTAATACTGAGTGATACTACCCCACTACCAATAACAGAATGCACTCATAACAAAATAAAGCATCAACAAGTAGCATCACTAACAAAATACAAATAATGGCCTAACAGATTAAAATTGTTTGAAAATTGAACTAGGGAGGGAAAACTAATTTTTTAGTATTACGGTTATGATCCCTTAGAAGTTTATTTCCTGATAAAGTTTCTTAATTCAGTTTATTTAATTTTTAGTACACCATTTATTATTCTACCCTGTCTGCCTCTGCATATCCATATTAAAGAGGGACTGGATAAGAATACTTGCTGTGAACTCATCCCCATGGGTTGGAATAAAAGTGCTCTCTCTTCACACATACCAGTTTGCTAATTAGCACCACTTTGAGCAGGGGAATACTAAACCTGATATTTAAGCCCTTCTCAAAATAATATTGTTCAAAAAAGTTGTTGCTTTTTTTAAAAAAAAAAAAGAAATTCATTAGCTGACTTCTGGTTGTAGAAGCTCCCTCTTGGTGCTATATTTCACATGTACCTAGGATAATTTGAACTAACTCAGATGGATTTATTGTGGTTTTATACCACTGAGGACAGAACTATGATCATTTTGTCATGTCATAAACTGTCCTAAATTTAATGCACCATATGGAGTTTACCACTTCAATCCAACTCCATCCCTTTGGAACATGGGGTAATATTTGGGGTGATTTCCATCTGTTTAGAGAATCAGTAATGCTAATCCCTCCTTCAGGGCCTCTGTATAATATTTTGCAGTGAAATTTGAAAAATCTCAACATGTTCTCTGAGTTGTAAGAAATGAATCATCTCAGATCCAACTGCTGTACAGCCATTTGTTTTCCTTCCTGGACTTAGTTCTATGGTAATAAGGTCCAATGGCTTTTAGTTAGTCTGGAATAAGTGCAGAGTAAATTTGCACCTGTTGCAATATACCATGTAGGCATTCCTTGTGAGAAACAGAGATGGTGATCACAGTCTTGATATAAGCTTAATTTATTTGAGGTTTAGAATGGCATAAATGGTTTGGAATCCATTCATCTATAGCAGTGGGACTGAAACTGGAATCAACTCTTATGTTTGACACTTACTTCTCCTTTATGACAGCTTTCTATTTTTACAAAAAAATATTTGTGAGTCTAGGTAGAACTTACAGCTATGGGGATCTATATTATTGCGTACCTTATTGTGTGTTTTATTTGCAAGTTTACTCAATACTAAAAGATACTTCCAACCAAATTTTGTTTAGAAATCTCTCTGTGCAGTTAGTTCACCCTTTATTGAAGATTCCTTTGTCTACAACAAACTTTCCTATTTTACACACTGATAAACAGATCTAGTAATAGGATTATTGCCTCTCATCTTATTTCTGCTACTGCAAGTCAGAATTAATTTCACTGAAAAGAGAATTGTATGGTTGTAGTGTTGGTATAAACGAGGTCAGAATCAAGTTCATAGTTACCATGGTTGGCTTCTTTGACATTGTTTCTTAATAAAGAAAGTTGACTTCCACATTTTCCAATGATCATGCCTCCCATGACCATAGATATTAGCAAATATTCAAAAACATTTTGGGGTCTTTTAATTAAAAATTTCTCAATCCATTTGGTAGTTAAGCACCAGAAAGTGAGAGAGCTACCTCACAATCCAAGCTAGTGACAGTATTGTGGATGAATGACAGAAGCTGGAATGGACATTTTTTAACTTAAGATATTGAGATAAACATTTCCTTAATTTATAAGTAATTTCAGGTGGTTGCTATGTGTGTTCTAGGTCTCCAGATTGTTTAGTTATACCGGACCACGAGGCAGATCCATGGATGGTGGGATACCACAAACGGCTAAAAATCTGGAAATCTTTGGGTTGGGTGTTATCAGAAAAGGTAGGACTGCAGACAGCTGGAATTCAGAGGTGCTGTTGTTGGCAATAGCTGATGTAGATACATCTCAAAGAACGGAAAGTCTTTCAAGCCATTAAGTAAAGATGTTGATTTATTGCAGAAATGATGAAAAACAGATTTTTTTTCTCCCTGAACACTTTATCCATACTTAGAATCATGCATAGACAGCAATTTTATTACTAATAAATAGAATTCTATATTTCACTTGAGGAAGTATACATCCCAGTATACTGGCAAATGTGATAAGGTAGATGAATAAAGGCATAACTTCTCTATTCCCTTATCTAATATTTATATCTAACAGTTGAAAACTGGAAATGATTCAGTGATAAACCTTGCATGGGCATATGTAATAAGAAATTGGAACATTTTAGTCTGAACAGTTTCCTAGTTTTTTTCACTAAACTACTTCATTTCTCCCACAACTTTGAACAATCATGGAAGCCTCAGGTGGTCCATGACGTGAGAAATTGGAACCATTGCTATATAAAAAGTAAAACACCTGTGGAGAAGGAGGGAAAATACCAAGGGTGTCAGATGCATCATCTCTAAAGAATCCTTTAAACACAAGGCTTACCTTGCCCACGTATTGAGTATCTGGACCTGTGTACTCCTCCAGCAAGAAAAACTGATTCCACATCCAACCACGCTTGGTGCGGTGCAGTGTTTTTCCACCAATCTCTGACAATCCTGTTATCCTTTCAGTGTGTGAGTGCTTGTTAGTCCTTTTTTGGAATGGCATCATATGAATTGCATGAAACATACAGCTCCAAAGCAAAACCGTCAAGGAGTAAGTCCTCATCATTTACAGTGATGCTGTTAGTCTCCACTCTTCTAATAATTCACCAGAACAAATTTTTCAAATGTTATATTCCTCTTGTAAGTAGGACCTAGAGGATGGATAAAAGTATTTGAGTAAGTTGCAATAATTTCGTTTCTCTAAGGCCATGGTTTTAGGGAAACAGAAATACCAATAGCCTAGTTATCACGACAATAACCCATGGAAATTACATATAACCATAAAAATAAAGACTAGTTGTATGTTGGAATATTTCCTTGAGACAACTACATGCAAGAATTACTCAGAGAGTCTTAAGTCAAGTTCTTTAATGTATCCTTCACTTCTTCTGTTTCACTCTCCCACACTGTATGTAGACATTAATTTAAAACACGATCTGAGTAAAATACTTCATCTGAAAACTAGCTACCAGCAGCATCCTGACACAATGAAACCTTCCAATCTAATCTCTCCCAGCTCAGCCTGATGCTATCCTCTCTTACTATCTGTTCAGTATTGTCTGCAAATCTGAGTTTTCTGTTCCTTCATGATTAATACAATCCCTTCTTCTCCTTTGTTAGCCCTCAGTTGTCCAGAGGATCCGCTTCTGTTTCTGCACAAAGGAACCCATAATATAAGATTAAATTTAAAGTATTATTGATGCCTTCAGCAGATTCCTTTTGCAAGAAAGAAAAAATACTTGTTAGCTAAGTTTTGGTTCATAGGAATCTTGCTGGAGTTAACAAAATTCTGCATTTGGGACAGAATTCTGCATTTGGAATGTATTTTATTTTTTCTCCTCCTGAATGATTGGGAATTTTCATTATGTAGAATCTTATTGTTATTATCATTTTTCTGAAACTGGCACTGATATTTTGTGTAGAAGTTTGTAAACAACATTTAATCAAAACCAAAGATTTTTTTTTTAAACCCATACTTGGCAGTACAACTGAGGTGCCTGATGTCCCAGTCTTTTCCAAAACCTGGGTTTCCTGTCAAGCCTGCTTTTGCTTTAGGATATCGTTAGCTGAGCTGTCATTGTATATTACAGAAAGCATAGGAAAACAATTCAGCAGAAAAAGAATTGTTTGCTTTGGGAATCGTAAGTCCATGAACAGTGATAGCAGCATGAAGCGACAACACCCAGAAATTTTAGAATACTGAAGTTTTGTAATTTTAAAAATACATACATACCTATCCTTCTTTCTCCCACAACCCAAGATCACCAGCAGCTACTTTCACTTTGGTTTTTTTAGGGGAGGGGAAGGGAGTCTTTTTCTGTACAAAAAGATAGAAATTTTTGGAAATAAGATGCCTTTTGTGAAAATTATTATTCAGTTGAGAACCAAAACTGTTTAATGGAAAATATTCAGTGAATTGTACTCTGAAGGACTTAATGATTAAATTGATAGAATTGTGCCCTTGTGTGAAGTTTTCCTTAAAATGATGATATTCTGTATGGTCTCAGGATCTTAACAAGCAATCCTGAAGGAAGATCAAAGTCTTAGCATTTTAGTAACTTCAAACAGAGTTTTAACTGAGCGAGAAGTGAAGGTTTGGAATATTTATCACTTTCTAACATCGTGTTCAAAAACAAAAAGAAAACAATTTAATAGGTGCCAAATTTATGCAGAAGATCATGGATGTAATGCAGGAAACTCGTATTTTCTTTTACTTCTTTATTTTAATTGAAGAATCAAGGCATAAAGTAAATTTACTCTGTTTGCATAAAATCATGCATGTACATAGATCTTGGTATACATTAGTGGATGTATTTTCTTTTAATTCTATAGGTATACTCAAAATGTTATTTTCTCCCTTGTAATGTTCAATATGTTCCTGTTGCATGCAGAGGGGCAAAGGGGAACTCTCCTGTGGCTAATTTAACACCAGGAAATTTGACATTAACTAGAAAACACGTTGTGTACATGATGATCTTGCCTTGTGATTGAAACTTACTGGAAACAGATAAAAAAAAAAAAAAAAACTTAGCCAATCTTTTATCCATGTCTAAATTTGATTATTCTAATTCCCTGTATAAGATAGACTGAAGTAGTTTTTGTCACTGAATAAAACTATTTATCAATGTAGAGCATAAGATCCTCAAATCCAGCCCACTGCACCATCTGAGGCAAATTGCAGAGCCTCTTCAGACTTTGTAAATTAGATCCTGGTTAAGGGACAGGAACTACTTCTTTTGAAAATACTGTACTCAAAAAGCAGATTATCAAGCTTGTCCAATGGCTCTGAAATCTCTTATCTCTTCTTGAGATACTCTTGCTTGATGTGTCCTCAAATAGTGCTCTTTCACAGCTGCATTACAGCACTTTTTGTTGGACTGCAGTTCAAGAATTCATCTTACATACATTCTGAATGATAACACATTTAAATATTCATATTGGATTTGATTGCTTTTGCTTTGTATATGAGTGATATGTTGCTACTTAACTATTGATTGCACGTTCAGTTTTGTGATAATTTCAAATGGCAATGAAATTTCAAATTTCAAATGCTTCACTTTTGCTTTTTCAAAACTACACATTTTTAATTTCCTGAAATTGCTCTCATTCCTTTCTGTCCAAACACTATTTGCCATACTCATTCACATGCAAAAGACATTTATACTACTCTTTTCTTTGTACTCAAAAAAATACCTCAAGGTGGTCATTGGCTTATGCATCTTGTGTCGTAGTCAGCTGTTCAACTGGGTCAAGAGTTGGTTTGGTAGGCTCAGAAGGTGTATTTTAATGCTGAAACAAAGGATTCTGGTGTAGTCCGGAAAAGTAAGAGCAGCTGTTCAAGGGACCAGAATGCACTGTGCACAGATGCTCTGAGCCTGCTATAAGAAATTATTTCTGTGAAAACACCAATTTTTTGACAGAGTTTTTTTCTCGGAGGAATCTAGGTTCCCATATTTTATCCCAGCCAGGACAGAACTTAATCTGAGATTGTTTAAAATGTGTGGTTTTCTGTGTAGTGCTGCCCTCTACTGATTTCCTTGCTAATTAACAGAAGGACTTTATTGCTACTGAGAGGAAAGGCAATATCCTTCATGTCAGGAAGGATAAGACAGTTTTTGCAATGACAAAAAAAAAGAAAAGAAAAGAAAAGAAAAGGAAAAAGATATAGCCCATTATTTCCCGCTTTTGGTTTTTACAATAGTTGGACATATTAGGTGTAAAGAGTGAGTTATTAGTCTGGATCAGTCTGGATCTACTGAACATTATGGTAAACATCTAATTCAATTTTTTCTAGGAGGAGCAAAGATCTTAAGTCTGAAACCAGAGAGAAGCGTTTTAATGGGTTTTGTTCTAAGTAACTGATCAAAATTATATATGCAATCTCTCTTGTTTCACTTCTGCTTCCACCATTTACTAGGTACAACAGTTAGTGGAAAATGGTTTACTTCCTAGTTGAATTGGAAACTTCTTTTCAGATGAGGTATTCATGTATTGAACACTTTAATGCCCCAAATTGTGGAGAACCTGCATTCTTTCCCCACTTTGCAAATCTGAGGATCTGAGTGGAGGCAAGAAATGCTTTTTATTTTTACGGTTTGAGGGATCTGTGGTGGTAGCCTAGAACCATTACAGTCTCTCCTTGCAGTAAGGACTCTGATACCAGAATCCTACAAGAGTTCCACGTAAATTAATTATCTCTCTATGAAACACATTATTCTCCTGAGCACATTAGCCACTGGAAAAATATATCTTTTAAAGTCCTTTTGAATGTGAAATATTCTATTTAGATTCTTCAGGTGTAGTGTGAAATAAGCCCTGCTGGGATCAATAGCAGGGATTTGTTAGCAGTGATGCCGATTTAAATGTTTCTATAGCAATTGCCATGGCAATGTTTTTAATCAGTGCAGCACATTCACTCACAAGCATGACATGAAGAAAGGCTAACCTTCAGCAACTTGATAATGTATCCCACATTAATTTGTTTCATTTGTTAATAGTGAAGTAAAATTCTGTTCTAAAAGAAAAGGGCCGTAATGCTCATGTATAGCTAAAAATAGCTGAGTCAACTTAAGTAGCAGTGCTTCATATTGCACTCACTAATCTTTAAATAGAAAGGGTGCAACTGATGTTCAGGATGATCCAAACAATCTGTAAAACTAAAATATGTATTTTAACAGGATATAGCAAGTATAAATCTTGTGTAGCCTGCATGCATGGAAGCAGTCTCATTGATTTTGGCTGTGTTTCTTTTGAAAACAAAATAACTGAATGTAGCTTTAATCTGCCTAGCCTGAATACTAAGAACAGTGAAGCTGTAACAACAAAAGGCTGTGCTACAAACTGCACACTGCCACCAATAATACCGAGACTTAGCTAGAGGCTAGGTCTGTGCCACTGTAGGTTCACTTTTATGACTCCCCTAACTAATTAAAGATAGCCCAGGTATGCATACACATGCTTCCCTCTGACTGCAGGGCTCAAATATTCTCTGAATGCAGTCGCCCTACAAACATGCATATAGACTGTGGATGTATCATTGATGGCTGACTTTCAAAAAGCAAGCTCCTTTTGTTTTTGTCTTCCTAATTTTTTCCTTCCCTCTCCCCTCTTCATAGGTAAAGATGGGGTTGGGGATAACATCGAAAGGATGAAAAGAAAACAGCCAATACACATCTTGACTGACCTCCCGTGCTGAACCTGGGAGAATCAAGAAAAGTGTTTTTGTTTATTTCTGACAGCTGAAATAGCTTTTAAGGAATGCCCAAAACTTAAGGGACAGATTTTTGACTGATGAACACCCATTCTTTGAGTATAAGTATTCAGATCCCATTTAGGAACAGAAACATGGGCCACCCAAAAAAAGAAACACTTCCACACTCAGCAGCTCCTGCTGCAAACCTTTCGGAACAGATTTTCAGAACCGCTTTTTGCCCATTGCGTTGCTGATCTGTTCAGCAGTATATAGAGTGGAGATAAGCTCAGCTAAAAATTTTGCCAGGAAACAGCTGAAGGCATTTCTTTATGTCTGGAACCACCAGTGCAGGTTCCCTTAGCTACATGAGTCAAGGAGTCACACGAATATAAATAAAGTTTTAGGGAATGTGAACTAATAGCAATTTGTATTGGAATGTATGTTGAATTAATGTATTTAGGCAAACAAAGCTATGGTTTGTAGGTGCATTATAAGAAACATTTATCTTGCTGTGACAAGAGAGAGTTAGCATTTATTTTAGAGTTTTACCAGCCTCTTGGGCACATACATTGGAGACACTGGTCCAAATTCAGCTCAACATGGCTTGAGTCACCCTCTCTATAACTCTCACAGTGAGTAACGCCAGTCCCCTAGGTGGGTGGCTCTGGCAAGAGAATGTGTTGATTCGTGTTTGGACAATCCCCACTGGCAAAGACTCATGAAGAGACACAGCTGTGATTTAAAGCAGCTGTCCCTGGGCAGTGAAAATACCATCTGCCCTTCTCTGGAGCAAGTGTCTTCCAAGGTACAGATGAAACTGTTTCTGGACTCTTTCTCCCCCAACCATCCTTCCGTCAGCTAGTGAATGAAGCCTGCAGCACTTCCAACCCATCCTGCATGAGGGTCTTTCAATTGTTAGCAATGGTATTCAATGAAGCTAAAAAGAGACTTTTAAAATATCTACTTTTGAGGCAGCAGCTCACTGGATTACAAAAGAAAAATGTGTATTTTCACATTAAAAAAAAGATGACCCTTTTTCTCCAATAATGAACCTTTTTACAGGATCTGCTTTTCATCAACATGAGGGGAACTAGGAAATATAGCACTTGTAAACCCTTAACACAGGCCTTTTGAAGATATTCCTTTGATTTTTAGTATCGATTTTTCTCCACAGGGAACACATTTCACTCTTATCGTGTAATGAAGCTGCATTATATGTTTTTATACCACACCTTATTTACAGATGCAACACATTCATCACATTCATGGTTTTTAAAGCATAGCCTTCAGAGACAGGAGGAAAAATAAATGCTGTCATCAAAGCAAAATTCTTCTCTTTGCTTCCCCTTTAAGATTGTCTTAAGTTCTGTCACTCATGAACTGGTTGGCTGTACTTTGATATTGATACCCTGCAATATTTAAGGCATTTTTTGGTTTGGGGATTTTTCATAAACAACATAGCCCTCTATCTGCCCAATACAAAACAAAGCAGTATCCGGAGGTGTAGGCCCACTGTTTTCCAGACATGTCGATTTTCATCAGTCTCTCTGCACGAAGCAGATGAGATTCACCTATGACAGCACTGTTAATGACAGGATGTACTTACAGTTCTCCTGGTAATTGGGACTACGTGCTTTCGCAAAATGACTTTTTCTTGCAGCTTTATTATGCAGCAGACCATGCTGGTGACACAGCTAGGCCCCAACGAAGCAGACTGAGATTCCATGTCAGGTGCCTCCTACCTCTGCATATCTCCTGAGCATAGCATGTAGCAGGATGAGAGCTTGCTAAACTTTCTCAGTCTGCAGCTTGCGTAATGGCCCAAGAGGTTGTTACAAGCCAGAATTTCTCGGAATAAAGACATCTTCAAGCTAGTATTTCCCAGATTTCTAAAAACCATTAATCTCTTCCATCCTCCTGTTTTTTGCTCATGTACATGTGAGTCATTAGAAATCTTGTTCTTGTAGAGAAGGATCATGAAAATCAGACTTAATTACTGCCTGCAAGGGAATATACATTCACTTCTCTCGACTGGAAAAACTCAGTTGCTGACCAATTAAAGGTAGTTAGCAGATTTGGACTGGTAATTGCAGCCTGTTGTTGCTGCATCCTTCCCGAAGGAACTGAGCAGCTGCTGAATGCTGTCATTTATCAGAGCTCAACCCCCATTATGCCCTTCTGCTGTCTCCAAGGGGATCACAAAATCAAGTCTCATCCTCAGAGCTGAGCAGACCCCTTGTAAGCATAGGAATTTGTGCACAGAAATAGTGCATAGGTTTAATATAATTTTTTGCTATTTGTTATCTCAGTTAATCTGAAAGGAGTCTGATGCAGCTGAGGCTTCAGTCTTTATTTCCATAATAAACACCCTAAAATACCTACAAGTGGTAATTCTACCACTTACAGGAATAATATAGACATCAGAAATATAAAGTACAATGACTTTCCTTTTTCTCATTTCTGGGTCTCTTTTCCTTAGAAACAAAAAAACATCACTCCCCTCCAAACAACCAAAAAGGCCCTTCACTTGCATCTTATTTGACTTTATTAATGAAAGACAAATGCAAAACATGAACAAATTCTAAATAAGTGTAATAAAATGTTGCTTATACTGTTAGTATCCTAATAGTCCAAGATGAGGATGTCTTCAACAAGCAGACATCCATGATAGTGCATAAGGATGGAAAAACATATAGTGATTTTTCTCCTGTACGTTTTCTCTGTCTCCAAATATTAGGTATTTAGTAATCGCCAATAGATTCTCTCTGTCATGTCTTTCTCTCTTTTTGCTTTGATACCACCTAAGCTTCTAGGACCCACAACATTCTGCAATGTTTAACAATCTTGTGAAAAGAACCAACCTTTTTTGTTTGTTTTTGAACATTGTAACTGACAGCTTTATTAAACAACTCATACTGTCATTGGAAGACACAGTAAACAGTCATTACCTCTTCACTCCCTTTGCCACTGATGAATGTATAGACTTAAATCAACTTCTCCTTCAGTTATCTCTTTTCCAAGATGAAAAGTTCTGTGAGTGCCTGCTTAATCATTCTTTTTCTGGAAGCTGTGCCGTACTTTTGATTGCACCTGTAGCCCTCCTCTGAATCTCTTCCATTTTTTTAGTGCATCTTTTGAGTTTGGAGTTCATAATTTGTTGCAGTATTCAAGCTGCAGGAGCTTCATGCATATATAGACAGCAGCTTAATCACATTCCCTACTTAATTTCATCATGATATATGGCATTGTTTGCTTTTTTTGGCTGCTGCCGGAGCTCTGGGCTAAGATTTTCCTGTTATTATCTATTGTTACATTATGGTGTTATTCCCCAATGGCAATAGTAAGACTTTATTATTTTAAACATAAAATCTGGCTTGTACCATGTGTGCGGTTTTACATAATTTCATAACAATTTCACCACCCATCATTTTGGTGTCCAGTCACTGTATTTCATAGACTACAAATGTATATATAACAAACTACTATAGTTATTAAACGATTTTAAAGTAGAGACTGGTTGGCATGGCAAGGCTCAAATCCATATAGCCAAGCTCTCTCCTTCTCTGCCCTGCCTCCCTCCAAATCAGGGTTACCATGTCCTTATCATCTATGAGAAATCACCCTGGGCTTGGTCCTCAAACAGTCAGGAATTTTCTGGGAGTGTCAGTTGGTACAGGCTAAACTGATGTTAGGAACTGTAATAACAGTGAAATGGTATGGACAATTACATTGCAAAAGCCAGTTTCCTTGCCAGGTGAAGTATATTAGTATAATCATAGTCATAAGATCCATTTGCAAGCTTTTGCAAAGGCCCCTTGGCTTTATTATGCTGAATGTCACTTGCAAAGTTTTTCACCTTGATATTTAAACCTGTTTTCAGTTTATTTATGAGTATGTTGAGCAGCGCTGGCCCTAGTACAGATCCCTGTGGAATATACAACAGACGTTATTTCAATGTGAAAACTCATTATTTACTTCTTCCTGCTGGTTTCTGTCATTTAATCAATTACTGATATACACAGGGAACTTCACTTCTAGCTCATGGCTGCTTAAGAGCCTTTGGTGAGTGACCCTGTCAAAAGCCTTCTAGAAGCAAAACTAGATCATACCAAAGAGGTCAAAGCTATCCATATGCTTGAGAACTCTTTCAGAGGGCTTGAACATGTCTGTGAGGCAGGACTTCCCTTTCCAAAAACTATACTGACTTTTCCCCGGTATGTCATGTGTCCAACAATTGCATTCTTTATAAGAGTTGTTAACAATATCACACGTTTGGGCCGCAGACTTTGTCCCTGTGATTTGTCCCTTGCAGAACTGAAACTGTTTTTTAAAAGTTGGCATCACATTTGATACCTTGGAATCCTCAAGTATCAAGGAAGTTAAAGTGAAAAGTTAAAGAAAATAACGAATATTTCAGCAGTTTCATCACTGAGATTCCTGATAGTATGTGTGAAGTCGCTGCCATTTACTGTGACTTGAAATCCCACTGTACTGAAATTAGATCTTCTCATGAGTTCCTGGTTAAATAAATAAAAGAAATAATAAAACAATCTGGCATTTAATTCTTAAGGGTTTATAACCCTTTCTGTTTTCTCCTGAAAACTGTGACAAATGAAGCACAGAACAGTGGGTAGTCACAAGAATAGCACTGATGGTAAAGTTTTTCATGGAACTTCCCAAAAAAGTTCTCAGATTTTAATTATAGCAGTTAAAATCAAAATATTTCCCCAGCCTCTGATGACAGAAGAGGTATCACACAGATACATGGCACTGGATGTTGGGTGTATATGCTGTTCTAGTGGACCCCCTTTCTGCTATTTGTTTCCTAAGGCCTTATTCTCTCTCCCAAGAGCTAGTAGTCTAGGTGTAGCCAGTCAAAATTCCTCTGGTGCTTGACAGTCCTGCAGAAAAGCCCACCAAGAACTTTGATCAGTAGCTCAGAGTTTGGCTTCCATGCTAAATTTCATATTGAAATTTTGATTACTTCAAGTTTTAAAGCCCCCTGGGGAAAGAAATCCTCTAAAAATCAATCTTTGGGGATTTTTTTGCCCTATTGAGGTTTCAAAATTTTCTATAGTATTTTGTGAATTTGCCCTCTTCAAATTTCTTCCCTTAGTGCAGACTTTATATGTGGTTTATTGTTGCTACCATGATAGGCAACTTCAGAAGACTTCAGACCCACCTGGAACTGAGTCTAAAGATGGGGAAATATGTCATCTGCATATGCATTTAATCATTCAATCATGCTCTGATGAGACTGCAGTTGTTATTGCTGATACTAACTGTTTTACTATTTGGTTTCTTTGTTTCTAGCAACCAGAGACAGAAATAACTAGTTTACTTTTCTTAAGATACCAGTTAGGTTTCAAATGACATGTGATATGTTCCCTTTGGTAAAATCTGAATGAGACTTGAGAGTTTAATAGTCTATATCTTGGTATGAATTCCCGGGGCATGCAGATTTTCATGTGATTTATTTGGTTTAATTCAAAACACACATAGTACCCTTCAGATAACATTCCAGCATTACCCCCTATATTTTTCTTCCCTTTTCATTAAAACTCAGTAAGAAGCAAAAGGTATAACTGCATGTATATGGTTCCAGTTTCAGAGTGAAAAAAGAGTAGAAATATGCCTGAACAAAGTTGATATAACAAAACATTTGCTTTATGTTTGCTCTAGTGTTTTTTGTCTAGCTTTGCCCAAAATGGCAGGGCATCATCAAGCTTTAAAACTTTCACACATAAACTCAAAAGCCAGTGACTCTCTCCCTTCCTTCTCATATTCCTAAAAGATGAGGGAAAAGGGTATATGAGGGACCATATTTATGTTTGGGATCCCTACTGCTAAGACAACTCATAAAATATCTGGCTTCATAGAAAACAAATTAACTCAGTCACATAACAGGAAAAAAGAAAGTGCATAGTTAATCTGTACATAGGGATGTGTATGTAAGTCCCTTTTTTTGGATCTTTTCTTGGTTTATGTAGGAATAGATATTTTACATGAAACAAAGTTATAATTCCTACAAGTGAATTTACTCCCTTCTTTTCATCTTTGTGATTCTGCAATCATTACAGCCAAATTTATATGTCAGTTTTTAGTAGTATGGCTGGGGGTACACAGTATCAGTTAGTGAAGCAGTTTCATTACTACTGTAAATAAAGCATGCTAAACTGCCCTTTTTTTCTTAACTCTGAAGAACTGTTACTATATGAACTAATCACAGGCAGTTCTTCATGGAAAAGAATGTACCTTCATCTACATCTTATTACTACAGTGTTGATTTTAAAATAAACATTTTATAGTTACAGTTACTAATAAACAGAGTGAATAATAATGATCCAGCATAGTCAAATGCAATTGCCCTATTGCAATTCTGGATGCTGTGAAAGGAAAACACATTGCAAAGGTATAATTAAGATGGATATAATGATATAACAATTTTTAGTTGGTATAAATCCAAATAATTTTTTAACGTATAGCACAACATCTTAATGAATGTTCAGGAATGGCTATTTTTAGTACTGGAAAATGCTAAACAAAGCCTCCAGAAAAATTCCTTTATATGTACCTGTGTAACATCTATATTTTATATAAAGGTAATAAGAAAGCAATAGTATGGATTTTGAGTGAAATAAAGTCTGTCTTCTAACTGACACAGCTGAAGTCATTGAATAGTGCTACTGAATTTTTCATGAACATTTTTTGCCAAAAATTTTATTTCTAGTTGTCTCACAGCAGCATACATGGAGACATGGAGAAAGTTGAACCTGTTGTATAATGTGGAATTATGCCTAGATATTAATATAGAAGAATCGTGGTACACCTCCAATACTTGGGAAAGCAAAATCCAAGTTCAGAATTAAATATAACTATATCTACAAAGCCAACATTGTTTGATTACTAGTCTTACATTAGGAAAAAAATCTTAAATCATAGGAGTTTAGGCTCTGTCACTATTCACTATTTTGTGTTGACTGATACCTTTTAAAGTTTTACTCTTTCCTCACCTTTTCCCATCTAATAAAACACCTTTTATTTTACAGGAATGATTTTTTTTCTTCTAAAAATGTTATATGTCTTTTAATTCTTCAAGGTTATGTTCAAAAATTTCCTGAAGCCAATGCATATAAGTCTGTGGACTTTCATCTAGGTCAGAGTTACGCTGAAGATTTTAAAAGAGAAACTGAAATGACCATTTATTTTATTTTTCACTCACAGTTCCTAATGAAGTAATATTAGTGTAGGAACAAAATTTGTTCCTTTCTGGTCACTTGTCCAGAGAGTAAGTTAGCTTAAGCGCTTTCCATCAATCTTCTGTTTATTGTTCTCCTTCATTTTGTATTAACAGCACTGCTAAAATAAGGAGCAATCCATGAGAGAATTTTATGTTCCAGTTTTTATAGGTACTTGATAGACTAATGTTTAACATATTTCAAAAATATTCTAGCTACAGCCCTAGCTGGGAAATGCATGTCTATTTTTATAGAATGTAGAGATCTGCAATATAAATGTATTTTGCAAGAAACTTACAAAAACCTTGGTTTTATTGGCTGTATTTATCACTGTTAAGCAGGATCTGGAGGAAGAACAGAGAGGCTTGTGTTAGTTTTTTGTTGTTAAGGACATGATGAGCTTTCTTATTATTGCATACTAGATATGAGCTATCCAAAAGAGGGAGCCATAACATTATACTATATCTTTCCAATTTATGAGACAGTGAAACTGCATACATTCTTTTATTCATTTTTCTTAATTGTACTTAAGGATGATGTTTGGTCTGAGGTTTTTTGGTTTTATATGAATAAGCAATATATTTCAGAACTAGATAATACATGCTAATAATCTTACTGGATATGAGTGAAATGGTTGTACTAAAGTCAAATATACTTAAACAAGAGAAAAACACCCTGTCATAAAAAAATGTCTGAGGAATTTCTCTTGCTCTTGATTACACCACATGCCTTTTTACTAACTGTGAGCAAAGAGTTTAATCTCTCTGTACTCATTTCCACTATCAAAGAGGAATGCTTGAGGTATTTTTGAAACATAACTTTGATTGCTTGTCTCTATAAAAAGTAAGATCAACATAAAATACTACTCTTAATAATTGATGACACGTCCAGTTCTATGAAACCTTTGCTTGGAGGAACACAGTACTCATAAAGGCATTACTCATGTTTTCAAAAGCATGGACTGGATTGGCTTCACACCTGAAAGGTCAGTGGACTAGGACATATCTGAAGGAATAGAATAGAAAAGCACAGTGTGATCAATAACACTTGCTTTACTTTCATAACTTCTTTAGAGCATTCTCTTTGCCTCTTCCTGATAGTTCTGTGTACCACATGGGGAGTCATGCACACCCCAGTAAGCCTATGTGAGGAGGGACTTTCGGTATTTTTGACATAAGAGGAGCGTTGATAGTTGTTTAATCCCTTTCTAATATTTTTGAACTAAATTATAGGTTTGATTTACCTGTTGCTTTACAAAAAAGCTCTCTTGCTGGTTTGGTTGTGGACATATCTATCTCATTATTTGGTAGCGATGTAGTTGGAGGAAAGTAACGTTAATGTTGGCATTACAGACCTATTTTGTAAACGAGAAAAGAAAGGCAAGGTTAAAACCCTAGAGATGCAAGTCCAAATACAAATTCTGTGGTTGAAAGCACATATGCTCAAATATATATGAAATTATACATGAAACTTACGTGAAAATATATGCTACCCCTTGTATGGAATGTGATTTTTTTGAATTGCTTGTGGTATTTTTCTTTCTAGCCTACATATGCTATATAATCTAAACCATTACATCTTTTTTCTTTTTTTAGTGAAATGAATGCTGAGTAAATAAGAAAAGAGGAAGGCAAGTGTAGGGAAGGGAAAGAGCAAGTGTACTGAGGAAGAGAGGAAAAAGGAGAAGAGAGAGGATAGAAACACTTGAGAACAAAAAAGTTGCAGGGAAGGGGGATAAGTGTTCTTCAGAGAACTGTATAAAAAATTCATAGCATATATTTGTTAGATAAAGTTTGGCTGTCCATTAGAATCACTGTTTTCAGTTACTCAGTTCAAGAAACATGGATCTGGCTTTTTCAGAGCTACTGAGTATCAGCAGGTCCAGGAATTAAACTGATTTTGTAAAGCTCAGCAACTCTAAAAACAGTCTATGTTACCCTGGGTCTATTGTTTCATTTATTTTGAGATCCACTAAACTTTTCTGTCCCTAGCTTTTTCCTCACTGGAGACATGCATAATAGTAGTATTTTCTCCATGTGTTTTAAGAACCTCTGCTACTTTTTGTGGAACTTCAAAGGTACACGTCTGGGAATAAGCATTGTTCACAGAAATCAGTATTTACCACAGTGGTATCTGAAGTCACCTAACAGTTTCTACTGCATTATAATATATAGATAAGTTTTAGGAAAACTTCTATGTTACTGGGGTTATGATAAATTCTAAGAGTGACACCAGTGCAAAGTAGACAAGTAGGACTGCACATTTTTTTGAGAAAGCAATCAACTGAATAAAGTACAACAGCATAAACATTCCATCTTAAAATAGTTTAGCTGAATAAAGCAACTAAGCAGTTTCTTCTTCATTCTGAAACTCTTTAGATAGTTTTTGCTTATCACATAAGGTCAATTCAGCCTATGATGTGCCTTGTTGAAACAGCTTGTGACTTGCCCTCCTAATAATTTGCTCCAACAACACATTTGAACTCAAAACTTGAAAAAAGAGAAGATCGTTTACAGCTATTTATGTTCAACAAGTTATTATTATTTGTTAAGAGTTGTTCACCTTTAATAACTTACGCTCATTACCAGTATTTTTCCACATTTTCTGTAAAAGAGAACTTCTTCAGTTGACATGTTTTAAAATTTAGGCTTTTCAGTTTTAGTATCAATACTTCATGAGCTTTTATTATATTGCCTCACAACATGTAAATAGCTTTCCACTTTACCACTTCTGTTCTGACGTGGCATGCTTTAGTAGTTAATATGAAATAATAAAACCACTTCAATTATTGAAGGCCTTGTTATCTAATACAAAATGAAATACTTTATCTTAACTTCCAGATTGAACCCCCCTCCCACTTGGGTTATAATGAAATTGAGTAATTTTGCACAGAAGTTAATTTCATAAAATAAAATAAAATTGTTACCAGCTGCCATTAAGTCATCATAAAAGAAATTATGAGCTTGAGGTTAAACCTATTGCTTGATCTTTAGCTTTCCCTTTTGTTTTTGTTGAATAAATAAGAAAATACATTTGTTAACATCACCTTGTGAGTGTTGAAATTATAACAGACAATGCGTTTAAAAACATACTACATGTGAAACTTTCCTCATTTGGATGTGACCCTTCAGAATGTAATTAAAAATAATAGTGCTTACTCCAGACATATTTTTCCTTTCTGTTTACCCTGTTCGCATCTGAAAATCGCGTTTTCTCCAATTACGTTCACTGAAGTTCTTTTATGTGCCATCAGACTTACTTTGAATACTCCATTACCAAGTCAAAAAGGGTCATACTTTCAATTTCTTGTTTTGTTTTTATCATGTAAGTCCTCTGTCATACAGTGAACTACAATTAATACTTAATTACTGTTTGTTTTTAATGCAGGTTGTATCTGCACCTACACTAAAAAAGGTGGTCTTAATAAGAATTTAAGTAGTTACTTCATAGTTGGAATTCCCAGTTTCTGGTGAGTTCTCTGTGACACGTACAATTATAATTTTGCTTTTTCTTTCTGAAAGCCAATGTATTCCAGATTTCTCTGATGTGTTTATTTCAGTATCATGTTTATTTTGGCATGCATTCAAAGCTTAAGTGTGGTAAGACACTCTTTATTTCCATTCTTCTTTTCTCCATCACTTACACAGGACATTATTTCAATAAACAATTAATCTTTGTAGGGGTGGGGTTTTTTTTCTCTTGCCTACACACACTGTATTTTCTCTGCTCAGGTGTGCATAATATTATTCATATTTTTTGCTGTTCTATTCTTTGCAGGAAACTTTCTTCCAAGTCATGTAAGTCAGTAAAATAATTCTGCTAACTTCAGTGGCTTACAGTTATGGATTTGTTGCATTTCTGTAGTTTTTCTGCTTTTTGTCTGGCGTTGGTCACTTAGTGTCTCTGTCTTTTAATGAAATTTTCTTTAATGATATATACATATTAATGCCTTCTAAAGTAATGGCTTCTTCAACACGTGTTATTAATGTACACATTTTGATTTTGATTTTTTAAACCAAATATTTCTTAGCCCTGTGTATAATTTTAAAATCTGTACTGTGTGTTTATCTATTGTTCTAATTACGCAGTACTCAAGTATAACTGTCTATTTTATCTAATAAAAGAATTTATTATTTTTATGAGCAGTATGTTCATGGTATGCTATTTATCCAGTGTTAAACTATACTGAAATTATGTTTCAATCTCATTTTGATACATGAACAAGCTATAATTTCCCTTTCTCTCCCAGCCTGTACAGAAAGAAGCCTCTTTACACTATCTGGATTTTCCTCTAACTTTATGCTCTGATATATCAGAAATCAGTATTTGTTGGCATTTTGCAATACTGTTTTTCTCTGACATTTACTTTGCAAGGAACATGGAGTTATTCCACTTATTTTTTTGAATACTGATGAGTTATTTGCAGAAGATAATGCATTTTTTGAAAATAATTATACAAATAATTTTTTTCTTATACTATATGTAAATGGGCTTTGTCATGTAATATTATCTATCTACTCACATTATATTCACATGCACATTATACAAATTAATGTGGATTCTGCACACAAACCCTGTGCAGGAGGAAGGGCATGAAGAGGCTGGAAAAAAAAAATTCTTATCATTTAACATTAGTCCTGATTACATAATAGTTGACCATTTCCCCACTAGTTTGGTTGCTATTGCCCAGCCTGCAGGCTCTGGTGTGTGTCAAACTCTTCAGGCGTTCCTGAACAGTTGCATAGCAAATTCTGCCCTTTCTGTCCCTTTGCAGCTCTCAGGTCCTCTGCTCTGCTTATTAATGACTGTGACAGTATTTCCTCCCTTTATAAAGATTGAATCTAAATGTTACTGATGTCCATGGGAATATTCAGCTAGACAATGTTGAGCTTTCCATCAGGAGTATGTGCACTTCTGTTGTTTACTTGGAGCTTACACTTAACTGCTTTCATAGAACACTTTGAAATACTTTGTTGTAATTACTGACTGGTAATTGGTAATTTCTGAGGGGCACCACATGAATACCAATTTACTTGGTCTCTAATACAACACTGATCTTTTAGTTCAGTCATAGTGAGATAGAACCATATCATTACAAAGGCATTACATATGATGCACTAATATTATTTGTATAATTTTCTCAGGTTCTAGTATTTCTTCTTCAAGATTTAATTTCAGCATTTTATTCGGTGCTTAATGAGAAAACCTATTATTCAAGTTAGTGTATTATTTTTTAGTGAACAATAAGTTATGACTCTGTTTATACATTTCTGTTGTACCAGTATTCTAACAGGACTTCAAATTCAGTAGTAAAATTATTTGTTTATTCTTATCTCTGCTGAAGTCAAAGACAAAACTTGAACTTAAGGAATGCAGACTTATGTCCATGCAAGTTCCTGAACTTGTTAATAGCATATTAAAACTAGAATGGTTAAAACTTCTCTTTTTTAAAACTGCAGTCTGTGACTTCTGTCTGTTCTCCTGTCGTTCAGATTTATTAGTGATATCAAAATCACAACAAAGTACGAATAAAAAATTCTCCACTCTCCAGTCCTTTCACAACCTTTCCCTTTGTGTGCTTCCAGTATTTGCAGTATATGAACACAAGGTTACTTAGGACACATATCTTTCCTTATAAACCTCAAATCTGTTGAAAATGTAGTAGACAAATACTGTTCTAAGTTGTTTCCTTTTTGATTACTATGGTTTAAAGACACTGTAAGTGTTTTCCATCAGGGAAGTGGGATTCAATATGATGAATTTAAACCTGCTTGTAATTGGCAGATATATTTTTTGTATGGGTCTCTTGAAAACAGGCTCCTTAAAAGTTTGCAGGCTCACAGGGTAAAAAACACTCACTTAAAACGGTGTGTCCCTAGAGAGCTAGGTAGTGTTGTGTTCTTCTATGAGAACTGGGTTCAGCGCCTTTAATTTAAAAATGTTAAATTGACTTTCACTTAAGTAATAGGCAATATTTTCCATGTTGGGGTAATGCATAAATATTATTAATATTTCTATTAGTTAATTATTACAATTTTTGCCAGGCAGTCATTATCGGTGGACATTAATATGATAGAAGAGCATATAACTCACGGGTGGCCTGGTCAATGACTGCCCTAATAGGATGACAAACTGTGGACGTCCAGTGATGTGGGTGCATGTATTTAGGCTAGGTTGGATCCTATGCTTTAGCCCAGTCCCCAGCCTTTCCTGGCAGTCTCTTAATGACAGAGTACAGACATTAGTGATTGTTAAGACCTTCTGAATCTTTCATTGCTCGAACATCAATAAGGTGTTTAAGACCAACATGATGGTGACAATAATTCTTTTGACCAAGAGGTCAGTGAGACTTGGAGTGAGGGTAAGGATCTTTTCCTCCACTTGCTAAACCAGTTTGGTCTCCAGAGCAAAGGGAAAGAACTTTTTCACTGACACATCACACCATGGCGGAGGGTGCCACCCTCTTCTTCCTCACTTGCCTCGGAATGAGGACCACTCAGAAATGTCTGCCCCCTCCACTGTCCTCTCTTCAAAACAGCAAGTCTCTCTGACCCCACAAAACTCAATAGTCCTCCAGCTCAAACCCCAACAAGGACATAGAAAAGCCAGTTGCTCCAGAAGGCAGTGAGGCCAGGCCCTATGGAGGTGTAAAGAGTATGAGAAAAGATGAATCTTGGAATGTTACGATACTGCTGTCACTCTGGCAGATAACAATTTTGGTAATTGGCCTAATGTAAATTAAGATTCTACTGGGATCTTGAGGTGTTCCTGCTCACTAGCAGATGCACTCTATAAAATTATAATGCACCTGACTCTCACTAGTAAGTCAATGCCAACTTTTTATTTACACTTATTTATGCCCATAAATGCATATATATACATAAGTAAACCATATGTATGTTCTTGCATTTAAATATTGAGGTTTTTTACACTGATTACTTTTAAATTTCTTTCACACTGTGGACAATAATCCAAATGAACACTGACAAATACTTCTTATTAAATTCTCACTGAGATAAACTACAAGTTTTAACATCTATTGCTGGCATTGATGAATATGGCTGGCAAAGTATTAAGATGTATCAATTCTCAGACACAACAGTTTAACATACCATATGGTAACATTTCATTTCATGAGGAAAAAAAATCACAATACATGCTGCCTCCAAAGATGAACACCATTATATTTCAGGGCAAATAACAGTTCTTCATCTTTTGAATGGTATAGATGCTGGTTTTTCACCCACACCTGAAAAAACAATTGCTTGTAAATGGAGGTGGTAGTTTTGTCCTATGACTACCTTTTTATTTAAATCTTAACAGCTACAATTCTCTTTTTTATAAATAGGATAAGAAATTTTGCATGCTCTGTGGCAATCCTGAAAACCTCGTACTTCATTCAGTGTGCCTTAGAATTAACCATTACAGACTACCTGGAAAGGAGAGAGAACATGTCTATATCTTCCTTCCTGTCTTTCAGATACCTGTTAGTGGCCACTGGGATGGAAATTTCTGTTTAAAAGGAGCATGCTCACATCACTTGACCTGTCAATTATCAGGATAAAGCTAAATTTCAGGAACAATTAAATAAAGTAGGCATAAGAAGTCAACTTTGTATTTGTATTGTAAAGGGGCATTTAAATGAAAGTTATCAGAGGTATTGCTTTGTCTACCTTGGTGTGATCATTTAGATGACCATATAGTAAGGCTGAATATATTCCGAAAACTGCATTATAGCAACAAGATTCCATGTTCCCTGAAACTTTGTCCCTGAGGTGAGAAACATCGAGACAAGCTGAAAACCGCATTTTGAAATAGTCACTTAAATTTTCTGAAGGTAGGAATTTTGTCAATACATGTAATCAGGAAGAAATTGTATGGGTATTAAAGTAAATACAGATGCTTCACTGAAAGTAATCAGTCATGCCATATAAATGTATTAAGTTGGTTTAGTCATCAGTTCCTCTTCAAGGGAATTCTTGTCTTAATACAAAGTTATTGAATGAAGTGGAAATTGTTTCCTGAAAATCTCCAAAGCATAAACTGAGGATGACTGGTCGTTGGACTCTGGGAACTACTGGCTAGTCAGCTTCACCTCTGTGCCTGGTACGGTCATGGAACAGATCCTCCTGGAAGACATGTCAAAACATATGGAAGGCAGGGAGGTAATTAGAGACAGCCAACATGGCTTCACCAAGAGCAAATCCTGCCTGACTAATCTACTAGCCTTCTACAATGGACTGACTACATCAGTGGACAGGGACATACAGATGTCATCTATGTGGACTTCTGTAAGGCCTTTGACACAGTCCCCCACAATGTTCTACCTACTAAATTGGAGACCTACAGGTTTGATGGTTGGACTGTTAGATTTATAAGGAATTGGCTGGATGGCTGTGTCCAAAGAGTTACAGTCAATGGCTCAACATCCAAGTGGAAACCAGTAACAAGTGGTATCACTCAAGGGTCTGTAACAGGACCAGTACTGTTTAATGTCTTCATTAATGACATAGACAGTGGGATTGAGTGCACCCTTGGCAAGTTTGCAGATGACACCAAGCTGAGTGGTGCAGTTGATATGTTTAAGGGAAGGGTTGCCATCCAGAGGGACCTTGACAGGCTTGAGGAGCCTGTCAACAAAGGCTCATTTATCTTCCAGGCCCGCACCTGGGCTGGGGCAATCCCCAATATCAATACACGCTGGGGGACAAAGGGATTGAGAGCAGCCCTGTGGAGAATGACTTGGGGATACTGGTGGATGAAAAACTGGACATGAGTCAATGACTTTAACCTGAAAGTGGGCAGGTTTACATTGGACAGGAGGAAGAAATATTTTACAGTGAAGGTGGTGAGACACTGGAACAGGTTGTGCAGAGAAGTTGTGGATGCTCCATCATTGGAAGTGTTCAAGGTCAGGTTGGATGGGGCTTTGAGCAATCTGATCTAGTGAAAGATGTCCCTGCCCATGGCAGGGGGGTTGAACTAGATGATCTTTAAAGGTCCCTTCTGACCCAAACCATTCTATTATTCTATGATTCTGGATTGATGATGTAGGCAGAGCAGCTGTTTTGCAGTGTTTTCTTCTAATATTTACCAGTCTGGATCTGGTGTTAAAGAACAGAAACTTGAAATGGCCTGCAGAGTTCTCCTCAACTGAGAGCACATAAGCATCTTACCTTACCTGATACTGGCTAGAACATATACCAGTGGAGACTTTACAATGCAAGTACATGCATGGCTTTCATGACACTGATGCTGTGCACATAAAAAAATATATATACATATAACTATATTGATATCATTATGGATATTGAGATCTCTAGATCTCTTTACGTCTATCATCTCTAGCTCTAAAATGATATCAGTATCGATACAGATATAGATATAGCTGCATGTATGCACATATACATGCGTGTGTGTTTTCACCACAGGCAATGACATTTCAGGATTTTTTTAATTGCCTACTAAACTCACAGGTTGACTATCATGAAATGTAATTAGTGCTAATCAACTTGAGGTGAAGGAAGCAGAAAATTGATGTGACATTTATTTTCCATTCTACAGCAAGGTCCCCCTATTTATGTTCCTTAAAAGCATGTTTTTTCAGATTTCAGCTTTCAGTCTGTACAAATTAATGATTCTGATGCTATTTGCACACAACATTCATTTTGGTTCCATTTGTATTGTAGCTGCCCACAGTACTGCATTTAAAAAGAGCTCAAATCAAGTAATCCAGAGTCTTATGCTGGTTTACACAAATCTTTATGTCGCTTCAGCTTTGTGAATCTACTTTTGAAGCTTTGTAGAAGGAGCCAGCCTGCCTGCCTTCCTTTCTTCCTGCCTTCCTTCTCCAGAGAACTAGTGATGCTTTCTACCATGTTGACAGGGTTTCTTCTAGTGGCTCTAGGCATGTCCTTTAACAGTTACATCAGGCTACCCAATGTGTGTTTCTGCCCTGGCTTTGTCTTGTTTGGGATCCCCATGTGTAAGTCCTAGGAAAGTTCCCAGTGACATGCATGGGACATAGCTACTGTTTCAAACTACCTGCACTTCCAGAAAAATATCACTTATATAGTTAACCTGAGTTTATTTTCTGCCAGTTAAAAAGTAGTGAAATTCTTTTTGAATAGAAGTTGAGATCCTCTTTATGTCACGAGACCAGGAGCTTTAATCCTATGCTGGTTAATCTTTAAGACCCATTTTAGCTCAGTTCAAAACTCAAGCTGTGAATATATGTTACTCCTAATGTGTTACACACACAGATCTGTACACAAACTACACAAGAAGTATCTGGTCTCATCTGCAATTTTTAGGAAATTTTCAGATGTATGTTTTCTCTGAAATCATCATTTTTATATTACTAGCCATTACTGAGTACATCTCTTGAGTAATCAAAGGTAAATATGGCCCTGTGTCTGTGTATAGCAGTGCAGTTCACTATTTAGTCAAACAAATGCTAAATAAACATAATCCTTAAGGTAGTTTAAAAAATTATCTATGCTACCTGTAGGCTTTTAGTTTTGGGAAAGTATTATGAACTAGAATCTGGACATGTTGGGGACAGAAAAAAACATAGAGGACCTCTGTATATTTGAGAAGTTTATTCTATGTGGATCCATATTGTACAAGGCTGTTAAAAAAATTTGCTCTGACATGTAAATGTGAATTGGATGAGTGTAAAGTTAAATAGCAAATAAATAATTAGAGTGAGCACCATTGGCAAGAGTGCTAAATCTTTCCTTCTAGTGGTTCACAGAATCACAGAATGACAGAATGACAGGGGTTGGAAGGGACCTTTGGAGATCATCTAGTCCAACCACCACACCAGAGCAGGTTCACCTAAAACAGATTGCACAGGAATGTGTCCAGGTGAGTTTTGAATATGTCCAAAGAAGGAGACTCCACATCCTCTCTGGGCAGCTTGTTCCAGTGCTCTACCACCCTCAAAGTAAAGAAGTTCCTCCTCATGTTTAGATGGAAATTCCTAGGACCAAGTTTGTGCCCGTTACCTCTTGTCCTGTAACTGGGAACCACTGAAAAAAGCCTGGCCCCATCCTCCTGGCACCCACCCCTTAAGTATTCATAAGCATTAGTAAGATCCCCCCTCAGTCTTCTCTTCTCCAGCCTAAAAAGAACCAAGCCCCTCAGCCTTTCCTCATAAGAAAGATGTTCCAGTCCCCTCATCATCTTTGTAGCCCAGTTCTAACAGTTATGTTTCTGAATGTGCAACACTAGGTACGTTCCTAAACCGTTATCTATTAAATTCAACCTTTTCAGAACTATGTCAGACAGTATGAATGAGCATCTTTTATTTTACTTCTTGTTTCTTTTTTTGCCAGAAACATCAATCCATGGTGCAGTCTACCCATGTCCTAATTTACTCCCCTTTTTGACTTCCCTAGTGCTATTTTCTCCTTTCCTGAACGAAAGCTTCAGGGAAAGGTTCTCAGCCAGTAGTTCTTTTGGCTACTTGTAGCTGAGAGAAGCTGTACCAACTTTTTAAAGAGTTTCTTCTCTTTAATTGCCTTAAAAAGTAGTTAGAAGTACATTAAATACATGACATACTTTTCTGGTTAGAAAGTCATGTTGTTTGCTGCAGGGATGGTTTGCCATCATGAGTAGTGAGGATTTTTCAGCAGGACTATGACTGGAAGACTAGGCAGCACCAGAAGCTTGGATTTTATTAAAATGTGGTAAATGCTATTAAAACATTACAAATTCCTTACTTGAAGTGATATGTGAGTTCTCAGCCTTGACCTTACTACTACTACTACTACTACTACTACTACTACTACTACTACTGCTACTGCTACTGCTACTAAGCAAAGAACAATATCTTCAGCATCATAGATAAAGAAGTTCTATCTCAATGAAGGAAAATGAAGAGTCTAATTAATTTCCTTTAGAACACAAGGGGGTTTACTTAGTATGCTACCCCTAGAAAAGTTATCAATGCAATCCAAAAATGCGTCTTGATTAGGAAAGAAGGCATGTATCACACAAATTTAAAACCATTAGGAGCAAGATCTGGCTCAATTGTTGGTAATCCATGGGATGCAGATAACAGCAAGGAATGAAGAGTCTACATTAATTTTTAAATATATTTCCATTTTTCAACAACTCTGAATTCCCATTAGAGGTGAAATTTCCTTTTACATTTGGGAAGCAAATGTAAGGATTTTTGCAAATCTTGCAGGAAATGAGAAAATATTTTCTGTAACATAATATTTTTATTTTTACTTTGAGGAAAATATGTATTTTTATCAGATAGAATCATTATAAAAACACAGATTCAGCACTCATTTTTTCTCTGGGTAAGGGAAATGCACAAAAGCAATTTCACTGGCTTCAGTGGGACTAGTCTTACTGCAAAATGTTAGTCATTCTGAATAGGGGTTCCAGAATGTGTCACAAGCACAAACAGCTCTCCTGACAAACAATTTAAACAACTGCAAGAGTTTCCTTTTGAAATAATTCTGTTCTCCTGATTTTTTTTTCTGTTACTACACAGGCAGAATCATTAAAAATCAGAAGAAAGAACTCATTTACAATAGTTTCCCACAACAAAACTTGATATTTGAATCCATTATTAGGCAGTATTGTGATAAAGAATAATGTAAAGCATGTGTAAGTATTATGATAAACAACAAAGTCAGCAGGCAAACAAATTCAGCCAGAAACTAGCACTGCAAACTTAAACAAAACCATTTTCATCTATTCCTTTTTAAAATATTTTATCCTTCTTTACAATTTGCCTGAATTATGCATGGGTTTATGTCTGTACACATATATATATGTATGAATGTATGTATATGTATATTTATGAAGAATTCTGTTCATGTACTGAGGTTATTTTGATTTGTTAAATTCAGGTATGAGTAGTTTACTGATACCTTCTAATCATATATAACCTATAACTGCTGGATTTTAAAATAATAATTTTCATTTGTATTATGCCTACTTTCCTTTCGAAACCGAAGTAATGGGATTGACTTCACCCTTATCCCCAACTCACACCTTTTTCACTTTACCTCTTCTTCATCTCCTCAGGAGCAAATATTGAATGATGGAATACAGAAGAAATAAAGAACAATTATTTTGGTAAGATCTTCAGCTGAGGATGTTAGATCATAATGCTTTTAAAATTTCCTTTATTGAACACTCTTATACAACCTGATGTTTTATTGAATTCTTTTTAAGAAGTGCCAAAATATAAATGTCAAATTCTGCACCACTGACTATCAATGGAATTGATCATAATTTTCTGAAAGTAATGGCTAAATCTAATAATGTCTGTATGTATTGCTAGATACGCTTGTATACATTATTAATTGCCTTCAATTGAACTATTAAAAATATGCAAATTGAGATAATCTCCTTATGAGAGTTGTTGTCTAGTTTGTCTAAAATGATGGAAAGGCCTGCTGTTTCCATCCCCAAACATAAAAGCATTCTCTACAATTTTCTCTCTGATCTTTTCTTGGGTATCATTTATAAAGAGTATGTGTTGAATTTGGACAAGTAATTTAGGAGCTCTTTCTCAACATACTTATACACAATGGGAAAATGCTTTCAGTATTTTTTGGAAAACTGGAGTCTCTAAGCAATGACATGGCCCAACACTGTAATATTTTTCCAGGCAGAATTTCCATGAAGCTGATGATTATTTCCCTTGATTATGGTTTGTGAGGATAAAGCAACCTGAACACTCTTTAGCACGTAGAAAATTTGTACTTTCATAAACCTCTCTGACGTTTACATTTTCATATCAGGAGATTCTAATATGAAAGTTTTGTTTGTATGAGACAGGGAAAACTGGATCTAAAGTGATGTTGCCTTGATGTTGCTATTACTTTTACTACTAAAAGGTGTGAAATTTAAATACAGAAATTTGCATTTAACTGGCAAAGAAATACAGTGGCCATCACTTGAGGCATTCCATTTTGCAGTTACAGAAATATATTTCCAGAGAAACATTCATGGCTGTTTATGGTGTTATTTAAGCATTCAAGGCACATTCATTTTTATGAACATTGGTGCATTCATATGGAGAAATTGGAGGACTGGGAAAGCAGAGGCCCCGTTCTATCCCTGGCTCTGACATTGAGCTGCTTCATAACTGAGACCAAGTCAATTCAACTGTCTGTGCAATAATCTCTGCATATGGGATGAAGACAATGCCACCCATCTCCTTTTGTAATCTTTCTGAGATTGCGGAATGAAGATTATAAATAACATGCTTCACTTCCTAGCTTTTCTATAATTATATTATATTATATACAACACATTAAAAATTATTTCTTTCTGAAACATAGTCATTTTAGAGTTTTCTTGTAAGATGCAATATATATCCAGTATTTTTCCTTTTCCCTGAAGTTAATAACAGCATTTTCCTTGAAGTAACCAAAGCCCAGTTTTGCTAGGATTTTGCACTGCAAACACGTAGTATGATCTGATCAAGATATGTCTCTCCTGTTCAGTCATGCTTGGCAAGTAGGCCTCAATGCCACTGGGGTTTTTTTCTCATGATCAGTCACTGAAATTCAGGACAGTAACTTGCCTTTTGCAATTCAGCAATTTCCTATTTGTTTAAAAGGCAAAAGGAGAAATTTATTAAAATGATGCTTGACTGCTTTTACAAAGATTCTTCTTGTTCATAGCTGAGAATCATTTCCCTTTGCTTTATTTTCCTTCTCCTCCTACACCCTTTCAGCAAAATTTTGGATTTATTCCTACCAATGACTTTTCATAAACTCTCTCACTCACATGCAGCATGCAGTTAGCTTTCACTCAGGCATCCCTATTCATGTTCAAATATTTGTGCTTCTGCAGATAGCATTTGCATGTAACACCTGCTGCAAGCCTTAGAAATTCAGAAGACATTCTGATATGAGTGGGAGAGGCATTTTTGTCTAGGCTTTTGCTCCAGTTGCCTTCTGCAGTTAAATAGCACTGACTGCATGAAAGAAACATATAAAAATAAGTATCTATATTGTCTTGTATGCAGGTCTATATAGCCCACTTTTCTTATAAGCACTGGATTTGTGCAGGACTTGGAAGAATTTTTAAAGAGTGGTCATTACTGGGTTTTGATTTTCAGTAAGGTCTTCCTGTATCTCCATAACAGTTGCAAAACTGGGAAAAGAAGGGGGAGGAGGAAGAAAAGATGAACAGTTCTGTGTTTCTGTTTATCTCTGAAAATAGGTGCAAGATTCTGTGTGTGTGTGTGTTATCCTATACTAAATGAAAACTCTGAAGTAATAAGTGTTCCTTCATGTGTCCTGTTACCATCAGGCTTTGCACAGCCAACAGGACACATCAGTGTACCTTGTTTTATCTCCTGAACAAACTTATCCTCAGAAGAAATTGTCAGTCCTGTTACTTTCTAGTTCTGCTTCTCAATGCTTCTGCCAGTAGATTCCCTGCAACCCCTGTTGTGCAGCTCCAGAAACCACATCCTGATGCCAGGGCATAAGCAAATGTCAGGATTAAGTTGTATAGCTCCTTCTGCAACGTTGTGGGTGATAATATTTAAACTAGTGGATTTAGGTTATTACATTTTGTTTGGCACATAAGTTGGGGAATGAAATCATCCTCATTGGCTGATGCAATGATGAGAGGGTGTCTCTGCCAACGCCATGCAACTGCCACTGAGATGAGCATTCTTGTGGAGAAGCAGCCAGGTGAGGGGAGAGCACAGATCCCTGCAAATGGGCAGGGGGGAAGGACAGACAGAGGGAAGAACAGCCTTTTCAGAATGGTCACTTCTGCAGACAAGTGTGAAAATTATGAAAGCCTGAAGCACTTTTACCGTGGAGCTAAACGAAGCATATGGCAGAGCTGTTTCTCTCCACATTTTGTCTGCAAACTGCACCTCCAAACTGCTTTTTGTGTTTAGGTGAGATGTACTGGTTACTTATGCAACAAAATTTTTCAAAATAATGGCTGCAAGACAGCCTCTGAAATTAAATACTCTACTCTGTTCACACAAATAAACAAATCAAAAACTCTGATCGTTGAAATCACCCCATCAAGTTCAAAAAGACTTGACAATTATTTTAGGTACAAGTTTAGTATGTAGTACTGATACAGTTACATTTCCCCATTTAAAATTCATCTTGTTTATCTAACTTAAAAAAAAAACAAAACAAGAATTATTTCTTTCATAGGCATTTGATTGTATAATGTGATCTTGTAAAAGTTTTATATTTTTGCTAATAGAAAATCACATTAGCTGTAAACATATTTAATTCTATCTTGCATTTATATTATTGCATAGTGAAGGACAAATGACAGGACAATGTATTTTACCTGTCAAATTGACATATAGATAACAGTACATGTTTTTTAAAACTAACATTCTTCTTCTATAGAGTTCTTAATAATCATAGAAAAAATATAACACAAGACTTTTAAATATTTAATTAATCCATTCTCACTTTTTGGAATAGCAATTAACATTTCAGATGTGGAAAATGACTTGGAAACAATGATTTTTAAAGATTTGTCATTAGCAATTCCTATCATTACTATCAATATCATTTATTAAACAAAGCTCTTGATCCTATTAGGGAAACTATTGCAAGTATTACACGTGCCTTTTTGTCCATATTTGTCCTTACCATGAGAAACTAGTGTAGTACTCACCAATGAAGCATAATGCCACTGTCATTTAAATAAAATATGAATTTTGTCACTGACTTCAGTCAGAGCAAGACTGATACGTTAGTTGCAAATTTGTCTACTGAAAATGGAAATTATCCTAAGAAAATACCATTCGGTTTTCTGACCTACTACTTAAATCTGTGAGAAAGCGAGTGGCTACTGTATGCACATTCCCATACAACTGCAAGGGATATCGATTTCTTTAGAGTTCATATGCATCATTCTTTGAAGCTCATACAGTGAAATTGAATGGATGTGACTGCATGTTTCTTGCATGGGAAAAGAAAAAGCAAAATGTCATTCATTGGGCAAGTGGTTTCTGCTGGTTACTTCAATATCAAGTGGTCAGTTCAACCTTTTACATTTTCTGCCTTGCCTTCTGTGCTAGTCTCTGATTACACATACTAGGCTGTTAAGGTTGTTTGGTAGCACTTCTGGAAAACAGCCTTACACTTTAAGTCTGTTGACTTTGTCTTACCGCTATGAATATCCAAAGGGACATCTCCCTCAGCTCTCAATCTTTCTGAACCCTAAGCTACCACTTCCCCCTGTAACACATATAAAGAAAAATACTAATTTTGCTACCCCCACTAAAGAAAAAACAAAACAAAACATTGGTACTTCATTCTTATTAGTAGTAAATACTTCCTCCTTTTGCATCCTTCTTAAATGGGTTTGTTTTGATTAGATGTTTTCGATAAAAACAAATATGAAAGAAAGAAAAGGAAGATAGCTTCTCTCTGGACAGGTAAAAAAGCATCCTGCACAAAAGTTAGGCTGTATTGTTACTGCTATATTGCAGTAAAGACTGAATAATGCCTAATAGTATTGCCAAACAGCATACACATTGCTAGCTTTCTGTTATACACAAGCAGTTGTCATATATACAGGAACAGAAGTTTAGATTTTGGCAATTTAGTACAATTACTTTCTTTCTCCCCAAAGTGCTCTGCTGACCCTGCCCCCCCCCAAAAAAAAAAAAAAAAAAAAAGTATCTGTAAGGCATCTTTAACGTTTTAGACACCTTTTTAAGAAAGCATCTGCTCTTTTGCTGTCAGTAATTTCAGTGCTAAAGAAAGTTAATCTACTCACCGTACCTGCCAGTGTGAGCCTAGCTCTGCCCGTCCAGCGCTGCTTCTCTACCTGCTCTCTCCCTTCTGCCTGTTCCTGTATCTTCAGCGCTGTATGTACTTGCGTCTAACTGGGGCTCCCTCTCTCCCAGCACCACTCTTAAGTCAGGCAGGCAGGGAGCTGAAGCCAAAGGGACTCTCTACCTGATTGGTTTCCATTCAGTCTCCCTGATTAATAAGAAACGTCCCTCACTGCGAGAGATGTTGCTTCTGATAGAGCCGCAGTGCTCAACATGAGAAGGTTTGGGGCTGGGGGCGGACAGGACGCCGACTTTGCCAGCCATACAGCGATTTGCAAGTGAATGGAGTGGGAGGGTTTAGAGGGGAGGGCTTTGTTAAGGACCCTTTTATTAACTGAGGCTTAAATACAGAGACTCATGTTACCAGCTCAGTTTGATCTGTTTTCAGTTTTAATAATAAGGGTAAAGGCATGCCCATAACCTGTGAATTACGTGGAGAAAAAATTTAGTCTAATTATCTACACTTGCAATACAGTGCTATTTGTGTGCACATACTCATTGAAGAATGCAAAATTACCCTGTTACACTACAGTGACAAATGATTTTAAGTTGAAAGAAGCCAAGGTGTGGAGGTGTGGGAGATTTCCCTCGGTACTCAATAGGTTTACAGCACTAGTGTCACTTACAGCTATTGATAATGATGGACTTATCACTGTACCTGAAAGTGGACATAATGCAAAGTTACAAAGGACCTTTCGGGAATTGTGGCTAATAATGTTCAGGTCATACACAGACATACATGGTTTTGCCAGCAACAATAATGGATTTCCTGTTTCCTGGTGCAGCCTGTGTAGGTACAAGTAATCACTGCTCCCTACTATGTCACCAGATGTGCAAAATTACAGAATATTGTGGTTTGCTTGAACTGGCACCTTCAACTGAAGCGTAAGATGTGGCCTGTTAAAATGGGAGAACTGGAGTGTCATAAGTGCTGGGTTTGGTTCTGCTGTTTCTGCATTTTTGTGGGTTTCTGGGTACTAATGACTATTTCAGCCACTGACGTAAGATAAACATTTGCAATGGGACTTCTAGGAACTGATACTTTGCAATCACTTTCTGTACCAACAAACCCTGAAGATAGCTTTCATCAGATATCTGTTGTGGGCACCAATATAACAACATGAAATGCTGCAAAGTGTGGTTATCTGGGCTTGAGGCATAATTAATTTAGTACCAACATTTCCTCTTAGAAAGATGGATCATGAGGCTAGTTTCTAATTATGAAATATCATTAGGGCTATGGGTTTAGTAACTGGGGTAAAAGGAGGAATCTGTTTATTCTGGTGGAGAAACTTTACTATAACAAAAGGAATGTTTATATCAAACAGCCAATTAAGAATCCTAAGTAAATTTTTCCTTTTTTGTTTATGCTGTTATTATTGCTCTAATACTACCATTGATGAGCTCGGCATACTCATATTTACAGTACACTGTTTTTAATGAGAATCATTTCACCATTAGATCCCATTTGAAATGATTAAGGGATTGATACAATTTGTATAGACATCAGTCAGACCCTTTCCGTTGATTTCAGTGGCAGTTAAATTGGGCCCTGAATGAACTAAGTCTTCTCTGAGAATACTACACATCCATTAAAACAGTATTTGCATATGAGTAATGGAGTGCAGAATTTGGTCTAATATTTTGAAAATCAAAAAGCAAAATCCAGACCGAGAACAAAGTCAATTACTGTACCTCAGCTAAAATGTATAAAACAAAGTTTTAATGGGCATTTTCATCCCACAGTCGGTCCACTTTAGCAGTGGCACTACTGGAAAAAATGTTTAGTATCATTTTTGTCTCAGCAATTAAATGGGAGAGTAAGAAGAAAAACTACAGACAAGTGTGTATCTCTGATGCCCTATGGTCTCAGTGCAGCCTTAAATCTTAGGGATCCTAAAAGATATTTTCTTAATAGGAAGATGTCTGGATGATAAAAAGACATGAGTAGTGGCTCTACTTTTTTCCCTGTACTGGCTTTTTTCACTCTTTTGGCTGCTCTTTGGGAACATTGTGGCTACTCTAATCAATATTAGGAGACCATCCAGGTACAGAGGAATCCCTGAAACTGGAGAGATGCACAAAGCATCTTTGCACAATACTTTCTTGAGCTTTAGAAAGCATTATTCAGTGGCAGCTGGGGGACTGGCCTCTGCTTTAAAGGCAGGCATAGATCTGCTCAATACCAGGCAGAGGACACTCAGATAAATGGGAATGGCTCCGTTTCTGTTGATGTCATCTACAAGTTTGTAGTAAAACAAGCATCATTATTTATATTACACAGCTTAATGCCTGCTCCCTCACATATATTTTTCATGGTGTTGTAAATACGGCACAGTAACTACTACAGGAGAAAAAAAATTGAAATTATGTGCTATACATTCACAAACAAGAGGCACTTCTAATGCAAAGTGTTGCATGATGGGGGTAAAAAGTTTTGCAATATACACTGTAAATGGAATATACATCAAAAGTAGGCCAAAAAGGAAGAAGCGTGGGTGTGATAGCAAACAGGGAGAGAGGGGTGGAAATCTGAGGCTGTGCTCTAACACATAGAAGGATACTCCATATAGGGGAGGAAAACGCAATGCTCCCTCTGAAAAAGAGTGGGCAGTGCAAAGAGATATGGAAAAGCAGAAAGTGCACCAAAAGGGTAAGACAGGATTGTTTTTATTGCAAGACAAGCTGTACTTCAGTCTTATGTTTTATGATGTCTTCTTGGGAATCGGGTCTCTTCTTTTTTGACCCCTATTCATCTTCCTTTCTTTACCTTCCTAAAGATATGTCTGCTGGTGTCCATGGGAAGCAGGGATTACATACCCAATCTTTGTTGAAATTCTGAGCATTTCCTTATTTCACAGAGGCTAAGAACACTCAGCTGTGCACAGAGTTGGGCTGGTTGCCATGTTAAATCATTCTGAGTTCAACCCCCCGTTCCCATCATTTTTTCTTTTCCTGGCATATTTACACTTAACTTGTTTAGGCAAAACCAAATGCAAATAAAACTTCAGAAGAGGAAAGGAATAATGTATTTTTATCCCTAGGTTTTTCCACCAATATCCAGTCAGCAGATGATGTCTAGAAATCTGCCAGTGGGACTTTGATATCTCATGTAATCTCTTCCCATGGTTCTGATAAGCCAAGGCAGGCCTGATTCTCACAGATCTGTGTTCCCGCAGATGTCCTAGGGTCTGTAGGGAAAAATTAGTCTGGGGTTTGGTAGTGACAACTTCCCTTCAATATGCCACTTATATGAGTTTTTTTCCATTGTCAGAAACATTACATATGTATTTAATCTTTCTCAAATAAGAGACTCTATGTGATGCCAAAAAAGAACAGAGCTGAAGAGAATGGAATAATCAAGAAGCACATAAATAAGAAAAGTTCCCCAAGATTCACAAGAACAAAGCTAACAGTCGTGCAACTTCAGCTCTGTTCATCTTCACCAAAGCTTTTAAGATTCTGAAATATAAAGCAACTGGATCAAATAATTACCACTAGTAGAAAAACTAGTTCTAAACACATCTGTATTTTCACTTAGTCAATAATTTCAAAAGAATGTTATTAGCTTCTTTTCCAGCTTTTCTCCAAGCTTTCTTCTCTATTTCTGTGAAAGATTTTAAATGATTCATTTGTTAAAGAATATGATGAAGTGTATGACTTTGAAAGATTGTCAGAACGTTACTAAATCAGACCTGACAAGCACTAGATTTTGGCTGCCCCCCTTTGATATACATAGGATAGGCCATAAGAGAGACAGTAAGAAATCTTCTGCTCCTTTCCCACTTTTGAACCTCTTCCTTTGGTACAAATATGCAAGGAATAGCCACTCTGTCTTGTCTGAAGGAGAACTACATTTCTGTATATGCCTCTAAGTTCCCAAAAAAGACATGAGAGGAGGGAAGATGTGGACGTGGGAGGGGGGAAAAACATGTAACAAGACGAAAACATGGTAAGAACAATTAGACATTGCTAAATTTGAGCTGTTTAAAACAAAACAAAGTTAAAACACATATATAAGGCAACCCTGTGCCATAGACCATTGGATTAGGCTAACATGTCTCCAGACTTATTTGTGTTTCTGTTTTGAGAAATACAGTAGTAGTAAAAGCTTTAGTTAAGAATATATGCAATAATCAGTTTCATAGCTTAATCTGTATACTTTGTTTACAGCATTTTTAAGTAAATTGAATCCCTAAATTTGAATTTTTCCCAGCTTGGTAAAAACCCAGTGATTTTTTTTTTTAGACAGTTAGCACAAAATGATTGGAGTTATTTGCATAGACACACACACACATGCACATGCATATTTGCATACATGCACACCTTCTCCATTTATTTCTATGAGAAAGTTTATCTCAGTAAGATTCAAAAGTAATATTAAATTAACTTGATTTCATGGGTTAAATAGGTAGAAAAACACTTTTAAAATCACTAGCAGTTTCAAATTTATTAATGTGGTTTCAATGTATTATTTTTATCATCCATCTTGCTTGCTTTCCTCAGTCTACAGATACACAGTTTCAAAATATTACAATAAGATAAATCTGGGTTAGGTTTTGCTGAACTGAAGTTTTAAAACATCAGGCCAGATTTTAAAGCAAGAAGGCTTTAATATTTTCTTAGCATTTAATCAGCTTAAAGCTGGTGAAGATTTTGAAAGCACGTAGTAATCAATGTAAGTACGTATAAAACTTACAATGTTCTAATTTTCAATCAATTTACAAAAATAATAATAGAAGCATGATTTATTGCATACACAAAAAGAAAAGTGCAGTATAATTAAGGGGAAACAACAAATATTGGATGGAAGATACTAATACATGAAGAGAAAGTGAAGATAAAGTCATGTACATGAAAGAGTGAGTGCCAGGCTGAGTTTCAAGTCATAATTCTTATAAACTGATTTATTTAGCACTTTATTTTTCAGTATTATATAAACAATTTTTACATGGATAATTAGACCCAGTCACAATCTTTAACACAAATTGTTTCTTCAAAATGTTGGTTTACTGAAACTATTGACAGATATCAGTTCCTTCTTATTTCCTTTATCAACTCTTTGGAAGAAAATTGTGAGCATATGATTCCTGCATGAAATGAAACCTTTGAAAATGATTTAAAAGCATTTTTCTGATTGACCTAATCCAAATAGATTTTCTGGAGGGGTTTTTTTGCATCTCAGTGTACAAAATATTTTGAAATGGTTTTACTTGGGGATAGGACTTCTTATTTCTCAGAAATTTGAAAAATCACATTGAATTAAACATTTCTTGACCTCCCTACAGTAATTATCCAATTAATTGCAATAGCAATACACTTTCATAAGATATACTTGCAAAAAAACTAACTTCAGCTGCAGGGGTGAAATAATCAAATTAAATATTCTTTTAGTACAGGAAATACAGTTAAGGCAATAATTTGGTTTGGGTGTCCTGAATCCACTTTCTACTCAAAACAGCATCATCCTTGCCTCCAAACATTAAGAAAATAGGACTTCTTAAATATTAATAAAAATATTGAAGATTCCTGACCAGCCCAACAGAGCATACATTCCAGCACAGGGTGGACCTCCACATACACCAATTACAGAACAGAAGATCAGATCTACTATGAAGTTTAAGTACCTTCTTGAGAAAGTAAGTATACAAACAAAGCATGTAATTCCTTTTAGAAACTGTGCCACTCCCATGGGCAGACATAACCCACCCTCACTTTCATATTATAGAAACATCACTTCGATGTTCCACAGCAAAGCCCTCATCTTATGTCTGACACATTGATCTGAAACTGCTCCCACCCTCATTCATGTGTACACACACACACACACACACACACACAAATTAACTAACTACCTAACCATTTCAGGGCACCAATGGCTGTCCTTGTGGTTCAGAAGAGACACAAAGTGCTCTGCAGTGTGAAGGCCACCTGCTCGCTACAGAAACGCTGAACCCTAAGCAGTACATGTGCATGCGTCTATGGTATCTGACTTGGTACTTATTTGTAGAGGTATATTTTAAATTATTAAAATTAATTTTCAAATATTACTGAAAAAAATCATAATATTAAAAAAAATTCAAATAATGAATTTGAGTGGATTTTTGGAATATCAGTATAATTAGTGATTTAAAAAAAAACCACTTTATTTTCTGAAAATAAAAATAAATACTGTAATATTTCTAACTTGCTAAGGAACAGCTAGAAAGTACTTTAGTTTCACATGAAATTTCCATCCTTAATTCCATAGCTAGAGTCAATATGAGCTTTGTATATGCGTTCAAAAATTCATTGAGATGAACTGCTAACCCTTCAGCTGCCATTGCTTCATAAGCTTGATCCCTAAATTCTTTGCTTACAGTGTGTGATATATGACAATTGTGAAGAGTTACTGAAAAAAATCGTGGGAGGAGAGTTGATTTCCTCTAACACTGAAGCAGCAGCTGATCCAGAATAAAGAAAATAGCAGAAGCAGCAGCTTTTTTAAAAAAAAAGAAACAAAGCTCTGATGATGTTTTGCCTCTTGATATGGCAAAGGTAAAGAATGATCCCAAAACAGAATAAATTAACTTTCATTCTTTCTACATGGGGATAAATATACATGCATAAATAGGTCTATTAAGAGGGATCTTTGTCTGTATAGAATATTCCCAGACCTCTCCCATGTTGCTCTCTGCTTATGGATGTAAAACTATGCATAAATGCGTAATCTTCACCACACATGCCATTGCTGTCCTCCATCAGTTTGGCAAATCTCTATTCTGTTTACATCAGGTTATTTAGATGAACTTCTTCACTTTCTGTATGGTAATAGTCAAGCTCCCGTCCACTACAGACCTTGGAGCACAACCAAAATCTGTAATTGGATCTTGAGACGGAATTAATGTCACCTATTTTACTGGTCCAGAAGTTAGACAGCCTCTTTAAGCTATTTCATCTATAATCATTGGAAGGAAAGCGGTCTCCAGAGGAAGATTCATCCCATTTTAAGACAGCTGTCTAAGATATTTGAAGAAAATTGGAGTTGCTAAGCAACCTCATCTGGATTTTTTTTCTTTCTCTTAGCTGACTATGGAGGGAACCCTGCTGAGAAGCTCAACTCTTTGCCTAACTTTCAACTACTGATGGTAGGTGAGATGAATCCTATCCACAAGTTCCAGCTCCTGGAGATCTGAAATGTCTGTGATTCATGATGCCAATTATTCAAGATTCTTCTTTCCCCCTAACTTGTTGTTAACATATGCTTTTAGTCATCATGATTGGGAGGAAAGAATGAAAGTATAACTGAAAATGAGGGCAAGAAAGAAGATTTTATCAAGTTATTATTTGTTCAAAAATCTGATGGCCTCTCACTGTTTTCTCAGAGCTTAGCTTTGCTATGCTGCTCAGTTACAAAATGGTATCTATATAGATCATACAAGTGTAGCAATATTGAGAGAATAAGCAGTGCTATTGACTGGTTTGACCTGGTCAAACCGACTAGATTTAATGGATCCATAGATGGATTCTACTACTCATGCGTGCATAGGCAGGAAGTATACAGATTATTAAGATTTTATGATTAAAAATATTTTAGAGTAGAAAAAACAAGCAAACAAAAACAAAACCAGTTTGGCAGTACCAATAGATTTCAAGGAAACATTTTGAATTTTTCGAGATTTCACCAAAGCACAATCAGGAAGTTAATGAAACCTGATTTGAGCTTTGGGTAGTTCTTAGGGCAGTCAGAGACTTCCTGGGCTTTGGTAGCTGATTCAGATTTAAGGACTCAGCAATAGTCTTGGAGACAGTAAGGCCTAAAAGCCCCAGGCTGGAGCTGTGGTGCTGAGGGAAGACAGCATCCATGCCTTGAGCTGGGATATGTGGCTTGAGTGACAGACAGTATTCTCTGCAGGCAACTCTTCCTGGTGCCTTGTGTAGGCTTTCCCAATGGGAAGACAGTTTAAAGTACATGGGGAAATGACTTAGCTCATGTCTTCTGAAAAAATCAGGCCATTTTGATGTTCTGAAGAGTCTGGGGTTTTTTTCAGGCTATTTAATCCTCTTGATTTTTTTAATTATTAGCATTTCTGTCTTTAATTTTGATTTGAAAAAAACCCACCCTAAACTACTCAACAAATTCTGTTTCTGTCAACTGTAATAACATTGCTCTCTCTAATAGGAGGAGAGGAAGAGAGAGAACTAATATTGTGCTCTCATGTTTATATGCGTCTTCTTTTATTATGTGAAACCCTAAGCCCTGTTTTATGGGACTATGATCTACACAGTGCTTAGTTTCCTGGCCTTTACTTTCATAAAGCTGTGATTGATTTAATGTGAATTTACCTTAACTAGAAAAATTATCTGGCTTCAATTCCCATGTAATCCGTTTTCTCTGAACAACACGCATTTTTGATAAATGTTACTCTAACCACAGCAGGATAATTTAAAAGGAGAGCCCCTTACGGGGGGGCTCTGTGTAAGATCAACCATTCTTTATAAATATCAGAAGCAATACTGTCTAGATTATATTGAATTCCTGGATATTACCAGGAGGTTAATGGAAAACCCATAACCATATTTTGTAAGTGTGCACACAGGGACACTTGAACTCATAGAATTTAACATAAAAATGCTTTACTTTTTATTTACTTATTGTTTTACATGACCTGAAACCAGTGACTGTTTTCTGCTGTTTTCAAAGCACCTTAAGTTGGGTATGGAGATGGGAAAAAAATAGCAGGAGGAAGCATAGCTCACAACAAAGATAAAAAGAAAGGAGACAGATGAGGTGAAAATGTATTAGATAACAGCATCCAAATGTGAGGCCCGATCATCTGGTTATTTTGTTGTCTAGCATAGCATCTGAAATTTATTCAGAATCAGAATTTATTCAAAATCCAAAAGATATTTGCATGTTAGTGAAAAACAATACACTGTGCTCCAAAAATTCATTTTCTACAAGGTACAGAACAGATCAAACTTCAAAATATTATCCTGAAGTGAATAGGTATCCTCTTAGGATGAAGGCCAGATGGAGTACTAAGTTATTGAGTCCCCCCAAACCGCAAAATAGTCAGGTTACTTCGGCAGATGGACAACACAGTGGTTAAGATGTAGCCAGCTTTATACAGTTGTGTTTGAATGAGTCTCCAGCACCATGTTGTGACAGTCGGTCTTTATCATTATTATCTATTTTTACGTTTGTAGTGAATAGAGGGCTTTTGTAGAACTCAGGAACATAATATGCTAGATGCTCTGAAAGCATGCTGTAAGACAGTGTTTTTACATTATTAAATGTACAGTTTAAATAGCCAAAGACCTCTTAATGTGAGTGGAAGAGATGCGAAGGAACAGCACATACATACAAAACTACGCTGAAATGACTCCTCTCAGTCATATAGCAGTTCAGGGAAGGGGTGGGAGGACTCAGATCTCCACATTCCCCCTTGAGTGCTGTGTCTCCCCTAGACCATAATGCTGATTTTAGACCACTTTGCAGGATTTGATCAAAGCTTAATTGTGGTCATGTTGCCCTGGTTGGTGGGAATGGAATGCGCACCTTCTGCTCTCTGATGCATCAGTCAGCACTTCAGCAGTGCACTGCCTGCCAGTTGAGAAGTAGCGGGTTTTGCCATGGATAGCTTTTGGATTTTTCTGAGGTTTTTTTGGTTTTGTTGTTGTTGTTGTTTTTTGGAGGGAAGGGGGGTTGTATATGGTCTTTTTGCAGTACAATCCAATGGACCACCTGCACCTGTATGAGGAGTTCTTCCTCAAATGGTCATAGATCTTCAGACCACCATCTGCGAAAATGTAGCATACTTTTGACAATGTTGATCTAACTTCCATCTTGTCAGGAGACATTCAGTATTTCTCGGCTCTAACCATTGCATTCAGTGGCCAAATGGCTATGACACACATTATTCAGGAAGCTAAATTAGTGATAACACAGCTCCATCTGCTTGCACATTTTGGCCCGTTGCAAATCACAGCGCCCGCATGAATGCATTCAAATCCTACCAGCTTCCCATTTCTTTCCTTTTGGAGCCCTTCTTTCTTAGAGACAATTATTTATTATTGAATTAAAAGAGTGCTCAGACACACTCCCACCCCCCAAGATCAAAGCTCATGAAGCCAGATACTGGCATTAAAACAAAACATGTCCAAAGAAATTACTCCCAAAAGATGAGCCAGACAAATTAAGTGGTAGTATTTCTGAGCTTAGCTGTTGTCCACATCACTTTTAAAACTCTGCTTTGGAACAAATAAAGAAGAAAACTTAAAATTATAGCTACATCAGCTGTAGCAGTAGGAAAAATTAAAAAAACAATGCAAATCAAACCACCTTTTTTGAAAGCCTGAGGTAAAATGGGAATAAGCAACACAAATCCAAAAATGGTGCATTGCAATAATTAAGCTGCCACTAACAGTTTTCCTCATTTTTTCACATTTTGTTAGCAAATAATTTATATATTCTATAAGTAAAAGTACATTGTTTTCCAATAGGCTTAGTTATTTCTGAGTACTGAGTCTGTAATTTTGATTGTAGAAATATATTATGGTGTATTCACATATTAGGACTTCTGAGAAAGAGTTGTTATTGCTCAAATTTCAGTAAGGATTTTTGTTATAAAGCTTCAATGACAATGTTGTCCACTTGCTACCAAGAAACCATTCTTCATTATATTCGTAAAACTTACTGTATTGCTTTGAGCAATAGCCCAGCTAGAGCTCAACCTGGCCACGGTCGTGAGGGACAACAAAAAAAGCTTCTATAAATACATTAACAGCAAAAAGAGGGCCAAGGAGGATCTCGATCCTCTACTGGATGCGGCGGGGAACCTTGTCACGAAGGATGAGGAAAAGGCTGAGGTACTTAATGCCTTCTTTGCCTCAGTCTTTAACAGCCACACCGGGTATCCTCAGGGTATCCGTCCCCCTGAGCTGGATGACAGGGATGGAGGGCAAAATAGGCTCCCCATGATCCAGGAGGAAGCAGTTAACGACCTGCTATGCCACCTGGACACTCATAAGTCTATGGGGCCTGATGGCATCCACCCAAGGGTGCTGAGGGAGCTGGCGGAGGAGCTTGCCAAGCCGCTCTCCATCATTTATCAACAGTCCTGGTCAACGGGGGAGGTCCCGGATGACTGGAGGCTTGCCAACGTGACGCCCATCTACAAGAAGGGTCGGAAGGAGGATCCGGGGAACTACAGGCCTGTCAGCCTGACCTCGGTGCCGGGGAAGGTTATGGAGAGGCTCATCTTGAGGGCGCTCACGGGACACGTGCAGGTTACCCAAGGGATCAGGCCAAGCCAGCACGGGTTCATGAAAGGCAGGTCCTGCTTGACCAACCTGATCTCCTTCTATGACCAGGTGACCCGCCTAGTGGATGAGGGGAAGGCTGTTGATGTTGTCTACCTGGACTTCAGCAAAGCCTTTGACACTGTTCCCCACAGTATTCTCCTAGAGAAGCTGGCGGCCTGTGGTTTAGACAGGTACACTCTTCGCTGGGTAAAAAACTGGCTGGATGGCCGAGCCCAGAGGGTTGTGGTGAATGGGGTGAAATCCAGCTGGCGGCCGGTCACAAGCGGAGTCCCCCAGGGCTCGGTTTTGGGACCGGTCTTGTTTAATATCTTCATTGATGATCTGGATGAGGGGATAGAGTGCTCCCTCAGCAAGTTTGCAGATGACACCAAGTTGGGAGGGAGTGTTGATCTGCTTGAGGGTAGGAAGGCTCTGCAGAGGGATCTGGACAGACTGGATCGATGGGCTGAGGCCAACCGGATGAAGTTCAATAAGGCCAAGTGCCGGGTTCTACACTTCGGCCACAACAACCCCAGGCAACGCTACAGGCTTGGGGATGAGTGGCTGGAAAGTTCCCCTGCAGAAAAGGACCTGGGGGTGTTGATCGACACCCGGCTGAATATGAGCCAGCAGTGTGCCCAGGTGGCCAAGAAGGCCAACGGCATCCTGGCTTGCATCAGAAATGGTGTGGCCAGCAGGAGCAGGGAGGTGATCATGCCTCTGTACTCGGCTCTGGTGAGGCCGCACCTCGAATACTGTGTTCAGTTTTGGGCCCCTCACTACAAGAAGGACATTGAGGTGCTGGAGCGTGTCCAGAGAAGGGCGACGAAGCTGGTGAGGGGTCTGGAACACAAGTCTTATGAGGAGCGGCTGAGCGAGCTGGGGTTGTTTAGCCTGGAGAAGAGGAGGCTGAGGGGAGACCTTATCGCTCTCTACAACTACCTGAAAGGGGGTTGCAGAGAGGTGGGTGTTGGTCTCTTCTCCCAAGTGACTAGTGACAGGACTAGAGGAAATGGCCTCAAGTTGCGACAGGGGAGGTTCAGGCTAGACATTAGGAAAAAGTTCTTCACTGAGAGAGTGGTGAAACACTGGAATAGGCTGCCCAGGGAGGTGGTAGAGTCACCCTCCCTGGAGGTATTCAAGGAGCGTGTGGATGTGGCATTGTGGGATGTAGCTTGATGGACATGGTGCTGTGTGGTGTTGGGTGGGTTGTGGCTTGTTATTGTTGTTGTGTGGCGTGGGTTTTGTGGTTGTGTTGTGGTTTGTTCCCCCCCCCCCCCCCCCCCCCCCAGGTTGGACTCGATGATCTTACAGGTCTTTTCCAACCGTACTGATTCTGTGATTCTGTGATTCTGTGATTCTGTGAGCATAAGCTTAGCTACTTGGTGTATGTGTTGTTAATAACAATGAATTCTTTTCTATTCTCTCAAGCCAAGTCAAGCAGAGAGCTGAGGCCACTGTAGTAAGGAAATCTGCAGGTTAGAGGCCTTCATAGCGGATCAAATAGATAACAAAGAGTAAATGTCTTTACTATAGTGGTGCCATTATACTGTTTTAACTTCGGGTTTTCTAACTTTTCTGTTGTAAATGTAATTTTGCAAGCTTATTGAGCTGTTTAGAAAAATTACTCTTAGTAATGCTTAGTTAGAGTGTAAGAACTCAGCAGAATAAAAGAAATGCCTATGTATTAACCTCAGTGCATTCAGCTTCAGCCATAGTGTACCATTAACAATTCTCTTGATACAGAATACGCAGATTCAGCCACTGACCTGATGTTACCATATTGGCAGTCACAATTCTTCTCTTCAGGGACTGATACGGGCCCTGCTGAGAAGACTAAAAGGAGCAGCCACGCTTTAGTTGGCCCCTTCAAACCAGAATCCTGGTGAGATCCTTCCTCAACACTTGCTTTCCTGTTACTGCTCTGCTCTTTTCCTCCTTCATCTGAGAATTAATGACAGGACTTTCATGCTCCTCGCCAGTGTCTGAGCCCTAAGCGCCAATTTGCTTCCCTTTAGCTTGAAACTGGATGTTTTATAGCACACAAAACCAAACAGTTGGAGGGCGTTTAAAAAGGGTGCTCTGAATTAAAAGAATTTCCTCTGCAGTATGACTCTGAAGAGCTTGTATTGTAAAATTAATTGTCTCTTGCTAAGCTACAAAACTAGTGCAGCCAAAGGGTCCTTCATGTCAGGAAAGATGCAATGATCTTTTATCCCTCAGACCTGTGGTCAGAATCGATACAGGGACTAGCTTACCAGTGGCTGCTGGATTTCCTCGAGTGTAAGTTGCATTCTTTTAAAACTACCCTCTGGGATTTTTTTTCTTTCATAAGTTCTAAGTTATTTGTCTTGTTGCCTTTCAGTTTATATACCTTCTGCCAAGCTTCTTAAAAGATTAAACTGAATTTGTTCCCCGTTCAAGTTAGGGATGTAGTGAGAGTGAGAAAGGAATTTGATGATGTTCTATATGTCACTGTTTAACTTTAAACTATGTATTATCTCTGTTTTTAACCACAGTGCCATTCATAATCCTAATGAAAAAAGGAAAAAAGAAAAAAATTCACCTATGTGCAACTTTCCCCAAGGACAAACACTGTTTGCATTAAGGGGAATGTAAATCCTAGAGAAATTAGACCACTGCTGAAACTCAGTCTGTGTCAAGCTACCTAAAACTGTTTGTGGTACTGTAGACCAAAGCGAGGTCTCCTGGGAAATCACTCAATATGTCAGAGGAAGCATGCGATCTGTGTACGCTACTGTTCAAGAGACATTAAAGACCTCTGTGATGATAGATTAATTCAGCCCAGACACTATGCCAGCGTCGCTGTGATAATTCTGACACATTTCCCTTTACCCCAAAGGAAAGCCACACTCATCCACTCAAATGTTATTTCTCCTCTGATTGACGGTTGTTGCATTTAGAGATTAAAAATATCCCAAACCTACAACACTTCACTTGTTGACATCTTAGCACAAGCAGCAGGCAATGATAAAGCCTCGATTAATAGGGCTTCAAGGGCAAATTTGCTTTATTTTGACAGTTTCTGTTTCTTTCTGGTGTGTTCATCTGTTGCCATAAGGTTTCCTTTCATTAATTCATTTTTAATAAACAACTAGATTTTTAATGTACAAAATGTAAATAATAAACATGGAGTAAATATGCAAATAACTATCAACAGATGTCCACATTTTTAAAAATATAACATGGTTTTGTTTGTCTAAAACACACTTAAGGAACTGTTTGTTTAGGATTTATTATTATTACCATGATTAGTGTTTGCTAGTCATGTACTGAATATATAGTATTGCTTCTCCCATCTTTCTCAGAATGAATGTATTTTTTAGAATTACAAACCCAAGGATATAAATGAGTTGGGTTTCGAAAAAGTGTAGAGTCAAAGCAGATTTTTAATAATCAGTCAAGAATTTACTAATATTTTGATTTTTTTTTCTTCGTTTTCTGAGGAAGCCTTCTATCTTTAGTTTGTGTGTGATGTTTCTTAAATTCAAAAATTGCCTTTAAGCACATTCATAGATGCACGCTTCTCATCATCTTGCTGAGGAGAAATCAGTCTTCAATGGCTGTAAATAGAGCTGACTCAAATATTTTTAACTATTTTTTTTTTGTGTCAAAAATATCTTAATTAAAAACCAATGAATAGTTTAAAAGAAAATTACCAAAGTAAATCAATGTATTTTAAAGCAACCAGCGGGGTTTTTTTTGTTGTTGCTTATGCAGAACGCAATACGTGAAACTAAACTGGGTATGGACTGAAGGATTAATCAGCTCTCACTATTTTATTTTGGGGATTTTGACATTTCTGGCCTCATTTTAGATGGGAAAATTTCTGATATGTCAAAAATTCTCAAAGGACAGGAAAATTGTTTCTTGACAGCTGTGCTGATATGATCAAGTTTGTATAGCTTGAGGCTATAAATTAAGATATCCTTCCAACTCTTTGAAACTGATGTATGGCAGAATATTATAGAATAATTGTCAAAGTAGCATGGAAAAAGAGTAAGCATATTTATACTAAATGAATATGATATTTTGAGTAAAGTATACGTTGAACATAAACTTCACATCACGATAGTGTTATTATTTAAGCCTACTGGATAAGGCAATACAATGACAGGTTTTTCTTTGCCACTGAAAGATTAGCTCTTTCTCCTTTTTATACGTACTAGTGTTGTCAGTGGGTCATTAATATAGCTTTCCGCCTAATTACTTGTTCAAGATAATAAAATTGTGTTCTCACATATGAATGTATTATGAATTATTGCCTTTCTACACACAAAGCAACCTTTTAACACAGCACAAGCTTCAAAAGAAGAAATAATGCATGCTAGTGAAGATTGACTGAGCAGTGTTCTCTGTGGTAAGCAAGCACATCATACTTTCAGATCTCTCGGTGACAAAATTCAGAATTTTTGGAATGGGTGTATAGGGGGAGTTGCTTGTTTGTTTTTCTGTGTTTTTTCAGTCTTCTATTACGTCAGCAAAACAGGTGGCATGTTTCAAACAGCATCTGGGGAGGTGTCTGAAGATATCGTGTTGTGATGTATACTACAGGATTTGGCTTTCAGGATGTTCATGGTGAGAACACCCCTCAAGGATGGCAAACCTGTATAAAAAAAAGAAGGAAACCAAATAACTGAGCAAGATCACACTGCAAATGCATCAAACAGAATCATCAGAGAGGTGCCAGAAGAGGCCATCTTTCACACTGGGCAAAGAAAACAGTCCATGCACTTCAAGAACCATTAATTTATTTATGAATTAGCAGAAACTTGACACTTACTCACTAAACTTTAAAGACGCAACTTGACACCCAATTCTTTCCTGAATACTCACTGATTAATGCTTTATTGCCTAGAGCACATTAGCACCTTGTAGCATTGCCACGGATTACAGGGTGATACAAGAAGTGCATTCGCCAATAGAAAAGCTGGAAACTTTCTCATGCTTTGATGTGGACTCTGACTGTAATGTGCAGAGCAGTTCCAGATTCCTTGAAATACAAGTGTTGCAGCCTGCTCTTTTCCATCTGTAATCAGATTCTTGTACTGAATCCTTGTTCAAAACACCCCTTCTTTTTACTAAACACTGAAGCAACTCATCTATAATATTCCTAATGTTACGAATATAAAATCTGATAAACCATAATGATAGCAGTTGAAGTGTCAATGACTGGTTTAAAGTTCATGATATTTGTGATAATGGGAAATTTGGTGCCTCTTTGTTAGAGACAGCCAAATATCTGTTTCTTTTATTTAATTTTGTTTCCTTGTTTTTGCTTTCTGAAATAAACTATGCATATAACAACCTTAACTGCTTCAGTACAAAATATATGCATATGATCCATTGTAAGTGATTGGATTTCACATCTTACAGTTCTTTTTCTGAATAAACTGATGCATGTTTTCTCATTAGTTTATGGACACATTAGGACAATTGCATGCAGGATAATAGTGTATCAAGGTTTGTCTGTGTTTTGTCTGTGTTTTAGCCTATTAAAGATACGCAAAATCTGAGACTTTTAGTCACTTGTCCATGGTTTCTTGACATTCTGAAGCCAGTTGCGGTAGGCATGCCTTCTATAGGTTGGTTGGATGCTTCAGTCTTATTCTTCACAAGTAGATCAAGAGTACAGTATGTGCATACTGGTTCCAAGGCTTTCCAGATGCATATGAACTGCTGATGTATGGTGAATTGCATGTCATTATAGACAGTATGTGTCATGTGCATCAGTTATGCTATGTGCGCAGGAGCTGCGTGTACAGCACATGTTAAAAAGCAAGGTTTCCTAATTTCGTAGAAAAATATGGGAATCTTATTTATTTAGGTAAGAGAACTTATACTACTCCTTTCTAGAAAAGAGGTACCTAAATAAGTCCTTTTAGAGTGAAAAATGGCACCATCAAAAAGTAGTCTGAAAATTACTTTTTGGTGGAAGATTTAAGTGACAATCCAAACAAGAACTTTTTTCCTTTAATTTAAAATTTGAAAAAGCAGTCATGTTATTTTTCTGAAGCTCCTTTCTGTTTCCTAGGTTTTTAATTTCTTTAAATTGAAACTAAAATAAGAATACAGAAGGCATAAACTCTCCATGGAAACCACTTTTGATTCAAAACAAATTTTGTATGTCAGGCAAAACTGATAGAAAAATTTCAGTTGTCCATAGCAAGAAGACATCCCAGAGTATCAACTAACATGGAATGTTTTCAAGATCCTGATTATATGAACCATTTACCTTCACAATGTTTGAAAGTTTTGTTTAAGTTAGCTAAACAATTCAATAGTTAACCTCTTCACAAATATATAAATGTATTGTTTACAGAGATGTCAGATTCCCTAACATGCTATCAAATGCCACAATGCCTTTGCGCTGATGCTGCCCTTCCCTCTGGTGTGACACCCCCATGGGCAACTGTATACCAGTGTCTTTGACAGATGAATCAAGAGATAGGGATATGGGGCTCTGTTGTCAATAGAGCTCTGATTAATCCAATTATCTGTGATACAAGAGGCATGTATGTTCCCACCTCACTAGCAAACCATTTTTTCTCTTCTGCTCCTCTCACAGCATCTGTGACACTGCCTTCAGCAACCATTTAATTAGTCCAGTTTCCCTATAATGAATCTGGAAATCAGCTGATGCTCTCTCCATGGAAAACTCCATCTACTTCATGATACAATTGCTCATAACTGGGATGTCATTGATGAACTCACAGAACTGAATGTCTCTGTAGAGGAGACCATCTCTTTGTCTAAATTACATGTAATATCCCAGCTTTTAGATAAACAGAGGGAGGTGTTCCCTGCTACCTGTTGTTGCAATGTAAATCACCTTATAAAAGCCATATAGTGCAATCTCCATTGTTTGAAGAAATATACCTTCATGAGTTTTTCTAGGGCAGTATATTAGATTTTTCAGCCTTGAACTGACAGATACACTCGGAAATGCGTTTTAATTTGGTCAGTATGCTTTCATTGTTTTCCATTGTTCTGAGTTAAACAAAAGGTCCAGATAATACAGGTAAACCAAAAACCAAAAGCAGCAAGGTCTTTTTTGATGTTCAGTTTAGCTTAAAGTTTTATAATACAAATCCTTAAATTGTCAAAAATATTTTATAACAACATTTTCTTCCAGAATGTCTTTGATTTACATTTGTCTATGGTTAAAATATGTTCATGGGAAGTTCTCAAAGAAAAGTAGGAAAAGTTAGAAGTACATATTTATACTTCCAGAGCAGGAAGGATTATAGTGATATAATTATCACAAAATCAAGCACTACACATTCAGAAAATGTAGTGCTAAGATTTACTTCAAAAGAAATACAAACTGGTGTTAAAATATGCAAGCTGAGACTCTAAAACCATCAAAACTCTCTTTTGCAATGATGCTAGAGAGGAAAAATTGAAACGAATATCTTACGAAAAAACCCGAACAAACTTATTCATTAATCCTAATTGTATTTCCTGTTGTATAATTTAAAAAAAAAGAAAGTTAATGTTGTTTAGTGGCCTTCATTATATGTTTTTATGTAATAATGTGTTTCATTTTTTTAAGATCACATTAAATTATGAAAATCTTCTGAAGGATATTCAAACTTCCTGACCTAAATCCTGCATCCAGCAGTCATATAAAGACTACTACGGAGACAAGCTTTCACCTCTTTCTGCTGTGTTAACCCTCAATTTTTAAGGATGTTTTGGGATTTTTTCACTTAAATCCCAGATTATTGATCAGTGCTTTCAACTCATTTTAACACTCTTTAAACCTGTGGATCATAGGTCACCACAGGATATGTTCTCTGTGTTTAGGAATACATTTAGTATAGCCTATTCTCATCTGAAGAGAACTTTTTTTTTTGCAAATAATTTTTTCTTTCCTTCTGTTTCTTCTCTGGAGTAAATCTTGTCTAGCCAATGGGTTTCACTGGAAGAAGTTGGAGTTTCTACAAAAGCTTCCCCAAAAAAGATTTTGAAATGAATTTTTGGATGAAGAAATATAGGAGGGAAGCTGGCTAAATTACATATGACTAACTTTTTTAATCTCAAACATTAAGCTGCTAAGATAAGTTGTTCCTTTGACTTTGTGAGGTGACTCAGCTATATAAAGTTAGTCACATGTATCCTTGCCAAACTGTTATCGTCGAAGTAATTTTCTCTAATTTATATTCCAAATTCTTCAATAAGATCCATTCATTCTTCAATAAGAATTTGGTGGGAAAAGTAATTATCTTTACCTATTTGAGTAACCAGGACAAATTCTAAATTTCAAGGACATTTTCAATTATTGTAATTCAATGGCATTGTTGAGTAATATGTGAAAAGTTTTCTATATTTCTCACCTACATCATATCTGGCTATAAACAACTGTTGTATATGTCACCAAATCTGATCCTTCTATTTTCTACTGACTTTAACTGTTACCACTCCAGTAGCATCAGGATTTGCATCTGAGCATGTTCATTTAGCAGAGCCAATCCCTGCAGTCAGTGTGTGATTTTTCATATAAAATGTGGCTCTAAGGAAATAAAATTACTTTGGGGCAAGGTTTGCATACCAGGCAGATGAATTTGATAGAAGTCTAAATAGCTTCTGGGTTATTCTGTTTCTTAAGGATTGCACAAGTTGACATGTTTCCTTGCTTTTCCTTCCCCATTGAAAGTTAAATGCTGGCTTTTGTTGTGTTTTCTTTGGAGCTTGGGATATCTATTTAAACACCTGCCTTGGGATTTTGAATTATATTCACAATATGGTTCTGCCAGACACTGGACATTAGAAATGCAGCATTGAACAGAATACATCCTGTTATAATGTAAAAAGGAATTTAAAATGTCAGTTTACTCAGTCAGGTGAAAGTAATCCTATTCTAGGAAGTAATTAGAAGGGTTTACAGCTATTAGTTGTCTGAGGTCAGGATGATTAGAGAAAGAATCCTATTTATTTAAATAAATATGGGGCATTATTATTATCTGTACTGTCAGGGTTTAAGACCTTACTGTCACTTGACAAAAGAATTTTAAAAAACTACTCTCTTATGGTAAATTATTTGATATCTAAAAGAAAAAAAATCTTTGCTTGCATAGAAATTACTTAGATCAATATAATACTAGATTGCATTCTATTTGTTCCTATCTTAACCTACTTTCCCCTCATCCTTCTCATTTCTTCTTCTGTTTGAGTTCTCTTCAAATTCAAATGTGGCTAAGGGACAAAGTTGACAACCTGCCCTTTGTAAAGCACCATCTCATAATTGGATGTGCTTTATAGTAGTATTTTCTGCTCATTTCAGCTGTTATTTGAGCAAAGGTGTAGTGCTTAATTTAGGGTTATTATTGTTTGGGTGGCAGTAAATTACACTCACTAATTTTTTTTGAGAGAAGAAGATAAATATAGGCTGGAAGCACAATAAAAGTCAAGAAACAGGTGACCCAGGAACACTTTCTTCTCTTTAAGACAGTGCTGAAGCTCTCCCTTCAGAATAAATCTAACCTTCACAAAACTAATATAAAATGTTTTGTGTTTCTTTTTAAGTTTGAAAGAATCAAATTACAACAAAAATTCAGTGAAAACAAAGTGGTTTGTTGTTTTAATATGAGTTACTAGCACAAGTTAAAGTCTTGAAAGAGACAAGAGTTTACTTTGACATGTTTACTCACGTTAAAATTACAAGTTAACTTGTCTTATCCTCACATTAGTTAAACCCTGTAGTGAAGCCACATAGTGCTTGCTGGAAAGCAAGCAAGGATACAGTGAAATCCAATCATTCTTCACATTATAGTTTATTCTAATTTGAAAATAATTTAGCAAAATAAGTGTTTTTGCTAAAGAAAATTTCTTGTGGGCTATAGAAAGAATAATGCAGACAATAGCAAACCTGATGGAGGGAAATGAAGGATTTTTTAGGTTGGGCATTTTGAGATCGCTATGCTTCCATAATTATGCTTAGTTGATCCTACAGATCCTGGGTCTCCCCATATTTAATAGCTTTGTGATTTTTTTCTATTTTTGAGCTAGAAGAAGTGACTCTAGCAAATTGACTACCTGGTTTTCTGACTAATTTTTCTTCTAGTGTCTTTGGCTTTCAAGGAGAATAAAGCATCAGGTCCTTAGACATTTAAAGAATAAGCAAGAAACTTCAGTTCAAATAGCTTATTTTGACGATTTCCAACAATCCACAAGTTAATTGCTTTTGACCACAGCCATCTTCAGTATTCACATATTTTATTTATTTATAAATAAACTTCCATTAATCCAATCAGAGCCCCAGAGGGCCTTCTTATATGGAGCAAAAGCCGTGAGGAAAAATTCATTGCAAGGTAACATTTTACATAATTCTTGATCACCAAGTCTTGAGGAAAAGGAACAATCCAAGAATATACCTGATGCTCTTTTTTCCTTTTAATTAAACTTTTTAAGTTTCTCATGCAGAACCTGAAACAAGAAGAAAAACATAACACTTTCAGTAACCAATAAAATCAGACAGTCTTCAGATTCTTCAAAGCCGCTTTCACTCATTTAAAAATAAAAAAGACCAAAAAAAGTTTAGATATATAATTTCAGTGGAATTGAAACATTTTGAATTTGATTCTCAGGCTACTATTTCACCACTTATTGCTTTTGATGTTTTAAGGGAAAGGCTTGATTTCCATCAGAGAAGCTTGTTTCAGTAGCAGGTGAACTCTAAGGGTTTCCCAAGAGCTCTAAGGTAAATAGTAAGAGGCTGACAGATCATTTTGTCAACAGTATTGTAGGATTCTACAATGAACTTCTGATATTGCTCATCACTGGTTTAACTACATCTCTGTTTCCTTATCTCCGGAGTTTGAAGTTAATAACAACAGATTGTAGGTAAGGAAGTTTTCTGGAAGATCTTATTTTGGTAGGTCTTACTGACAGGTCTTATTTGGAACTTGCTTGAATGCTTCACACCTACATATTTTTAAATCTTTATATCAGGGCTCTACAAGAAGTGAACAATTTAGGTTGGTGGAGCTGGTTGAAGCGTGCTTTTTGCAGTGTGAGAAATAGGGAGATATTTTTCCACATTTTGTTTGTTTTGGTTTTGTGCCTGTCAAATCTGGAAAAAAACAACTGTATATTTGAAAATATTAACCAGTTTGAAGAAATTCTCCACTTCCTTACTTAGATTCTTTCCCCAGTGACAGCTGCTTTCACACTGATTGATGTCTTATTAGAATATTCATTTTCTACATACATGTCAAAGGTGGAAATGTGGTGCTATTGTTCACTTTGTAGTTACTTTATTTTTAATTTATTTTATAAGTTAATGCTAAAAGGCACTGCAAGTGCCGCCTTCTTGTGTTATGACTATTTATCAAACCATTGAAAAATGTTGTCATCTAACTCACTCCTGGATTTCTGTAAAGAAGGTCACTTCCCTGTGTGTTAAAGTTTACCTATGCCTCATATTAGTAATAATTATGCATGGTAATTCCTGGAAAGCATTTCTCTTTCAGGTGACTCTGTGATTCTTACTTCATCCTCTGCTGGCAGGGGAGCTGTTTTCAGAAGATTCTCTTCAACTCTATAAGTACAAGATCAGTTTTATGGGAATAAATTCAAGGAATATGTTAAATAAATCTTGGAATGTTAGAACAAAGTGAAAGCTGAAATGCTATACAGATAATATTGATCAACTGTCAAACTAGTGGCTCATAAATTTAGTCAAATCTAGAGTTCAAGGATTTTTTTGACAAATTTATGATTGTGGAAACAGAAATTTATATGTAAAAGGGACAGTGTAAATGAATTTCCCATTCTGAAGAAACAAAGATATTTTTAAAATTGCCCAAAAGGATCCTATGGTAATGATTTCAAAATTTTTTTTAGGATTGAACATTATTTTTCCTTTTGACTGTGATTTGAAGTTCAGTCAAAACAAAAATAATGATTAAATTATTGATCTGAAACTGAATATTTTGAAAATTAAACTAAAATATTTTTGTTGTTGTTGTTTTGCAGTGAGTTGAAGAAAAAATTAAATTGAGAGATTAATTAATAAAAAAATCAAGTTTTTAAAATATTTTCCAAATTTGATCTTTTTTTGAAATTTGAAACACCTTTCATTTATTAGGGAGTGGAAAAATATTTCCTGTCTGCCTTCATTTAAATGTTGAAAAATATAAAATGTGTGTTACTGAAAAGTAAGTTTTATTTGATAAATATTGTATATTTTTCTTTATAATTATTTCCTTAGAGATAGGTGTAGGCCTTGAAGTGCAGCTGTGGTTTCTTCACACATACCAATTATTCTATCAGCCTTTAAATTTCATCTCTCTATAGAAGAATTCTCTGTCTTTAAATCAAATGTTCCTTGATATATATGACTGGCTTGTGAGCTTGTAAGATCAATACAGCTGAACAGGGAGTATATGTACCTAAATGGCAAATTTTACGGCTACCAGTTCTGACATTGCCAAATAAAAGTTAATTTTCTGATTAACACTAGTTTATTGAAAAGATTGCTCTCATTTATATCCAATTACCTACAGAAGCAGGCTGTTTCAGGAAATAGTAATAGGCAGAGAATAGAGGGCTTTTCCTTAACCCAACAAGGAGGGCAGGGAGGTCACAACATCCCTGGTTCTTCACATGCAGGGAAAGTACTGCAACAATTTAAACCAACTTCCTAGCAGGCAATAGACCAGAAAAATAGTCACTGGAGGGAGAGAAATATAAAGGGGAGAGGGAAACATTTTTTAAAAAGGGCATTTAAGTATCACTTTGCTGAGGACTCTTTTAAATTTTTTTCTTTCTGCCTTTTCTAGTCTAGTGGAAAAACAAGAAGAAAAAAACTGACAAAGCAGAGGAAAGAAAACCAAACCATTCTGCATTTTAGTTTTATTATTTGCTTTATAAAATGTATGAGCATAAGCCCAAACCTTAATATATCCCTCAAAGAAAAATTATTATTTTTGACCTCTCTATTAAAAAGAGTTGAGGACAAAGAACTCTCACCGAGTCTTCATCTTGTGATGCACCTTTGATCCGATTCCACTGTAATCAGTAGCAGGCTTTCTCCTGACTTCAGTGAAAGCTGAAGTAAGCCTTGGCTAGGAACCCAACTAATTAAAGTCTTACTGTACCTGGACTTTGCCCTCCAACATTTTCATTTTACTTCTCTTCAGCAGCAATGCCACTCTATTAAGATGATCTTAAAAGTAAGAGTTTGGTCAGCTATGCAGACAGAGCTGTCAAAGGAATGTTTTGGTATTGTGGGAACTGATTTAACAGGCAGCATTACCCATCACACAATTTCAAAGACCACGAGTCAGAAAATTTCATAAGACTTTAAAACTGAATACAGGTTTTTATGTTGCATATTTTTATAGAATGAATTGGAAGGTATTTTCGGAAAGGTTTTCACTTGAAAAATGTTAATTTATCTGTTGAGTGACCCTCTTACATATTTAATTTTTTTTTCCTTGGGTTTTTTTTTGCCTTTATCACTTGCTGCAATATTCGCACAGTCTGATTTATCCAGCCATCTCCTACTCATCTGTTCTTCCCTTTAATTACTTCATTTTCTCCTTTTACCTCATCTTCTTTCTTCCCTGATCTCTCTCATGACAATTCTGTTTTGCTCTCTAAATCTTCTTGATTGTCAGTTCTTTTCTGGCTCTTTTTCATCACAATAAAAGCATTCATTCTTCCCTCTCATAAAGTCCTCCAGTGACCATTTTGCTTTTCCAGTAACCATCTCATCTCCATTTGCTCTTCCACCATTAAAGTCAGTGGATACATACTATTTTGCACAGCTTATCTTCTCACATTCCTCTTTATCTAGAAGGTTTCCCTGAACTGTTCTTATCTACCAAGAGTATTCTTATTTTTTGTTGACAACATCATCATCCTGAATGGCACTCAGTTCCATCTGGATACCATCATTAATTAAGGAATTTACTAGGTATTAAATCTTTCAGTTTGTTCTGTATAATGCCTCTAAGACAACTCCTTTGATGGCTGTCAGCAAAGCTAAACTCCTCTCTCAGCTACTACAACATCATACTACCTACCTTTGATAAACAGATAAAAAACAAATCTTTTTTTCTGAGATTTATATAAAATCCTGCTGCAAAGTTTATTTATATTCACTGTTATCAAGACCATAAATGCTTCCTTGTTTTTTGTCTCCTTCCTCTGGCTTACCTTGCTATATCTTGCCTAAAAAAGCATTGTTATTAAGGCCATCAATCACAATTTCTCAATCTGCTTATCATTGTTTATTCTCTACCAAAAAGTTACCTGGAACCCCTGATAAGATCAAACATTAGTCTCCATTGTTATTTAGCTAAACGTTGAAATAAACAGCTTCAGAATTTTTATAATGCTTGTCCTCTAACTTAAGAGAAGTACAAGTCCAGGTATTGCATTGTTACTTGTCAAAACCCTCTTTTTCTTTCATTTGTCAAAAATTTCTACAGGAAATTTGACAGTATTTAGGCTGTTAATGTTTCAAAATCACAGCCTGCCAGGGTGACAAGTATCCATAATTTTTGCATTATTCATCTCATACTTCTTGTTTTATAAATGGAGTGCAAGTTGTGTGGTACACAAGTTTTTAATTATTTTATACCTATGCAGTTCTGCCTCCTTTGATGCTGGTTCAGAACTGTGACATTAAATTAATATGAACAATTATAAACAGTCAACAGAAATCAAATATATTTTTTCTGCAGAAAAAAAACAGCATTATACTCACCAATGGCCTTGGTGGTCCTTTATGGTAGCCAACCAGTTAGTAAGTCAAAACCCCAGGGATTTTAGTTCCTAGAATAAGAACCTAAGAACAGCCTTAACAAGTCAGACCAAAAGATCATCTAATCCAGTATCTTTCTCCAACTGAGGAGATGGCTAACAGGGTTCCCTTCTCCATTGAGAAGGTGAATGGTCCCAAAATTTAAGGCTTTACTTAATTCGCATTTGTGATGAAATCTTTACATCTGTCCATTGGCTTAACACAAAACCAAAAATGTTCTGTTCCCTTCATACATAGCATTTGCATCTGGGTTTTTTATTTATTTATTTTTCTAGACTATTTTCAGGAAGATCACTACAATGTTTTTCTCTAAAACATGAAAGCTATGATTTTCTTTCGTGGGGTACTATTTCTGTCTTTATTAATAAGGCCTCCTGTGAACTACCTTCTGGACTCGACTGTCTTAAAACTTCTGGAATAACTTGCACACTCTGCTGCAGTATGCATTTCTTTTCATCTATATGAACTTTCCCCACACTCCAGCTTGTTACTGCTTCACAGTTTTATCTTCTGAATTCTAGAGGTGAGTGAGGATTATTTTCAGGCACTTCCCTAGCTATCTTCACAAGGAGCAGTCCTCTCTGAAACCCAAAATAACACCTGAGTGGTGAAACACTGGAACAGGCTGCCCAGGGAGGTAGTGGAGTCACCCTCCCTGGAGGTATTCAAGGAGCGTGTGGATATGGCATTGTGGGATGTGGCTTGATGGGCATGGTGCTGTGTGGTGTGGGTGGGTTGTTTTGGTGTGGGTTGTGGTGTGTTTTGTGGTTTGTGGGTAGTTTGGGTTTTTTTGGTTGGTTTTTTTTTTTTTTTATGGTGGGTCTTGATGATCTTACAGGTCTTTTCCAACCTTAGTGATTCTGTGATTCTGTGTGATTCTGTGATTTGAAGCCTTCTAATGTAGTCACAGAATCACAGAATCACAGAATCACTAAGGTTGGAAAAGACCTGTAAGATCATCAAGTCCAACCATCAACTAACACCACCATGCCCATTAAACCACGTCCCACAATGCCTTGTCCACACATTCCTTGAACATGTCCAGTGAGGGTGACTCCACCACTTCCCTGGGCAGCTTATTGCAGTGTCTCACCACTCTCTCAGTAAAGAATTTTTTCCTAATATCCAGCCTGAACCTCCCCTGGTGCAACTTGAGGCCATTTCTTCTCGTCCTGTCAGTTGTCACTTGGGAGAAAAGGCCAACACCCACCTCTCTGCAACCTCCTTTCAAGTAATTGTAGAGAGCGATGAGGTCTCCCCTCAGCCTCTTCTTCTCCAGGCTGAACAACCCCAGTTCCCTCAGCCACTCCTCATAAGACTTGTGCTCCAGACCCCTCAACAGCTTCGTTGCCCTTCTCTGGACACGCTCCAGCACCTCAATGTCCTTCTTGTAGTGAGGGGCCCAAAACTGAACACAGTATTCGAGGTGTGGCCTCACCAGAGCCGAGTACAGGAGCACAATCACCTCCCTGCTCCTGCTGGCCACACCATTTCTGATACAGGCCAGGATGCCGTTGGCCTTCTTGGCCACCTGGGAACACTGCTGGCTCATCTTCAGCCGGCTATCAACCAACACCCCCAGGTCCTTTTCTGCGAGGCAGCTTTCGAGCCACTCATCCCCAGGCCTGTAGTGTTGCATAGGGTTGTTGCGACCAAAGTGCAGGATCTGTCACTTGGCCTTGTTGAACCTTATACAATTGGCCTCAGCCCATCCATCCAGCCTGTCCAGATCCCTCTGCAGAGCCTTCCTACCCTCAAGCAGATCAACACTCCCGCCCAACTTGGTGTCATCTGCAAACTTGCTGAGGGAGCACTCAATCCCCTCATCCAGATCATCAATAAAGATATTAAACAAGACCAGCCCCAAAACTGAGCCCTGGGGGACTCCGCTTGTGACCGGCCGCCAACTGGATTTGACTCCATTCACCACGACTCTCTGGGCTCGGCCGTCCAGCCAGTTTTTTACCCACCAAGGAGTGCACCTGTCTAAGCCACAATTCGCCAGCTTCTCCAGGAGAATACTATGGGAGACAGTGTCGAAGGCTTTACTGAAGTCCAGGTAGACAACATCAACAGCCTTTCCCTCATCCCCTAGGTGGGTCACCTGGTCATAGAAGGAGATCAGGTTGGTCAAGCAGGACCTGCCCTTCATGAACCCGTGCTGGCTGGGCCTGATCCCTTGGTTGTCCTGCACGTGCCCTGTGAGCACCCTCAAGATGAACCTCTCCATAATCTTCCCCAGCACCGAGGTCAGGCTGACAGGCCTGTAGTTCCCCGGATCCTCCTTCCGGCCCTTCTTGTAGATGGCTGTCATATTGGCAAGCCTCCAGTCATCTGGGACCTCCCCTGTTTAGCAGGACTGTTGATAAATGATGGAGAGTGGCTTGGCTTGGCTTGGCAAGCTCCTCCACCAGCTCCCTCAGCACCCTTGGGTGGATGCCATCAGGCCCCATAGACTTGTGAGTGTCCAGGTGGTGTAGTAGGTCGTTAACTGCTTCCTCCTGGATTATGGGGAGTTTATTTTGCTCTCCAATCTTGTCTTCCAGGTCAGGGAGCTGAATAGCCTGAAGATACCTGGCCTGGCTATTAAAGAGTGAGGCAAAGAAGGCATTAAGTACCTCAGGCTTTTCCTCATCCTTTGTGATGATGTTCCCTCCCGCATCCAATAAAGGATGGAGATTCTCCTTGGCTCTCTTTTTGTTGTTAATATATTTATAGAAGCATTTTTTGTTGTCCCTCATGACCGTGGCCAGATCGAGCTCTAGCTGGGCTTTTGCCTTTCTAATTCCCTCTCTGCATGACCTAACGAGGTATTTGTATTCTTCTTCACTTGCCTGCCCCTTCTTCCAAAGGTCATAAACTCTCCTTTTTTTCCCTGGGTCTCAGCAAAAGCTCCTTGTTCAGCCAGGCCGGTCGTCTTCCCCGCCGTCTCTTCTTACGGCACATGGGGACTGCCTGCTCCTGCGCCTTTAAGATTTCCTTCTTGAAGAAGGTCCAGCCTTCCTGGACCCATTTGCCCTTCAGGACCGTCTCCCAAGGGACCCTCTCAACCAGTGTCCTGAACAGGCCAAAGTCTGCCCTCCGGAAGTCCATCACAGTGGTATCGCTGACCCCCTTCCTTACTTGGCCAAGAATTGAGAATTCAATCATTTCATGATCGCTAAGCCCAAGACAGCCTCCGACTATCACTTCTCCCACCAGACCCTCTCTGTTTGTAAACAGCAGGTCAAGCAGGGCACCTCCCCTGGTAGGCTCCCTTACCAGCTGCATCAGGAAGTTATCTTCCACACACTCCAGGAACCTCCGGGACTGTTTCTTCTCTGCTGTATTATATTTCCAGCAGACGTCCGGTAAGTTGAGGTCCCCCACAAGAACAAGGGCTTGTGACTGTGAGACTTCTGCCAGTCGCTTGTAGAATGCTTTGTCGGCTTCTTCGTCCTGGTTGGGTGCTCTATGGCAGACACCCAGCAGGATATCCGCCTTGTTGGCCTTCCCCCTCATCCTTACCCATAAACATTCAACCTTGTCGTTACAATTATCGAGCTCTATACAATCAGTCCTTTCAGCCCAGGAGGTATCCTTCCTTTACACTGTTTTTGTTATTACAAAAATGTCCTCTTTCAGAAGAGAACCCAAAGGGAAAGCAAGATTAAGACTTAGATGTGCAGAATTGTTCTTGTCCGACTTCAACCGTGCCTGACAGCTAGATCCCATGTCAATAGATATCATAAGGCTTATTTTCTCCACCAGTGGAAAGCTTATGAGAGCCATTACTTTCATGACATTTCAAACCTCTAAAGTTAACAACACTTATAAATGCACATGTCCTCGTGAGACACCCTTTCCAAGCTAGAAAATAAATATTTCTCATTTCCAATTCAAATGACCATAAAACTATAAAACATCTCTGTCTTCAAGTCTAGTCTTATCTTTAAATGTTAATTCCATTCTCCAGAAGTTGAAAGAAGTTCATAATCAAGACTTGGACATATTGACTCATTTTCTATATAGTTGGAGTACTTTTCAAAATCCCTACAAGATATTGAAGCGTGACTCCTATTTGCAGAAATTACTATGATACTTGGGAAATCAAGAGTACAATTTTTCTGACTACATAGATGACTGAAATATTCTCTACAACCATAGGGGAAAAAAAAAAAAAGACTATACCTGAAAAATGAAGCACTATTCAGTATTATCCAGAACAAGTCAAGCTAGCTGCATCATAAAAATACTTCTGTGTGGAATCATAACATCTTCTGTTTCGTATATGCATCTCATCTTACAGAAACATAACTTATTCAGTCTTGGAGTGTGGTGGATTGACCCCTCCTAGCAACTGAGCACCTACCAGCTACTTGCTCATTCCCCACTCCCAGCAGGATGAGGGAGAGAATTGGAAGGGCAAATGCAAGAAAAGCTCATTGTTTGAGATAAAGACAGTTTAATAACTGAATGAAAAAAATCCCCAAAACCCAAGAAGTGATGCAAAGATAATCACACACCACCCTGTGGAATAATTGCTGGAGGTGACTTAGAACTTAAATTTATATTTGCATTTTAAGGAAAGGTACGGCATTGAAGAAATTTTCAGGGTGGACTGTGGTGGATATGCAAGGAATCCATCCCACAGAAGTTCCCTAGGCAATCTTAGATGTTGGCAACACCAAGGGAGCTTGGTGTGCTGACTCTAAGAGAAACTGCACAGAGGGTGGAGCGGAGTGAAGACACTGTGGCCAGACACTGTGATAAGACAGGAACTGGAAGGTACTATGGAACAGATAAGCTGCATATTTACTACCCTGAGCTGCAGATTTAATACCCTGAGCCAACAGCCTGTCATTTTTTGACAAAATACTATCCTTTGGGTGAACTTTGCTCATTATAATCTCATTATAATACCAAAAAACATACCTCCATCCCAAAGCTACCCAACTCCAAGGTGAGACCACCCCTCATTGAGCTTGTGCGCTGAAGTTTTCCTAGTCTATACCTTTAAAAGCAAAGCGAGAAACTTTTACACCAATTACAACAGAAGTATATATGACTAGGGTCACTCAAGCTCCACCTGAAAAGTAAAAATAGTATAAAAATGCTTAAGAGAGGAGGGATGTCAGGGAAGATACCATCGCAGACCACCTCTGACATCTGGGATCAGTCGATGGGCTGAGCCTCTCTTCCCCTCTACAGGAACGCCTTTGGGTAAGATTCAAACACTTGGTCATACCGAGTGCTTTCCCGGGAAACTTAGAAATCTCTATAGAGTTGTTTTATAACTTAACACATTTGTAGCCAGGCTATATTACTCATATTCTTGGTGTTTGCACATGCTTTGCAGGCAGTAATTTTATCACCGGCAATCCAAAGAACTTGTCTATCTGTTGCTTCAATAAACCGCACTATTCATTAATCTAGCCATGAGAGTTCTCATTGAACGCAGCGAAATTCGTTAAGTATGGCCGTGCTAGTTCATGGAATGTGGCTAGACTGAAGGTGTATCGTGTTATTAGTGCATCCATAATCATGATAGTTCAATATATTGAACGCGACCAGACTTGTAACACCGAATTTGGCATCACTCAGAATCTAAGCTCAGCTGTCCCCAGCCCCTCTGATATCTGAGGACAAGCTGGAATGCAAGGGGGTTTATTTTCTGACAAATTACTTTGCCCTTTAATGCAACACACCTCTCAGTAGCAGACCAATGCCCAGACAGTCTCTGAGCAGTGGCTACCTTGGAAAAACTCCCCTGCAAGTTTTATTAGTGAGCATGACATTATATGGTATGCTATATCCCTTTGGTCAGTTTGCGTCCACTGTCCCAGCTGTGTCACTGACTAAACTCTTGCCGACCCCCAGCCTACTCACTGGGGGGACAGAGTGGGAAACAGAGAATGCTGTGCAAGCACTCTTCAGCAATAACTAAAACACAGATGTGTTTATCAACACTGTTTTACTCATAGATCTAAAACACAGGAACATACAGACTGCTATGAAGAAAGTTACTTTCATCCCAACCAGACAAGGTACACAGAGCCCACACAGCAAACAAACAAACAAATAAATACAAAATTAAAATTAATTAAGAGGTAAGGTTCTTTTGTTTGTTTTCTTTTCCTTCGAAAATAGTGATGTTCTTAATACCATGAATTCAAGTCAGGAGGAAAGAAATTATAAGCATAAATGTTTAGGTAACCTTAAAATATTTCATAAATCAGTGTCACAGTGTAACTCTCAAAACAAGTGCAGCACCCTATCAGATCTTTAAAGGAAAGAAATTTCAGATGTGTGAATCCTTGATTAATTAAGTAGAGAGACAATGCAACTAACGTAGCCAAAGATTCAAAAAGGGAGTTTTAGAACACCATTTTCCAATTATCCACATGTTTTATAAATATTTTTAATATCTGTGAAAGTGAATGTTTCTGCTCACCTCAGCAGCAGGAAAAGCTTCAACCACTGCTTGCAACTCAGACACTAAGTCAATTAACTTCAAGACATAAATTTTATGCATTATTTCCAATGTTCATAAAACTATGTATTTCAAGGTTGGGGAGGATATTATCACAGTGTTTCAAGCGCATAGGCAATCATGATGCTGTATACTAAACAAGCTGCAAGGAGCAGATGAGTCTTGCTAATACTTCAGTAAAAAAGAAATCTTAATAAACAAGCTTTGAGGTCACAGTGGCATATGTTGCTATCAGTATGTCATCATGTAAAATATTTAAGTTGACTCACATCTTCTAAATAAATCTCCTCAAAGCATAAGACACAAAGGAAGGTTTGATTATGCCATGTCTTCCCAGGGTTAAGAGCAACATAAACTCACACTAATATAGTCATGCAGACATTTCTCCAGAACTAAAAGTCACCTTACAGGGGAGATTAATCTCTCGGGTAAATGTTGTCAAAGTAGTCACTTAGACTCTCATGTAAAACTAATACAGATAAGAAAGCATTTCTAAAACATAATTGACCTCTCCTGACTTAATAATTTGACAAATAGTGTGGTCTTCTGGTGGCCGGCTGTCTATGGCTTCTTGGATCACCTTCTTCCTTCAGGAGCATAATATTCTCTTTAGGAGGTGGAGGAGATATATCTTAAGTAGAACCATAACTACCCCTTTCAACAGACATGTCTGTTCTCCTTAACACCTATGTCTCAGTTTTGTTTGTCTGCTGGGATGTAGGCTCTCAGTGATGCCAGGAAAACTATATTTCCTGTGGCTGAATGCACCACCGCTAAAGAAAATGAAGGAAAAAGACCAATCTTAGAAGAGTGCAGAGAAAACTGAGCTACACTGCAGTAAAAAGCCTGAGAAGATAAAAACAAATTATGTTGACTGGAAGCTCATGAGAAAGGGAAGGAAGCACTGTAACTGTCCATGAAGGTTTTAAAGCAGACCAGGACTGTGACTGAAGAAGGGAATGGGGAAGAAAAAAAGATAGGGACCAAGTGTGAGCAGAGTGGGGAATGACACAAGCTGCCTGGGCAAAAACATCAGCATGAGACAGTGGAAATAATAAAAAGAGGAAGAGGAGTTTGTGAGATAAATGTGATGAGGCCCTGTAGCAGGAGAGAGAAATGATATTGCTGAGCAGAATATACTAAACCCAGACAGAGTCCAGACAGTTCATACCTGATACTATTACACAAATTGGCCTTTTTCATGCCTTCATGTATTTGCATGTGTTTAATATGTAAGATGTAAGTTGAAGGAGGTTAAAGATGAGAGGAAAAAACCTGTCTCACAGAACAGGTAAATGGAAATCACCATAAAAAAACTCTTGGTTTTTATCTGTACAGTGTAAATAACACATTAGGCTACAACAGTGATTTAAATCAAAATGTTTTGAGGAATTGCAGGGTACCCTTTTTCTCTAGGAGCCATGCTTAAGACCTTCCGGTCTAGCATGCAAAAAAGAACTCTTCAAATGGCAGCTAATGGCAGTACAAACATATAAAACAATGTATCATGCTACCTGCCCTGAGAAGCTATGTGTAAGCATCTTAGATTTGGTGCTTCAAATGAAAGACTGCATTTAGCCTCAATCTTTCAGTTTTCTGTTTGTAAAATGAGTAATCTGACTGGAGTCACAAGAAAATAAATTTATTTGTGTTCAGAAAGCACTTATTTAACTGTTCTGATGAACACCAGAGATAAAGACAGGTGGAGATTTCTTCCAGGATGGTTTGATTAGCAAACAGATCTAAGGCCACCTACTGATCTATGTGAAGCAGTATCAAATAGCTTGTGACCAACACAAGCCTTCTGAATGAAGTAGGGAAGCTACCTATGGAAAAAAAAAATCTGTGATCCAGTCTTAAAAATTAAATCATAATGCATAGACAAAAAGAGAGGGAATAAGATTTTGTCATTTAAAGTCACTAAACTTTGAGTGTTTGAAACCAATAAATTCTAGAAGTTAGTAACTGCTACAGACAATGTTCTTCACTGTTACATATTAAATAAGGATCTTGAAATCTCTCTGAGATCTTTGCTCCTAAGGTGAGGTGCCACTGAAATACAGTACAAGCTTGCTTTGAAGTTTTGTTTTCAAAGAGACTAATGAGTATTGTTTAAAAAAAATTGGATTTCTTATTAGTTAACTCCAAAATTCTCTAGGCCCAGAGCATGAAATAGCATTGAAAGCCTTGCTAAAATCAAGGTAAATAGCATGAAATGGCCTCCACCCATGAAGAGCTGAAAAGCAACCTGTTTCCCAAATATTCTTGTGTCCAAGTTGGGACTTTGTGTTCTGGGTGAGTAGAGAACTAGATGGCTAAATAACAGGTTGGATGGTCAAGCTCAGAGACTAGTTGTTAATTGTTCTTACTCTACCTGGAGGTCTGTCACAAGCATCTGTTGCAAGGGTCTGTCTGGAATCTATTTGGTTTAGCATCTCTATCAATGGCCTGGAGAAGAAGGTGAGGGAGAGCACTCTAATAAAGTTTGGAGATGACACCAAAGTGGAGGGGGAGCCCCACTGGGGACACTCAAGGGCAGTGCTGCCATCCAGAGGGACCTAGACAGGCTGGAGGAAGAGGCCAACAGGAACCTCATGTATTTCAACACGGATAAAGACAAGCGCTGACCCTGTGCAGGAAGCGCTGATGCAGGGACACAGGCTGGGGACTACCTGGCTGGGAGCAGCTCTGTGGGAAGGGACCTGGGGGCCTTGGTAAACATAAACTCAGCATAAGCCAGGAGTGTGCCCTGGCTGCAGACACAGCAAGCACCCTGGGAGATATTCACAGGGGCACAGACAGGACATGAAAGGAGTGGATTATTGCCCTCTGCTTGGCACTTGTAAGATCCCATCTGAATACTGTGTCTAGTCTAAGCTCTCAAGAAAAATATCATACAAAACATACTGAAGAGGCACACATCATTAATTTCCATATGGCAAATTTTAGAGGCATTTAGGACATGGGTACCTCCATAACATCTTTCCATGTTCTGCAGCTCAATGTCTGTGAGCATTTTAGGAAAATATACAATAAAACTGTTATTTCCTCTTGCCTAACTTCTAAACAACACACACTGCTGCTCTGGAATACTTTCCGTCACTACAAAATAGGGAGTCTTGCATGAACACATGGGAGGGAAGGCATTCTTGAAAATTTGGATTCCTCCAGGGTCTGTCACCAATGTACTAGGATAACTTCATGCAGAGGGATAAATGGCTATTTTTATCTCCTGCTAATTTCTTTCTCCTTTTTGTTTTTCCATGGAAAGTTCAATCTAGATATCCTTATTAGGAATAGCTGTCTGTTGCTCTTCAGTAGCAATGTGCATCCTTTCTCTCCCCTGTCCCCACCCCAAGCATTTATTCGTTCAAAGAATAACCAGACCAAAAATTCCTTTTCTTTGGTGTCTGTATTTACAGAAGAAAGAATCAGAAAATTTTCCACTGTTTCTCTCATTATTATTTCTCTTGTGTCTGGATAAGTAATGGACTGGGCAACCTTCATTCCTCCCTACCTGATTCAGTCAGAGATGTCTTTTAAGGTGGCCTTGTATGAAGATATTAACTGAATTTGTTGATAATTTTTTAGATGAGGAGTATTTCATTTAAAAAATGTCATTTGTGGAATTCTCTTCTCTCTACAGAACAGAAACATTTGAAATTAAAAGGACAGACCAGAATATTCTCCTGATTACTTCAAGACTCCAGGGAGTTGCCTGGGTTATTTCAGAACTTGCATAACTCTTTTCTTTAACCCCATGGGCATTCCTTTAGAATATGCTATTAATGTCTTCTTATTATAAAGTTATTTCAATTTACTTAACATACAATTTCTGACAGGTGTTTCTTAAACCTAAAAGCTGTGATGAACCTTTTTTGGCGTACTGAAAAAAATCTGAAATAACCCCAAACAATCACCTTCTACCAGTTGGTGTGGTAACACTAATACAGAGTAGACTATAACTATCTTTAGCATATTTTAGTGATAAGAAAACTGAATCACTGGCTACTTGTGGTTGTTTAAAGTCTCAGGACACTTTTTAGGAAAATGGGGGTGTTCAAGTAAGCTAATATTGGCAAATTCCAATTTCACTCATAGATTCCAAGCTACATTTTATTTCCCCTGGTATATCAGTGTGGAAAAAAGAAGTTATTACTTTTCTTTTTATACCTGCTGATTCAATAGTTTGTTTAACACATTAGAGTGGTGAGTGATACCTACAACTAGAGAGAGACAAGTTGTAGCCAGCCTGTGAGTAGGTTGCACTCAGCAGGTAGTGAACTCGGAAGTCTTCTTGCACCATTGCATTTTTAGGCCAGAAGAGGGACTGGAAGAAATGCAAAACTGCATCAGGGACAGGAGTACTATTACTAATACTAAACTGCTCAGAAATCTTTAGCTGAGATTATGACATAAATTACCATCATCGTTTTCTGTGGTTCCGTAATATACATTTGTGATTCTACTTAGGTAATATGACCTCATAATTTCCTTATGACACAGCTGTGGTTTAATGTAATATTTAGTCCATACACTTCAAATATGTTAAACATTCTTTAGAAGGCATATACAACGATTTCTGGAAATAGTTTAAATGTCCTAGTTTCAGTTACTCAGTGAATTGAACTTTGTTGTTGTTTTTTTGCGTTTGGTTTGGTTTTGTTGTTTTAAATTTCTCTGTCTTTCTGTTCTCATTAGCCAGAATTTGGGATGTTAAATTTTTTCCATCTTTTTCTTTTGCCTTAAGCTTCTTCTATGTCTCACAGCAGAGCTGAAGGGCTGAAGACAATATGCACAATTTTGACACCTCAGAGAAAAAAGGGAGTTGTTTTGAATTTTAGTCTTTTCTTTTCCTTAGACCATCTGACCCTGCATAAATTATCTCCAGCAGTTAAGGTTTCTGTAGGAATAGATTGGTCTTTTTTGGTATAAAGTGAGCAAACTGAGTGCAGAGAATAACAGATATCTATACAGTAACATAAACAATACACTTACTTTTTATTAGGCCATGTATATCTTCCCATATTATTTGTTAACACCATTTTACAAAGTTTCTTGCTGCTTACTGTTTGGATTCCTTTTGACCTATCCCAAACCCTCATACATGAATCTCTGTAATAACATAAGGTATTTACAAGAATCTCTGTAATAACATAAGGTATATTTAGTACCTCTTATTGTAACCAAATTATACCTTTCTATTCCTCTTTGAACCATTAAAAACCCATCCTACAAAATGGTGAACATCCTGTCTTCCTGTTGCAATGAAGAAAGTATAAAATTATGTCTTCCTGACTTTGCAATCAATATGTAAGCTTGGGGAGGTATAACTGTTGCCATACATCCCCCAGATGCCTGGTACCATCTCATTGATTTAATCTGTCAATTTTTCTACTTCAGTTTCAGTACGATGATTCAGCAGCATTTTGAAAATTCAAGTTTATGATGTTAAAATGAAAAGGAATGCCAAAATTAAGTAAGAATTTACTTTGACACCATTTGTTAATTTTCATATGTAGTTCAACAAAACTCTTGGGTCCGTCTTTCATCTTAAGTCACCAGGATATGCAGAGGGCAGTAGTGAAATGCTTTACAAAGAGTCTTGGGGGCTGAACTAGATTTAGGATCTTGGTCATTATTTTATACCTGTTGTACAAAGGCATCAAAGAGATTTTTTCCTAAAATGAGATTGGTTTAGGAAGAAAATATAGGTGAGTAATACATACAATGGCATGCCTAAAAAACTCCATTGCTTATGCCCATGCATTCATGTTCATGTACATATGAGACTGCTCTTTTAAAAATATTTCTATGTGTTTTTAATGCTGTTACTGACTTGATATATAAAATCTAATTTGTTTCCAGTACTGACTTCTTATGAGAGAGAAAAACTCCTGGTTTGCTTTTGTTAAAAATATCTAAAACCTCACTGAATAATAGGTGTTACAAAACTCCTTTGATTTTACATTTTTCCTTTCACAGTGTGTAGCTCTGTACTCTTTTCACAGGGCAATGCTCTGTTGAAAGCTGTCACTCTAAGAAACGCTATGATAGTTGTCAGCGATATCCAAAGAAGACTGAATAATATATACATATCTTACTTTTAATGTGTCCTTAACACATTGACTTTCCTGTCTGTAGGAGCTGGTAAAAAGAGAATCCGCATAAGGTGAAGCGTATCTCCTGCTGGGCGGCCAAACTGCGTGAAATCTCATGCTTCATTAATGATGCTTCTCATACCAGCTGGTCAATGGATGATGAAAATGAATTAGAAGTACAACAGGGACTTTTCTTCCGGTTGTAACAGTCATAAACAATTATGAACTGCTGGCTCCTATTTTTTCAATGTGTAATTATTTCGTTGCTTTGCTTTGCTTTAGCCATAAAAGAAACATGGTGTAATGTTTAAAGCTGAGGGAGTGGGGAAGGCACTAGCAATCTATTTAATCAACAGTTTACTTGCTTTGGTACAATACTTATCCCGCCTGAGCTTCATTTTCTGATGTAGACATGACATTCTATGTCATAATGCAGCAACAAAATTCTTCCAGTCATACCCCACTGCAAACCTTTCATCTCTCCCCAAACTCTTCCCGGTTTTCTAGTTTAAAGGAAAGGAAAAAGAGGCCTTCAAGGATTCAGGGTTTTAAAGGAGAGTGCTTGCCACCTGCTGAAAATCTGGTTTTTCAGGTATCTCAAAGTCATCACCTCAAACCTTTGATCTGCACCTCAGAATCTACTGACAGAATGCTTCATGCAATGAATGGACCTATTGTAGGTCTTTATTGAAGAGTCAGTTCCTCTGTATTGAGGACTTGGTTCCTGTGATGTACGTTCTCAGGAATAACTGCAGTCCAGAGGAAGGTTTTCTTGAGAGCCTTTGTGTGCCAAAAATCATCCAACGCTGACAGAAGATGAATGGAATTTCATTTTCTCCTTTGTACTCTACGTGCCTGTGTGCAAGTATGTTTGACCGTATGTCAGAACTTCATTTAATTACAACAAGCGTTTCTCCACCTCCGCTCCATTCATCGTTGGAAGGCATGAGCTGCCAAACCACAGCGGACCTGTTTGTCTTGAGTATGAACAAAAGCTCTGGAAACTAGGAGTGAAGATCTTAAGATAAAGGCAAAGTAGTAACACAAACACAGAAGAAAATAGGACTTCCTTATGTATCTCAAACTTTTCCTTTTATCTTTCCTTCAGCCCTTGCTTGATGTTCTTCTGAAACAAGAGAACTATGCCCTTGTCAGTTATTTGTCCAGATTTGAGTAAGTTGTCTTCCAATATTGACCTTCTCCCAATGGCCAAAAATTTCTGATCAGTTTGGCTTCTCCAGAAAAGAAGCGTCTGAGCAACTTTGCAGCTTTCCTTTGAGGCATCAGCTGCTTCTTTTCTATACCTAGTCAAGACAGTTATATATATATGACCCTTCTCTTTCTGTTATCTCAACTTTTCAACTGCAGGAATGACACTGTGTTTACTTTCTGATGGCACAGCCTAGGCTTTCAGAAAGTAGGAAATTTTACCAGATTAAGGCTTTCACAGTAACAGTGAGCATGTGTTCAGTCCAATGGAGTGCAGCACTGCCTGGGAAGGGGCTGAGAGCTGGGCAGTACGTCGTCATGTGTACTGGCCTACTAGTAGTTTGTTCTGTCGTCTATCTAAATCTGGTCTCCCATGCAGATCAGTGGGAAAGAAAATCAGTTCTAACATTCAAACGGACTGAGTTACTAAAAAAGGTAATTTATGATGTTCTGGGAAAGGAAGAGAGGAATCAACTTAATTTTGTTGTAACCATCAACCAATTGATTCTGTCTTTTTTTTTTCCTTAATCTTTCTTCAGAGCTTCCTTTTGGTGATCACACTTCAGTCCTACCTAATCCTCCAGGCTCTGGTGAATTGAATTGCTGGAGTAGGATTTGCAGTTTCAGATAGTACAAGATTCCATTGTCTGAAACCAGCAAAGGAAATACACCTGCCACAAAAGAAAGAATAGCTTTTACTCACATTTACTTTTCTTAACTCCAGCTATGTAAATCTAAAGATGATAAACACTACATAATCTATGCTATTGTTCTTTTTTTCCTTCCTTCTCTTAACCCTAAAATAAATGTTATATCTTGTCTACAGGGGTTATATGTTTAGCGGTCTACATTGCATTTGGCGCTTTTTTTTTCTTTTGGTTTTGTTTGGAAAGATGTGCATCCTGCTGTTTGTTTCGATTCATCCTTTTTCTCTGTTCACTGTGAATGTCTGAATCTTTTAATTTACCTTGCATATTAAAGTAACAGCTTTTCAGCCTAGCAATCAAATACTTGCATGAACATTCAGCATTCTTGTCTGTGTCTTACATGAAATATAAAAGGCTACGTAACTGTAGGCCAAGCATATCTTTCACACTGTTAATTCTTGTCAGCAACTACAGATCTTTATAAGGCTAAGTTCTGCACTTGGAATCACATACTGAAAATGAAAGCACTGGTTAATGTACTTTTCCGGTTTTACTGTGAATGAAGAAAATAACAGCCAATATACTTCAAAGAAACACATTGTTAAAGATCAGCAGAAATTTTTGTGTCTGGTTGATAAGGAACAGAAAATCCACCTTTTAGCTTTGAAATGATCTTGGAGATCTACATCTTCCCTCTGGTCTTTTGTTACTACCTGAGAACACCATAAAAAAGGAACAGTTAGAGAAGAAATCTTTGTAATGAAACAGCTCCAGTAATTTCTTTAGCCAAAGGTAACATTTTCAAACACATGTAAATGATTTATAAATGAAATGAACTTTCACTTTCATTAGCAGACTAAAAGGTAAGGGAAGTTTGCAAATGTGATTTAGACACCTAAGAGGCTATGAAATTCTCAAAGACTCAAGGGATTAAAGGTTCTGAGTCTCTCAATATTCAAACCACTCATTGGAGTAAATATAAAGAATTTACTTTTTTTATTCTAGCATAGTTTAGATATATTTAAAATATTGTTCTACATTGTTCATTATTTCTGAGAATTGCATTCTTTTTACTTTTTCATGCATTTCCAATCAAATTGAAAGAAAAACATTATTTCAGTCTGTTTTCACAAGTGTTTCTTCCCATTAAAAAAAGGTGTGAATGGAAAAATGTTATTGATATTTTACAATTTAAACAGCTGTTATTTTTAGAACACTGTGAGCATGAGCACATCAGTTCTGACTGTTTTGACACCATGCTGTCAGTGTCTTGGAGTTCTGTATGACCAGTTCTTAATTTAGCAATTAAGTCTGTATTTAACTTATGCGAATGATCTCAGAATGGTGTTATTGAGCAGTTGTACCACTCTAAGGGGGCTTTGAATGTTTCATACCTTTGCAAATCAACCTATGTGAACAGTTGCTTGAATGTGGATATTGAAATCCTGCTAGGTGATTCTATGTCATTGTTAAGAGATACTAAATTGAAGATTTTTTTCTAGAAAGGAGAAATAAGCCAAAGAATATTAACTAAGTATTTGCAATTAAACTTTATTATGTTAGCAGTATTAAATCATTGCTTTTCTATTTTTTAAACAGAATTATTTTCCTCAGAAATTGTTTTTAAACTGATTTTGGACAGAGGGAAATACTGAATCAATTATGCTGTGATAATAGTCTAAGAAATGGTAATTTCCAAATACAGCACTCCCAGAGTACAATGTTCTAATAACATCTCTGCCAGTGTTATTTCTAGTCAGATAAGAAATTGAGTATTTTGATAGTATTAATATTTTGCGCTGTGACTCTTCTATCACTACTGCCATTCAATGTGAGGGGTGCTCCACATGACTCATTATTGCCATCTTCATTATATAATGACATTAATGAACAATAGACTTTAAATATTGACTGTTTTGTGTATCTCAGAAAATTAATTTATATGATAAGAGCTGCTCTTGGTGCTTTCTTGCAGCAGGTGGTCCTTGCTGAGTTGTTTTAAAGTGAAATGCTGATTTCAAGCTTCCGAAAGCTTCTTTTCTCCCGTTCTTGTTAAAAATTCTTAACATATACTTTTAATCACTCTGAAAAATCAACACGTTATGATGATAATTTAGTGAATAAGACCATAAGTATTATGGACATATTCTAGGCTGGCGTAAATTAGCCTAGCTCCACTCACTTCCATAGAGGTAGACCAGTTGAAAATTAATTTAAATTTCACACTAACCTCAATTTGGAAAAGTGTAAAAGAATGCATTTAAACATTTTGTTGAATCAGAATAAACTACTGATTCATGACTTCTATGTAAGGAAAAAACCTTCAGGAATTATCATTTTTCAAACAGCACATGTAGAAGTTGTTGAAATAGCTACATTCATAAATAACAAGGTGACCACCCTACACAGCCCATCTGTGGATAGAACACCTAATGAAGCTTTGCGATCTGTGCTTGGTTATGCAACAATAGTTGCATCCCCCTTAAAAGAATATTACATTCCCAGACTGGAATAATGAGTCTATAGTTGAAATTATAGTCCAAACTTTGAGATTTACCCAACAGCTGGAGAAGTACTATGGTCATTGACAAGTACACCATAATGTTATAGTTCCTCCAGAGATGTAAGCAGCAAACCAGAAATAATGCTGCACCAATAAAATGTCATTGGGAAAAAATGTTAACAATAATAAAAATAATGTTAATTAATAGTAAATAATAATTGTAGTAATGTGATATACAACCTAAGAGTACCCATAGTTTGTCTGGACTGGTTCAGACAGTTTTATTTGAAAACACACCTTCTGTAAACAACATAGGGGAAAAAAATATCCCATATATATCTCAAATGTTTTAGTCAAAGTTTTCCATGCAGTGTAACATGCTTGAAGTGCTGCACTGCACAGGAAAATTATAGTGTTCAACAGAGTGCATGATATAATATACTGGTTAACGTGCCTGATTATCTTTTTTACAAGCATCCCCCACTTTTTACATTCTGATCTGCACTTAAGTAAGCCAGGGTAATTAACATCACATATTTGTTTCTTCCTTCATTAGTGACATTTACACCTGCACTGTTAAGAAGTCCTTTTTTTTTTTTTTTAATGTTATCTTTTAACTGTCTTCTTTACTGCTTTCTTGTCATTCTCATTTTAGGCAAGACAGACAGTAATATAACAGTCCTATTATTTATCTCTGTCATTGGCATAATAGCAACTTTAATGAAAAAAAAAGAATAAAAACTTGGACACTGGTAATTACTCCCATCACATTTACCACACAATGCAATATAATTCAGCGCATCTTTATACTGTGTGCTTCATGTATTCACATCACATTGAGAAATACACAGAGCTGTCGCTAAGCATAAGTCAAGCTGAAGGAATGGGTTTTTAATTTTTACTGGAAAAAACAGTCAACCCACTATTCATGATCTCGTGGGGAAGGACATTGCAAAGGCATGCAGTAGTTGAAAGTTTTTGAACTAGTGGAATCAAGCTGGTTAGGAGGAAGAGATTTTAAGATGAAGCAACGTTATCATTACGTAATGAGAATAGGTTGTATGAATTTGCAGTACAGTGAATATAAATTGATATGCCCAAAAAAAGGAACAAAAAATCTCCAAGGCCGAGTTAATGAAATAGCTTAAATGCTCAAGATGAAATTTTGCAACGTTTAGGAAAACCTGGATAGCTGCTGGTTACATTAATTAATATGTGGAAGCTGAATAAGGACAAGTGGATCAAAATGTCAAAAGCTTGAATAATAGAGCTTATATCTTTATGAAAAATTACAAAAAATTACTGATGTGGGAAGAATAAAGAAAAGACTTTGTTTACAATTTATTACTTGACAGGTCCAAATCTTGGTTTTATTTATAACTGCTATTGACATTATTTGAGTAGAACAGAATTTCTCTGCAGTTGTCAAATCTACATGTTATATACAACTTCCCCAATGTCTAAGGTAATATAGAATTCCATATTCCTTACTGCTGTGTTCGTTTTATATACTTTATCTTCTTGCAGGATTGCAGAACTCTAGTACAGGCAAGACTGTAGTGTCATTTTGAACCACCTGCTTTATACAGCGCTTTTGTACAATGGATTACATTCTGGCCCCATTAAAATTAATGATAAATTGGGGCCTGACTTCTGAGGGGTACAGATTTTATCCCTAATATTCTCAACAGTATACATACTCAAAATTAAATTTAATTCTCGTATTAGCAATGGATAAACCACCACAGGCTCAGTGATTTGCTTCAGATAAACATCACAAAAAATTGGCCAGTTGTCCAACTATTCGTATTAGTTGGTAAATGTGTAGGAAACCTCAGGAGAATTGACTCTCTCAGGAAATTTCTAGCAATTACTACATCTGTTTAAGTGAGAGGAACTATCAGAATTTTGGCAGTTGCATGACAGTACATGTCAGAATCTGGAAGAATGGATGCCATACAAATATTTTTTTTAGAAGGAAAATATTGAGAATACATTTTAAAGGACAAAATTAATCTTTGTATCATTTGGATAGTCAGCTATTTACAATGACTTTTCATGCCTCTGAACTGATTTCTATCCTCAAAAAATCCTGGAAGAAAGATTTGCTTAAAACTCATAAAAATTACAGAAAACTATTTTTACATAAATCCAATATTTTCTTTTTTTCCTAGATGGCTCAAAAATTATATATTCAAGACCACAGTCTGAAAATCAAATTCATTAAGAATTAAATAATCCTTTTTGTCAAATACTGAACAACATTTCCATGCTGTTTTACTACAGAAAATGGCCCAGGAGATGGTGAACATCTACAGCCTAAAATTCGCAATACAACCTTATGCAGACAGTTTGGAGGATGCTTATCTACGACCACACACTGCAAAGAAATACTCATAACTGCCAATGATAGAACCACCTACAGGCTATGAGTACATCTAACCCCCCCAAAACAACTAGTTTAAATTGAAAATCTCTTCATATAGGTAAAGATGGTTAAATACTAACATAGATTGTCCAGAATATTTTTGGAACTCTGTCAGTGGGAGACTAAGAGCGGGCTGGACAAACTTCTGTCAGGAAATGAAATAATCCACAGCAATCCTATTTGGTGGCAGTGAGATGAACTAGATCACTTCTAGACCAATTTTAAGTTATCCTATTAACAAAATTAATAATCATGTTGTATGAAATCTCTGGTTATGGGAAACCAGGTGGTTGTCACTGCACTTCAAGTAAAGGCCACTCAGTATTTCACAAAGATTGTGGTTCTGCCTCAAAAGTTCCCATCACATATGATTAAGGAGAATCAATATTAGCTTTTACTAGTGGTCACATTCTGACAGAGTAAAGATGAGTACCTAATTATAACCATTTCTTTACAAATTATATTTACACACTGGCCAGTTCATTACAGTATATCAGCTTTCACTTATTGCAACAAAGTACCATATCTACTGACTGAAACAACCAGCCAAAAAATTAACTACTGTCAATAAAAATGTCTGGAAAAATACAGCTTCTGCATGTTAAGCCCATCATATAAAATCTTGCAGGCCATCACACAAATGTAACAAATAGTATTGCTACAACCGAGCATTAGCCGACCTCTGACTCCCTGGAATGAAGGTGATACTGAAAAATATAAAACAATGAAGGAAAAAGAAATATTATTCCACTAGTCACAAACCAAATCACACAACAGAGGAAACAAGGACTGATATCCGTCAGATTTTTTCCTGTTGTTGCATTATCCTCTAGGAGTGGTGACCCAGCTATACAGAAACGATTAACTAAATAGAGCTACAGGCCACACTGGGGTAATTACTAGGTAATCAGCATATTGCTGCAAGTGCAAATATTTTTAAGTTTTTAAAAAGTACATTTTTTGCTGCTTGGTCTCTGTTAAAAGTGAAAAGATAAGACCACAAATAAGCAAAAATTCTCCATACAACCTGTTCAGCACACAGAAATCAAATAAACTTCTTTAAACTTGTATTTCTCATGCAAAGAGCCAAGTTCTGGGTTAATTTACATCAGCATAAATTTGTAATAACTCAACTGACTTCCCAGGAGATGCTCTAAACTCATATTGGTACAACTAAAATGGTAATCTGACCTAAGGGGTAAGACACCAGGTCATGTCAAAGGCATAAAAAAATTCATCAAAGAATAATGTTACAGACTGTCACTCAGCTTGATACACAAAAGGTAGTCAAATTACGACAACATTGGCTTAGAAAATTCAACCATTAGAAGGCAACGACACCAACAATGTCAATGAAAATGAAAATTTAGTATCAGGTCCAAAATTATATGAAGTGTTTGACAATGTAAAAGGAGATGTAGATGGAACTTGTATTCAGTTTCCATAAAGCACAGCCCAGCATTTTGTACCTGGGGTGGGTTGACCTTGGCTGGCTGCCAGGCGCCCACCAAGTCACTTTATCACCCCCCCTCCTCAACAAGATGGAGGCGAGAAAATACAACAAAAAGGCTGTGGGTCAAGATAAAGACAGGGAGTTCACTCAGCAATTACCATTATGGGCAAAACAGACAACTTTGGGAACATAATTTAATTTATTGCCAATTAAACAGAGCAGGAAAATAAGAAATAAGAACAAATCTAAAACAACCTTCCCCCCACCCCTCCCTTCTTCCCAGGTTAAATTTCACTCCCAACTTCTCTACCTCTTTCCCCCTCAAGCAGCACAGGGGGATGGGGAATGGGGGTTGCAGTCAGTTCATAACACTTTGTCTCTGCCACTCCTTCTTCCTCATGCTCTTTCCCTGCCCCAGTGTGGGGTCCCTCCCATGGGAGACAGCCCATCACAAACTGCCCCAGCATGGGTCCTTTCCATTGGGTACAGTCCTTCAGGAATGGACTGCTCCAGTATGGGTGTCCCACGGAGTCACAGGTCATGCCAGAAAACCTGCTCCAACATGGGGTCCTCTCCACAGGCCACAGCTCCTGCCAGGACCCTGCTCTAAATCAGGCTCTTGATGGGCTGCAGCTTCCTTCAGGTCATATCCACTTCTGGCATGGGGTCCTCCATGGGCTTCAGTGTGGATATCTGCTCCATCATGGTTCTCTATGGGCTGCAGAGGGACAACCTGCATCACCATAGTCTTCATCACAGGCTGCAGGGGAATCTCTGCTCCAGCACCTGGAGCAAGCATCTCCTCCCCTACTTCTTCACTGAACTTTGTGCCTGCCTAGTTCTTTCTCTCACATATTCTCACTCCTCTCTCACACCTGCTGTTGCGCAGTGTTTTTTACCCTTTCTTAAATATGTTATCACAGAGGTACTACCACCATTGCTGGTTGGCTCAGCTTTGGCCAACAGCAGGTCCATCTTGGAGCCTGCTGGAACTGGCTTTGTCTGACATGGGAGCAGCTTCTGGTATCTTCTCACTTAAGTCACCCCTGCAGCCCCCCCACTACCAAAGCCTTGCCACATAAACCCAATACAGCAACAAAACAGAATTTTTCCCTGAGAGAATTTTATACCTATTGAGCAATGAAATAAGGAATCAAAACAGAAACACTTTCATTGTCTCAGAAGAGTAGCCAAGACATACGCATTCTATATTCATTATCAACTCTAGTGATAAATTTCTACATAATTGTGTTAGTAAGAATGGGTATACATTTCCCCAAGATTTTTATAATTTGTATAATAGACACTTCAAGATAAATCACCCTGCTCAATCAAGAGGCAAAGAAGTTTTGTAACCTCTGAAATAAGTCTTTCGCTATCTTAATTCCAACAGTGACCTGCTGTATTACACTCAGCTATATCTCCACAAAAAATATTGTCTTGCAGATGGAAAAGACACAAAAGCATTTATAAAAGTACATGTCAGAGTAAGGAGCAAAGTGATGTATGTCATCAATAATCTTCAAAATTTCAAAGCAGTTGAAGTCATAGAAAAAAAGAAAGAATGAAATAAAAGCTGTTAACCACTGGAAACTGCCTTGAGATCTGATCAGAGTACATCAGATTAAGAAGAGGAAAGTCATCTGAATATATAACCCATAAGGTAGAAACTGCTACCAGCCCCCAACTAACTATTCAAGTTACAAGAATAGAATTTCTTAGTGAGGGGCTGTAGTAAATCTTACAAAGCAAGTTTGATATCATATACTATGCACAGAGGATAAACTGGCTCCACAGGACCCTAAACAAAATGGAAGGAATTGTGACTACAAGAAATAGAGTAAGTGAACAGAGTGCAATCTAAATCCTGTGACTGAGATCAAAAGCAATATCAAAAAAAAAAAGGACAGAAATACTGTTTTATATCTTGGACAATCATATGTGAGCATAAGTCTTGATTAGGCCTATTTGCTGATTTGTGACATTCCTGAAACAAAATCCATGAATGCTGATGAGCTTGTTACTGATTTGCTAACAGCAGACAAATAGTTTTAATGTTTTAGAACTACCAGATGTGTTGATCCTTTGATCAGATAATTATTGTTTCTTACAACAGAGAAAAAATTATTTTTCTACCAAAAAACTGGTAGAGGAAGCTCTGCATTGTTGGGGAGCTGTCAGAGATCCAAGAGTGTCTGCAGTTGGAAATAACCCACAGGTATAAAGAAAAGCCTCAAAGCCCATTTGGGTGAATATGCCTTCCCATAGAAACCATGTTGTTCCAGCTTTGGCAGATATAAGAAATATCTTCACTATTGTATCTTGTCAAAACAAGCTTTTAAGGATGCTTGTAGCAATTTGAACTACTTGTTAATCCAAACATAGTGGAACACTTTCCATTCATATTGTCCTACAGCAGCAAAAAAAAACCCCATTTTTCAATATTAAGATTGTTATGGCAAGACAGCAAAAAAGTAGCAACTATGATAATAACACATTTGAGACAGAGGCAGTGTTTCCGTGTTTAGAAAAATGCATAATATATCTTCTTGCTTGAAATATGAACTGTTTTGTTTAGAGTTAAATGAAAATTGTTAAGGAACCTGAAGCCTTTGTTTTGTTTTGTTTTCCTAAGAAAACCAAACATTTTTTTTGTCAGTGTTTTGGTTCAGCCAGCAAAATAAAAGGAACTCAATTACTCAAACACTTTAAATATTTTTTTTCTTAAAAATAATACAAAAATTTGGATTATGTCCTAAGTTAATGTTTCTGATAAATATATGCTTTGTTATCGCCTCTTCAGAAGCTATGTTAAATATATTTGAAGTAATAAGTTGTACCAGTTTGTGAAACTGTTTTCAGATTCCCTTGAAAGTTTGTGAAATATTGAAGGGTTTTCTGAGTGATATTTTTTAAAATACTGACAGCTGTAAGGCTCCTACCTCTAATATCATGCATGTAGCTGTTATCTGTTCTTTGCAGAGTATCCCACCATGTTTCTAAATTTCTTCCTGACAGCAAATTTCTGATTAGGATGTCTGTTGTCTAAAAATGTGGTCAAGAAGAAGTTTGGGTACTGAGAAATCTAGTTGGGGGACAATTGTATCAGTGAACAATGTGTTCAGAATCACAGAATCATAGAATCACACAGAATCACAGAATCACTAAGGTTGGAAAAGACCTGTAAGATCATCAGGTTCAACCATCAGCCAACAAAGACCATCATGCCCGTTAAACCATGTCCCACAATGCCTCGTCCACACGTTTCTTGAACACCTCTAGGGATGGTGACTCCACCACTTCCCTGGGCATCCTTTTCCAGTGTCTCACCACTCTCTCAGTAAAGAAATTTTTCCTAATATCCAGCCTAAACCTCCCCTGGAGCAACTTGAGGCCGTTTACTCTTGTCCTATCACTAGTCATTTGGGAGAAGAGACCAACACCCACTTGTCTGCAACCCCCTTTCAGGTAATTGTAGAGAGCGATGAGGTCTCCCCTCAACCTCCTCTTCTCCAGGCTGAACAACCCCAGTTCCCTCAGCCACTCCTCATAAGACTTGTGCTCTAGACCCCTCAACAGCTTCGTTGCCCTTCTCTGGACACTCTCCAGCACCTCAATGTCCTTCTTGTAGTGAGGGGCCCAAAACTGAACACAGTATTCAAGGTGCAGCCTCACCAGCGCCAAGTACAGGGGCACGATCACCTCCGTAGTCCTGCTGGCCACACTGTTTCTGATACAGGCCAGGATGCCGTTGGCCTTCTTGGCCACCTGGGCACACTGCTGGCTCATCTTCAGCCGGCTGTCAACCAACACCCCCAGGTCCTTTTCTGCGGGGGAGCTTTCCAGCCACTCTTCCCCAAGCCTGTAGCGTCGCATGGGGTTGTTGTGACCCAAGTGCAGGACCCAGCACTTGGCTTGTTGAACCTCAAAGTTCAGAGGTGATTAAATGGTCATTGGTCTAAATAAAGATATTATCTCTTTTCTTCTATATGATGAAATATAGGTTTGGTTCATTAGGCACTGGATGCTGTACAAATACTTGCTCACCCTCCCTGAGATCAAGTTGTATAATTTTACAGTCAGTACACAATTTTGCATTAGTATTGTAGTTTTATACTTTCTTTGTCCTGTGATGATAAGATTATAGGATTTCAAGGAAAAGCTGTCTCTAGTGCCGTTTTTCAATGTGTATGGTGTAGATCAACAGCATCACAAGAACTAGCATGCTAAAGCTGGTTTTAATGGTGCTCTCTTTTGAATGTGTTGCTGATGTTTTAAATCTGTTTATCTTGATATTTCAGTAATTGCTCAGTCATTGCACTTAGTGAATCTGGAATTAGGAGCAAGAGCTAGGGCAACAGATTACCTTAAAATGGGTAACAACATGTCTTTGCAAGTGCCACAAGTTATGTTGGGTGAGATCTCCTGCCTTACAGGAGGCTGCCTTACAGCTGGCTGAATGGTCCTGACTGTTCCCATTTTGAACAGAAGAATGGGAGGTCAGGAACCTGTAAATTCAGGGCTCTGAGACCTGGCTAGGTCTCCATAATGTGTGAAACTGGCACAGCTAATTTTTTACTCCACTACCTGCACTGGGGAAATTGGCCTTAGGAGGTACGTCCTAGCTGAATATCACTTCCAGTAGTTAATAGCCATCCAGAAACCCCTGCAAAGTGCACTCCAGACAGTTACAAATTAAAAGCAGCCAGTTTCTCATAGATTTAAGGGCAAAAGCTGCTCTTGAATCCTTTCCTTCCTAATCCAAATCCAGCTAGTACTAAATCAAACAAAATCTAGGTGGACCTGAACAGGTGTCTTTCATGTCAATGGAGGACTTTTAAAAATATATATGTTCTATGAAATTCTGGAAAACTTAAAATTAAATGTTTTGTTTCAATGTCTAACATTCCTTGTTTCTCAGAGAATAGTTTCATTTGCCCCTCAGATGCCTGTTTTAGATAACATACCTATTCATGTGAATTGTACACAAAAAATCCTGCAAGTTTAATAAAATCATTTAGAGCCAAATCCTTCTCTGGTATGAATTAATAATCTGTAGAAATCAGAATTACATTTATTGACACAGATTGTGAATCCAGAGAGCTATTTGGATGAGAACTTTCCCCTTGTGTTTATTATCTCAACAAGCTGAGCACATTTTTCCTTTGGTACACCATGAGCAATATTTGAAAGAGAAAATCCCATGGAAACTCTGTATGCTGTGTTGTGGTCTAAGGCTGCAGGCTATGATATTCAACCTTTAGCCTTTGCCTGTGTATAGCTCAGCAGAAAGAATAATACAGACACCAAGCCTACTCTCACTGGTCCTCTGCCTCTCCAGCCCTGGAGGGATAAGCTGAAAAATGGATTAATTGATCTGGCAGCGATAGCATATGGCACCTGCCATAGGACCATAGCTTGCAGCCTATTACATGATGGACATGAGTAAGGAGCTGGTTGGTACCACCATGGCTCTTCATCCAGCTGACTGCACTGGAGGAGTCCTCAAGAAAATTTCCGCTGGGCTGACCAATGAGAAAAGTTAGATATCAGTAAATCGAACATTTTCTGGATGGTCTGTACGGCCACATGCAAGTCATTTAGTATTTTTACTTATGTCTACCTTATCTACTGTGTCTATTTAGACTGGAAATGGTTTTGGTGTAGGGCCTGACGCTCCTTCTTTTGACAGTGTAATATCTTGTAAACAATAATAAATATTTTTTGAAGAATCTTATATTCTAAATAATGATAATAAAAAAGCTCAAAGTATTTTGATGGAGATAATTGGACACATACCTCTGAGCACAAATATGGGAGCTTAAAAGAATTTGTGTTCTAACTGAAGTATTACCAGCTTACTGCAAGTTGCTATTTTGGCAGCATGACCTACCTTTCTTTGAATTGCAGTACTGTAATATGTACAGTTTGTTGCTTGTTTCTCTGAAACATCTAGACCCAGGCAGAAGGAGCTGCTTCATTAATTCTGAATGGCTTTGTTTCATAAGTTACTAGAATCTTCTCGTATTAGTGTGGGGTTCTGGTGCGCGTACTTCAGGGGGAAAACAGGTTTAACAAGGAAATATCTTGTAAAATATTGGAGAATTTCACAGTATCAGCCAACCTTCTAGAGCATTTATATTAGCAAGAGAGCCACTGTGTTTTAATTTCTGTCTTAACATTTTTATCACAGCTATTCAAAATGTTGATGAAACAGAGTCATAAGTAGCTGTAGCAGCTACCTAGTATTGCATTGACATCTAATCTTCCTGCAGTTTGATAATAATAAAAGCAAAATAGTCAGGAAGACGACATCAAATAACCAAAAATACTGAAAGACAGTACTGGTTACTCCAAGCATGCATGTATAATAACTAGGATATTTTATCAGTATTGATAATAATTCTGCACTTTGAAGAATGTTTGAAAAATATGTATCTTAAAAATATATATCTTAAAAAGCATTAGCTTGTGACTTCTAAATTCCATTAGCAGGTTTATTTTGCTCAAAATATATGGAAAGAAAACAGTATGTACACCAAAATCTTAAACATTTTTTTTTGTTGATAAATAGGTACATGGATTAATAGTAGCGATGGGAAAAAGTGTATCGGTGATCTTGCGGAAGACATTGTATTGAGGAGTTAGTGACCTTTAACAGGCCATGTCTGCTCTACTGGGCCTCATACTAGGGGCTTGAGCAGCCGATATGTTAGCATGAGCAGCTGCTGTAGGAGAAACGGCTGGAGCGCCCAGTGCCTGCCAGTACTACATTGGTGGGTGTTATGACAGAGATAACATGCCATCCTGTCAGGAGAAGATACACGGTTTTCTTTGTTACACATCATAAAAGGCACCGCAATATGGGAAAGAGAGTGAATTTCTCCATGGGCAGGGTCTGAGCAGCGTGGCATGGGAAGACCCGTCCAGGTTGTCTCTGATGCTGCATGAATGCAGGGTGCCCAGCATCTGAAGGGAAGTAAGATTTACTCATTATCTATATTCCTAGTTTTATTCTGTCTTTCTAAACCAGCTATTTTATTACACTATTTGTTTCTGTGCCTTTCTTATTGAGATCCAGAAAGAACCCTCCAACCCTCCCCCTGCCCCCAGCACTGAATACAAGGCAAGTCCCAAGTCAGCATCAGTGAGCACTCTTGATATTTTGATTGCAAACCTTGCCATCAGAGGCTAGCTAATTCTTCACATTAAAAATATTAAATGGAAAGAAAGAAGTCAAATATACATTTGGCAACAGAAGGATAAAAATAATCTGTACAGCTTATTTTAATGAATTGTTTTTAAAAAATGAAATCTGTTAGCGAATCCAGCAAAAGACCACTTAATTCATGGCTCTCCAAAATAGTTGTTTACTGTTTTGCTGTAAAACTTTGCAGAGCTTTACAAAAATGGATTTTTTTTTAGATTAAGGATTTTTTTTTAAATAAAAGAAGGAAACATTTCTTTCTGTTGTCCTAATCAGATTTAACATTTAAAATAGCTTGTTTTTATACCACTACCATATGTAACTATAATTTTTTGCTGCTGTTTTACTCTTACTCTTCATCAGCATTGCTACAAGGTCTTAATTTATATGAGTCCAAGTATTCTGTTGGTATGTCGATATTGCTGAATAAAAGACAGCCCTGACCTTAAGGGCCAGTGGCACAGACAGGTTAATGTCCCCCTGCCTCATTCTAGAATAGACCAGCTACCTCCTCAGTAGATATCTTTAGCTGTGGATCCCCAGTGGATCTTACACAGCATCCTTGTAGCATTGACATATAATTATCACAGGGTTTTGTGGCTTTCCATTCTTTTTATTTCTCATTTCAAGCTGTCTGAAATAATTTAAGGACTATGTTTAGCCCATTAGGATGGTGCTTTATAGCATGAACCTGAAAGTATGTATTGTGACTTTTAGGGTATGGCATAAGGGTATGCAGAGGAATGGTGCCGGGAAAGTGCTGGAAGACTCTATAACATGAAGGGATCCAGAAATGATGCAGTGCTTCTGTGTTGACCTTTTGGAGAAAGACTACCCAAAGTATAGCATGTTCCAAACTCTGCCCAGATTTTGTCTTACAGGCAACTAATTCACAGCTGACCCAGAAAGAAAACTAAAAAGTTACTTGATTGGAGGCCAGTGTTCAAATTTAATTCCTGACTTTCTACAGTTTCATAGTGTGGATGTGCCTTTCAGGACTTCAGCTTTATGGGATCATGGTTTCAGATGGGACCTGGGTGTCTTTGTATAACAATCATCAAAAGTCATAACTGGATATCAGGTTCTTAAATCAGATATAACAAGTCAAGTTCACCATTATGGAAAGAGGCATAAAATTTACCTTACCAGAAAGGTTTTCCAATGGGTGTGCTTCTTTATTTTAATAAAAATATTCTTTATGTTTATTGAAAAATATTTCAGCTGTTCCAGTCACAGATATTTGATAATTTACAACAACTTTATACTGTTGGTACTTATTATAGTAACACTATCTAATCATAAAAATAATCTTATATAGTTCTAAATTACAGGATTTTTACTAGCTTTCCTGCCATCTTTAATTATATATCTATATATATTAACATGTAAGCCCTTTGATTTTTCCCCAGTGCCCCAAAATATGTGTGTTACATGAGTCTTTAAATCAGCACCAGGCAAGATTAGCCATAGAGCACACAGAAAGAATGTGCCTTCATTCTGCGGTTTGAAAGTACAAAAGACCTTTGATACTTGAATCAGAAAAAAAGACAAGAACATGCTTGATGGAAACCAAGCAACAATTATCTTGGATAGTATTTGAGGATAAATTTTGTAAAACATCATCTTCTTTCCTAACAAAGCTGTATAACTGTGCTCCAGTCCAACTTTCACACAGTGGGAGATTCAACAGCTCTTTAAAATAAATGATTCATAGTTGTGTAACACATAAAAACTTCCACAAGAAATTCAATTTGTCTCTAAAATTCTTTATATAAGTGTCTTAATTGTGACTGATAAAACTCCTAAAGGTCTGTGTTTTTTAACAGCTATATATTAGTAATATATTAAAATATATCTTATGCTCAGTATTTGCTTTGACTGGGACCATGAAGAGAATTGATTATATAGAAAGTAATAGGCATAAGCACTTTCGATTACATGGGGATCTGGACTGCCTAAAAAACTCTTTGTTATATAAAACCCAACAATTTTGGGGTCTAAACAAATTGTAGGTTTTAATAATTGTTATTAACAGCAATTTTTTTTGTTTGAAAACCAACAATTTTTGTCATGCGTTTAGAATATAAGTTTTTATCCCTACCCTGTGAGTTACGGATAGATGTCTGGGACAGATCTTGCCTTTATGTATCGGGATCACGATCTGTGCTAATACTTCACACTAAATGAGACTTCGATCAAATTTTTTTACAGAACTCTTGTCCATTATTTAAAAGAAAAACAGATTTCTGTGAACAATTGATACTTTTCTTGATTCCACATTCTGAAAGGTAAAAACAAATTAAAATGAGAAGTCTCTGCTTATTGTTTTTAAATGAAAAAATATTTTCATCCAGAGTATGTTTCAAAGAATTAACTCAATATAATAATCAAAAAGACTGAAATATATATGAAAACATTTTAATGACTGAAACTTTGACTGACATGAACAAAAAAAAATCAGTTTAAAAAGATGCAGAAGATTTGCACTATTAGAGACATTGTTTCTTGTAAAGAGAATGCTGATGACACTTAGCTCTGCTAGAACCCCTTATTAATGTTGTTCAAATCAAGGGAAACTGCAGACCACATTGTCATTTGTGTAAGTCTTCCTTTCAGAAGATGTTGGATACTATGAATTGGTAAAGCCTTTGCCTAGATAGTGTATATTTCTGTTGAAGACTGGATTGTAGGAAGGATTCTACTCTTCATGTCATGAAAGTGATCATTTTGTTGGAGAGAAATATGTATCTTTGCAAACTTTTTACATTAATTAATCTGCTGTTCCTTGAAAGTAAGCACAACTTTCAAAATGGGCAACTGTCTCATGTTTAGTGAGAAAGAGAAAAGTGCAGGGACACTTCCATATCTACAATGTGGATTATTGTATGTCAACCTCATGTATCCTAGCAAACCTCAGTATTAGTCCAGGAAAGACCTTCTTCGAAACGTGCTTTGCCATCAAATAAGGATTCAGTATTCCATAACTTTACTGGTAAAATACTTTGGAGAAACCAGGATTACTGAAGCATTATGCTATGAATGTGTTCTACAATAGGTCAAATGCAAGTAGCACATTGTCTATCTTCATTTGAAAACTTAAATGGCCAGTTGGCTTTGGGGCCTCCAGTAATAACAAAGAGTGCCTCCCACTTATTTACTGAAGCAATTTTGTAACTTACCACAGGGAGCAAAAATCTTTAAGGAATGTCTGCATACAGAGTGAACTACAAATGATCCAGTCTAGACTTACAAGACAGCATAGTTTAGGTCTCCTGTAAGACGGAGTAGATCAAAACACACTGAGTATATGTGAGCCAAATATGACATCAGCATACTGGTTTGTATATTTGTGTCCACATCAAATACTTAAATACAGTTTTTAGCATTTAGTGGATAAGCAGTACTGTATACCAGAACGGAGAGATCCTTTAAGGGAAGTTACAGTTTGTACACGTCCAATCATTTCTTTACTGTATAAATAGACTTTCACAGATGTATGTATTTTATTTAAAAAAAAAACAAACCTGTCTTGCTCCTTGTGTACTGCTTGAATAGAGGACAACTCTGTCGGATTTGCATGGCAAGGTTTTGGTAGTGGGGGGGCTACAGGGATGGCTTCTGTAAAAAGGTGCCAGAAGCTTCCCCCATGTCCAATAGAGCCAATGCCAGCCGGCTCCAAAGACAGACCCTCTGCTGGCTAAAGCTGAGCCAACCAGAGATGGTGGTAGCACCTCTGTGGTGGTATTTAAGAAGGGGAAAACCCTGCTGTACAAGAGCAACCAGCAGAAAGGAGTGAGAATATGTGAGAGAAGCAACTATGTAGACACCAAAATCAGTGAAGAAGGAGAAGGTGTTCCAGATGCTGGAGCAGAGATTACCCTGAAGCCTGTGGTGAAGACTGTGGTGAGGCAGGCTGTCCCCCTGCAGCCCATGGAGGTCCACGGTGGAGCAGATGTCCACCTGCAGCCAGCCCATGGAGGACCCGACACCGGAGCAGGGGGATGCGCCGAAAGGAGGCTGTGACCCTGTGGGAAGCCCATGCTGGAACAAGCCCTTGGCAGGACCTGTAACCCTTTGGAGAGGAGCCCTCACTGGAGCAGGTTTTCTGCCAGGACCTGTGACCCTGTGGGGGACCCACGCTGGAACAGTCTGTTCCTGAAGGACTGCACCCCATGGAAAGGACCCATGCTGGAGCAGTTCGTGGAGAACCGCAGCCCATTGGAAGGACCCACATTGGAGAAGTTTGTGGAGAACTGAACTGTCTCCTGTGGGAGGGATCCCATGCTGGAGCAGGGGAAGAGTGTGAGGAGGAAGGAGCCGCAGAAACAATGTGTGAGGAACTGGCAGCAACCCCCATTCCCTGTCCCCCCTGTGCTGCTCAGGGGGAGAAGGTAGAGAAATTGGGAATGAAATTGAGCCTGGGAAGAAGGGAGGGGTGGGGGGAAGGTGTTTTAAGATGTGGGTTTATTTCTTATTATCTTACGCTGATTTGATTGGTAAATTAAATTAATTTCCTCAAGTTGAGTCTTTTTTGCCCATGATGGTAATTGGTCCTTATCTCAACCCATGAGCCTTTTGTGGTATTTTTCTCCCCGTGTCCAGTTGATGAGGGGGAGTGATAGAGCGGCTTGGTGGGCACCTGGCGGCCAGGCAAGGTCAACCCACCACAACAGCCCTAGTACTAGGTCAAGTCCGTGGCTAGAGAGCTGCAGGTCTGTGGCCAGTGGAAAAGGCAGACGTTGGAGGAAAAGACAATGAAGTAAACCAGCCTAAGACTGAAGATGTGAATATCCCAACTGGTATGGAAATAAATTCTGTGTTAAAAAGCAAGGAATAAAAAAATGCACACAGTTGGAGACTGAATGCTTAATTCAACATACTAGTTTTAGACTGATGTAATGTCTTTTATATGAGTGGTATCATGCTGACATGAAAGTGTAATAATGAAGGTTAAACCTCAAGCATGAAATTTGACCGTGACAAAAATGTGCTAGAAAATCTAGCATAAAGCCTGCAAAAAGTTCCATTTTCAAAAGTGCCCAGTTCATTAATGAGCCCAATCCTATTTGCTTTCAAAGACGTTCAGATTGTTTGGAAAATGACACAAGCTATTTGGACTTTTTGAAAACCGTACGATCTATAATGCATTGCAATTAATGCATAGTGTATTCAGATTATTTTCTTGAATGGCTAAAGTGTTTTTCTGTGGGCTGAGCTCAGCTGTGTAGTTGAATGTTACTTAATTTAAGGAAAATGTTAAAACAATCTGACTGCAAATTTAAATTAAACTGAAAATGATTGAAAGTTGACCTGTCATATGAACCTGTTTAATTGGAAGTTGAATTAATGTCTATCTTCTATATTTACATTAAAAAAAACCCCTACTTGTTAAATTACAATGGAGTAGTAGTTAGTGATTTGTAAACATCTATTCATTTTTTTTGAGTGTCAAGCAGCAACGTTTATATTTTCTCTTCCCACATAAAGATGTAAATGTTCATTTGTTTTTCTGTCTTTCCATTCCTTCAGCTGTCTGTATCCCTCCTTCTCACAGTTCTTAGCATCCATGCTAATTCAGAACAGGTCTGAGAGCAGGAAGTCCACAGGATAATCAGCTGAGATCTCAGGAATCATTTAAAAAGGACGACTCATGCAAGTCAAAACTTGGCTAGAGCCTAATGTTGTTACCTTTACACACCAAATTCAAGATAATTTAATCCTAGAATTTCTAGAAAGATAAATCTGTTATTTTTACATCATAAATATAGTGTGTGCCATTAATTCACATTTGCAAATAAATAAATACTTATTTCTACATTTTCTAAACATGGCTCATCTTTTTAATAATGGAATTAAAAACACTCCAAAATGTTCTGAGATTATATTGCATCTCTAGTAGGAAGGTATAATAATTTTGAAGCCTTTTAGATAAACATTCCCTTAGTTGGATTTCAGTGTTGGTAATTAAGACTGCCTACAATGGACTTTTATTTCGATATGGTATGTGTCTTCTCTGGCAAATATGTATACAGTGTTGATGGGTACACTGATAGAATCTGTAGATTAAATGCACAGGTGAAGAGATAGATAAAATTATCAGACAGGATCACTAGACTCTGTTGTGATGAAGAAAATTCCAGATACTATAGTACAAATTATGTTCTACAAGCTTTCAGGTTTGCTTCCCTTGTTTATTGGCTACAGCAGCAAAACAATGATCCAGGACCTTTGGTTCTGAAAAAGTTCATCCTTTTCTACCAACTATTTCACAAGTGAAGGCAAAGATAAGAATCCAATCTTACATGCCTTAGCTCATATGTTTCATCACTTACACATCACTAGAACTAACATGCTCAGGGATAAAGATAAAAAATTATGCTCTTGTGTTTACATCATGAGTATTAGTTACTTCAGAAATTTGAACTGAACTTTCTACCTGTTCCTCATAACATCAGTTACTTTCATACTGCTAGAGTAAATAGACATTCTGTAACAAACAAGTGAAATATCTTCATTAATTTGATTTGGAAGACTTAACATCATTGAAAGGTTTTGACTCTCAAATTTCTAGTTGTGCAAGAACTAAAAGACTAGAAATCTAAATTAAATAAGAGATAACTAAATATCCATTGTTATTAGAAATTTAGAGCTGTATTCACAAGTGATAACTAATAAGACATAAACCAGAATAATTTACGCTATCTTGCATTTATGCAACTCGCTTGTTAGGGAATCTGAGTAAAAATGACAAAAGGAGGGCTAAGGAGAATCTTTATACTTTACTGGATGCAGGGGGAAACATAGTGACAAAGGATGAGGAAAATGCTGAGGTACTTAATGCCTCCTTTGCGTCAGTCTTTAATAGTAAGACCAGTTGTTCTCCAGGTACCCTGAGGTGGAAGACAGGTCCGGGGGGCAGAATGAAGACCCCGTAATCCAAGGGGAAATGGTTAGCAACTCAGACACACAGAGCCTATAGGGCCAGACGGGATCCACCCAAAGGTACTGAGGGAGCTGGCAGATGTGCTCATCAAGCCACTTTCCATCACCTACCAGCAGTCCTGGCTAACCGGAGATGTTCCAGTTGACTGGAGGTTAGCAAATGTTACACCCATCTACAAGAAGGACCAGAAGGAGAATCCGGGGAACTACAGGCCTGTCAGCCTGACCTCGGTGCCGGGGAAGATTATGGAGAGGTTCATCTTGAGGGCGCTCACAGGGCACATGCAGGACAACTAAAGGATCAGGCCCAGCCAGCATGGGTTCATGAAAGACAGGTCCTGCTTGACCAACCTCATCTCCTTCTATGACCAGGTGACCCGCCTAGGGGATGAGGGAAAGGCTGTGGATGTTGTCTACCTGGATTTCAGTAAAGCCTTCGACACTGTCTCCCACAGTATTCTCTTGGAGAAGCTGGCGAATCGTGGCTTAGACAGGTGCACTCCTTGGTAGGTAAAAAAACTGGCTGGATGGCAGAACCCAGAGAGTCGTGGTGAATGGAGTCAAATCCAGTTGGTGGCTGGTCACAAGTGGTGTTCCCCAGGGCTCAGTATGGGGCCAGTTTTGTTTAACATCTTTATCCATGATCTGGATGAGGGGATTGAGTGCTCCCTCAGCAAGTTTGCAGATGACACCAAGCTGGGCGGGAGTGTTGACCTGCTTGAGGATAGAAAGCCTCTGCAGAGGGATCTGGACAGGCTGGATCAATGGGCCAAGGCCAATTGTATGAGGTTCAACAAGGCCAAGTGCCGGGTCCCGCACTTGGGTCACAACAACACCATGCAACGCTACAGACTTGGAGAAGAGTGTCTGGAAAGCTGCCCCACAGAAAAGGACCTGTGGGTGTTGATTGACAGCCAGCTGAATATAAGCCAGCAGTGTGCCCAGGTGGCCGAGAAGTCCAATGGCATCCTGGCCTGTATCAGAAACAGTGTGGCCAGCAGGAGCAGGGAGGTGATCGTGCCCCTGTACTTGGCGCTGGTGAGGCCACACCTCGAATCCTGTGTTCAGTTTTGGGCCCCTCACTACAAGAAGGACATTGAGGTGCTGGAGCGTGTCCAGAGAAGGGTGACGAAGCTGGTGAGGGGTCTGGAGCACAAGTCTTATGAGGAGTGGCTGAGGGAACTGGGGTTGTTCAGCCTGGAGAAGAGGAGGCTGAGGGGAGACCTCATCGCTCTCTACAACAACCTGAAGGGAGGTTGTAGCGAGGTGGGTGTCAGTCTCTTCTCCCAAGCAACAAGTGATAGGACAAGAGGAAATGGCTTCAAGTTGCACCAGGGGAGGTTTAGGCTGGATATTAGGAAAAAATTCTTCACTAAAATGGTTGTAAAAGACGTGTGGATGAGGCGCTTAGGTACATGGTTGAGTGGTGGACTTAGAAGGGTTAGGTTTATGGTTGGATTTGATGATTTTAAAGGTCTTTTCCAACCTCAACGATTCTATAAAATTAAATTGTAAGCTGTTACAAAAGACTTGAATGAATAGTTTACACTAGTTTGGTCATACCCTAAATTAAAATTTCTCTTCCTCCTTGATGTGCAAGTTGCATCAACATTTGCACATAGGTAGAGATCTAAGACAATATGTGAGTATCTGAGTTTCTGACTTGCACTCCCTAAAACCTCACTTTTAAGCTGGTCCATAAAAAAAAAGAAGAAAATAGAAACACCATGGAAGGGTTTGTAAAAGGCACAGTAAAGTCAATATAGAACAGATGCTCTCTAAATATCAGGAAACAAGACACATGTGAAAATCTTATGCTTGTTTTCACCTTCATGTTATCAGAAAAAATATTCAAGTTAGTTGATATCAAAGAAAGGAGGGAACTCTTGAAATAGAAAAGTTGCCAGTGGAGTTCTTGCATATTGGTAGTTACCATTAAACTAACTTGTCAAGAAAGAGGGACATGATAAACTGTCATAATTAACATTTTTTTTAATTAATATCACTGTTGATATTAAGAAAAATGGAGGCCTGGAGAGAGTTCAAGAAATGAGCTATCCCACTGTAATTACCACAACTCCCAGCAGGGTCCTTCTCATTTGATTAACATCGCAGCAGGACAGCTGTCTTAGCATGCATCTATCTGCCAGAGTCATGGGGATAAAACAAAGGTGCTGACTAATAAACACAAAGGTGCCTTTAAAGTTTAAAGTATCTGAAATTTGCAGCTATATTTCTTATTTTATATGCATCCTAACTGAAGAGGTATATTTGGGGTAAAGGACTAAGGGAGAGGAAGAAAGACTGCAAAAGTTATATTTATACAATATAGCTACAAATAATTTTCTGAAGAAGAATTTTATTCCACCTAAAAAAGCAGAAGAAATGTACTAAGTGAGAGAACTACAATGTCTAATTAATTTTTTTTTGCAATACAGTGATGTACTGGTTTCGACTGGGCTAGAGTTAATTTTCTTCATAATAGCTTACATGGTACTATGTTTTGGGTTTATGATGAAAACAGTGTTAATAACCCACTGATGATTTAGCTATTGATGAGCGGTGCTTACACAACATCAAGGCCTTTTCTGCTCCTCACACTGCCCTGCCAGCGAATAGGCTGTGCATACCCAAGAAGTTGGGAGAGGACATAGTCAGGATAGCTAATCCCCCATACATACATTTGATGTCATGCCCAGTGATAAAAAATGTGCAGAGGGTAAGTTTGACAGGGTTGCCATTCCTCAGGGACTGGCTGGGCATCAGTCAGCTGGTAGTGAGCAACTGGTTTTTTTGCATCACTTGTTTTTCTTGGTTTAGTGTTGTTTTTTTTTTTTTATCCTATTAAACTGTCTTTGTCTCAACCCACAATTTTTCTCACTTTTGCCCTTCCAGTTGTCTCCCCCATCCCCTTGTGGGCAAGTGAGTGAGCAGCTGTGAGATGTATAGGTGCCTGCTGGGGTTAAATCACAAGTGGCTTTCTATTTTTGTATTTAAATATAAGGTAAGTTTTGTTCATTTGCTACTTAGTATTGGATGGACATTAGACAATAACAACTTTATTAGTCCCTTGTGTAGAGAGCTTAGGACAACACTATCTTGTTACCGAGTTAAGGAAGGTCAGGGGTTAATGGTTCACTCAGTGGTTAATGGGTGAGACTGCCAAAGCTATTCAATCACACTCAAGTTTTCTTCAGTAAAGGGTAGTTCACTCTACTTTTAGTTTGCTTTTACTTTACTTTTGTCTTAACCTTACTTTACCCTACTCTACTCTAACCTACTTTTGAGAAAGAATTTCCTTTACATCATCCCACAGGAGGCAAAAGGATTTATTTTCTGTTGGCTTTGCATCCAATTTGACAAAGGAGAATGAAGCCATTGTGCATCCTGGATATTTCCTGCAACATATGCTCTGCTGGCCAATCATTAGGCTCCACGATGAGCTATAGTCTCCAATGCAATGTCCTAGTATAGGTGCAATGTACCTTCTATCTTGAGTGTTAATAAACTCATTACATGACCTGATGCCATTACAGTTTTATTTACATGATTTCAAAAATATTTCTAATAACTTTGTTCTTTCAGAACTTTTCAACAGACTAATGATTCCTCTACAAACAATTAATTACCGAAAAATTCATAAACAAGCAGCTGTATTTGTTATTTTGTCAATAAAATTTAATATACTTTAATTTCAAAATTGCAATTAACTTTTTGTAATTGGCACATACTGTAAGTTTCAGTCCAACATAATTTGATAGAGCATTATTTCATTAGGACTTTAATTAAAATGCACTGGTATAACCTCAAGGAGGCTCTTTGGCAAGTATCTCCCTACTAGGACAGAATTTGAAAAAGCTGAGGGGTCAAAAGTGTTTGATGTATTTTCAGCATTTCAGTTTCAGTAGTTATATCCAGGTAACCATGTTCCTACTTGGGCTGAGCTGATGAATTTTTTTTTAAAAAGGAAAAAGGGATCCTTTGTTTGACAAAATTGGTTGGCTGGGATCTCTCCCTAAGCAAAATAACTGAATAGCCTATTGAGCTCTGTGTCAGATTGCTAAAGAAAGTAACCTGAGGATTGGTCTGTTGAGAGTACCTGCCAAATGGAAGTGGCAGGCTGAGGCACAGTACGTTCCTATTCAGAAAAAAGAGTAATCATGTATTCCATTTTCCTTCCATTTTTTTAAAGGAATTTTTGTAGAATGCCTGTCACCACGATATCTTAACAATGGTAAATCAAGCTGATTTCTTGCTGCAGCCCAGTCACAGTCTCTGCTCTGCATAATCCTGAGCTGTGCCTTGATAAGGAAACAAACATCCTCTGTGAAATTCATACAGGGAACTATGCAAATATATGGATGGTTATCCTCTCTCTAAGTGTATTTCTAGCCTGGCACTGAAATGTCTTCCTGGTTCCAGAAATCTGTTCATGGGACTATTGTGTCCCTGAAAATAGAAATAGTGTTGCAAAGGTGGAATTAGGTGCCACACCTGAGGGGCAATTGAAGATGGGAGATGTTTGTGTGGAACGTCCTGGTAAATTCTCACTGAAGAATTTAATTTGTTCATTATAAAGAAAGACAGAAATAAGGAGACAATCTTGGTTCTCTGGGAGTCAATGGGAAATCTTTACGGGGTCTGGAAAAGACAAATATTCTTATATTCCTGTGGACACCAGAAAATAATACAGAAGTTGAAATGCATGCGGCAGTATCTGTCTATCAGATTCCGGTCTAAAATTCACTATCAAGAATTAAGGACCTGGTCTCCCTGCACAGTCTGTGGAGACAATTAATGCATGTTTACACAGGTGAGCTTGGTATGATCTCAGGTACCCTTCCCCAAAAGCATAAGTTATGGGCTCGATCTTGGTTTTTTGGTCTTTTTTTTTAGATAGATAAGAGTTTTTATTTCAAATGAAAGAGAAATAGTTCATGCTAAAATAATTACAAACTTCTAGAAATGGAATATATACCCTGAAAACAGAAAACATGCTATCAGGATCAGAAATTAACTGATTTTTTTTCACTTCACCAAAATACACCACCTACATTTTAAATGTTCTTGCCACAGGTGTGCAGCAGATGAAAAACAAACTGATTGTAGAGTATGGCACTTCTGTTTCTCTAATACATTCAGCCAGTGCTGCTCATCTTGCATTTTTATTTGGAAATTATGCAGGTTTCTACTGACAGATTAACTACAGAAGCATTTAGGGACAAAATGTACCTCCAATTACCCTTCTGCAATCTCCTGAAGTCAGGGAGCCTGGTTTAGCTTTATTGCTGAAACAGTGAACAGAATCTGGTCCAGTCTCATTATATTTGGCATAAGTGAGGCAAAATTACTGAAGATTTACAGCTGAAGCTTGAAGCTCCATTCATGTTCAGCTTCTGTTTCAACAGTTTGTCTGAAATCTCTATGTGACAGGTGAGTTAAAGCAGAGAAGCAAAATTCTCACCTCATCCAAGAAAATGGCAAAACCCACATCGATTGAAACTGGGCAGAGTTTACAACTCAACATTTAACTGTGTTGCTAAACTAACAATTTTACTTTATTAAGAGAAGCAAGAACGAAGTTCTGTAAGCCAGTTATCCTATCGAAATGTTTCCAGTATTGGCTTTTATAGGTCAGAGCACAAACTGAGATGTTTGGACACCTAAAATTATTTATCATATGAAAGGTCAGTACATCTTAAATGATTGGTTAAATGCTTTATTTTATCTTTCAGAACAATTTCATTAAGTCTTAGAAGTCCTTTTATTTCTGTGTATTCTGCTTGGGACTGTACTAATCAAGCTAAGATAACCAGATCAAAAATTAGAAAAAAATAAAAGGATTAAGAGGGGTCTGAGACCATTTTCTCTGCCCCGTAAGGGCTTTGTGGGAAGATGGGATAATTTGCCTATCTTTCTGCATTTTCAAATCAGCGGTGATGGAATGAACTGTAGATTGATGATCATGTCTTTGAGCAGAACACTTTATATTTAATTCTTTCATCAGTTTGTACTAGCTAATTATGTGTGAGGAGTTTTATTCTTTGCTTTCAAAGACTTGTCAATGTGTGGGATGACAGTACTGAGGAATGGAAAAGTTCTTTTTAATTGCTCCCAGCACTTGAACACTCCTTTGGGCATAGCTGGGATCTGTGATAATTTGATTCTCATTGCCCCTGACTATGCACTCATAAGGCACTGAAAGATCCCAGTCAACCCTACAGGCTGGTTTGCACATTTGCACAAAACTTTCAAGACACTGGTTCTGTTTTAAAAACAGAGATAGTGATAAACTGCCGGCAATTTCAAAGCTTTTGTCATCTATGTTGTTGCACATGGCGATCGGTAGGCAGCCAAGTACTGAAGTACTTTCTGGTATATTCTCTACAGTGAAATTTTATGCAGAGCCTACAGTTCATGAGCATTTAATGTAAATAATACTTGGCCTAATTTGCTATGTTTACAAATTATCCTTTCTGTGAGCCACCTTTGGGAATAGTCAGTAAATGCAGAGAGTAACTGAATCACAGTACTAATGAAGTCCAAACCTGCCCTTCTATTTTCTGGTTATACACTTTAATCTAGGTCCCCCAGGTTTAAAAGTGAGTTACAAAGCTTTTGATTAATTCTAAATATTCTTTTAGGGTTGCATGAAGGATAATGATAATAATTTCTGTATGCAATTTAGAGTTCTTTTGTACTGTTTTATCATGTAGTTCACTTCATTTATCATATGCTGTGAAAAAAGTTGGTAACTCAGCCCATTATGAACTTCAAGCCATCAGATTAGCAACAGAGTTCTTCCAACGTGTTATACCTACCGCAGATGTTTGCTTCAACATGATGAATTCAGGAGAAGGCTAAAGCTGCAGTACTGTTAAACTGCATGGAGAAGACTCCAGTCAATACAGTTATATTAAACACTAAAACTGTCAGAAGATATGCAAGTGTCCAACCATTCATCTGCAAAGACATTCCTATTATTTAAACATCCGTTCTCTGGCTGAAGAGTGTTTAATTCTACTATGCAAAAGGAAATAGATAAAGCAAGTGGGACAGGAAATAATTGAAAGAGCCTAGAGTCTGGTAGGTAAGACAGTCTCCTGAAAGACAGCAAATGCAAATTGCAGTTCCTTTGAACAAAAAAGGGATTGTACTCACCAGCAAGCTATAGGATAAAAATAAAGGCTAAGGCCACATCACCACAGTCTATGTTTCATCTTGTTTAGAGTCCTACTGGTAGCTTCAAAGGGAGTGGAGAAATCAGTGATGAGACAATCCCCATGGGGAGAGCTTTTAGAAACTTGTTTATGAAGAACACAGAAAGTCTGAATTATCTAGTCAGCAGGAGAGACTGAGGAAGGGCTTTAGATGGATTACGGATGCTGAAAAGACCCTATTAACGGTCTTAAGGATGTACATCATGTACAGGAGAAGAGAAAGAAAGAATCAGATGGTAAGGATATGTGATATAACCCCCTCTTCAGAATCTTCCTCCAAGTCAGCGTTTCTGATAAAAGCTTTTCAACTGTTGATGGGAACTTCTGAATCTAATTATTCTAACCTAGAGCATCTTGGTGGTGACATGCACCAGGAAACTTATTCTGTTATGCTGTGAACTGTTAGGTGTGTATCAAACAGACTGAGATGTTCTTATCTAAACCTATACCATTGCTTTCTTCCTGAACCTTACCAAAGCTAAGAGAAATTTTGATTGTTCCATACACAACAATTTGCTGAAAAGGTCATGTTTGAAGTTCATGATGCAGACTACTTTGCGTAAGAACAATATTTGCAGCAAGACAATTTCGGGGAATGAAAGAAACTAAAGGTGGTGGTCGAGAAATAAATTAACAAATAGCAAAAGAGCTTTTTCAAAGAGAGATTTTTCCACTTGAATCTAAGGCTAAAAGGACTCTCCGACTCCCTCTTGTATGCTTGGTATAGGATAGGTTCTCATAGCAGTTCGGAGAGATGCGATGTAAAACAAATTGAAACCCCGTTTGCCCAAGAGCTAGTATGAAATGTTATTTAAACTTGCTTTCATTTGTTCCCCTGGAACTTTGCCTTTTGTTTCCAACACCTGAGTCTGTATTTGTGTCATTTTAATTACAAGACAAATACTAGCATTGTAGTACATGTAACCCAATGGGCAAATCTGCAATCTCAAAATACATCTCTGTGGTATATTGACAGTGACATGTCAGGGCACCACGGGGGCCAGCGGCTCCCTGAGGCTGGGCACTGGCAGTGCCAGGGGCTCCTCTGGGTGGGTGATGGCAGGGTCTGGCAGCCAGGGCCTGTCCCACCCCCCAGCCAGGGGCAGGGCAGCCAGGGGAACCGGGCCAGCCCCATCCCTGGGCATTGGGTACCTCCCTGGGGACAGCACTGGCCATGGGCACATCAGTGGGTAAGAAGTGCAGGCCCAGGCAGGCCGCAACATGGTGGCAGCCACCACTCAGGCTGGGTTCTGTGGCAGAGCCTCTGCCAGGAGGAGCTGCCAGGGCCGGGGGCTGGGGCTGCCCTGGCCCTGAGCCCCGGCAGCCGAATGCCCGGGAGGGGAGTGCGCTCTGCAAGACATGCAGATATCCTTATGGGTTGGCGTAAGTGATGATTCAAGTCACCTATGTGGACTTGATTATTGGATAAATAAAAGAAATTGTTATTTTGAAAGTGAAACGTTGTTTTAAAGAAAGACAGCAATAACAGCATCATCATCTTACCTTTTTTTTTTTTAATGAAAGTTACACCTGCAAGATAGAGACCTAATCCCCTGAGTTTTTCCACTGCATTCAGTGTGATTAAATTATGGATTGATTTGCTCCACAGTCTTCTGATCAGCGTATTCTGCTCATGATAAATTCATGGTAAAGCTTACACTTACAGTGCTTGTGTTCTGTTTTATTGCTACAGTAGTCTCTTCCCTAGATTTCTTTTGGAGCTGTGGAGACTCCATCACTGCCTTTTTTTATTTTATTAGACAAAAACCTGCTTGGAATTTTTTAGTTATCACAGCTCTTGTCTTGACAAGAGGGTGGAGTAAGTGACCTGTCCTGGTCTTCCACTTTCACAGGATGCACCAGTTCTGAAGAGGAAGAAAGGGGATGCACACAGTCCTGCACACACCTAGCTCCCTGATGCTTTGTGTCCACATAGTGTTACAAAAAGGTAGGGAAGCTGTAGATTTGGTAAATTCCTCAGCTCACATTTCTGTTCCTTTATTCCTACTTACATCCCTTGTGTGGAAAAGCGAATTAGCCATATATTGAATGGGGAAAACTATCACTTGAAATCAGTGAAGTATATACAGTTTACACCAGCTGGGGAATCTGCCGCAGCATGTTTTAACATTTGACAGAAAAAGAAGCAGTTTGAACTGCAAGTGTTTTCATATGCTGCTATGCTTACCTCCTCAGATATTTACATTTTAGGCAATTGAATTAATTACCTGGAAAAGACCACTCTCAAAACACACACAGCAGGTGCTTCTTCAACTTAGTTTACATTAATTGCTTTCTTTGCTACTTCAGAGTCAGCAACACACAATATTTTACAATTATCCTGTCTGGTCGCAATGGTTACTAAGTCAATTTTGCTTATCCAGGATGCCAGTGACTGCTGATCTAATTGGTTTTGGAGCTAAGGAAGAGGGCTAGGACAGACCTGAGTCTGTCTTATTCAGACCCCATGCTGAAAAACACATTGACTGGACAGGCAAAGCTAGAGGTTTGTAGATCAGTGTTTCCTCCCAATTAAGAGAGTGAAAAAGACCAGGTTCAGTGAAAAAGATCAGACGGCTATTGATTCAACTGCCATCAGTCCATTTAGATGTAGCTATGAAGCAGCACAGATGCAAATAAACTAGCTATAATGTATTTTACCAAGAGTATGGGGCTTACAGATACCTATCAGAGATGACAGTTACAAAATGATTGCTAATCTGTAATTTACATAATGCAAACAACGTGTCTAGCTTCTGTGTCTTTGGTTTTGTGGCTTTTTTTTTTCCCCTGATGATGATGAGGTGCTGTGAATTTGAATCCTGCTATGCTCACTAGCTAAACAGTATGATCCAGCATGAGTCTGTATGAGGATATCCACTGCTGGGCTTCACGTGCTTTTGCTGTTTCTACACTCCCCTCCACCAAAAAAAAAAAAAAAAACCCACCCCAAAAAACCCAGCAAAACAAAAAAAAAAAGGCAGGGACAAATGAGAACTGAAGCAATAGAAACAAAATAACTGTCTGAAGTGACTTTTTTATTTCTAAAAATGAAATGAGACATCTGTTATTATAGATCCTTGAGAGATCATCCAATACAGAAATCCGTTTCAAGAGGTATTTAACCATGTGCTTTCGTTATGTGTGTGTTTCTCCCTGCTGACCTCAGTGAGATACAGCCGTGCATTTGAAATGCAGATAAATCTGATTGCTTTGCTGGAGAAAGATATGCCCTTTAGTGGAGGTCTTGGTCTCAAATTAACATTAGTTATTTCTTATTTCTTAAAATAGTGCCTGATTGAGTGCCTATTTAAGGGTACCTAAAGGTGTGTGTAATGAGGTTTATGGTTGTTTTCAGCTCTGCACTTCAACTGAGATTATTCAATGTTTTCCTATAGTGGGGAAGTCGGAATAGATTTGATGATAAGGAAGTGTAAAAGAGACCAGTTCTGACAGCAAAAGGTGAATAAGCCTTTTAAAAGCCTGACATTTGAGATGTGTAGGCTCTTTAAAGGCCTGTGTGTGGGTATACCTGGGTCAGCTTTATCTGATCAAAATAACAGATATCTTTAAAAATATATTGATAAGAAAAGAGCAAAAATAAACAAATAAAACCTCTTCTAAAATAATTTCAGTATAGCAATACTGGGGACTTAATGGCATAGAAAAAAGTCTCCTCTCCCAAATAAAAGTTATTTGAAATGTGGACTTGAGATGTAGTTATCATTTATAAAGCTCACCATTTATAAGTTCATAAGGAGAAATATACTTCTACCAAATCTTCAATGTTAACCTAAAGAGTTTTGCTGGGAGTGTGGGGAGTATAGAGCCGGCTAGGGCATCAGTTGGTGGCCTAAAGGCCTAAAGGTCAGTGGCCTTTTTTTTTTCCCTAAAAAAATCCCGAAAGTAGTCACTTTCCATTCTTCGTGGTGTTGTTTCCAATTTTCCAATACACATGGAATTCCTAATGGTATTTAAGATAAAGAAATATCCCAGTAGTAAAGAAATCTCATGTTAACATGAAGTGTAGAAGCCAATTCTGATCTCCCCTTCCACAGTTTTTAAATTGTTGTAAGTTTTTTTTTAACACCAACCGAGCTGTAGGTAACCAATCAGACTATCTGCACAGTGTTAAACATTAAACAAGAAATGGTAAGTTATCTAAAAGCTATCAATAATGTGCCTAGCTCTTTTAATTTTGTGTTGAAAAGAATCTGTTCATGTAAAGGAAGTGATAGTAAACCAATTTCATGTGCTTTTGAAAACGCTATTTCAGATGTTTCATCAAAATTTCAGCTTAGGTTTCATTATCATTCTGAAGTTTAAGTTCTCCCCTGCCAAAGGTTTAGAGATTATACTCAAATATGCCACTAAACTAAAAGTTTTAGTGAATACATGTCTTTCAAGGTCTTTGTTTGCACAACAGTTTGTATTTGAGCCTTCCAGATTATACCAGGTACAAGGGAATGGGGTGATTCATCAGAAAGGTGTTATAACAAATTAAAGGAACACTTGTGTGGTTGAGCATCAAAGTCAGTTCTGGGAATGTAATTATTTCAATAGATTGTCTGCTGATGATTGCTCATCGCTTGTGGATGCTGAAAATATAAGACACAAACTGAGCCACCAAAGGAACAGTAGATTAATGAGATGTTTCAGATAGTTCTTGCTGAATGTAGGAATAGTGTGAAAAGAACTAAAGACAAAACGTACTGAAAATCACTTGCTCTTTGTAGAAGACAGTGTCCAAGATGGGTCTAGTTATATGGAAAAAGAACAAATAAGCAAGTCTCTACTTTTTTTATTCTCCCTTGCTCGTCTTGTAAGTAGATATCCAAAAACTTGCAGGCAACAAATGTTTCTAAAGCTTTTGGGAAGACACATGAGTAGACACAATTGGATTATTAATTTAGTAATGGGAGGCTGAAAAAGGTAGGGTAGCTGTCTGATTTATGGATTATTTGGTTTCAAAACAGCATAAGGAAAGCAAGTAAAGAAGGAATTTCTCTCCCTTTATTATTCCATTGCCCTGAAAGTAAGCTTCATATGAAGAGGAGAAGCTTCTTTCTGTATTCTCAACAACACATAAAGAAACAATTAATGCATAGTTACCAGGTAGGGAGGAAGACAGGAAAGCAGAAGGAAGGAAACAAATGCAAGCAGACCTCTGGTACTCTGCCAGTACCAGAGGGAGACTGACAAACTGGAGAGTTAAAGAGTGGCACTAAGGTGATCAGGGGGCTGGGAAACAATACACAAGGAGAGACAGAAATGTGGGTCTTTTTAGCCTGGAGATGAGAAGGTTATGATGAATCTAATTGCTGGTTTTAACTCCATAATGGTAAGTTATAGAAAAGACTCTTCTCAGAGTCGAAACCAATAGACAAGAGGAAACAGTCATAAATTGTAAAAAGGGAAAATCAACCTGCATATGCTGAAAAAGTGTTCATAATGAAAGTGGTAAACACTGAATCAAGTTGGTAAAAGAGAGTCTGAAAACTGTCTGTCTGTGGAGGTTTTCAAAATTCATCTGGATAAAGCTCAGATCAACCTGATCTAACATTGAAGCTGACTCTGCTTTGAGCAAGGGATTAAACCAGCTAATCTCCACAGATTCCTTTCAAACAAAATTATACTGTGATTCTACTATTTTCTGTGTTCTTGAGTCTGTTGGAACTTAGTCAACCTTTCCATGCTAAATGATTGTTTATAGTGGTATGGGTTTTGGCTGGCATGGATTTAATTTTCTTCATAGCAGCTGTTTTGGATTTGTGACCAAAACAGTGTTGATAGCACAGGGATGTTTTAGCTATTGCTGAGCAGTGCTTACACAGTGTTAAGGTCTTTGCTTCTCACGCTGCCCTGGCAGCAAGTAGGCTGGGGGTGCACAAAAAGTTGGGAGGGGACACAGCTGGGACATCTGGTCCCAACTGACCAAAGGGATACTCCATACCATATGATGACACGCTCAGCAATAAAAGCTGGGGAAAAGAAGTTGGAAGGGGGGACATTTGGAGTTATGACGTCTGTCTTCCCAAGCAACCATTACACGTGATGAAACCCTGTTTCCCTGGACGCGGGTAAATATCTGCCTGCCCATGGGAAGTAGTGAATGAATTCCTTATTTTGTTTTGCTTGCAGGCACAGCATTTGCTTGCCCTATTAAACTGTCTTTATCTCAACCCATGAGTTCTCTCACTTTTACCCTTCTGACTCACTCCCCCTTCCCATTGGGGTGGAGTGAGCAAGAGGCTGGGTGGGGCAGCTGCTGACTGGGGTTAACCCATGACAATAGTGGTACATTTTTACATTCCAAAGAAAAGCTTTGAAGCACATACCATCATTTAGTTTCTTGTGTAAAGGAGACACATGCATAACACCAACTCTTTATAGAGCTGTCATTCTGAAAAGACTAGAACTACTGATGAGTACCACTGTTTACCATGTGATAGCTTTCATAATGGCAAAATCATCTTCCTGCAACAATAAAGCACTTACTAACCACTACAGTTAGTTAGAATAAAATGTAAGTATATCAATGTATTTCATTTCCAGAAGTACTGCCCTTTTAGGAAAGAGCTATTTCAGTTATGAAATATATAGCCACCAGGATGCCACAATATTATAAAAAATATTTTGCTTATTTTTATTTTAATAAACAGGTTGAGCAACTTCGATTCAAAATAGTTTAATTATTCTGAAGCATTTCTGGAAACAGAACAAATGGTAGTTTAAGTTCTTTGCAGGTTGATCTGGCACTGTTGGAAGCTATTGTAATTAGTAAATCTGCAAAAGCATTGTTAAAGTTATTTTCCTCAGCTTCAATATACTGAAGTTTATTAGTGAGCCCATTATTTATGCACTCCCTTGGGCCATTTAACATTTACTTCAGTTAATGAGAATCTTCATCTTAATTAACAATACTGAAATACCCTTTTCCTCCCCTCCCCCACAAAATGAATCAAGCCCTCAGAAATATACCCCAGAATAATATAATTTTGGAGTTATTAAAAGCAAAGACTTCCCTTTGCATCATTTTTTATTATCATCAAAGCTTCTTGAAAGACACTTAGTGAAATTTCATATATTGTTCATATCTTAATTAAAAACATGAGTTAATATTAAAAGACACTGAATGATTCAAAGTAAAGTCCATGTGAAGGTCTTGTATGAATGATAATGAATTTTTGAGATTTATAGAAATTCAGAATGCTATTGCACAATATTAAGGTCAAAGTTGCAGAAGAAATAGTTTCAGATTACCTCTATGTAACTATCAAGAACTGTGCCAATATTATGCATGATCATAACCCTTTAGTTCAATTCAGTTGAACCACGTCCTCTGAACAAGATTCTAGTGAAGTGAAAACAAGAGTTTAGCTTGCCAGCCAGAAGCACATGGTAACCTTTTGCCCAAAATCAGATCAACCAGAGATTTATTAAATGTATAGAGTCATTTTTATTCAGACAGAGAATAATCACTTCTGCTGTATTGTGGTACAGAAGAGACAAGCCTTACAAAATGCAAGTTCTCTGCTTTTTCTGATGGAAAAACAAGGAAGAGCTTTCTCTAGTAAAATTTTCTAATTTTTATCTACTGGATTAATAATATCAGCTTTTGTCCTCCAAACTGTGAGCATGACAATGATATAAGTATGTAGAACAAAAATGCTGGACTTGGGATACTGATATTTACATCAGAATATCAGTTTTGAGTTATTTCACGAAGTCATAAATAAATGCTGTCACTTCCCTCCTTGCCCTCCTCCCTTCCTTCTTATATCCTCCTTTCCTGCCTCCAAATTCTGCAATCTTTGCTGAATGCAAGAGAAGAGCTCATGATAAGGGCAATCCTTTTCTGCCTATCTTTGTTTAAACACTACAGTGAGAGAAAGCAAAAGGCAAGGTCTGCACGGTGACTTACACTGATACTTAGCATTATGTCCACTCCAATGCAGTTGTCCTTATACAGCACTTCCAAATATTTTGAGCTCAAAGAGAGACTGGTTTATTACCTTTTGCACTAGTATCTGATAAACTGTACCAGTTAGCATACTGGTGCAAGAAGAATCGTCTGCTGGCGATGGCTCTCTTTCTGGGCTGTGTATCTGGAGAAAGGTCATGGCAGCAAGCTGGGGCACCTGAGAAATTCTCAGACAAGAAGCTGCAAGAATGCAGTCTAAAATTATGTCCTGTATTCTGTTGTACAGTGAAGTGTGACTTCTCTGCATTAATCTTCCTTATCACCAGTGCATTCATTTAAGTCTAAAATGCTGGAAATATGGTACAGCTGGCGATAGTGATTTTTTTATGGTGGTGTGCTATTAATTGGTGAACATTTAACCCTGCAGGTCATTTTCTACCATCCAGTACTTCTATCTGGCACTATTTTCAATCATTTGAGTGTCTGTTGGGGCAGGAGGGGACAGATTGTTTGCATGTCTCTTTGCCGTGTATTTTCTTGGTAGCTAGACTGGAATAGAGGCCTGGTGTGTGGGATGGATCCCATGTTAGAGGAATGGGATGGGAGGGTACATCTGAAGAGAAGAGATGGAAGAGAGACATGAGTTTTCTCAAACTTCTGTTACTTTTACCCAGATGTCCTGTGGCACATGCCTAGTTCTGCGATGTGCATAGGGTCAGACCTGGAGAGGTGAGCCTACACCAGGGATTCGGCAATAGAGGCCTGTCTAGAGGTGACTCATGACAGGAAAGAGGCATAAGGTAAAGGGTAAATTCAGTGTCTCCTGTTTGGTGTGCCAGACTTAATAGATCTGCTGCTTTGTCCACTAAAGAAATTCCAAATAAGTACATTTTGCCTAATAGTTGACATATCACAGAATCACTAAGGTTGGAAAAGACCTGTAAGATCATCAAGTCCAACCATCAACCAACAAACACCGCCATGCCCATTAAACCATGTCCCACAATGCCTCGTCCACACGTTCCTTGAACACCTCCAGTGATGGCGACTCCACCACTTCTCTGGGCAGTTTATTCCAGTGTCTCACTACTCTCTCAGTAAAGAAATTTTTCCTAATACTGAGTCTAAACCTCCCCTGGCGCAACTTGAGGCCATTTCCTCTTGTCCTGTTGTTAGTCACTTGGGAGAAGAGACCAACACCCACCTCTCTGCAACCTCCTTTCAGGTAATTGTAGAGAGCGGCATTATACCAAGCAATTTTACTACTGCATTTGTTCAGGATTTGGTGTGGGAGGAACATTCTGTTTCTAACTTAGGGAATTACTGTATGTAGCAGAAAACCTGCATAGCTTTATTGTATAACCTAAAAGGCAGGTAATGATAAATGTAAGTATTTGTATTTGCTTTTCATAAGATACATGGTTTTTAAAGGAAAATATGGAGATATGCAGGAGGGGGAAAACAAGAATCTGCTAAAGAATTCCTTCATGTAAATTATAGCCATAAATACTGTTACTCTGTAAACTGAATCAAATTCTTTAATTTGGCTGTAGTTTTGAACATTAAGGAGTTTGCAAGCAGTGATGTGAAGACATTAAAGTACATCACAATTTTTTCTGTGTGCTTTTTAATAGCACATTATTAGCTAGTCTTATCAGAGAATGATGTCAAGGGTATCTATTATTTATTTTCTACAATAATATTAACAAGGGTTTACATTGGGTTTACCTGTGTGATATAATCCGATATTATGGAACAAAAGGTAATAGAACTCTTATGCTCAGAAACTGAGCCTCTGTGCTGTACTCTGCAAGTGCACTCTGTCCACAGACTCTTGTATATTCACAGGATATTCTTTGTTATTTCAAGTATAATCTGAAAAAAAGGAAAGAGCATGAGAAAACCACGTAAAATTATAGAAATAATCGCGAGTTGTGCAAGCGTTGAAATTTTTTCTTAGAATTATTTTGTAATGATAAAAAATGAGTAATTCAATACAATGCAGACTAAAAAGAGTGATACATGATAACTATAACACAGTAGATACTATTTTGTGATAGAACCTACTAACAGTAAGCTGCAATATTTTCTCACTTCTTTAAAGCTTCTTTGAGAGGAATGAAGCTTTTGGTGATAAAGTGTAAGAGATGGTGTGTAGGTTGGTACATCCATGAACATTGGTAGTGATAACTTTTAGAATGCAGATCCATAGAAGTCCATCTCTTCACTTTTGAAGACCAAAGCTTTTTCAATGCATTTCCCCCCCTGTTGTGATGACTTTTGAGTACTCTGTGGCTATTTCCATAATAGACTGCTTAGATTGACTTTTCATTTTTATTTTACAATGTCTTAACTGCATTACATTTTATCTTTGAGGCATATGTGGAAAAGCTGGAGATAGAAAGAGAAAAGGACTGATTCATTATCATAACCCTATTACTCATTCCCTGCCTTCTTAATAGTGGCTGCCTATATCAAAACATCAAGGGACATCAGTTTGTAAGACTGAATTTTTAGTTTGGGTTTTTTTTGTTCTTTCTCATGCCAGTGTTCATTGGCTTTGGCAGAGGATTTGTTGATTGCTCTTCTCCTTCTCCTCCCAAAATCCTGTGCCCATACTCCAAGTTGTCTGCCTGGAAGCCAGACAGTTGTGTCAGTAGTGCTGTGTCTAACTCTCTGAAAATTGGCCTAGGCAAAGCGTCTCAGTAATGGAGCTATACAGCCCCCAGGCTATGGCTGATTTTTTTCCTGACCTGCTTGGAATCTGCACGGAAGAGTTTAAGACAACCTCCACCTGCTGAGGTAGACATGTTCCTATGAAAATGAGAGGGCTATTCAGTTACTTGTTACTTTATCTAGACTTGTAATACAAAATTGGCTTGAAATCCAATGCTGATTTTTTGAACATAAAATATGATATTGGGCCTCAGGATTATTGTGGATTCATATCAAAAAGCAATGCAGTAGGGGATGTCATAACTGTAATACAAACCAGAAAAACTGATGATAGCTGTGCATGCCAAAAAAACCCTCACAGATACACAAAAAAGCCAAATTAACAGTTCTTCATGCAGTTGACAGCTCATTTTTGAAAAATACCTTTTTTTTTTAAACCAAAATATGTAAGCTTGCTGGTCTTGTTTGTGTGACAAGAAATTGTCACATCAAAGTATGTATTTTTATGGTCTTGCACTTGGAGATTTTTGGTACTTCAGTAATTTTGTTTCTTTCCAAATTATTGCATAAACTCATGAATAGAAATGTTTACAGGGCCAAAGCTTTGTTTAGGTTTTACAGTGTAACAGTGTTCAGTGTGGCGAAGGTATAGCTCTTTCCCAGGATCATGGGTCAGAACAGGTCTTTAAAGAAGCGTGGACAAGCTAGGGAACAGAGGTAATTCAGGATGCTAACTCATGAATAAGGTAAAACTCAACTGTTGACTGGCCCCAGGAGGGAGAGGAGATGTGGAGCAAAGCTGGAACCCAAGTACAGGTAGGCTGCACAAATTGCAAAAAAAAAGTGAGTATATATAAATTGAAAGGCTGGGAGTATTCAAGTTACAAACACAAATTCTTTTAATGTTCTTCTTAGCTAGAAGCCAGCAAACCTCTTTACAAGGTTAAATTCTGTATGCCTAACCTTTACAGGTCATGAAATGACACATATGTTCAAAAGGTTGATCAGTCAAAAGGAAAAGAAAGATGTTCTTTGCAGCTGAGTTTATTTGATTTCAGCTTCCAGAAGTTAATTCTTTTTATTCCTTTTTCTGGTAATAGAAGAAATTCATAGCACTGTATTTTTGTGGTCATGAAGATATTTACGTACAGTGATGAAACCGAATCTTCTCTTTAATAAAATAAACAAATCAAGATCTCAAAGTACTCCTTACTGGGGATCTTTTTCTTCATCAGTTGGCTACATTCCATGGCTCTTTTTTTGTAATCCCTTTTTTTTTTCCAACTTAAGTTTAGAAAACTATAGTTAGTGAAACTGTTCAGACTGTCTAAATGTTGTTTTACCAGTGAGATTACCAGTGATAAAATCCCATCCCTTTGCATTCTTCTAACTATTCCTTGCTATTTCTTTATATATGTAACCATATATTTTTTTCATTTCCTGTCACTGAGGGCTCATGTGGAGTTCTTTATCTATTAAGATCTCACATACTTTGGAGAACAATTTCTTTGTCCTTTAGCACAGTTCCCTTGCCTTTTTCCAGTAAATAACCTAGGCTTTGCTAAGTACATCCTACAAGTCTTACTCAAGGGGGAGGTCTTTGCATTTAGCTGTGCTGAAAAGAAATAGCAAGCAAGCATTAGGTGAAAAAAGTACCCTTAAATATCTTGTGAAGTATACAAGATTTCTGCCTAGCATAACTTTCAAAGAGTATTCAAACTACATAACATGCCAAAAATTTAGTGATTAATTAATCAGTTCTTTTTCGGTGATTCTACTCTCAGACATTTTCTTTAAAAATATCAATGCTATTGAGAAAAATAGTATTTCATATTTTTAGAAGCAATAAGATATTTGTTTCTCTTTCACTGCACCATTTGGATTGTGTCATTAAAGGCCATGTTTTTATGCGTGGAAATGAGTTCTGATATACACATGCAGACTCCCACGCATTTTTGCATACTCTATATAATTTCTAAAACTGTATATGGAATGATTTTTATTGCAAAAAGTTTGCTGTACTCTAGACCTGAAGATTTTCACCTAATTTATGCTCAGATGTTGCAGCAAGGCACTAGAATAAGCTGGTACCACAGACTTGTTCCTCACAGCTGTCCAGCTGATGTACAAGAAGCAGGTAGCTAGCACCATCTTGTTTAAGCCTCTTTAATTTACCCTGTGCTCTGACTCTTCTGGGACCTCTGGAAATATAAAGTGCACATATACAAAAGTTAATTCAGAGACGAGAGCATAAAACAGCTCCATAAGTAGGGGTGTGATCCACCTTACATTATATAAACCTAATATGCCTTTTGTCTATTTTTACAATAATCAGCAGCCCAGGAGAGTAGTCTGAGTTTTAGTTCTCCAGAAGTAACACCACTAGATTAATGACAGTTTCACCCACAGCTTACCACCCAACTGTGAGCCTGTAAATCATACCTTGTAATCCTTTTAGTTATCTACATGATATTAGGATAAAAAAATGGGCACCTAAGCTCTTGCTCAGATAGCAGGGCAAAGATGAAACTGCCTCATAATTTGAGTTACTAGATGAACCTTCCCATGTATATGCTGATCTATGGCCCTTAAATTGACTCACATTATTATATATGATTCTATATTCTTGGGGAATTTCAAAACTATTTTTTTCTATTTTTGTATGTAGTTTTGATCTGTATTTTTATCTTCCACAATTATAACTTTTTTTTAATAGGAGATCTATAATCTTGTGTAATATTTAACACAAAGTTTTATTTACATGTTCTAGATAATTATTCTATTTAATGATATTTCCCATAGAGAATATTCTTTTTATAAGCCACCTGCTTCAAATTAGGATATAGTAATGCTTTATTTATACTGTATCTGATTAAAGTCATTCCACATAAGGAACTTCCTCTCATGCAGTTACTAAAAGAGGACATCTAAACACTCAGAAGGCAAAATGATGCTCCCATTAAAATAAAAGGAGGATTCTCACGGGTAGGAGAGAGATTTAAAAGAGAGGTAGAATTGCCTATCTTTAAAACTTAAGATAAAACAATCTACTGCCTTCAGAAGTACACAGTCCTTTGATTTATCTCAGGTTGGTTTAGTGTTATCTATTTGTGGAGGAAGTAGAGTTACAATTATATTATCCTAGCTTTTAAGGGCAGGATATTATCTCTATTTTTAGAAGTATTTATGACAACAAATACACATTATTTAAATTTAACTGATCAAGCTTCTTCAGAATTCCATTAGGCAGAAAAGACTTCAATTTTGAAAACTTTTCTCAGATATAGAATAAATGGCACTTTTCTGCCTTTTAGTTCTAGAACTATGGATTGATAATGATTGTACATTTTTGTTTTCACAGTAGCGTTGATTCATCTTAACAGATTGCAAACATATAGTGAAGAATGAGCAGGCTAATGTGAAACGGTGAAATCCCAAGATGGAATAATGTTAAAAGACTTCTTCATGTATTATACAAAACTTCTTTCAAACTGAGAAAGACATAGTAGAAAGTTCTGAAATGGGTTCAGAAAAAAATCCCTTCACCTGTATCCCAGTCTTCACTGATTATTGAAATTATGATAATCAAAGTGTAAAAGTAAATTTTTGAAAACTCAGAGCATTGAAAAAAAAAAATGCTGGGTTTTGGGGTTTTTTTCCTCTTAGAGCCTGGACTCCAGAAGAATTGAATCCACTGTTAAACATAGGGAATTTCATAACCATACTTAATTTTACAATTTTGCAAATCAAAATAGGCTGCCTAGGCAAGCGTAAATCACTCAAAAGAGTATCGATTTTTTTAAGTGTATTTCAACTCAATTTGAGTACCACATCTTTAATACACTAATGTGAAAGAATTAAATTCTAACACTGGCCCTGATTAACTTCTAATGAGAGTAGACGTTCTTTGATATTTCTTGGAGACACTCACCATCTTGCAAGATCAACAATATATAAATAAAGCATAATTAAAACCTTATGTTGACACTAGATATCCAGATCTTACAAAATGTGAAACGTGATGTAAACTTTTGGTGCTTTGATACAAAGTAAAAGACAAATTTAAGACCTGAGCTCATTTTAAAAGAGAAAATTAATTGTTCTTATTCATGACAATCTCTAAGAAGCACTTCTCAAATGATATGTCACTTTCCTTGGAGAGTTTTTACACCTGATCTCAGTTCTGCTAAGGTGATTCTAAATTTAATAATAATGCTAAACTAAATGAAGTACGGTTTCTCTTAAATGATTTAAGTTTGCTGCAATTATATAAATTCAATAAGTCTAATATATAATACCATTGGATAAGGTAAGAGAATAGAATTATAGATGAAATGTTTTTTTAGTTAAGGAAATTAGCAAGGATTATTTCCTACTCATATGCTGTAACTTTTTATTTAGACTCTGCTAAAATTCTATTCCTCTGAGATACTAACCATTAATAAAAAATATATTGTATCTCTAAAGATAATTAATCATTATAGTTTCTATGTTTATCATCTGAAATAAGGACTTATTTTTTAAAAAATATTTCTACAGTAAGTAGCTTACTGAACTTTATTATGGAAATATGGAAAATATTTTTCCCAGTTCCATTTTATTTATTCCTTGATTTTCAGTATCATTTATTGAACCAAATGTTTATATAACACAATTCCCTTTGATTTTCAGTAAGCTGAAAGAGAAAGCAGACTAAAATAATTAGAATTCATTCCTGTAGTATAAGAATATAAAGAGAGGGTAGCCTGACATTCAAATAATGTGCATTGCATGGACACAGAAAACATAAAAAACTATTTCTAAATTCTACAACCTTTACTATTTTCTTTCTCAGATATATTATAATAAAATTTTCTTCCTATATTTTGAAGCTTATATGTCTGCCTCATATTGATAGCCACAATGACTTCACTTCTGAGTAATGAAGAAAAAATTGTGATACTGAGAAGGAAATTCATACCATGTTTTTAAGACAGTGAATGCAATCAATTTAGGTATTCTTACATATATTCTTTGTTGGCAGTTGTCTCAATTGTCTATACAGAGTATTAGTCTCCTAACTTTGTGCCTCTTGGTCCCATATTAGCTAGATTCTCAAAGTAGGTACTTTGACTTCCCTTTTGTCTTCTTTTTTATATATTCATGCATTTCTGTGCCTTTTTCTGTCATAGCCATCATCATTGTACTATTACCTGAAGCCCTTATTAAAAAGTGATTTAAGTAAGGTTACAAAAGAAGCAATCTATAGCAGAACTAGCAATTGAATCCCAATGTTCTGAAGACTCACTAGGAATTATATCCAATTACAAATCCATCTTTCCTTCAGAATATTTTTATATATAGTTTTATTTAATATCTGATGCAAATCATTTACACCATTTTCTCACTGATGTTGATGGGTCAATTAGAGGGAAAATTTGAGCCTTTCAGAAGGATTTGCTTTATTGATATTATAGCCTATGGCAAACCCAACTGTTCTGAAGTCTAGATGTCACCATTTTTTAGCAGAAGTAAGGTTTGCTATCAGTCAGGTTGTCTGCTTAAAATCTAATGGCAACATATTTCCTGGTGTACTTCTATATCTTCTGCACCAAAGATAAAAAAGAGCAAAAGATAACTCTTTCAAGAGGCATGCAGTTATGGTAGTCTAGAAATTAAATGTACAGGAATTACATTATACAAGATATGGAAGAAAAAATGGTCTGAGTTAAATCATAACTCTGCCAATGGAATTTAACAGAAGAGACAAACCAAAGGTAGAATGGCTTCAATGTCTAGTTTCTCAAATGAAAGCACTGTGTCAATTCTATTTGTCATAAAGAAGAGAAAATTGAGTTGCTAGAATTAGTTGGAAATGGAAAACTGCATAAAGAGGAGGAGGAGGAAGAGGAGGAAGACGAAGAGGAAGAGGAGGAGGAGGAGGAGGAGGAAGAAGAAGACGAAGAAGAAGAAGAAGAAGAAGAAGAAGAAGAAGAAGAAGAAGAAGAAGGAAAAAAGCTGAATTACCTTAGAATTAGAAATTACAGGCTGTCTAAAGAGTGAGTGTATTTTCTAATCTAGTAATGAGCTTCTATAGGGTGACATTTATTGCCTTATGCAACACCATATGTTGCACGTAAAGGGAGTTACTTTCCATCATCTCTCACACTGAAAGTGAAGAAAAGCTCTGTCGAATCAACAGATCGCAGAGCTGTGACAAGCCTCCCTGTCTATGTGGGAATGTGTTGGTTGCCCAAATGAATAATTTGAGTAGAATTTTAAAAACATTTTATAAAGTTTTAAGATAATAAACTTAGAAGAATACACAAGGAGGGGAGTTTTTCCTTTTCCAAACCGGTCTGTATTTGACATCTTTGTCTGGAAGATGTATTACTCATCCATCATAGAGTATTGTCACACTGATGATATATAAGTGTAATACATTATCAGAACAAATCATTCCTATGATATATTGCTAGCCAGCACAGAGCTAGCTGGTGAGAGTTGGTTATAAAGACTCAGCACTTTTATGGTATTAAAAAACCCACTTTCTTTCAGGAGTTAAACCCTAAAGGGAATCTGTGAAATGTGATGGTTATTTTAAGATTTGATATGTGGTAATGCACTTCCTGAATTTTAGAAGTCTGAATTCTAGTAGTAAAGCCAAGTAAATGTTTGTGGTCAGGCAGAAGAGGTGCTTTCCTGAAGATATTGCTTTGTGGGTTGTCAGTGGTAGTGCTCATAATTTGGAGCACTAAAACCTAATGTTTTATAAACCTACAGTATATAACACTGAAGTGACTAACTTATTTGTCATTCATTATAAAGTCAACTTCTAGAATGGCAACAACATAAAAAGTCACCATGGTATATTAAAAACAAGAACAAAGTTGTGGGATTTTTTTAGCAGTCAGATGTGATTTTTCACAATCTAGATGTAAATAAAGTTTAGTCCTTGCACTAGCTGTTGGGCAGATCTCTTTTAATCGGGAGAAGTTTCATTCCTTTTGGAGTACAGCCTTCATGGAAATCCATACGTGGCAGTCACTACTTTGCCACAAAATTTTTAAGATGTTTCTTTTGTTATTAAAGCTCCTTTTAAAGTAAGAAAAAGAAAAAAAAAAATTAGTGAACAGGTGAAATAATAGAGAAAAAACACCGAAGTGGACTAAGGAAAAATGTAGAATATAACCCAGAAAATCATAACTGGGCATAAACCACATTACTGTGACCAAATATACACACCAAAGCTGATAAGGCTGTTCTTAAGGCTGTTCTTCACTTACTTGTCAGTGAAAGTTTTGAGGTATTTTTCCTTCCTGTTTCAGTGGAAAATTTTATTAAAAAGTACCAAAGATTCATAAAATCAAAGAAATAAAAATAATAAAGTCCTTCCCAACAAGATTTGTAGGCTACATATTCTACTGTAGACTGATATGAAGGTTTCCCTTTCACCGGAAGGACAGACAGAAAGAAAAGAAGAGAGAAAAAGAAGGTGTCAGAACTACTGAGATGTCTCTGAACATTCCCATATTAAAGCATCATTTTTAACAGTGCTCTGTCTGTGTAATAATGTCTAACAGAAGGGGACAGTAAAGTAGAATATCTGAATTGTTTAAGTTGCTAAGAAGAGATGGGGAAAAGAAAAGAGGCTGGAAAAGAAAAAAGGGACAGAATAAACTTGAAATAATGATAATTTTTTTATATCCTTTTTCCATAAAAAAATGCCTGTCAAAAGCCACCATGGAGAGAGAAAGGCATTAAAACACCAATAACTAGTTCCTTCACAAAACCCCATTTATGTTCCTAATTTCATAATTCTATTATCATGTTCTCTCCCAACATTTTGTATCAGTCTCATAAATTTATAGAATTTATACCCATAGAGTCTGTTAGGTCCCCTGTATAATAGAAGATAGATCATTTCACGAAAGGATTCTCTGCTCTAGCCCTCAATTTCCGATACTTTGTTTTTTGTTCATCTTTCTGCTCTCCTTTAGGTGGTATATTCTTCCAGCATGGGTTGTTTATGCAATGCTACAGCACTGCAGCATGATCTTTCACTGCTGCTTGAAGGAACTCTTGCAGCAGAAAGAATGAAGTGTTGTTTTGAGTAAGCTGAACAATACATGGCCTGAAATTACCATTTTTTATTACTGTGAGAGACATGATCAAACAAAAAGGCTAAAGTGCAAGGAATACAGATGTACAGAATGTGGCTTTTTGCTGGGAATTTGTACTGTATATAGAAAAGCATGTTTTTCAGCATAAACTTCACCATACATGCATATTGCAATGTATGCAAAACAGTAAAATGGATGCAAATATATGCAGTTGAAGGGATAGCGGATTTTGGAGCTGGCACTGCACTCTTTGTCAATGTCAGTTTTGTGACAACCTTTGATAGTGCATAGGGATTTCTTTAGTCACTTAGAGGTCAAGATAACTGCTCCTTTCTTTCAGAAAGTACCTTCTGATTGATTGCACTTCAGTGAAAACTGAGCAGTAAAAAGGCTATGTCTTATATTCCATTTCTTAGGGGACCAGAAGTTCCATAAGAACTTTATAAACTAAGTGCAATAGTATTAAAGTCAACCCAGCCTGGCATTTCAGTACTTGTCTTAATTATTCATTGGTTGGCTAATAATCCTGTCAGTCATTTGTTGAATTAAAATTATGAAATAGTTTCATAATAAGAACCGGGAATATCAGAAGAAGATTCATAGCATTCTCTGTCAGCTCCTTCGGGAATTAAATTGTGTGCATAAATATAATAAAAATAATTTCACTATTCAAAGAGACTGCACATTTCTCTTAATTTCTTGATAGATGACCTCAGCGTAATTAGCCAAAAGTCTGTGCTTGCTGAAATGACATACAAACACAACAAGAACATATGTATAACACAAGATATTTTGGATCATATTTGCCATGAGTTCTCAACATAAGCCAGAAACAAGTAGGCCATGTTCTGGAAAACATCCTTTATCAGGGAAGTTCTTTAAGTACATCCAAAAAGTTTGCAAAAATCATGTTCATATGGCAATGCAGATGTGTGATGCAGCTTTTGGGTATTATATTTGTATTAGTTTTAAAGTACTCAAAATGTACGTATGCATAACAGTGTGAAACTCAGATTACACTGAAAAGCTAGTATAAATTCACGGGAATTTAGGTGTCTAAAGATGCAGATAGAAAGCTAGTAGTTTTTCAAAACAGAAATGCACAATTCATATTAAATTCAGAGGATGCTAGGAACTACTTGGGTTTTTCTAAAGCATCTGTTTGTATTCCCACATAACTAAAAAGCTTTGAAAAACCTCACCGTAAATCAGTCTAAGAATTGGTAGAATGATCTTGAAAATGCATTTGTTTTTACCCATCACCACTATGATGTCTTCTCATTTAGCAGGATTGTTCTCCATGTTTTTGAGCATCAGAAACAACAGTGCATTTAAAAATAATTAATTTCTTTAGTGAATTGTAATTTAAAGGCCCTCGTGTAAATTAAGAAAGGACAGAAATATTACTCAAGGGAAACAAATAAAAGTCATACAGGTAAGATAAAGTTGTGAGGAAATAGGAAGTTTGCTATAGTCATTTGAAAGAGCACCATTAAAGTCACTACTTTCAGAATGAAATAAATAATCACAAATGTTTGACTATGCATCAGCACTGAACTCTCTGAATCATATTTCTACTTTCTAAAAACAACAGTGTCCTGGATGTTATTTTTCTGGTTAGTAATTTTTTTTTTATATTTTTTTTTTTTAGATCAAGACTTTTTTGCCAAGGACAAGGCATACAAGGAGGCAGTATGCATAAAAGATATGACATGTTTTTTTTCCATTCCTGACTGAATTTAAATGAATTTCCAGGCATGGAAGTTGAATAGCTTTTCTGTAACTCATAGACTGTACTTGTAAGGGAAACAGTAAGGAACAATAAATATGGAATCTCTTCCTGCCTCCATTTATTTACTTTTTGGAAAAGGCTATCACAATAACAATGGAGAAGCTACTTCCACAGAATAAGAAACTGAATTGTTGTTCCAAAGTAAAGGCCTGTATTTAATGTTTCTAAATTTGCAATTCCTTTCCTCTGCAAACGCATCTGAGCATGGAGTAAGACATTTTGAACACAACATTGGAAAGTCAGAAGCTCACATTATTTGTCCATAGTGAGCTGTCATGAATTATGTTATCTGAAGAAAGTAAGTTCTGGAATAATGACCCACAGATGAAGTATTCAGTTGACGGACATTTTAAAATTAATTGAAAATAACTATTAACAATGGTGCCACTGTGATAGTTCAGCCATGTGATAGTTTTCCATCTCAGAATGATCAAAATGAAGGAGGTAGGTGAATATTTTTTTTATGATTAGACAATGATAAGGAGCCAAAAATCATACCTGTGTAATATCACAGGGACTTCAGTAGAGTTAGACCAAACATAAACTTGATATACAGTGTGATATTACAGAGCATTTTAGCCCTTGCTACAAGACAAAAAAATGCCTAAGGACTGTCATCTTCAAGAAACTTGTGGAGAATGGTAAAAGCAAGAGAGCAGAGATACATCAAACTGTGTGGCAAAAGGGAGGGACTCAAGCCATGAGAACAACTTCCAACTTTATATTGTAAGCTAGCAGTAAGTATAAATATGATATACAGGAATCTAAATAATTGCCCGCTTGATTATTTCCATTCACAATTCCTTCCATCCCCAACCCCTTATCCACATCCACCGTTACTCTGAAAGACAGTAAGTTATCGATCTGTTTTTTTAGCTAGCTGCATGTAAATTGACAAGATTGATGTAGTGTAAGGCACCAAAGGAAGCACTGATGCTTATGGCAAATTATGAGCCTTTGAGGAGCAACATAAAATAGTTGTGTGACTGCTAGATAGGGGCTGAGACTTGAGAAACTCAGTATTAATTCCTGGCGAGTAAAAGAATATTGTGTTTCATACAATTATATGCAAGTAATGGATGTTTTGCTACCTTAAGCACTTCTCCAAAAAGCCCCAAGGATTGATGTGTTGGAAGGATTTTGATTATCCAGTCTGTCATTTAATATAAATTATTTTAAGGCATCAGGTGCTGAACAATAGCATAGAAATGTCTGGAAAAGCTGTGTGGGACTATGGAGAATGCAGACCTGAGAAAAGTTATACTCACACGTGAGAGGTGCCAAAAGAGTCTTTTTGTTAAAGGAAGGAGTTAACTAAATTATTCCTCTCCTTTAGATATTTTAGGAAGCTTACTAGTTCTGGAGTTTTGATTACTATTCTTTGCATTGCTAGCATGCATATATGTCTATTTAGTTATCACTCGTCTTTTCATGTTCCATTCTCTAAAGAATATCACCCATGTAAATACAGGTCATACATAAAAAGTAACAAAACTTCCTCAAGTACTTTTTGGCCGTACTATGCCATTATTCTAAGAAAAGTAAAACTGGTTTATTTCTCTTCTTTCTCTTTCTCTTTTAAAATAGAGCTGAGCTTTACTGCAAGAGAAATGGCAGCAATGCTGCAAAATAAAGCAGGCAAACTTCCAGGAAGATCTCTTTGAAGTCTCTGAGTTTTACCCATTGCCTTTGGTAGGATCAGGAATGCTACTCAAAAGAGCTGCAGAGGGATGTTCTATAGAGTATTTTAACCAGGAGAGGATTTATACACAAAATCTTTACCCATTGAGGTGAAATTTACCCCATATTTTGGCTCCATCTCCTGCTAGTGTTCAGATGACATGAGATTAACTTTTTTTTAACTTTGATATAAAACATGTATTAGTCCTTCCATATTCCAGACTTGCACAGGCTTTGTGAAGTTTCCAAATGTTTTTTAATTCAGATGTATCTCTTTGATCTGTGTATTTTAAACAAGTCAGTTTCAGCAGAGAGGAGATTGACTTTATGGAAGGAGTAGGAAGTTTTCATCATTATTATAACACTTAATGTCATAATAGAAGGTCCAGCTACCTCAACATGGAAAAAAACTACAATCAGTGAAAGTGGCAGTTGATAGAAGGTGAGAGAAAAAACAAGAGAAATGGCAATTTATCTCCATAGTGCAATACTTCAGATCAGATTCTAGGGAAATCTAGAGAAGATTGCTTCAGTAAAAGAAAACGTGAGAGAAAACAGAGGTTGATGGCTGGGACATAGAAATGTGCATACTGCTTAAAACTTCCACTTGCACAAGTGCAGAAGTAAATAAACCTGTCCCTTAAAAGACAGATTGCTGAGAGTTCCTTCACATTTCTCAAAAAGAAACTAAAAATTATTCAATTTAATCGAAGCAAAAATGACAGAATGTCAAAATTCCTTTTATTGTCTTTTTTTGACACCCAACATTTTCATTTAACATGCAAAACATTCCATACAGTTCTACTGTTTGGCCAGGCTGAACAGAAAAAGTAGTGCTTCATCACAGGTCAGCTGGTATAGTGGGAAACTATAAGCAGCATGGAATCATGCATTTTTGCATTATCTGCAAATGCAGCTTCTCTAACTGGATCAATTTCCAACCAGCTATCTCTTATTTAGCATACCCTCAACATCACTGTTTGTTAATCTGAGTTTAAACTTTATCTCCCAAGCTTTTCAAGCATATAAGTACGCTATTTAAGATAGTCAATGGAAATCATAGCACATAGAGACATCAGTGCACATACCTACAGAAAATCTGAAGGAACCAAAAATCAAATGTCTCCTCAAGAGTGATAGAGCTGCCCATATCTATTATCATCAATGACAGTTCTGCCAAGCTCAGCATTAACCTCCCTTTATATTTCATTACTGATTATCACTCTAGGGAAGTTCTAATTGGACAGTTGTGTGAAACATGGTCTGGTTCCTTTCTGCCAATGTAGGAACAAAATTAACTAAAATCTAGAAAATACTGCTCTGAACTGTGTTTCTTCAATGGCACAGGCATGTCCTAATACAATTTTTCATTGCATAATTGTGATTGCTAATTGACAGTGGTTTAATGATGTAATAATTTTCTTGCATAAAATGGACAACAACTACAGGAATATGAACCTGCAATTACTTTTCCATTCTGCACAGTAGAAATGATTGAAATGCATTCATCTTTTTTACTCACTGAAACACAGGAATCAGAGATGGGAAGAGTTTGTCCTAATGTATTTCAGAGAACGTTACCCTGGACAAAACATGGAAAAAGCCCTATTACACAAATATTCACTGGTAATTTTAAACAACCTAGACTCAACCACGTTCCTTTATGGGTTCATTTTCCACCTAGTTTTGAAGATGAAGTTCTCCTCTGTACAGAAACCCAAAACAAGATTTATGTCTTATTTAAGATTTGCTTAATCTCATATTGAAGACTTAATTAGAGCCTGTGCTGACCTTCTTCACGGAGAATACGATTATCTTTCATGGGCATTATTAATACCATGAATACTTATTTTGAGGCTGCATTGCTCATACATCAGCTAAAAATCTAATGCTGAACTGCTTAGCTGACTTACAATCACCGTTCATTTTGAGTTTTATACTTCAGTTGAATTTGAATTTAAACTTTTTGTTGCAGAAGTTATAAAATCCAAAAAGCCCACATGACACATGTCACTAACCTGCAACAGCTCACATCTTGAGTGTTCTTACTGAACTGTTTGCAAATGCTTGAAGAGAGAATGTGACAATTTGAAATAACAATTACTTTTGACACTATTTCAGTCTTTGAATGGAATTTAATATTAAATATATACTTTTTTCCTGTGTGCAACCAAGCTAAGCAGTAAAAATGCTTTAAAAGATATTGATTAATGTATAGAAAGAAAATAGTATGTCAGTTTCATGGTACCTGCAATATGGCTATAAGGATTTTGCAAGCAATAGCATATGAAGAAATCTTGACATTCCCTGTGCCAGTTACCTAAGTGTTTGCTTCTAGGACATAGATTCGCCTAATGGGTTTCTGTAAGGACCTGATTAATCTCATTTAAATATGGCCAGCTGAAGAGTAGGTCTCTGTTCTAAGGTACCAGTTGGGTTCCTTCTACAGTCAATGAGAGAGCAAGCTATGTACACACCCTGAGAATAATTAAATCTCATTAAAGGGGCAGACCAAAGCAGGTAGCGTGGACTACTTTCTAGGATGCCTGTACTCGCTCCTCTGACTGTAGAGGTATTTTATATAATAACATGGATAAGAAGCCAAATTCCCAAGAAAGTAAAAGTTAGATGAGATCTATTCAAGCATAACTGCCTCACTGGTTACTCCTGGAACTATTTTAAAGAGTACTTTTGATTAAGCATTTAATAATGAATCTGAATGGTAACCATAGTAATAACTAAAATGGGTCTGTTGGACAAAAGTATTTTCTTCAAATGTTGCTTTGGCCTTTGACCTACCAAATAATACGTTTTCCATCCAATAAAAAACAGAAAATGAGAGTTAATTAGCATACTGTGCTATTACAGTGCAGTAAATCAAAGGGAATATAACAAAAAAGGAACTTGAAAAACACAAGTCTTTAGTGAATTCAATTTTTCAACATTTTCATATCTGCAGCATTCATTAATATTATAATTTACTCTTTTTTTACTTCTTTTTTTTAAGCAACAGGAAAATAGATCATACTAATTCTAAAGGAGTCATTATAGTCTGTTGTGTAGATACTCAATTACAGAATTTTTAATATACAAATTATGTAAATGCCTATTTAGGGAGTATTTACAAAATATATTATTGACCCAGTGAGCCATAACAGCTCCAATCTGTCAGAGAAGTACATATTTAGGCCCTACTTAAAATGCAAATTATTGGCCAAATAGACCATAACAACTTCTTCAGAACTGTTACATTCTATCACGGAAATCCATGGTTGGGGACTTGCTGGCTAATGACTTCTGTGTGAAAGCTGCCTTGGAAACTGTCCTTAAGTACACAAATTTCTCACATGATAGAACATAATGGCTCTTTTTCAACAGTTACTGACTACAGAATAGTATTGGGTTCTACTAGGTAGCTAGTTAGTTGTCAGAGATCAAACAAAAATGTGCAGATTCTATACAAAGATATCCATTGGCTTCAGATCCCCCTCTAATTTTGTTTGAAACAATAGATGCTAATACACAGCAGCTGTTTTTCAGAAATGACTATTCTTTCCTCATGTGGATTTACAACACCAATTCTAGAATGAAACAAATTTGGTGATAAGGAATGTTCTGTGGAAAACTAAGACATAGACCAATAGTCCAAAAGGGTTATTGTAAATCCTCATTAAGCAACTTGCACATACTCCAAAAGGAAGTAATCACATGCATTACTGAAAGGATTGAAATTACATACATTTAAATGTTGTCCATTAAATATTACTAAAACTGGGCTAAACTGTAGGGGACTACTTCTGTTATGTAGCAGTCACCTTACCAAAGAGTCTAAGTGAAGTCAACGAGTTGCAGAGAAAACATCAGTCTTCTTGGGGAAAAGTCTCAGAATCTGACAGAAGACATATTGTCAGGAGTTTTTATTCCTAGAAAGATATTCCAGTAGTACACCATGGCTCAGTTTTGAGAGTGTACATTTAAAAGAACATCCCCAACATGAACAGGGATCTATTATTAAATGAGCATTCTGAACTACTCAAGGAGTTGAAATACCTTAGCAGCTCTCAGTTTATGGACTTGGAAATTCTCATTAAGAGATGTTGAATAGGGATTTATACTTGTAGAGCCCAATTCTAGTTTTTTACAGTTCTTACATGCACAAAGTGTATTCTTTTCAATATTGGAAACACAATTCTTCTGAGAGTGAATCAATGTTATTTATTGATTCTTTTATATTGTTAGGTTTTGTTTCTTGTGTTTTAATCTTAACAGTGGACAAGTGTCAGCACGATTGCAGAAAAAAGGCAAGGGAATGAGCGAGGAATAAACTTCTGGCATGAGTTCTTAAAAACTTAATTCTGAGGGGTTTTTTTCAATACAATTTAAGACCATTAAAGTCACAGAAGAAAGACCTCTCAAATCTGAGAGAACTTGTTTGATAATAGAGTTATCAAACAATTTAATCTTTTTAATATTATTATTTCTTCTTATTACCTTAATTCTAGTACCTTTATTCTAAAGAATGTAAGGAAAGTTTTCACTGTGTAATCATTATGTACCAACATGCTAAATACCTTTGTTAACATTTTACTATTTGTATTTATAGTACTTGTCATTGTATACACTCAGGTTATACAGCATCAATAAACAATTTATTTTTTTTATTCTGGAAATGCATGTGGCATGTAACCAGAAATTTGCAGAATTTCATTTATTATAGATTGTTGCTCACAAATTAATAAAGAAGTGCATAGCTGATAGGAGGAAAAAAAAAACAAATAGCAATGCTTTATGTCTGATAAAAGAGAGGATATTTTTGAATTATCTCTATTTCAAACTGTGATACTATAAGTAATGCAAAAGCAATGTATTTTTGTGTTTCAACCTTCGAAAGAATAAATTGGGTTTTTCTTCACAGTAAGGTTTAAGATCTTAACATCAGCTTTTACATGGGCTTAGGTGGAAGTAGATCTTAAAATAGGTATAGATGTAACAATTGGGGACATTTTTATCTATTTTCACTCTGAGCATGCCAAAAGTGAAGTGATGTAAAGACACCATATTATAATTAGAAAGCAGGTTTATATTTGAAAAAAGTAAGTCCTACCCATGCAAATCAGGAACTAACAGAAGAGACAACCTGCCTTTTAAATATATTTTGGGCTTGGTCAGTAAGATAAGATGGAGTCTGCTTCCAAAAGTATATTCCTAGGCTCTTGCCTTCACATACTTCTTCAAGTTCTTCTCCATGATACTGGTTTTTTTCAGAGCTCTGGACAGACAGGAATGTATCCCATATCCACAATCCTTCTTACAACTGCAGTTGATTATGTACCCAAAGGCCAAGTAATTGAATTGGTGACATTACCTCCAAGTGTGTCAAACAGGACAGCAGAGCTAAAGACAACTAATGTTTAACTTCACATACGGGATTGAAAATGCCACTATGATAGAACACTATGCTGGGAAGCAAAGTATTCCTGCAAACTTCCAGGTGAGTAGATGTAAACCACAAACCATTGCCCTTTGGTATCCTGTATCTCCACTGTGTCTGACCTAAATTACAATTTCAACTGAATTCCCTATCTCTTTGGATGGTGGCAAAAGCAAGTGACTCGAAACAGAGAACCAGTGGAGGTGTCTTGCCATTAAACAAACTGCTCATTGTAAGTCAGAGAAGGACAGACAGACAGAAAGATGTGTGAAAAGAAAATATAATATTGCCCTGTGGAATCTAAAGTTGCTGTTTGAAACAACCAATGTTTAATCTTCAAGTAGTCTTCTTATCAGGATAAAATTAAAATGACTAAAAAGAGAGAAATATTCATGAGCTGTTTTGCTCTCTTAAACCCTTCATGAAGTAGGTTGCTCTCAGTGTCTCATACTCCAAGTATGTATTTTTGAATCTAACAGTGAATGCAGAGATGCACTGGAAACACGGTTAGGTTTCAGAGTGAGAAAACGTAGAAAGGGTCTTTATTCAAGTACACAGTGGGAAAACAACAGACAGTTGTTATAAATTGAAAAAGGACATGTTCAAACTTGATGTAAGGAGAAGCCTTTCACCCTGAAGACAACCAGGCAATGCAGCAGGCTGCCCAGAGAGGCTGTGCAGTCTCCGTTTTTGGAGATGGAGACCTAACTGGATAAAAGCCCTGAGTAACCTTGTCTGACCCCACAGGTGACCCCGCTTTGAGCAGGAAATTGGACAAGAGATGTCCTGAGGTCCCTTCCAACCTGAATTACTCAGTGAATCTGTGCATGCAAATAATTCAATAAAATCATGTCATTTCAGACTCCAGTTGGAGACTTGGATATGATAAACACCTAAATACATATCTAAGTAATATTTTAGACCCAAATATGTGTATTTTGACAACTAACGGGCAAGATTTTTCATAAAGATCGAAAACTTCCTTACTATTAGGAAAACAAGGAAAAAAACTTTTGTACAGTTATTCTCCAGTCTAGATTGAAATTAGTAACTGGATACAGGAATTAAAATTGTTGTTTAGTGAAGGAATCCACTTCAGGTCTCTAGGTCCCACTAGTAGATCATCAGTGTCTGCATTCTAGGACCATTGCATATATATGTACCATAGTAGCTGTGTTAAACTAGTCTGTGTTTTAGAATAGGACATAGAACAGGACTCTATCCAATGTAGTATTCTATGCTAGCTGTGGAGATGGCAATCTGATTAACAAACAGGTTATATTCTTACAAATTTTGCATCCTTTCAGTGACCCAAACTTATGCCAAACTACACTTTTTTATTCTTATTTTGTGCATTTCTTTTCATGCTCCTTTTCATTTTTCTCTGAGTTTTTTTGGAAACATCAAATCAAATGGTGTTACTTCTCACTGCTAATTCCCTTCATGCCATTACTCTCTCATCACTCCAGGTTGTTTTTCTTCCCCTTCTGTTTCCTTTTTCATGCCAGCATGATTCCCTTTTCACCAGCTTAAGGGGAAAAATAACTTTTAAGCTATTTCATCTACCCTGTTGCTCAGTGGAGGTAAAACTAACCTGTGTGTTAACAGCCTATGTAAGATCCTCCCTCCATCAAAGCTGTAGGGTGTGGTTATGTGAAATCCCACACCTCCTCCAGGGAAGACAAGGAACTTTGATCAGGACTTTTACATCAGCCTCTTAAGTTTTAGCTTGGAAGAAGGCTAAGCGAAAACAAACAGGTTAGAAAGCCTTACGCAGGCAGTCTAAAGGCTTCTTATGTTTATTCTGTTGAAAGAACACTCTCTCTAACATGTTAAGATGAGAAAAGCTTGTTTTCAACTGATACTTCTGTTCTACCTGACATGAACCAGAGACCTCTGACAGCTACCCTATGCAGCTTTCTGTACACCCCTGCACTGCGACATTTAAAGAAATTTTACCAGACCTGGTAGTCAGCTAAAATATCCTTTAATGGCTGTAACAACTACTCCCTGCAAGGGGATTGGTGAGGTTGAATTTTATCTCCAAACCATTGCAAACGTACTTTAGGTTTTGGGAAGACAATTCTACAAAAAAGTTATATTGTATGTAGATGTCTTAATGATCACACAGCACCCAATGGAGACAAAATGAAAAGTATTAAAAATTTATTCCTTAGTGTTCTGTGTTCTAAAGAAGAAGGAGACATGTGCAAACTTAAAAAAAAAAAAAAAAAAAAAAAAAAAATTAAATCCAGGCATGAATTCAAAGTATAGTCCTTATTCTTGAATAGCTTCTCATCTGAAAGAACCTTCTTCCTAAGGATTAAGTAAAAAGGTCAATACAGACTTGCTTTAGGAAAAAAAAATCCAAACTGCATTATATAGAGTCAGAAATAACTCCATATATAAATATTTGCCTTTTTAGTGTAATCACAAAGTTTTATAAATATATTTTATCACCAAGGAAATGCTGCTCTTTTTCAAGATTTTTTTAAGAAAAAATCAAAGAATCCATCAACCAACCAAAAAATCCTGAAAACATGTACCTGACCAACAGAAAAAGAAAAAGAAAAGACGTCCTTATTGATGCTTGCAATCACATTGTCACATACTTATCACAATGGCACATACTTAATTACACTTTCTTTTTTCTAGCATGAACAAAAGGGAATTCAAGCACAGATGTAACTACAGTTTGTCTTTCAAGAATCTGCTTTTGAAAATTATTTTATATTCAATGAGCATAATATTTACATTTGAAAATTATGGCCTCAGATTCACTAAGAATCGCAGAGATGAGGCGATTTTTTTAAGCTGAAACGCACACATGTAGGCAAAAGTGTGAGTATTCGTAATAGAAAACATCATATGCCTTATACTTTCAGATAGCCTTTTTTCCTCTAGATGTAGCATTTCCTAAGAATTGTTATTACTATGCTGTCAATTATAATTAGCTTCCAAGCACAGGAGTTGGTGAGATTGGATGTGTCTCAAGATAAAGCAGTTTAGGGCCTTATGTATTGTTTCTGTTAATATTAGTAGGGTATTTTTGTTTTAAAAGGGAGTTGATCAGGCCCTGTGACTGAAAAAAATAGCATATCCTAGTGCTAGGAAGCTGCAAACACCCATCCTGCCCCAGATCCTGGAATTATGCAAATGTGTCTGCCAAAACCTGCATTTGTCAGAGTACTCCTATGCAAGAAATTCTCCACTGTGTAATTGCAACCAGATTGCAGCCTGAGAGGCATCGACAAGCCAGAAAGTCACCAGGGAATTTATATGTTTCCTTTAAATATGCTTATGTGGGAACAACAAGAATTCAGCCTTGAAGCATGCAGTGCTACAAAGCACTCAGAGCTTTTTAGTCTCAGCCTCTAACTTAAAAGCCAAGTTTGGGGAAAGATACAGCTCACAAGATATGGTGGAGAAATTATATTGCCTAATATATTTTAATATAGCTACTTATTTTGATCAGAGTTGCTAATCATATTTTATAAATTTTAGTGCTAAGTAGAAAGCTGTGAAGTCAGAAAAGTCATTTTAGAATGAGTGAAAGAAGTCTGGAAAAAAAACAGGATTCATCTATTTAAATGCAACTCATCTACTTGTTTTTCTAAAGCTTCAGGGGACACAAAAAAAAGTCCTTTTGGATATCAAAAGCAAGTATTTATACACAGTGTCTAAAAGACTGAATTGAATGAGTTATCTCAAGGCTAAAGTTATAAGATTAAAGGAACATTGTCAATTTGAATTTTTTTAATGGACTATTTTTTTATAATCCTGTTTCTGATAGACCACCTTTTAAGTAGTCTGCCCCATTGGTATTTTAAATCCTTAAATATGTTATAAAGGATCTCCTACTTAACAGCTGATATTTACAGGACCTTTTCAGTGAGCGTAAAATGGATAGTCTGGAGGCTTCATCTGAGGTTATTGGAAAGATCTCAAAAAAACTTTAAGTCATACTCTAGTAAGTGATACTTTGAAAATTATTATAATCAAATGCTTTCAAATGTGCAGAGAAAAAACTGGAAGCATTTCCCCCTTTATAAAATGTTTAACTACTTTCAATAAAAAGAATTTCAGAAAATGTAAAAATTGCAACCCAAGACTCATTCTTATTTACAAGTAAAAGATTCTCATTTTTTTGTTTTAAGAGCTATTTCCATCAGGAGTGTTGAAATTTTAAAATTTGAGATGCATTTTCTTTTTTTTTTTTAAGGAACTCTCCTTCTTAGATGAATCACACTTGCACTTTTTTTGATCTGAAAAAAATAGACCAGAAAGTGATATCAGCTGTCACAAAACACAAAAGACCAACTGACTGACACTGACTTTTATTTTTGGTGGCGTCCCTCCTTTTCAGAAATGCCCAGTTTACCGTGTTTTCTGGAAAACATAATAAAAATAAATTCAGGAATTATGTTATCTTGCCCAAAATATCTTGTGCAAGATGGATCTATTTAAGTTTCTGGAAATTTATAGATAGCTGTAATTTTACCTAACTTCTTGCTCATCTTGTTGGAAACAGAATTATGAAGCTCCTGGCTAGTGCCCTTGAATCTGCAATCCAGGTGGATATAGGACAATTTTAATGAGACAGCCTCTTGCCAAGGATCTGACATAGGAAGATAACGGAAATGGTTTTATTTTTCTGAGGAGTGTGAAGGAGTGAGGAGCTGGCAGCTCTTTAAGGACATTATTCTGAGAGTGCAAGATCTATTGATTCCCTTGTGTAAGAAATCAGGCAAGTAAGGCAGGAGACCAGCATGGCTCAGTAAGGTCAAACTAAAGCATAAGATGGAAATGCACAGGCAGTGGAACCAGGGATGGATATCCTGAGAATATAGGTATGCTGCCCAGATGTGTAGGGAGGAGGTCAGAAAAGCTAAGGCACAGTAGGAGCTGAATTTGGGAAAGGATGCAAAGAATAATAAGGATTTTTATGAGTACATTGGCCAGAAAAGGAAGATTAAAGAAATTACACCCTTCCTTGGTAAATAAGATGGGGAAGCTGGTGACAACCAACATGGAGAATGCAGAGGTACTCAACAACTTTTTTTGCCTCAATTTTCAAAGGTAATCTCTCTTCCCACATCTTCCAAGCCCCTGAACCTCATGGCAAGGGCTGGGGGAACGAAGTCACCCCCATCATAGGCAAAGATCATGTTTGAGACTACCTGAGGAACCTGAACATACACAAGTCCATGGGACCTGATGAGATGCATCCCAGGGTCCTGAGGGAATTGGCTGGTGTAGTTGCCAAGCCACTCTCCATCTTATTTGAAAAGTCATGGCAGCTGGGTGACATCCCCAGTGACTAGAAAAAAAGGAAATATCACACACATTTTTAAAAAGCTAGAGTGGACCCTGGGAACTACTGGCCAGTCAGCCTCACTTCCATGCCCAGTAAGATCATCGAACAGATCCTTCTAAAAGACATGTCAAAACATATGGAAGGCAGGGAGGTGATTAGAGACAGCCAACACAGCTTCACCAAGGGCAAGTCTTGCCTGACCAACCTAGTGGCCTTCTACGATGGAGTGACTGCATCAGTGGAGAAGAGTTACAAATGTCATCTACCTGGACTTCTGTAAGGGCTTTGACATGGTGCCCCACAACATCTGTCTTTCTAAATTGGAGAGATATGGATTTGATGGATGGACTATTAGATAGATGGGGAATTGGCTGGATGGCCATGTCCGAAGAATTACAGTCAATGGCTCAATTTCCAAGTGAAAACCCGTAACGAGCGGTGTCCCTCAAGGGTCTGTACTGGGACAAGTACTATTTACTGTCTTCATTAATGACATAGAGAGTGGGATCGAGTGTACCCTCAGCAAGTTTGCAGATGACACCAAGCTGGATGGTGCAGTTGATATACTAGTGGGAAGGGATTTCATCCAGAGAGTCCTTGACAGGCTTGAAGAGTGGGCCCTTGTGAACCTCATGAAGTTCAACAAGGCCAAGTGCAAGGTCCTGCACCTGGGTTGGGGTAATCCCCAGTATCAATACTGACTGGGCCATGAAGGGATTAAGAGCAGCCCTGCAGAGAAGGACTTGGGGGTACTCATGGATGAAAAGCTGGACATGAGCCAGCAATGTGTGCTTGAAGCCCAGAAAGCCAACCATATCCTGGGCTGCATCAAAAGAAGTGTGGCGAGCAGGTGGAGGGAGGTGATTCTGCTCCTCTACTCTGCGCTGGTGAGACCCCACCTGGAGTACTGCATCCAGCTCTGGAGTCCTCAGCACAGGAAAGATATGGACGTTTTGGAGTGGGTCCAGAGGAGGGCCACAAAAATGATCAGAGGCATGGAACACCTCTCCTATGAGGAAAGGCTGAGAGAGTCAGGGTTGTTCAGCCTGGAGAAGAGAAGGCTCCAGGGGACCTGTGAATACTTAAAGGGGGCTTATATAAAAGATGGAGAAAGGCTTTTGACCAAAGCCTGTAGTTGTCACAAGGGGCAACGATTTTAAACTGAAAGAGAGTAGATTTACGTTGGATGTAAGGAAGAAATTCTTTGCGATGAGGGTGGTGAGACATTGCAGCAGGTTGCCCAGAGAAGTTATGGATGCCCCATCACTGGATGTGTTCAAGGTCAGGTTGGATGGGGCTTTGAGCAATCTGATCTAGTGAAAGATGTCCCTGTCCGTGGCAGGGGGGTTGGACTAGATTATCTTTAAAGGCCCCTTCCAACCCAAAACATTCTATGATTCTATGATTCTTTAATAATGAAGGATGCTTTTTCAAAGATTTTCAGACATTCATTCTTATCTTTAAAATTTTTTTGTGCACTTCTTATGACTGACAAGAGCACTAATAAATCAAATATTATGTTAGTCAATGGAGGAACATTGTCAACTGTAAACTTCATGAAACAGCTTAATCTATTCATTGTGCTGAGATCGCTGTATCATATCCTGCAGGATAATGAGTAGCTGTCATATGGCAATCATGCTTCACTTCTTACAAACCCAGATTTGTTTTCTAGCAGTGATAGAAGTGAAAGCCAGTGAGTCCTGAACTTTATTTTTTTGTAAAAAGGAGTACTTCAAGAACATATCAGTGTGATCATATTCAATGTGAATTTTTTTGAGGTGGAAACTCATGAATTTCAGGACAGATGGAGAAATCAACCAGTAATGGATTTAGATACTGGAGTCTGCATCTCCCAGCATTCATCTCCACACAGCTGTCACATCTCCAAGATCTTCTTCCTCTTCAAGGTTCTTTCCTCCAGCCAGAATCTGCACCTTCTTCCTTTTGGGATAAGTTCTCCTTTTCAGACTCCTTTTTTTTTCAGGTACTCAGTTTTTCCAAACAAAAATCTAGGTGCAGAAGCACAATGCCTGATCAGCCACCTATTTGGTGCTTCTGTCTCATGTCTGTTTATTAAGTGGAGGATTCAGGATGTACAGCTTTTGTTTAAACCACTTACTGTCAAAATTTACAACAAGCCCATACTGGTTGCAGCTAGCAAGCAGCAGGCTTCTGCTTGAGAGTTCAGATGCTCAGATTTGGACATCTGCCCTCCCCCACATCACATACACACACAATTATCTGCCACCTGTTACACGCAATTCAAACTATATTCACTCCTACAACAGCAGTCTAAGGATTTTACAAAATGTCTAAAGCACTCTAAGGATTTTACACAATATCTAAACATACATTTAAGGTTTTATATTATATTTAGCATGAGGGAAAAAATATTACTTGTCAAAATTAATATTCTTAGCTGATTCATTTTATTAGATCACATTATAAGGGGAATTTGTTTAGCAGTAATTGAAAAAAAAAAAAGAAGTCCTTTAAGATGATGGAACGAATGCATACCCAGAAAACATAAAAAAAGAAGTGTGAGGAAAGACCCAGAAAAATTCTGCAATACAGCTATCAATCATTAATAACTCAATAACCTAGAAAATAATAGAGAAATAGGAAATCTAAGAATTGCTCAATTCTCATCCGAATTGACAGTAGGTATAAAAATCTATATCCAGTTGTGCGATGTATTGCAGTAAGCACTGGGATGGCTTCCAGGACAAAAACATTCTTAACCCAGTATGTATGATACTGGTACTCTCTTCTGTTTTAATAAACAAATTGAAACATATGCAACAAGTTGCTGATGAAATGAAGCCATCTTCAAAAGCAGCTGGGCTTGTCATGGCCAGGCTTTGTTTCTAGTTTAAGTGATGGACCTACAGAATTGTAGCTGTGACATCAATTGCTCAGAAAATATAGCAACAGGAGATAATGACAAAGGCTAATGTTGCACTAGAGCAGGGTGTGAAGGAACACAAAGAGCAAGGCAGTCAACTGGTCTTCAGGAATATGGATGCAACAACTGATACTTGATACTTTATTAGAAGCATAGGACTATTTACACAGGCTTTTTTCAAAAGCCTCAGAGATAATAGCAACAGCATGTTGTCTGCCACAGCTTATATCCTGGCGCAAATTTTCTCTTGTGCTAATTTCTGAAATATTAAAAGAAAACTAGCTCAACCTGTTTTGTAACAGTAAACCTTTAAAAGACACAGGGACATTTTCATAGCATCATCAAATCATTTAGATTGGATCACTGAGCCCAACCATAAACCTAACACTGCCAAGTCCACCACTAAACCATGTCCCTAAGCACCATGTCTTTTCAATCACCTTCAGCTACACTGTTGCTACTAACACATGCATATAGTCTGAAGATATAACTCCGAAGTGTTTTCAAGTTTTTCATTGTTTATCCCACCTGGATTTCTACTGACAGTTTAGAAAAAGAAAAAAATATCTCCTTGATGGAAAAAAAGCACCCAGCTTTGATTCTGCTCTGATTTTATGAAATGCAGGTGTTTTGGTCAACTTTAAAATGATTCAATTTATATTTGTGTAAATGCAGAAGTTCATCATTGCTCTTTGAATTAGTTAGGAAAATACAGAGAATGCTAAGGTAAATAGAAAAGTAAGTATGGTCAGTGTAGAAAGGTATTAATGCACATTATATTAAAGCTGTATTGAAAGAGTAGTTGGCAGGACAGTATGGTAAGACCTCAGCAGTTCTAAGAACTATTATTCTGCACATTTTTTACCTGTTGTTTTATTCAGTTATTTTACCTCTCTGTATTTTTTTCATCTCCCCTATACGTCTATTTAGACATTAAGCTAAACTTTGAATTCTATCTGATTAGGTAGTATAAGTGACTTTCATGGTAAGAGACTTGCTAATACAAAAATTACGCTGAGAATGGTCACTGAGAATAATAAATATTTAAAATTTTCTTCTATGTCTCTACAATACTTTTCTATTTATTATGTAAGTAAGATCTTATCATGCAGCTCATAGCTTCGATGCCAGTCTCTTTAAGTCTGCCACTTGCAATGGCTGCAGGAAGGGAAGAGTGTTCCTCCCATCCAGGTTGCAGAATGCCTGTAAAATATGTTCTTACAGGTAAACGTAAGGCCCCAAGAGAGTAGTTCGTAAGTTTCTGTGGTCAAAGAGAATCTCAAAGGAAAGATTAAGAACGAGCCTAAAAAAGCTGCCAACTTGATGCACTTCCGCTCATTGGTTTAAGAACAAAAAATATAGACTGATTCCTCAGAGGCATAAAGAAGTAACTTTCAGTAGAAGCTTGGCAGGCCTCAAAATTTTTTTGCCAAAACTTGGCCTGATTTATTTCTGTTGTGAAGATAATTGAGGTGAATGCAGCATGAGATTTCATGAAGTCCGTGCAGACAGAGGGCCCACTCAGTTTTTCTATTTATGTGATGACCCCAGCCATCTGGGGTGTAACTCTAAGTCACTTTGGTAATATCATGAATTTTTTTTGCAGTCTGCAAATAGCACAGAGAAGAGAAAATGCTGTTGTCTGGTACGTGTGTGTGTGGTGAGGAAGGTGGGGGCTCTGAAACACTGACAATTCTGAAAGGATCAGTCCTTCCTGAGATGTATCAGTGTCAGCCTGCCTCCCCCGCAGAGGCAGTGCAGCTCGCTTGTGCAGAAGATGTCAGAGCTCCTTGAGTCCCGTAGGTGTATCTTTTTAAAAAGTGCATGTTAAATAAGTTGAATCAAATAGCTGGCAAAATTTCAGACAGCTTTCAGGCAAACATTTCACACTTAAAGAGAAGATGCTTGTTTTCTTAAAAATTAATGGTCCGTAAACACCTTGAGCTCCATTCTGATTTTGCAGCAATTTTATGCCAAAGTAACTCCATTGATTACTGCTGATTTACGCTGGTATTACCCTAAAAGTCCTCTAAAGTTTAGCTCAAATGAAAAAAAAAAAAAATCTTTACTTAGTTTTATATGTGCTTGCTCATTCATTTTTCTCTCTCTCTTCTCACTCCCTCCCTCGGCCCCAATATGTATATGTATCAAGAGTCATTTATACCATAAAGTCTGCAATTTTATGTAATGGTACAGCCTTTGAAACTTCATCTCAGAGTTTTTATTTTTTTGTGACATAATGTACTTCGGAAAATCATAAAGCTTCCTCTCCTTTTCTACCACCTGTGTTTGGTTTTGTTTTATAGCTATCCATTGATATTTTACTATCTCATAATTTTATCTTAAAAAACATTAATAATTATTTTCAATTGTTTGACCATCATCCTGCAACCTAGATGCCATTTGGAAGGTATGAGAGAATTTTCATTTTCCAGTAGTGTATGTAGCAGCAGTGGGGAATCCCACAAAATGAATCCTGTGGGATTCAGAATATACATGGAGAAGTGGAGGAGAAAACAGGAAAGCCTTCTTCCTTCTCACACCACAGCCCTGTTAATGTTACTCTTTAGTGCAAATACTGAGTATTATGTAAACCCCACACAAATGTTAAACACTTCAAAAAACAGGTAATATGCTAGCAAGTAGACTATGGATTTATCACCTTTGCATTGTCTTTGATTTACTGGGACTAATACAATTGAGGGAGAAAATTGTCCCTTTAAAATAGGAGCGTGGGAGACATTTCTATGCAAGGTTCTCTAAACATTTGCAAGGATTTCTGCCCCTTTCTGTGTTCTTGAGTTCACCACTACCAACAATAATACTTATGCAATTAGGTGTATATATCCACATGGGCTTATATTTATGCACTTATATTTCATTCTTCCCACAGTCCAAGCTGACCAAGTCACAGAACGATATTGGTATGAGCTAACCTACCAGTTTCTGAGTGTTTTGCCAGCTGCTGTGATGTGTTTTCTGGTTTGCTTGGCAAAGCAAACTCAGGTCAGAACATAGAAGATCTCTGTGTAACAAGTATCATATATCATTGCAAGTTTATTTCTGCTATATTTTGTCTTACTTTTGGTTTTGTTCTGCTTATTTTCTTTCCTAAACTGTGCTACATGAAGGGCTTTTCTAGATGAGGATATTCACTACTGTGGCTACTTGAGCTATAGCCTAAACTATGACACCAGCAATATCCAATCAGTGATATTAGCCTTGCAATACAATTCCCAATGTGAACATGCTTTCTCAAGGACAAGTATCTTTATTTACAATTTAGCTTAATCAGCTTCTACAGTAGACTACGCACAGTTCAAATTATACTCCCATGCCAATACATTTCCTTAGGTAGCTAAACCTATTTTATTCTCCTCAGACAAAAAGATTTAAATTCATAAAGCAAAAGTTCATTGCAAGGTTTTCTATAGTCTTGAAGTGACGGCTGTTGTTCATGCTCACTTCATCCGTCACTTATTTTGCATATTCACAGCCACTTCTGCCAAAATCTGCAGGCTCTGATTTTGAGTGATGCTATGCTTTACCATGAAAAACTGTAATTAAACTTATCTTCACAACTATTTGGTCTTCTCACATTCAAAATAAGTGTCCAGGTAAAAACAGAGAGAGGAAGAACAACAGAGGAACTTAATTGTAACTGCAATTGCTCCATACCATCCCTGCCAGCAGTTGACCGATCTGTATGACCCCTTCTTAGCAAATGCTGTCAAGTTTTGGGATATGAATGGCAAGCTTCCTCCACCCTGGAGCAGTGTAGGTGGCAATTCCCATAAACTGCATTTTAAATAAATGAAGAGGTGAGGCCATTGCTTTGAGGATGATTGTCAGGGCTCTAAGGGCACTACCAGCCATTACTGTCCCTGCCCAGCATTCCCTGAGGCCTCCCTTGACTCCTGCACATAGGCTGAGGAGCCCCAATTCAGCTCAGGCTGGGACCTCCATCCCTGCCCCACTGATGCAGTAGGAGTACCTGGGCTCAGCCCCATCTCCATCCCTTTCCCCTGGATAGATCTTGGACACTGGCTGCAGCCATGTCTCCAGGTCTGTCCTAGTCTCCTGGTGCTTGATGGATCCTGGCACTGGTAGGTCACTTGCCGTGCCTGAGGTTGTCAATAGACCCCATTACAGCACGTGGTTCTGTCAACTGTGGTCAGATCCTGATGGATAGTGCCTGTCAGGGAGGGCACTGGGTTCTTTGAGGTCCAAAGTCCCTGTCCCCTGGGGGGCAGCCAGCCCTTGCTGCACCCTGACAGTAATTAAGATGCACCGTGATTGTAAAGTTCACCATCTCAAATAAAAAGCAAAACGTGTGAAGTAAGAACAAGCAATCAGAAATAAGTATAAGCATTTTCCAGCAAGAAATGAGTCTTCTTCTTCAATGTTAATGTACTTCAGTCCAGCTTTCACATTGTTTCAATAATACTAATGATCTTAGACTTTAATTGCTGTACATGTGCAAATCTGAAGGATAGACACAGTTGCTATAATGGTTAATGGACACATTAAAGCTGATCATGTGGCATGAATCGTGTCTTTCCCCATTTAAAAATCAAAAGTAAAACCCAGGAGACTGAACAGTCTTCCTAGTAATCACATGACAACAGTAAAACTAGTAAGATTTTGTGGAAATTTCCCCACGTGGCAACTCTGTTGCCTGATTGAACTCTTATGGATGTCAGCAGAAAGATTTCCATCAGGGCGAGCTGTTTGCTGCCAGTAGCAAATTATTAAACTTGTATTTACTTCTCAGACAATGAAATTCAACTCCTATGGCTTACTGTGCTTTACAGCTCTTGCATGTTGACTACTGCGAAGTCAGAATTTTCTTGTGTTTTCAGTACACAGCTAATTTGGTGACAGCTGCAAGTACTACCTAATTCGCATGCACATTATGATACTTAAGTCAGCAGAGTTTAGCCAAATGAAAATGTGTTTTCATCTAAATGTCTGAAGCACTGCTCTACCTAAAGGCTCATCACTTCATGACATTTCTTTTTTTTATATCTTCCCACTTCTGAACATTGAAAAATATTACAATCTTTTGACTTAGCATTATTTATTTAATATTTGCCTCTATTGCTTTTTTTTGTCAGTAACAACTATGGTCACTTTTAATTTGGAAAATAAAAAGCATATTAGTCTACAAAATAGTGGTCTGAGAACTATGTAATACTCTAAGAAAACTTTTACACTTTTTCTACAGGCTTTAAAGGTGCTGATATCAGTGGGAAATAAAAATTTGGATTTTTCCCCAGAGTGGTTGTACTGCTGCTGCCATGCCAGTGTAAAAAAAAAGTCTTATCTAGATAGTGCACTAGAATAAAACAATCTTCTGCAACCTTATCTATATTCAGGATGAGCAATCAGATGAACCAAATGCATGGTCTGCTTCCAGTTAAGACAGATACCAGAAAGGCAAAGAAGAAACTGTTGAAGTAAGGTACATAAATATTCAAACTATTTATCAATTTATATGGTTTCTTATATGCATGGAGCTTTCTTAAACAATTTATCTTTTTTTATATATATATATGTGTAATGTTCCACATATACAATGCAGTAATAAGGAGTTGCAAACCAGAAGGAACAAAGGAACCACATATAAATAAACATATTACTACTCTTAGCATTAGCATAGTCTTCTATCTGCTAAGCTTTATGCTTTTTAAGGCATAGTGTGAAACTTCAAAGTTCCTTTAGTTTCCCATTCTCTGCCCTCTCCCTGCACATTCATATGCCTAGGAACCTCTGTGTGGTTCCTTTGCTCCTAGTTTGCATCTCTTTATCACATATAAATCTCACCATCAATATGTTACTGCTGTACTTCAGTCTACATCTTTTTCTTCTTACCTTGCAGAGCTTTGGCATCCCAGAGACTCAGCAGGTTGCCTTCTTCCTCTCTTTTCCATCCCTATCCTGGCATTTCTTCTATAACAGAAAACACGTGTTTCACTGGCTACATTTTAAAGTAACTGATACTTCCTCTATTCAAGGTATGAATGGGATGAAGCAAACACAGGGAGACCTATCTGACTCTCAGAGATGGCAACATGTCTGTCACTAACCAGAGCTATAAACTAAATGTATGTAATGGGGAAAAAAAGTGAGATATGAACCATTTTCCTCTTTGGAATATAATACAGTGGTTTTAAATAATTTTATCACTTTCAAAATTATTGTCAGTTCTCAAAATGAATGCATTTTCTGTTTCCAATTATATGAACTCATTATCATCATTCCTTACTGTAGGTCAGTCCTATCTTACAAGAAAAAAAAAAGTTTTTCTTCATAGTTATCCACAGTAAATAAGGAAATTTCTGTCTGCTTACTCTTCCCCTAGCCACCAGCTTTGGCTTTAATCAATATACCATAAGGTATTATTGAAACAGATTATAAACTCAAAGTCTTAGCAAAATACATTGCCTTTTAACTTGGAATTTCTTGTTTGGGTTTTAATAGCTGCAAGTCACTTCTTTCGTACAAAATAAGAACTTTGAAAAAAAAATTCATTTAAAAACTAATTACTAATTAGTTGTTCACATGTTGCAGCTTTGTGTCTCAAATTCTAAAGATTATTTTTATTTGTTTCCTTTGATTGAAATATTCAATAACTATCACTCTGTAAAGACTCATAAAATATGTAATAGAAACTGACATACAAATGTTTAGAGGCATTTGATTCATTTTATAGTCAGCATAAATTTCTGAAAACTCCATGAAATCATAACAATAAGATTGCCCACAGGGAATGTATTCTGAGAAAAGATACAAATTCCTCACTGCAGCCTGGGAGATCTTTTCAGTGTTCCAACGTTACTGATGGGTGTCGTAGCGATACCATGGCAGTATAGGGTTGTAAATCACACCAGACAAATGACACTAGTATCTCCATGGTATTACTGTGCTCATATTTATGCTGGCATGAATGGTCCACCTCACACCCACTGTGTTACGAACCATTCTGTTGTTTTCCCTCTCACAGCCATTTACCACAGCTGCACCAAGATGATTTCTTTGTCACCCAATGCAGAAGAGCTTGGAGGTGAAACATTATCAGAATATATGATGACTTTTTGATATCATTATTTTGATATAGACCAGTGGAATTAGCTGCCACTGGTAGATGTTACCCTGAAATGAATAGTAACAAATTAGCAGATGTCAATGCCAGAATCTCTACTTTGCAGCTGAAATATAATCAAACTTATTCGTAGAGGAGTACAACCAACTTCTGTTCAAGTAATCCACTGAACACTCCAAATTTCATTTGAATTAGATGCATACACTCATTCAAGCAATCCACCTGCTAGAGGTGGGACCCAAAGTTGCCCAGAACTTTGAAGCAGATATGGCTAGAGTGTCTCCTTAGAATGAGCTTCCAAAGAAGACCGAGAAAGCTTTAAATTTAGAAAAGCCAGTTTTTATTAGAATAGAAACTGGAATCCCTTAGCTTTTACAATAAAGAATCTTGAAAGAACTGTGTCGGATGCAAAAGAAATATGCACAGTTCTCACTGTCTTTTCAAGGCAAGTCATCATTTGCTTTCTCCCTTGCATGAAATTCTGTCAGTTCTCCTCTGCTCCCAAGGGTAGTTGTCTTTTTCATTCCTTAGGCCTTCCTCGCTGCACCTTGATCATCTGCTCAACAATATCCCTTTGAGCTGTAGACTCCTGGTTCCTCCCTGTGATTTTCCCCTTTTGTTTGCAGCCTCACCTGCAGCCTCATAGCTTATCTTTCTGAACAGACTGATTTGCTGCCAAGGCAAGAAATTTTCCCTTCCACCCAAGGGTTCTGCATGGCACAGTTGCCTACTATTTAAAAGAAAAATGTTATAACTGTAAGTAAAGTGGCAAACTGGGAGCAAAACAACTCCTGAAAACAACCCCTGGAAACTTCTGCATTCTGTTTTAGATTTTTTGGGTGTTTTGTGTTTTGGTTTTGGATTTTTTTGTTTGTTTGGGTTTTTTCATTCTCTTGAGTAATGCTTACAGAAGTATTTTGTAATTGATCCTTAATTCTTGTTTATTGTTCACTTTCTCTGTTACTTCACGACAGAATAAAAGCTTTGGTGCTACCAGACTTCTACCCAGACTCATGGTATTCTGCAGGGCAGAAAAAAGAGAAACACAGAAAGAAGAGATGTTTAATAAACCACTAGTTTCCTAAGATGCCAGATCACCTCAAAATTTTTGGTTGTTAGTTCAAAGAGCTTCAGTAGTTAAATGTATGTCCAGTAAATTCTTATTTTCCCTCTTTTCCTCTCTTTTCCTCAGTTGATACATTTTTCATCTCTTTTCAGAAGTTTCTGTGTCAAAATCTTTAGACATCTCTTTTCACTTAGCCACTAGCTTCTTAAACAGTGACTTAGAAGAGCCTGTATTATAAATATTCCTCAATTCCTCCCCTTTCCAGTATGCTTTTATCAAATAAGATTGACAGACAGATTTTCTTTTTTTAAGTCTTTCAACAGACCACATTTATTCTTCACCATATTTGGTATTTTGTTGATGACTGAAAAAATCTTCTAGGTTTTATATTATTTTCTCCTCACAAAAAGAAGAATGCTTTTATTATTCTTCATCAATACACTTTTCAGCTTTTGAAAAACTTAACAAATTTGCCATGTTGATTTAATCTCTGGCATTTTTTAGTGATCATTTACTTAGCACTACGGTACTGTATGTTTTCAAGGACTGACTCACTTGGAACTATTCATTCCGGGGCTGATTACCTATTTTGAAAATTTTTCATTTGTTGATTATAATGTCCTGCAAATTCAAAAATAATAATAAACCTCCCACACACATTAGCAGAAATATTTCCACTATTAACCATTTCTTGCTGAAATTATTCTGAAGCATCTGAATCTGAGACAACAACTATTTCATTTTTATTCTGTGTTGGCATAGAACGCCTCAAAAATAGACAAGAGGACGCCAAAAAATTCCATTTGTCAATGAGCACTTATTAATACAATATTTCTATCTTTTGCTTCATACTTTATAATTCAATCACTTCCAAAACAAGAAAGAGAATATTTTCTTATCCAAATGCTAACAAACTCTGCAGAATTAATTAAAACTGACCATCCAATTTTAAAGTGATCAGGCTTAGAAGCTTGCTTTGAAATGCTTCTCAGATGTTGGCTGTGCTACAGGTGTTATTCTGAGATGTGGCTTTATGTGAAAATGCAATACAATGAGAATTCTGTATTTCTTTAGCGCTGATTTCTGGTATGCTCTTAGACACCACATATGACTGCCTTTTGCTAGGGGGCAAATCTAGACAAATGTCAGCTATTTTATTTTCTAACACTTTAGTTCTTTTGTTAGAGATAAAGTACAGAATTTTCCTCTCTTTTCTTCTGTCAGGAAAGACTGTAGTATTTGTAAAATATAGACTGAATCTATACAGACTGAGAAAGAAACAGTGAGGTGGTTATAGAAAACATTGAAGTGTTGACTACTGTTGGAAAGAGGATGTCATTAGATGGACCTTTGATAGGACAGTGTAGAAATTCTTATGGTATGCAGATAGCAGATCCCTTCAAAGAGATCAAAAACTTGTGTGTTAGCCTGCTTAGTGTACTTCTTAATTTTATTTGTCTAGGATATTTTATCTTTTCTTTTTATTTTTGGTCATTTTTTATGGTTTTCCTTATTTATGACAGTGGACAACCTTACCTGCTATAACCAGCAAACTAATATTTGGCTTGTTATTATGGTGATGGGAAAATGCAGTGGCTAAAAATTATCATAATTATATCTAAATTCACCCTAGAAAACCCAAGCAATTTGGCATATTATTTCTCACATATACAATAGTCTATGTCTCATAAATATTTAATTTATGCTAGTAAACTGGATGTGGCTGCATGTGTAAGGATGAAGACAGATCCATCTGTTTCATGCAGGGAATTCAGTCCCCCTACTATTGCAAAGGATATGGTTTTGCCATTAGTAGTAAAAGGCCACAACAATTGTACTGTCCCAGTAGTATAGGGTCTCAGGATTTGTCTTGCCCTGTCTTGGCCTGCATGGCTTTTACCTTGTTAAGTCCAGAGCCCAGTACAAAGAAGGAAGGGACCCCCAGCACCAGCATGGAGCTACTGCTAGAGAAGAGCTCAGGACCTGGACAACCCACACAGCTACCTGAAAGGGTGAGCACACCTCCAAGGAAAATGGGCAGAGACTAGAAAGGGTTTCTGTGTATCACAGTTTTAACTGTATTATTAATGATTTATTTCCTTATTAATTTAGGCAGTACTTGTAGTCTTGTAGCTGGACTAATAATACCTGTTCAGTGCATTTTGATTGTAAAGACTTTATCTGGACAAAGCTTTAGGTCTATATACATTGTGTATCCCCTTTAGCCCATAATGAGATTTTGAGTCTAATACAAGCAACACCCTCATATAATCCCTTTTCACAGAAAGTGTTATCTTAAACCAGGTTAGATTTCCTGACCTTATTGCATTTATAGAAAGGCTGTTCTGAAACTTCTCTTCTGATTTCCAGCCTAATTTCAGCCTTGTATGGCTTATAATAGAGATCTCATTCCAGTATTGGTCTGTCAGATTCTGGATGTCTAGGCAGGGTCCAAGCACTGCTGTTCTCCCAGAATGCATACTCACTTTCTTAGGTGCAAATTACCAAATTTCCTCCTGAACCTACAGCCCTATTTACTCAAACTCTTCCTTTCTTGTAACCTCTTGATGGTTATTCCACTGTATATTTATAAAAATAACTCTACCCTCTCTCAACCCTCAGTCTCCTAAACTATACAAGTCAAGATTTCATTCCCCCGTGCCTCATAGTTTAGGTCCATTTTGCTTCTTAACATCCTACTAACCTTTCTCTACAGGTGGCTCCCATTGGAAATTATTCATCTTGAACCTGAGTAACTATAATTGCACATAATATTTTAATCATACAATTATTATTAAATTGTATAACTACCCAAGAAACCATTAGTATGTCCTTATTGCAGCTGGAAATGGTTATTTTATTACACTCTAGGAAAGTATCTTCCATTTTTAAAGGCAGTTGTCTTGCATAACATTATCATCCTCACAGAAAATTGAGGAACAGTATTCCTTTAACTCTGTCTGGCTTTAATTTTGTATTTTCCTAGTTAATTTTCCATTCATCACATTGCTAGTATTAGCCTGTTATTCATCAAAGTTAACATTTTGATGTTTTACAACATATACAGGAAGAAACTTATGTACTGATTCTAATGAGCAGAATAAATTTTAACAAATCGACAATATTATTAAATAGTACAAGAGCAAAAATTGTCCCCCTGATTTTGTTTTAGGGTTCACCAGTAGAAGAAGGCACAGTGGATAAAGGAAGCATGTTCTCATATTTTATTATATGGCCTGTCTCTGCTCTGAGAATAGTTTTGCTTTCCCAGCAATGAAATGGCTAATTCCTGTTTACATTGCAGCCTTTGATTTCTCCAATGAAACAAATTTTGTGGAGAGCAAAAGCACTATTTATGACTTCTAATACAGTGTAAGAAACAAACAGTGCAGCTTTTACTCACAACTGGGATGCAATTACACGAGTAGTCCCATGGATCTCAAAGTGTGAGTTATTTCTCTGTAAGGGTAGTAGGAGTTGCCCTATAAAAACATAAGAGGTGTTCAATTTCAACAAAAAGCTTTCAATTTAAACAGAAAAGAAAATAAATACTGATAAAACTAGTAAATGCTATTTTATCAACTGCTTAGAAAATACAGGAAAGATTAACAACCGACCTGGATATTTCACGAGAAAAAAATTGCAGGTGAACAACTAGATTTCTTATACAATTAAAAAAACCCAAAACATCATGGCACAATAGTGTTCTTGAAAGACTTTAAATCTGTAATATGGAAACTTAATTTGGGGAAAATGCTGTAAAATTAATGTACTAAAAGCAAATTACTGTACAAGGACAGTACTAAACTGGAAATCAGCATCAACTCTTTATAAAGACTAACAAATCAAGGTAAGGGGCAACAAAAAGGTGTGTTGTACCATGTATGGACTATGGGCTGCAAGTGTAATTGTTTTTCTCACTAGTTCAGCCTGTCCGAACTGCTATAACTCACCTGAGCTCAACTACCCAGAAGGGAAATATTCATGCTTTGGCATGTCATGGGTTTTTGTAAGTGTGCATAAACTGTAACAGAGAAATGGTATTGAGATACTGTAGTGATGGATGCTCTTGTAATATCTCAAGCAAATGTTTTCATTATTTCACTGGTGTGCCAATGTTTCAGAGAGATTACACAGAGTTACCTGTGTGATACTTTTTCATGTGTTTATATGTGCACTCTGTGGTTAATAACAGCACTTCCAGTCTCATACCCTTTCATCTGATATTGTCTTCCTCTGCGTATAATGGAAAAAATGACATGCCTGTGTACCCTGTGTAGGTCATTTAGATCTGTGAGCATAATCACTGTTTTATTTTACTCAAACAGTCCACAAAGTAATCTTTTATGTATTATTCTGAGTTACCCAAAATGAAGGCTTTTTGGAATGTTCAGAGAAATCAAATCCTGGCTTTCCCTGCTGTTAGCACCTGAAAGATTTTCTTCAAGAAAAAATAAAATGGTTTACTTAGATTTAGAATGTTAAACCGTTACACTTTTATACATAAAACAGAGATAAATTTTGGATTAAAGTGAAAATTTTGAGTAATGTTTTGTCTTTAATATATAGCTATGAAATTTATCAACATTAAAAATTGTTTTCCTTTTTTTTTAAACTGAGACAGTTTTACTTTTTGAAAACAATTTTGTGAAATTTTTCATTTGACTTTAATCTGCTTTTTTGTTTTTTAGAAAAGAAATATTCCTAGAGAATATTTGCATTAGCTGAGATGTAATCAGTCCACACTCATGTGCCATGATAAAAGTTCTTTGTCTCTCTTTTCTTGCTGAGACTCCTTCTATTGTTCCTGTTGTAACACACCTAGCCACAGCCATATTTGTCCTGAAATGTCTCAGACTATCATTAGATGGGCTAGAGCACAGATTTACAGTACATTAATACTACCCACTTAAAATGTGGCAATTCATGTCACACGTACCACAAGTTAGAATATAGATCTGGTTAGTCAGCAGAGAAAAGCCAGCACACAATAAATACAATCTTTGGCTTGCCTTGTAGCCTAAGGAACACAATACTTACTTTAGCCATATCCTCAGTAATAAAAGCTTGCTTTCTCTCTGATTCTTTTTCTGTCACAGTCCTCCCACTCCTCCCTAAGAAAAGAACATTATTGTTTCCTGTGGGCTACCTGAAATAAAACCTCTCCACATTTAACTGTAGCTGGACTCTTCACAGTATGCCTACCTATCCTGCCATAAACAGATTTTACTCTCCCACTGTGTTTCCACAGCAGTACCTTGCTTTAACTGTGACTGTTTGGTAAGAGGGTGTATTCTTTTTTTTCCTTGTGGCAAATAATGGTGATGATTTAACAATTGTACCTAAGGATTTCTTTTTTGGGGGAAAAAAAAAAAAAGATTAGGGTGAGGGGTTTTTTTGTTGTTCACTTCAAGGTCACTGCTTCCTTTTTAGGAGGACAATTCTTTTTATTTTATATGAAAATCCACATCCAAGCCCCCTTAAGTTGTTTTTTAGATGCAAATAACCCTTTCAAATGCATAGAAATGGCTGATTCTAACTTCTGCAAAAATGTTCTGGATTAAAGTAAAATCTTTTTCAGTACAATTCAGCATTCATAAAATTAAAAAAAAAACACATAAAATTTAAACAGAAAAAAAAGTTAGCAAAAAATAAATTAAAGAACCCAAAATCAAAGAGAATGTTTAATTAGAATCAGTTGAAATCCCCCTGTAACAATGTAAAGTGTTCCATGGATTGGTGGAACAGGACTGAATCAAGCATTGAGCAGGGACTAATTTTATAAACTGTCATCTATCATAGTGAATATAATTTTTTTCAGATTATAATCTTAGTTTGCAGAGCAATTTATGCTAGAGATTGTTTGGACTAAATTATTAAAAGGCACAATTCACCCCTTTTAGAGAGTTTTAACAGATCCAAAACTTCAATGGTCATCTGTAGGAATTTTGCCTAAATAATTTTTAAGCAATATACTTCATTGAACTGAATGATAAATTTCCACCTAAATCTTAGTGAAATTATGATAAGCTGTAAAATATGGTTGAAGAGACAAGGATTTGTTCTCATATGCTTGATTTTATGGAAGAAGTTATAGCCTGACTTTATAGCTCACAGTAGCTCTGATGTCAGAATTGTCAATCTGTTTGGCACCTTGTTTACATCATTTAATATTTTTTCCCCACAAATTTTCAGTATATGATTGAGGCAAAAGTTAAAGTTTCAAGAAAATTGATAGGTTTCTACTTGACATGTAATGAATTAATTTGAACTAAGAGCACTGGAAAATAACTTTGATGATAGATTGTCTGTGTGATATCTAAGGAAGACTCCTCTAGTAAAGTAGCTGACAATTCTTTGGGACCATAACCATTTAAACGACATGTTCAGTTCAGGAACTGAAGAACTGAATCAGGTGTAGCCTGAATAACATACAAGAAGGGATGATGTAAGGAAATGAGAAAAGCTTATAGGCAGTGAGAGTGGATGGGTAGAGTTTCAGCAAATCGATCTGGAAGACTCTTTCTTGTTCTTATTGGAGCAGAGCTATGTTTATGATATGTTTCTTGTGTAAATGGTGACATTGAAGCTGGGGAAACATGCCTCTGGGCAGATGTATAACAATGTGAAATTCTGTAAGGTTTATATGTTTGTCTTCAGCTGCGTGCTGTTCCTTGCAATACAATTGTGGCTCAGGGGGAACTCTGTGGAGAGGGAGATATTTCTGCTTTGCTTGGGAACAACTGAGCAAAAGCAGAAGGAGGAAAGCTTCTAGATGTTGCAGGATGTGGCAGAAAGAAGACAGCACTGAGGGAAACTTAGAAAGAAGCAGGATGTCAGGCAGAAGAGAGAGATTACTGAGAGGTGCAGGGAGTGACACATCTAAGAACTGACTAAAAGGCAAACTGCCTTGGAAACAGGGGGAACTGAGAAAGTTTTACTCCAAATTACAAGGCTAAATGCAGTAGCAAGGATTCACCTGCAAGAACACAGTAGGCAGGGGAGGCTTGTGCATAAGTCCACTCTATTTTTACTTGTCTAACATAGCCACTCTGAATTTTCTTTGTGTAAGAAATTATGAATCCTGATTTTCGTTATACTTCATTGTGAAAACCAATCAGACCAGAATGTCTAGGTGCACAAGCCTCAGAGCTGAGGCCAGCTTGAGATCTATCACACGAACACACAGAGTTGGTTTAATTTTTTCTTTTGTTTATTTTCAGGTTTTCTGTTAGGTGCTCTATGTGTAGAACAGTCTAATCTGACGCAACATAATTTGTGTCTAGCGATACATATTTAAAACATGGTTGAACAAAATCTATTCAATTAAAATAATGTGAGTTACATGAATGTGCTGAAAATGTTCAGAGAGGGACCACAAAGTATTTAGAAAGGGGGATCTGATTTAGAAATTATCTCTAAGGAGTCTAGCCATTCAGACCTATGCAGAAGTTTTCAACATTTTTCCTGTTAACAAAAGTAATATTGTTACTATGGTAACAAAAACACAGACAAAAAAGGTACCTTGGCACTATTCCTGTTGAAATATATATGTATAAATGTCCTTGAAATGTTAAAAGATACGCTACAAAAATATCTCCTGAATCCAAGATTATCTCTTAATTTTTAGTAACATTCAAGTTTACCGGTTAACGTTTATTTCAAATGGTCATTTACCTCTTTGAGTTCTTCTCTGAAAAAATCCCATGCACAGTGTTGTCTTAAATACTTCATTCCAAACAGTGAATGATACCAAAGAGAACCATTACATTTGCAATGAAAAGAAAGTTTTTCAAAAATCACATATTATTCACATATTCATTACGGTTACCATGCATATATTCAGTGATATGGTCTCAAACAGAGATTATAATTTCTTCCGATTCCAGGCATTCCAGATTCCACTGTGTGCTTTGTAATTTTTTTTTCTGTTGTGGGGTGGAGTTTTTTTCTTGGGGTTTTTCTGTGGGTTTTTTTTTTTCTTTCTTTGTGGGTGAAAGAAATTGAACAAAGAGGAATGGTTGCCTTTTAGAGCACCTACATTATTATTTATGACCTGAGAGCACTGAAGCACACTCATACAGAACAAATTAAACTTTCTTAAATTCTCTGGCGAAACTGTTTACACCCCATAGGAACTTGCTGAGTTTTTGCCACCTACTTCAAAGCTACTCCATTCAAATCATCTTTACTTTTTCCTAAAAGTACTTTTTCCCATCAGTCAGCAGTCTTTCTTGGATTTTTTTTAAACTTGTAAAAAGCCCTGAGTTTAAGAATTCCTTAGTTCTGATAGTATATCACAAAGCATAGTTTATTAGAGGTAGGCTCCTTAGCATTCTCTGACTGAAGTTAAACTCAAAATTAATTCATCATGCAAAAAAAACCCAAAAACCGCCATTGCAAAACTAAAACCCCTGCCTCAGGTCTGGTTGCACCATGAAGAGTTAATTTTTAACAACAAGACTGAAAGTCACATTGAGTTAGGTTAATAATATCAGTTTGTTGAAGTTCCTAGCCAACTATGCAGCTTGATCAACTCAGCTAAGAAAAAAGCTTGTAGACAATGGGAGTGGAGGCAGGGCCTTAAGGACAGTTCGAGCATGTACTGACATCAGCACGAATGCTGCAATTGATTGACCTGCTGAAGTAGATTAGATTTTCAACAATTACTTTAAAAGAAGGTCTGGAAGATGTACTGTTTCAAAGGAATTTAATGTCTGCCATTGATACACAGTTTAAGAACAATGGCAGCAGCAAGACAAGGCACACAAAAACAGACAAAGTCACAAGTCTGTTGTCTGCTTAATTCTGCATCTATCTACAAGCAGTAGTACTGCTTGTTCTCTTTTAGGTAGTCAGGACTAAAAGCTTCCTATGGTGGGACACTGCAGAATAGTAGCTCCCTATTTAAATACAAAATTGCCACCTCCCTTTGTCTTACATATGTCTCAAGGGTATAAATGTTGTGGTTCTCTGCTTAAAAGAAAAAGAGTGGAAAAAAAAATCTTATTTGTCCATTCCTCCCATGGTGTAACGTTAACAAATGGAAATATACAGACATAATGGATGGTTCACCCACATGTAGTTGCAATGCACAAGTAAATCACAATTCCACATTCACACTTTGAACATGTTCCACCTGGGCAACTTCTAGAACAGGTTAACAGGGAAATCACTCTGTCAAACATTCTAGTCAATACCTCTACGTGCTCAGGCAATGGCATTAAAACAAACTAGTTAATAGCAAGTACACCACAGTTGGAGATAACTGGTAGCAGAGGAAAGAAAAGCACAACTTTAATCTGTTTGGTTAATAAACAGGAAAACATTATTTTGGCACTGAGTTTTTGGCCCCTGCTGCAGAAACCTGCCTGATTCCTAGGTTTGGGAGATTGAGTCTACGATGTCCTGTTTTCAATGTATAGTTGAGCAGATTATCCCAACTAAAGATTGCTCAGGTGAATTTATCCGTGTTGAGATCACATCTCCTGGTGCACAGATATAATCTCTGTCAAAAATAATTTGGTCTAAATTAAGCTAACTCCCTCCACTTTCAGTTGGAATCTGTTCTCATATGCAGGCTTATAGGTACCAGTTTGCTTCCTGGTCTGTCTTTCTCTTCTGAGCTCAGACTCTTTTAGGACATGCTGTGTCTTCACAGCAATTGCATGCAGTATCTCTCTGAGTGACATTTCATCCTTAAAGAAAGAGAATTAGCAGAAGGAAGTCAGAGCAAGAATTTCTCTGGAGATCATGTGAGAAGGTGGAGAAATCAGCTCTTCTCTGCCCATCTGTTCATCAACCAGGGCTCAAGCATACAGCTTTGTCATACTGCAGGCTTTCAGAGTTGGGAAAATTCAACTGAAAAATGTAGATGAAGTAAAGGTTTTTCTAAGAATAAATTAAAAAGCAGTATGGAAGCAGTGAGGAAGGGTGGAGCATTACACAGAATCAAACAGAATCACTAAGGTTGGAAAAGACCTGTAAGATCATCAAGTTCAACCATCAACCCAACACCACCATGCCCACTAAACCATGTCCCACAATGCCTCGTCCACACGTTCCTTGAACATCTCCAGTGATGGTGACTCCACCGCTTCCCTGGGCAGCTTATTCCAGCATCTCACCACTCTCTAAGTAAATAAACTTTTCCTAATATCCAGCCTGAACCTCCCCTGGTGCAACTTAAGGCCATTTCCTCTTGTTCTGCCACTTGTCAATTGGGAGAAGAGACCAACACCCACCTCTCTGCAACCTCCTTTCAGGTAATTGTAGACAGCGAGAAGGTCTCCCCTCAGCCTCCTCTTCTCCAGGCTAAACAACCCCAGTTCCCTCAGCCGCTCCTCATAAGACTTGTGCTCCAGACCCCTCACCAGCTTTGTTGCCCTTCTCTGGACACGCTCCAGCACCTCAATGTCCTTCTTGTAGTGAGGGGCCCAAAACTGAACACAGGATTTGAGGTGCGGCCTCACCAGCACAGGGGCACGATCACCTCCCTACTCCTGCTGGCCACACTATTTCTGATACAGGCCAGGATGCCATTGGCCTTCTTGGCCACCTGGGCACACTGCTGGCTCATATTCAGCCGGCTGTCAACCAGCACCCCCAGGTCCTTTTCTGCAGGGCAGCTTTCCAGCCAGTCGTCCCCAAGCCTGTAGCATTGGATGGGGTTGTTGTGACCAAAGTGCAGGACCCGGCACTTGGCCTTGTTGAACCACATACAATTGGCCTCGGCCCATTGATCCAGCCTGTCCAGATCCCTCTGAAGAGTCTTCCTACCCTCAAGCAGATCAACACTCTTGCCCAACTTGGTGTCATCTGCGAACTTGTTGAGGGAGAAGTCAATCCCCTCATGCAGATCATCGATAAAGATATTAAACAAGACCGTCCCAAAAATGAGCTTTGGGGGACTCCGCTTGCGACCGGCCGCCAAGTGGATTTCACTCCATTCACCACAACTCTCTGGGCTCGGCCGTCCAGCCAGTTTTTTACCCACCAAGGAGTGCACCTGTCTAAGCCACGATTCACCAGCTTCTCCAGTAGAATACTGTGGGAGACAGTGTCGAAGGCTTTACTGAAGTCCAGGTAGACAACATCCACAGCATTTCCCTCATCCACTAGGCAGGTCACCTGGTCATAGAAGGAGATCAGGTTGGTCAAGCAGGACCTGCCTTTCATGAACCCGTGCTGGCTGGGTCTGATCCCTTAGTTGTCCTGCACATGCCCTGTGAGCGCCCTCAAGATGAACCTCTCCATAATCTTCCCTGGCACCGAGGTCAGGCTGACAGGCCTGTAGTTCCCCGGATCCTCCTTCCGGCCCTTCTTGTAGATGGCTGTCATATTGGCAAGCCTCCAGTCATCTGGGACCTCCCCTGTTTAGCAGGACTGTTGATAAATGATGGAGAGTGGCTTGGCTTGGCTTGGCAAGCTCCTCCACCAGCTCCCTCAGCACCCTTGGGTGGATGCCATCAGGTCCCACAGACTTGTGAGTGTCCAGGTGGCATAGCAGGTCGTTAACTCCTTCCTCCTGGATCACGGGGAGTTTATTTTGCTCTCCATCCTTGTCTCCAGCTCAGGGCACTGAATACCCTGAAGATACCTGGTCTGGCTGAAGACATACCAACATTAAAAAGTAATCTCTGCACTGATTAAAAAGATAAAGTATGATTTCAAAATTTTTCAGGGAAAAAGAGCATTTTTTTAAAAGTCCATTGATGTTGATGACTGATCAAAGTTAAAAATGTTTTCTGATGCTGGGTAAGATACCACAGACAAATAAGCTAAGGGATTATGGGAAGTGATTCAGGTGCCTGAAAAACATGGGCGACTGTAGTAGCACCAGATAATTGTACTTAAAAACTTTTAAACATTCCTGTGGAGTGTGGATCATATTTGATTGAAGGGCACCATTACAAATGGAGTGCCATATTGAGTACCATTGATCTTCAGAATCACATTTTTTGCAGTTTGTAAATCATTGTTATAAAGAACATATAGTTGCATATATTTTCTAATAATAGATATGAGAGAGAGCCAACAGATGATAAATAATTGTGATCTTGACAACAGGATTAGACAAGCCAAAACAGGTTTTAAAGAAATATAATATCAGGACATGAAAATTTACTGTTTGTACTTGGAAAGATCATCATGGAAGAGAAAAAGTTAGACTATTTAAAAATTTCCTATATTCTCAGGAACTATATTAAAGATGAAACCACATCCACTAAGGGTGACAGCAGTGATTTGAGAAAAGAAACTGAATGCAGAACATTGGAGGGTAAAGTGAAATGACATGAAAGTGGATGTCATTCATCTCAACTTTAGTAAGGCTTTTGACATGCTCTCCTAAAATATTCTGGTATGAAAACCGGATGTTATAGTCTGAGTGGGTGGTCTATGGCACACATAAATAACTGTTTATATGATCAGGCTCAGAGGGTTGTTGTTAATGGGTTTTAATCTACCTGGAGATCAGCTAGAAGTGGAGTACCACAGGGGTCTGTACTGGGACCTTTCCTATTTAACAGCTTTGTCAGTGACCTGGAGGAGGCAATGGAGTGCACTGTTGTCACATTTACAGATGACACCCATTTGGAGGAACAGGTGCACACTTGAGGGCAGGACTACTATTCAGAGGGACCTACGCAGGCTGGAGGAACAGGCCAACAGGACGTGCAATTCAGCAAGGACAAACGCCAATTGCTGCCCCTGGGCAGGAAGCACTGGTGCAAGGACACATGCTCTGGCCCGCCTGGCTGGGAGCAGCTCTGCGGGAAGGGACCTGGGGGCCTTGGCAGCCACAAGCTGAGCATGAGCCAGCAGTGTGCCCTGGCTGCAGAGATGGCCACCAGCACGCTGGGCAATACTCACAGGGGCACAGCCAGGACATTGAAGGAGGGATTATATCCCTCTGCTCAGCACTCATGAGATCCCATCTGGATACTCTGTCCCAGTTTTAGGCTCCCCAGTAAAGGAAAGATAGTGAACAAGTGCTGGAACAAGTTCAGCAGAGGGCCTCCAAGCTGTCTGAGGTCTGGATCACTTGCCCTGTGAGGAGAGATCACAGAATTATAGAACAGCCCAGGTCGGAAGGGACCTTGAAAGATCATCTGATCCGACCTTTTGTGGGAAAGGGAGCCTAGATGAGATTATCTAGTACCCTGTCCATCATGTCTTGAAAACCTCCAATAATGGGGACTCTACCACATCCCTGAAGAGGTTGTTCCAGTGATTTATTGTTCTCACTGTAAAAAATTTCTTTCTTACATTGAGATGAAACCTCTTCATACACCATACACTTCTACACCATAATCTGACGAGCTGCTTCCTGTAAATACATGGTCCTGCCCACCTAAAGTAGTTTGTGGGGCTAAGGCGGGAGCTTGTGATGCTGCCCTAGTCATGTCAGTGGGCATTATCACATTACTTTGAAAGGAAGCAGAGCCATATTCTCCATGTCCTAACACCTGATTGTTCATTTGCGCACATAATTGTATCAGTTCACACAATATGCCAGTGGAGAAATAGTGTGGGTAAACACATGGCTATTGGATTAATTATTGTCTGGAGTTCTCCTGTTGTTACTCTACTTGTTTTGTAAGTTTTATTTGTTACACACGTACTCACCGCATTAATGCCCTTCTTATTCCAGCAAATGCAGCTGCCCAGAGGCACGCTGGCAGGGCACTCGCTGAGCCTCCAGCCAGGCTCCTCATGTTCAGGAGGGGAGCAGCCAAGTGCTTCTGCACCTCAAACCTGTCCTATGTCTAATTCTGCTGCTGGAAGGCTGCAAGCCTTTTACATGTGAAGGGTCACGAGTTTAGTCATTAAAACAATATAGAGGTTCTACATCCATTAGACTGATTTATTGATTTATTGCTATTAACTGATTTATCTAATCAAGTAGCTCTGTGACTGAAATCCTCAATATACATAAATATTCATACACATGAACACATTTCTTTTCTCAACCTCTGAAATATCTTTTGTATTTCGTATTAAAGCGTATTAAGCTGCAGACCTAATCTGTATAACTGACATGATAACATTCCTTAGTTAGAATGCCTGTTTTATTATTTAAGCAAGACATACCTAAAGGAAACATTTTGTTATTTTTGTAGCACACTCAGGATTAGCAACTCTATCAAATGACTAGCCTGAATAATTGACCATTAACTGTAAAATCATGGGAAAAAAGTGTTCTTCTGTTTCCGTGCTGAGAGTTATTTCAACTTGTATCTGTTGTTTAGTACAGAATGTATCTATTCAAAATATTTCTGTAGCACTATATTATTCAAGTTGAAGTTTTTTTCTACACTTAACCGCTTTTTCCGCTGAACTGTGATGGACATATTAAGGCTTAGGTGTTTAGCTAGTCGAAATTGCTATTTCAGCTTTCAATTGATTTCCATCAAATTAGGATCTGCCCTGTAAATGTTTTAGTTGTGCTCAGATTCCTTTCCAATTCTTTATCTGATATGAGAGGGTTTCTCACTCTTTCCATCTCTCTCCATGTATCTCCCTCCCTGTGTTGGCAGGGGGGAAGAGAGGCAAGGTTAAGCTGCTCATAGCAATAGAAATCCCACATTCTGTTTCAGCAGCTCAGCACAAAAAGAAGACAGTGACCAAGAAACATTATCTTAAAGTCATTTCTTACACAATTGTTAGAACTGGAGTATTTTCAAGAATGCTGTACTCCCTTTTAAACACATTACATTTGTAGATGCTGTTACTAGTATTTTCAGTTAATAACAGAATCAGGATGTATTGTAGTCCATTTCCCTGGGTTTAATTTACTCTTCTCCCCCAAAGCACACTTCCTATACTGTTGCTGATGGTGCTTGTCTTACTTCCTCTGATTTCCCTCTGCTCTGTGGTGGTGCAAAAGGCTCTACAGGTTCACATTTCAGTCACAGTTCCATTACCACAGGTCATCTTTCCATTAGTAGCTGTGGTTGTCTAACTATCAGAAGGCCTCAAGTATGTAAGAATGCTTGTTCCAAGCTGTCCATTCCATGCTGTAACACCCATGACCTCTCTTTTTCAGTTACAGTGCCATGGTGCCATCAGCTATTTCGACATTCCTTTGTTCTAATTGAGTTCCTTGTATTTCTGCCTTCTGTTGTCAAGTCAACTGGATTTATAAGGGTGGACATTAAAAAAAGGACCTTTTGCAGGTGCTTTTGATTTGTACCATCCATTCATTAATTACACAAATGAAGTCTCAGATAGTGTGGGTGATTCAACAGCAAAGTAAATCAAAAGAAGTGCTGCGACTCTTCTTTTGGCTTGGTTGGTATCTGGCTACTTGTGTGTGTGTTTTTCAGCTCCTCTGTTTGTTGGATTGCTGGTAGCACAGACTGCTCGTTATATCCAAAAATCAATCATTTTCAAACCTTCACAGTTTTTCTGATGTCTTGTCTTCTGTTATTCACAAGAAACTCAATGCAAAACTTGTGTCTAGTAAATATTGTCTAGTCTTAATGTGATACATTGCTAGCTAATATGTGACCTAGTGAAGTTATTGGAAACCAAACCAAGCCAAAACACAAAACTGTAATTACCAGCTATTGGTGGCTAATGGACACCTCTGCGTGAATAAATCAGTTTCAAAATGCTGCCTGGCATGACTAGATGCATCATGAATTATCACCTGGTTTTCACAGTTCCGCACAGTTACTTCATTCAAATATAATAATCTCTGACCTTTTTTAAAATAATTTTTCTGCTTGCTTGTTCATATTTTACCAGTAAAATTAACCTCTAATCTGTCTTTAGTGTACTGCCATACCATTACATCCTTACATATATTCTTCAGACTCCCTAGATCCATTAAAATTTTTCCTTTTTTCTTCCTTGGTTCCAATTGTTTTTGTTTGCCCCCAGAGATTTTAGGAATTAAAAATTAAGAGAATGTGTCATTTCTTTGCAGGCTGCCTTGATTTGATTTGATTGATTGATTGATTTATAAGAGCCCTTGCATCATTATTCTCTGTTTCTCTCTTTTTTCTATTTGTTTATTGTGTGTGCTGATAAGCAAATTATTATGTGCACCTGTTCTTCCAAGTCTTTTTCCCTTGTACCACATCCTGTGGCATTTCATTGAAAAAAGAAATGTCTGTTACAGCCTTTCAAGTCAAGTTTGATCTCAAGTATTGAGTTTTTAGTAGCACAAAATCCGGAAGTTTATCAGGATTGTTCTCTATGGGGTTATAATTTGTTTTTTTGTGTGCCCCTAATTATTGCACTGATGAAATGTCTGATTTCCACACAATGACAAATATTTCCCTTTCTGTTTAAGCAAAACATTCAGAGTGCTGTGGCCAGCAATAAGCCACATATTCTGTGATTTGGTAGCAGGAGCTTTTTCATTACAGGAGTGCTTGTGAAGTAGCTGTAGCATTACTTCATTTTATCCCTTGCCTTATTTTATTTGTATTTCATCAATGTTAACACATTTCATATCTTAGAAGGTCATCTCAATATTTATTTCATTACTAGCTACTTTTCCCTTTTAATGTCTTTCTCACTGGTTAGAATTTCTGCTTTTTTTTTTTTTGTTCATAATCCTGACATGAATTCCAGTTCCTGTAGAAAAGTTTGTGCTCTTAAACACTTGGATGTTTTAATTATGTTTGAATCTCATGCCTTCTTTTTCTGAAGTGTACCCAAAAGACTAAATGTGATCACACACTTTTAAGTGAAATGCAGGGTGAATATACTTTTAAGTACCAAAAGTTTTGTTCCTCCACATGCCCCAGAACATCTCTATTTCACTGACTTGAACACCTCAGCATCAGTCTACCAACCAATGCCTCAGATTCAAAGACCAGAGCTTCCAAGTCCTCAGAGAGCCTGCTTCTGTAGCTGCATTCATTGTGTATGATATGTGTGTGAACTGTCACAGAAACAGGTACACACACGCTCACACACCGCACTGAGCTCTGCTCTGCACACCGCTGGATGTGTGCCCAGCACATTCAGAAACAGGCAGACGTAGTGAAACGGTGCCTGCCTTCTACATGGCAGCCTACTGACTACAGCTCTGACTTGTGTGGGGGTGGGAAATAAATGTTCTAGTCTTTTCTCATCTCACTCAGATTTATGTCTCAGCTTCCTAGGAAGTAACAAGAGGATTTAGAAGACGTTTAGAAATACCATTACTAGAGTACTTTCCCACCAATTTCTGTAGGAATAGGAAATTTCTCTTCTCTCTGAAACTATTTATATTCTTCCATTTCTTTTCCTTAGGCTTATGATATCTTAAAAAAAAAAAAAAAAATTAATGTTCTGGAAAATTTCACTCAATTTAGAAAAAAACCCTCGAGTAGGCAAAATCCTCATTTAGATTTTTTATATCTATAGTACAGATAATCACTATTCTGCTACACAATTACTCTTTAGAATGCAGGTTTATTTTGCAATGTATATATTTGGGATTATGACAAGTATACAATGAAAAAATGAGAGAAGCTAACTAGAAAAGTAATTATCAAAGAAAGTGAAAGAATTTGTTCCTAGCAGAAAAATATGAATCATACTGTAGAATAACAGCAGTTAAATGCCGTCTGAAACACAAAATTACAGGTCCTCTTGCACAATGCCTACAGCAAAAGGCCATAACATTAGAGCAATTCACAGTCAAATGAAATTTTATTACTCATGAGCAATAGTTTTGTGGGAAAAGGTCAATATTTGTTTTATAATAGACACACTAGCTGTTTTTTTCTTCACTCCCCAGATAAGTAAAATCTCAACCATGAAGTTTTGAGGCAAATGGCTTTCTTTTTACGAATGTCTTTCAGAATGTGGTGGTAGAGTGTCATTATACAGTCAGTTTATAATAAATCACAAAATCACTTGTCTTTTATCAGTCTCGTTATTAGCCTAATGCTTATTTCATACAAACTTACATTTTTTTTTAGTGAGATTGCTCAAAGAATGCATGGAAAGTACAAATGTACTTTGGTATTCTCTACTTACCAATACTTTTGTAGTTTGTTTTTGTGGATAGAGAAATCATTGAGGTTCTGTATAAATTTTACATGAAAACTATGGAAAGAATTTTCACATCTTCCCTGAAAGAAAATGGAAACTTCCCTATAGTTGATTTAAATCAAAAATTCAATAATTATATGCCAGGGTAGGTATACAATAATTCTGAAAGCTCTTTCAGACTCTAATTACTTCTGGTTTGAAGCCTTACTGAGCCAGAGGTAGTTCATAAGTATTTAGTAAACCCCACAGAATTTATTTCCCCAGGAATCTGTCCAGTCTCCTCTTGAAATTATGTAAACATGCTATGACAAGGAGTTTTACAGCTTAACTCCAAACTGCTTGAAGAAAGAACTCCTTTTGTTTGCTGAATGCAGCACATGCCCAAAGTGTTTGTACTGAGAGAAGTAAGATCCGGACATGAGATTCTCAGTCACCGCCTCCCGGCTGTTCATGATTTTACAAATGTCTCTAATGCCATCCTCCTGCTGTCATCCTTCCACGCTAGAGATTCAGACAGTAGTCAGTCATTCCTCTTATAATGGTCCATTAAAAATATTTAATCTTTCTTGTTGCTGCCTTCTGAACATTTTCTATTTATTTTACATTATTTTTTGAGATGGGCAGGACCAGCTGCACATAGTATTTGAGATGTAGGCATACAATTCCAGCACAAAGCCACTAATTTCTTTCAACTCTCTGTGGTCCCCACCACCAGCAATAAGAAACCAGAGATATGCGGTGACATAGGAGGAAGGAGAAAGAGATTCTTTGCCTACATCTGTAATAGTAAATAGGCTCAGTAATCATTTTGTGACCCAGAGGTACAGCCACTGCCCATGCAACTATTTCCCACTGGAAGGGGGTGCCTGGTCTTTGCTTGGATAGTACTAATTACACCAGGCCAAATCTATGCTAGGTATTACGCTAAGAATTTAACTCTTTGGATTATTGAGTGTCATCTTGTCTTCCAGCCTTCTGTAATTTACTAGTGCAGAAACACTCTGAATGTTTGCTCTGGCTGAAGTATGTTCCATTGCTGTTATAGGAGCCAGAGAAGAGTAGCAGAGGTGCTGGCTCGTACCGTTCCTCCTCTTTTTATATCATTACTCTGTTCCTCTCTACTGCAGCAAGCAGAATGACAATGGTAATGTTTATGCAAATATATTTGGGAAAGGCTGGTCTGGTCAATGTAACATTGCCCATATCTGGGCTTTGGCTATACAGCAGAGAAGAGTACAAAGCCCTATAGTCTGCATTGCTTGATAAATTTTGTTCAGTATGCATAGTTATATGGTATATGAATTGCTTTTTTTGGGTGTTACTTCATTTCTGAGGTCACTCAGCTCCAGTTTTTGTTCCTTCCATTCCAGACTCCATGGTAATGTATATACAGTTCTCCTACTTTGTATGTGCACGTGTGTGTATACGTGTGTACATACATATATTTATTTTCAAGATAATAAATGAAAATTGAATAGTCAGATCTTTCACACTAACAGCTATACCACCAACTTTTAAAGAGGCTAATCATTTTGTGTCCTGCTGTTGATCTATTATTTATTCTATTAGTAAAGGTCATCACCACACACACACATGCACGCGCACCCACACGCACGCGCACACACACACACACAGAGTTTGAAAGGTGAGGTACCAATGCAAGCAAAAATAAAACTCTCAGAAAGGTGCTGTTTGGCATTCAGAGCTCTGCCCTAACGTGAACTCTGCCAGCACTTTCTTTTACATAATGTGGCACTTCCATTGTGGTGTCCCACAATAATCTGCTGGTTCAAATCAAAGATCTATAGACAAATGACCTACAAAAAGAAGAAAACTCGTTACTTCTGGTTCTATTTAATACTTTGACTCATTAGTTTCTGCAACTAGCTTTTTCATAGGCAGCAAAGACCTAGTAGAGAAGGAAAGGATTCTGAAAATAAACCAATAGGTTTGGCTACTCAGCCAACATACCTTTGCTGTAGGTTACAAGTAAAAAATACCAAATTTTTTCCAGAGGATGCAATCTAGCTGGGAAGTGGAACCCTGATCCAGAGTTAAGCAGTGAGGTTACACTGTGCAACATGGAGCCAGAAGAAGACAATATGCATGGATACTTGGAAAAATTTTATAGAACAGGTAGTTGTTTTGGAAAAATTTACAAACAAAAGTGGATGGTGGTGGTAAATTACCTTGCCGATGCTATTTTTCACAAAGCCATCGCTCCCTCAACCCTCAGTAAGCAGTCTCTTGAGAAGGACACCATGAGTCAGCTGCATAACAAAAGGAGGAAGAAAAATTATATCCAGATTCAAGCTGCTATCTTTGGCATAGTCTGTAACATTCAGTTTTATGATACCTATGACTAGGTATCAGCTCTTGATTTTAGGACATTCTATGCCACTCATAATATGCCCAAAGAAAACCCATTATTTCCTTAATTAATCAGTGCACAGTACAGTCTTTATGCAACCACCTTACCAGACTCATTGCAGCACAGAATTCTGTCATTTTTCATGTGTATGAAAGGGATGAAAATAAAAAACTTCAGAATTTCTATTCAATAAATGCCCTGACTAAAATGATTTCTGCATAAGTGATCTACCTGACTTGAAGATACTTATGTTTTTAGTACTCTGTTTTTCCCAAATAAGGTGGTTTTTATTTAAGATCATGCAACTGTACATGCTACAAGTTACTGGCTTTATAAATAGTTGTAAGAGCCACCAGTGCCGTGCTGTTTTACCTGAGAACCATAGACAGCGTCTGCTGAAAATGGCTCCAAATCTAGAAGTCTTTCCTTGTTACTAGCTATCAAAGATGACCTGCTAGTCCAGCACCAGAAATGTTTTGTTTGTCTGACTTTGTGACTCTTTATAAAAGGTTTCATATAGTATAAGTATTAAGTTAAAGGGAAATATACACTCTCCTCTGGAGAAGTATTTAGTAGTGATGGAGGGGATAACTGAAAACTGATGTACCGCCATCTTTGACATTATATCGGAGACTTGCTGGATTAGATAAGTCTAACATTAACAAAAGTACAAGCAAATACAGACTGCATCAATTTTAATTAGACTACTAAATCTCTTAAATTCTAATTAGATCTCAAAATTTAACTGGAGATTATTAAAGCAGACTCCAGGAATTTAATGTGCATCTGCTTCACCTGTACCAATGAGTTTCCATGCACAGTGACGTGTGATAATTTGAGTCACATAAAAAATGAAAAAAAATTGTAGCCATGAATTAGTCCTTAATAAAGATTTTTTTTTTTTAATGCCAAGCAACATTTTTATGATTGCTGATAAGCTTAAGAGCAAATGTTTTTTTCATTAAAAATGCAGTTCTGTCAGGTTAATGTCTTGGCTCTTTCAGCTATAAACCTCCCAGAATTTCAGAAGAAGGCAGCTGGCTTCTGCAAATCAGGCTTGCATTGTGTGGCGCTGTCTACATTTTCACAATTATATGAAGAATATCTTCTGATTTTCAGGCCGAGCTAGCAAGATGCCATGACCAGGCTGTACCTATAATGGCCTCTGAACTTCCTTCTCACAAGTTCAATACCTTGGCAGGACTGTTCCACACTTGTTTCTTACGAGGATATAGCTCATTTGAAAGCAGAATCTTGAATGACTTCAGTAATTTTCTTTCTTTCTTATTACTCAGATTACTTCACTCTCTTCACATGTTCTCTATGTGACTTCATATCATGTAAAAACTTTGTGGTAAAATCCTGATTCCAAATACAGTGAATAGAGGAACAACCATTGACTTCACCAGGGTCAGACTTTGCCTCTTGTTTTTATACCTTAGACCTTTCATGATTTAGCTGTACCAGTGCAGCCAGCCTTAATGTACAGCAGGAAGTTTCTCTGTCAAAGAATCCTAAACACTTCCACCTCCAATGGCTCTTGCAGATGTAAAACATAGAAGCACGTTATCCTGCCTCAAATCCTTCCTTGAGATTCTCCACTGTGGTGATGCCTCCAAAAACATTTAGAACTGCTATGCAGGAGACAAGTTGAGACTATTGCTTAGCTGATTGTGTGAAGTATATTTGCTTCACAGTCTTTTCTTTCACATCTATATACCCAGCTTTCCAAGTGCTTGCACCATCAATCTCTGGCATCTTGTCACAAAAGACAATTACTAGATATTTGTGATAGTTGTGGTCCTTTTTGCTTCATATTTGCACCTTTCTCACATGATAAAGTTCTGAGGTATGACGAGAATCTGCAAATATTACTTTAGTGCATTGTAATGACAGGACAATATGTAACTCTATACTAATAGTAATAATAATAATAATAGAACATTTGAACTTTAGTCTCACAAATGGAAATCTGGCAAAAGCTGGGCATGCTTAGCTGAGCATTGACACTGGACTTGCAAAGACATTACAGTCTAATAGCTGCTGTAACGGATAAATAGAGGTAATTCAGTTATGCTAGGTTTTAAGACTTTTCTTGTAGACTGAAAATTATAATCTACTATCTGTTTTAAAAGTCAATCCATCTTGAAAATTTTTTAAGATAATTTACCTGCAAGGATTACGGGGTTTATAACAACAAAAAAAAAAGGCAGCTTGATGCTAAAAGAAATTTTCCCTTTCACTTTTAATACCAGGTTTACACAACACTATCACATTCTCTGAGCTCCCAACTGATTTTGATCTGAGGGAATCAAGATGGGTCACAGCAGCATTCAAAGAAGGAGCATTAGTAGATGCATAATTTTGCCCACTGAACTGCAGAGTTAGAAAGGTCAGAGATTATTGTCAGAGATAAAGGTGCATCACACATTTCCATCTAATAAGTCCTTATACTTGCCACAGTTCAAAGAATATAAAAGAAACTTTCCACACATACTGATGACACTGTTGTTGGCAACAAAGTAATGACTGTCTCAGTAGGTTGTTAAGCAGGTTAAGTCAGCATGTCCCTCTCAAGCTCACCTCAGACCCACTTTACGGTCATCAACAAAATCTATTCTGTACATCCCAGCAAAGTGGTTCCATTTTCCCATGCACAGTCAAATCACTTTTTTTATATTAAAGCAATAGGAAAAAGTGGGATGACAGCAGTTTCTAGTTCTCTATTAAGCCAGAACAGACCTCCTCTCCTGTTCTTACCTTGAGAGAACCAAATTACTTCCCTGTATCACGTTTCCTTTCCTTCCCCTCCTTTTTCAGAATTTAGGACACAAGGTAAGGATTACCCTTGGGAGGAGCGGGGAAGAGGAGGTGGTATCACCACTGATGGGCTGAATAGGCTTGCTAAGCTTTAGACCATCCTTACACTTCCCAGACAAAACTGCACACATTTATGCTAATGCCATTTCATTTTTCTGCTAGACACTGGACAGCAAATTTCTCATAACTTGTACCCCTTGCAAAGTACTGCTCCAGCTGTATGTTTCAGGAAGCTGCAGTTTGACTTGTTAGGGTTCTCAGAGGAAAACAAGATCAATAACTTGTCACAGCAAGAGACACTTTACTGTCTGCAGGGTGCTGTAATATAGCATTGTGGATGGGGAAAAAAATGAAAAAAGCCCAAACAATTCTGAGCTTGTCTTTGTGCAGTTGGACAGGCTGCTATTAAGCTAGTTAAACAATTTTTTTCTCCAATAATTTAATGCTGAGATTAGTAGATATAAGTGTCATTTTGTAACAACATTTTTATGTTTAGGACTACTTTGTAAACAAGATATGTGAAAATGCTGCCTCCTTTGATTTGCTTCTGTGTGTTGTATAAGCATAAACAGGCAGTTCCTGAAGAATCTGCTATGACTACAAAGAAAGCAACTGAAAATGATGACAATATAAAGCTTTATTATTAATTTCTACATTATCGCCTACAACTTTAACCTGACTTTTCCCCTTTTCTATTTCATTGTAAGATGATGAATCTCTTATATTAAACAACAATGAACATATAATTCTTACAAATATGAATAAACATAGCAGCATATTGACCTTGCATTTGCATACTTTATTAAGAAATTGAGCAATTAATTTTGTTTTCTTTGGCAATTTATGTTCAAACTACAAGACATGTCAAGTTTAATTGCAAATTCTACTGATAGAGATTGAAAGCAATTTTCTTCACCTCCTTAATTTAATAATCTGTATCATTACAAATTATTGTATCATTTCCCGCAAGTTACACTAGTATTTGTATGGAATGGCAAACACAGAAGCAATATCAAATTAAGTTGTATTTGCCTCTGAAATACATCACCTTTCTATTCACATATCCTCAATCTGCACAGTTGTAGTTACACTGTAAAAGTCCAGAAATTTCAGTAGCTGTGGCTTCAGCATGAACATTTATGGAAAGTTAGAGAGGAAAAATTGGTTCCACAATAAGTGATCACCACATGAAGAGCATTAGAATCACAGGATTATTTACATTGGAAGGGCCTCTGGAAGTCATCTTTTCCAACTCCTCACTCAGACGAGGTCTAGTTAGAGCTGTTGCTCGAGGTTGTATCCAGTTGAGTTTTGAACATGTCCAAAAGTGGAAATCCCACAGACTCTATGGACATCTTTTCCAGTGTTTAATCATCCTCATAGAAAAAAAATTTTCTTTCTTATATTTAAGCGGAATTTCTCACATTCCAGTTTAGAATCCTAGAATCACATGCATCTAGTTTGGAAGGGAACTTCTGGAGAGCACCTGCTTTAACTCTCTGTTGAAAGGAGAACCTTAGATTAGATTAGCCAGGGCCTTGTCCAGCTGAGTCAAGTTTTCCTTCAACAAGGAAAATTCCATCACTTCTCTGGGCAACCTATCCCACTGTTCAATTGTTCTCTGAGGGCAGATTTTTTTTATTCTTATATACAGATGGAATTTTCCCTGAAACAAGTTGTCTGTTGCTTGTCATGTTACTATACATCTTCAAGAAGACTCTGGTTCAATTTTTCTATACTGTCCCTATGGGTATCTGTAGATAACATTAAGACCCCCTCTAGTCTTCTCTTCTCCACGTTAAACAAAGCAGCTCTCTCAGACTCTCCTCATGTCAAGTGCTCCAGCCCCAAACCATCTCACTGGCCATTTGTTGGACTCACTCCAGTATGTCAATGGCTTTCTTTTACTGTGAAGTCCAGATCTGGGCACAATACTCTCGATGTGGTCTCACAAGTACTGAATAGAGATGAGAATCTGGCTACATAAATGCAGATACAGCACAGTATGCAGTTAAACAACTTTGCTGCAAAGGCACACTGCTGACTATGTATCTGCATCTACAGATATCCATAAAGATTAATCTATATATCTATAGACGTATGTTTGTACCTACTGCATGGATAATGGCCCATTGTGCATTTTCAGCAGGTTCATGGAGGACACCAAATCACACATAGCGAGAGGTCGGGAGAGAGAGATGGATGATATCAATAACTGTTTTTGTAGATGTCTATATAAATCAATAGATAGAACAATGTAATATAGAGATACTTAAGTGTTGACCCTGTTATTGATTCCTGAGGAGAGCTACTAGTAACTGGCTGAAACCTGGACTTTGTATTGCTGATCATAACCCTTTGAGCCTGACAATTTAGCCAAATTTTCAGCACTTTACCAAGTCCATATCTAATCTCATTTTACGGAAAACCACGTCAAAAGACTTGTTGAAGTCAAGGTAAATGACATCCACTGCCCCCCCCTTGTCCACAGACCCTGTCATCTCATCACATGAAACAATCAGGTTGGCCATGTATGATTTGCTCTTGTTAAATCCATTCTGCATGTTCCCAGTCACCTTTTGCTCTTCACATATTTAGAAATAAATTCAAAGAGGATTTTGATCCACAAAGTTCACAGGGACTGATATGAGGCTGACCAGCCTACAGTTCCTTGGTCCTTCCCCTCACCTTCTTCAAGACGGATGTGATATTCTTTTCCTAGTCACCAGAAATCTCTCCCAGTCAGCATGGCCTTTCAAGCTGATAGTCAGCAGTCTCATAATGACATCACTCAAATAAGGAACAGAGCCCACAGAAGGAAAAGAGTTCACTTCAATGCAGATTAGTCTAGTGTAAGAATTTGTGGCTAAAATGATCCAGGATTTCTGCAAGAACAGCTTCAGATCCTGTAAGAATTGACTCAGCCTTCTAGCTGTCAACTGTAGAGTTACTCAAGCTTCCTGTAAGATCTCTTGGATCATATTTTTAAAGGAAATACCAGCATGTACCTCTTCTTTTGTAAGGGGGAAAAATCCATTCCTCTGTCACTTCAATCATGAGGATGGAAAACTTACATCATTCCTCCACAAGTACATAAACAGAGACAAGATGTGTTTTCCCTCCACTCCCCACCCCCTGCTATGTTCTATATCCATTCATGAGTAAATGTAATTAGGCCCAATCTTTTGACATAAATCCCAGAGGTAAGGGAGATAAGTAAGAGATAAGTAGTGTCTCTTAGCACAAAATTGCTCCCGCAAAAATGGGGACTACTATCCTGAGAATTATCCTTTTAATTCCAAGTCAGTTGTCATTTGATCAGTAGTCTGTCTTGGTATTTCTGCATGCTATGTCTTCTGCTGATTGACTGCCACCTGATGCTCCAAAATGTCCATGTGATACAGAAGCACACTTACAACTCCATCACTAAAAAATATACACTTTTAAGTCCCGCTCTAAAAATCCTGTAGTTGGTAGTTATAGAGTACTTTTGGACCTTTAAAGTGTATATGGGTGTTAGAATGTGGCAAAAGCTTAGCAGACATAACCAGAGTAATGCACAACTGGCAGGAGAGTAGCATGTGTTACAATAAATCCCACTGATCCATATGTACCGACATTGATTCTATCCTACTTGGCATCAGTGATTACCAATTTGTATAATGACTTTGGCAATAAACCTAACAGGACTCAGATCTTGTTTGTGTATGGGCAATCCCTCCATGTCCATCCTTACCAATCACCTGCACAGAAAATAATTCCCCGGATGGTTTCTTAGGGCATAAGAAGTAACAGAGAAGTGAGGATAAAAAATATTCTTCTGAGGTAAATAGAAAGAGAAATGAGAGCAGTTCCTATGTGAATGCAGACAGTTAGCCTTTAGATACTGTGCTTTGGTATTCTGGTGCATGAAAAAGCAAGAAATGAGCACATCATAATTTATCTGAGTGTAAGACTAAATGTACATTCAGTAAACAAACCTGGAATAAAAGAGCCAGAAAGACAGGAAAGGAATAAAACAATACTTTCATATATAAATAGTATTGGAAACTATGCAGCAGAAAACATTAACATATTTGAAAAGTTATATGTGTTACTATTAGTAATACCAAACAGACAAAGAGCATTCCAGCACAAGACAAAGACTGCTTATTCTGTGACAGCAGGTTGATTCTTTGAGCTGCTTGTATACATTTGGAAAACAGCCAGAAAAGACAATATCAAATTCTACATTTTTATGCAGAAATATTCAAGGCCATAGATTATTACTTCCTCTTCTGTATGCCAGGAATAATAAATGAAGGCCAAGCCAAGAGATAGCAATGGAATCAAGAAACAATGTGAGAGAGACAGATACTAGCCCTGAAGACATCAGGAGGAATAATTCCCTGGGCGCACACTTGCCTGATAGCAGTAAAATTATTTTCAATGTACAGAGGATTTGCTGGATATCTTTTCTTTTATTTTCCCACCAAGTGAAGGCAGGTAGACAATTAACAACTATATTGCATGTGGCCTCAGTTGAATAAGAGAGAGTAATAAAAGAATTAGAGTCAAAAAGCAGAGGTCTCTTTGATCCAGCTATGATTTTCTCATTTGGTGCATTCCAAAGAAAGCTTTTGGAGAATTTAATCTGATCCATCACTTACCATGTCTGAAGGGCAAGTCAGTAAATGATTAAATTGGTCCTATACTATGCTTCAGTTTCTTTTGAGTCATTGGCTCAAACTGTCAGGATTACTGGAGTTCGTGGCAAGGGATGCCAGTGGTATAAACAGAGACCTAAGATTTATTTTTCAGCTGTTACTTATTATGGATGCACAAATTATTTTCATTTGTTAGGGTTTAAGTTCAAGAGAACAGATTCTGCTCCCTTTCCTGATTTAAATCCTGTTATTGCATCAGCTGAGCTCATGAAGTAAGCCATTCTAAATATACTGATACCATGAAACTCTGCGTTCCATTCATTGTCCTTGCTTATTTCGGAATATATGTATGACTGACTGCTACCTATTGAGCCAAACTCAGAGTGGATGGAGCACAAGACAAAAGGGCATTGCATATTTGCTTGTGTGTGAAAGCAAATCAAAGGAAAGGAAAAAAAATATACTAATTCAGTTAAGGTTCTCATTATGCTGGGAAGACACAGACAAGGCAGGAACTGGTGACTCTCAACAGAGGACTAAGGTAATGTATTGTGTAAGTTCAGGAAATAACAGTAGATAAAGGCATAGATTAGACTTACCAGATAAAAAGAAAAAAGTCAAATGTGTTACAGTGGAGGTTAGTGTTTGCCATTATTTGTAATCAGAGGCAAAAAGGGGAATTACATCTAGATCTGTTTTAATGAAGTTTAAAGAAAGCGCTATTATCATGGAATCTAAACCCATTACAGTAATTCACAGCAAAGCATGGGTAACAATTGTCATACATCAAGTTATCTTCTTTCTTTCTACATGTGAAAAAAAAATTGCTTGTTGATAGTTCTTTTAATTTATGCTGGGGGTAATGTAGTGCCAGTGATGTTCTTTGTGTTTTCATTAACAAATATGGTACCAAAGGAATATATTGTTAAAATACTAAATCATGGTGTTTAAGTTTGTCTTACTTTCTGCATGTCATCCAGACATAGACTTGATACAGAGACAAATGGCCCTTGTATGAATTAGCTTCTGTTTTCTGTAAGCAGTTCTATTGTGGCAGGGCATTGGAATTACTGTTGCTTTCAACTGTCTTTTTGATTTCTGGATTCTGAACTCATATGAATTCCTTGATTTATAAGGTTCACCTCAGAGAGGCTTAAATCTGGACTCAAAGTTCAGAGGAACTGAAGAGGGCAAGCTATCACTTTAGTTTGAAAATATCCATATTTTTAACACAGTTGCATTTATTTTGGTCCATATACTCTAATGACTGGTCACTTTTAACTGCTAACCCTCTTATTACTGTAGTAGCAAACAGTATAGATCTGGAGTGAAACAGTCTCCCATTCTGCAACATTGTAAAGACATTGCCATAGAATCTCTTTAAAAATATTTAATAGGCAAAGACTATTAAAAAAAGTATATCAATACTATCACTGTAATACACTGTTGCACATTAATGCCTATAAAATATATCTATTTCTTCAAGCATCTAATGAACACTACAAAATGCATCTAAGCAACTTCTATATTCAGTTCTACACTTGCAAATTCGTCTGTAAAAAGCTGGATGACTGACTGAAAATAGTATTATTTGCTAAAAGAGTGCTGTGTCAGGTGGACAGAGAAATTTAACAAAAGCTGTTTCAGCAAAATAAAAGCAACACTTGTGATCTAGACTCTGTGGTAGACTCAGATAAACTGTTGCTCTTTTCAGACTTAAATGAATGGAGGATTGCGTTTTTCCAGCACAAATTGTTCTTGCATTCCATCCCATAGCTATGTAGTTCCTGATGCTCTAACTGAGATTGAATCCAGCTAATCCACAATGGAATTTAACAGCGAAGAAATCTGACAGGGCAGAGGTTCTTAGGCTTAAGTGACTGGTACTGATTCAGAGATATTTCCTGTGCTATTTCCTGTATAAATATGTTATCTTTTTTGCAAGATTGCAGATCCTGGCATCAGGATCTCCTAGCAGTATAAAATGCATGCTGTGGAGATGAAACAATATCATTCCCTGTTAAAAATAAGCTATTATAAAAAGGCAGTGTATGAAAAAGGACTTGATAGGAAACAGAAAATGTAATAAAACAGACTCATTTCTTAAGTATAATCATACAATCATAGAATAGCTGAACTTGAAAAGCAGCCTTTGGGGATCATTTTTCCAATCACCCCTGCTCAACACAGGGTCAGTTAGAACACGTTGCCCAGGACTGACTCCAGTTGGGTTTTGAATATCTCCAAGGATGCAGACTACAACCACTCTGGGCAACCTGTTCTGGTGTTTGATTAATCTTATAGGAAAAAAGGGGGTGTGGGAAGGTTGTTTAAATGGAATTCCTTGTGTCTCAATCTGTGTCCATTGGCTCTTCTCCTTGCATTGGGCACCACTGAGAAGAGTCTGACTCTGTCTTCCTTGGTCCCTCCACCAGGTATTTATACACATTGATAAGATCACCCTGAGCTTTCCTTCTCTGCAAGCTGAACAGTCCCAGCTCTCTCACCCTCTCCTTACATGTCAGATGCTCCATTCTCTCAATCATCCTCATGGACCTTTACTGGACTTATTTCAGTATGTCCCTATCTCTCTTGTAATGGGAAACCCAGACCTGAACCCAGCACTCCAGATGTGGCCTCACCAGGACTGACTAGAGGGTAAGGATCACCTCCCTCAATCTCATGGCAACACTCTTCCTCATGCAACCTGGGATGCTGTTGGCCTTCTTTACTATGATGGCATACTGCTTTTTTTTTTTTTTTGAAAGAAAAAAAAAATTACCATGAACATACAGTGAATTTATTGTTCATTAGGGCTTCCAGGTCCTTTTCTGAAAAGCTAATTTACAGCTGGTCCCTTTCCAGTGTGTATTGGTACATGGGGTTATTTCTTCCCAAGTGCAGGTCTTGGCATGTTGCCTTGTAGAACTTTGTGAGGTTCCTGTACCAATCCAGTCATCTAATAATTGAAGGCTTTCAGGTTGGTGAAGCATGATTTACCTTTCATAAATCCATGCTGACTACCCCAGTCACCTTCCTGTCCTTCATATAAGTGGAAAAGGTTACCAGGAGGATTTCCTCCATCACCTTCCCAGAGATTGCAGTGATCAGCCTGTAGCTCCCATGATTCTTTGTCTCACTCCTTTTGGAAGATAGCAGTGACATGTTCTTTTTTCTAGTCCTCACACTAGGACAGTGTCTCTATATTCCTTGTATATCACCTGACCCTGCTTTCATATCTCATCCACTTCTTTATATTTGAGATGTCAGAAGCTCCTTGTTCAACCATACACGTCTCCTGCCACCTTTGCTTGATTTCCTGCAAGTCAAGATGGATCATTCTTGAGCTTGGAGGAGGTGATCCTTGAAAATTAACCAGCTCTCCTGCACCCCTTTTCTCTCTGGGACCATATCCCATGGGGTTCTTCCAAGCAAATCTCTGAAAAGGCAAAAATCTCTTCTGAAGTCTGCGGTTGTGATCCTACGTTTTGCCTTGTTCTTTTCTCTCAGGATCCTGACTCCACTGTCCCATGGTCACTGCAGCCAAGGCTGCTCTCAGCCTTTCCATCCCTGACCATTTCTTCTTTGTATGTGAGTATGACACCCCGCAGAGCATCTCCCCTTATCAGCTTCTTAATCACCTGTGTTAGGAAGTTGTCATCAATGCACTCCAGAAACCTCCTGTATTACTTCTGCCTTGCTGTGTTGTCCTTCTAGCACATACTGGGGTCATTAAAGTCCTCCATGAGGACCAGGGCCTGCAAACGTGACACTTCTTCCAATTGTGTGAAGAAGGTCTCATCTACTTCTTCCCAATCAAGCAGTTTGTAGCAGACCCACACAACAGTGTTGAACATGTTGCATATAAATTTTATTGATCAAATCCTGTACATTTCAGGTTCTATTAATAATAAGTCCTTCCAGAGGGTTACTTCATATTTGATACCACTAAAACTGGACACCATTCTTTTGCACCATATAATATAAGATATTCTAATGTAATCAATAACACACTGCTATTAGTCCAGTTGTTGACCCTTCATTTCTTCATGAGAAAATAAAATAAGAAATAAAAATCTAGAGGAAATAATTGAAGCACTCTGTTGTTGATTGTAATTGCATGTTCTGTTCAGTAAAATTTTATTTAGGCTAATTTTCCAGAGCCTTACTTTTTATAATTGACACTCCTCTCTTACAGGCAGAATTTAATTAGATTCCATGTCACTCAATAAAATTGGAAACTTCATTCAAATGTAAATCACACGAGTTTGGGAATGTACAACTTGAATAAGCAGATGTGCTGAATAGGATTTTTTTTTTTAAGGCAACCAAACTATGTGATATGAAACAAAGTCATCTGTATGAAATAATTTAAATGTTTTTTATAGCTGACTTCACATAAATGAATGTGTTGCATTTTTTCTTCTACATGCTTCAGAACATAAGTTTTGTTTTCAGCTTTTTTACTGGTTCTGCAAAGAAAGAAAAGGTCTGTATGGTGTGTTGCTTTTTGTTGCATTGCAAATTTATATGACTATGACTTGTGAAATGAGTAGGAGCAAATTACTGTTTACAACCTAGAATGTATATTAGAATTTATACCAAGCATCTAAATTGAATGAGGGAACTTTAGGACAGACTTAGCTTCCATCTGTCACAAAAACCCAAACCAGATTGCCTGCAAATAATTTAGCACTAGGTTTTCTGTGATCTTGCTATGTACTGGATAAAGTAGTCTCCTTTACTTACTCCATTTATGACATCACTGTACAGAAAATAGCTTGTCTAATATAATTGGAGATAGATGCCAAAGTCTCAATATCACTATGTCACCTGACACGGTGTTTAAGACAGGTGATGGGGGAAAGTACAGCTACAGAGCAGGTGTATGGATGAAGATCACAGGTGAAGGGGAAACACTGAGTTCACCTCACTTTCCATTTTCTTAGCTAACATCATGGTCGTAAGCAGTCTTTCAGGAACTGTAAAAAAAAAGAAAAGTAGTGAAATCAAATATTGTGACTGAGATTCTCTTTCAAAGCTGCCTGAGGAACCTGGTCACAGATCCTAGATTTAATCAGAACTGGACATTAAGGTCCCTTAGAACTTTTGGAAGTCTTAGCCCAAGCTCCCAGCTGATAAGATTTGCATCTTTGGTTTCCTTATTCTCCTGTTCTTTCTTTCACATAAGCAGATATACTTAATTTTCTTTGTTGATTTGATTGGTTTTGGGGTTCTTTTGTCATTCTGAGGTTCCTGTTGCTGACAGCCTTTGGAAACTCATGGGCCTGTTACAGTATGTTCCAGACAACAGTACTGTTCAGTTGAAATTTTTTATTCTTTTCTTATATACAACTTTATTGCCAGCATGTAACAGTTCCTTCAGCACTGGGGCCTATTATTGATTCTGTATTGTATTTGTTACTGTAGATAGCTCTTTGTCAATCATGAAAGAACAAAATTAATGTTTTGTAAGTGTTTAAGTACAGATCTAGATCATAAATTATGGATCCAATGTAGGGGTTTATCAATGTCTCTTGTGATTTCGTGGTCTTCACTAGACTGCTCAGCTAGAGATGCTTTCATTGTGGGCTCTAATACTTATTCTTCTCCCTAAAAATGTCAAAATTACACATGTTCAAGAACTAATGAGGATGTAAAAACATTAATTAAAAATAGCTATAGTAGAAAAAGTACCCCCAAAAAAACATGGCCTTTTCTTCCAAACCCCCAAACCAGCAACATCCTTCATGGTTCTCATTGGAAAGTTTATTACTTAAAGGTAGATCACATGGTACTGTTGTCAGGGTTAGAAAAGCCTGAACAAGGTTTGAAATCAAGTGTGAAGAACAGTCTTAAGATTGATGTGCCTATTATCATTAGCAAAATTACTACATTTTACTCAGTATTTCACAAGGTGATACAAGTTTGTTCCTTGCCTTTATTCAATTGGGGTGTAAGTATCAAGTTTATACATGATTTTTAATTTTTATACATTATTTATGCATTATTATTTGCATATCATACATGTGAGTTTAACAACTAAAGTAAAAACAAAGTTCCCAGGAGCTTGATCTCTTCCTTTACCTTTCCAAGAATAGCAGGCACAAGGGTGCTCCAAAAGGAGGATTGCTCTCTTGACACCTAGTACAGCTATGGCAGAAAAGTGAAAAGGACCAATGGAAAAACCTGCATGCTTTTTATTGTTCATGTGTTGATTTATGATGTTGTCTCCTAACATGGCATCACATCAAAAAGAGGAGAAAAGTTTGTAGTTGTGTGGGTACACAATACAGTTCTTAGGGCAACTATGTGCTTGGTGTAAATCACCACCTTTTTTTTTAATGTGGGAGTTTCCAACACTGGGTTGCAAATGTTCAAGCCTGCAAAAGATGAAAGCATTTATGTAATGGTTTAAGAATCACAGGACAATTCAAGCTGGAAGGAACATCAGGAGGTTTCTAGTGCAACCTCCTGCCCAAAGCAGGGTCAGCTCTGAGATGAGACCATGTTGCTCAGGGCGTTGTCCAGTCTGGTCTTGAAAATCCTCATGGATGGAGACTGCACAGCCTCTCTGGGCAACTTGCTTCACTACTTGACAGACTCAGGGTGAAAATATTTTTCCTAATACACTGTCTGAAACTCGCTTGCTTCAATTTATGTCCATTATTTCTTGTCCTCACAGCACACAGCACTGAAGACCCTGTCTCCACCCTCTTGCTAACTCCTTCACACTGGGGCCCCGGGCAGGCTGCTGTTAGGTCCCCCTAAGGCAGTCTCTTCTCCAGCCTGAACAATCCCCAGGTCCCTTCCTGCAGAGCTGCTCCCAGCCAGGCAGGCCACAGCCTGTGCCCTTGCACCAATGCTTCCAGGCCACAGGCAGCTTTGTCCCTGTTGCATTTTGTAAGGTTTCTGTCAGCTCATTCCTCTAGCCTGTCTAAGTCCTTCTGAATGACAGCTCTGCTGTCGAGTGTGTTGACTGCACACCCCCACCCCCACCCAGTTTGATATAATCTCCAAATTTGATGAGAGAGTAGTACTCTGTCATATCCTCCAGACTCAGGCAGTAGTTCATTTTTACCAGTTTCCAGGATATGGCCCTCTGTGCCTACCTCTACAACTTGTTTTTCATCCATCTAGTTGTCCATCCCTCCAGACCATAGTGCCCCAACATAGATACAAGAATATTGTGGGAAACGGTGTCAAAAGCCTTGCTAAAGTTGAGGTGAATGATATTCACCAGTCCATAAAACAAGTCATTTCATCACAGAAGGTAATCAGGTTGGTCAGGCATGACTCACTCCTGGTAATTCTGTGCTGACTGTTCCCAGTCACCTACTTCGCCTTCCTGTGCCCAGAAATGTGTTCCCAGAGGACTGATGCAATGATTTTCCAAGGGACTGAAGCAAGACTGGCAGGCCTGTAGTTACCCTGCTTGAACTTTTGGTCTTCTTTGAAGATGGGTGCAACACTTGCCTTCTTCCAGTTGCTGTGGACCTCCCCTGATCTCCACAACACTTCAAAGACAGAGAGCAGCCATTTAAGGACATTGGGCAACTCTCTCAGCACAAAAGCCTGGGAAACCTTGTTGGTGAAGTCTGAGGCAAGGAAGATATTGGATACATCAGTGTTTTGTTTGTCTACTGTGCCTAGATCCTAGAGCCAATTCAGCAATAGGCCCACATTTTCCTAGTGCAACCTTTTATTACTAATGCAGCAGTAGAAGCTCCTCTTGTTGCTTTTGACATCCCTTGCAAAAATCAACTCCATGTGCAAATCTCCAACTCCTTTCTTCAGGAAATGAAACGTTCAAGGTAGTTGAAAAAACCTAAGGATACCTCTATTCTATCCCAGTAACTGAGAGGTATGAAAAGTTTCTGTCCTATTTCCTACATGCCCATAAAACCAGCAAATAATTTCCATATATAAGACCCTAGAATATAGCTTTGAAATTAAAAAGTCAGAATTTTTCTAGTGGCATAAAACATATGCACAAAACATTTTGTTTTTTTGTTTGAAAATGTGAATTTGTCAAAACTAAAATCCAAACTTTTTCTGTTTCAGATCATTCAAAATCAGGTTCCAGTCCCAGATATTACATAAGGAACATAAGCCTGGGATTATTATGCTCTGGATAAGTGATTCAATCTTTAAAATATATTTTAGGTTTGGTTGTGGGGGGTGGGGGGGAACGTGGTTTTGGTTTTTTTTTTTTTCCCCCTTGAAGCTTCTTTTTGTTGCAAGCATTTTGCAGCTCACTATTATTATTTTAGCCAAAAAAACAGAGACCCAAATGGGATAGCTCGATTGAATTTCTGCTTTGGAGCAAACACTACAATGGGTCTTCCACACCAATTGCTAATGATCTAATTCCTAAATTAATTGTGTCCGTTACAATACACTAGTCTAAATGAGGTGTTTGGTTTTGGGGATCCTAAGTGACTGTCCTGACTCCGAGGTTATTGATTATGCTGCAATACTTTCTGTCTGTCTCTATTTTATTTAAAACTTTCAAAGGACTTAGCTTCATTCAAATAGAGAACAGGATATGTTTGAAATTGCAAGATTTTGCTCAATGAAAATCTATTTCTTACATAATCTCTGTTTTCTTAAGTTTGAAAGCTGCTTTGTTGAAAGTCGGATGTTCTTTGTGCCCTTTGCAAAAAGGAGACCTCTATCTCATATAAAGAAATGTGTTCAATCTTTTCCTAGACTCCTAAAGAAAGAGGATGGATTTCAGCTCATCAGCAACTATAGGAACTCAAATGTTTTGCTTCTAAATATAATTATCTACTTTGATAACCTCTTGATAACCTTGCTGCATGAGTAATTAAATGCTTTGTGTATATCCTATCTGCAGGCCTGTAAAGGTAAAACAGTCCTTCCTTTGATGATGATTTAGATTTTTAAGATTTTTTAAAGTATGAGTCACGAACACTATAGCTTGAAAACTTTTTTATGCAAAGCAAAGGTGCTTAGAACCTTCTAAAACAGAAATATGACTCTTATAAAGATCTAATGGCGCTAAAGAAATATATGAGAAGATGAGGTAAATAAGATGTTCAGTGACATTTCTATGACAAAGGTAACGTCACTGTGAAAAAAGCCATAGTCTTACCTCCATTACAAAGCTAAAAATTAATGAACTGCCAAAATTAGCAAATCAGTCAAGCCCATTAAGCAAGAGTAAAACTCTTCTTTTAAAACTTCCAGCTCTGGTGGTGTCTTCATCTTAGTAAAACTATGGGATAGTTAAAGTCAGCACTCTTATCTCATTGCAGGTTGTGTGGGTATACATCTTTCTTACTTTTGATTCTAATAGCCACTAAGGTCCAAGAAGAACCTTGTGACTAAGCTAGTCTCCTTAAACTTAAAAAACTAAACTAAACCAAACCAAAAGAAAAAAAACACAAAAGAAAAGAAGAAAAAAAAAAGAAACCATCATTAAGATTTGTTGTTTCTTTAGCCTACATGTTTTCAGTAATTTGGAGAATAAAGTGCTTGTTGTTTGACATCTTTCTTCCATGCATAAATATGTGCCTACAGGCTTCAAATGTCTTTTTCTGAAAACAGTCAACAAACAAAAGCAAGATTGAAAGAAAACAGAAAATGCAAAAAGGATTACCCATGTGTTAATATTTTCTAGTGGAACCTTACATGTTGTGTAGTTTGAAAATGTTTGAAACTACATGCCCAAAGGAACCAAAATGTGTGGTTAAAGGGGAGCCAAATTCTGCAAGTCTACTTGCTTTGGCTATGTCTGTCTTCCCATCTGGATTGACAGAGTGATAAGAGTGACAGAACATGCTGTGGATAGAAAAGAAACAGAATGGACACACTTTGAATGTGAGAAGAGTTTTGTTCCTGCTGAGCTCTACTCCCTTGAAGCGTAAGGGCTCTATTTATCAGTCACGCTTTGGGTCTTTGTGAACAACCAAAGTTCAAGTCCTGTGGAGCCCAAGTTTGAGCAAACAACTTAAAGTTTTTCTGCATTGCTCTTGTACAACTCAGATCAGAGAATATGCCTTTGACATGGTACTGATTAATACTATGGAAAAGGAAATGTTCACAGGGTTGCCTATAGAGACGATATAATTTGTATGTTCTCAGACCATGCAAAGGAAGACTGATTGCATGAACAAACATTATTTCATTAACAATCACATTGTAGTGGAATATTAATAGTGGTCATTTCTGGTCCTGCTCTAATTAGCACAAATCCATGCATACCAGAATACTGTGAAATATAAGAGGTACTCTTTCACACTCTTATATATGGGTTGCTTGTGTCTGAGAGAAAAAATGTTAACTTTTACTTTGGAATTGCTGATTCTCTGTCCCTACTCAGTCATAAAATTCTTCCATCAAATTTAACTGTGTTGTATATTTAACAGGAAACATACAACATCCTTTTCTCCATTGCTTTTTCAGATATACTCCTTGTTAACTCTATAATTTGTGGGCCTGACCCAAGTCATGCCCTGTCAGCTGGAGCATATAAAAATCTGCAGTAAGATTGTTTGACAACTTCCAAAATACATCAAAACTCAAACAAGAGAGTCCATCTGTTGTATGTTTTAATGTTTTGTTGTTGGTATAAATCCACATCTCTGGCAGGACTGACCTCCTCTTTTATAGAATCCTAGAAGAGTCTGGGTTGGAATAGACTGCTAAAGATCATCTAGTCCAAGCTCCCTGCAATGATGAGGAACATCATTCACTAGATCAGGTTGCTCAAAGCCCCAGTCTGACCCTGAACACTTCCAATGATGGGGCATCCACAACTTCTCTGGGCAACTTGTTCCAGTGTCTTACCACCCTCATTGTAAAAAATTTTTTCCTTATGTCCAATCTAAATCTACTGTCTTTCAGTTTAAAAACATTGTCCCTTGTCCTCTCACTACAGGCCTTGGTAAAAAGTCTCTCCCCATCTTTCTAATGAGCCCCCTTTAGATATTGAAAGGCTATAGTACGGTCTCCCCAAAGCCTTCTCTTCCTCAGGCTGAACAACCCCAACTCTCCCAAAAGCTCCAATAGGTACTGCTTTCCCTACAATAGCTATTGATTAGTCAATTTCTTTGTTTCTCCATTAGCTGTGCAAAGGCATTTTTGTCTTAAATCAGATTTTTTTAATTTCTGGAGTTGACCTTACCTACTAATTATCTAGCGGTCTCAACACAGTGATAGAGCTCTATGACAGGAAACTACTCCCGTATTTTAATGTTTCAAAGAAAATAGAAATGAACAATATATTGTAGAAACATTGTAAAGCAAAATAGTGCTAAATAAAAGCTCAAAATAGCTACAGAGACATCCTTCTGGCCAGGCTGCTCAACACAAACATGCAATCTGCTAGGGTAACATTTCTTCAGAACATCTAACTGAGAGAGTCTTCAGTATCTGATTGTGCTTTCTGCATCTAATGCTACATTATACTAAACCATCCTACTGTGTGCATGTGTGAGTACTTTCCAGCAGTAGCCCTGTGATTGCAAAAAAAAAGTTAAGCATAGCAAAGCAATGAGTGTGCACTAGAATGATAATTAGATGTATGACTTTTCATCTCTAAGGTAGTCACAGAATCACAGAATCACAGAATCACTACGGTTGGAAAAGACCTGTAAGATCATCAAGTCCAACCTGGGGGAAAAAAAAAAAAAAAAAAAAAAGCCAACCACCACACAACAACAACAAGCCACAACACACCAAAAACCAACCCACCCAACACCACACAGCACCATGTCCATCAAGCTACATCCCACAATGCCACATCCACACGCTCCTTGAATACCTCCAGGGAGGGTGACTCTACCACCTCCCTGGGCAGCCTATTCCAATGTTTTAGTCACTTAAGGCAGCCTCATCTGTACTCCTTAGCTATTCCAAATGAAAGCAGCTAGCCTTTTTTTAAAATAAAGATGGAATCAAAAATGTAATACAGTGATCAAGCCCCCAGAAAATGATCTAAAATGTAGTTTGTTCATCTGCTGCATATATGCTCAATTTCTACAAATCTTTCTGTTTACATATCAGAATACATTTCAGTGAGATTAAAGAAGGGAAAAAAATCATATTTAAGCATGAATCAGAAAAAATATTTGTAAGTTCTACTAGAAAAATCTGATTTGATATAGAAGCATTTAAAATCTAAATTTTTGCCTTCATGTATGTTAATGATAGAAGCTAATAGAAAATATTCATAGAGTGAATGTGACTGTATCATCAGCTTTTCTTATTGCTCTTGCTTATGCTTATTTGGACATAACATATTATGGAAAGCAAGTAGTTCTTATGGGATAACTGTATTATTTTGTTATAAATTTAGATTTGTCAGACAAAGAAATACATTTGGGAGGAAGTCAAAGGACATAATTCCTCCTGTCTCATTAAAAGGGAACAGTATTCAGATGGATGCTCCTTATCAGAAAAAGTCACACAAAAATCCTATCATTACTCCAAACCAGAGAGAAGTAGACATGGAACAAAAATAGCTTATTTCAGAGAGAATGTAGGAAGATGCATTTTGAGGCAACAGTTGTTCTGAATAGGAAACTATAGATAGAGACCTCTTTATCCAACACTGTAACCACTATCATCAAGTAAAACTGAAAAATCTAAAGTAGACACCAAATGCCAGTTCCTTATATCTCAGCTGAGGATACTTCAGCCTAAAGAGTTTTACATTTGATTCCTAGGAGACTTAGTATTAAATGTCTTTTAGATCACAAAGGTCACAGCTGGGATGACCTGAAATATTGTGGGATAAACAAGAAAGGGAAGATGGGATGCAATTATTCCTGCTTTCAGAATTGAGACATCTCAGAAGAGCAAAAATATCAGAGGAGAAAGGGGCAGAAGAAATTTAGGACAGTGGTGGAAGATCTGGGTCGCTAGATATGCAGCAGAGTACTTATATCATCTAATGGTATAGATTGTATTTATCTAGGTAAACTTCCACAGATTTTCAGATTGATAATCTTATAGAAATTTTACTTTTCTTGGTTCATTTTTAAAAAATATTCTTTTATTTTCCTGCCTACACTGCATTCTTCATATCAAATGATTTTAACACAGTGGTTTCTTTGCAGGGACATTTCCAAAGGGAAAACAATTTCTAACTGATAAGAGGCAGGCAGAGAAAAAAAAAAAAGTGATGCCTGTTCAAATGAACACAATTAGGAGGAACTCTACAAACCCTTAGTATGTGCACTAGGAGTACAAGGGTAGGCAGTTGATTCTGAATTTGGCAGCTTATTTTTTATTCTACAGTAATATCACTGGAAAGGTATTTTCACACTAGCAAGGTTTGCAGTCTCCCACTTCCCCAGAAATTTTTCAAGTAAAAAAATTTTTGTTTTATTTTTTTCCTTTGAGTTAACTTATCTCAAGTGTTACTGGTTTTGTTGGTGTAATAGCCTTCTCTAATCACTGCCACATGTAATGACTGGGGACACCTTGCGCTCAGTGGACTGGAATGATACAGTTCACAGAAAGATAGGTTGAGAAGTATTTTAACACATTTTGTCTCTCTTCTGCTTCTACTAATCTTTGAATTATTGTGCAAACTGAATATTTTATTGATAATTAGGAACTGGAAATGAAAATTGGATTTACATTTAATCCCTACATAAAGAGGGATTAAATTAAAAAATACCACAGTCACCTTGTCTGATTGTTTAATGTGCAAAGACCTGAGTTTTCAGGCCTTATTACACCCGGGATGCTGCAAGATTAGGCCACATTAAAGATTGAAAGAAGCAGGATTCCCTGGAGACATAGCCTGTTCAGGCTATTCTTCCTTGGCAATTCTTTAATGAAGACTGTAAATATTTAGTTCTGAGAAAGAGAAGAATATTTCTCAGATAAAAATTACTACAGTGTGATTTTCATTGTAGAGGAGACTTCAGTATTTTATTAGCAATGCCAGTGCTGGACAGCCACATTCAACGAACTGAAGGCAACCGCAAGACTTTAATTTCTTATAAATAGCAGTGGTGCAGTCTTGTATAAATGTAAAACACTTTCAGTGTTGGGGTGGGTTTTTTTTTTAAATATTTTGATGTATTGATTTGCTTTCTTTAATTAGTTTAATATTAATTAATGTAATATTTTGTAACACGAATAAATAAACTGTATGAATTCACAAGGACAAAGACATTCTCAGTTCTGCCTGTCAAATATGAAGAACCATTATAGATTTGATTTAGTATTGAGAGAAACAGATAATATATAAAACTGTATACAGGTTGCTTAATTTGATTGTTTTTGTTGTAACTGTGTGTTCTAAAAGCCAAATGGAAAAAGCTTAATGAAGTTTGGTAGAAACTGAATACTGGACACATTTTGCTCACAGTATAGTTACTTTGTTCATACTATGATCCTTTCTGGAGTTCTCAGCTGAGGTTGGTGTTCCTTATAGTTGATGTACTATATGCATGTACATTTTCTCATCCTTTACCTGCAACATTTGCTATGTGAGGAGGCAAAGCTGAAAAAATAAGTAAGAGGCTGGGTTTTTTTATTCCTATTACCATGGGGAAAAGATACACAGATATCCTGATATTCTACAGGTCACACATGGAATCTATGGAAGTGTTGAGAAATAAATCCAGATGTGCCTCATTTTCATCCAGACCTACAATTACTGAAATTTTTCAGAAACTTTTTAGTGAAATTAGGTTTTGGGGGATTGCCTGTTTATTTTTTTATGAAAAATATTAGTTCATTAAAGCTGAAATCTTGCACTATTGAGTGAGATGAACTTTCAGCAATAAGCAAGCATACTCTCACAGAAGTCTGGCTGTTGCCATGCTGGGTTCCTGTGGCAATCATCTGCCTCGCTTTCTGTTGGCTCACTTCATAGCTTTTGGACTAGACAACTCTGTCTCAGATTAAGGTCTGCATAGCACATTTGGTCACAGAAACCATGCTGTACCTCAGGGTTTCCAGGTTCCCTGTTAGAAAGTATATTTGCATATTTGTAAACCTACAGACTTAGAGCACAAGTTCCCTGTTATTTACTTGTCTAGAAACCCTATCAACCATAACTAATGTGGGAACCACACACCTGGTAACACTGGATTTCCAGGCAGAATGACATTAACTGGGTAGAAGTACCCTTGCAGCCAAAGTTTTGACTGAATTAATTTCTCACCTACATTACTTCTTTGCTGTATTTTTCTAGGTTCTGTCTAGGCAATCTTGCAAGTGTTCAGAGGTAGAAAACTTCAGCTATAGCCTGTACTTTCTATGATACTCATGGGCTCACTTACTTTAAGGCAAGCTAAAACACTCTGTCAGGCCACCCCAGCTTATCTGATCTCCTTTGTAAGCAATGTCCCAGAAAAAAAATCAAGGTGATAAAGAAACTCATGTTCTATCCTGGAAGGTTCCTGAAGAGACTGACCATAAACACAGATCAGATCTGAGAAATGACTGAATTTAAGGGGACTTGAAGGGGAAAATGGGAATCCAGTCTTATATCTTGGCACTGCTGGAGGCATCAGAGTCCATTCCAGCCACCACATGAGTGTATGATTTTATTGGTAGCAATATGTGGTTTGATATCCAGTATTTTAGACAACTTGAAAGTCATTATAGATGCATTTAGATATTTCTTTTTTTTTTGTACTCTTAAAATAATATTTTTCTACTGAACATACAGATTATAAATGATATTGTATGATTTTTGTATAGCAGGAGTTTCTTTACACTGTAGAAATAGCAGTTAAATTAGGTCAAAACCTAGAAACAAATGGCATGTGAGTAAACCAGATTTCCAACACCTGAGTTTGCATATTTATTACTAGCTCAGATTTTTTTACATCCCAATTTTAAGTATAGATATGTCTGTAGGCCCTTTCACATGCACAAACTGTCTTTAAATGGTTTGTAGGGTTTTGTTATTGGGGTGGGGTCCCTGTTATTTACCAACTGGTTTTCTGTTAGCAAATGTTCAAGAATTTATTTAAGCAAACAATGCAATTTGGTGCTTGTCCTTGCTGTTTTTTCTGAGCACAGAGGTCTATTCAGTACATTTAACCTCATAATATCTCTGTGAGTTACAGAAATAGTTATATCTTCTTGGGTTTTTTTTTATTCAATTGTACAAATGAGGAATCGAGATCCTCAGTAATGCAAAAGACTAGCATGTCTTTGTCACTCATAGCAGTTAGGCATCTGGCCATAGGTAAGCTGTATATATAAACATTTTACATATGTAGAATGTAAATTTATTACAATTTATAGCTGTGAATTATAAAACTACCTTAAATACAGAGTGCATGAGGACAAGTTTCTATATTGTGATGGAAATCACAAAAATCACTAGCCTGGACATAAAGCTGCCTGAGGCCCTAGTTAGCATAAACTACACTATAGCTAACCCACAGAGCGCATGTACCATCTCTTGTCCTGAAGTATCACATCCTGGCATCAGGGAAGCACCAATGATGGATTGGGGTAGATAGCCTGGAAGTGTTTCCTGGAGGTAAGTATTCAAGTTGTCCCTTTTGGTAATGGAGGAATGGTAGGTAGGAAGGCAAACAAAATTTTGAAAGATTGTATTTCTGTAGCAGAATGTAAATATGTTCCTTGCTTCTGAGAAAATCATCTGTGTTCAGGTCCCTGCAAGCCTTATATTTTTTTTGCCAATAACTTCATAATTTAAAGATCTAGAAGAAATCTTGAGATCACAAACAAAAATCTCATTCTTCTTCCTCTGAGGGAGTAAAGTAACAACTGGACAAAAAGATTTGTTCTACATTTTTCTTTTCTTTCATTGCTTCCAAGAATTTCAGTTTTTCACCGTACAACAGACTGGCAGGAGAAAGCCTCCAGCCCTCTCACTATATTTTTGCCAAGTTATTAGAGTACTCTTAGCAATGATCTAGGAAGAAGGTCGGACTCCCCTTAGGCTGAAGTGGAGCAAAACCCTAGATATTAGCTTCCTAAATGAGACTATTATACAGGATCTGGATGCTGATTCTGTCTTGAAACTACCTGTAGCTTCTGTGTTTTGTGTGAAGAAAATTGCTGCTGCTGTGAATTGCACATCTCTTCACTACTGCCTGGTTGCAGGAAATTTTGGTGGATAAATGCCTACTCTGAGGGATTCTGAGGGATTTTGAATGGAGACAGTTGCCAATTTTTTCAACTAAATTATGTTATCAGCCTTTCTAATTACTCAGAGAAGCCAAATGTTACCTAGTGAAAACAGTGCCTGCTAAGACTAACTGGGAATTTTAATGACCAATAATATTTGTCTTAGACTCCTCATTTTATGAGAGGAATCACATGACTATTCTTCTTGTTTGGATGTATTAATTCACTTGGTATGTAGGCAGCAAAGGTCGGGGGGGGGGGGAGGTGTCCTTATCCTTGGCTGAACAGTTTAAAAATTATGAACTTGACTAAGTCCATATAAATCTCTTTTGATATCTAATTCTCTCTCAATGGAGAGAATAAAGTGAGGATAGAATAAGAAGATAAGTTAAAAAAAAATTAAGATTCATAACAATGGTAAGTTTACTATGACCCTTACCTTGCACTAGCAAGGAAGGCCACTATTCTTTTAATCTGTCATTAAATATCTGTCTGGTACTTTTTCCTTTTCCTTTTTCTAATATGACTTCCCCATCTCTAACATTTTGTCAAAAAAAGAACAACTTTTTTTCAGAAAAGTAAAACATCTACTGGCAAAGGAAAGACATCTTTTCCCCTAGATGGTGACTAAGTACTAGCAGGAAAACTCTTCCAGGATTAGGGAGGAAGAAGCAAAAGAGAAGTTCAAATGCTCTAACTCTAAATATAGAAGAGGAGATACAGAAAGCAGAACTGCATTAAACCAAATTCCCAGGATGAGAACAAGTTAAGAGGTGGGGGCTGCCTCATTGAATCTCCCACTCTGCTCTCTCAGAGGAAACCAGTCTGGAGCAGGAAATTCTGAAAGAGAGATGGCATTCCTCTACTATGAAGAAGATGCATTAGTAGGTTGAGAAACAGAGATCTCCACTGCTGTCCTTGAAGGAAAACGGGTACAGAAACTGCAGAGGCCTGTATGGAGAAAAAAAATTGCTAGTTAAGTGATGTCTTGTCCTGGAGACTTAACAGTATTTAATTAGCAAAGGTATAGGGGAAGTGTATCTCTCTTCTGAGGAGAATTTTCAAAACACTTTCTCCAGTTTTGTAGGTTGTAAAAGTGGAAGAGATTTTCCATCTCAGAACTTCCCAACACAAACAGCATGGGAAGAAGAAGAGAACTCTGTTTTGTAAGGGAAGCAGGAGGTGTAAATCACCAAATGCATATATCAGAACAGAGAGGGTCTTAACCGTAGAGTTTTTTGAGAACAGGCTTCAAATTAATTTATTTGAACCTTGTGTTAAGCAAATACGTCATAAAGATATTATGAAATAATGTCAGATGAGCACTTAATTATATTAGTACAGGGTTAGAAATAGTTCAAGTGTGAGGGACTGTATGAATTGGGCATGTCAGAATTTATTCTATTGTGATACCTTTTTTATTGATATATGGTTGGGAGTTGAATAAGTTAAAAACTATTCAGAAAAGAGAAAATCACTTGAAAATAGTGTTTAGGCAAGCAGATCAGATAGTGAAGAAAAGTTTTAAATCCTCAAACATAACTCCTGAACCAGTATATAAGCATGTTATGTTGTTATTCACACATTACTCAATCACTGCCAGTTACAGATTGAATACACAAACAGAACAATCCTGCAAAAGAATGCATGTTCTAAACACTTCAATAAAAGAGTTTACCATATATGATAGAAAAGATGAAACAGGCTTTTCACTTTTAGTGCAATTGACTTCCACTTGATCACTTTTGAACATCTGGAAAAGCACATCTTGCAGTAACTCTCAGTTTTACATAAATAGAATATATTTTTGTCTGAATTTCATTCAGATGCCTACAATAATAAAAAACAAGGATGGTCCCAGGCTGAAAGTGATTTTTTTTTCTTTTCTGGAATTTTGTGTCACAAATCATGTTTTGGGTTTCTGGCTTTTCATTAACTGCATGTTCCTGTGAATTGACTGAAGAGCTATTCACTGTAACATCTGTAGTCAGAGCTGAACCATTTCCTCTGTTACTTCAATACTTCTAAAAAAAAAAAAAAATAAAAATTGCCTGTAGAAGTGTATGCAGCTGTAGGCAGACATGTCAGCTTGGAAATGAGTTCCAAACCTTCAGAATGGTTTGTGTCTGACAAATACAAGAGGGCTATTTTGGCTTCATTTATTTTATTTGATTTTCTCTACCACACTTCATCCTCTTGTTTATGGTCTATCTGAAAACATATATTTAAGGAAACCTCTACCAAGGATATTTCAAATCACAATTTCTGTAAGGAATATGTTAATATATTTGTTGGTACACATACTGGTTCTTCTGTTTCATGATTACCTGAACTGAAGTTCTGTAAATTGACAAACGTGCACTAGAAAAAGGCTCACATTTTCTGAGCAATACCAGAATCTTCCAACAACTCCACTGAAAGGGAAACCTGCCCCCTTTGTCTCCTGCACTGCTTCATAGCCCATGTGCTTCAGCTGTAAATACCTGAGCCAGAGCCTGACAATACATGGTATTTTTAAGACATGTAGCCTCACTTACTTCAGTGCGGATGCTCACAACATTTTAATTTTCCTAATCTGCAACCATTGTGCTAGTCACCCTTGAAGGCCGTCTAAAAGAAAATGTGTCTGTCAAACATCTCACAATAGTTATACTATTATATTCTCAGGTTATACTCTGAGAATAACAAAGATTAATTAATCTGCTCACACTGTCCTTCCCAGAAACCAGCGCTGCTGCTACCATGTCATAATCTTACCACTCTTTCCTGAATAACATGCAGTTTATGTAACCTCACTTTCCAGTCTCTGGATTCAGTGTCTTTGCTTGGATAATTGGACTTCGAGGATTAGGATTTGCTAGTAGCAGCTGAAGAAGTAGTGGCATTCAGGCTCAAAGCAGTCATGACAGTTTTCAAAGGAGGATTGGTTTTATTATTTTTTTTCAAATGAGCTTTGTATCCATTGTATGCTGTTATTCTGCTTCTCAGTTTTGCCTAGAAGAGTTTTTAATACTCTTGCTTTGAATTTCAAATAATAAGCTAGTCCTGAAATACATTAATCTTACACACGATTTTTACTCCTTTAAATTTCCTATTCGGTTTCATATAAAAACCTCTAAGATTTCAGAACTTTATTTCATAATGGCAATTTTGGGGTTCAGCAACAGAAAGAAATATCCAGGTACTTCAGTCTTTCAAGGTCAGCAGCTATGATTTTAATTATTTTTTGACTGAGAGAGATTTAAAACTGATTGCTCTGTGAATAGTCACTGCCCTGTGCTCCGTTCTGTACTAGAAAGCAAGTGACTGCATGTGGTTGTTTCAATCAAAATATCAACTGTCTACACAATTTGCTAAAGCTGACTAAAAACCTTCGAAATTATGATGGAAAAGATGCATACAAGGTAACTGTAACACCCCTCATTTATAAACACACAAAGTGACAAGTGTCACCCAGAACACAAGCCAGACTTTGGTGATACGTTCACAAGTATGTTGATGCTGAAATGTTTGACAAATTTCCATTCTGCTCTTTAGATGTGCTTCCGGGGACCTCAGATGGCTTCCCTGAGTAGATTAATAGTACCATGGTGAGAATGTGTTTATTCCCATGGATTTAAAGCTCCAGTGGTTTGCCTTTGATGGAAGATGCCAATGACTCTCATCCAACTTACTAGAATTCAGGCTTGTTTCTGTGTCAGTAATTCCATTAGTGTTTCAAGATGAAAGCCAAACTGATCTTTTGGTATTAACTGAGAGGGTGCAGAACTAAGCCACTTAGTGAGAAAGATATTTAAATTTGGAAGACATTAAATACCTTTTACTTCAAAGCAGACAACACTGCCTGTGTGACCTCAACTTCTGCAAAGTTTGTCTGAAACTAATAGGTCTCTAACCACAAAACATTGGATTCAGATACAAATAACAGCAGGAACTATGTTGAATATGTATATATCAAAAAGAAAAGTCATTATTTAGTCTCCAAAAAGTGGACTGTCAGTGGAAAACTTTCTGTCAGTGAAAAGTAATTTACAATGGTCACAGCTGTTTTAATGAATAGATAATTTAGGGTTTGTTTTGTTTTGGTTTTTTCCCCTTTTATTACTTTTGAGTATTTTCACCTGAAATCACAATGATTTTGTAATTATCTTGTCTCCATTTCATTATGTGGAAAATTATCTAGTTATGTGAAGATTTCCTCCCATTTGACTGAAAGGTGTGGGAGACAGTCACCGGTTTTAGTTCTAGTCTTAAATGCTGAAAAAAATGGTGGTTAAGATTTTGACAGTGATCAGGGCAAAGAAAATAGAGGCAAAACAACAATTTTGTTCTTCTGAAATTCACTTCAATATTTCAAATTGAAAGCACACATTGGAAAAATGGACATTAGGTATGTTCCACCTGCAAATAAGTAAGTTTATGGAGTGAGCAGAATACTTGTTTCTACTCTGCTGTTCCACACTACTTCTGTTTTATTCTCCTTTCCCTCTGTATAAGACTGTATTTTCTCCTTAGTTGCAAATTATTCAAAGCAATCACTGTCTTCTCTTCTATGTTTGTGCAGTGCCCAGCGTGATGGGGCCCTGTTTTCAATTGGTCCAAAGAGTATGCTGTAAAAACCAAGTGGCTTGTTTTCCTTCTACCAGTGGTTTGAAAGACTCCACCACCACTAATAGATTTAACCCTGCATTGAGATAGTTGTTTTGCCACGACAGGATAAAAATATGAAGATCAAACATGATTAAGCTTCTATAATTGTATGTTATGTACCAAATGGCAGGTACCAATGACAGAGATTTTCCTGCATTATTTACATCCTACTGTGTCAACAATTACCCCATATAACTTCAGTTCAGGTATAACATTGACAATTTTAATTGCTTTTATCTTTGAAAGGGCTGATGGCTATCTGTTGAAATTCTGGCAAAACTTCACTTTTTTGGTATTGACTTCATTAGGGCCAGAATTTTACTTTGTATGCCTTTGCATGTGTAAATTAGTGCCCTCATTCTTGAAATTCAGTGGTGTCTGGATGTTAAAATTTCAACACTAGAATTAATATTGCCCCTTCCAGTAATCCACTATTTTACTGAATGTAGGAACAAATGTTCTAATTTAATTTTAAATACCAAAATAATTAATCTGAAATTTTTAATTTGGTGTATTGTTAAAATGTTGATGAATATATAATTACAACTTCTGTGAGACTAAAAAGCTTGGTGTGGTCTTACATAGTCAACTGTTATGAACTAATAGACTGTAAGTAACAAGGTTCAGTCAAACCTAATGGAATAAGAAAAATTGTGAAAAGTAAAATTAGTTCCACAGGTTCTCATGGTTCATCAAGCAAACTGGAATTAGAGAGGACTGCTAGTACTAGTGGCACATTTACCCGTGTGGCAGGGGACCCCATCCAGGTTAGAATATCGCCTTAGGGTCATACGGTAAAACTTGTAAAAATACAGTCTGGCTACTAACCTAAAAAGGAAGTTATAACAACGAACAGTCACAGGACCAAACAGAGCCAGAGGCTAAGTACATAATTCCCTGGTTTTGCTGAATAGGAAATGCACAAATGCTAGCTTAAAATTCTTGCAAGTGTATGCTCAGCTGCACTCATTTGTTTCCAGCCCAAGTTATCTTCCATCCTGCAGCAGAGAGAGACAGATAATTTGATAGTTATTGTAACCTGAGGCAAGGGTCTTGTAGGAGATTAGTAGCTGACATTCTCTAGCAATGTGTTGGAAATGACAGTGACAGTGAGTGGAAACATTTCTTAGCTGAAATAACTTGGAGTGACTCCTGTTCTTACTGAGTATATTAATGGAAGTTACTTGAAACACACACTTAGGTGAGCACACAGTTCAGCCTATATCACTGCTGTTCCATTTTCAGAACAGATCATACCCTTACTTACAATCCCTTTCTTTAAAGTGTACATTTTCAGTCATCCACTACAATAGCACTCACTTTTTTTTTTTTTAAATACAGCTTTGGTTACTTTATACACATATGCAAATGCATTTTGTGCTACTTAGGGCATTTTTTTCATAATGTGAGGCATTTGCAGGTACATTCTTGCAACCCAAGTTTAGATTAATTTCCATTTTTTAGTCTGATAGCTTACAATTCTTACATGAAGAAGTCAGTAGCGTGACCAAGAGAAGCTTTACTTGATTGTGCTTATGTGTTTGGGCATTTTTGTTTGATTTGTTTGCTACTTAGTGCTTTGATTGTAGAGCTAATTCATGCTTATTGAGAGGGGAAACGAAAGGCAAAAAACCACTCAATGACTATTCTTGCCAATGATACCTTATTTGATCCAAGTAAAACTGTACACATGCCAGTGCTTCAACTGTCACTGATTTACTAAGAAATTTAATTTTCCGTTTATATTCAGACTTGGTAATATTTTTTTTTCAAATAAATAATGTGCAGCTACATCAATTTTAAGCTAAACCATAGTAATGGGATTCTGTGATCCCTCTTGCATTTAGAAAAGGTAATTTAGTATATTTTCTAGCTCAGTTTTTGTTGCTTCACAGCCTTATCAAAAACGCCACAAGATCAACATCTTTGCTGATATAACCATTACCACAATTATTTATGTGCCTGTCATTTCCAAATGTATTACTACAATATACTTTCTGCAGGGCTAAATGTAAGATGACTTGTAAGCTTCAGCTGGTGCAAGGAAAATTCACACCAAGTTCAAGCATCTGTCAGAATTGGATCCATTAGCAGGATAGGCTCCCTAAATTGTCATTATAGACTCTCAGTAAGCAATTCAGAGACTAGTTTCCCACACTTTAGCTCATTTTCCACAGCCTCCCACCACGTAATGAGGTTTAGATAACCTCTCTAGTAGGAGCTGCAGAGTTCAGTAGCTGGTGGCCTTTCTAATATTGCATCTAGGTGCATTTTGCTAATACAGTTACTGGGTTAAATGCACTGAAGTCAAATCTTTCAGGCTATCCCCCCTCTCATGGAATGGAATGGGAGGAGGACACATACAGGGGAGGGGAAAGATTTTCTTTTTGCCACTGTACAACATTAATTTCCAGTCAGTAGATGACTGGCTAACTATATAGACATGTTATGGCAAGTGGAGTCATGGAGTAGGAGAGAAACTATGGCATGAAACTGCAAATGGGTTGTATTTCAGTTTACCTATGGATTGGAAGAGGGGAAGAGGAAAAGGCAGGGAGATGAAAGTGTGGAGTAAATTGTGTGAAATTACATAGCTCTGAAATTTGACAGGTCTCCAAAGTGCTTGGTAGACAGCCATAAGGCAAAAAACCTTTTGGAGTTGAGGCCAGCTGTAAATGTAATCTAGACCAACAAGGGGAACAGAGAAACTAAATTTCTCTATTAAATCAGCCCACAGGAGCCAACTGTTTGTTTGGATTCTTAATAAAAAGTATCTTTGAATGTTCCAAATATTCATGGAACACAGTATTTTGTCTTAAAGTTTCCTAACTTTTTTCTGACATGTTTGTTTATTTGCTCACAGTTACAATGATCATCCTGAATGAATCTTCAATTAATTTGTGTAACTAGGAAGGTTTCTCCATGGCCAGCCACACTGGCATGAAATCAATTCTACTATAAGCAGATCTCAGTAATCACTCTTATTTATTTTTTTAGGGTTATACTCACTATATATGAGGATACTAATTTACTTTATTCCCATCCTTTTGGCTGCTGAACTGCATGAGAGTGATTTCTTAAATCACAGAATTTGCACTGGCTTGTTCCAAGACTAGATTAACTTCGTTGAAGTAAAAATTTTCCTTTTCTTTTACATCTGTGTTTTTCATATCAGACTGTACATGTAATTTGAATAAAAAAAAAATCAACATCACACAGTAATGAAAAGCTTGGAAAAGACTTTTTTTTCATTCTAGGCTTCTTTTATATCCCCCAAAAAAATGCTTGCACCTCAATAAGTCAGTAAGTCTCAAACGTACTGTATCCGTAAGTTTGCTTACTGGAAAAAAAAAAACCAAACCCACATTGCATTCAGCAGTTCATGCCTGAAATGTAGCACAAACTTGCATTAGATTTGACATGTAATGTAGCATTACATCTGTTACATGACACAGCATGACTGGCAGTGCTCGGCGTAAGAGGTCAGAATTGTTAAATCAACCAGAGCTTTCTTTAAAGGGCCTATTTCAGCAGAACTGGGTGGAGGGATCTACTTTTCTGAAGGTTCTGCTGTCCAGAGGGAGATAAGAATTAGACAGCAGTGACATGAGTTTCTCTGAATAACCAAAAAGTATCTTGACAGAGGTGTTTTTAGACACCTATGGGCATACGAGGAACAGCTGGCACTGCAATTTAGAGCAGTCTAAACTCTTAGATTGTGTACTGTCCATTTAAAATAATTTCTTGGAGTCAACTTGCTGTATTCTACAATCTACTGTTAAATGCAAGTTTTCACTTGAACAGAATATTTATTTCTTCTTTCTTTTGGAGAGGTAATGCAGTCAGGTGTCTTTTAGCCAAAGCTAACAGAAGGCGGCCTCTGGTAAGACAGTATTGCTCACATGGGTAAAGATTCTTTGTCCGTTCACTTCCAGACTTCACTCCACTTGACAGTGGATTTAAAAACCTAGCTGGTGATTTTTAACTACATGGGGCCATTATATGGGGTGATTGCTGGTATGTATGGTTTGTTTCTAGTTTGTGTGCTAATGTCCATCTTAAAAGGACTGCAGGGGTAGTAGAAGCCTCTGTGGAGCACTTCTTCCCTGTGCAGCCACCAAGTCTTTCTTGGAGAGAAAAGTGTTCAGATACTTCAAGCAGAAAAGGAGTGGGAAACAAAGCACAAACAAGAGAGGCAGCAAGAGAGATCAAGGAGCTGAAAGTCTGCAGATGAGCAAAGAGCAGCTGCATGGAGGACTAGAAAGCAGACAACCAGGCTTCCCTGGGGGGAGAAAGAGAAACCTGGCTGAAGTCTGTGCAAAATTTCCTGCAGCTCGTGAAGCTGCTAAATTCACAGCCCACCAACCTGATTATACAAACCCACCTGCAAAGGTAAGATGGTAATGGGTCACAGAACTGGACCTTTTTTACTTCTCTCTTGTCTCGCCTAGTAACTGATTTTTCCCTATGTAAAAAAAGTTAAGAATTGTAGTTTATATTCTAATGAAATACTTTATTTTTTCTTAATTTGAAAACCTCTTGATCTTCCGTGAGGAGATCACTTTAAGAAACAAATGAAGCCATATCCACCTCAAAGCTCTGTCTGACTCAGGGACCTGTCACAACAAACCAGTATTGCTTCTACATTTTCACACATTACCAGTTTTTTTATTCTTATAATAGTGAAAAGAAAACTCTAGATGAATGCAATGGTAAGATTGCTAGGTTAAATTCAGAAAGATATGCTTTCATTCTTGTGACTCCTTTGATTAATCTGAAATGCGTAGACTGGGCAGGTTAGCCTTATCAGGTCTAGATTATTTATATAGGTATTTCTGATACTACTCTTGCAATTTCATTATGATAGTCTTGAGTTAAAACCACAGGCATTTGATTGCATGAATCCTTCAGGTGCAGCTTGTTTGACGGTAAAGGAGTGTTTTAATCTTTAAAGTGGTAGAGAAAATGTTGAAAATCTGGAAAAGGTGCAAAAAGCTTGATTTGTTTATAAACCATAAAGATTTGATGGACTGAATTTTCAGTTTCTGAACGAAGTTTTCAGAATTGTGGTATGTTGTTGCATGTTGGAATTTTTTGTTGATATTATGAAATTTTAAGCTTCTCTGTTAAGTAGGCTTTTTCTTTCTAACATTTCAGGAGTGGTATGAATAAAAAAAGTTGTGTAGGAAAGTGTTTGTTTAGTTTCAGAGGGAATACTGGAGAAAGAATTACCCTTCAAATTGATTAGTACATGAAATTCACTGTGTTTCCAAGCACTTCACCGATTCTTTTTGCCACATCTTGAAGCCAGAATCAATAGTTATTATAATTTCGTAAGTGGAACAAAAAGAAAAGGTTTAGTTTTCCACAGGTACACAGAACAGTGAATATATTTTGAAAGAAAGGGATGATTTCTATCTTATTTCTTTGGGGGGGGGGGGGGGGTCGTGGTTTAGTCCCAGTCGGCAACTAAGCACCACACAGCCGCTCGCTCACTCCCCCCAGGTGGGGTGGGGGAGAGAATCAGAAGAGTAAAAGTGAGAAAACTCGTGGGTTGAGATAAAGACAGTTTAATAGGTAAAGCAAAAGCCGCACACGCAAGCAAAGCAAAACAAGGAATTCGTTCACCACTTCCCATGGACAGGCAGGTGTTCAGCCATCTCCAGGAAAGCAGGGCTCCATCATGCGTAACGGTTACTTGGGAAGACAAACGCCATTACTCCAAATGTCCCCTCCTTCCTTCTTCTTCCCCCAGCTTTATATGCTGAGCGTGACGTCATATGGTATGGAATATCCCTTTGGTCACTTGGGGTCAGCTGTCCCGGCTCTGTCCCCTCCCAACTTCTTGTGCACCCCCAGCCTACTTGCTGGTGGTGAGAAGCAGAAAAGGCCTTGACTCTGTGTAAGCACTACTCAGCAGTAACTAAAACATCCCTGCTTTATCAACACTGTTTCCAGCACAAATCCAAAACACAGCCCCATACTAGCTGCTATGAAGAAAGTTAAGTCTACCCCAGCCAAAACCAGCACAGGGGGCAAGTTTAATTAACTATTTTTTATTAGCATTCACACTCTTGAAAACTTTCTAAGCAGGTAAAGTTTCTCCCTGTAGCACAGTAAGATGACTAAACCTCTAAGAACAGAATTTGAGACACTACATTTCATATCAACTACTACTTACACGGTTTCACGTCCAGTACTGTGACATTATGAAGAACCTCACTCTTCCCTTGGCTTGTATAAACATTTTGGCATCTAACTCCACCTGTGTATGCTACTAAGACAAACAAACAAGCGGATCTTGCAGAGGGCCAAACTATTGAAAGGTAGGTGTTTAGCCCTGTTTTAAGTAAGTTCCTCGTATTTGACATGAGTTGCAGGAATATAGGGAAGAAGAAATTGTTAAACTGCAATCCTTACCCTTGTGGGCAAAGTTTAGAAGAGTTCCTTGCCAGTATAATTTAGTAGATTTGCAATAACAGTACTACTTTCCTGAACTCTTTTTCAGTGTCCTTGCTGAGCTATTGCGTCTTGCTGCTGTCCAAAGTCCTTGCTTGTCAGTCAAATTGCCTACCATAGTCTGGCATCATTATTTATAGTTGGAGGAGTATCTGGTACTTTGCATGAGGTATTACATTAGCACAAATTATTGCTAGCTAGTGGTGACATTCACCTTCATGATGTCATTTGCTATCCAAGATACATGCAGTCTGTCAGATTAAGTCAGTTAGCATCTGGTGATCCCAGAAAGATGGAAATTTCCAAATCCTAATAAGCCAAATGAATTTCCAATCAAAATTTAAACTAAAGCAAATTCAGTTGTTTCCTGACATTGTGAAATTTTTGATTAATTCTTTATCTTTTGCACCATATTTTAAATTGCATGTAAAAGCACTAAACACCATTTTCAGTAAGAAATAGAGAAATATTGAAAAAGCACAACTGATGAGTGTATAAGCAAGTTAGTGAAAAGTATATCAGTTTATGAACATCTAATACAGCATTGATTCTGCAGAAACTGCCAACGTGCATGCTTTTTATTCCCAAGGAAAGGTCCTGCTTCTTCACTCATCTTTCACTAACTGGTAAACTACCCCACTGCTTGTGCCTTTGCTTATAGTACTTTTTTATGACATTCTCATCCCCGGTGTGAATTTCTCAAAGTATGCATAAACATTTCCCAAAGTGAACTGAAGTAGCTTCTGATTTCTTTAGAGAGCAAGTATATATCAAATGCCAGTTTGCAAGATATTTGTCTAAGTAATAACTTCCAGGAACATCAACTATTGAAAGTGTGGCTACCAAGAGATGAAGCTGAGTAAATTGGAGACCTTGCACTAATACAGTTATATTGTTTCCAGTGTCTGATCTATGTTCATTATTTTTATGCTTTACTACATTAAATGGTGAAGTAACATTTATATGTCAGTAACAGTATTATGGTATACCCCTGAGTTTGGACTGAATTGTTTTCTGCTTTGTATATATAAGCTTTATTTTATTCAAGAGTTTTCACTAGTTAAACTATTGCTCGCATTAACAAAAGGCTAAGACATCTGCAACATTGACCACTTTACATGCAATTCTAAGCCTGGAATTACTGCCTGTGGCCACCTTTCTAAGAAGTCCCAAACATTTACACCCCTTTTGCAATGACAAGCTTCAGAGATGCTTGGTTGTCTCTTTAATTTTGTCCTGTTGTTTTATTTTACTATCTTAACTTATTCCCTAGTTATATATATCTAAGTAATTCTCCATTAGTATATTCAGCAAAAAACTATTAATCCAAATTAAGGCTGACACAATGCTTCAAACAACAGATGAATGAACAATTGGCAATTGGGACTTTCAGAAAGGATGAAAACCTGAAATCCCACTTTACCAGAAGTACAAACTTGTTGAGCTAGAGAAATGTGTGAAGTGCAATAAGGCAGTGAAACTGGATCCAGATGTTCCACCCAATGGCTAGAAGATAAAATAAGTGTGCAAAAGCTTTCAAAAAGAAAGCATAATAGGAAAGGGAGGGAGAGCCAAGCAGCTCTATAGTGTTTATTTTGCATTGGAGATGTGAAGCTGTTTGCTCTGGAACTCATTTACAGAGTTCTGAGGTGTTTATGTATGTCTTCATACCATTGGGCATTACTGTTCAGTTTCTATAGCTTCTAAGATTTATCATTTTTTACTGTACAGGTAACAAGGATTTATAGACAGTGCCTTAGAAAGCATTTCAAGAGATCAGAGATACACTTTAGCTCTGATGCTATTATATATGTTTCGAGATCCTCAGCTCTCACAAGAGTAAGTGGTTGAAGGATGATAACAATTTTGCTGCCTGTACTTCCTCTGAAGATTTTTTTGGCATCAAACGAATGCTCGTCTCATCCAGAAGCCCTGGTGGGGGCTGCTATCCCAAATAAGGTGGGAAAATGCCCTCAGCTATGCATCATCTTTGGAAAAATGTATTTACTTTTTGACTATAAACCTGGTTTTGCAGTTTCACAATGCATCTGCTATCCAAAGTTGTTAGCGATAGCACTGAGACTCTGTGGTAGAGCTTTGAAATGAAAAGCCTTAGCTTTCGTTCAATTCAGGAGGTCACAGAACTTAATAGCTTGAGGTTTTTTTTAACAGAACACAAAAATAATTACCTCGAGCAAGATAATTGTTTGAACAGAGAAAAGTTAAACCTTGTCACGAATAAATAAAATATTAATTTCCAGGGCCCAGAAGGTATCAGCAGCCCTGATTGTCCCTGCTCAGTGCCTGTGGCTTCCCACACACTGCCCACCACCCAGGACCCCATGTCAGCTCCCAGGGCCGTCAGCCCCTGCCCCAGCAACACCGCAGCAAGGCTGGTCTCCAGCTCCCCACAGCCTTGCCCTGCCTGGCCATGGGCCCCAGTGAGCTGGGCCCACCTGCAGGCCCATGTCCTGGCCCATCCTCACCCGTCCCTGTCCCCAGGGAGGTGCCCGATGCCCGGGGCTGGGTCTGCCCCGGTGCCCCCCGCCTGCCCCGCTCCTGCCTGGGGGTGGGACGGGCCCTGGCTGCCAGGCCCTGCCATCACCCCCCCGGGGGAGCCCCCAACACTGCCAGCTCCTGGACCCAGGGAGCCACCTCCCCTGTGGTGCCCTGACAGATGAAAAGATGAGTATCAATGATATATATATACCACAGTCTTAAAAGCAGAACACCACTATCAAATATGTGGGAAAATTTTGCATGGTATGTCTACCAGTTATAAGAAAGAATTGATAAACTGATCAGAAATGCAGTGCCCTGACACCACGAATATATGAGAAAGATTTCCCTGTTCTCCAGGTATTTTTTCTTTTCTCCAGTTTTGCTGTTTAGTGTAGAAACTACCATTGGCTTCCTGAGTTACTATTAAGTCTGCAGCCCATTCTAGGTCTCTAAGGAAAACTTTCCACTCTCTTTAAGCTCAGCACTGGATCTGCTCTCTGTGCCCGAGTGAGCTTTCACCTCCATCTTTGGAGTCTCTCTCCCAGTGTGGTTCCACAAGCCTTCCCAGGAGCGTACTGCAGCAGAGGATGCTTCATTTTCCTCCAGTAACCCCACACAAATTCCTCCTTCCCTCAGCCCTTCCAAATCTGACCCATGGGGCTGTATCCTAGGCTCGTACAATTTTTTCCCCCTGAGGATCAGCTGTACCCTTTAAAAATCCTGAACAGACTGTGCAGTAGATTGATACAGCTCTACCATCTATTGCAATATGTTTGGCAAAAGGGTACTTACTACCAGGTAAAATAATCTGACCCACCTAGAAGTGGGAACTATTTATATACTTCTAACAAACTCCTTTGCCCCTAAATGACCAGCCCACTTTTCCTGACCTAGTAGGTCTGAGTGTTGAGAATCCCCAGAGCTCCTTCTAAGAACATGATTTCCAAACAGCCCAGGATTTGACGAATTGCATGGTGAAATAGCCATCACTGCTGCAGATATACTGCATGTTCCTGCATGTGATTCCCTTCTGTAATGTCCCTGATTGATAGATGAAAACATTTATGTTCTCCTGTATAGCATTTACACCTGAAGGAATGTAGGATTTACTGTCCTACTTCCTATTTCTATCTCATTATTGAAACTGCTATTTTATGATGCTATTTACTGTCATGCCATCCTTAATGGAGACCTGGAGAGAAGCCTGCACCAACCACCCTCCTCCCCCCACCCCAGTGCAGAGCACCTGTGAAGTAGCTACGTTAGAGGAAAATTAAAACCAGGAAAATTATGTACGTTAGGGAGAGGCTAAGCTTCAGTAAGCCAAATCAGGGAAGAAAAAGGTTTGCTTTTATATTTGTAACTGTGGTTTTTTCCTCAGTTTTCTTTCAGCTCCTACATCTGTAGTGCCAGCTTTCCTGTAAGGCAAAGGCTTAGACAACCAACTCTCCTCAGGTGGACAGCTTCAGCAATGATTCATTCCTATCTTTTCCATTTTCTTTCACTGTTTTCCCTCCTTATTTTTCAAGGAGGGAACCTTCTCATCGAGGGTCTTGACTGAGCATGTACCTAAACCTTTTTATTACAGAATACATTGATCCTGAAATAAGCTACTGAAATTAGTATGTGGTGACCCTAGCTCAAAACCAATGTATGTAATAACATCACAAACAAGACAGGTCAGTTTTATAAATGGGTAAAATTCAGGTCCCCTATCAGAGGTAAAAGCAATGTTTAATGTGAAATGTTTTTTACTGACTGGTAACCATAGATTCCTTTTAAACTTCTGAAGAGTGATGATTCTAATTAATTTAAAGTCCTGCTCCCCAACTATAATGTAATGGTGATGAAGAAGCCGTTTTTCTGTGCAGGACGGAAGTTGATTCTGAAATCCCTACAAGCACAGAAAATTGGTGTCCTAAGAGAACATGAGTAACTGCTGTCATAGGAGCCATACTGTGTAATATCTTTATGCATATCATTATAGGAATCCATAACTCAAAAAATTGGAATTAATCCATTTATTCCAAAACTGAGTTTAATGAAATAGCCATTCTTACACACAGAAAATCTCTCTTTAATGGTTCAAAAGCACTGATCAGATAAAAAGGGGATTGGATGTAGTTACATCCATGGTATGAACATGCCAGGCTAAATCCATTGGTCAATTCTATTATAATTGTCTAGCACAAAGTAATGCAGATGGTGCTCAAAAACAGACCAGCTAGCTGGCAAGTCCTTACTCTGTGCAGGACAGGATGAGACAGTAGGAAATAGGGTCAGAACTGCCCTTTTCCATGATGAGTTCTTCAGGCAGTTCTACCTATGATTTCCCCTACTCACGTTTGGGCCCATCCTTTCCCTGGAACAAAATATTCCTAAATAATTTTGGATATTATGTTAGTCATATATTTTCCAGAGGTTCATATACTGTGAATATAAAAAAAAATCTCTTTTCTAAGAGAGAGAAAAGATGAAAAGGATATTTGAAGATGGTATTTGAATTATTTTTCAATTACTGTTACTCAATCAGATGTAGAAGAAACTGAAAATTACATTGACAAGATGAGCTTGCACTATCAATATATAAAGCTGGGGGATGAAGGGAAAAGTAATCAGAAAAAAACATGCACAAAATTGAAGTGAAAATCTGATAGTGTCAAAAGATCATTATATTTGATACAGATCATTTGATGAGACACAGGCCAAATTCAGCTCTGGGGTAAACAGATGGAATGCACAGAAAATGGAAAAGTAACAACAGAATCTTTTATTTCCTTCTTATTTTGCAGCAAGTAATAGGTTGTGCACTGCAGCTACAGCTCTATAAAAGGTATGAAAAACAAGAAAGTAATTTTGTCTTTGATAAAGGCTCAAGAAAACATGCAACTAACTGAAAATGTTTAATGTTTTATTTAAATTTCTCATAGCATCCAAGCAGAATTTATTTTCTTACCTAATGTTTAATTGTATAGTTTATTTTTCTGCCTGTTGCTATTACTATAATGGTATTTTGGTCTGTCTCAAAATGTTGCATTTGGAGTTCCGTATTTTGTTTCCCACCTGTCCATTAGAGATGCCTTGGAAAGAAGGCATGCATCTCATAAAATCTCTAGCAAGGTAATATGTTGAAAAGAGTGTGTATCCCTTAATATAAGAAAGAAACAAGAGTTTGCAGCTGTCAAGAGCACAAAAATGTGGTAGAATGCATTAAAATAATATTGGCAATTTCTTTCCTCTGCCCTTTTTCCCCACCTGTGACCAGTCCTCTCTGTAGTTCAGGTGCCCACGAAAAACAATCTGGCTACATGCAACCATGTGAGGGAGGAGTGGTGTAAATTCACATGCTTCTCAATCAGCCACATTCTGTAGTGGAAGAGTTGTGAAGCACCTGCAGTGTGGTCATAGATTAAGAGAAATTAGAAAGCAAAAAGTCAAAGTAGATTTCGCTCCCAATGAGGATTATTCTCTGTTGTCCATTTATTAGTGATATATCTGAATTAATGTTCAACGTTCCAAAATACCTGATGAGTGTTGGTCTTTAATGAGGCCTCTGCTGAGTAACCTCTGTTTTCAAGAAGAGTAACATAGCTATCCACCTTGACTTTTAATCCGATCACCATCCATACACTTCAGTTTTCAGTTCTCAGTTTTGAGTTCTTATGGAAAAACAATTCAGAGAATTGTCTCTGCACACTGTTTCTGAATTAAAACAAATTCACAAGAGAATGTTATAAATATCAGATTCTCTGTCTATTCTAGCAGGGCCTATAGGAATGGTGTTTGGTTTTCACAGAATCACGGAATCACTAAGGTTGGAAAAGACCTGTAAGACCATCAAGTTCAACCATCAACCCAACACCACCATGCCCACTAAACCATGTCCCGCAATGCCACATCCACACATTCCTTTAACACCTCCAGTGATGGTGAGTCCACCACTTCCCTGGGCAGCCTGTTCCAATGCTTCACCACTCTCTCAGTAAAGAAATTTTTCCTAATATCCAGCCTGAACCTCCCCTGGTGCAACTTGAGGCCATTTCCTCTTGTCCTGTGACTCATCACTTGGGGGAAGAGACCAACACCCACCTCTCTGCAACCCCCTTTCAGGTAATTGTAGAGAGCAATGAGGTCTCCCCTCAGCCTCCTCTTCTTCAGGCTGAACAACCCCAGTTCCCTCAGCCGCTCCTCATAAGACTTGTGCTCCAGACCCCTCATCAGCTTTGTTGCCCTTCTCTGGACACGCTCCAGCACCTCAATGTTCTTCTTGTAGTGAGGGGCCCAAAACTGAACACGGTGTTCGAGGGGCGGCCCCACCAGCGCCGAGTACAGGGGCACGATCAACCTCCCTGCTCCTGCTGGCCACACTGTTTCTGATACAGGCCAGGATGCCATTGGACTTCTCGGCCACCTGGGCACACTGCTGGCTTATATTCAGCTGGCTGTCAATCAACACCCCCAGATCCTTTTCTGCGGGGCAGCTTTCCAGCCACTCTTCCCCAGGCCTGTAGCATTGCATGGGGTTGTTGTGACCCAAGTGCAGGACCTGGCACTTGGACTTGTTGAACCTCATACAATTGGCCTGGGCCCATCGATCCAGCCTGTCCAGATCCCTCTGCAGAGCCTTCCTACCCTCAAGCAGATCAACACTCCCGCCCAACTTGGTGTCATCTGCAAACTTGCTGAGGGAGCACTCGATCCCCTCATCCAGATCATCGACAAAGATATAAAACAAGACCGGCCCCAAAACTGAGCTGTGGGGGACTCCGCTTGTGACCGACTGCCAACTGGATTTGACTCCATTCACCACGACTCTCTGGGCTCGGCCGTCCAGCCAGTTTTTTACCCAGCAAAGAGTGCACCTGTCTAAGCCACGATTCGCCAGTTTCTCCAGAATACTGTGGGAGACAGTGTTGAAGGCTTTACTGAAATCCAGGTAGACAACATGGACAGCCTTTCCCTCATCCCCTAGGCAGGTCACCTGGTCATAGAAGGAGATCAGGTTGGTCAAGCAGGACCCGCCCTTCATGAACCCGTGCTGCCTGGGCCTGATCGCTTGATTGTTGTGCACGTGCCCTGTGAGTGCCCTCAAGATGAACCTCTCCATAATCTTCCCTGGCACCGAGGTCAGGCTGACAGGCCTGTAGTTCTCCGGATCCTCCTTCTGTCCCTTCTTGTAGATGGGCGTCACGTTGGCAAGCCTACTTATTGGCATTTAGTTTCATGTAAAGGAGATCAATGCTTCCACAGAGCTTGTGGTTTGAGTGGGTGGTTATTTCTTTTTTTGTTTTGCAGGAGTAAGTCACGCCAACATCATAGCAATTTTCTTCCAAAAGCAATCTATTAATCTATTTCTGATTAATAGACGAGTGAAGAGTTGAGAATGTTGGCTATTTTAACGTTGATGTTATTATAAGAAAAGTTAAATCTTTTTGAATTGGTGGGTAATTTTATTTCTAATATGCTGTGTTAGGCCTTGCTTACCATTACATGTGCACTTTGGAAGTTTTAGTGACAAAAGGAGCTATTTTTAAATAAGCAAACAGTCAAAACATTCTTGTCTTTCTAAGTTACATGAATTTTTGTATGCACTAATCTAATAAATGTCCAAAGAGTCAGCAGCATTTCTATTTTTGCTTCAGTTAGATATTTGATGAAACCAGCATCTGAAATCTTGGTCTTGAATCAGACAGCTTTTTTGCTTTAAAAAGGTGTTGACTACAATTTATTGTATGTTTCACCAATGAAGTGTAAAATCTTAGCATATTGCATGATAAGATTGTTTTCTTTTCTGGAATTATCCTTAGGTCACATTTCATGGAAAATCTACTTCACTCTGAATCTAGCAGGATTCCTGTGTAGGAGGTGTTGGGAAGCTTGAAAATGTTTCCATAGATACAAAGCAGAGCCATAGCAGCAGCATTCAGCCAGGCCATAGAAGCTTTGAAGTGTTTTTCTTAACTAACAGTGGGCTGTAAAATTCTACCAGAATGGCTTTTGTCTAGTTCTTTTTTCCCCAGAATATCTCCATTGGTGAAAATTGGCACAGTTGCACTTGTATCAATGGAGTTATACGAGCTTATAAACTTTAATAATGCTTCTAGATAATTCTGTAAGGTAAGAGAATGCATCTACCTAAGCTCATATCCAGCCACTCTGCCAAACTTTATTTAGTTATCCATAATGTGTTTTCTATATAAACATTTTGACATTATGGATGACTGAGTTTAATACCATTCCTATTCAGTATAAAGTTACTTGCAGCAAAGAAAATGAGAATAAATATGAAGTTAGGATAACTTATTTTTATGTAAGAACTCTACTTTTTCCTTTATTTTCTCTGTGTTCTGCTCTTGCTGCCAACAGTTTCACTAAGCTCCTTTTTTTTCCTGTTTTATTTTCATGTTTACCACTTTTCCACCACCTCTGTATTTCTTTCACATACTCTTGCTATCCTTTCTTTATCTGTATGTAATTTATAAATAGACCGCAAACTATTCCCTTTACCTCTAGTACGTCCTTGTGAAGAACACAGGGACCTCCCTGAAATGAAATACAAAGACTTGATAAAGTATATAATTGTTCTTGTTATTGAATAGCTCTACTCTTCAGATATAGGCAAAAAGAAGTGGCTCTTCTCCCAGAATTCATTGATCTCAAGACAAAATGGATAAATGGGACAGACCCTGGCTGCCAGGCTGCCCTGCCCGATGCGGGAAGCCCAAGCAGGGTGGTTTTTTTTGTTCGGTCGGTTGGTTCTGGTTTGTTTCAATTTTTTCTGTTATTTCCAAAATTGCAAGGCTTTTTCCTGCCAAAGTAGTTTAAGGTTATCTCCATTCTGTTTGTAATGCTCTTGAATTGAGCAGGTTCTTCTCATTCAGCCATTGGCACCTGTCGACACAAAGAAGGAGCAGTTTGCTCTTGCCTCTGCTTTAGCGCTGTCTCTGCCTTTTGTGGCACACTTTGCTCCTATAAGCCACGTGAGAATACATGAAATTCTGAAACTGCCAACAGAACAAGGCCATCTTTTTCTTCAGATATGCCAGTAGTTTTTCTCAGTATTAATCATAACCTTATACCTTCTGCCTATCTAAATTTAAATAGCAACACACCTACAGGTAAAGGGTCCTGAAAGGAAGGAGGTTACAAGGCACTGATAATACATTTTCTATAGAATTTCAAAAGAGGACAGAAAATTATTGGAAATCACCACAGGTAGAGTTCAGTAAATTAAAGAAGCCTTACTATTCAAAATTGATTTTTTTTTTCTTTTTTTGTGGTTTATCTTGGCAGTTTCTTCTGGTTCCTTGTGGGTAATTCTCATCATACAAATGCCATTTGTTTTCCCCATCAGTTATTTCAGTGAAGTTGTATGGAGTTTTTCGACATGTTTTTCCAGACAGTTGTCTTAGGGATGGAACTGAATGTGTGTAACATCTCCTGAATAGAGTATCAACATCTCATTTTTAGATAGAAGGGCAATGACAGAAAATACTTCTATTAGGTATTTTAAGCTCTTTTCTCTAACATCTGTGGTCATGTAAACACTGATGGTGCGATAAAATGCCATCAGCTTGAAATAGGTATGAGTGGGTAAATATGGCAGTGCTACTTCATTTCAAGTGGCCTATAGCTTTCAATTTAAAATTAGCCAAAAATCATGTGAATATTAAAAAGATGCATTAGCATATGCCCCTAGCTAAGTTACATTAAAAACCCTATTTAGTCCTTCTTAAGGAAAAGATTCACCAGCCACTGAGTTACCTTGATATCATCTTGGATTTAACCTTCCCACCCCAGCTGTAAAATAAGATGCAAGGGAGGGGCTGGAAGAGAAAAATACCATCTAACTGAAATTGTAGTTTTGAGAAAAAGGTGTGCTAATAACAAGAATTTTTCCCTAGGGCTGGAAGATGACTTGTTAAGAGTTTGTGTATATAAAGAGGTCACTGCTCTGAAATTTTTCATTCCAGAGTATAAAGTAAATGAAAAAGAGCGGTAGAGCACAGCAAGATAAAAACATGGGCCAGTGATCAGAAAGTTGATTATAATGTCAATAAGGGTGTCTTCAGTAATTTTTGCTGCCAAATGCCTTCAGTACATACAAAAAAAAAGATTAAGAGAAAAAAAATAAGCATAGAACAATATACTTGGTTTCTTTTGCAAAGTATATATATAGTAATCAACATACTCTAGTGTGGATGTGTCAGTGAATATTTGCTGTATAGCTTTACCTCAGGAACTCTCTGCCCTGTTTCTGTCAAGTCAGACAACAATGCCAATGTATAAAGCACAAAGAAAGAAGAAAAACAGGATTATATCGGAAAAATACACACACAGTGATTTTTATATTGATTAACTTACTGTTACTGGCTTCTGAAGTAAAACAGCTGTGTGGAAATATTTATAGTATGGTAGGTATTTTGATCAGTTCAGTAATTAGGAATTTTCACAGCAGGGAAAGGGTGGCTATTTAAATATTTTATACAGATTTAAAAGTCTCTTGGCTAGAGGCATTAGAATTTTGTTCTATACATATATTTGCAAAGACACAAACGTTATATTTCCTATTGTGTTTTGTGGGGCTAATTATAACTCCTTGTTCTATGTGGCTGTTCCTTAGTCTTTTGCTCTCACTATGCTTCTAGTAGAGTACATGAAAGAATGTATGCCGTAAGGAATAGAGGAGTGCCACCACTGAATTAGTTGGAATGAAAACTACAGGCAAAAATAAAGCATAGACAAGGTTCTTTGAAAATACAGAACAGGATTTAATTGAGGACAAGGATGTCCTTGTCTGGGTAACCAAAAAAAATTTCTTTATCTGAAAGTTTATTTGTTTCTAATTAAATAAGAAAAATATCGCAAGCAACTACATTCTTTACTTGAAAAAAAGAAAAAGTCATCTTTGTCAAATTGGGAATATGTTTCCAGGGCTATAACTTGGAAAAGCTTACTCCAAAGTTTTTCACTTGCCCATGTGGAAAGCTGTGCATGTTGTCCCCCATCCCAAACTAAAATATGATAGCTTGTTTAATCATTGTTACTTGTCTACCTTCTTCAGGTCGTCACTCATGATGCTTGGACAATGCCATGTAATGTGATTCTATGTAAAAAATTGCAGCTGAACTTCACTAGATGTTTTGCACGTATGCACAATAAAGAGACAGACACCTGGTGACCCAAGAACTTCCCAGTCTTAGGCTTTTGTCCTATACATGTTTAGGTCTGTACATAACAGTATTGATTTTACTTTGGGCAAGTTCTACTTACAATTAGGCATATAGATAACATTTTAGTTTTCATATCAAGAGGGGCCTCTGTTCTTTTCTCAGAGCTTACTCTATTGTTCATCCGACAGCACCTTTGTTTGGTCACCTTACTAGTGGGTCCATTTATAGGTTCTCAGTGCAAAAGAGGTCAATGTACTAATTTTATTTGTCACCATGTGACAGAAGTACCCCAGTGGGCATTTACTCCAGAAACCCTACTATATGCTAATTTTAACCCTAATACGTGTTAATTTTAACCCTAATATGTGTTAGTCCAAGATAATTTGTTCACATGCATGTAACTTGAAAGTTGACAGCTTTCACCTGATAAAGAACAGCTGACAGTGAGGAAAGGCTGAGGGACTTGGGAATTTTTAGTCTGGAGAAGAGAAGACTGAGGGAGGATCTTACTAACGCTTATAAATACTTAAGGGGTGGGTGCCAGGAGGATGGGGCCAGTCTTTTTTCGGTGGTGCCCAGTGACAGGACAAGAGGTAATGGGCACAAACTTGGTCATAGGAAGTTCCATCTAAACATGAGGAGGAGCTTCTTTACTTTGAGGGTGGCAGAGCACTGGAACAAGCTGCCCAGAGAGGTTGTGTAGTCTCCTTCTCTGCAGATATTCAAAACTCACCTGGACACATTCCTGTGCAATCTGCTCTAGGTGAACCTGCTCTGGTGTGGTGGTTGGACTAGATGATCTCCAGAGGTCCCTTCCAACCCCTATCATTCTGTGATTCTGTGATTCTGTGGCAGTATAATTCATGGAAAAAAGATATTTCTTTTGTCTGCCTGGGAATCCTAACCCTTTTCCTGTACAGGGTTCAATAAAATACACAGGGGAACTAAGTGAGAAGTTAAAAAATCAAGGGGGAACTGGGGACCCTATGCTGGCATTGACAGACTGGCAGACTGCATAGATTTCCCTCTTAAAGAAATAGAATTCTTCTTCTGACTGAAGTTTAACTTTTTCGACCCTCCAAAGCATAGGTGAAATACATTTGTGAAAGATTCTAGCTCTCTGAGTATGTCTGGCTGGCCTGTTTTATGAAAACTGTCTACTTACCCCTGTAGTTGCAATAGCCTCATGAAAAGATAGGACTAATCTCACTTGCTTGGCAAAAGAAGTTTTAAAGATGTTTTGATAGCTCTAATTAGTAGGTTTCTAGATAGGTGATTTCATTCTCTGTCATAATAAAGTTTATTGGATTCACTGCCCTCATTAACTTAAGTTTTTAGTTAAATTTGTACAGTGATATTAGCAAAGAATAGCATCCAGCTTCTGGCTCAGTATATTTTATTAGATGTCTACAGGGCTTTCATTTTTCTGGGTTATTGCTAAAGCGCATCATGAAAAAGGAGAAAAACCTTACTAAAGTGACAAAGAAAAGCCATTGCATAAAAATTTGCATTCCTCCTTGCGAAAAAGGCAGCACTACGTGTTTTCTCCTTTGGAGGTCAAAGCATGAGATTTTGAGCAAACCAATATTACTTCTTGTTTAATTATATGTAACAAAGTATAGTGAAGATCTATTTGTTCATGTTAACAAGAGTGGACATTTTATAGACAAGTAAATTTCATGGAGCAGTGGATATATTTTCAGACTGAAAATTCCAGTCATCCATGAAATTAAAGAGAAAAGGGTTACCTTTAAAGGGAAGTTTGGCAATTACAGATCCTGTCCACCTCTTCCAATATATTTTGCTATGCAAAATTTTTATCACTTTTAATAAACCTTTTGACATTGTATTTGTTGGTATTACCAGTATAACTAAAGGTGTGGTAGGAAGCCTGTTTAAATAATTCTGCTAGTAGAAGTCTATGTAAATTTCACTCTAGAAATAAATTTGCCATATGTTTCTGGGAGTCAACCATCATACAAGGTTTTAACTGTGTAAAGTCAGGCAACAATACAGTAGGAGTTGCATGGATAATAAAAAATCCTATTCAGGGCTTTGAAAATGTTCTTTGCAAGGTCTCCTGGCTAATGTCATACTTCTATTTTTGAACAACTACAAATGCTTGAAGATATTCTGAATGTTTTATTTAAAGAAATGAGGGACTGGTTCTGTAAAAATTTCCAAAAAGGAGTGTTTAAAGTTAGTCACAGAGGTCTGTAGTTCAGACGTCCATAAAAATCACTGTATTTTTGAAGATGCTTTAAGCTCCTAGAATTTCTGTGATTTCAATAGGAACTGCTGCTGATATTCATACTACTTCAATGTGAGTGTTGTGTAGCAAGCTATTTCCTTCTAAACCAGTTTAGAAGGACAGACCAAATTGCTGACCACGATTTCTCTTCACTAGACAGACAGATTGAGTAAGATCAAGACTCAGTCTTTAAGTAGAGCCAGGTTGTCACAGGTATACAATCAGGGCAAGGGGGCGTCTTTATATGAAATTTTCTGTAACTTCTGATATTGTCTGGTTTTGGAGCACTTGGAATGGAGGCATTTTCCATTATCTCACCAAGAGGGAAAAAAATTGGCTTTTGGATATTGAAGAGAAGTATTCATGTAAGTCCTACAATTCATTGTAACTCCAGCTGTCAGCAGTCCATCTGTTTTCCCTGCCATCACAGCTCCAGTAGGTCTGCCAAGAACATAATGCAGTCTGGCTCCATATACGATCCTCAGTCTTAGCTTTCCCATGCCAAAGAGTAATCAATAAACCTGGTCAAAAGTTGTTAACAGAATGCCTTTTTGTGAAAAAAATGCTTCCTAGTGGGATTTCAGCGGTTTTGTGTATTCCCCACACTGAAACAAAAGATAGTATGTCATCCTTCCTATGCCACTGTAACTTTTACATAATACTAGCTAAAAAGGTATGCATACCTAACTGTATTCTGTAGTCCTGAAGTGCATTTATAGATGTTTTAGTGTTTCAGTTGTGAACTCCACCCCCATCTCAATTCAGGCTGAAAATAGATCGCAGAATGTCCACATTATCACAGGATGGAAGTCATGTTCTTACTAGCCCTATTTAATATGAAGTGTGTTTTGCTTTCTTACTTTAACTTCCTGTATTGTGCAGTTTTTGCAGCCCCAAAAGCCTCTGTGTTTTCCTGCAACAGCCTTCTCAGAGACCTTCTATTTCTTAAATGCAGGAATGACCAGTTACAAGACTTCCCCCATGCACCGCAGGGGACAGGTTTGAATTGCTTCTTCTTTCTTACTCATGTACAGAACTCCTTGATTGTCACTGAAACATAGCACAGGAGACTATATAAGTCTACGAACCTACGTTTTGTGGCACTTTGTGTTTGAACGAAGAAACTAAGTACTCAATACTGTATCGGATATTGCTCTACTCTGTCATTTTATGTCATTATAGAAGAGATGACTCCAGGTTGTTGTATTTGGGGGGTGGGAGCTGTTGCAATTCTCTTCTGTTAAAGAAGTTGTACTAGCTAGGCTTTCTTCATATTTCAGACCCATGTAGAAATCTTTCCATACTGAGACAGTCATTCTAGTGTGTATATGTATGTAGTTTGCTACTCATGGATGTTTATGATTACATTTACTATGTAAAATGTATGGTAGCCAAACTGAAACTGTGGACACAAACAATTCCATATTTGTGAAATATTTGTCAAATATATTGCTACCTTTCAAAAGTAATAAAATTTACAAACAATAATTTTAAATTGTTGATACCTTTAAGGCTAAAAAGAGCTCAGGTAGCATCCTGAAATTAAAATATCAGAGATCATCTCAAAGGAATTGAACTTTTTGCGCAAAATAGGATGGAAGTGTAGCATATGAAAAAGACAGCAATAATATTAATAAAAGATAAAGATATGTCTGAAAATTCCATCTGAAACTTTGTGATATGAGTTTACTAGTTTATAAGTTGCTGGCAAGCCCCACAAGACACTGACATGGATCACTGATAATCATAGAAGACTGTACTTTGTCTAGATTTTTGTGTTTTCAGGGAAGGCTTTTCATGCTTTCATATCAAATTACTGGCCCCTTCAACTCAAACTTCAGATGCATTCTGATTACCTTTCTTACCAAAGTGAAGCACCAGCAGGATGAAAAACACTATGTGAAGGGTAGTTGTCCATGGGTGGTACTTTCCTTATCAAAAATTAATGTTTTGTTATTATCAGGTGTCTTTTAGAAAGCATGACATATATTTGTAAGGAAAAAGCCCCTCAAGATCAATATCTATTGATATGTGAAGAATGATTTGCAATTATTTACCTGTGCTTGTGTGTTTAAGTACTATTTATATGCATAGACATTTAACAGGAAATAAAAAAGTTAAGTATTTTCCACAAAAGCTACAAATTTTAAAATATTGAAACAAAACCAAAGCATGCTCAAAATTTAGTGTTGTCATTTTGCACCTTATTAGTTCTGTAGGTATTTCCAGTTTTGTCTCTGTGTCAAATACGTTTTATGTAGGCATGCTCAATAATTTAAGGACACACATTTAAAGATATTAAGGTATTTGCATGCTTTAGAGAATGCTATTAACTGACTGTCTGAACTTTCAGACATATAGATGTCTTGATGAAAAAAAACAGTAATACTTTGCCACTTAACATGTTCAATGGAAAAATATGTGACATATTATAAGGTACTATGATAGTAGATAAAACACCAGTGCTTCAGACAGATGGATCCTCACTTGATGGTAAAGCCTTACTGAATTTGGCAATGCTCCACTGAAATAAATGAAATCATATTGATTTATGGTAATTGAGAAGCTGGCTAAAAAAATCACTATATAAATTTTCTATACAGTTTTATCTTGTTTAAGGTCATGCTTCCTGAGTGCAATTTCTTTCCCTTCTGATACTTTTTCCATGCTCTAATCATTTTTTTTCATAAATTATAATGGTTTAATTGTAATTGTAATTTAATTGTAATTAAAATTGGAAACTGAATCTGATGTCTCATACTAATAGTATCACTAGATTTGGATATCAAATACAAGGGCAAATTCCTGCAAATACACTATTTTATTTTTTAAAAGAGTTCTTAAATGAGAACCAGAAGTAATAGAGCAGATGAGGTTCTATTTTTAATCAGTTTTTTCAAAAAATTAGCAATTCTTAAAATAAAGGTAGTAGTTCTCAGCATGGTTAATTTACATTAGTACAAGATGGGACAAAAATTGTTTTTTTCTTCAAACTTGTTCGCTAAGTTGTTACCTCACTTCAGCGCATCCTAACCATTTGAAATCACAGGAGCTCTTGATGGGTAAGCTTCAGGGAAAACCCGAAGACCATCATGCATAAACCCAGTGCTCTGTAAGTATGTAAGAACGCTGGAGTTGGAGATCAGCCTGTCAGGTAGAATACGTTTGTGCTTGCTTATTAGAACTACTTACAACAAATACCAGAGGCGGGAAATAAAATAAAAAAGCCCCATGGAGTCAGAACTTTAACTAGGATAAATCAAGCTCGACAAGGCAGTGTACTCTGTTCAAAGATATGTCCTCAAGTTTTTCAATTAACTTATGTGTACTGGTCAGCCTATAACAAAACTTTTATAAAAGTACAGTAGCTGTGTTCATAGAAAATCAATAATTCAGGTAAAAAAATAAGAAACAAGACTCTTGATTGTTTCCCAGAAGAGTCCTTTGTTTTTTCCTTTTCAGTGTCTACATAACACTCCTAGATCAACCATCCTTGAGAGAAGAGCAATGTCATTTGCTTCCTCTCTGTCTTTGAATATCCAAAAGCTAGGCAGGCCCCTGCCTGTTAAAAAGACAACTGAGGTTTGAGTTTAATTAAGCAATTAAACTCTATTGCTTTGTAGTATTTGAAGCTATGAACAGCTGCTGAAACTGATTAAACACTAAGGCGAAGCCTGAGGTGTTTCATCAGTTCAAAAAGTCATTTTATGCCATGTAAGGAATAAAGTGATAAAGATTATTCTTGTCATTATATAACAAACTGTAATATAAAAATAATAAGATGAATTACTTCCACTCTGAGATCTTGAGGACTGGTCCTAAAGTTTCTTTCCTGGACTGTCTAGAGAGATGCTAGTACACTGTTGTGGTTTAACCCCAGCCGGCAACTAAGCCCCACACAGCCACTTGCTCATTCCCCTCACAGCAGGATGAGGGAGAGAATCAGAAGAGTAAAAGTGAGAAAACTTGTGGGTTGAGATAAAGTCAGTTTAACAGCTAAAGGAAAAACTGCACACACAAGCAAAGCAAAATAAGGAATTCATTTACCCCTTCCCATCGGTAGGCAGGTGTTCAGCCACCTCCAGGAAAGCAGGGCTCCATCATGCGTAATGGTTACTTGGGAAGACAAATGCCATCACTCCAAATGTTCCCTACTTCCTTCTTCTTCCCCCAGCTTTATATACTGAGTGTGACATCATATGGTATGGAATATCCCTTTGGTCAGTTGGGGTCAGCTGTCCCAGCTGTGTCCCCTCCCAGCTTCTTGTGCATCCCCAGCCTACTCGCTGGTGGGGTGGGGTGAGAAGCAGAAAGGGCCTTGACTCTGTGTAAGCACTGCTCAGCAGTAACTAAAACACCCCTGTATTATCAACACTGTTCAGCACAAATCGAGAACATAGCCCCATAGTAGCTACTATGAAGAAAATTAACTCTACCCCAGCCAAAACTAGCACATACACAAATGTCTGTATTTACTAGCCTCACAAATTAAATGGAACATACTGACATATTTTCTTCATCAGTCAAATCAAGGCTACTTTGAGACAAAAAATCCATTGCATAAAATGTAATACATACCCTATTTTGCCTGGAATATTGGGTAGACTATTCTTGGGTAATATTAAAACTGAAAAATAGTGGTAGTTCTCTGAAATCATTACTAGATTAATTAATCTGAAGTAATGCAATGACCAAGCAATGTACTGATGTTCAGGGGAAAATACTGAAATAATCAGTCATGTAACTTGTGTTGCCCTAGCTCTTTTCCAAACAAGGTACCCTGTGCAGACATTAAAAAATGTGACCTCACAATATCCCTCCAAGGCATATATGCATTTACTCTGTTATTTAATAGTTTGAAAAACTGAGGCATAAAAAGCATAAATGATTTGCCCAGGTTCATTGAAGTGTGCCACACCTATAAGACCCGATCTGCATATGCTTTTACTGAAGTGCTCTATGTTAAATATTGAACAACGCATCATTTCTGATTGAATCTGTGAAATGCTGTGTCTATGTAAAAACCACCAATTTTCATATCTAATATATATTTTGTACATGAAAGTGTATGTTTCATGAAATTATTTGTGCATATTTGTTGAAGACACAACTTAGGTATCGTTTTTACTCAAAAGAAGATTTTTACAGAGGTAATTTTCGTGAGCAGATGGGAAGAATGGAAAATAGCGATTTCTCCTGGCTGTGACTGGGTGGATTTTTTTTCCTCTCAAAGACTTGAGAATTGCCTTTCTTTGACAAATTGAATGAATGAGTGAAATAGCTGAGTAGTCCTTGGCTCGCATACTTCAAAGTTAGAGTTAGTTTTCATGCCATTATCTTCTCATGTTTTAACAAGTCAGATTCACTCACAAACTAGCTTGTATGCTGTACAGACAGAACTTAATGTGCTCCCAATCAAGAGCTTACATCTTTCTAATCAATTTAATGTAATTAAATACTAACGTGCAGCTTCTTTCAGATTACCACCTTCAATTTTGTGCAGCTCTTTGATGACTAAAAACTGCTGAACCCAGAAATCGGAAGTATTTCATTCTCCTGGAGAAGATGGCTGCTCATGGCTTGGATGGGCACGCTCTTTGCTGAGTGAAAAACTGGCTGGGTGACTGGGCCTAAAGAGTTGTGGTGAATGGAGTTAAATCCAGTTGGCAGCTGGTAACAAGGGATGTCCCCAGGGATCAGTACTGGGGCCAGTTCTGTGTAGTATCTTTATCTATGATCTGGACAAGGTGATTGAGTGCACACTCAGCAAGTTCGCAGACAACACCAAGTTGGGCGGGAGTGTTGATCTGCTCAAGGGTCGGAAGGCTGTTCAGAGGGATCTGGACAGGCTGGATCAATGGGCCGAGGCCAATTGTATGAGGTTCAACAAGGCCAAGTGCCGGGTCCTGCACTTGGGTCACAACAACCCCATGCAACGCTACAGGCTTGGGGACAAGTGGCTCGAAAGCTGCCCTGCAGAAAAGGACCTGGGGGTGTTGGTCAACAGCCGGCTGAATATGAGCCAGCAGTGTGCCCAGGTGGCCAAGAAGGCCAACGGCATCCTGGCCTGTACCAGCAACAATGTGGCCAGCAGGAGTAGGGAGGTGATCGTGGCCCTGTACTCGGCACTGGTGAGGCCGCACCTCGAATCCTGTGTTCAGTTTTGGGCCCCTCACTACAAGAAGGACATTGAGGTGCTGGAGCGTGTCCAGAGAAGGGCGACAAAGCTGGTGAGGGGTCTGGAGCACAAGTCTTATGAGGAGTGGCTGAGGGAACTGGGGTTGTTTAGCCTGGAGAAGAGGAGGCTGAGGGGAGACTTTATTGTTCTCTACAACTACCTGAAAGGAGATTGTAGCGAAGTGGGTGTCAGTCTCTTCTCCCAAGCAACAAGTGATAGGACAAGAGGAAATGGCCTCAAGTTGCACCATGGAGGTTTAGGCTGGACATTAGGAAAAAATTCTTCACTGAAAGGGTTCTCAAGCATTGGAAGAGGCTGCCCAGGGAGGTGGTTGAGTCACCATCCCTGGAGATATGTAAAAGATGTGTAGATGTGGCACTTAGGGACATGGTTTAGTGGTGGACTTGGCAGTGCTACGTTAAGGGTTGGACTTGATGATCTTAAAGGTCTTTTCCAAAGTAAAAAATTCTATGAGAATACGAAACATATTGTTGTTGCTTGTTTTGCTGCAGACCTAGCAAGATGTCACGTGCTGTTTAATGATCCCTAGAAACATGCTGAAATATCTTTTTTTCCCTGAACATAGAAAGGCAAGTCTCTCTTTTGCAGCCACAGTTTGCTGTCCTTGTAGATGTTAATTAGCAAACCTTCTGAGCTCTGTTAGTCTAAATTGACTTTAATCTTTGCTCGATTTATGGTACCATAAGCCTGATAGTGTTTTCTATCCTTGCCATTCCTGATTCAAGAAGGAATCTATCTGGTTCAAAAATGCCTGGGAACTGCTGGGGAGGGTACAGTAAAGGGCTACAAAGATGATTAGGGGACTGGAACATCTTTCTTATGAAGAAAGGCTGAGGGGCTTGGTTCTTTTTAGTCTGGAGAAGAGAAGACTGAGGGAGGATCTTACTAACGCTTATAAATACTTAAGGAGTGGGTGCCAGGAGGATGGGGCCAGTCTTTTTTCGGTGGTGCCCAGTGACAGGACAAGAGGTAATGGGCACAAACTTGGTCATAGGAAGTTCCATCTAAACATGAGGAGGAACTTCTTTACTTTGAGGGTGGCAGAGCACTGGAACAAGCTGCCCAGAGAGGTTGTGGAGTCTCCTTCTCTGCAGATATTCAAAACTCACCTGGACACATTCCTGTGCAATCTGCTCTAGGTGAACCTGCTCTGGTGGGGGGGTTGGACTAGATGATCTCTAGAGGTCCCTTCCAACCCCTATCATTCTGTGATTCTGTGTAACATGCTCCCTGTTTGGTATCATAAATAGCCTCCATGGGCTGCAGGGGGACAGCCTGCCTCACCATGGTCTTCACCACGGGCTGCAGGGGAATCTCTGCTCCAGCACCTGGAGCACCTCCTCCTCCTCCTTCTTCACTGACCTTGGTGTCTGCAGAGCTGTTTCTCTCACGTATTCTCACTCCTCTCTCCCAGCTGCAATTGCTCAGGTGGGTTTTTTTTTCCCCCACTTCTTAAATGTGTTACCACAAAGGTGCTACCACCATCGCTGATTGACTCATCCTTGGTCAGCGGCAGGTCTGTCTTGGATCCGGCTGGCATTGGCTCTATTGGACATAGGGGAAGCTTCTAGCAGCTTCTTACAGAAGCCACCCCTGTAGCCCCCCCACTATGAAAACCTTGCCACGCAAACCCAATACACTTACACAGGGACAGGGCACATGAATCTTTATGGCATCTTTGAAAATGCTAGCTCTTGTAAACAAGGATTAAGGTAAGTTTTAGTGTGGGGCCTGTGCTTTTGTTTGGATTTTTTTCCCAGTAAAAAGGGGAAACAGTGGTGAAGATTTACGTAAAATCACAAGTTGGAGAAACAACCCAGTCACAAACAAAGGTACAACAGAAGTAAGCAAGCTTCGTCTTTGGACATGCTCTTGAAGAGATGTTATGTGTGCAGGTGTGCTTGTGTGTATGTGTATGTATAACTGGAGTATGTTATTTTTTGTATAGGCGCAGCAGTCAAGATAGGTAGTATTTTTCTCCCAGAAGCAAGTGATAATAGACAGTAAATTTTCCATTATATTCTTACAGCATGGATAGCTAGGGAGTGTGTATGCCACCATCAGACAGGAGCATATATGATGAACACCAAATGTGCAGTATCACTTCCTGTTTCTGTAGCATAAAGACAGCAAAGGTATTTACATCCATTAATATGATGATGACCACATCCAAACTGATTCTAAATGACGTTAGAGATGTTGTATTTAGTTTTAATTTCTGAGACAGAAATACTGATGTGTTTTATAGTCCCTGAAAGTTTATTTCAGAAGGGTTTAGCTCACTGTCTGGTTACAGTAACTTGAAAGGTAGTCCTTTCAAACATGGTTTTTTTCATCTTCTTGTAATCACACAGAGACAATTAGTCAGTGCTTTGATTTAATTTAAAAAAAATCCCTTTGAAGAATTATTCTGACAATTCAGAACCTTTCAAGACCATCACAAACTCTATATCTAACTCCTTCTCAGCCTCCCTGATGTTACACAGCCTTCTCACTGGCTCCTGCAGCTCAGCCACCTGGTGCAGGAGGTCCTCCACCTGGGCACACCTTCTGCAGGCAGCTCTGCTGCCTGTCCCTGCCCCAGGAGAAAGGTCTAGACACTTCCTGCAGTCAGAGGTTTGCACTGCAGCCTCTCCCTTCAGCAGCTCCGTCTGGATGGAGGCTTTGGCCACCGCTGAGGTAGATGGTGCAGGCTCCCTTACAGCAGCCTTCCAGTACCTGAAGGGGGCCTACAAGAAAGCTGGAAAGGGACTTTTTACAAGGGCATGCAGTGATAGGACAAGGGGTGATGGCTTTAAACTGAAAGAGGATAGATTTAGATTAGGCATTAGGAAGAAATTCTTCACCATGAGGGTGGTGAGGCACTGGAACAGGTTGCCGAGAGAAGTTGTGGATTCCCCATCCCTGGAATTGTTCAAGGCCAGGTTGGACGGGGCTTTGAGCAACCTGATCTGGTGGAAGGTGTCCCTGCCCGTGGAAGGGGGGTTGGCACTAGATGATCTTTAAGGTCCCTTCCAACCTAAGCAATTCTATGATTCTATGATGATTCTATATATCTATACATTTTATTTTGCAGCATGTGTCGGCAGTTTATCAATAGCCTGTTAGTGGAATATTTAAAGAACTTCTAAACCACAAACCTATTACAGAATCACAGAATCATTAAGGTTGGAAAAGACCTGTAAGATCATCAAGTCCAACCATTAACCCAACACTACCATGCACACTAAACCATGTCCCGAAATTACAATACTATTGAGAACTTCCAGTATTTTTTCTTACAGTGGAAATTTGAACACAATACATATGATCTAACATTAAAAAAAAAATAAAAATCAAGTTTGATTTGTTTTTCAAACATTCTACACTGATTTCCTATTATTGGCAGCTGTGATGTTGAAATGAAACTGAACAAGGGTATAAGAGTGCTATTTAACAGTGCTGTGTAGAGAGTTCCTTAACATTTACTACGTTGGCACATACAAAGTATTCGCTTTTTATTACAATTATTAAAAAACAAACAAACAAACAAACTTATGTTAACTTTGGTTGCTTAAAAAGCCGGCAAATTTTGTGTAATGGCATTTATTTATTTTTTACTAGAGGAACTCTGTGTAACATTAGCATCCTCTGTAAAATCTGATTGTGGTCTACAAGTGCTTGTTTAAACCCAATAATGCCGTACTACTGTGGATACATTTACAGCTGAATCAGAATATTTCTTCTGGAAGCTATAATATCTGTCTGAAATTTTTGAAGAAATCTGACCTGTTGCCTTGTTTCTGGTCTAAGTCCTAGTTTGGACTTGATGTTTTTAGCTAAGGGAAAAAAAAAGAAGGAAAGAAAGGGAGCTGAAGACTCTGTCCCTGTCAAATCTAAACCAGGATTTGGTTAGACATAGAAGCAGTATCAAATGTCTAATAATGCCAGAAATGTTAATGCTTTGTGCTTTTTGCTTATAACTAGCTGTTTGGATTTGTCATCCCCAAATATAACTTAGACTACAAAGGCAATGCTCACAGAAAACATCTCTGGAGTTCATTGAGTTCTCTGTGATAGGTCCCTAAGTGTCATTCTCCTACTTACTTGGATAATATGCCTAGTGATAAATATATGGTGAGACAAAATATGAAATAGGTTTGAATTCTCTAACAGAGGTGGACAGTTTATTGAATCATTGAGTTTTCAGTAGATTAAAAATAATACTGACCAGCTCCACATCTCAATCAGCCAAACATCTTCCGGATTTTTTTCTAGCTGCTTCTAGCTATTCCATTTTTCTTGCATTCAGTTGGTTTCACTGCACCCACGTCTTTCCATTACTTTCTCATCCTATCTCTGTTTTCTGCTTGCCATTTTTCCCTCCACACTTCTCATTTGAACATTTCACTGTAACTCCACTATTAGTTCTTTCTCATTTCACCCAGTGAGCCAGACTGGGTTTTTTTTGTGCCAAAGGTGGTATGGTTAATTCTACAGCACCAATGTAAAATTAACATAAAATGCTGCCTAATAGGTTTAAGCAGTAAGTGAACTTCCAGAAAACATCCTATTCAAAATTTGCAGCACAGTGGAAGAGTAGTGTAGTACTACAAAAAGCATAAAGCTTTGTCATAGTGTGAAAATATACACTTAAAAAAACCCATAGCCTTACAAATCAGCCTTTGATTAGTTTTCTTTTATTGACAGAAACCAGAAGCAAGAATGACCTAGTGTCTTCAAACTGTACTTTTTTTCCTCCTAGACTTTTTGCTATATTTCACTTTGTACAATTTTCGAGAAAATAAAGAGGATGAGGAGGGCAAATCCTCCTATATAAAACTGATAAATCTTCAGCAGGTCATCTTCAAGAGTGTTGGAGTGAAATAAAGCCCATGTTTCTTTTCCTTTATATTGATCTAGCTGCGCTAATGGACCATTGGCTCTGCACTCTGTTGTTTCACAGGGTTTAGTTGAACTTGCTTTCTATCTAAAGATAGCTGCAGGTTGAGTAGCAGATGACAGTATTTTCCTCAACAATTTTCCATTTTCTTTTACAGGAGCATTTTTCCCAAAGTAAATACTTTCTACATATTTATAATATTTTCTGGCTTTGGTTCATTTTTTAAGCTAGCAATCACAAAAAACCCACCACGAAGAGCAGGCTACCAAATCCTGCTGTCACTGTGTGCACATGATGGGTACTTATTTGATCTGATATTGGAATTTTTTTTTTATTCTGGAATCATACAGCCATTTGAATTATACATCTTTATTAATGGCAATAAAAATAATCAGATGATTACTATGAAAAGAGATTGGTTCTTTTTAAGCAGCCCTTCATTGGTATCGTTTTGTGCATGCTTTAATTCAATTATTAACCTACAGAGACTGTATAAAAGGCCAGCTAGTACAACCAGTGAAGTGTTGGATTTTTTAATTAATAGACACTCAAACAGCTACTTCCTGGGTTTTGTTTCCCATGGAATTATATGCATGAAAATGTTACATTTAATTGCCTGGAGTGAAAGCGCAAACCTCTTTTCTTAATTTTAATTAGGAAATATTTCCCCTTTTAGAGTGCCCTGTGAATACTCCGTGGCAGATAATCAGAACTGAAACATCATTTGTTCTATGCTTGCTTCAAAAGTATTTCTTTGATTACGAATAAACATTTATACTACATTAACTCCAAGAGATTCCATGTGGGTTTGAGGATGAAATTGCACTGGATTCTTTGCAAATGGAGATGAAAATTCCTGAGACACAAATTACTGGAACAGAAGACAGGATGGAGAAATAATATACAAGCAAATTAACTGCATTCTTACAGATGTCTGGCAAAACTGATTGGTTTGTCTTTTTTTTATCTTAGGTAAAGGGAAATGTAAAGTAAAAATTTTATCCTTGGAGGACATTCCAGTATTTATCTATTTCAATTTCTTAAAACCTGGATTTCCTGATGGAAAATTAATTATAGTGGATAATTTCTGGCTAACATGAATAGTTTAGTTTGGTTCAGCTTATAAATAGTTGGTATAAAACCAAAACTATCTCAAAGATAAGACAAGGGGAGCACGAAGAAAAGATAAATAAGCCTGAGTTCTGATAGTTGTGGGGGGTGACTGCTGGGCATGATACATGTTGTCAACTGGAAGGAAACAAATAGAAAAGCAAAGAAGGATGTAGCAGCCCTGAAGCATATTGCCCAGAAGTGGAGGAGAAAAAGGCGTGACATGGTGTCTGTATAGGACTGCCTCATGTGCAAAAGCATCTCACTGTGGCTCCACATGAAAAATATTACAAATGTGACATGAAATTTGCTTTCAAATTTAAACTAATATTCTTGGGAGAAATGTATTAATCTCTTCAATCATCTCTAATTATGACAGCAGTATCATAGTATTTCTCTTCTATGCTATACTATTGCAGGTTCTTCTCTACTGTCACTCTATGTTAATAGTGACATTTTATTGATAATTATTATGAGCTTTTTTCTTTATTTCCTTGGAAAGACTATTAGAAGAAAGCAACCGTGATCACATATACCTTCAGTTTACCTGATAATTCTTTCTTAAGCCTCCAGATATACTGTTGCCTGAGTGATTATTTCTTAAAAAAAAAAAAAAAAATTGGTTTTGAGTATCTTGTCATAAATTGCTATGAATCTTAAGTTTTGGAGAAGCGCTTTTTACTGGATACCTTTGTTGTAGTGTATAAACCTGCAATGCTAAAAATCAGTAAATAAGCTCCCAGTTTTGAAATTAAAGTATTTGTCCTTTCTGGAGAGCACTACGAGGGAAAGGATTTCTCAGTTCCTTGTCTCCCTTTATTTTATTGATTATGGACTGCTTGCTTATCTTGTTTTGTCAGGTTTGAAAGTCAGCTTTAAAAATTCAGTAGTAACTATGTTTTCCTGAGATGAAATTACAGATTAAGACATTTTCGTTTATTTCTTTGCTATTAAATTCCTATCATTTTGAGTTTCCTTTAGAAAATTATCTTCTTCCTCTCCAAGTAGCTGTATATATAATTGATCATTATATTTATGAGGTACTCACATTTTGTATAATGTAAAAACAGTAAATGTAAAATATAGACACTGTATTGAGATTCTTAAAAAATTCATGTGAAACAGGGGAGAGAGAAGGAGGGACACAGATCCAAACCAAGAGTTAGCAAGTGACATGGAAGAGATTCATATTACTCCAACAGTGTTATACTTAGAGATATATCAGGATAGAAATCTAAATAGGCTTCTTAAATGACAGCAGAAATGAACTGAGTAAAAGATTTTTAAGCAGCAGGTGTAGGCTGTCTCAGCTACATCTAGACAAGGCTCAAGAAAGACACTTCAAATATATTTCACTCTTCAGTTTTGTAAAATAATAATAATAATAAAAAACGCAAGTTTAAAATCATCCATCATGTCTTACACAGGCAGTGTGGGCTATGGCAGGCAGGTGTAATTATGCATTCTAAAACTGCTTGTGGGCTGCTTGTGACAGACAGTTTGCTTGCAACCCTGCTAAGCGAAAATTACAATTATCAAGCATTTGATCCAAAGGGCTTGTGCTGTTGTTGTGAGGCTTCACAATACAAAAGGGCACTGATTTTATAAAGTGTTCTAGATGAAGAACTACAGCCACCACATGGCATCCCAGCAAGAGGCAGCTTTATTAACCTCACACATGTCTCCTGAAGAGATCTCCTGAATGAAAAAGTAAGTTCTCATAGCTTGGGCACAGATCTTGTGTTCTCCTGGGTTATGGCATTGGTGGATAAAAGGCAGCCAATTTTAGAATTCCCTCCAGGTAGTTTCTGAACTTGTCAAAGATAGGGCCAGCACTACTTTGCCAATAGCATCAGGCTTTTTTTCTTTTTTTTTAGTCAGGAAGCCCCACTGACTAAAATTGTCAGTGTGAAGATGTTTTCATACAATAGGCTCCCCATTCCTGTTAGCCTCTAGAGGGCTACTGCATCATGTTTATAGATGCACCAGCAGCTTTTGTTAGTCACCAAAATAAAGGCGACATTAAATGGCATCCAAAGCTACCCAAATATCCTTTGACATTTGCATCTGTCAGAAAGCAAAGAACAATTGCCAAAAGCAAACAGTCCTCTTCTTGCTCCCTGTGGACCAATAAATAAGGAAAGGGATATGGCTTGCACTGCACCTAAAGGTCAGCACTACATCTGATTATTGGTGGGAGACTTCAGTCAAATTCCTCCCACAGGACACCTGGCTACTTCCCACAACTACTTAGATGCTAGGGATTTTTATGCCAAGTGCATCTTTTGTTACTGCTGTCACAGCACAACTGAGGAGACTGGCAGTCTGGGGGTTTCTCAGTCCAGACCAGTCCAGTAAAAGCAGAGTTCTCACTACTCAGAATCAAAAGGGCACCCATTGAACAGTTAGACTAACACACTTCAGACTTCTATGATTCCTGTGTAAAGAGGTAATGGCTCTGTGAATCAATAGTAACTCTTAAGTAATCTTGAAGTGCAGCCTTTGGTAAAGGACTGTGTCACCATGCTAAGGAAATGTAATTACCAATGCAAGATGTATCTATAATTAAAAAATAAAAAAAAAATATATATATATATAACTCTATCACAGTAAAGCTACTTGGGATTTAAGAAACAGAATCATTCTAGGTTGTGAAGCTCTAAAGTGAAGAGTTAACTTGCAAAATAATTGGAGCTAAAAATATCCCTGCCAGACCCACCTGATCATTTGAATAATGCTCTCATACCATCACTGCCATGCTCAGATTCTACTTCATTCAAGCTGCTGTCATCTGTCTCTTCCTCTTGACTGAGTTTTCCAGAGGGGATGGAAGGGATAGCGGCAGCCCTCGCCCCTTACCAGAAGACATCGCCTTCTTCAGTCAGCACCACTTGCACTCCTGCCTCCCGGCCTGGGAGCTGAGCAGTGACACGAGGTGACAGAAAGGCAGTGGGATGCTCAGCAGGTGGAAGAGAAGAGAGATGCCTGCATCCTGAACTTTCTAGGCAATTACCTCCAGATCTACCAGGCTTCTGGAGGGTGTATGTTGATCTGCATTTATAATGTCCTCATTAAACAAGGTTTCTTTAAATGAGTTTACCTTCCTTGAATACAGGTAAACTGCTAAGAAAAGACAGATGCTGCAACCTGTATTTCAGTGATGGAAAGAAGACATGCAATGAATGGCACACCAGCAATGACACCGTTTTGTCTTGCACGTATCCTGCAAAATATGACTAACTTCAGCTGCTCTGATCAATTCTTCGCCTTTTAGAGCTATTACTTACTAGTTGTTGTGAGGGGTCAGCACAGGCTGGCAGGTGCCTCCAGGCCTGTAGGTCCATGCCCTCCCCTCCCTCCCCCTTTCCTCCCCTCCCTTCCCCACTCCTCCCCCTCTCCTCTGCCTCTCCTCCCCTCTCTTTCCTCCTACTCTCCTCCCTGGCTGGGGCAGTCCCACCGTGCCTGAAAGAGCCAAGTGGGGCAGGACTGGGGCCCAGGGGAGCCGAAGACTGGCAACTTCCAGGTGAGGTGCCGACACGGCGAGTGCCAGGCAGGTTGGGAGGTCGGGTGGCAGGTCCGGGCAGCGAGGCTGGTGGCCAAGCTGGGCTCAGGGCTGTGAGGCAGCTCCCGAGCATGGTGGGAGGCCCCTCTCACCAGGTGGCTTCTGGCAGCCCCCGGCCGGCTGGGCTGGGCCGGGGGGAATGCTGATGGCTGAATTCCAGCCAGGGCCCCGATGGCTGCGATATTTTACTTGTACCTGCCCTGGCTGAGAGTGCCAGTCGTTAAAAATCTGATGATCAGTTCAGTCAGAAGCTGCCAACAGTTTAAAAGATCAAATATGGACTGCTGCTGATTGACGATCAGTGTGTAGAGATGTCGAGTTAAAAGCCCAGAAGCACTGCAGCGCTACTCCCACCTTAAAAGAGGAAAAGTTTGGGATGGAAAGCATCTTGCTGGGGGCATCAGGCACTGCCCTCTTCATCTCTGGCAGCCATTCGAGCTCCTGGCCTGTCCTGCACCTCGTCTCCAAGGGGGGGCTGCCAGCCCTGCCCATGGGTCTGCTTGGCCTTCCTCCTGCAGGTCTGCCTCACTGTTCAGGCACCTCCCTGCCCTAGGGAGCTTGTGATGAGTGAAACAGAACGACATCTTTTCTAAAATGAGCATCTTTATTATGATAAGCAACAAAGCATCAGAGGTAAATATGAATTGTTTTTAAAAAAACCCTCCCAACACAGGTGTCTTACCCCTCAGGCAACTGTGGGTCCATCAAGAGTGAAGCTCTTGTGGGTGTCCCTCCTGCTATGCCAAGGTAACCTCAACTACACATATTCCCTTATGCACCAGGAGATTTCCTCAGAGGGAGGAGGGAGAAAGTTAACTTGGTTGACTGAAGCAATTTAGTAGGCTGTTTGGGGGACTAAGCTACAGTTGCTAGAGTCAATTGATTGGGTATTGCTCCTTAAAGGAAAGGGGGGAGGATGAATGAAAGGTGGTATTATCAAGGACTCATCACTTCTAGCTGGAGTAGATGGAATCATAGAGGGATTTATTTATTGAGTGCTGACATGCACAAATAGAGTAATCCATGGAGGAGGATCCAGCAGCTGCATTGGGAAGATTGGAGAATTCAGCTTTGAATGACCTCCTAGTAGGCTCTTTGCCTATTGTCAGAAAAGCCATAAACTCCGAGTTTATTGGAGTGCTTCACAGTGGGAACGGGAAAGAATTAACAAGGCTAAAGATAAAATGTTAGTTCTGAGTGGATGTTTTAGTCTTATTTAGGTGTGTTACTTCCTTTTCCTGTCCTTCAAAGTTCCTGTCCTAGTGGAAATTACTTCAGTCCTGTCACAGTGCAAGTTCTTTTGGCATATTTTTCTTTTAATAATCTTTCTTAGAGCTAGGATTGTTTTATGCCCCAGTCTTAAGTGTCTTTCCCAACCTGGTCACCAGATTTCACCTAAATCAGTTTATTTTTATGCCAGTATTACTCTACAAACCTCATAGCTTTTCAGGTGCTGTCATTCTGAAGATGGATGTTAAATGAGCTCTCTACTTTTATCTTCAAAGAACTGGAGAATCTTGTAAATCCTCTCATCCATTTTGGTGCTATGCTGAAAAATGCAAGACAGGAAACCTACCCCTCTCTGATATACAGTAGATTACTTAAGGGGCACAACCCTGATGGGTAGCCACAGTCAAAATGTGGGGTAAAAAAAAAAACCTGGTGGGAGTTTCTGTCTGATTTCCATTTCAAGCTGCCAGAGATGTTAGCTATTTTCTGGTTTTGTTCTTCATCTGTCAGAGCTGCATGTACTGTCACACTCTCTTTCTCTACCTCTCTTTCTCTGTCTTTCTTTCTCTACTATTTCAGCTTTGAGAGATAGCCTAGTTTACATCCTTACCATACATGGGAGCTGATTAAACTAATGAGCTACACTTTATTCTGATCTATTTTATCTATTTTTGCAGCAATCACCATGCTGTTTCTTATTTGAAAGTATCCTCTACACTTTGACAAAAATGGAGACATTTATGCTAAACTTCAGTCACACAGTCCGGATAGTTATGCAGAAAACGATTGAAATAAAATAAACACCCAATGCTTTTAACATCAGGGTACAATCTTTAAGGCTCTATACAAGCGTGGCTATTAAATCCGTATCGTTCTCATACTAGTGTGTCATTTAGATATTTCATTAATCATAGTTAAATAGCTATTAAAAACTTTTAGATGCTTTCTGATTTCTCTGAGGGGTATCTATGGTTTTCATTACATATTTATGGTATATCCAATAAACAGTATTTTGTAAATTCAAGGAAATGTCACTACTTATTAGAACAATATCATAACAAAGAGCCTTAAGTGAATCACATGAGGTGACATGCCAGGAGTCTGTCAATAGCTGAAGGAGCTAGGGATGAGTCAGGAGTACTAACCAGTTTTGGTCACATACTCCCCTGTCAGACACATAAACTCCCCCTTGCATCCCAAGAAGAAGCATTACTATGGTGTGGAAGTACCAGGCCACAGTGACTGAAGTACACTGTCATTTCATTGTGCTTGTTAAAGCAGTATGACCCGCCTTAAGCATCCTGGTCTTTTGAGTTATTAGCTTTACTTTAGTAACAGATCATTAGTAAGACAAATGACTTAAGTTTACTCCTCATTTTTGTGCTCCCAGTACACTATGTTATCATGGCTGGGGGGCCACATTAGGGTCTCAGTAAGGGTTTCAGCAGAAAGCTACTAGAGAATAACTTGATTTCAACTGGGGAATTGCAGTACCAGGACTAAGCGGCTCAGCAAACATGCAAGTATGAAGAGTCTGTGTGAGACAGTGTCTCATGACAACAAGGCCACCTTCTGATATCAGAAGGTTTTGGTTGGGAAAGCATTTATTTTGAAGTCAAACTACTAAAGGTCTGTGTAAGTTAGAATATTGAGTGTTTTTTATTAAAAACTAAAAAGTTCCATTCAAGATTCATTTATCATGTGGAAAAATATTTCTCAATCATTCTAATATTTATCAGTGGGCTGATAAATATTGGATTTATCCATGGCTTTCTTCCACGGCTTTGTAAGGACATGGTCAATCACCTACAATCTTTTGTATTTCTTTAATGCCAACTACATTTTCTGGCAGATAAATCTCTTTAGGAATATTTATATGCTGACACCTAGTGGCTTTAATTTAAATATTGCTTGTAGATAGCCAGTGATATATTACTTCATGCCCTGTCCATTTCTTGGAAGTAGTGGTTCGAATTATATTGAACATGTATTTTTTTCTTTCTTTTTTATTTTAAATGAATGGACACCTGTTTGAGTCATAATACTGACTTGATTTATGTGTTACATTAAGGTTTATTACTATTAATTGTGCCTACAATGAGCATAAAAACATTCAGACATCTTTTTTCAAAGCCAGCATTAGAAAAGATATTTATGTGCTTCAGCTTTTTTTTCAGTGTGTATTTTAGTCTAGCAGAGTCCTATTCAGTCCAGAGGAACTCTTCAAAAGAATAGACTTAAGATCTGATGACAGGTCATTGAACTGTAAGATCTAGTATTTTCACATCTAGTAATTAATAAAGTGCAAACACAAAGAAGTAACTTCGTTCCTGTCTAAGGGCGACCATTTTCATGCACTTAAGGTGAAAGTAAATGTCTCATTTGATTCAAGGAGTGGGGAAATGTGTTGGGTTGACATAGAACCCCAGAAAAAATGTTCACTTGAGCCTGTTGAACTTTAGATCTTGGTTTAACTCTCTGTTTTTTGATTACTAAATTTTTTTTCCCAGTATGCACCACATTCTAAAAAGGTCTCAGGCAGATAAGCGATCTCAATTGTAATGAAGGTTTGCTATAGGTAATGAAATGAGAAAAAAACAAAAGTAAAAGAATGTTTTAAATATTTACATGCAAGGTTAGAAAAGTAGTATGTTCAAGCAGCTTTCATTGTGGAGGGAGACTGTATGCTGGAAGTCTAACTTTTATTATGTTAGTGTTACTGTTGTCTTAAGGGCCAAAATAATTACTAGACAGATGTAAAAAGTATAATAAAACACATTTATTAGCTAAGAACCACAATATCATTGAGAACTATTTAATATTTACAGGGGTTTTTTTTCCTTATTGTCTTGTACTACAGAGAGGAGCAAGATAATGATTACAGTAAATGTAACTTTGTAAGTTTGTTTTATTTAAATGCCCCTTAAAATCCTGTGTAGATTATTACCTATTTCATTAGGTTTTTTAGGGCAGTGTAAATATTCCCTGTTTTCTGTTTGACCCTGACTTTGAAAAAAGCCCAGCATGAATTATTTTATGATAATAATAGCAATACATTGTGTTCATTTTATACAAGCACTTTTGAATACTTGATGAAGACTCAGATCAGTCAGCTGGTCTTTTAAAACTGACTTACACTCTGACAGTCTTGCCCTCCAAGACTCCATTTTTTTCCCCTGAACACTGTAAACCTTTCATTTTAACATTGGGTAAAGGTGCTTCCAAAATCTTAGTATCCAAATTAATATTTGGGTTTGTAATTTTTTTTTTTTTTTTTCTTTAAGAAACTATATTGTCTCAAGTCTGATTGGCTGGAGCTGCTGAGAGAGATGAATCTGTATTTCAGGTAATAAAAGTACAGACCTTCACAATTTGTCTCTCATTTCCATGTTGAAATTGCATTGATATTGAACAACACTACATATTATCTTCAGCTACCATTTTGCTTTCTTTTAACATCACACCATGAAAGTAGTACAGATGGCTAGCTCTTTATTTGCTCATCAGTCTCATGTCTGGTCACTGAGGAAACACAGGCTTACTACCTATGTTTTTCCAGTGATGAGCTGGTAGAAAGCCAATTTAATAGCAGAAGATCCAAAAAAGCAGAGCTTTCTTTTAGTTATAGAGGAAAAAGAACACTTTTACTGAACATGGCAAACCCAAATTCCTTTCAAGGTTACATATTGCTGCTCATCATTATACTGATGGAGAATCTTTTATATAGAATTAAAACCAGATGGAATAGATAGTAGCTTTTTCTAACTCACTGGCACTCCTCTATTTTTGAGCTGAAAATGCTGTATGGGAGTCATGCCTTTTTGTATTTTTTTTTTAAGAGACTTTAAGTGTTTTGCAATCAAAGAAAAATCAAAATTAAAAAAAAATCATATTTTAGAATAATTAATATTGTTTTTCAGACACAGTGAGGCTTAGATACTTCCTCATGAGAGAAGAAAACAATGTCCCTTAAGCATCTTCTTGATGGCACTTCTTCTCAGAAAGACCTGAGAAATTACTCCTTTGAAATAATAGCTTAAATAGCTTATTGGTGACTTTAAGACTTAAAGTCTTGTAGAAAATGGTGACTTAAGTCTAGTAGAAAATGTTGGATGATATTTTGCTTCTTTCACTGAAAAAAAAGTCTTTCATACTCAAAAATTTCTACAAAAAATGCTTATTTCACTTCGGTAATTTTAAATCTCAATGAGAGAACTGAAAATCAGAAAATACACTAACCCACATTACACAGACGAAGTTTTTAAACCTCTCTCATTTTTTATTTTTTGGAGTGATCACCATGGTCTTCATGAGAGGAAAACAAACAAAACAGAGAACATTTTTCCTCCACAAATCTGGTGTTCATAGAATACGGTTTTGTTTAAAGAAGACGGAGTCTGTAATATTGGTCCAGACTTTAGTTAATCCTTTTTGTTGCAGAGGCACTATCCTTTATAAGACTCCCATTTCTTCCTTTCAGCCACGTATCCAGTCTCCTCCTTTTTTCCTCTCTTCATTTCTTACTATACTTGATTTCTAACTACAGCTTCCGAACCGAATACTTATGAAAGATTTTGTATGCCAGCTATTATCCCCACCTTTCCCTAACTTAGCATGAGATTAAGACACCTAATTAAAATGGATTTATATTTCCTATATAGAACAAAATTTGTTGCTTTGATATCCCTGGTGCATTTCCCAACCCCATCAGCACTGTGCAAACCTTTCTCCTTTTGTGGTCCAGGAAAATCAACAAATTTTTCACCCAGGTGGTGAATTTCCACTTGATGCCTTTCTTCATTGCTTCACTCTCCTATGTCCAAAAGTCCTTCCTTAGGAGTTTCCCTTTCCATTTTAACTCAAAGAGTGCTATATTGTGTTATATTAGTAAAATATTAAAATTATATATAAGATCATGGATGTGACTTTGAGATTCAGACTTAGTCAGAGGTTCTAAGGCAAAAAAGAGGTAGTTTCCACAGTTTCCAAATTATAAGTATTCTTCACCAGATTTTGAGTCCACAATTTAAGTACCTGGTTAAGTACTTGGCTGGAATGGGACACAAATGAGCTCTTTACTTCGCATTTTACCTTTCTTTTTTTTGCATTTTTGAGCATTATATTTTCAAGTAGGCTCTAAAATTAGTGATGGGATTGACTTAAGCCAGTGTCAATGCCTCTTCTATCAACATATTCCTCCAATGATATTCTGAATGTTTTCCAAACTTGAATGTTTTCATAATTCAGTTTTACTAAATTTTTCCCTCCTTAATATGAGGGTAAGTGAGTGTATGTGTGCATCTACCTATGTTAGATAAGTAGCTTCCCTTGTTCTATGCTGCCCAATATACAGCCAGGGCCACCATTACCAAGCCTTACAAAGCCAAAAGAAATTGTTTCCTTGGCAACAGGAGCCATGTAAAATCTCATTGAACACCTGTCTTTCCTACTCAAATTTCATTCTGCTAGATGCCGGAAAACTGATTTTCTACTTCACTATCTGAGTCAAATAAGTGAATTATGGTGAAGGAACAGAGCTACATCTGAAGACCCACGGTAGACAAAAAACCTGACTATGTCTCAAAGTATTTGACCCTTTTCTAATTAATAGGGATTAGCATCTTACCAACAGAGCATATATTTTCATCAGACCTCTTAGTGAGATCTTTAGCAGTCAGTAACATTATTTAAACTTGAAAAATCCAGCTAGGTATAGTAGGAACTTACACAGTGTGAAATGACAATGCATGACTGACACCACAGCTCCATTGTCACCCTTAGGCTTTCTTGTCAGCCAGAATTCATAATTCATAAAGCACAGTAATCTAAAAGGGCAATGTGCTTGAGTGCTTGAGAAAATTACTGTCAACTTTTAAATGTTTAAAATTTTACATTTACTTGATTGGTTTGACTCTTTCAAAAACTGAGGTTTTTTTTTTCCTTTTTCTTCCTTCCCTCTTTTAAACCTCCTACTAATCTGCAATTGTGTTATGTCTAATAAAATCAAGGTTTACCATACACTATACCTATATACTATACTGTCTCTGTGGTGCTCTTTCTTGACTCCTACTGTACCCCAAACTCTGTTTTAGTTATTGTCCTCTGTTGTAAAGTAGTCCTATTAAGAAGTTTAGGTCTCAAAAGTAGTTCTATTAAGACAGCAAAGTGCATTGCTAAATACATTTCTGAGGAATTACCATTTCACATGTGAGGTGTTACCTAAAGCTCTCAATATCTTTATTGATACTTGTTTTCTGAAGCATCTTGCTTCAGCAAAGAAATATGTTTCAAGCTTTTTCTATATGCTGGATAAAAGCCAGAATAATTAAGTTTTATGGATTTTCTCCAGGCATCATCATTATTACTTGTTATTTGTCCAGACAGGTCCACCATTTTGCTAAATGTACTTTACTTATTACTGTGAGAGAAAAGAATGAAAAGTGTCATATACTTCATTCTAAGTTTGGCATGCATAAGATATTCCTTAAACAAAAAAAAGATGTTTTGCTGACACAATCACTATATTTTGCTTATTCTGACTTCAATTCCAATAGTTATCTCACAGCTTTATAGTCAGGCACCTTCTGTTCGCAAGCAGGTAATTCTCGATAGCCGACAATGTTGTGGAAAGCACTAACTTCCCTGTTAGCAAGAATGTTGATAGTTTTGGAGCTGTATGACTTGTTAACTGGGGAGGTCAGATCTTAACGTTCAAAAACAGTTTTTGCCTTGGTCATAGGCTTGAACCCAAAGCCTATTGATTTCCTGTAAACCTGAATAATACCAAATCAGATTCCTGGACATTGATACTACGTATACTATTCACAATATTTTTAGAGCAGAGTTAGCAAATAATGGCTAAACTGGTGGGTCTCTATAGGCTTATACAATCTGTTCAGAATCTGTTTTTGACCATTGCAGAATAAGAACAATTGAAACAACTTTTTGCTCATGACCATGATGTTGACAGGTTGTGTTTATTTCTACCTGATGAAGTCAGTCTGAGTTGCAAAGTGTTAGAGAGGTACTTGCGAGAAGTAGCTGAAGACTTTTTTCATATAGGTGATATTTCAGCATTATCAGATGTCTTCTCGGCTAAAAATTTTCTAAAGCCTTACCCCTCTGTTGGCATGGATGTCTTACACAGCTTGAGGCAAATGTATCCTAGCCCTTGTACCTGAGAGAATTCTTTTTATTAGAGATTAAATATTTTAAAGAATTCATGTTATTACATTGATAACATACAGTTAAATAATTTTAACTCTTGGAGATCATCATTAAGCCATGAGACTTTTCACACTGAAACAGCCAAAATTAAAACTCTTTGATCAATACCCAGATTGAAAAAAATTCAGTAAAATTCTGTACAAAACATCCACACAGAAAATTGTAGTGAACTTACTTTCAGAGCAATTCTAGCCCAAGTTCAGACCTATTAGTCCATTTGTCCAACTTTTGTTATTTTTTTAGATATCTGTCATCTTGTCCTCCAAGGCTCAAAGCAATAAAATATAAATGTAGCAATCTCATCAAAAGAGCAGTGATGTCCTTCCCTGGGACATAGTTCAGACTGGAATGTAGCCACAAGAATCTGTCTGGATCCTTATGAAGTGCATTCTTGAATTCCAGATGTTTGATGGAGATGGTCATGTTCCACTTAGTGAATGTGAAGCAAAATCTAGATTTCTCTTCCAAGATGAGTGAGCTGGTGGGGCTTTTTGCAGGTTCCCTAGGTTGTCAGTGGAGAGAAACGGGACTCATAAAATCAGGCTCTTAGGTCATGTAAAATGTTGAAGAAGCTGCAACTTACTTTGGAGTTTAGTTTCAGATAACCAGAAGTAAGTATCAAGAAAAAAATGAGATATAAAATTGAGAACTTAAAAAAGGAGGTTGAGCTTCTATTGAAAGGGTGTTCAGAGACTAAATTAATGCATAACTTTTATCAGAACACACTAGGTTCATTTTAGATGTGCAAAATTAGACTAAAAGTCACCTCTGAATGTATGTCCATGTTTCGAAGAGAGAGATTTACAGTATTCAATAGTACTCGTATAACAAAACAAAGAAAACTAAACAAATGAATGGCATTGTTGTCTTTCCCTGTTGTCTTTTTCTAGTCTTGATTTTATTCTCAAAGACCATAAATATTTTGGGGGAAAGGAATGCGAAAGTGCTCTTTTGAACTTCACTGCATCTTGATTCATGTATCTATAATATAATTCTGTTTGTAGAACTAATGAATTGCACTTTTTAATAATTTATTTTGGGGTATATCCTGAGTGACATGTTTATTCCGCTACAATAATACAAAGTACTTCAGCATATACATTGGGATAATGTAGGAAGGGAAGATATGTGTGCTTTATTGCATATGAAATATGCATCACGAAACCAGGACAAATTTAGAGCTCCTATCCCAAGAAGGGTTCCTGAGTGTCTTTGTAGACATAACCAGAGAGGGAATAGCTTCTCAAAGGATGATTTACAGCATCTAATTTGGGCACTTGCTGTGAATTGCCTTCTGGCAGAGTCTTTCTATGTTTCTCTTCACTAAGTACCTGCAAAGCTTTGGAGACTATCCTCTTAATTTAGGTGCATGAGTTATTTTGCCTAAGGCTAGATGGAGAATACTGCACTGGGAACAGGGTTTGACCACGCAGATCTAAAATACAATTCTTCTAGAGTCCCTTGTACCCAGTATCCTGAAAGTCTTAGTCCTTATCTGAACTACAGTATATTAGATAAACTTTTCACTGATCAGCAGAACTGATTGTGATTGAAGTATGTTAAAACACACAAGACTGCAACAGTTCACAAGTAGGGGATCTGGGGCTTGTATAACTTTTTTTTTTAATATGACAGTGTAGTTAATCAGTAAAAGAAAAGATAAAATAATGAAAATAATTTCCATTTGTGGTTTTCATAGCATCTCTGCATAACTATAAACAGGAAAATAAAAGCTTTGACCAAGTTCAAAATTTTGAGTTACCAGAAATTAGAAAGAATTACATGCATAAAAATCAGAATAAACATGAACATGTATATTCTGCAAAAACACAGAGATTCAAAATACAATATCCCTTTAATTTTGTATCTTTCATAGATGATGCATTTCCTATTCTGCCTTACAGAAGTTGCCATATTTTTTTCTGAGTTAAAAGTAGGAGCCTTGTTGTGATACTGTTTTGAAAGAATGAGACACTTGATGCTTTTCTTTCAAAGCAGATTTTTTCAGTCAGCTATGCTGATACCTTCAGCAGCACTTGACATATGCTCAGAGAAAATACTTGGTGACAGGAAAGTTTGGCTCTGAGTATCAGAAACAGATATAACTGTGTTCTCATTTACCAAAAAATTTAAAGGTTCTTACCTTGCAGTTTACGCTCTGCTGTCATGCAATAATTCTTTTCTGACAGAAACACAAGTCTCTGTAGATCCTTTCTTACCCTCTGCAGATGTCAAGATCTTCAATCCTTTCTTTTTTCCACTGTTTTTCTCTCTGCTTCCTTTTTTTACCATCTGAGTGTAATCACAGATGCAAAACTGTATGACTTTCATAATTTAATAGATTCAAACCTGTGTCATCACTATGCCCAAGCATCCAGTTGCAGACTAAATTCTCTTTATTATCCATTTTTATTAGTCTCACAATCAAGCTTTTTCATTTGCTATGATAGAAACTACATTATTTAAAGTCAATTAATATTTCATACTTTCCTAATGTGTATACACACCAATATCATAGTGATGTAAAGGATATTCTAGGAAGAACAGAAAGTGTCAAGCAATGACGATAGAAAATAATCATGATGCCAAAGCTTTTCAGGTACCTAATGCTCACAGGGACCTCTGTGATTATCATTAAGATAAAACATTCAATAGGAGAAAAATGCAACCAGTTATTTCTTAGATAATGCAAGAATCAGAGCACCACCACTGGCTTGTTACAACAATAGATTGCATAGCTGAAATATCACTTTCACTGATTATGCAATTAATGCTTTCTATGAAGGGTGCTTTGAGACATACAAATTAGGAGCCAGAGTGTATTGTGAGGTGGCTTTTAATAGCAAGAGCTGTGAATAAAGAACAGGTGGCTGACTATGTTTTGTATGTTATCTATGTAATGAGGTAGACGTTGATTCTTTATTTTTGATTCTTGAATGTAATGGCTATCCTGGGGCTAACTTTAAGTATGGAAGAAATTGATGGGCAATCTAGACTTCAGGACAATATCCAAGAAGACAGAAAAATTATTCCTGAGCAGCGGTCTATCAGTTATGAAAAGAAGGACATCAAAAGATGAACCTGTGTAGTTAGAATAATGTATTTGTATCAGATGCAGTTTTGGCATCCTTTATGGTAAGCCACTTTATCAGGAATGTGAGCAGTTGAAGTTTTGAAAAATATCCACCTCAAAAAGCACTGTAAAGTTCCGGTAAGACTATTTAAAAGCAACAAGAACAGGCTTCAGAACCAAGTACTTCTGAAAATGTCAATAAAATTTGAATCTAGATCTTAAATTTTTGTGTCTCATACACATCTAAATATTATTTCTTAAAAAAACCCCTAGATTAATGTAGTGTATGATGTTTTTTGTTCAAGCCCTGATAGCACATATCAAATTTGCTGTCAGTTATCACTTGGCCTTAACTCTAATTAAAATAATGCTATAGAGAAACCTGTCAAACAAATCTCTTCTTACAGAAATTGTATGAACTAAAACATCAAACAAAATATACATTTAAATAAGGTTTTCTAAACTCATGTTTCAGGTATCAAACAGGTTTTGGAATGCCTTTTTTCAAGTAGTAAGGCAATTGAGAACCCTGAGATAACAGCTACCAGATTGAAATGTGAGGACGCTGGGAGCAGGTGATTTCCAGGGCATCGTTCTTTGACACAGAGCTCAAACATAAGATACCACATTGGAGGGCAATCTGTTGGTTTTGTGAAATATGCATCATCATTAATATTTTCTTAAAGTTTCTGTATGAATCTCAAACCAAAGTAAATTTACAAGAGGTCTTACGAATTGCATTAAAAATACAGAGGGCATGGAAAAGTGCTTTTTTTCCCCTTTCAGGTCCTTTTATAACAATGCTGTAGCCTAACCCAAAGTGCGGATAGCCTTTATTGTAAGTACTTATTCCCACAATACCCTTCTTTGAATGGCCATTTTAATCAGCAGAAGGCAAAACAAGTCTGTGCTCCTAAGAAAGTATGTAGGAAATCAGTGCTCCTTTGATTTGGTAGGTACCTTACCTATTATGTTTTTCTCTTTTTTTCTTTTGTTCTGACTATTTGTAGGATTAATTTCTTTTCCAGGGAGTGGTGTAAGATTAACATGATTGCTGCTAATCTAAAGTATGTTAGAATCCCTGAGTGAGAAGTACTGCATAAGTGAGTAGTAATATTTGTTGTTGTGATAGCTTATTGAAAATGGTTAGGATACAATGTCTTTGTTCCTACTGGTAAAAATCTCCGTGTTATTATTATTCACAGCCAGAAGGTACAATCAAGGTAATGTGAAACACTTTAAATATCTCTTTTATTGCACTATAGGATTGGGTGGGGATGTTTTTGAACTTTGTTTTTAGCTTGTTTATCCTGTGGCCCTTTCCAAGTGGTAGAACCGTAAAAGATGACTGAGCTTTCCTGCACAGGGATTACATTTATTTACCTGTGTAACGTTTGCTGCCCATTGATCTGTGTTCCTTGGACCTTACAGCAACTGGGTCATACATGTCTATAGCATCAATGCAATTCCAACAATTTAACTGGTTAGCTAGACAAATACCTGTGATGTATTGTTACTTATGAAAGCCTATGTGTTGGTCTGTTAAGAAAAAAGACAATTCTTAGTGACTAGAAAGTTATTCCTTGCTAATTGTCTGCTTTGAGAACCCTTTTCAGTTTTTTAAATGTCTCTCATAATATATAATATAATGTAGTACTGGTTATCTATAGCTTCTCAAGATTAATTGCCCTACTGACAATAAGCTCATTTTTTGTTTACTACAGAAATGAAACAACTCACCCACAAACATTCGCTTCATAGAAATTTCTGTGGCTTTTTCCTGGAATACTTCCACTGATTTCAGTGGAGTTAACCAGGAATCTTCCCTGTATATTCAATCTACATGTCTGAAGTCTGTTGAATTTATAATCGTTTAGATTTAGAAAACATCTCAGAGCAATAAATACTGAAAGTTTGAGATTTTTGTGTGTGTGTGCATGCCACAGAGTAAAAAAGAAAATGTACTGTCTTTTAATTAGTAGGAAGTGTGTTTTTTTCTGGTTCTCTTTTAATCCTTATTGTCACAAAATTTTCTAATTGCCTGACTTGAGAACTGTGTTAGAGAGGTCCCCTCAAGCCCCCAAATACTCTTTGCATTCTTTTTTTCCTGAAAGAAAAATAAATCCAGAGATTGTCTAGAAGGAAAACTTCCTTATACCCTTCAGAAGACTCCTTTGTTGGTCTGGATATCCGAGTACTCCACAAGTCTTTGTTTCCACTTGAAATAGCTGCCCCTCTGAGGACCGAGGGGAAAAGCAAAATAACGAAATTTAGAAAACCTGTGTTTCTGCATCTTGGCAAAGAACTGATCTAATCCAAATGTGATTTTAGGTCTGCTTATTATTAGTTCCAACACAGTTGGTTTTCTCTCTAAATATCAAAACCCACCATATTTAGGACCCTGATGTATTCTGAAGTATGTGAAATATTTTTTTCAAATGCCTACAGGTTTCAATTCTGCAGCTCTCCATCTGTTAGGAGAATGTTTGGGTTGCAGTTTTATTATTTTTATTTATTTTTCAAATACAGCACCAGCAGCTGTGCTCTCAGAAAGACCTAAACTGCCACCAAGTTCACTGTGAAACATTAAGAACCCCACAAAAACTTGTATTAATTTTATTTCATTTATAACAGATGTCTTGCTTTTTGCATTGGGATTTTATTTTCATAGAGCTTTGTCTGAACCTGGCTCAGCTCTTACACCTAACCACTTAAATTAGGTGTTAACTCATGAGGCAGGAAAAGAGAGAGTGGGAGTGTTTAGCTTGGAAAAGAGCAGGCTCAGGGTGATCTCATCAATGTCTACAAATACGTGAAGGGAGGGTGCACAGAAGATGGAGCCAGGCTCTTTTCAGCGGTGCCCAGTGACAGGCCCAGAGGCAATGGGCACAAACTGAAACACAGGAGGTTCCCTCTGAACATCAGGAAACACTTTTTCACTGTGAGGGTGACTGAGCAGTGGTACGGGTTGCCCAGAGAGATTGTGGGGTCTCCATCCTTGGAGATATTAAAAAGCTGTCTGGATGTGGTTCTGGGCAACCTGTTCTAGGTGGCCCTGCTTGAGCAGGGGTGTTGGTCCAGATGACCTCCAGAGGTCCCTTCCAACCTCAACCCTTCTGTGAACCTGAGGTTCTGTGAAATGTAGCTACAGGGGTCAGACAAATGGCGTCAGTCCTGTTTCAGAAAATGTGTAATTTAATAGGAAAAATGTATGATACATTTAGAAAACTGTGAACCTGAAATCACAATGCCAGTCAAGGGCCAACCTAAGACATCCAAGAGGAGTATGCATCTAGCATTTCATAGCTTCTAGCTGAAACTGAAGTGCTAGATATGTATTTTGGACTGCAGTTTACTCTAGAAATCTGTAAAGTGGATTATGTTACCTTTGACTGTAACAAACCCTACACTGTACAGGAATGAACAGATCCAAACCCCAATTGCAGCCTGAATTCCAGAAAAACATCCATTATCTGGCAACAGGAAAAGGCTAGTACCTCAAAACAAATATAGTCAGGATCTGCTGAATCTAGAAGGGGTAAACAAGTAACACTAACTTTCCTCCTTTTCAGGCTCCTTAACTTTATTTAGCTTCAGTTCCCCTGTGCTCACTGGTCATGGAAGAAACACAAACTTCTGAGCCCTCTTGTTATACCTGGAAAGAATGATGGAGGAAAGAGAGCTATGTCAGACATACCAGCTGAAAATCTAGGCTGCACTGGTATTTAAAATTATTACTCAAAAGTAATGTCACCTGAAAAGCCTGCCTGTTACTGTTTTACTGGATTCTAACTTTATTTGGCAAACCTTACAGCAAATAATGGCTTAGGAAAAGAGTCTTCCAAAACCTTCAGACTTTCTAGGCTGCTGCATAACAGAAGTTACACCACTGCCTAAAACTGAAACTATTGTTTGAAGAACTAACTGTACTGCTCCCCCCAATACATTCTAATTTCATCTTTAAGTTAATTTTAAACACTATGTGTTGATTTCCAGTCGGCTAGGCAGGCTTGTGAGGTGATTATTGTGCCTAAACTCATTTTGAAAGGAGTCATGCTGACTGTCTGGCTTTTTCATGTGTCTCAAACCCTTACCAAAAGGATAAGGGAAAGTGATATATTTTTGAGATGATTCAGACACAGGTTGTCTGCTTACTTGTACATTATTTTTTAAAAATGCTAAATTTCTGGCCGATTACTGTACAAGTTTTCTAAGCAGGAAGAGCTACAGGGGCAGATAAGTTCTCTGTTTCATTAAAATTACAGCCAATCTTTGGAGAATTGTTTTTCAGAATGTTTTAATGGCCAACACAAGTTTTCGGAAAGTGACCCAGTGTGAGAAGTAGCCAAGCACCTTAAGAGGATAAGGACTTCTCTTTTTTTCTTTTCATGCCAGTGAAATCAGTGAGAATCTGAGGTGTCCGGTACTTTTCAAGATGAAGAGTATACCTTGTGAAACTGAAGAGTTGAGGCAATCCCAATGGCATATCACAAGATATTTCTGGTGTTTAGCAAGTTTCAGATTGAAAGTATGAATGATTATTATGTCTGTGGTGAACACTAGACTGAGCGCACTTACAGTGTCTCACATTTCATGAACCTTTTAACTTGAGAATGTTGTTACAGTGCTGGCAGTATTTGAAAATGAACAATGCCATCAGCACTTTATCTGTTCTTATGAGCCAGCGTTAAAATCTCGTTACAGTCTATCATCTGGTGCTGCACGTACTCTGAAAATATTGCCACAACACTTGAAAAGGAGGGAAATCAGATCAAGGAATTCAGTATTGATTCTTGAGAAAAATGTAGCAGCTTGTGTAGCAATTAGCTGCATTTTCAGTGGTTCAAGTATGAACAGTGATTCAACGTACTCAAATTTGGTAGCATTTATAAAACTTTCTTTTATTTGTTTTGGGTGGGGTTGCTGGCAGACACCCCTGGGACACCAGCAATCTGGGAAATATCCCATGGGAGCAGCATGCTTGGAAAGAGATTGGAAAGAATATAAATGAATGTGCAATAAAGTAAATGTCCTTCTACCTTATTTTGAATCATTCTTAAAATCAGAGCTTTTTGCCATCCTGAATTAAATCAGGTTTCTCAAAACGTTGAGGAAAAATCTTCTTTGGAAGATCTTAAGTGCTGATGAAATGCCTTGCTTTAGCTGAACAGCCAGCCAGTAAGAGTAGGAGATGTTCTGTATCTTTCTGGCAGACTCTGAGGATTATGTAGGACTGGACAGTATATTATTAGCAGTGACCAAAAGCACAGTGACTAGCAATTTCCTGACCTTCATTAGATTCCTTCTTCAGATGTTTTGGAAGATTGTGATTAATTTCAAAGCATTCAAATGAAAGCAGGATAGCAAATATTTTTAAATTAATCAAAACCTGCTTTTCTGCAGCTCTGAAAGCCAATGAGTGTTCAGTAGAGTTGTAAGTGAAGCTAGCAAATGTAGGTATGCCTTCTTCCAGGTCTTGCAGTTTACCTCTCTTTTAATGCTGAGATTTTCTTCATCTCTACACACACACACATAAATGCCAGGACTGTATCATACCTAATTTCTCCAAACAGAACAGGTGAGATCTGCAGAATCATCTGTAATAATCTCTTCTTTCCCTTCTTCTTTCCCCCTGACTCCATGAAAGCTTCTCTGTCTGTTTTCTGTTCAGTTTTGAGTTTGTTGAGAGGAGCCAGAGCGTAGCCATTCTTCATTATCCAGTATGTGTGCTCAGTCCAGTATTGTAAGAGGGGTGCTCTTAAAAGCACAGACTGCAGAGGCTGAGGATTTAGAAACATAAATTCCAATAACAGTTGTTGAAGCTTCCTTTTTTAAAATACTCCAGCATCCTTTATTTCTTTACTATTGGCATTTCACTAATACTGTATGGAAGTTCCTTTATGACTAAACCCGAGTTTTTAAAGAAACATGTCTAAGTTAGAGGCGCTCAGAAACAATAGCTATATTATCAAGAGATTTCTGTAATAAATGAACAGCTGGTACCAAAAAGTCAAAGTGCAAATGAGTGGGAGGATTATCTTAAATCATTGAGTTTAAGGGTTGACAACTCCAGCAGTACGTTAGGCTAGACCTTCCTGTACAAAAGAATAATTAAGAGGTAATAATGCTCCAAATGCAAATGCCTGGTGTTTTCTATCTCCTACTTGGATGAATCCCATACAGTGGAATGTCTTAAGGACTGACAATGTTTTATTTAAGTAAAATAAAACAGTCGCCTCTACAGTGACAACTAAATAAATGGTCTACTTTATTTCATAAGTGAACTAGTGTGGCAAAAGCTTGAATGAATTGCTGAAGGCTGCAGCATGTGCAAATCACTGCTGGATTTGGGATCCAATGGCACTTGCCTCCCACTTCCAGCTGAGATGATAGCTGTTATACTTCTGAAGGTGTTTGCTGTTGTATCTGCAGTTCTTTCAGGCTTTCAGCAGGGCAGGGACTTGGAATAAAATCACATCCTGTGTATATCTTAACCTTCGTACTGAAGTGCAGTAGCTTTTTTGCCCTCATTTATGCAAAGTAGAACAGCAATAGAAAAGATTCAGTGTCACTCCATAACTTCAAATAAATGGAAATATACTTCATATGAAAATAACTAGAATATGGGACACGTGGATTGACATGCCTGGTCTGCCTCATTCACTGCAAAAACTTACAAGTAGGATTTTCCGGAGTCCAGCTAAATGTTGTTCTACTTGTTCAGCAAGCTGACTTTATTTCATTTTTTATTTTTATTTTTAGCTCAGATGTGCATACTCTGAAAGATTTTTCTTTGTTCTTATGCATTTGTGAAAATTTACAAGTTGATTTTTTTCTCTCTTCTCCTTACCCAAATTCTTCTATAAAAAGATAAGTCAGAAGAAATGTATATTTTGTCATAAACATCCAGTGTATTAGTTCTGAAAAGAAATTTTGAGTTGAACAAAATAGTCACTATCAATGCTCTGAGCTGTTAGAATGTAATAATGATCCTGGGAGGCATGAAATGGGAGCAAAAATACTGTTTGTCCCATCAGTACATTTTAATTAATTTTTCAATAAGTGTACAACTATTTCCTCGGTAAAGTTACTAGTTACATATTTGCTTAATAGCTGGAAATTGGCTGGAATAGCTGGAAATAGATGGCTAGCAGGATGTTAAAAGCAGTCTTCTGATACTTACTAGAAAATCTTTGTTTCCTTATTTGGCAAGCCAATGTGAAAATAATTTTCTAGTAAAAGGATTAGGAGGATTAACTTAGTGACAGAAGAACAAGTTCCAACTCAAAAACCTAGATAAAAAATATTTAAATTAAGCTTGTAAATTTATGAAAAGTAGCACTCTGCTTAGTTCTAGAAGAATAAGCCACATCACTATGTCTCCCTGGAGTCTGTCAATGGGTAGAGCTAATGGAATCTGAAAACAGTCCGAAGAACATATAGGCTGGAAAGATGTTTTCTAACAGTGAGCTTTTGGAGTCTGAGTACTTTTCTGTCTGAACTCTTTTCTTCCCCTGAATTTCAATTCCATCTTATATCTGCAGATGAGGTCTTAGCACTCAGCTGGAATCCAGAATATTTTGCTGAGAGCAAGCACTTATATAACTGACAGGAATTAATGGAAAATAGAAGAAAATTGCACGCACACCTCCTTCTGCTTTGTCTTCCGCATAAGCATTGCATCCTTTCAAATGTCTAGAGTGTGATTTATTTGACTAACGGAATTTCTGTATTATATATCTCTACTGTACAAGTTAGTCGTTGCAAAGTTTAGTTGTAGTCACAGGTGTTCTCATCCGTGGGATTTAGGACATGATTCTTCACATCCTAAAGCAGAAAATTAAACAAAATGAACCCTGAAAGTGTTTACTGTACTCCCCTAGCAAGGAAGGGAAGCAGGACTCTTAGCTCAGATACAGATGCCTACAACACAGGCATTAAAATTTAGTGAAATGAATGCCACTCTTCAAGACCATGAAGATGATCAAGATGCCTAGGAAATCTTGCAGTCAGTGAAACACCTGAAGAACAGGTGTGTATTTGGCCAAAGCTCTTTTCTTAAGCTTAACCAGTGACTATTCCATACATGAGCAACTTATTCGAACAGGAGGAAGTTTGCTAAGATATTCCCGGGGTTTTCACCTTAAACTGGGTGATATTAAAACTGGCAGAGAGTAAACAGGCAAGAAACCTAAAGGCTGGCTTTAATCCTTTTTTTTCAGTTGTGATCTGGTTACAGACTTTTTTTTTCCAAAATTATTTTCACTAGTTTTTACACCCGTAAGCTGAATTTATTAGGCATAGTTCCCAATGTTAGACAAACCTAAATGTTAAAAGTCCTACTTCTGCTTTCAACATGGTGGTGTTTTAAGCTTCTGTCACAATGGTTAAGTATAATAAAATATATGCATTTATATGTCATATATCCCATGCCTTCCCAATAAGTTATAAATGTAGATGACCAAAAAGAAATAGGAAATGACACAAGCCATAGAATCATAGAGTCGTATGGGTTGGAAAAGGCCTTTACAATCATCGAGTCCAACCATAGACCAATGGAAGATGGTGACTTCTGTGACTCATTGATTTTTCCTGACCAACTATTTCATACTAGGGGCAGCTGAGTAAGCGCGGAAGAGACGGATTGTGAAATCCCACTTACTTGCAACACTTTGGCAGTGAAATGTTTTAGTGAAAAGACTGAAAGTGTGAAATATATGCAGAAACGTTATGATGAATGTATATGCTTGACTTTTCTGGCCTTGAAGGCCCTGTAAGACTTTCGCAGTACTTGAATTCACCAGGATGATTACGGAAGAAAAAACCCCAACACATACACACACACATTTACCATAAAATTCTTAATGAGATATAAATAATCCCAGCTCAAGATACTATAAAGGACTAGTTAGCATTTTGCTTATGATTTTACATAATTCATCTAAATATAGTTAATTGCAGAGCAGATTTATTTTTGTTGTGTGTGACATTTTCAGACAATAGCTTGATCACTTTGTTTCGTAATGATATACTGCATATCTATTTTGGTGTGTCTGCAGAACTTGAATCAAGCTACCTTTTCTATTCTTACATGTTAAAGCCTCTGGTATCTCTTTTAGTCCTGGCTGTATGATGATAGTATGTAAGTTTATACATATATGCAAACATATATAAACATATACACATATATAACATGATTAGATCAGTACTTAGTCAAACAGTTTTTCAGAGTTAATAACATCAGTGTTCAGATGGGCTAATCTTTCAACTTTGCAAGCAGACAGTCTTTTTTCTTTTCAAACTTCATTCCCATATGGCATTTCATTCAAAGCAGAAGTCACCGAAGCATATGAGCATGTTCTTTCGAAGAAACAAAGAACCCCTCAGATTCATGTTATTTTACTGTCTTTGCTGACCACAAGCAGGGCTGTGCTGCCTCCACAGGGCCCCCTCCTTATCTGCACTCTGTGTTAGCCAGGCGAGTCTCCACTCCCCTGGGTGCACAAGAGATAGCAAGGGCAGTCTTAACGGTTCTTGGTTCCACCTTGTTATCCAAACTCCACAGACACTAGGTGTTCTTTGGGAGATCATACTTTGACTTGCTGTTACTTAGAGGACATAGTAAGGTATATTGTATCCCAGTTTAGTAAAGAGGTATGTATCTTAATTTATTACCTTCAAATGTCAATATTAAGCTTCTTTAGTGTGGTTTCTTAGAGGTGTGAGGCATATGTAATAGCACTGTCTGGCATTCCTCATCCTCCTTTTTTTATTCCAGACTAACCGCTTGAACCCACTAACTAATTTCAAGCAAATTTAAAAGAAAGCTACAAGTCTCAAAGGTGTCATTTGCATAGATATTTCATGAAAATAGGCAGCTAAAGCAAAGAGAGACTCCATTAATGTCCCACTGGCAGAAATCCTGCAGGACTCTGGTTCTTATCAGGCATCAGAACATCCATAGAGGTGTTCAACGTAACTACAAGTGGTTGCCTCTGAACTTCTCCATTAATTTCTGCTATTCATTAAATGTATTTCTTCACAGTACCAGTGCTGTTTCTGCTGCATGTCTGGAATTCTTATAGGCTAAGCTATTCAAAATTGGCTTCAAAATTACAACCAGTGTGTTGGACCGTACCATGCAAAGTGCCAAGCCCATCACTCCCATTGATGTTTCCTTGCTGAATGGCATCTTTCATTTATTCTTATGTTATGATCTCTACTCCGAGGGGTCCATCTTTCTATCACAGGCATAGTAAGCATGAATCCATATCCCCTCTAAACACTCACTTGATACAAAAATCGTCTTTTTTTGAGTGTCTGTAAGTGCACAGCTATTAGCCTAAAACCAGAAACCTATTCAAGCTTCATTAAGAAATTCAAGTCAAATATTCCATTGGAAGAGTACTGTATAATAAAATCATATTAATTCCCATCCTATGGCATTATTGCTGGCAAAGGTTAGGTCTACTGTCTTATTCATGCCAGTTCTACTCCGTTACATGATTACAGAAATAATGTCTTTTCATCACCAGGTCTGCACTGTGAAAAGATAGAGATGCATCTGAGGACAGTGACAAGAATAAAGCAGAAATTTTTTTTTTTCTCCCACTATCTACAGTATATACTGAATACAAAGATATAAAGATAATGGATAGACATTACCACAAAAGGAGCTCATTCTGTTCTCAGAACTTTGACTGCTGAATGAGGGAAGGAAAAGCTGGTAGGGGGAGGGAAAAGTATTTCCAGAAGCAGTTAAACTAAAATGTCTGATTTTTTACTTATAGGGAATGTCTGCCAAGCCACTCTTGTCTTTATATTTTGATGTCTCTTCTTATATACCCTATATATTTTGCTGGGTAAAAGTTACCATGTGCTGTGGCTTGTTTGGCTGTGTCCCTGTGCTGAATGGCCAGCTGGCAGCTAATTCAAAGAATGACTTTTCAAAGTGACCGAATTTAGGCACTGAATTCTACTTGCCTTCTCCAACCTGCAAAATTAATTTAGGTCTCTCCATTTCACTCAGCTGTCAGTTTTCATAAACAGAATAGGGACTTCATGTTTCTGAGATTCCTATTCTTCTGTCAAATCTTGTTGAGATTGACCAACGAGTTCAAAAGCACCTGTCATCTGTGATAGACGAAGACAGGGCACAATCACCTAAGTCTTGTTTCACATGGAAACTGAACTTTAAAGAACGCGCTGTCTGAAACAGAAATATTTTGTGTTCCACTTTTGTAAACTGAATATATTTGTCCGTGCTATGATGCAATAAATATGACCAATCATGCAAACTTTAAAGTCACAGAGGGTTAAATTCTCCTTGCAAAGAACAGTGAGATGTGAAAGTGAAACAATATATTGGAATAATTACTGAATATTCCAAACAGTAAATGAAGCCCTTTTATCACTGGGAAATAATAAATAACTGCATCTGAATATGCTCCTTCTGATGTCAATAAGAACATTTTCTTGTTTTAAATAGAGACAGAGAAAGTCTCAGATACAATAATTACTGAGTAGTATTTATTTATTAGTAATTATTATTGCTTACCACTAATTTAGATGGAATTCTCATCTGTCATGAAGTTTCATCAAAAATAATAGATTTTTTTTCACATTTTTATACTTAACACAACATGGCATCACTTTATGTCAAAATCAAGTACAGCTTAAGAGGGAAAACTTTACTAGTAAATCGTTGCATATTTTCTAAAAGACTGTCATAATTTCGTGGGGGGAAAGCCTATGTACTTGAAAGTCTGTAATTAATGTAACTATCCATTGGGCAGAACAGGAAAACCTATGAGAACATTGGTCCTGTGTAATTTCTGTGTGAATTTTGTATCTTAGACATACTGTAGAGCTCTTAATAAAGAAAACATAATTTAAATAATGTGAGAGATGATTAAATTGTGACCCAAAGGTGGCAGAGCTGTTCTTCTTGCAGCCATTTTGGAAGCTAAACATGGGAGTCTTAATAGAGATGCTGTCAGAAGCATTATATCCTCAGCCTCACACAGGGCATCTTAATCTTTATTCTGAGTGTACCTATCACAGAGGTTGCAGGTGTGACCACATTTGTATTTGAGCAATAAGCCTCTTTAGAACAGTCATTTTCTGTCTGATAAATGCTTCAGACTTGTGATCTCATCTCCTGACTCTAGCTTGCCACCCTGATACTGTGTGTTAGCTTTTGACACTTTGGTTTCTTCCCACTCCCAGTTCCTGACCTTAATCATCAGGCAGGCTCATCTAATCCCTGCCCTCCTTGTGTCTGTTCTAACCATTAAACTTTTTGTGTTCCTCAATATGGTATAGTGCAATTTCTCTCAGAAAAAAAATATTTTTGCATTGTATTTTTATGATGGAAACTTATTTGCAGGCTAAAGGTAAAATCAGAGTTTTAAAAAGAATTCTGCTGTGTTCTTAAATAATGCAGTTGCGCTGGCTAAGGTGTAACTGAAAAATGAAATTGAGTCTATAAAAAGAAGCTATTAAGAAATATTAGAGAGATTTAAATCTAAATCTCTACATCTATTAGTCCTATTATGTATTTCTTAGTACCTGTTCATTATAGGGGGGGGAAAAACTTCTGGAATTTTGAAGACAGCAAGCAAAAGTTTCATTTTTATTCTGACTAGGTCATAAAATTATTTTTGTTTCTTGTACAGTTTAAAAAATGCTTGATCAAGTGGTTTCTACAGATGAAAAATATCTTTTGGTAGTGCAGATATTAGTTATCATTGCTCCAGTTTTATCATCTTTCTGAGAAAGGATTCATGCCTGAAAATATTAATAAAATAAGGCTTATCGTGAGTAGCTTTTGGGCCATTTGTCATTTCAGTCCCCAGCTTGGGGGGATCTGAGTGACAGACAGGAGGGAGGGGAGGAGTGTCTTATGCTGCCCATAAGTACTACTGCAGGTGACTACATTTATTACTGCCATTAAGGTTTTGTCCTAAAAGACAGCTTTTCATTAAAAGTTGTGATGGATAGAGATCATCTTTATTTTGGGGCATTTATTTATTTATTTTTTTAAGGTCATAGGAAGATATTTGTATTCTATGCAAAAAGCATAACTGGCCAGTTCATCCTATATAGATAAGAGGGAAATTGCACATTTCCTTGGAACCAACTAGGTTCTCTCAGGGAGAGAAATGTTTTACTGAATCAAGCAGAAGAGTAAAATACTTAGAGCAAAGAGCTGGTATCCTGACACCAAAGAAGAAGATGCTGAGTGAAGCACGGAGTAAATAGTCAAGCCAGAGGGGTCCAGAGTGAAAAAATCCTTGGACCCCAAGAGGACTATGCAAAGGTTTCTACAGCAGAGAAAGCCTGGAAGTAAGGACATGCCCTGACAGCACACAATGGGTGGGGGAGACAGCTGTGTGTGTATGAATCCTTTTTGTTCGTATTCTTTAATCTCTAGTTTCCTTTCCTTAAAAAGTTATTCTACTTTATTTTCTAAGAATGCATGTTTTCTAAATTTTAAAGCTTTTTCTAATTTTCTGTTGTGCTCACTGTAAGGAAAAGGAATAGGATAGTCTCTTCCAAAATACGGACTCAAGCATTTTCACATCAGCTGTTAGTGACTCATCACTTTATGGCAACTGGTATTCGAAGAACAGCCAATATTCCAAGTAAAGCACCAAGACAGAACACAAAAAAGATGCTCTTAAGCCTCATTCCTTTTGCCCCTTGCCCTTTGGAAGCAAGGATGATGGCATTTAACCTGAATGGTCAGGTTAAAAATGGCCAAACCATGGAAAGGGTATGCACTACAAGTTGTAGAATACCACAGCCCTAAGTAGCAAAGTGGTAGTGGCAATAACCATGCACTTCTCCTGCCTCTGTCTCTGAAGGTGCATGGGGTGCCTGAATAGACTGCTTCACATATGAACGGGGAAGATTAGTGAAAGACTTTCTTGCTAGTGGAAGAATTGAATATTTTTTTATTATTATTTTTCTGTTCCTTTTCTTCCTTTTGGGTGGCTCTGTGACAGTAAATAAGAAAGATCTGCATAGAGACTACAGAAATTTGGCCTCATAAATCATCTTTGAAAAATGATCTTTGGGAATCTAAATCTAATATGTGTTACAAAACAGAATCACAGAATCACTAAGGTTGGAAAAGATCTGTAAGATCATCAAGTCCAACCATCAACTAACACCACTATGCCCATTAAACCATGTCCCGCAATGCCTCATCCACACGTTCCTTGAACACCTCCAGGGATGGTAACTCCACCACCTCCCTGGGCAGCCTGTTCCAATGCTTCATCACTCTCTCAGTAAAGAAATTTTTCCTAATATCCAGCCTAAACCTCACCTGTTGCAACTTGAGGCCATTTCCTCTCATCCTGTCACTTGTTACATGGGAGAAAAGACCTACACCAACTTCTCTACAACCTGCTTTCAGGTAGCTGTAGAGAGCTTCCTCTTCTCCAGACTGAACAACCCCAGTTCCCTCAGTCACTCCTCATAAGACTTGTGCTCCAGTGTGCAGCTATTCTTAAATCCCTTTTGTTTCCAGATTTTCCAAGGTATTAAGGCATCTAAAAATTCTAAGGGGGGGTGAGGGCTGTTCAGTGATTGATTTTTATCCATCTCATGGGATTCAGTGTTTAATGTTTATGTATTCTTTTCAGACCTAAATTCCACAGAATTTGGATTCCAGGTAACTGAGTCATCTGGTGCTTTGTAATAATCTATCCAGTTCAAGGGAGAGGAGGCAGGGTATGTGGAGGGGGCGTTAAGTGCTGTATGCAAGTAAAACTTGGAATTTAACATAATCATTATTTGACATAATTAGATTTTCCAGTAACCGTGAATTAGCTGACAGCAGGTCATGTTTAATTGAATATTTTAAAATGAGTATACTTTAGCATTTTATTGGCTAATGTCACTGTATTTAAGTGCCTGTCAGTATTTTCATTATGAACCATATTTTGGAAAATGGAGTTTAATTAAACAGTATCTCTACTGTTCTAAATTTTGTCAGGCTGAGATCTGGCATACAGGCTAGATAGATAGAAAATATTTCACAACATAATTATGGCCCAAAGGAATTGAAGCAAGTAGACAGGACATTCACCTAAGTTCTCAAAGTACATCTGTTAAGAGCAAAATCTAAAGAAGCCAAAGTAAATGAAGGAAGTTTTGGGGGCTTGGTTTGGTTTTTTTTTTTCATGTAACTTAATAAAAGTGCAGTATAATCAGCTGGGAGGTGAACAGGGTTTAAAAAGCAAAAGCAAAATTAGATCGTCTGAGGAGGAGGAAGAATGTCTTATAGCAGAGATCTTCCCCTGTTCCCCAGAAACAATAGGTCTATCAAGTAACCTAAAATCTATCCAGTCAGCACTTTATGAACATGTACAATCAAAGTGTAAAATTCATAAAGAAGTCACATAGGAGAAGTGACATACAAATTTTGTTGCAAATACATTTTCAGGGATTTGTGGAGTCATTTAATAACCTCTGAAATAATTATAACTGTTGCGATAGAAGAGGAAAAGGCCAATTTTAACCTTTGGAGTTATATTTAAGCTGTATCTTTAGTGATTTGTTCCTGGAAAAGAAGCAAATTCCCAATGTATGCAAGGTTGAAAAAAACCTGCTAAAACTATGAAAGAAGATGCTATTCTGTAGTTGTGCTGTACAGCAAACTGATGCCCAGTCTTGAAAGCTAAGTAGAAAGTTCATTTATATTCATCCAGGAACAGGACTGAACTTCCAGTACTACTAAATGAGACATGTCTACCTTCAGTTCCCTATCCATCTTCAGTATCATTTCCAAAACATATAATACTTGCTCAAGTTATTCTACAGTGGCTCTAAAAGAACAGTACAGTAGTGAAGACTACTGCATTATAGATGTTTCATCAGTGCAGATGCTAGAAGACTTGTAAATTGGTTAAGATATATAGACAACTAAAGGTGAATTATTTCAGCATATGGTATGAAATCTGCCAAACAAGGATGTTAAAATAGATGGTATGAATATGTCCAAGAAAGATTTTTAGTAGGAAAATATTAACTGAAAAACACCCTGGCTGAATAGGTGTAGATGACAGCTGTATGTTGGTGTTTTTTAGGGTTTTTTGAGGGGGGGCTATTTTTGTGTTTTGGCTTTTTTAAAAGAGAAAGGCATAGAAAGGGTATACGTTTACAGAAAGTGGTTTGTGGTTGTGTCTTGTTTTTAAAAAAAGATCACTGTCAATTGTGACAATAGAATTACTTCAAAGGAGCATAGGACTGCATCCAAAAAAACCCCTTCAGCAACAGCATGTACATTTCTGACACAGCATTTGACTTGTCACTTCAAATTTGTTTAAAAAAAAAATTCAGGGTAATTTTAACTTGTCATTTGTTCTGCCAGATTTCCTATTGCCTGTCTTTACTAGCTCTAGTGACGTGCCTGATTGGGCTGTCCATACTTCACTGAAAGATTTTTTTGTTGTTGCTCTTTTCTGTATTTGATTTACGTGCCAAGGTTTTGGTAGCGGGGGGGGGGGGGTGGGGGTGTTAAGGGGGCAGGGCTGCAGGGGTGGCTTCTGTGAGAAGATACCAGAAGCTGCCCCCATGTCAGACACAGCCAGTTCCAGCAGGCTCCAACACAGACCTGTCACTGGCCAAAGCTGAGCCAAGCAGCGACGGTGGTAGCACCTTTGTCATACCGTATTTAAGAAAGGGTTAAAAAATGCTATGCAACAGCAGCCAGAAGAGAGGAGTGAAAATATGTGAAAGAAACAACTCTGCAGACACCAAGTCAGTGAAGAAGGAGGTGGAGGAGATGCTCCAGGCACTGGAAAAGAGATCCCCCTGGAACCCATGGTGAAGACCGTGGTAAGGCAGGTTGTCTCCCTGCAGCCCATGGAGGTCCACGGTGGAGCAGATACCCACCATGCAGACTGTAGAGGACCTCATGCCAGAGCAAGTGGATGTACCATGAAGGAAGCTGCAGCCCATGGAGAGCCCATGCCGGAGCAGGTTTTCTGGCACGACCAGGTCCCATGGGGGGACCCACACTGGAGCAGCCCATTCCTGAAGGACTCTACCCCATGAAAAGGACCCACGCTGGAACAGTTCACGAAAAACTGAAGCCTGTGGCAAGGACCCACATTGGAGAAGTTTGTGAAGAACTGTCCCGCTTGGGTGGGACCTCACGCTGGAGCGGGGGAAGAGAGTGAGGAGGAAGGAGCGGCAGAGACAAAGCATTATGAACTGACTGCAACCCCATTCCCTATCCCCCTGGACCGCTTGAAGCAGAGGAGGTAGAACAGTCAGGAGTGAGGTTTAGCCTGGGGAGAAAGGAGGGGTGGGGGCAAAGGTGGTTTTAGATTTGTTCTTATTTCTCATTATCCTACACTGATTTATTGGCAATAAATTAATTTCCCCACGTCGAATCTGTTTTGCCTGTGCCAATAATTGGTGAGGAATGATCCTGTCCTTATCTCAACCCCTGAGCTTTTCATTGTATTTTCTCCCCTTGATCTGTTGAGGAGGGGAAGTGATAGAGCGGCTTGGTGGGCACCTGGCTTCCAGCTAAGCTCAACCCAAAACATTTCCTTCCACAATCCTTTTGGCATCTCATTGACCTGAAGCTGCGGTTTCCAGCTGTTCCCAGCTGTGTAAGGATGTGTAGGAGTACTCATTACTTCTTCCCTGTATGCTCACCAGATTCAGGCCTACCCATGGTTGCTGCTAATTTTTAGAAGATTCTTAGTCACTGCACAAGAAGTGGGCCTCCTTTGTCCATACTTTGCAAAAATCTTAGCTGGACAAAAGCTTTCTTTTTCCTTGATCTCAGTTACTTCTCCTTAAAGCATAATGATGTCACCACTCAAGGCTGTACCACTCATCTCTGCAGGCCTGAGGTTCATCAATGATCTTGTAATTGTGGCAAAGTAAGAGTGAAAAACTGGGTAACATAGACATTACGTACCCTGCCAAGTCTTTGGGAATTAATAATAGTGAAATAGGGAATCATCAGTAACCAGAAGTCACCTGAATTGGGATCGATGATGTTGGGTGCGCACAGGGGCTCTGGCTAGATTTCCCATTGCAGCTGGGAAGCCCCACAGATGTAAGGCTTGCTGGGGCTCTGTCCATCCCTACTACTCACGGCCAGCCTGGTCTAAGCAGTCACCAACTGGCAGCCAGGTCCTCCTACTGTTCCTTCTTTGTACCTTACCTTTCTGAACATAGGTAATAATGACATTGTTCCAGTGCAGGGAACTTCCATGAATCTAAATCGCCAGCCTCCACTTGACAAGAGCTTCTTAGGCTTGCTAACAAGGAAAAGATTCAGTCCACTTCATCACATAGTCTGCAAATGTCATCCAGGAAAAGGAGAAATGTTGTGACGTTATGTCGCAGTTATGTGCTAGCGATATGTATTAGTGAAATGACATTCTGTTCATGGCCTCATGCTTTTACTAATGTAATAACTGACCTTGGAGGTGCTGGCTGCCTACCTAAAGGAGTTGCACATAAATATATTTGCAGTGGGTTATGGGATGCATGAATGAAGTTGAGTAGAAGACAGATTGTAATCCAGCCACTGTATCACTGCTCTATGTGCTGCAACTAATTTGATAAAAATGCATAAATGCAGTCCAGGTAGACTCAATTCCTGTTTTCAGGTGATCTGAAAATATGCAGGTCTGATATTCCTCAGTGTCTGACTGCAGCCAAAGCCGATAGATTCTAGAAAGGAAGGTTTGACAAATGGTGAAGTCAAGAACAAATGAGTTCAGTGATCCAGAGAACAGAATGGAAGAGAATATTCTTGTGAAAAATCAGGTAACTTTGTTGCGGTTTTGTGACTTATTTACCAGCTAATGTCTTATTTTTTCCTTTGTGACTCTAGCAGTCAGAGTTTATGACCAAATTGGATTGTTCACTGCTTACCCACTATTTAATTTTTACCATGCATAAATCTGAATGGGATGTCTTGTAAGCATTCTTTTTTTTTTGACTGAATGGAAGAAACCTTCTTAAGTAGGAAAAATAGGAGCAGGAAAGCATGGCTAAACTGTAAGAATTAATACATATGAAGGAATAATACTTGTAGTTTTTCAGTAATTAAAAAAAAATCAGCACTGGTATTCAGTAGAGGAAAAATGAATTGCATTGTTCAGCTTCAGATTAATATAAACTCCTGTACTTTTAAAAGGTCACTTCCTGAACCATACGACTGACACTTTCTATATCCTAGAGGGCACATCTAAGCAGAATGTTAATGTACGTGAATGTGTCCAGAGGAGGGCAACAAAGCTGGTGAAAGGGCTGGAAGGCATGTCTTATGAGGAGCAACTGATGACTTTGGGCTTGTCCAGTTTGGAGAAAAGGAGGCTGAGGGGCGGCCTCATTGCTCTCTACAGCTTCCTGAGGGGGGGAAATGGAGAGGGAGGTGCTGATCTCTTCTCCCTGGTGTGCTGGTTTTCGCTGGGATAGAGTTAATTTCTTCATAATAGCTAGTATGGGGCTGTGTTTTGGATTTGTGCTGGAAACAGTGTTGATAAAGCAGGGATGTTTTAGTTACTGCTGAGCAGTGCTTACACAGAGGCAAGGCCTCTTCTGTCTCTCACACTGCCCCACCAGCGAGTAGGCTGGGGGTGCACAAGAAGTTGGGAGGGTACACAGCTGGGACAGCTGACCCCAAGTGACCAAAGGAATATTCCATCCATATGATGTCATGCTCAGCAGATAAAGCTGGAGGAAGAAGAAGGAAGGGGGGGACATTCGGACAGATGGCGCTTGTCTTCCCACGTAACCGTTACGTGTGATGGAGCCCTGCTTTCCTGGAGGTGGCTGAACACCTGCCTGCCGATGGGAAGTGGTGAATGAATTCCTTGCTTTGCTTTGCTTGCCTGCGCGGCTTTTGCTTTACCTATTAAACTGTCTTTATCTCAACCCATGAGTTTTCTCACTTTTACTCTTCTGATTCTCTCCCCCATCCCACCTGAGGGGAGTGAGTGAGCGGCTGTGTGGTGCTTAGCTGCCAGCTGGGCTTAAACCATGACACCTGGGATCCCGTGATAGGACACATGGGAATGGTTCAAAGCTGTGCCAGGGGAGGTTCAGATTTGACATTAGGAAATTATTTCTTTACTGAGAGGGTAATCAAACAGTGGAACAGGTTTCCTAGAGAGGTGGTCGATGGCCCAAGCCTGCCAGTGTTTAAGAAGCTTTTGGACAATACCCTTAACAACATGCTTTAACTTGGTCAGCCCTGAATTGGTCAGGCAGTTGGACTAGATGATTGGTTTAGGTCCCTTCCAACTGAAATATTCTATTCTATGCTATGCTATTCTATTCTATCTACATGTTTGTCCATCAGTTTCTTCAGTCGTGTGCTGCCCTGTATTCTAGAATACGTAGATTTTTCTTTTTGTATTGCTTTATTGTGGCTTACTTGAAGGCAAAACCAAAAGTCCTCAATGACCATTCTACATGTTGAGTCTTCTTCACGTGCAGCCCTAGGAGTCCAAAAAACCCCCACCTTTGCTCTTGACTGCCCAAGGGGGAGAGAGGAATGTTCATCTTCACCCTGCCTGGACAGGGAACTTGGCTGATGTGAAGCTTCTGCCAAGTTTCCAGTTTGCATTTTTTCCCACTTTAGCTTTTTTTTTTTAAAAAGTGATTTTGGTTTTGTTGGGTTTTTTAAAATCCTGTATAGTTTAACTTGATGTCATTTGGAATCTTTAAAAAAAGACATTTTTCTGCTTCAGAGCCATTAAGGTGATTAAGAGATTGGAGCACCTGACATAAAGGAGAGATAGGGAAAGCTGGAGTCTGAGTCTGGGTCCATCTTCAGTAGTCTCTCCCATCTTCTCAAAGGTATCCAGTGAAAGGACAAGAGGCAATGGGCAAAAACTGAAATACAGGATATTACATTTAAACGTAAGAAAAAAACTTTTTTACTGCAAAGAACACTGGAACAGGCTGCCAAGAGAGTTTGTGGAGTCTCCATACTTGGAAATACTCAAAACCCAGCTGGACATAGTCCAGGGCAACCTGCTGTAGCTGACCCTGCTTGGGCAGGGGGTTGAACTAGGCCATCTCCAGAGGTCCCTTCCAACTTCAACCACTATGTGGTTCTAAGTAACTAAAGATATCATTATGTGAAGATATAAAGTTTATCTGTAGGTTAGATGTAGCATTGTTGTTAAAGGGGATTTTAAAAATTATAATTTATTTTACCATTTCAGTCTACCAGGGCAGTGGAGCGGTGGAACCTCACAACTGTTTACAGTTAAACTGTTTCATTTACAATTAAATTACAAAGAATGGCACTGGAAGCAAAATACTGTGAACAACCATTCTGGATTCATTTGTGAAGGTGCCTGCCAGACTGTGAAAGTTCAGTTACCAGAAATTAGTCTTCTGGAACCCAAGAATGTCTAGTAGCATCATATTTCCGTCTAATCACAATGTATGCATGGCATGCTTCCAGCTAGTTTATTCATCACTCCTGAAGTGCTTCACAATATGCATTGGGACTGACTTCTATTAGAAGAGAAAAAGAAAAAAATAATTAAAAAATCTGTATCAAATCCATGGGCCTCTCTTTGTCAAAGTGGCATCCTATTAAAAAAACACCTGATGAAGTAATAATTTATTTGTGCCAACAGGTTGACTTTATGGATTTTTCCAGAATAGATTTTAAGTACTCAGCACATCACACTTCATCTACGGTAACAGAACTATTTCACTCAAAAGAAAATTTGGATAGGGTTTTTTCATCTCACCGTGCTGTCTTAATAGATCGCCTAAAATCTGTAATGGGCATTGCCCAGCCCTCATAGAGAACAATTATGCTTGCTTTCAGAAATGGAGAGAGGGTTTCTCAGTAGTATAAACCATTGTAGTTCTTTAGACATAGTTCTCTAGTTTAGATATGCCGACTGAACTAATTATAACTCTCTGTAGTATAGTGCTTGAGATTAGCTTTCGAGTTCACACTTGCCCAAGTCATTGTTTTACTGAAAATTCTTTGAAGCAGCTTTAGACCAACCAGCTTTGGTGGGTTTGCTGTGGCCAACAGCCAAACTCCCATACATCTGTTCAGTTATGCCCCCCTCCCTGGCCTCCAAGGGGTGGGCTGGTAAAAAGAAAGAACAGGAATGCCCAAGCTTGTGGACTGAGATAAAGACAAGGCGATCCCTTCCCAATTAACATCACAGGCAAAAGAGATTTGACTTGGGCAAAATTCATTTATTGCTAATTAAGAGAGCTGCATGGTGAGAAACAAAGGCAAAAACACCTTCCTACCACTCACCCCTCTTTCTTCCCAGGCTCAGCTTAGCTCCTTCGCTCCTGACTCCTCTACCTCCTCCCCTTCGAGCAGCACAGGGGGATGGGGAATGAGGGGCTGTGGTCAGTCCAAAACAGCTCCTCTCTGACGCTCCTTCCTCCTCATGCTTTTCCCTGCTCCAGCCTGGGGCCTTCCCACGGGCTGCAGGGAAACACCCGCCCCACCGGGGGCTCTCCCGGGGCCGCAGGGGCACCTCTTCTGGGGCGCCTGGAGCTGCTCCTCCCCTCCTCCCGCCCTCCCCTCGGGGCTCGCAGGGCTGTTCCTCACCCCGCTTCCCTCAGCCCTGGCTGCCGGGCAGCCTTTCGCCCTTTCTCACAGGGGCTTTCCCGCCGCGGCTGAGGGGCTCAGCTGTGCCCTGCGCTGGGGCCGCTGGAGCCGGCGGGAACCGGCTGTGTCCGGCAGGGGGCAGCCCCGGCCGCCCCTCTCAGGGGCCGCCCCTGCAGCATCGCGCCCCGCCGACAGGACTCTATCCTGTAAGCATTTATTTCACTTTCTGCTCACATGGATGGTTGTACATATATGGAGGGTTCTATAGCTATTAATACCTGTATTGCACTAAACTTCTTACAGTAGAGCTAAAAACATGCTCCTGTTCTGTGCAGCCTACAAGATTATTCTAGATGAGGCGCAGATACAGAAGGGAGAGGGAAAAGGATAGTTGGGGTTTATTTACATAGCTTCATTATGTGTATATTTTGATTATACTTCTGCTTGGAGGGTTTTTTTTGGTTTTGTTTTTCTTGAGCGTGAAGGTGGTTGGTGGGCCTGGGACAAGTTTAAAGAAGAACAGTTTTAAACATCATCAGAATGTAGGGGACCATGAAAATCATTTAATTTGACCTTTGGCCCAGATGCATTGCATTGCAGTAATACCTGGATGATGTCTCGTAACTCTGTGGCCTTTGATATGTGATGGGGCCTTTGTTTAAAATGTGACATTTTATTTCTTAACAATTTCTCTTGTCATTTTGAGTTAAAGAAAATTTCACCTGCATAAAATGTACTGAAATCTAGCTGACATTTGTTTACTCTTTATGCTAGAAAAAAAGAAAACCATCAGGGGACTATAACAAAAGACATTGTTGCAAGAGCTTTCTCTGAAATGAATAGGATGAGATAGCTTTTACAGGATTGTACCTTGTTTGCTTTTTTTTTCCTTTTTAAATTGGATTTTGGATCTCTTGTCAAGTAAAATAATGTAAGATTATTCTGAGAAGAGCTCTGATTTTTTTTTTTTTTTAATTTGAATTCAAGTGGGAAGACCTCTAACAACTTTAAATTACACCATCCCAGGCCAGAGACCTGATCTTTAAATGAAGTGCTTATAAAAATTTAAAGTGCTCTCGTAATTTTAAACCAGTGTATGCTGCAATGCCCAGAACCCTGATCGGTTCCAAATTTCATTTCCAATAAATTTAAATTGCTTTGTGCAGTGCAGAGTGATTTAAAATTATTGGAGTGCTTTAAATTCCATACTGAAGTATCTATAAAATTTGAAGTCCTCGAGTAATTTTAATCACTCTGCATGTTGTACTGTAATTTAAGCCTATTTGAAAACAAACATCCAAGCATCCTATGCTTTAACTTGTAATAATAAGCAACACTGGAAAATGGCAGTTAAGGATTTACATGAAACATACCACTTCTCAGTGAATTAACTGAAACAAAGATGTCGAACATAATGAGGAAGTATTCATAGGAAAAAAGTTATGCTTCTTTTTTAGATAATAGGACAAAAACATCATTGTTTTGAGAGAGCGCACTGCTACTGTAGCATAAATAGATATGTGGAGTGTGAGATTAGGAAAGTTTGTGAACATAAAAATTATTCACCTTTGTCACAACTATAAATGATATAGATGACTGTTACTCAGTAAGCTGACAATATGCAAGGTACAGAGCATGAACACACCTACACGATGTGTCAAGGCAACACATCCAGATGCCACCTGGAATGTGTTGTATATCAATGAAGCCAAATTCTACTCTTAACACTGTCAGTGTACATTCAGAGAAACTTTCTTCACTTTAGGATTTGCTTTAAAAAACACTTAATAATCTTACAAAATGATGTGTAACTTCCCAGACAGTATCTGTACAGGATAGTTTCCTGTCTTGCCTTATGTATCTTGAGTAGGTTTTAGTCATCTAAGGAGCCAGGAAATAAATAAAAATAATAACAATGTTACAGTGACTCAGTATTAATGTTTTGGTATATTATATCTATTGTATCTTACATGGGCAACACTTTCCAAAAGCATACAGTGTTAGCTTAGCTTTCTTCAAGGGAATTTCAAAGGGAGGTTTTTCTTTGTAGAGAGAAAGCATGTTGATTATTTGCACTAATATTCTTTCAGGTATAAAAATCTTGTGGCTCTGTTCTGAATTTGCGTTTTTTTGCAATCAGAAACAGGTAGCAAAATCCATTGAATGGAGGAAAAATATATAAAAGTACATTTTTAAGCAAAACTGGAGGCAAAATGGCTGCAGTCATTTGAATCCATTGAGATACTATTATTTCAAGACCCACAATGAGGTAGCTCAGTCTTTATATTCTAATCTACTCCCATGTAGTATGTTTCTTTTTTCTTTGGGCACCAAGCAAAACACTCTAAAATAATACAGTAAGTGGCAGTTCTCAGCTTAACCTCAGAGAATTCATTAGGGGAATTAACTGTTTGTTTACAGGCGTAGCTTCACCTAAAATTGACACTGAAAGTATAATAAAGATCTAATATTAGCTACTTGGGACCACACCATGGACTGAGGAAAAATTCAGAATCCTTTTGCAACTGTAGAAGGAATTTTGCATAAGCAAAATGGAAACATCAGCAGAAAAAGGAAAATTAGCATCATTTTAGTGGAATAGGTAAAGTAAGTTTATTATCCCAAGAAATTCTATGAGCACTTTTGAGAATTGCACTTGAGCAAATGTGAGTGCCATGACATAAGTGAAGATTAAAGGACCAGTTATTTTTGCTAGAGAGGGCTAAGAAAGCTCTCTTGCCTACAACCTACTTTTAGCCTAGATGTTCCTGATAGTGAGATGACAATTGTCTTTGCCATGTCTTAGATTTAAATGACAGTAAGCCATCTCAAATACAGTTTATTTCATTTGTTGGCAACCTCAGTAATTATTTGTACCTAGGCTAAGAGACTGAATTTCTGGGATAAGACAAAGCCAGACAGGTGACAAAGTACATCTCTTCTCAGCATAAGAGCCATCCGTGACCCTAGTTGCTTCTTTTTACTCCTTCATGCCTTCTCAGGTGTGCTGCACAAAGTCCTGAAATAGATAGAAGAACTGCTCCCAGGTAAGTAGGAACAGTGATATTTTTTTTCAAAGCTGTCACTGCTACTGAAAGAAATGTCAGCTAACTGTACCCTTTCTTTTGTTCCAGAGTAAATTTTCTCCCACTAGAAAAATTCAGCTCCAAGCGGAAGGGCTACTGGCATTTGTATTCAACTGCCTAAGAACATTTTTATTTAATGAAACAGAAGCAAATCTGGCATATAATCACGTTACCTAAGAGTGAATAAAGGTAACTAAATACAACAAAACTTACTTTTTTTTATCTTTTTGCTTAGAAGAGAGTTCATATTTTTTACTTCCTGCATATAAATCAGGCAGGCACCAGCAGGCACCTAAGCAACACACAGCTGCTTTCTTACTCCCCTCCACAGTGGGACAGGGGGAAAGAATAAGAAAAGCAAAAGTGAAAAAACTCATGGGTCAAGATAAAGACATTTTTGTAAGGAAAGAGGAAGAAAACCAAAACAAAACAAGTGATGCAAAGGCAGCCGCTCACCACCTCCAACAAACAGACTGATGCCCAGCCTGTCTTTGAGCAATGGCTCAACATTTCCCCCTTCCTCCCCCCACCCCTGCCCCCCCCCCCGAGGTTTTATTGCTGAGCATGAAATTATATGGCACGGAATATCCCTTTGCTCAACCTGGGTCAGCTGACCAGTCGCATCCCCTCCCAATTGCTTGCCCACCCCCAGCCTACTCGCTGGGAGAGGGCAGAGTAGGAAAAAGAGAAAGCCTTGCTGCTGTTCAAGCACTGTTCAGCATTAGCCAAAACACTGCTGTGCTATCTGTGCTGTTTTAGTCACAAATCCAAAACAGAGCACCATAAGGACTGCTATAAAGAAAATTAACCCCATACCAGCCAGACCCAGTACGGTGTTGTAAAAATCTTTTCCTACCTGTCATGGTCAGACCGTCCGCTACCCCTTGAAGGAATCAGGTTCCGAGTCCAAGGCACAAACTGAGGTTTATTGGGATAACGTGCTTATTAAGTAGATAACAATTACACCACCCTGCAAGTGGGTGCTATTCTGCTTCTACTCCACATTGCTTATAATCTACCTAGTAGGTATCACTCAGTTCCCAGGAAAGTATCCTAGATATGTGACTGATGGTCCCACTCTCGCATCATCGCCAGTGTTTTATCTTTTGTGCCATTTTTAGGAATTTAATTTGCTATTACTAGCAGATGTAGAGCGTCTGAAACTACGCAGTATTTAGTGGTCACACTGAGCATATTTCATTTGCTTGTTCTCTTTTTCTCCTATATACAAGAGATGCAGAGAGATTAGTGATATAAAGACCATCTTACTTTTCCCATTTCTTGCAACGTTCCTCCTTAAACCTTCTCCGCAGATGTATAATCAATCATTGTTCATCTCTTCAGAAGTACTAATACAAGCCTAACTGTACTAATATGTGTTGAATTTTGTTTGCTCTAAGTTAGTTTGCTTATAGAGTAATTCTAATCCTTGTCCAGCTTTCTTTGATGTTGACTCTTGTGTTTGCCATTTCCCTATTTTATTTTATGAGCAACTTTAAATATTAAAGCTGTATGGAGCAGTAGTAAAAAGCAGTGGAGAATCTCCTTAACTCCCAGAGTTGAACAACTTTTCTAAAATTCTCAGAAATACTTTTTTTTCTGTCTCTCAGTTACACTTTTATTTATCATCATGCTACACTCTGGACCTAAATTGTCCAAGGTTTAATGAGCAGCCTGTCATGTGGAATTCTATGAAAAGCCATTTGAAAAAATATATATCCTAGTAGGTTACATATTGAGCACATAATGGTGAACACATGTAACAACTTCTGTTACACAGCTTTTCAGACGCTCCAGTTTTGCTGTTGACAGGGGATCCTGCCTTAAATTATACCCTGATTATTATTCCACATCTTTTTACTGCTAGTGTAGGCTTTATTATTGTGTGTGTGCAAAAAATTTTATGGCAAATTCTTGCTTTTACATCCTGTTTGTCTAGAAATTTCATAGCAGCATAGTGCAGACATATTCAGCATCCTAAGTAGCAGTCATTGGATCTGTTAGTTTTTTCTGGCTGTGTCTTCAAGATGCTTTACTTTTTAAACAGACTTAATTTTCAAAAACTGGGCTTAGAAAACAACCTCCAGCACAGATATACAAAAGAGATATTTCTAAGGGCTGTTTGTTCAAATACTGGGATTTGTTAATAGTAAGGATAGGAATTAGCCTGTTTGGGTTTTTTGTTTGGTTTTTTTTGTTTGTTTTGCTTTGTTTTTCTTTCAGGCTTTGCTGAGTACATTAACTGTCTTGCCATTCTTTATGGCTAGCATGATGCAGCACAAGGTGATGAACATAACAAGACAAATAGACTTTAAAGATGGTCAAAGTTTATGTTGTAACAAATTCTGGCCACTTTTAGAATTATTCTTAAACCTGACATTTTGGTGAACTACACTCACAACAGATTATATCTTCTGTTATCCAAAAATATCTCAGTGGCTCAAGTCCTAGCAGCTATCTTCCTGCTTGGCTAAGTAGTATTTTTATAGTTACCACAGGTCATACTGGACTAAAAGCAGTCATTCGGACTTTCTTTCCATTACTGAATAGAATGTATGTTCTTACATCACTTTACCTGTTTGTCAGTCTAAAGCTGTAGTTGAACTTTGTATAACCTTAAAGTTGCAGATAACTCTAATTATAGGGGGTTTATTTTGTACAATGGGTGAGAGTTTCATATTTAAATTGCATAAGTATGATTCATATGATGGCACCAAATAGCGTCACTTGTTGCTAGGTGAAAATCTATACTGGCAAGAGAAAGAACAAGAAGTATTATGCTGTTGATGCTTGACCAAGAGTGAGCAATACTCCTGAACAAATTGAGAGGGAAAGAATAGTTGAAATGAGATTAAATGGAAAAGTAGATCATGACAAACTAAAACTTCTTTTTGTTGTTGTTTCTTTGGCATGGGGGAGGTGTTGGGTGGGTTTTTTTGTTAAAAAGTGTAGTGATTTTTGTAGACAAAATAAATGTATCTCTCTCCTATCTGGTCAAAAGCATTTGGTACAGTACTACAAGGTAAATTAGTGGACTTAGATAAGAGGAAATTAGTAAAGGGATTCTGAAAAGGGGAGCCCATTAACTAAAAGGACGACAGCATCGACATTAACCTCAGTGTCAGGCTAGGTGGATAATGGGATTTTTCATAGTTAAGTAGTAAACAATATTTTCAGAGGTGATGTGACACAAATAGTAAATTATGGACATTCTTAATAGGGAGAATGTTGAAATAACATTCAAAACTGCCTGCTTTCTGAAAACTAGAATAATCAAAATAGGGTTTAAAGATAATAACGGAAGATGGCAATGTTATACATCAATCTAATCATGGAAACATGCATCAAGCTAGAAGTTCATCAGAAGAAAGGGCTGAGGAAGAGAGACTTCTGTGCACTAGTTCATTGCAGAATGATGTGAACTGCCAATATATTGTAGCTGATAATAACATCATCTTTTCTCAATAGAGAGAAATACTAGTACAATTGAACAAGGGTTTAGTAAAACATAGTTTGAAATTCTGTGCATAATTCTGACCACTCACTTTCAAAGAATTAGAAATCAAACCAAAACAGGTACAGAGTGAATCAGGAATTTGGAGAGCTTATCATAAGGACAAAGTCTAGAAGAACTTTATTCCTCTTAAGCTTTTAATTTGCTAGGATAGAGGATCAGATTGCTCTCTATACCCATATTCAGGGCAAAAATACCATGGGAGTTGAAAATCTACTTTAGTTAAATATGATATTAGCACAAGCATATCCATACCCCAAAATAATCTTCTTTCTGTCTGAAGATTAATTCTTTCTGTACTGATCTATGAAACACCGAAATTCTTCCTTGTGCTAAGACAACTCAAAGCCTATTATTATCAATAGTTAAACTATATAGTTTTGCTTATTGTCTTTTATTCATAAACACTAGATTCACTCACAATGTGTAATTAACGTGGCTATGAGCTCAACGTCCAAAAATTAAACAATGGCATATAAAACACATGTAAGGAAATATTTAATTAAAAATATTTTTGCTTCTTACTAGTTATTTTTACATTAATAAGGCACTGCAAAACCTCTAAGACAATTTCCTTTCACTGTAAAGTACCATTTTTATTGCTTAAAACATTGTCAGAGTTTCTCAGTATAGATGCAATTTTATTTAAAAATAAAGCCACAAGGGAATTTCAGTAAATAAAAATATTCTGCTTTGACTACATTGGAAGAATAGTTTCCAGCTGTCATTCTTAAAATTTCTGTTCAGTGTAAATGATCAAATGAGCATTTTTGTGTCTTTTTTTGCTTCTACAAATGTTTGTTGGTTGTAGTGGGTCTTTCTACCCATTCTCATGTCTTGAGAAGGTACTGAGAAAGCTAGAAAAGAAGTAACAGAAAACAGGCAAAATCAGGAGGGAATTAGGGATGGCAATCAATAGAAGAACTGAAAATTACAAGCTTGGGGATGAAAATAGGATTAAAAAGGAAAGGACAAAACTAAGGTGATCAGTGAAGCTTTCTGAACTTGTGTGTTTGAAATTGCACTAACCTGATTTTTTGGTGTCTTATAATCTAGTATTCTGTTTCTACCATAAAGCAGACATTTAGGTGTGTGACAACATAGGTATTGGGACATTCGTTGAGGACTTGGATATGTATATTTGTGTGTATGGGATCTACCATTTTAACTTTTGTTTCTGTCTGTCAAATACTTTGGACAGTTTTCTACAAAATTTAATAGAACAGAATGGCAAAATTATGCATTTCACTGACATACGGTCATGATCTTTCTGTCACTTTGGAAGTTTTAGTATTTTGGTATAATTGGTAAGGTTATGAGAAATTCGTTAGTTTTGATTACAGTCAAATTTAGTTAAACTTATTTCAAAAAGCTTTTCTACATAAAAGGGTAGGTTTTCAAGCTAAGGTACTAAGGAAGGCATCCTAATCTACTAAATACTATTTTATTCCGCAGCCCGTAGAATTTTCTCATAGGCCTGTTACATGATACTGGAGTCCTCAGAACATGCATGTGTCTAATACAGCAGGGGAAACTATTGTTTGTTTTACCTTATGACATCAGTGGCAGAGGATGAAATCTCTATCTGTGTCCTGCTGCTTGCTTAGAAAGCTAAATACGTGTCATTGGAAATTATGATGAGAATGTGCAAGTGGGTGCTAAAGGAAGGCTAAGAGGCTTGCACTCGTGAGGTGCTGTGTTTCAGGTGGGGTTTTTTTTTGATAAGCTAGAATTGGTTGGAGATGTTCAAGTAGTTGGATGAGACTCCTAAAAGTTTACAAAAGTACTTCAGTGCTTTACAAAAGTACCTTGGTATCCTTTTGTCTATGAAGAAAGAGCTGGGGGAGGCATTTAAGCTAAAGCTGAGTGCAAGTGAAGTCACTAAATACCTGTAGTTCCCTTCATTTCTAGTTATGAGACTGCATACTGTACCTTTGGTTGTAGATCAAATGGATCATTACTCAAAAACCTCAAGATGTAGAAATGCTCACAGCATCTGTTTACATCTGAGGCTCTTAATAGAGCTGTTTCCTGAATTGCCTTCTTGAGTGCCCTGACGGATCATGTGAGCTGTGTTGGAGAAGTGGGCTAGTTTAAACTTTCCTGGAAAAAAAGTTTGACCACATTATTTGGTCTTCCTTGTAAAAATCTTGAAGAACTGTTACTGCCTGTTTAGAACTTTGCTTGTACTTCTGTTTGGACAGAGTAACACTGGACCCAAGTACAGACTGGGAAACAAGTGGCTGGAGAGCAGCCCTGCAGAAGGGATCTGGGGGTGCTAGCTGACAGCAGGCTCAATAGGAGTCAGCAGTGTGCCCTGGCAGCCAAGAGGGCAAACTGCATCCTGGGGTGCATCAAACACAGTATGACCAGCCGGTCAAAAGAGGTGATTATCCTGCTGTATTCAGCATTGGTGCGGCCTCAGCTTGAATACTGTGTGCAGTTCTGGGCCCCACAATTTAAGAAGGATGTGAAGGTCCTTGAGTGCGTCCAGAGGAGGGCAACAAAGCTGGTGAAAGGGCTGGAAGGCATGTCTTATGAGGAGCAGCTGACGACTCTGGGTTTCTCTAGTTTGGAGAAAAGGAAGCTCATTGCTCTCTACAGCTTCCTGAGCTGTGGAGAGGGAGGTGTTGATCTCTTCTCCCTGGGATCTAGTGACAAGACATATGGGAATGGCCCAAAGCTGCACCAGGGAAGGTCCTAAATTTTAGGAAGCATATCTTTACTGAGAGGGTACTCAGACAGTGGAACAGGCTTCCTAGCATGGTGTGCCTGCTGGTCTTTAAGAGATTCTTGGACAATGCCCTTAATAACATACTTTAACTTGGTCAGCCCTGAAGTGGTCAGGCAGTTGGACTAGATGATTGGTTTAGGTCCCTTCCAACTGGAACTATTCTATTCTGTTCTGTCCTATTCTGTTCTGTTTTTCTTACCTTGTCTTGGCTGGGAGACAGATGTGAACAATTTTCTCATCCATTCTAGCGTAAGGTATGGATAGAGCAGAGCAGGAGAACTCACAGAACCAGGTGCTGGTCCCCACCGTGGCAGACATCACCAAATGCTGCTTTTTAGCACTGAGTAGCATAGTCCCACACGTCTAAGGCAGGTGCCTGATGCCATGGCTCTGCTCTGTTGTGTTGGAATGGATTAGAACAGAAGTTCCCTTACGACTAGCTGTCCATGGAAAACTTAAGACATGGAAGTTATCATCTGAGAGAGAGAGAACAGCATTGGATTATGATAGCCTGTTTGTCTCTGTTACTGGTTAAAACAAAAAATAAACAAACAGATGGTTGTCTTACCAAAACTTGACACAATATGTAAAGAGGGCTCATACATTGAGGTATACAGCTGAAAGGCCACCTAAGAAAATTAGTCTTACTACCTTTCTGCTATTAGGAATAGGTTTGTACCTTGGTTTTGATACCCAGCTGTGAGGTTTAACAAGTGCTGGTGTATCAAACGTGAAAGCTTACCTGATGGGATAATAGATATTTCATCACTGATCTCAAATTTAAAACTCATTTTTACAACTTTGCAGACATAAGCTAGGTTAAGTAGGGGCTGGCCATTTTTTCATTTACCAAAAGCTACCTTTTGTGCCTGTACAGAAAATGGGGGAAGGAGAATTCAAACACTGTTTTAATTGGCTGTTAGGTAACAATGTTGTGTACTGGTAGAACTATATTTCTTATAATTGTTTTTTGTACTTGAAATTTCAGCCTTGAGCCTTATATCAAGAAATATATATTTGTATTTTACTTGCATAATCTCTCTGGAAGGATTTGACAGGGAAACTTAATGCCCTTCTGTCATTATTTCATACCAACTATCTCTCAATATTGATTTACACATCCATTAGTAATTAAAAAAAGATTCTCGATGGAAAAAGAGTCATTTGGAGGATAAGCTTTGCATTGCTAGAAATATTTTTTCCTGTTTGCAGATTATTTCAAAAGTAATAAATAAGCCCTTCACAATGCAATAAAAAGAGTGATTTCTTGGTGAAAACAACACAGTACGAAAATGTCATGAAACATTAAGGGAAGAGACACTTTGAAATTTTTTTACAAATATCCTTTTTTTTACCAATTCTCAATGAGATATTGCAAAGACACCCCGCCAAAAAAACCCTTAAAAAATTACTTGCTGTCATCACCGCTTCATTTTCTGCATATTATTAAAAGAAATTGCATTGCAAACATAAAAAAGAAAGATGTGAGACTGTAATTCAATGACATAATTCTACGTCAAAGTTCCAGTGACATAAAGAAACCATTCTGTCTTCCCTGTCCTCTTTATTTGTCTATCAGAGCACTTTCACTGAAATTACAGTCTTACAGTATTACTATGTATCGTCAGTGTATTTTGCAGTACATTCTACTCTCCTGTATTTATTACTGCACCAAAAATAACCGGAAAAGACATGTTGTCTTACTTCTTTTCAGCATCACTGCCCATGTAAATATTGCATAGTATGCAATGGTCTTTAAGTAGTGCAGGTAACATAACTGATTGAACTTGATCCTAAAGGCAGTAAAGTTCAGCTCCTCATCACAGCGTGGCTTCTTTTTTTTTTCCTCCTTCATATCAGTACAAAGTGACCCTAAACTAGCAAAACACCCAACTTGACAGGATTATTTGAGATAGTGCTGCGGTATTAGTTCTTACATCGCTCAGCTTGTTGGCAGCCAGTGTCAGAGCCATGACCAGAAGGTGATGGAGATCAAGAAAAGAAGAGAGCAGGGAATGAACTCTCCTGTGCTGTAGTGCCAGTCAACTTCTGTAATGCTCCCCTGAGGTTTTCAACACCTGGCACAGCTGGAAGTACCCTCACTCTATTGTAAATTACACCAGGTGGCTAAACCTGCGTGTGTCCCATCTATGATTATCTAGGGGATGGGGGGTTAAAGATCTCGGTGTCTGTTTTTACTGATTCATAGCTGGGAGCTGAGGTGAAAAATTCTCTGCTTTTTAACTTTGCATTATTGCTGTTGGAATTAATATGCATATGCGCACCTGAACAAAAAATAGAAATCCTCTAGAAGGAAAAAAATTTATATGTTTTAATTTGAAATAGGAAAATACATATTTAAAAAAATAATGAAGCAAAAAGTACAGGAAGCAATTTCAAAACACAAAAATCCATACTTTGCATCAGTTTGTGACCAAACTGCATCCATGTTGCAGTAGCATATTTGAAACAACCCTGTGCCAAATTTCTTTTCCAGAATTAAGCCAAAGCCTTTTAATATACACACAGTATAGAAAAATGTCAGCCATTCAGTTCTGTCAAAATAGCGATCAAACTGACTGCCATTGCAATGCAGCACCAGTCATGCTGTTGCGCAGCAACGCTAGACAGGAGAAGATGATAGAGCTACTGATGTATGTGAACCACTGCAATATCAGTTGGCAAAAGCTGGCTCTACCACATTTCAGGGAAAGAAATAGTGGGCAAGTTAAAGTTATGCCATTGAGCAGCCTATGAAGTAACTTAAACACAAGCTTTCTCTGTGTGTCCATCAGGAAAAGTAAAGGTATTAGAGCATTTAAGTATAAATTTTACTTCATAGTATATACTAAGCTATTAAAGGGCATGAAGACTGTAGTCAATAGAATATATGCATTTTTTAGAAGAAAAAAACTATTAAAAAAAAAGGAAATAAGAAATTTGGGACTATGCTGCAGAACTTCCTCTCCTCAATTTGGGCTGACCTGATAACAATGCTAAACAGAGCTAAGATTTTCTACAGCAGACCTCTGTTAACCTTTATGGGGACCATGAAAACATGAGTTCCCGTAAGAAAACTATTAAGCTAAACATGTGAGGGGAGTTAAAGCTGTTTTATATGGCTAGCCAATTATCCTTTCACAGCCATCATTTTCTGGCCGTATATTAGAACTTGGTGAACTCCTTGAAATTCATGCATTGTTGTAGCAGGAACCTGTCTTCCATCCGAAAATACTTATTTGACAGAAAAAGACTCAAAAGCCAGACACGAGTCCTTTAGTGTTGCAACACTAGGAAGCAGCCACAGGGATATTATTAAGCTGCTGAGAAAGATTGTGAGTTGATACTGACAGAAATGAAATAGACCACAGCTTTCCCTAGCAGATCCTGAATAGCCAAAGAGAGGGGGCAAACACCAATACTAGCTGAGAGGGTCAGTGCAAGATATATATTTATATCCTGTAGGATGTCTCTGATACCTCACAGAATTCTAGCCCTAGAAAGAACTCAGAACAGACCTTCTTCACCTTTCATTATAGAAACTGTGGAGAACTAATGTAACTGTCAAGAGGAAAAATACCAGTAGAACTCATGAAACCTAGAAGAAGGTCCCCTGGCAGAGCTGTGGGAGGGGAAGGCTCAAAACAGGCACCGGGAAAGACAAGGCAGGTAGAAGATTTCAGATATCTCTGCAGTGAAGTAACTCCCCACCCGCTGAAGACATTTGAGCCAGGCATTAATCTTTTCTCCTAATGCAGAGTCATGTGTGTGAAGAGAAGCACGTTCTGCTGATACCTGTCTTCCCAGTTTTTAACACAATACCTTGTAAAGGAAAAATATTTCATAACAAGTGCGTGGAGGGTCTTAATTATCTTATCTATCTGGAGGAACTATTAAATCCAGACCTCAGTTTAGTTCTTGCAAATAGGTTCATCTTTCACACATCAAAGTAAAGGTGCTGATCCAAACTCCAGTGGTGCTGAGGGAGATAATTCAGTTTCCTTACCTAATGTATTTTTTGGCGTGGAAATTATCTTCTTTCCTTGTTAAACTACTAGAAAAATAAATGAAAGAGAAGTCATGTATCTGTTCTCAAGGTGGGTATGTTTAGCTGAAGCTAATCCTTTAATACTGAACTTTTTTAAAAAAGTTAAAATTTAAGAATGTCAGACAACAAAGGTTATTTTATAGATGTCTTTTGAAGTGCTAATTGTAAATACAGTCACCCTATAAAATGCTATCAATTTGGGAAAGTATTGGGTTTGCGTGGCAAGGTTTTGATGGCAGGGGGGCTACCGGGGTGGATTCTGTGAGAAGCTGCTACAGGCTTCCCCCATGTCCGATAGAGCCAATGCTAGCCGGCTCCAAGACAGACCCACCGGTGGCCAAGGCCGAGCCAATCAGTGATGGTGGTAGTGCCTCTGCGATAACAGATTTAAGAAGGGGGGAAAAAACCTGCTCAACACTTGCAGCAGTCAGAAGAGAGGAGTGAGAATATTTGAGAGAAACAGCTCTGCAGACATCAAGGTCAGTGAAGAAGGAGGGAGAGGAGGTGCTCCAGGCGCCGGAGCAGAGATTCCCCTGCAGCCCATGGTGAAGACCATGGTGAGGCAGGCTGTCCCCTGCAGCCCATGGAGGTCCACGGTGGAGCAGATATCCACCTGCAGCCCGTGGGGGACCCCACACCAGAGCAGGTGGATGCCCGAAGGAGACTGTGACCCCATGGGGAGCCTGCACTGGAGCAGGCTCCTGGCAGGACCTGTGGACCCGTGGAGAGAGGAGCCCACGCTGGAGCAGGTTTGCTGGCAGGACTTGTGACCCCGTGAGGAAACCACACTGGAGCAGTCTGTTCCCGAAGGACTGCACCCCGTGGAAAGAACTCACACTGCAGCAGTTTGTGAAGAACTGCAACCCGTGGGAAGGACTCACATTGGAGAACTTCATAGAGAATTGTCTCCTGTGAGAGAGACCCCACACTGGAGCAGGGGAAGAGTGTGAAGACTCCACCTACTGACAGGGAAGGAGCAGCAGAGACGTGTGATGAACAGACTACAACCCCCATTCACTGTCCCCCTATGCCACTGGAGGGGAGGAGGTAGAGAAATTGGGAGTAAAGTTAAGCCCAGGAAGAAGGGAGGAGTGGGGGGAAGGTGTTTTAAGTTTTGGTTTTATTTCCCAAGTCGAGTCTGTTTTGCTCATGATGGTAATTGGTGAATGATCTCTCCCTGTCTTTATCTCGACCCACAAGACTTTCGTTATATTTTGTCTCCCCTGTCCAGCTGAGGAGGAGGAGCGATAGAGCAGCTTTGGTGGGCACCTGTCATCCAGCCAGGGTCAACCCACCACAGGGAACTACCTATATAGCCCTTACATGTTACTGACAGAACTTTTGGGTACCATTTTTTCTTATGAAGAGGATAGTTTTAAATTACTGAGCATTGCAAACTGTGGAATATGTGCTTCATTTCCACAAGTAGGTACAAGGTTAATCATGATTTCTGTGAAGGGTTGACCTTGGCTAGCTGCCAGACACCTGCCCAGCTTCTTTCTCACTCCCCCTCCTCAACAGGATAGGGGGAGAAAATAAGGTAAAAAAGCTCATGGATCGAGATAAAGACAGGGAGATTCCTTACCAGAGTTGAAGATGTGGTGTTTGCTGTCTGAATGTTAATCGCTCATTGGTTTCTTTTTTTTTAAAAAAACCTTGGATTTAACACATGACTTTGATATCACAACAATACAAGCATTCTCAGTATACCCATTCATCTTACAGGTACCCGTGTTAATAACTTAGGATCTAAGGCTGCATCACCTTTTCAGTCAGATAATCTGTATTCACTTGAGCAGCTCCATTGCAATCGATTCTTACTGACCTTTTTCTGCCACCATCTGGCTTACATGACAGTAGTTCAAGTTTTTTGGGTGTGATTCTCTAGTTTAATTTCCATTTTGGACACTGAAACTGAGTACAGTTTTCATAGCTTGATGTTTTTCATGTGGAAGTACTACACAGGATTAGTGCTCAGGTCCTCTAGAGCTCACTGGAATTATGCTGACTTTTGGTGAAGAAATGGTTATTTTTGTCATTCTAAGTAACAGCCTTTGAAACAAAAATGAGTCAGGAGGCTCAGTGAAGGGAAAAGATTGTTGATTTCTTTTCCTATGCTTTTTTTTTTACCTAGTTTCTTTATGTCTAAAATAACTATTGGGTAAACTGTAATTAAATCGTACAATGGTTATAGTGTTAATGCAAGATATGGAAAAACTAAAATAATTTCCTTGCTCCTCCCAACGCTTCCTACATTGTGACATGTTTGAAAATGTTTTCTCCATGGTAGATCCACTGTTAGTGAAACTTCTATTTACTGTATTAAACAGCTGTGAATTTCACATGTCCTTACAGCTAGCTTATTTCCTTTGTATCAACAAGCACTAAGGGATCAGTTGCTGTTTGGAATACACTTTTCTAAGCATGGCTTACATACTACTATTTCTTTAAAATCTCTATACAGCTATAGACCAGCTTAGCAGTGAGGTTTTAGGGAGTGAAAGTCAGAAACTCAGATACTCACATATTGTCTGAGATCTCTACCTATGTGCAACAGTTGATGCAGTTTTCACATCAAGAAGGAAGAGAAATTTTAATTTAGGGTATGACCAAACTAGCATAAACTATTCATTCAAGTCTTTTGTAACAGCTTACAATTTAATTTTATAAAATCAGAATCGTTGAGGTTGGAAAAGACCTTTAAGATCATCAAGTCCAACCGCTAACGTAGCACTGCCAAGTCCTCCACTAAACCATGTCCCTAAGCACTACGTCTACACATCTTTTAAACACCTCCAGGGATGGTGACTCAACCACCTCCCTGGGCAGCCTGTTACAATGCCTGACAACCCTTTCAGTGAAGAAGTTTTTCCTAATATCCCATCTAAATCTCCCCTGGCACAACTTGAGGCCATTTTCTCTTGTTCTGTCTCTTGTTACTTGGGAGAAGAGACCAAAACCTACCTCGCTACAATCTCCTTTCAGGTAGTTGTAGAGAGCGATAAGGTCTCCCCTCAGCCTCCTCTTCTCCAGACTGAACAACCCCAGTTCCCTCAGCCGCTGCTCATAGGACTTGTGCTCTAGACCTCTCACCAGCTTTGTTGCCCTTCTCTGGACACGCTCCAGCACCTCAATGTCCTTCTTGTAGTGAGGGGCCCAAAACTGAACACAGGATTCGAGGTGTGGCCTCACCAGTGCAGAGTACAGGGGGGACAATCACCTCCCTGCTCCTGCTGGCCATGTGATTTCTGATACAAGCCAGGATGCCATTGGCCTTCTTGGCCACCTGGGCACACTGCTGGCTCATATTCGGCCAGCTGTCGAACATCACCCCCATGTCCTTTTCCGCCAGGCAGCTTTCCAGCCACTCGTCCCAAAGCTTGTAGTGTTGCATGGGGTTGTTGTGACCCAACTGGCACTTGGCCATGTTGACCCTACTCCAATTGGCCTCGGCCCATTGATCCAGCCTGTCCAGATTCCCTCTGTCCTCAAGCAGATCAACACACCTGCCCAACTAGGTGTCGTCTGCAAACTTATTGAGGGTGCAGTTGATCCCCTCATCCAGATCATTGATAAAGATATTAAACAGAATCGACCCCAATACTGAGCCCTGAGGAACACCACTCGTGACCAGCCGCCAACTGGATTTAACTCCATTCACCACAACCCTTTGGGCCCAGCCATCCAGCCAGTTTTTTACCCAGTGAAGAGTATGCCTGGCCAAGCCATGAGCAGCCAGGAGAATGCTGTGGGAAACAGTATCAAAGGCTTCACTGAAGTCTAGGTAGACAACATCCACAGCATTTTCCTTGTCCGTTAAGCAGGTCACCTTGTCATAGAAGGAGATGAGGTTAGTCAAGTAGGACCTGCCTTTCATAAACTGGGCCTGACCACCTGGTTGTTCTGTATGTGCTGCGTGATGGCACTCAAGATGATCTGCTCCATAATCTTTCCCATCACAGAGGTCAGGCTGACAGGCCTGTAGTTCCCTGGATCCTCCTTCCGGCCCTTCTTGTAGATGAGTGTCACATTTGCAAACCTCCAGTCAACTGGGACCTCCCCGGTTAGCCAGGACTGCTGGTAGGTGATGGAAAGTGGCTTGATGAGCACTTCTGCTAGCTCCCTCAGTACCCTTCAGTGGATCCCAAGGGTTTCTCGCTGAAAAGTTGGACATTTTGTGCAACTTGAGTATTTCAGCTTTTATTTAAGTTGCTCAGGACTCTACCTGAGACCAGCTGCCAGTCTGATTTTAACACCCTGCTCCAATCTAGACAGAGTGTCTTTCAGGCTAATGTTCTCATAAGAATATAAAGGACAGATAATGACAGCCCCGACCGGAAAACATAGTCCTTCCAGTCCTTCAGTGCTTGTGTTCTAATGTGTCAGAAATCCAACGTGCACACAAGAAAGCAGCAATAAGGAAGTGTAGAGAGAGATTTTGGTAGAACTGAGCTCTAAAGGACCACTAGGCAACAGCAGTCAACACACCAGTCCCATTAGTCCTGTTGTTTCTGATCTATGAATATTTACAAAAAATGAAATGCTGTAAAGTTATCAATACTAAAATACCTAAAATTAATATTAAATAAATCTATTAGAATTTCCTAAATATTGTATAGTAACAGTAGTGTACAGATCTATAGCAGTTACCTAATTAATCTTGTTGGAAGATAAGAATCCTCGATCCAGAACTCTCTTATTTGAGTTACTGCTTGTTATCTTACTTAATTTTAAAATAACAATCAGTTATCTTTGCAGATACTGTGCAACTAACAGAATCTGACAAAGGTTCATGGGCAAACTATATAGGTAAATATAGTATACTTAGCTGCCTAGCACTTTGGCAGTTCTGTGGTTTGTACAAAAACGTTTGTGCAAAATATATTTTAAAAGTATCACTGTTCCAAAAAAATATAAAACATTTAAGGGATCAGTATTTATCCTGCATTAAAATCTTAAAAATCTTAAATCATTTCAGATTTTAAAAGCTAGTACAAAATTAGCTGTTATAAATTGCATGCTATGCTTTTGGTAACGTTCCTAGGGCTAATGAGCTACATTCATAAAGCAAGAGACTCCTCTGAAATCAAGAAACATTGCTTGTTTGAGTCCATGCCCAAATTTTATGTTTGGATGTGTTTTTCCCTGATCACATTACAGTACCTCAGAGCAACTACGTATAAACAAGGAATATTGTCATATCTGACTCGATATTCATTCTTGTAAAAATGTAGAATAATAGAGTGGTAGTGCGAGGATTTTTTAATGAACATTCTAATAATAAAAAAAACGCTCTTACTTCTAGAACTCATTTAGAAATTAATAGTAGAAAAGCAGTTTATATCATTCTTTGATTATTTAAAATATTTTAAACTTACCTTTTTTATTTCTTACGATTGAAACTTAGGCAGCTGAAAGTTAAGTGCTAGGTTTTGAGACTAGTACCTAAAAAAGTTCAGACATAGGCAGAGGCAATGCTCGTCTGAATCAAACTACTAATTTGTGCTGGCTGGTGCTTCATAGTAAAGCTCAAAAAACCCTGCAAGAGTCAATTAAGACATAACATTTCCAGACAAAATTTCCTCCCAACTCTTGACAGTTAGAGGTCAGTCTGGCCTGAAATATGATGATTTATATCTTTCCCTTGGGTCCATTACTTTGTACATGGGTAGAGAGCTGAAAATGAAAGTTAATATTCATTGGAGCTGCTGTGTGGGATCAGTTAGAATTCTTAATTATGTTGGCCCGGACCCACAAAAAGATCCATAGAATGTAGGTGCTCAAGGCTAAGTCTCATCCTCTGTTCAACATTTAGGTGCCTTAAGGTCACAGTTGCTGCAATTCAGGATAGTAAAGTTCCCTCAGGAATATTTCTTCTGCTCTGATCTTTGATGGTTTTCATTATTGGGTTGAGCATCTTGTCATCCTGTATCTCAGACAGAGCTTACAGAGCTTGGTTCTAAAGCTCCAGACAGAATTTATGTGTCCTAAACTACATAAAAGGAGAGATCATAATAAAATTTTTAGAAATAACAATCTCTTCTATACCTAGTCCTGCCATTGAAAGCAATGATAAGTCTGCAGGTATTGCAAGTGTATGATTAGTTCTATGAGAGGTCTGCTTGCAATCACCATACAGAAATAAGGAAAAAATTTCTGTTCATCTAATTGTTCCCTATAGAAATGATACCTGTTGTGTTTGGGTAAGAAAAGATTTGAAATCAGGTCCTCCACTCTCTTGAATGGGCAGTGTTCCATTTCACTTCAGGAGACCATTGCAGTTTTGGCTTAGATTAGGCAAAATCCAGGGTTTCACAAATGTTTGAAAGTACATTTCTTACAGAAGTTATATACCCTCTCATTCTGCCCTTCAGTAGCCTAGTTGGTAAGAAATTGAACACATTTTAGAGAAAAAGATTGTAACAGATTGAAAAGGTACTACCCTTCAAGATATTACAGTGATTGAACACTGCAAATTCTTACAGTAATAAAATAATCATAGAACAAGAAATTTTGTTCCATTTTTCTTTTTATTAAAACAAAAGTTCCACAGAAGTCCAGTAGGTCTTTGACCTGTGGCAGAATGGGGGAGAGTGGGTCCTGCTGGCAAGATTAAATGTAGCTTGTAGTATAGCCTTATCCTAAGAGGTTCCTTTTCTTAAGTAATATATTATTTGCAGATCTAGACATAAGCACAACATTTATCTCCTGCTCTGTGGGGGAGCAGGATGGTTTGCTTCTTCATTACTTTAATCATGATCTCATAGTAAGTATACCTTTAATAAGATTATTTCAGTTTCCTGGGATGGTGGATTGTGGACTGTGGGAAGTACTAAAGTATATAAGAAAAGGCATGTGGGGTACTGATGAACTAATGAAGGGGGAGGAGTGTGCAGAAAAACAGTTTCACAAGCGGTGGAATTTTGGACATCTCTGTGGATATGTATTGTCTGCTGCCTAGTAAGAAAATGAAGGTCATACTCTGCTCCTAACCCAAGTTCTCTCTCCTCTGTCCAGCTGCCTGTTTTCACAAACATCATAGGAAACATATATCTTTGAGATCATCTCTCCCTTGCAAAATTTCGTTGAATTCAGCAAACAGTCTCAAAGTTGAAGGGAGACATTCAAACAAGATTTTTGGTGTTTGGGCTGGAAGTGTGTAAATAAAGCTAACAGTATAAAGTTTTGCTTCCTTTAAGTAGTCCTGTATTTCCTCTAACAGAAATGACAGACCACAATAAAGACATCCTCACTGCAGTCATGAAGGAAAAGGCTTGGGTTTAAAGAGTAGCAGTTCTTGAGCTGTATGTAGTTTTGAAGCATATGGTAGTTATGTATTTTAAAGTATTACATTAAATCATACAGGATGTCCTGTAAACATGCAAATTGTTCTCTGAAAAAAGTCAGTTTATTTAAGAATAAGCACCAATTTAGACCTCTGTTTCGCACAAAACTCTCTTAAATCTAAAAAAAAGTAAGAATTGCATGTATAAAATCAAGCTATGTGCAACAGACTACTTCATGAAAATGCCAGCTCAAGACTCACTTCCATCAGTGTATTAGGAATAAAGCCATCCTGGATATTGTAAACTTAAGAGATTTGGAAGCTTGAGATATTGACCAGATAAAGCATTCCAATTTTTAGATACTTACCATGGTGAAATTACTTTTGAGGTCCATCCCCTTAGCACTCAACTTATCTCTTTGCTTTAAGCAGATGTGTTGCAAATCAGAATAATTTATTTATTTAATATTTATTAGCTTGTGTTCTTGCTGAATGTTATATTAAAGGCACTAGTATGAATCTGAATAGCAAATTAGCACCCCTTCAAATCTGATGTGAATAGGATGCTGATAATTGTCTTCAAATAAACCATGAATTTTAAAACAAAACTCAAGATGGTTTAATAGAAGAGGATTGCTAACTTAATATTTTGATAATCCAGATGATAGCATGTATTTCAGATAGTTCACTTTCTTTACGTGTACAGCATTGACAATAAGAAAAAAGAGGCTTTCTACATCAAAGCATTTTGCAAAAACTAGGAAATATCATGTTTAAATAAGATGGTAGTGTTACTGAATCCCAGAATAAATCTGCCACTAAACTATTATTCAGTGGGTTTATTATTGTTATATGTTTCAGATCTGCACTAAAACTTCCTGTCAATTGCACAGAATACATGATTTCAAAGAATGCCTTGATCTTGATATGCAAGAAAATTATAGGTGACAATTCCCTTGAATTTTAAAAAGCAATCTTTCTCTGAAATTTTCTCAAGAAATAAAGTATATGCAGTGTTAATTCTTTCACAAAGAATACTGATCATAAAAAAATAAACATTTTTATGAAGAGAGATTCCAGAGGAATAAATTACTAAAGTGATTGAATAGAGGTTCCACTTTGAAGGTTTCTTGAATTTTGTTTTAATGAGGATTTCAAAAAAGAAAAATAAAGCTCCATCTAAAGCACCATCTATATAATAGAGAAGATACATATTAAACATCATTTGTAAATAACTCAGCAGACACTTGCAGACAGCTTTTTGAGATAGTATAGGACTCCATGAACTATTTTGTTTTCTTGTAAAATGGAGTATTTATGAAATTATTCTCTTTGTTATGCTAAGACCATATGGAATCCTAATATATTTGTTAATAAAAATTGTCTTAATGATAAATATTTATCAGTGGCCATCTTTATTTAAAAAAATAGGGACCTAGGAGGATTTACAGAAGTTTTGGAATGCTCTCAAAATATATAAGCAATATATGTAGTAGCCTGTGTATTATAGGCACTTTAGAGTCAGCAGCAAAGTTTCACCAGAGCTTGGTAAACTAGCACAGTTTACTTTTGAAAAAGAGAAGACTCAAAATCAGTAGGTCAGACCGAATACTATGAAGAGTTTATATATATCTCTCCAGGCTGTTAGGTGTGAGAAGGGTCTTTCTAGCAGGAAGTGAAATGGAGGACTTGCAAAAGACAAATGCATTTGTTTGAAAAGGAAGCAGTGTTATTTTACTGCTCTTGACATTTATTCATGGGTAGCTACTCTTGAGTGCCTAGAAGCAAGCGAATGGAACATAAAATGAGAATACTCAACCCTGTGCTATTTTAAATTCAATAACTATTTAATAGATGGTACACAATGGAATAAAGGAAAAACTCTTTTTTTGGGGCCACGATTCCATCTTTCACTGGCTGTTGGGTGTGATTTAGAAATGGCCACTCTAAGCAAGGTTACCAGGCAACTAACAGGAGGTTTCTTGTGTTGCCCCAAAATATCTAAGCCAGTTTTCTTTTTTAATATGCAGGGGCACTTCCCTGTCAAAAGTATCTTGATTATGTACTCTTATATAGTTTTGAAATTAATTACTTCATATTAGGATAATGCAGTGACTCATTCTGTGCTTACCAGATGTTTGGAGCATATGTTTTTCTGATTATATTTTTTTACCAAGTTTAGAAAGAAATATGTGCTATCAAAGAGTCATGTCATAGTTAAACACAGTTCTGTTTCAAAAACGAGGGTGGTGGACAGAACCAGAATGCTTTTTATAACTGAGGAGTTTTGATAAAACTGTACAAAAATATAACACAAATTACAGCATGTAGACATAAGTAGGAAATCCAGTAAGTGTTTCATCAGGTATCTTTTTTTTAATATATGTTTGGAAATTGTAACTTAGAAAATCAAAACTCTAATGAAGGGGGGGGGGGGGTATTCAGTTACTTTATTCATTAGCTTTATTATCTACCAGAATTTTCTGATTGGAAATTTATAAATTTAAAGGCTAATTTTTTAAGCTTAGCAAATTTTAAACATATTAAATAAATGTTAGTAATCTCCCTATCCGTGTGTTTGTGGAGAGTTTGGTTTTAGCCCAGAGAATTTGATATTTGCATGGTTTAAAATATGTGGAATATTCCTGAATACTAGAAAGTCTACAGATATTTCTGACCCTACCCATTTTCCTCTAAGTAAGTATCCACTGTGCACTTAGATTGACATACAGTTCATGATTTCAGAATCAGAACTGGGGTCCATTGGTCATAGTAATAACCTTGATTTATCAATGTGGTGCTGGAACCTGAATTTTTCTTTTGGGAAGGAGTGGGAACACAAACTATTTTCTTACTTGTCTACTGTTGGACAGTAAAATTCATTATTATTTGGATAGTAGTACTGTACATTACCCCTATTAAATAATTAGGTTTCTTCCTCTGAAATAAACTGTAGGCCTATCCCAGTCATTTCCTCATTGCACCAAAAGGCTTATTACATGCTTAAGAAGTGGCACAGTGATATTTTGCACTTCCTAATACTACACAGTCACTGTAAACTCATTTCAAGAGAAGAAATCATTCTGAAGAGCAGCTTCCTTTAAGTTCACCTGTATATTTTGAGCACTTTCTACTTTTATACTTTCCAGTTGTAAAGCATGTGTCATACAAACCCAGAAATAATTAGATTTTTTTTTATCCTCTGCTTTTGAACAATAAAAGTGGAGGAACAGTGACATTTACTCATAAATTATCAAGTTGAAAATCTATATAAATGTGGAATTATACACCAGTATCCATTCCTGAGTGTGGTGAGCTATAAAGCAAGGGGACACTTTGATCACAGAAACACCAACATATGAAGTTATTCACAAGTACCTATTATATCTTAAACTCACACCAAATTCTAATTCAAAGTTAGTTCCAAATTTAGAAATTTTATAAACAGCACAGTAGTAGCAAAAGGTACTTTTCCAGTTTTACAATCACCTTTATTACTGTATATAGCTATGAATGTCTGACAACTGTTTCCTGGAAGCATATATTTGTGCGTAATTTTTACTAGTCACTTTGATAGGGTAGTTGTATGGCTTTTAACTGACAAAAACCTGATGTTATTTGGTTCCTTGCCTGTCTCTTCTTGAGGAATCCCTCTGGCAGAAATACAAAAATACTGATCTGCCTGGGTGAGATAGAAGAAGAAGATATTGGGGGCAAGATAAGATGAAATAACATATTATAGGTCTAATTAAGTGTGTATTTATAAATATCAATTAAATTATTTAAAGCCTGCTTGGCAGGACTACGGGTGCTATGGAAGGGCTGAAGGCAAGCTATGCATTGTGTATCTGTACATGTTTAGGAAAAGCACAGACTGTCATTTTTGTCTGGTTTCTTTCAGAATATGGAAAAAAAAAAAACAGGATAGTTTTTGTGTGACGTTTATGTTTTGCCTCATCAGGACTTGGTGATTTTCATGTGAAAAAGGACGATAATAGATGTGAATGTCAGGATGTGTGGAAGAGGTGGCACACCTGAGAGCAGGACGAGGAAAGGGCAGCAACATAGTGCGAGTATCCGCAGGGTAAGATGTCTGAGCCTCTACAACAGGAGGGACTAGGCAATTGCTATGGCAGCCCAGCCATGGCAGGAGGATGGATGGCTGTAGAAGAGCGCCTGGGAGGAGGTAGTAACTGCCTCGAATTGGAGCCCAAGGTCACAGGTGGCTCACGCACACTGAACTGCTACACAGATGTCCCCAGACACACACTGCTATTTCTTTGTGCTTTCAGAAATACTGTCGTCCTGCCATGCTTCTGCTCTTTGCTTTCTCACAGATAGGTCACAGGGCCTTATCTTGTCTATGAAAAAAGTCACTGTTTTTTGGATCAGATCAAGTCTAGCTAAAATAAGACAAGGTTAACTTAGCTAGAACTATTGCACACTCATTACAGTGGGAAGGGACAGAAAAAGGAGTATATAAACTCTGACCCTGACTGGTTTATTTCTTCTTGTAGACTGTTCTGTAGCGCTCTTTCGTGTGAGTGGCTCATCCTGTATGTGAAAATGTCACCTTTTACACTTAGCTAGAGAGGAATTTCTTCAGGCTGTTGTGTATGCAGGATTTACTGAGGAGTCTGTTTTCTACAATTTACAGTAACACACAGTGGGAAGTAGGAAAAGAGAAAAAGTTTACCTATTTGTGTTGTGAAATACAAGAACAGGGAGAAGCTGTCACTTTTGTACTGGCTGGTATATCTACAGCTATGGTTTCTATTTCATCCTGGAGTTTTTTGGTTTTTTTTTCTTTTTTCTCCTCTCCTTTTTTTTCATGAATGTTATTTCTAGGAATTGCCAGTCTAATTATTTCATTTTTACTCCCAGGAAGAACTATCATTTTTCTACTGTAAACCAGTTTCCCTGAGGTGGGCTGGGGAGAGCTTGAGGTGAGAAAGATTTTGGAGTCATAAACAATGCCTTTCTGTCATAACTACAGACTGAGGAAGAAAATGTGGAAATGGTGTGTTAATCTATGCTTTGATCTGCAAAATCAAAGAGGTTCCAAGATACTGGATTCGTTTTTGTTGTAAAGGCAATTGGATTAGTCTGGTGATTGAGTTCTGCTGAAGAAAGCTTCCTTTTCTTGGCAAGTCTATGGGCACTAGACCCTAGGTTTTTGTGACAGTTTGTGTAGGGCATGTACTTCTGTTTTAAAGGCTGACAAACTATTTTTAATTTCGCCTTCATAAAAGTCCTCATTTCTGCTAACCAGAACAATTTACATTAAAATGTCCCTCACAGATTTTTCAACTGCATGTCTCCTTTGGAGATTCCCATGCAGCATTGTGTTTCTTTATTGAAATGGGAGTGGTAAATGCGTCACTCCCTGGTGATGCGAGTCCATGTGCTGGTACGAATTCAACACCTAGGCTGAAAGCCACTATTATGCCTTGGGAGATATTAAAATAGAAATATAAACAGAGATTAAAAGGGCCAGTGCCTGAGTTCCTCCCTGAAATCTGCATCTCTTTGTTTCTGTAGTAAAGATTATTCAAGACTCAGCACAGTAGTACACAGCATATGCCTGATAAGCTGTTAATTTCTGTATGACATGCAGTAAACCTAATTATCACTCTTGTTTTACTTGAGGTCGGGTGATTTTAAGGTGCAGCTTGAAATTCACTCCTGCTCTGACCTCACTTGAGCTCATCTCATTTTACAGTTTCTAGGATTGCTGTTGCCAATTGGATTGCATTGGTCATTCCATTTTGTGCCTATACAAATATGAACTATATGCTGATAATGTGTGGGGAAGACAGGATCGTGCTCACACACATGCATAAAAATCTCAGTTGTCAAAAGTACCTGTGGAATATATCTTTTATTCAAATTGCGAGCCAGAAATCTGACCCAGAAGTGGGTTAAAGCATTTGAAGGCATAGGAACAGAAAAATCTCTGTGTTTTTCTTGAGGTTCTGCTTCAGTACTTGCAGTTCAGTACTGCTCACAACTCAGTCACAAGACATTAATAAAAGCCCTGTACAAAGGGAACATTACATGTTCCTTAGTATGGCTCATAGGGGTTAAGCTTTATATTGCTGTAAAGGCCAATCTTTTGAGAAACTTGTATGCTCAGTGTCATACAAAATTTTTTTCTGTGCTACAAGGGAATTTTGTGTGTCAGTGGCCTAAATATATGACATTGTATAAGACTTTGGCAAGCTAATTGCTTATTACAGAGGAATTTAAAATGAGTGTTTAATGAATGAACACTGCCTGCTTAAATATCAGCTTATGGCCTTGTAAATCAAGGTTACGGTGCTTAGGTCATGCAAGATTAGAAACTATAAAAGTGACCTTCTATCTCAGTGAAATAATCATTTTAACTTTAAATGGTTTTAATTGAAATGTGGGTTATGGACTGAAAGAATTAAGCGCTTTTATTTCAAACCTGTATTTTCAACTACTTACCTTCAGGCCTCATAGCCATTGTGGAGGAAGGGGGAAGTTATGAGTATATTAACTCAGGATAAAGTCCTGAGCAGCCTGGTGACCCCACAGCTGCCTTTGTTTTGAGCAAGAGGTTGGGCAAAAGATCTTGTGAGGTTCCTTCCAGCCTGAATCATTTAGTCTTTCTGTAATTCTATAATATCAAATAAAGTCCAGAAACAATACTCAAATGAAAGCTGAAATCTTTCAGTGACATTCTTTTAACATAGTCTTTTAATTTACCTGAAAATGTAATTTTTATTTGTAACTTTTTTTCTCAGTCCTGGTGGTAGGCTGATGTATATATTCATATAGATAATATTTATGTCTTCTGACTTGATGACAAAGCATTTAGAGATAGGAAAACCTTCAATCATTTCAAAAAAAAGATGCCTCCCAGGAACCCATTACATCACTAAGCTCATGGCTAATCCCCCAAATACGTCTTTAAAGGTTGTAGTAAAATCTAAGCTGCACAGAAACTTGTATCTTCTGGGAAGCTGCTTTTCTGTATGAAGTTAATTTATTTTTTCCTGGTTTATATTACACTAACATTAAAAATAAACAAACAAACAAAAAAGAAAAAAAGCCATGTTTGGGGACTTGAAATTGCTTTGCTATTTCTTGCCATGCTGTACTTGTTCTGGTGATGACAAAGAAAAATAACTAGTTTCTATTCTGCTCACATCTAGGATTACTATGCACTTTACACAGGCCCAAAATTAATCCTAGAACTGAGTAAATATAGCAAGTAGAAGAAATAATAAATGGGAAATCCTATGCTGCAGTATTTCTTCCAGTTCTTAATCTCCACAAATAAACACATTCAGCTTTTAATTTGTTTTGAGTGTTGCATCCATTTAGACAAATAATATTTAGCTTAAGAAGATGGTCACCAGTGGGGGGTGTCCAGCGCTTCCTGCAGATTTTGGAAAATGCAAACTGTTGGATTTATCCCTGTATAGATATATCCCTAGATAGAAAGTCCACAGTAGTATTCTGCCAGATGGACAAGGTACGTCAATACTTTATTAGAAATTGCTATAAAAATATAGGTAGACGAATCTGGCAAATATTGATCTAGATAAAAATGGATTACAATACCAGCAGAGTGACTACTTGTCAGTAACCCCATGCCGGGGTAAAGATAGCATGGTCTGTGTATGAGGGCCCAGTCCTGCGTCCCCAGTGCTGGGTTACCACACAGAGTTGTAGCACCTCCTACCAACAGTTAGCTTACTTCAGGGATTTCATTGTGGTGACCAGAGTAAGAAGAAACAGGTAGTGTTTTAGAGGCAAAATGAGTATTTGCATCACTTTTTTCTTTGTATGATACAACTTTATGACAATAGCTATCATGTCAGTACCATCATATTAGCGATCTTAGTGTTTTTTGAAACTCTTCAATGAAATCAAGAGGAGTTTCAAAGCTATCCCTTGCGTCTTGTGACTATAAAACTTTTCTGAGATAATCAAATTTCATTTAAAGGGGAAACATCTGTGTAAAAGGAAAAAAAAATCTATGAATTTTTTTTTTCCTCTTTGACTTCTTATCTGAGTGATATTTCAAACACAGGGAGAACTCTTTGGACAGTAATTTAATTTGTATTATTTTAAAGATTTATCTGGTTCATATTCTGTGACCATATTTTAAATATCATGCAGCTATAGACACCTCTGTTAAATTTTCTTTTTGAAGGATGACTTATCAACAATAAAGGAAAGACACTTCCTTCCTCTGCCTCAATATTTTCAAAAAAACAAAACAACCCAACCCTAAAATGTCCTCCTTCCACTCCAAAGTCAAGTAAATCCAATAGATCTTGCAGACCTGACTAAATTCCATCTAGACCTGAATTTCAAAGCATACCTCTTTTGCTATAATATACAAAACAGGTATCCCTAAGGGAAAGAGGAGTTTTGAAATTAATCCAACAGTGGATCCCAATTTCCTTCACTAGTTCTTTCTACGTTGTAAGTCTGTGTAAAGATACAGGCATTAAAAATAATCTCCAGAACCTCGAACTAAAAGGAAAAGAGAGCAAGCACAAAACATAGACAGTATACTGATAAACAATATACACGAGTGTTGTCTCTCCCGTACCATTTTCATCACTCCTTGCACCCTAACCACTAACCCAATGAACCAAAAAGCATGTATGAAGAATATTTGAGACTGCAAGTTATTGCCAGTTACAGGGTAAAGAAGGAACATAGCAGGCAATAAGAGAGAGTAGGATGATATGATTCAAAAAACAATATCACAAGTAGAAGTGTTCAGAATACTATGGAAATTAGCTCAAGCAAGTGATAACAAATGCCAAATGCTGCATTAAAAAAGCACAGACACCGAAAAAAACCAACCCACTGCATCTTCAATGGTTATTAGCCAATGTGTTTTTTCCCACTTGTGAGTCCAGATTAATTTTTGCCAGATTATGTATATGTACAAAAAATTTAACAGATCAATGATTTTGGTATCATTACTCCAAACAGTTTTACTGATCTTAAGTAGGGCTACATTAACTTGATAAATTAGATGCACAGTTTATTAGACCATTTACCCTGACTTTAAATCGAAGAAAGTGAGAACTCGATAATTTTGTAAGCTGAGCGGAAAACCTGTCACAGAGTTAAAAAGCAGCATAGAGGAATGGGCTTCTGGAAAAAAATCCATGAGTAAGGTAAATCTGAGAGAAAACACAACCAAGAGAAAGATAGACTTTACAGTGAAAAGAAGTAACTGACAGTTAAAAGCATCAACCATATAGCACCATAGCAAAGAACCATTGTGTCCTTTCTAGGTGAAGAAAGACCATGGTAAAATGAGGGAACTTACTTTTTTCTGCTTTTCAAGCAAAGACTAGTCAGTGTTCGTGACAACACCTTACTTTCTAGCTGCTTTTATTAAACTTTACAGCAAAAGGCTAATTTCAGACAGTGGCTTGTTACATGTCTTCCAAGTAATAGAGTTCCTGATCAGTGTATCTGAACATTCAAAATCCGAAAATTTAATCTTTTCCTTTATTTAAAAAAAAAAAAGTGAGAGATAGAAAAAGAATCTTTTAATGGTGGGGGAGAATAGAAACTTCTATAGAACTTAACAGAATTCTGTGATACTGTATAGGGTGACAGTATAAAGAATAATGAAAATGTGGTATATTGACATAAGATGTAAGTTAAATACACCACCTTCTAATGACTGATCTAAAAACATATGGAACCTTACTAAAGTTTACATTATGGCAACATTAACAGCAATGAAAGTCCTTTCTTAGACATAATTTAATTGCTCTCAGCTACATTTTTTTTGTAATCCTGTTCATTCCATTATTAATTTGTGTACTTTACAGAGGGTGAAGAAGTATTGTTAGTTTTTGCAAGCAATTTTTCATAAAGCTTTCACCTTCACCTCAGCTGCACAGTAGTCTTTTGCCATTCAGTAGCGCAGATTTCTATAAGCTGTAAAGTCTGTGCCATATTTTTCCAACCATCTTTCAAGAGCTTCCTTGAGACAGAAGGAAGGAATTGAAGGTGGAAAAATTTTGCAATCCAGCATAGTAAATGAAGATTGGCATTAAAATGTTATAGAAATAACAATCTACCAGTGATATAGAGAATGGCAATAAAATTTTAAAATTACAAGACAGTGACCAGCTCTTATCTGAAGATAGGCAGGATACGGGAAACTGAGTCAGCAGTCTTTTGTTGTGTTTATAACTGTACTGCCAACTCGACAAGCCAATTTGAGAAAGTCATTCTGTCTCTGAGCTTTCTTCAAATGCAAGGAGTGGGTCACTCCGATGCCTTAGTTCTAGCACACACACAAAATTGTTACACACTGCAGGCCAAACCTGATTCTTTTTCATGTAGTCTGACAATGTTAGACCTCATAAGCTATTTCAAACAAAATATTTTGTGTCTGTATCTTTCAGATTTTTCATTAGTTATATACTGAGCTAGAAAATAAGTTCTTAGTTCTTCCAGGGAGGAAAAATGGCTATTCTTATTAAGAAACTGGTCTTGAACTTCAGATCTGGATGCTATTCCCAGCTTTGGTACACTGCAATGTGTATTTCTGATGAGGTGCTGTGAAATGTTTATTACTGTTGAGAAAAGAGAGCGTGAAAAGCAGGTGTTCATGTGTCAGTCTTACCTAAATATCTGTAGGGGATTTGATGGTCCAATGCTCAGTTCTGATCCCATTTTCTTGTGTTCCTGTATTCAGTTAAACAAATCACTTTGACTGAAGTCTTCAGAAATGCTCAGCTGTTAAGGCTAGGATTCAGCTCCAGATTAACTCTTAAATTTAACTGTTTTACAAGTAGGTGTCAGCTTCTTAACTTAATGTCTAAGACCCTAATATAGTCAATGGAGATCTAGTCAATACAGTCAGTAGACCATAGAAAGCTATTCAGGTGAACCAAGGTAGGTGGCTACTTTAATAGCTCTTGGCACTCTTGCCTGTATTGACTAAATTGAATACAGACAATGGTGTTAATCTGTCTGAATGTGGAGCTAATCCCACCCTAAATGCATCAATAAGAAATGAGGAAACTTCTCTGGGTTAGTTAACAGAAATAAACTATTATTCTCAGACACAGTGTCCTGTCCCTGCCCCCCAAACGCCATTTAGCCCCTTAAAAGGGTGATTGACACTTTACTGCCTCTTTCCTTTTCCTATATACTGACCATTAAAGAATGATGTACTTGGATAAGGTGTCTAGCTTGAGTTAAGTATTTTACATCTGGGTACCAGTGGATAATTTTGCTTCTGTATCTAGAGGTTTCTTCTAAACTAAAGCACTCCCAGAGAACACTGCCCCAAGCTGGACAACCAGGTTCCTTTATGAATTTGCGTGTGTAAAATGGAAATAACAGCACAGCCTTTTTTCAACAGTTTGAATTGTCAGTTTATATAATACAACATTTGTCCCAAAACTGTCTTTTAGAGTGTGCAAGTAAAGTGTCCATCACCTGAGGTCTCTAATTCCTGACAGGGCCTTGCAAATTTTATAAAGTACAAAGAATAACTAGCATATTAGTTATTAATATTAATAACTATACTAATATACCATATTAATATTTCCTTACATATTATATACCAGGAAATTGTTCCGCCAAGAAAAATTGACTATAGTCTGCAGTAGCTCCTAAGTGTCAATTAAATGCAGTCATGCATAGGAAGTCAAAGATAGACCTGGATATTCAGAATATAGCAGGGTCTAGAATCTTGTCCTCTTAGAGATTATGAGGAGTAATCATACAGGTATGAGATAATTTTGAGAGATTAATTTAAATTTTTGCTTTGCCACAGGGATTCCTGTGTGAACTAGGGGAAGTCTGCTAATGCGAGGTCTATACAAAGGATTCTGGCAGCAGCTGGATACCAAAATGACCCTTTTTGTACTTATGTTCTTCAGACCCAGGCTCAGCTGTTGCTTAGCCTTGGAGGAACTGAGCCACCCAACATGCTGAGCTTTTCTCAGTGACTTCTGCAGACAGCAGTCAATTTCCGGGATTTGAAGACTTCTGGGTGTTCAGACCAAACAGTAATAAGAATAATGATTTAAATTACGGAACAATAATTATCTGTTAATTACAGTGAACTTGCCTAAAGAAAGAAAATGACAATATAGGCCCAGAAAAAAAAAGATGTCTGAGAAATTTTCCAGAGGTATTATAAACATGCAAGGAAGGGGCAAACCTGATACACAACATAAAAGATGAGAGAAAATTACTAGAAGGGGAAGGAAATATCATAGGGAAGAATTTTCTATCACAACATGTATATCTTCTCTGGCAAAATGCAAAGTGGAAGAGACATGTCTATAAAATCATCTTGAAGATATATAAAAAGCAAAACAGATACAGGAACAATAAATATGCAATATAGCTTATTTAAATATGCTGCCAACAAACAACCCTTCCCTTGTCCACCTTTAACTTATCATATACTTATGCTTAACGCTTTTTATTATTTTGTCTTCCTCAAAGAGTTCTAATGTGCATTATTGAAAATGCATAGAAAAGTTAAATAATAAAGCTAAATTTTATAGTACCAAAATATCTGATTTGAACTCTAAAAAGGTTTAATTGGAAAAAACACAATCAAAGTGTTACTTTAGCAGAGTCCAGAGTATGATGTTTATCTAACTATTCATTGCCATTGTGAAACTTCTGCTCATAAAGGAAATGATCCTTTCCCTATGAGCTAGATCAGGAGGCAATAATTTCTTTTATCTGTCTGGATGGAGAATCTCAGACACGAAGATGGGATGTTGGTTCTGATTTTCTTTGTAGCTTGGAAAAGAAATGATAATGTTAAATGTTTATAAACATTTTCTTCAAAGATTTTTACAAGGGAGATCTAAGTTGTTTGTTTCATTCTCTTTCTGTAAAAATGAAACACAGAAAGCGTAAGAGACTTACTTTTCACAAACACTTTGAGGCCTGGGGTTAGAGCTCGGAGCCAAGCCAGCTATATACTCTTGTCAGCTAGCCAACATTGCCTCCCTGACATGTTGAGTACCGAAGATGTACTAATGGTCTTCAACTTAATGACATGAGATGCACTGAATTGAAGGCAGTGTATTTGAAAGGTTAGATATGTTTATAGTGAGTTTCTGCTAATTGAAGTATCACTGCAAAATCTTCCTTTTCCACTTTTTACTGAACTGTGATTTTGCTGCAAATTCTCTATATAAATGTCTTCTCTTATTTTTCTTTGTATCGGGACTGTTGCGAATTGTTTTTTATCTAATGGGGGATTGAGTCGGGGGAGACACAGATCACAACCTCTGAAGCCTTTCTATGAAGCATTTTATTCATTAAATTGTTATTATTAATGCAGTCAAGCTGTTATTATTAATAAAAGGTAAGTATTCACACAGTACACTCACTCACTCACTCTCACCTCCCCTTGTAGTTACCTAATTGGAGCCGGGTCAGGGACCAAGCCCAGCTGTTTCCCCTGAGATACTGATGTCACTTGGCTTTTAGGCAGGAGTTTGGGCAGTCCTTCAGAGGGATGTTTGTTTCATCAGGTGTTTATGTAACACTGTAATCTTCCTCTGCACAAAGCAGCCATTGCACTCTTGGATGTGGCCAAAGCTACACAACCTCTTGTTGATGCCGAGCGTGTTCTAGTGGCCTTGTACAGGTTCAGCAAACTTGTGGTATCCTGACTTTGTCAATTCTTGCAGATCCAGAAGGACTCCTGGTTTCCAGATCTTGCCCATGATCTTGTACACACTGCCTACTCAGCATGTACTTTTCCCCTTTTCAGCCTGTTGTTTTCTGGTAACTATTTCTCCATCCAAACCTATTGACACTTACGAAAGTTATTCATACAAACTGACATAAAGGGGGCCTTTCTGACAGGATCAATCCTACATGTTTCTAGTGTTTTTTCCTGGTTTTTGTCTAAACTTCAAAAATAATTGACTTTTATCAAATTCCATAAGACCGTTCTTCAGTTCAGAGTAGTTCTGTCAGAGTACTTACTGGTAGATTCTCTAAATTCTCTTCTAATTCAGTTGCCCAGATTTCTTTCCTGCTTCCCTTTCCCGCATATGACTCTAAATAATTCTTCCAAGATTTAAATGTAAATATCCTTCAAATATTATTCACTTTCTTCCTAGATGTCTCTTACCCTTAACAGAAGTAATGAATACACACTCCATTCTTTCAAATTTCACCATATTCCCTGCAATCTCACTTTTTTAGTATATCTCTTCACATTGTAAGTAACTGCAAAATCATGACGTATCAGCAGTGAACAGAAGATGGTAGGTGGCACGCCAAAAATCATTTAGTCACTATCTGATACCTTCCTGTCTCTTGCCATAACTTCTCTGCCTCTCTCTGCTTCCCTTTAACATTCAAACTTGTAACTTTCTCTCATGTTTTGATACTGTGCTTTTTTTTATTCCAGGTTTCCATCATCTCTTTCAACACATACTGTTTCAGGGCTTTGTATGTTAGTGTTAAGTACTCTGGGAGGTAGATAGAAGCAGGTTGGCCCCTGCATGGGGAGATCCTGCATAATAAGACTGCAACCAACAGTCACAACATGGAGGTCTAGTGTGTTCCTAAACCCATCAGGGAACAATTAAAAGATCAAGATTCCCTATATTCTAGAAAAACATCAAATAAAACTTTGTATCTCTCAAATGCCCAATAAGCAATTAGCTTGATTTATATAAACTGATTGCAGTTTATCTTTAGTCTGTAGTGCACAAAGTGTCATTAGTATTAGCATTTGTTAGAATCAGAAGATTTGAACAGCTTTATGATAGTTAAACCAGAATAATTGTTGCTAAAGATAAGTAAGCTGAGCATTTTTTAAGAAATGCAGTAAAATGTATTCACTGCTCAAACAATTAATATCTGTTCAACCAAATTTGGAATAATAATTTAGTTTAATGTGTTTGGAATATGTCTATCATCAAGGCTTTAGCAGCCATACATTGCAAAAATATGGCAGATATAAAATATATTTATTGTTCTTACCTTTCAGATAATTAAAAACTATGATTCTCAGAAAAGTGCTCACTGTGAGGACAGTCATTGCAAGCTCTCAGGATATTTATCAAACAATAACATCTTTTACTCAAGCACCTCAATAGCTCTTGCTATTAGGAACCTTTTAAAAATAATGAGATATTGCAGTTGTTGCAGGCACTAGAACTTGGAAATCTATTACGTGGGGAAGCTACAGGGTGGGAAAAGTGGAGGCATGATAAATGTAATGGCTTTGAAACAGTAATAGACTTTTATTTGCTCAGTTATATTGACAGACAGAAAGAACCCAATGTAAAACTGTCATGTTTGAGTTCCATATTGTTAGGAAACTTTTAATTTAGATTTTCTTTTTTACCTTTAAAAATTGCTTCATGAAAACTGAGTACTCTTGTAAGTAGCAAAACTGTTAACCTTGGAAAGCTGAAGTCTATTCACATAAAGGAATAGTTCAGACACTAGCATTTGACATGTTAAATGACAAATAGTAGTGACATTACAGATTCATCTTTAATGTCATTCTCTGATCTTGTAAATTGTCATTGTTCCCTTGAAATCAGCGTCAACTGTGTTTTCATATTCCTTCAGGCCTTGACGACTTTGTGAAAAGTACAAATTTGGTATTTTAACTTGAAAAAAGACTACACAGACATGATGCCTAAGTCAGAAACACTCTAAAAAGCATTGTAACTTGGGGTATCTAGCAATTATTATGAAAGTGCGTCATGGTAATGACTGTGAGGGTGTTTTTCCTGTTTTAAAAGTTGAACCAGGACCATAAAATATTTCTCTGTGGTAATTAACATTACAAATAAGCAAAATTTCCCACAGAGATTCTCTAATAGGCAACATCTGAAAATGTCTACCCATTTTCTGGTGGAAAAATAAATTATTAGCAACTTTTTTTGGATTTAAGATTTTGTAGTAACAAACATTGGGCTTTTAAGGTAAAGTTGAATTGCTAACTCAGAATCTGTAATATGTACATATCATCTGGACTTGATTTTACAATGTGATCAGAAAAAAACTTAACTTTTAGGCTGTTTGATACTGTCATCTTCTGGGGTTTTTTTCTCTCCATACATAATAGCTATGAATTTTTCAGTATAATGGATGACATAAAATCCTGTCCGTGGTGAAGTCAACAGTAGTCATTAAAAGCCAGCTTTTTACCTCCTTTATTCATCTGTTCCTAAAAAGAATTTTATGCTGAAATTAAATTAGCTTCCTGCAGTTTGAGCAAATGTCTCTGATTGCATCTACACGCTCCTCCATGTTCAACCTTGTACCAGATAGGATCTCATTGTGTGTAATTTGATTTTAACAGGTCCAGATTAGCTCTGACAATTGGGATTCCACATTCAGGCATCCTGTAGACAGAATACAGGTTTGTGCTCAACTTACAGACCATTAGCAAAGCAGTTTTGCCTTAAAATTTTCCTGTGCTGTAGATGGCCCAGTCTTGGATTCCTTCACTACTGATTTAAGGAGACAAAATCAGTTGCAAGCCATTAATTTATGGTTTGGCAAGAAAATTCCATCTAATCAGTTACTATATTGCCCTATTCCATCCTTGCACAAAATATAGCTATTTTCCATGATCCTTGATTTTACTAGAGAGTTCTATTTTACCTAAAGCATTGAATACTTGTGTACCTTAGAAGAATATAGGAAAAAGGAAGTAATTTTTAAGCTTTCCAGAAATGTTTTACAAAACTATTTAACTGTCTGACAGCTCTGAACATTAACTTTGTAAATTTAAAGTTAACATTTTGTTCAATACCTTGAATATGTATGGTTTTTGCTTGTTATCTAAAATCTATACATACCTAAACCATATACATGAGTAAACTCTACACAGAGGCTGCACATACAGCCTGCTCTAATAAACTTCATTGTACTATATGCTCAAAAATAGCCTGATCAAAATAAAAAGTTTACTAAAATAGTGCTAGTAGCATGGCTGCCTATTGGGGGATCAGCCCTATTATCTTTATCTGGTGTGAAACTCATGACTATAAAACTTCTCTCTGGATGGGTAGCATGTTTTGAAAAAACTCTATTTAGAAATTTATAGTACTTTAAGTGAATTAGATTACTTAGAAACTTTACGTGAAATCACACCAAGCCAGCTCATGAAAATCTCTTCACTTTTATAGCAAAATAGTTTGATAATTGATATTTTCTTTTTAGTGTAGGTACTGTACCTGGCTAGGACAGAGTTAATTTTCTTCATAGCAGCTCATATGGTACTGTGTTTTAGATTGTTGACCAAACCAGTACTGATAACACACCCATGTTCTAGCTTTTGCTAAACAGTGCTTGCACAGCATCAAGGCCTTCTCTGTTTCTCTTTCTGCCCCTCCAGTGATTAGATTGGGGACTGCACAATAGCTTGGGAGGGGACACAACCAGGAAGATGACCTGAACTAACCGAAGAGATATTCCATAACTTTATAATGCTATGCTCAGCAATAAAAGGAAAAAGAGGGGGGTTTAGGAGGGAGGCCAATGCCCAACCAGTTCAGATACAATGTCAACTGTGTATCTCACAGTAGATGTAAGTTAGCATGTTCTTCTTCCCTTCATTGAATTATGGTAATTTATCTCATCCTTATACTTGGGTAACAATGAACAGACCTGATAAGTGCTGCACTATAGGTTCACTAAGTCTTTGCATCATATCATCATACCTGAATTGTATGACAATTTGGCTGTTCAGTAGTAGATCTGGGTTTTTAACAGATTAGACTAAATAGCGTATACTTTTTATGCACAAGAAGTTCATTGCTATCTTTGATACATATGTACATAAATAAAGAAGAAAAAGTGTATTCAAAATAATATCTTATTTTGCTTCCTGTAAGCTTCATATGTGTTTTCAAAGCTATTTTTAGCTAATAATACTCATTAATTTACAATTTTAAATCTGTCCTCTTGCTTACCTTAAAGAGCAACTGATCTAAGGAACAGAGAAATTTCATAACCAAATAGTTGTATATTGTGTAATTTTCCTCAAAGACACCCCTCTTCCCAGCACAAATAGTGAACATTTCCAAATCTAATGCAAGGAAGCAGGGGTTAAAAAATACCTGTCTCTCCCTCCCCCTCTCACTCTCCCTCACTCCTTCGCCCTGCCCCCTTAATTGAGATGTCAGTTTCTCCTTACAGCCATATGCAGTGTGCCTTCCATTACAAATTACAAATAAGTATCTTCCCATCTCTTCCCTGTCATTTCTACCTGGCTTGGTACACTTTTGTTCCTTCACGGAAAATTATTTCTCCTCTCTCTCTCATCCCTAAGCAACAGAACGCTCAGAACACTTCTGTTCTTTTTTAATAAAAACAGTAGTATTTTGTTTGGAGGCCAGAAGTCTGGTCTATTGATAGTCTATTGATACTTACAGTCTCATCCTCTTTCAATTCCAAAACCCTGTTCTATCGTATTATGGGACAGCACAAGTACCTTAAGACATGCTTGAAATTTTAAAGTCAAGAATATTGCCAAAACTTTCAGACTTTATACAAGAATTATCCTACATTAAAAAAAAAAATCCTGATTTTCATGGTAAAAAGACATCTAAGTTCTTAAAGCCTACTTTGATTTTAGGACTTTTTTTTTGTCCCAGTTAACATGATATAATACAGAAATGTATATAGATAGATAGATAAATCTAGATTTATATGCTAGAATATTATCAGGTATACATAGCAGTTGGAACCAGGATCAAAAGTGTACAAATTTCGTTCAGATAATTGCATCAAAATTGGGAGAACATTATAAATATTGGAGAAGAACAGTAACCAGGAACTTTAACAATAATCGTAAGACATGAAGAATAGCATAGAAGTATAAAATTAAAACAGAATTAACGAATTCTAATTCCAAAAGCAGATATAGTAAATGAACTGAAATTCACATACTGATTGTTCATATCCACAATGAATTACATCTTTAGCAATTTCTGTGGTTTAACTGCAAAATCTAAATAGAGTCCCGTAAATAATTGATTTGCCTTTATTGGCTTTACATTAAACAGAAGATCCGAGTTTTGGGAGTAGGCAAAAACTACTGAGAGGACAAGAACTGTGGGAAAAGTTATTGAAAAGATTAGTGATATTGTCAGAAGGAGGGATATAGGCAACACATAGGAATAATTATATAGTAAATGTATATAATAGAAAAGAATATGGTAGCACTGGGGATGAGGAATCAATAAGGCAGATAAACAGCAGAGACTAGAATATTTAAAATACAAAAATATAGGAGAAATTAATACAGGAACTCTGCAATTGGAAGGATGGTAGGTAACTCAGCTTTGCCTTTAGGTTGGTGATAATAGCTCTGTCGCTGATGATATATATTCATTCATGTTTCATAAAAGCAGTAAGATAGAGACTAACCAAAAATAACTGCTGTAACTTAAGCTGGACGTAATAAATCTATATGGTCAGAGGGAAGAAGATGAAAGATAAATAAATACACAGTATTCTGTATTCCACACGTAAACAGAGATTGTCATATTGTAAGTATGGTTCATTCATGTCAACTAGGTGTAGAATATAATGCTCACATTTATTTGTATGGACAAATAAAAATGATTGCAATGTACTGAAATCTCATGTAAATATATACTGCAGCACTGTAGTACAGGAAGGTTAATGGCTTACAGCCAAGGTGTAATAAACGGGCTCTTCCCATATGAGCTGCAACCAATTTTTCTTCACTCAATGAATAATGGAGAAACAAACGGCAATAGAGGAAAAATCAACTCTGTGTCACATGAATAAGGCTGAAAAATACAACTTTTACTTTGATTCTGCATAAGCTGCACTGACATCAGATAAATATTTTATAACAAGGTATGATTTAGTCCATGAAATACATATTAGTGTAACCAAATGGGACATGGCTTATCCAAATTAAATTCTCATTGTGCTGTAGACTTTAAAAATATAATAAAAAGCATGCATCTTACATGCGTTTAAGACTGTTAGCCCTCTGGAGTATAAGTGGTCTTTATATTGTAATATTTAAATACAAAGGATTAGAATAAACTCATTATTTATAATCAATTCTTCCTCAGGATACACTGGAGACACTTTGAACTAGGTTCTACAAGAAAATCTATCTCTGGAAAAGCTAATCAAGACCTTATATTTTATATCAATTATGGGAAGAGATGGATCTTGGGTCATAATTAAGAAAGAAAACTACAAAAACCTCACCCAAAACCAAATACTATGGTTTCTATTCCACTCTGTTCAGGAATTTAACTAGAAAGAGGATACCATCCATAGTAATGGGTTTAGTCGCCTGAACTGCAGTAGCCACTAACTGTCCAAACATTGAGATTAATAGAAGCACACATACCTATGCCTATCCTATTTGTTTGAAGCTATGTTATGTTATGAGAAGAAATGTTATGGTAAGAACAGTTTCTTGCCTTCTGAACAGCAAATAACACGGATTCATCCCAGAATTCTAGGGCAACTTAAATATGACATCATAGAGCTATTAATAATCATGTTTAACTCATTACCTATTTTGACTTTGGTACTAAAGGAACAAAAGGAATCAAATAAGACAGCAGCTTCCATTTGAATGGCTCAAGATGAATATCAGATCTTAAGAAGCAAAAGTAAAGTGCAAGAATTTACCAATCTATGGATAAATACCATAAACCAAGGAAGAATATGAAGATGGAAATCATACCTCACAAATCCACTGGAGTTGTTTGAAGGATTCAGTGTGTCATAGGTCAAGAGGATCTCACTGATATAATGCATCTGAATTTTCAAGATTTTCATAGTGTCCTTCATCAGAGGATCATAAAGAAACTGACTTGTTCATGGGATAAAAAAGGAAATTGCTTTGTATACTGCAAAGTGGTTAAAAAGATAGGGGAATTGTTAGCATTAAACTATCACTCCTCATGGGGGAACATCCCAAAGAGTGCATTTTTTATGCAGAGGAAGACTGCACTTTTTAAACAAATCTCAGTATTATCTGCACTTAGAGTGCTTGGTTTGTGTTGTGGCATGGCCTTGGAGTGTATACAACTATTTATCTTGAACGAAATCAGAGTGGAGAATGTGTTTCAGGAGCACATCTAACATACTCCGGCCACAAGGGCGTTCAGAGTAGACTAGAGCTAGTCCCAAATACAGAACCACCTGAAATGTATAGCATTTTGCTCTACAGATCCACTCTTACTGGTTTGTCCTACCTGATAGTGTAGACATAATAAGGAGGTCTGTGCTAGGACCAGTATTACACAATATACTCATAAATTATCAGGAAAAAGGAGTGAATATTAAGAAAAGTTTGTTGATGCCCCCAGTATCAACAAATACTCCCAATAATCAAAACATACTGATTTTGAAGAGCTGCAGAAAGATCTTCTGTTATTGTGTGCCTGAATAGGAAAATGGCAAGTGAAATTCAATGTTTTTACATGTACATTAACGCACATGGAGAAAATCAACAGGTTTAAAACACTGCCAATATTGAATGAGGACCAAGTAACAAACATTTTTAGGTTACTAAGGCAACCTTATGGAGGTGGCTGTGAATGTTACTGAAAAAGAGTTGTCATGGTTTAACCCCAGCCAGCAATTAAGCACCACACAGCCTCTGGCTCACTCCCCCCCTTCCCCAGTGGGATGGGGAAGAGAATGGGAGAAAAAAGTAAAACTCTTGGGTTGAGATAAAAACAGTTTAATAGGGCAGGAAAAAAAAGAAAATAAAAATGATAAAAGAATATACAGAACAAGTGATGCACAATGCAATTGCTCACCACCCACTGACCAATGCCCAGCCCATTCCCGAGCAGCAACCATGCCCCCTCATTTTTGTTCAGCATGATGTCATATGGTATAGAATATCCCTTTGGCCAGTTTGGGTCAGCTGTCCTGACTGTGTCCTCTCCCAGCTTCTTGTGGACCTGGCAGGGCAGTGTGAGAATTTGAAAAGTCCTTGACTTAGTGTAAGCACTGCTCAGCAACAACTAAAACATTAGTGTGTTATCAACTTTTTTCTCATCCTAAATCTATACAGTACTATACCAGTTACTAGGAAGAAAATTAATTCCATCCCAGCCGAAACCAGGACAAGAGTCAAGAAAGAAAACTGAATCAACAATAAAAATGTTGAAAATGACTGATGATGGAAGAAAACAAAAACCAGAGGATAAATCAAAGCTAAACGAATCCTAAAGTTACATAGACAAAATCAAAAATAGCAGATCCACTGTGTATGTCAGGGATCATAAGAGAGGAAAAGGAGTATAACAGGCAAATATGTTCAAAGTTTCAAGTTCTATTCTGATAGATTTTTAAACTGCGAATTGGTGTTACTAAATCAAAACAGGTGGGATGCAAACCATAGGAAAAAAATAATGGATAGCTAGAGTCTTATGAGGTTCTATATAAAGATAATGAACTATTAAATGTTATTGACTAGTCAGGAGAACAGAACCACCAGCATTAAAATTTAAAATTGCACTTTTAATTAAAAAGCTCAGGAAAAAAACCACAAAAAGCCAACACATATGATAATAACTCAAGGTAACTTTTTAAATGAGACTTCCTGCATTTGATGTGTTCAGATGTTTAGGAAACTGGACCATGCACTAACATCAAGAAGTGTTGCCTGCCAGTAGTTTACAAACTATTGAACAATTTATTTGGTATTACATGTAAGGAAGGTCAAACTGAAGTCACTTTAGAATTTAAAGGAAAATGGGAAAAGAGTTACCAACTAAGTGACCAGATTCAGAAAGGGGGGGGATACAAAAGCTCCCATTTAAATCTCAATAATTTAATCAGAGAGGTATTAGAACTTGCTTGATTGTTGTCTTTAAATGATTTCATGCCATGGGGTATGACAAGTTATGCCTGAGTGGTGTTCCAGATGAGCTTTCCACCACATCTGGTTACTGGCTATGCCACAAGCATAATTGCCTGTAAAAGCACAAGTAATGTAAGAGATACTTTTAGTCAACAAAGATGCAGTGTGAATGTATACACTGTTACCTTCTCTCTTAAAATTCTCTGTTGGAGATGGCAATGAGTACAAAATGGAAATATTTTAAAGATAACTGTAAAATAAAAGTCAGGTTAATCAATAGCTTTAGATATTCCGGTTACTTTGTCTCTCAAGAAATTCTAGTGACTTTGGGTGATAAGTTGTATGGGATAGGAAAACAGTATGGAATCTTGATTAATGGATTAAAGATGAAAATGTTGATGTGTAGAACAATACCTGAAGACACTCTAAAAGGTAAAAACTTTGGGGTTTATCATTATCATTGTTATTATTACTGCCATACAGTCAAAAATCAACATAGTTCATATGAATGACCTAATTGAAGATGATATGGCATATCATGAGAAGACAAATTAGTAATACAAAGACTTTGGATGAATGTGACAAATAAACTTGAAAATAAAAAAAGAATATCTGATTTCTATGGGAAACTACGTGGAAGTTGTACCTATTTCCATGGACGTGTATGACTGGGAGGAGACAAGGAATCGGAGAACCTTTAGAAAATTTTTTTTATACAACAAATATTGAGTTATTTGAAAAGTAAAACCATTAACAATAAAATTGTAATGAATGAGCACCAGAAAAGATTGTGCTAATAGGGCCTTTATTCACAGCAGAAAGTGCCTTTTTTTTAATATGCAGTTATAAAGAAAGTGAGCACCTATGAAATACAAGAATCTACAGTACAAATCCATACATCTTAAACTCTATATGTACTTCTCATCAAACATATGCTGATGGTTCCACAGATCATGGAAGGACTTTTTTGTGGTGACAGACAGCTTGTCTGTCAGTGACAGACAGCTTTTAAAACTTATCTTCCTGTGTTCATTACATTTCTTTAGTGCCTTTCATGGTGAATGTCGTTTTGTTTGTCTGCTTTTTGATGTTGTTGATATATAAACTTTACTCTAATAAATGGTCTTCATGTCCAATCTCCCACATTGTGACACTAATACTAAGCAACTGATGATTCGCTCAGAGGAAGCCCTTATAATGATTCATTAGCCTATTGCTCTGCCATGTACTGTCTCTTAATTAGATATGGATCCACCACGCACCAGAGAAAATGACTTGGAACGCTGACATACAGAACAGATACTCAGATACAGCAGAACAGAACAGAGAAAGGAAACAAAACTGTTTCAGGGTGGAATCAGAAGGGACTAATGGAATAGAATTCATCAGCCTGAAAAAGTAATAGATGAGGGGGCAATAGAATAAGGTCTATACAGAGATGAATGGTATTAAGATGATAAACAGAGACTGATTAATCACAAGACATCCACTCATTGAAATTATCAGTTAGCAAGCTTAAAAGAGAAATAAGTATTTTTCCACACAACCTATAATTATAAGTATAAATTACTTCAAAATAGATAAGACAAGTTATCAGTGCCTGTTAAATGCAGCATTCCAAATGCAGACTCTAGTTCTGAAATCCCTGATGACCTGTAGCTGTGAAAAGTATACCAGTGCAAGGACAATTCTGCACTTGCCGTGTTCCAATGTTCTTTCCCTACCGCCCTCCCCTGCATAAGGAAAAATGGAATAGACAGCCCATTGTCCTGGCACAGTATGGTAATTTATAAAATCTTCTATATATCTTATAAAATTATGTCAGAATGTGAATATGATGGCAAATAATAGCTGATACAAACATTTCCCCAATAAGTTTGCTGCCAGCCATTTTGAAGAGTTTTTAACAGAAAACATGCAGTGGGTTGATTAATGTATATATGTAATTAACCAGAGTAGAAGCGGAATCATGTAATTAATTCCTTTATTCCTTTGAGTTAACATCTTTAAAAGTCACATGCATTCTGAAAAAAAAGTTGACAGAATTCACAAGCTAATATTTTAGATATTATCCACTGTAACCACTTAAAATTTTAATCCAGATGACATTTAGATGAGTAGAATGAAACCTTATTGGATTTAGTGAGGCTATTCTTGCGACAAAGCTTTACTTCTATTAGCAGCTGATGTGGTTTTCTTTTTATTCATTATACTGTTCCTATGAGTGCCTGTTTGACTTTCACGCTGTTGATGTAAATGAACCCTTTCATTGATGATGATAATATAGTGGAGCAGCAATATGTGTGTATAATTGTACTCTTTAAAAGTACCTTTTAAATTTAAATCCAAGCTGCAATTATTTTAGATATGCAAATGATCAAATTGAGGGTAATGCTACAAGAGAAACTCATAACAGGTTCAAATCAGAATAGAAATGGCTATCTCTGCCTTACGCTTATTGAAGATATTCTGACATCTTTGGACAGAATCCAAATTTATACCAAGCTGAAGAAAAGAAATAACACCTTGTAAACTTTATGTCGTCCTGTCAGAGTCCAATATACTCTGTCCAGGTTCTTCCCTAGAAACCCTCCTCCACATGAAGAGGGTTTAACCTGTAATACCAAATCTACTTACCATTACACGGGATTTTGATTTAACAGAGTAATACAAACAATGTACTGAAATCACAATACAAGCACGACATAGCAATTGCAACATACAGTTGAATCACAATACAAATATCATTCCCATTAGCGGTCTCTCTACATGCTTACCATCATGACACTGGACATCCTAATCACTAGGAAATAATAGGTTGAAGCCAGCTCAAGTCCATTTCTCTCTTCAAAGTTCATGTTGCTTGTTGTTCAGTTTTTATACCTGATGTTGGGCTAAGCCACATTTACACTTTCCCCATCCTGGTCTGGCCAACTCAGGAAGACAGTACTCTCTATTAATTATCTCTGGGAAAGCCACTTACACTACCAGTTGGCACACTCAACTGATACAAACAGTTGATCCACTGATACAGTAATTTATCTAAAACAAAGGCCACCCACTGCTCCCCTTGGTTATTGAGACAAGTTCAGCTTTCTTTGTAACTGTCAGTCACTCCCTACGTTCTTCCCTGATCTTCCAAGCACATTGCTCTTGCCCATCTACTCTGAGTCATCTTCTATTGTAGGGGTTTGTTGATCGATCACACCTCCTTATGCATTTTGGAAAAGAACCAATTCCTATATACAAATTCATGAATGTCTCTTGTCGCATCTCCTTTTTTTTTGCTTTGGGAGTAATTTGTTTTTTCTTACAAACAGAAATTCAGAGCAATTATTGGGTGTATTTTAGTTCACATGATTTTCTGAAACAAATGGCCCAGTCACTCCCACATGTTGTGTTTTAGTTAGTGTCACAGAACAGTCTTAGAGCTTGTGAATTTGTTTGCTTCAAGATTAAACTAAAACTAGAAGATGCAAGGATGCATTTAATGCTTAACACCCGCTCATGGGCATTCAGTCCATTAGATCAGACAGGTACTAAAACTCTGCAAAACACGTATAATGTAGACATCAGATCCTCAGCATCAGGTGTTTCTCTTTGCAAATTTACTCTTATTCCACTCTAAAGAGTCTTCCATTGTCTTCCTGGGAGTACAGAAATTATTTTCTGCATCAGAGGGATCCTCAAGACATTACATTTTGGCAAGTCTAGCTCACAAAAAGTGTTTTGTAAGAGATTCTTTCATCGATCTTTGTTTAAACATTTATGTTCAATAATGGCTGCATTAGATGATCTAGAGATGATAATTTCCTAACTTTGCACAGTGAAGACATCTATTTTGATATGTCAGCTTTGATTGTAGCATACATAGACATACCTGAACTAGTTAGCTCAAAAACTGGCAGAAGCTCATTTGGGAATCACAAGCTTCCTCTGAAAAGTCCATACTGAATTTTGAATCCTGTGTTGTTTTGACTTTCTTGATGTCGTTACCCATGATAAACATAATGATACTTTACATAGCCTGCAGTATTGCTTTCCAGTTACAGTATCACTTCCCAGTTGCAATGTCCTTTTATTCCTATTTTCCCCATACTCAGATGAGATAGTTTCCCGGACACTAATACAAGTGGTACAGTTTGTAAGCCGCTTGTATGTCAGTAGCATATTGGGATGTTGTAAAAAATAGCAATCAAGGCTCAGTAAGCCATCCAATAAAAATGAGATGTCATCCCTAATATCTTTCAGGTAAAGAACAATAAGTACTGTTTATTTTTGTTGAGAAAGAACGGAAACAATCTTTCATTACTACCGAGTGTTGGAGAGGGGATTGTTGATGTTTGTTTATTGGCTTATTATTCAATAAAGCTATGTCAGTCTTGGTCTTATTAAACTAAGAGTCGCAGCAGCTTAAAATATTTTTGCATTATGAAATTATGATATTCAGAGACTGGGGTTTTTTATATTATTATTGCAGTAAAGATGCTTGAAATGACAGCATTCTCACTCTACTCTATGGTCTTTTTTCCCCTCATTTCTTCTGTTGGCTCTTTTTCTATGTTAGGAGATCAGTATTAAACGAGGGGACTGCAGAGGATGATGAAAACCTTTGCATATCAAATGAAATTAGAAAATCAGTTTAATTAGGAAGAGAAGAATTACAATCCACTGTAACTCATGTACAATCAGGCAAGGTCTTCATTCGGATTTAAAGGTGAGAGTTCTAATAAGGAGCTGCCTCCATAATGATCTTGATTCATTCACTATTGGCATAAAATATGTTAATAGCTTGTGCAAATATATGCATGTATAGATAGGTGGTTTATATCCTGACTTTCAACTTGCAGTATTTATTTTTAGTTAAGTTCTGATCAAAAAAGTAATCTTTTCTGAATATTTGTTGTGAAGTTTGTCTTGGGGAAGGTAATGTGTCCTAGAGAAAATAATGTTTTCCATTAGTGATCTAGGTATGTAGGGCATCTCTTTCAAAAAGTATCCCAAGCAGACTCTCCTTTCATAGTGGGACATTGTCCCCTGAGAGTGTTGTTGACATGTCTCTTCATCTCCTTGTGAAAATAATTTATCTGTTCCTCTTGGACCAAACTTAGGGCTCACGAGCCTTTGTATTTTTGTCTTGTCCTTTGGAATTATTTAACTTTTCTTTATTATAGTTAAAAAGATATGAGGAAAGTGAGCTAGCTACTGTAACAGCAAGAGAGAGTTTGGATTGCAGAATTTGCAAGAATGATCAAAGATAAAACTAACTTCCAGGTAGATTTTTCTAATTTCAGCTCCATGATAGAAAGATTTAAATGAAAACACTTAAAAATAGCATGATACTGGGTACCTTAATTTAAAAGTAAAACTGTCAATGAACAGGAAGTTATCAGAGGTGCCAAAACAAATAGCTGCCAGGTTCTTACTGATTTACCATCCTGAAACCTCACCAATGGATGAAGTTGATCTCTTCTGCAGCTATGCATTTTCAGAAATGTTATGCATTCTCACAATGCCTATTTTTAAGAAAAACATTTATTTTGTTGCCTTCAGTTATTCATATTTCTCAGTACCCACCATCCTCCTCTCCACACTTCTTCTTTGGGAATATAGTTTCTAAGGTTAGGAGGTGCTTTTCCATGCATCTCTGGATCTTACAGTAATGGCTGCACAGTTTCATTGTGGATTAATATGGCTGATACAATTAATAAGATTTCCTATGTTACAACCATATCTTTAAAAATATCCCAAATGTGTGTACCTAACTTTCAGCAATACCTTGTAAAACAAGTGATCTAATTAGCAATATCAGTATTTTTTACCCTTGAAAAATGTTTTTTCTGAGGAAACCTGAATTAGAATATTAGTTCAGCTTGTCATAGTAATTATAATAATTATGAAGTATTGTATGTTCCGAAGTGCTGTCCAGGAGTCCTACAAATTCTAAGAAACTCTTCTTCTGAGAATGAGGGAAGATAATTCAGCTTATTTTATCCTCAACTCAGTTTTGAGTCATCATCTTTTTTCACTTTTTTAAGATTAAGAATATTTAAATTACTAGTAATATTAATGAATCACATTTTTGTAGGCAAACTGAAGACTATGTTTCTTCCTGTGAAGCTGGGACTTGTCATGAACATCATGCAATTGCATGAAATAAAGAATGAACAAATAATATGAAGGTTAAGGCTCCTACTGATAGAAATGCACATAGTTAATTTTAGCACAGAGTTTGATCAATTCAAAGGAAAAAATAATCCGTCTAAGGAGAGTCTCTGTAAAATTTAAGCATTTCTTTGAGTACTTTAGCTAGAGTAAATTGTACCCCTCATGAAAATGGTTCCAAAATTCTTCCTTTAAATAAGATCTGAAAGTTCCTCTCACTAAGCAAACCCATTTTATAAACAAATACCATTATATGTATATTGAGAAGGAACAGGGGAAAAAAACGCAAACACAGTTTCTGGTCAAACTTTGATTATAGAGTTTCAGGAGAAGTTCCTTATGGCACTATCACTTTGACATGGAAAGAAAATCTAGACAATTTATTGTGAGAGACAGGGAGTAGGAAGGTGCATATTTACATGACATGCACCAGCCATCTAAGTAGAGCTGATGTAAATAGGAAATAACAAAATTCCCTTTGTTGTGTCTAATCAGAACAATTTAGTGTCTACATTTCCAATATTTCAGTTTGTGAGTTGTGTTTTTTTTTTTTTAAAAAAACCTCTTTCTTCCTGTAGTTTCAATTTGAAATTCAGCATTTTTTTGCTAGATCCACAGATTTACAAACTCCTTAGAATTTCAACTTTGGATTCTCATTCAGAGTTACTTTACAAAGAGCTTAATTTTTCATAGTACTGAACGCTTTTTGAAAATCAGAAATTTTTAAATTATCTAAAATTAGTATTCCAAACACCATTTGAGGTCCTTAGAAAATTTTAGCCAAGATGGTGGTATGATTTAATTGTTAGATGGTATGTTTATTATTATCTTCTAGTATCATATTGCCTGTATAAATACTTTTGATGAAAAATATCTTTCTAAGGATTTAGTATTATTAATTTAAAATATGCTGGATCTTTCCATCCCTATAATTGAGTAATTATTTGTGAAATAATTAATTGCAAAATAATTTATTATCAAATCTGACAGAGCTGTTCTTGATATTGCTGTTTCTCATTCATTCATCTTTATTTAATTTTGGACAAATAGTTTTCTTCAGTCAGTTTGAAATATTCTGGGCCAAACCAAACAGTAACACTTAACACTAAAATCTACTGTAGGCAAAAGTTGTGAATTAAATGTGATTAAAGTAGGAGTTAAATATTTGTAGAAGAATGAGCTATATGACTTTCAGCTGGAGACAGTCAGACTCTAAGTGGAAGATACTATCCATAAACAACTGGTGTGAATGTTCCTGTCTAAAATGGTATTTTTTGACAGAATAAATGACCTGGAGCTTCCAGCTGACCAAGTTTATCTCCATGCAAATTATGGCCCTACCATCTATAATTTGGATTGCAGAGAAAGGCACTACCATGCCAAAGGATACAGAGTGACAATACCCTCCTGTCCAACCAAAGATTGCCACTGGCACAACACAAGGATGGAGCAAGTCTGCCAAGTCTTGTTAGGCTCTCAGGGTATTCATGCATTAGTGTTTCGGCTGGATTTGGGAGATCTGTAGTGAAGTGAATATTTCATTTCTTCACATTTTCTGTGCCGTGGTTCACACGTTGTGGCATAGTCTCACAGTATGTGAACAGAATTCCTTCAGGATGATACTAAGCTGGAAAATGAACTCCAGGACTCTGCCAAACGCACTCCTGCCTCAAATGGGCATTTAATCCATGGGACTAGGCTAGGGGTAGTCCAAAGCATTAAAAAAAAAAATAGTTAAACCAACAAACCTTGAAATATGCATAGCACATGAATCAGGTATTTTGCATCAGCAGTTTCTCTCTACAGATTTATTGATCTGTGCTATTTGCTAATGTAGACATAGTTTAAGATTGCTAACAGATTAATCAGCAGTCAGAACAGATAAGTCTGCTTCTCTTGTACTCATCTGAATAGCTACAATTTACGTGTCTTTAGAATAAGTGTAAGTGAAAACTCAGCCACTTGTTTTTGTGTTCCTCCGTCTGCCAGTCTTCATCAAACCATTTTGTCCAGATTAAGTCTAAACTAGCTGGATTCCATCCAGATCACTTTCTCTGTCAGGAATTAGGAAGAGAAAAAAGCAGTTCTGTCAGGGACTGTTGAAAGTTAATGTAAAGGAAATGTCATTTGTATGCGTGCAAACTTCTAGTGCTACAGCAAAAATCCCTACCCCATGGTATGGTTCCAAAATGTGTTCAACACAAACTTTTTATTTAAAAAAAATACATAATTCAAATAAAATTTTTGATTATACTTTCTATCTAGAGAAGAAAACTTGAGACAGACCCTGGCATCCCAAAAAATCATCCAAGGGTAGCTACAATTGATCAGGGATCAGTCCTCTGGACATTACTATCTCATTTAGATGAATGGAATAATTCATATTTGTAACTGATGTTTCAGGCTGCCTGTAAACAGAGACTCACTTTACTGTAACAGTGGTGCTCAGTTCAACTTTTCTAATTTATTCTCAGAACCATGAGATGTGTGTGTGTGCGCGCGCGCATTTGTATGTGCCTGTACCCTGTACATATGTGTGTCTATCCAGAGATACTAATGCAATAACAAGCCCTTTGCCCAGGTGTGAGGGGTAGGAGGGAAGAGAGGGTGAGAAGGAGTTTGTAGTGAATGTGCCTTAATGCAGCTATTTCACTTTGATCCCTTTGATCCCTTTGCCTGTTAACTTAGTATACGGGAGATAGATACCACAATTACTAGTGTCTAATCTTATGAAATTTTTGTTATAAAATTACTTCACATCCATCCAAGCCTTTGTTAGGTTTCTTGAATGTAGAACTATGAAACTGCTATTACACAAAAAAAAAAAAAGGAAAATAAAAATGGAAGTATGTATGATTCCCTTGTCTTTGGTTTTTGAAAGTATATTTTCCTTTGTAATGCAAAATCTACAGTTTCAGGTTTTTTATAAAAAATGGAGTTTTAAGTAGTTTTAGTTTTAAGAATTGATTTCAATTTATAAATCATAAACTGCTCTGGTCTGCTGTCAGTTTGGAAAAATAAATAATAACTGTATGAAAAAAAGAAAGAACAGAAAATATGCATGAGAACAAGGTTCCCCTAGTATATCAAAGTATGTGCCCATTTTATGTGACTGACTAAAAATATTAAATATATTGGTAGCATATACTATAATGCAAAACTTTGCAAAAAAGACTATAAATAAGTGGCATGAGATTTTATGTCACATTATCTATTGCTGAAACTCTCAGACTTTAAAGGAGTTATAGCAGTATAGATTTTTAGTTTATGTACTTTTTTTAATCTCTAACTATGAATCTTACATAATGCTAAATTCATGCTTCATTTGTTTGGGTTTGGGATTTTTGGGGGACTTATTTTTGTGTTAGACTGTTCCATATATAACACTATTGAAATCAATGTGAATATAAATTTACTTGTATTTATGTAAGTTATTGTACAAAAAGCCACAGTTATTTGTACCACAGCTCAGTGTGAGTAGAGTGATCCCTGCTTACTGCATAATTTCATTTTCTTTCTCACGCTGCGTCTGTCTGCTAGCAAGGCGGCTTACAGAAACTCTACATGGCAAGTCCCTTTCTCAGCTCTTGCATTTCGGGGACCAGTTGTATCCTTATGCAGTTACAGTACCATATGTGTTTATGTTCCCTGTAATCAGTATGCAGCAAAGTTTGCAACTGAGGTGCCTTTCAGGCAAAGCTGCCAGGAAGTCTTTGCTGAGAGGATGGAGGTGCGAGAAGGACTTTTAGATAAATAAGGGTCTGAAGGACTGTCAGATGCTTCTCACTAGCCAAAGCGTTGCAATAGTTCTACTCTTTGTCCCTTCTCTTCATTGCCCCTGCCCAAAGGATTAGTGACTTTTTGGCTCACTTAAGTCATCATCTGCAAAATTCTGTCCATGCACCAAGGAACCTATATCCCTTTTAACTGTCCTACCTTCAATCATAGATTCACATTAAGAGAATTCTGGTCTTAACTGTATTTTCAGAAAAATATGTTCATAAAAGCAAACTCACTGACTTCTAGTGATTGTATTGAGCCAGTAGCTCATATGGTACAACAGGTGCTACAAAACCCCCACTAGTAATTTACGAACTAAAGCCATTTCTGCCCTTGTGCCATAAATTGAGCTATATGTGGGCTATGGGTAGAATATTGCTGTTGCAGAGCATAAAGTTACCATTTCATCACAGTCTTTCACTACTCAGATTTCACTTATCTTTAAATAGAAGATCCAAACCTGAGATATAAAACTATTATCCATCATAAAATATTGTTAACACTGAAGAGCATCCTCAAGCATTTCACTGAATTTTATACTGAGGTGAAGAAAAGGAACTGTTCAAGAGTTGTGTAATTGATACTAAAAGGTTCTTCAAGATACATAAAAATTACACCTGAACTGAAACCATTTATTAAAGGAAATGAGTAAAACTACTGAGGTGGGCTGCTGTTTTTCCCCTGGATATCATTACAGGCCTTCTTAAAGTATTACACAAGTACTAATTTGTCTGCCTTTCAGGCCTGTGATAATTTGTCAGTGAAGCAAGTTTTCAGAGAAAATGGAAAATAGGAATAAATGAAAAGAGAAGAGTAATGAGATTTGCCTTCAAAAAAAAAAAAAAAAAAAAAAAGAATTTGAAGAAGAGTCTCAGAACATATGGTCTGGAGGCACAGCCAGAATTGCAATAAAGAGGAAAGTGCAAGAGACTCAGGAAAGGACAGACATTTATGAGCAAATCCCATAAGTCTTTCACACCAATAATCTGAAAGCCACTCCAATAAAATGTGATACCTGTATAAGCCATGAGGCAGTCAGGAAAAAATAATAATTGAACAGAAACATAACCTGCAGTAAAAATCAAACTAAGCAAATAGTGCAGGTAAAGAAAAGAAAGGTGCCTATACTAAACTCTCATATCTATATAATGGAATGTTTGCATTTCAAACTACTGTTAAAAAGCATACAAAGCAAGATATATACGAAAATTTACAAACTTTACTACAGGAAAAGTAGCAGTGGTAAAAATGTTGTCTCATCAAATTTCCTGGAAGAAATATGTAAAAATATTTCATGGATGAGTTAAGAAGCTGAAATTACTTCAGAAGAGCGTTAACATCAATCATCCACAAATGTGAAATTACAGCTCATTGTACATAGGTAGATTGTTAGAGTGCAATAAATACATGTAAAAATATACTAAATATTAAAATACAAATGTGTATATATAAGTAAAAAGGCAAACATTGGCATACATTTCACACAGAGAAGTTCAGCAGACTAGGTAACAGAAATGTATCATGAGAAATATATATTTGGTACAACAATGGTAGTCAATTTGTTTTTCTTGTTGTAGCAGGACATAGGGATATATAATATAATATAATATAATATAATATAATATAATATAATATAATATAATATTTCCTTATTTTCAGAATTTTACATCACCCCTTACATCCAAGCATCTACTTTTCAGGCTATTAAAATAGAAGCAAGTACATCTAGCACTTTTAAATACTTTTTTAGTAAAGTATTATATAACAATAATGAAGTAAAAACAACAAATAAAATCTTCAGGCTCACTGGAACAAAAATAATATGTATTAGTGAGTTGGGTTTCGTGAATTTTTCCTTTTGAAATAGTTCCTACAAAAATATCTTGAAATGTTTGAAAGTTCTCACTTAAACATTTTCAGGATAATGACTGACTTTTCATTTTAAAATGTAGATAATAACAAGTAAACATGAAAATAAACCATTTTCAAACAGTCTTTACAATGGCCTCAGCAAAATGTTTTCAGTTTTTGAACCTATAGAAAGTACCAAACTTCCCCTAACTTTATTTAGGATTGTATTTAATTTTTTCATCCTCCAAATTCTATTTCCTATCTTATTTTCAAGTGGCAGTTCTAGGTAGCAAACAGAATCTCTGATAATATCAGTCATCCTTGTTGCTTCAGTCAAAGTGAACTCACTAGCCCAACGGTTCCTATTTTAACTATAATTTCACTGATGCTGATAAGCATCACAAGCAAGTTAGTAATTAAGAATTTCAAATACTAGTGTGTGATTTTGACACCATGTGCTTATAGGAACTGAGAAATTACAAATGTTGAATCTCATGAAATATCAAAAAATTACTATTGTTCTACAGTAGAGTATCTTATATTGCTCAGAGAGACTCTATTACAAAATATAAATCATCCATGCTTAGAAGAAATTATATCTTGTATAAAGCTTTCTTGGGGGGGGGGGGGGGGGGGGGGAATCAGGAGAGACCATTTCAAGATTTTCCCTTTAAATGGAACTTTTTTCGATCTGGAGGAGAACACAAATAAACTCAATGAGCAGTGAAACTTCAATGAACAATGACATATCTCACTGTCTCAATATCAAAATACACAAAGGATCATTCAAGCCCCCCTTCCTCTGACAGTTCCTTTCCCCCTTCCATCAGTGTCTAAGAGAAGCAGATGACTGCCATAGACGCTACCTACGCCACAGGCCAGGGCAGAGGCTGTGAACTTCTGTGAGCTTTACCATAGGTGCTACACAAACTGAGTCCGAATGATTTGATTGAGAGCACAGTCTCCAGGCTGTATTTCTTTAGACAGTATGAAATTCATTCACTGCTACCTTCAATAAGTGAAGAAGCAGGTAAATAACCAACCAAATGCATAAAAATAATCAAGACAGAGGAATTGTCTTGGTTTATGAATAATTGTGGTTTGTTGAATGAAAAGCTGACTTTTTGATGTATCAGACATTCCAAATGGATAAATATCTCCCAGATACTGCTGTGTGAACTGAAACTGAAAAGATGCTGTGTCCTTCTTGAACTGAAATGTCAAGCATAAGGAAGAGAGCACTTTGCAGATGTTAGCATGTCTTAATTTCTATTTTACAAGGTTTTTTTTAATGGATTAGTTACCTTTCAGAGATTCAAAATTATATTGAAATACTTCTGTAGGCAATCACTAGCCTCCCAGTTGGTTAAATGAACAAAGGATGTATTCCCACATTTCTCAACAACACTCAGCAAGAACTCAGGACAAAAATACTTTCACATTTATGTCCAATAACCATAAGATCATTGAAATTTGCAGTGAATAAGGGATGACTCTGATCAAAATACAACACTTGCTTTAGGTAACAAGATATTCTGCAGAGAGGTGTGACATTTACAAAAGTAATTCAGGGAGGTTTGCAAAGAACTTTGATATGGCACAACTGATGGCTGGACTCTGTGAATACCTAGGTTAATCTAACCAGGACAGAGACCTAGAACCACAGTAGAATGAAACTGGAAAATATGTCAATGATGACATCATATATTTTTTTCCAATTATTTATACTGAGTAACGGGTTCCTTGCAAAAAATCCATGCATTCACCAAAGAGAGCCTTGGAACTAATCTCACAGAGCATAATCATGAGCTCCTTATGTCTCATTCAGCATTTAAAATAAACAGAAAGATCTAGATTTCTATATGGATTGTACCTTTTAAGGTAATTTTTAGTTAATATCATATCATAGCAAAACGTGAAAATTTTGGAACATTATGTAAGCAAAGATCATTTAAGGCAGAATTAATTCAGGGCTTTTATTCCATTGCTGAATTCCCAGTAGCATTTCTCTGTCAATTTGCTGTGATTTTTAGACATCTGCATTACCCTGGCCTATACTAAGTAGGTGAAGCAACTGGTAAAAATTCAAGGGTAGCTGGTTAAACAGCTGGTTAAAACTTTCCTAATATTAAAGGACAGACAAATAAAAAAAAAAAAAAAAAAAAAAGAAAATAAAAGAGGATGAGAGAGAGATATTTGACAAATTACCTGAAATGAGCAAATTATTTAATGTTTTATTTTGCCTTAAAAATTGGAAGCTTTCACTTTGGATAAGATCATATTTCTCCATAGGAAAAAACATATATAATCCACTTCACAAAATTATGCTGATTTTCTTCATAAAAGCTTCCTTCTTTTAAGCAAAAAAAGTGGGTTTCATCATATTTTGAAGACTACACCTCTTCCTTCATGCTATAAAGGGTTTGTACAATCTGATTCTTCCTTACACTAGTAATAAATATATCTCTGAGTACAGATCTGCAGACTTGCAAGTCCATTATTTTGAATCAAGTAGTTTGGGGACCAATTTAAATCATGACTTAATTGTGTTTTTTTTTTTCTTTTGAACTTTGAAGTATAGGAAGGCTAACATGACTCTGGCTAATAAATAGAAATTTGAATTCTGGAAACCTCAGCTGAGACAAAGAATGTGACTCTGCTCAGTTCAGAAGCAGCAAAGCTCTGTGGCTGCTCCAAGGCTGGTCTCAGGCTGCTTTAGGCAGCAAGTGCAGTAGGAACCAATAGGGCTTAAGCTAGCGTTGAATTTGTGCCACCAGGCACTATTATTCAAGTGTCAATGGCTCATTAGTCTTTATGCTCCTGCTTTCATAAACGCAGAAATAGTGAGCAACCCAGAAGAAAGTCAGTGAAGCAAATATTAGCCATGGTACTGGTGCTTTACAAAGAATTATTTGTATGTATTTGGATCAACAATTGACTATATTTCAAAGACAAGGGTACACAAATGACCTTTTAAAACAGGTTCACTGTCAAAGCATCTGACTGGGACATACAGATGAGTGTAGGATTTCCTCTTATTATTTTGTTATGAAAGAGAAAGTGAGAGGGGACATAAGATGAAGACCAACTATAAACACACAAAATAAGGATCAAAGTAAATTTTTTTCATTGGGAAGCAATTCTGTTTACTTCCTGCTTCTGTGCAATCACATAAGTTTGTGAATAAAAATGCTATTACTGGTATTAGCACATTAATTTTTACAGCTACATTTTAGATTTCCAAACAGATTGCTTCAAGATACATCTGTCCATAGCTATGATATACATAAGTCACAGAGACAAAGGACATCTCTAAACGCCTGCTTCCTAGTCCTTAGAAAATGAAAAGAGAAAGAAACCCAAATCGGTCACAAAAATACCAAAGAAAAGAGCTGGCAGCAAGGCCGTAGGACTACACTTCACAAACCTTTAGGTAAGTACTTGGAGAACACAAGTATCTGCATTGAATTTAACGGAGTCTGATGCTTTCAGCCTTAATCTTATCAAAGTCTAATTGAGCCTACCAACTTAAAGTATTTTCATTAAGTGTTTGTAAGAAATGAAGAAATGAAGAGTTGTATTATTGCTGTCAAACACCATACATTTTAAACTGTCTTTTCCCTTATTCTTCAAATTATTCTGTTAAAGACTGGACTTATTAGCAGCTTTTGGCTTTTTTTTTCACCCTTTCTTAAACACTTTGAAATTTTCTATTTTATGCTGGGAAGAGCAACATCAAACTATTTTAGCAACTACTGTGTGCCTTTGCTAATCTGTGGTTGGTATCCTTGGCTCCATGAGTCATCATGCAGACAGCAGGCCATGGTCTAAATCTAGAGTGTCTAGGAGGAATCCTTGGTAGCCTCCGTTATGGGTCTTCCACAATCCCTGAAGGAAGCACAAAATACTTCATCTTCCTTTGAACTCAGTAAACCAGCCCATAATGGCTTAGGAAGAGGAGATGGATGGATGAAGAGAAATGGTAAGGACCACTGCCTGGCTCTATCCACAAACTATGCTGCCAATAAGGAATTCCAGACAAGTTTCATATAGGCATCCAAAGCTCCTTAGGTTTTAAATACCCACAGTAAAGTCTCAATGTCAAAGAGTAGCTAAACAGGGACAGCAGATCTTTTTCTTGTGTAAAAAAATAGGTTAACTTTGTTAACAAACTGTTCCACCTATCTATCTCACTGGAGTTATCTTCATATTAGAGATTCTGCCATTTTATGCTTGTGTCCTGCCAGATGGGCCCAAAACTTAAGTCCATAAAAATTAGATTTGATATTGGAGAAAGCGAAAATACTGAAGGTAGGAATCTTTGCACTTTCTGGATTGGCTCTTTCCTTCTGTGTTAAAACAGATAATTTATTTTGTCTAGTTTCTCTTAAAATTTAATCCTGTTGTCATCAGTTAGACTGTTTCATTTTATTTTGCTGTGACTAGCTTTAAAATCTCTGCTGGAGATAATCACATGCTATAATTCCTGTGCTTTCCTCACCATTTAATCCTGAATTATAAATAAATCATGTACCACCAGCACCAAACTACAGGCTTTGGTGGGGATTCCAATAAAAGAAGAAATAAAAATTATTTCCTCTTACATCTTTAGTTCCATATTCTTTGTATCTTTATTCTAACTATAAACTCATTTGTATCTGCCTGTCCACCTGGATCTGGGTCTGTACCAAGGCTCCTTTTTCTAGGCTTTGAATTATTGATTTCTTGTTACTATAAATTACCTTTATAAAGGGCTCTAATTTCATCTTCTAATGACTTACTATTAAAAAAAAAAAATAGTTACTACACATCTCTTCAGCACTCAGCAGTATGTCTCTTGACAAGAATAGTAAATGCAACTCTTGACATCTACTAGTGGTAGTCCAGATTTACTTTGTAGTAGGAAGAATTATTCTAAATGACTTTACTATACAAGCTCTTTTTCACACTGGGGAAAAAGCATTAATTTAAAGCACAAATTCCCCTCTCCCTTGTTTTGTCAATTCTGGTATATCTGGAAGATGAGCTAAATTTCATCTCAACAAAAGCTGTTTGGTTGTTGGGGGAGGGGAGGTTCCTGCCTCCAAAGACTGTATGAGATACTCTCTATAACTTTTTTTACCCTTTACTTTTTTGGCTGTGGAATGCTCTTCCTTGATTAGTTACTGGTAAAAAATGGTGCTGTCATTTTTGTACATTATTTGTGTCCCAAGCATAAGCAGAGTCTTATCTGTTTGCATTTTGCTTTACATTTTTCTTCTTAGTATAAAAGAGATAAAACAGTGAGAATGCTGGAACAGAAACATGGAAGAAAATGGAAGACAGTTACTCTCAGGAGTATTGGTATTGACATTTCAATGGCAAACGCAAATTCTGCTCTAAAGGATGGAATCTCACAAATCCAGTGCAGCAACACATAGGACATTTCTGGTTTTAGTTTCTTTTGTCTCTTTTTTTCTTTTCCCTTGTCTAATGTTTCTTTTGTTTTGTTTGGAATTTTTATGCTGTTTCTGTTTAGAAGTGAATACGCTAAGCCAAGAATCTTTGAACTCCAATATGCCATTGTTTTAAAGCTGTTTTTTTACAGTTTCAGCTCATGTCAGAAAATCTCTGTACTTGCTACATAAAGTTATGAAGTGGGTAGATTTTTTTCTGTCAGAATTTAAAGACTGATTCCATTGAATTGGATATGTTTGAGGAGTTTAAAAATCAAATCTCTGAATTTTAGGAGGAGTAAAGATACAGAGATTGCCTTTTAAGATCTTTGGGGTCATATAATTTGTATTTTGAACAAACCTTGGGTATTTGGTACTTTTGCCAAGGAAATTCGGTAGTGAGAATTGAACATCCTTTTTAACACGTTACCCAACTTTTCAGTGCCATTTTGATCTAGAATTTTCAAAAGCCATCAAAAATGGCTTGCTTTTATTCTTGATTGAAATGGATATTTGCAGGTTTGTTCCTGATCTCGCTAAATTAGGTAAGTGTGATACTCACCTGTTGTCATCCCAGAGCTTCATCTTCATGCCAGCTTTCCCATATTTTTTAGAGTGTAGGGGGAAAGACTAGGATTTTTATCATGACCTCATTAGGGCCAAAATGTAATCATTAGACTTCTGGACATTTCATGACACTGAAATGTCTCTTGACTAAGAAAATTCTTCCTCTTTCTTTTCCCCTTTTCTAGTAAATTGCACATCTGTATTAATGAGGTTGATGCATGGACATGACTACATGGTTAAACTTATCAGCTGGACAAGCAAAATAGATTTGCTGGTTCCCTATTATGTTCTCTTAAGCATTAAATGTATGAGATAAAAAATAGTGATATTAGCCATAAGAGCAGAAATCTAAAACTTTTGTGTTTCTTGGATAACCTCCAGAAAGACTTGGTTTATGTTGGTACAGTTTGGGAAATCATGACTAGCATTTTCATATGCTTTCCTCAAACTCCTTTTATCATGGTTGGGGATATCTTTTCTAGACCTGGTTCCTGCAGCTGAGATATAAACACACTTCTGTTAACATTCTTCATATATGTGTTATTAAGGCTGTGTGCTTAAATGTAATTGTCTAATACTTTTTGCAAGTGCTAGCTTCATTTAATAGTTTTATTTAAAAGGTAGTAATAATAATAAAGAGGAAAGTCAGAAAAGCAAATACAATGAGCCTGTTATCCAAAGCATGTAAGTAAATGGAGAGCAGAGAGAGATCATAGGAAAGCAGTGGGAGAAAATGGGCTTTCTTTGAAATTTTTCAATACACTGTCTACAAACTAAGATTTGAACCAGTAGGCTTCACTGAAACTGATCCATGCATGTTGCTGTTATTTCAGGGATGTTTCTGTCAATAAAACTGAAAGCATTTATTAGCAATGGCATTCCGGTAGATGACATCTCAAGCCATGGCCATTCAAATTCAACAGAAGATTTGTCTCTTTGTCAGCAGGTGAAAGATGGAGAATAGAGGCAAAATCAAAATCCGTAAGATAACCAGCATATACAATATGCTTACTGCATTAGGGACAACCAAATGCGCTCCCAAGTGTAACTTCTAATTGATGGTGCTAAAGACAAGGCCATATTGTTCTTCTGTTTGTAAATACACACAAATCAACTATGTTCAGTGCTGCTTCTATGCATTTATTACCACCAAACCAGGTATTTGCAGGTAGAGCTAAGTCTTCAGAATGAAACTAAGGAGAAATAACTAGTGACTGCTGTCCTGCTTATTCAAGGAGTGTATTCCACAGGAAATAAAAGTACATAGTTAGGCTGTTGCAGGATGGTATAGCCTCAGCAGGGCTATATGTTGCGTACACTGTTTTCTTCCCTTTCATTAGCTTCTGTGACTTAGATACCACCTAAGAATGAATATTGGGTTGATGAGATGTCCAAAAAATGCCTATTTTATACGATGCTTTTATTTAACTGACTTCTAATTTCTGAAATGTAATGGCTGATAGTCATTAATTATGAAGAGAAAGCTATGTTCCTTTTTCAGTTAGGATGTGTTCTTTGATGTCCAGTTCATTGGAAGCACTATCAAATGCCAAGGTGCATATTTTCTTGTCAAGATGTAGTTCTTGCCTAAAAGAGAAACTTTATAATAGAATCAGTAGCACTTTATTTTTCATTTTTTGAACAAATTTTGATAAATATCTATTATACACTGGTGGAAAATACATTTCCAGGTTTTTTTTTGTTGAAAATACATTGCTCATACAAATATCCCTGTATAGACTACTGTGGATTTACTCCTGCCTTATCTGAGTGTGTGCAATATGAGAATCAGCTCTGACAATTCTAGTATACAGGTATACTTTTTCCTTCAATTTTTCTTTCCAAATAAAGGGCAAGTAAGATTTAATTTCATGTGTGAGAACATTTGAAATAGCCAAACAACAATGAATAGGCAACAGTGAAGGAATTACCTTTTAAATTACAGTAACAGGATGGAAAAGTGACCTTGTAAAATGTCACCTACCCATTCCACATTATTCATTTCTCATCAGGGATTTTGTACCAGAAGGTTTCAACTTATAAGGCAAACAAAATTTGTGTTAGAGCAAGATCAATCTTCTTTACCTTGAAATCTCATGGAATACAGTACTATAGAAAGAACTACAGTGATTGTTTTTCCAGTGTTTTTTTTTGTTTTTAATCAAAAGCTGAGTAAGTATATCAGTGATTATTGTCTGTTGGAAGTAGTCTTATTTTTATATTTTAACATTTGGTATCTAGTGTGCAAGGAGGATATATAAAGAAGATTTCTAAGTGTGTTAAAGTGAAACAAGATATGTTCTACTGCATCTAGCCTAAACACTACTTTTAGACCAAACTCATGAATGACAATAGCAAGTATTTCAGTTAAGCTAGTGCCTTCAAGAATACTCATTTTTATATGCCAGGCTCATATGTTTATTTCCATATAATGCCTATCCTTAAATGATTCCAAGGACTGTCACAAAACCTCACATTATTAAGAAAAACATCAGCATGGTATCTCCATCACAGCATCTCCATGACAGCCTTAGAGTGGATAATTCTTAATTTAACTGCTGACACAGTTTATATGGAGCTTGTGGTAAACCAGTGGCATATCTGGTGAGTTCTCCACGGGCAGAAAAGTGCCTGATTGAGGATTACATTACTGTTTGGGAAACACAGCTGTGCATCCTAGGATATTTCTAGACTTTCAGCACTATATGCTGTTGCTACTTTTGTACAGCTTTTTATGAGGTAGATTAGTATATTTTGTAGTACTGTCAACATGCTAATAGGTTCCATCTTTGTATTTTGCCTTTCAGATTCAACTTTTGAAGAATATATATATGTATATTTCAATACGTAAAAGGCAATCACTAATATCCAAGGCATGTATCAACACTTTTTCTTTTTCTTTCTTTTTTTCCCTCCAGCTGTGGCTGGTTATGGAACAACCATTTGTGATCACTGGGATGTCAGCTTTGACAACAATAACCAAGAATATCCACTTACTGACCTAATATGTTTACAGGCACAGCTCTAAAAATGATAGTTTGAGACCCAAGAAGCAGTTGTAATATAGCCTTTTTTCTCAGAGCAGCTAATCAGTGTAAGAGCCATTCTGACATACCTTTTCTGGTGAAGAGTTAGTTCAGGCATCACTGGACAGAACTGTGGGTCTCAATGCAGATAGTCTGTAAAGAAATTATTTTGCAAACTGGACTACTCTATGTCACTCCCAACTACGAAGAATGAAAGTACATTTTATCAGACTACTTCTTTGCCACAGCCACTGCAGAGAGCTGCATTTTGTGATCACAGCTTCCCTTGGGCAATTTGCATAACTTGCAACAAGCTTCTGATTATGACATTAGAAAATTCAAGGTTCGTTTTTTGACTAAGCATAAAGGCATAGCTGTTAATGATCTGGGGTTTTTCTTGTCATACTTTTATATCAAAAAGTACTTGACTTCAGAATTACTATAGTGATCCTTCAAGAACCAAAGCACTGCCAAACAGTCTCAAGCATGCAGGACACTAAATCATATTGTAAAGGAGCAACATTAGGCAGTAAAGATATCAGCTCTAGGTGGTCTTGTCAGGCTCCTTTTTTTTCTTTGGAAGTGATTTAATTTTATCTATACTTTCTACTTTTACCTGAAACTTTCCTCTGTCTTATGATTTTTTTGCAATAAAGTGAAAGGTGTCCATATCATCAAGAGAGTTCAACACGGCAAGAAAAAGGCAAGGAGCCCATTTACAATCTATGGCAGATTGCTGCATATTTCACAGAGTACCTAAATGGCAAGTACCTATCAATTGCTTACAATTGATAGAAAAAAATTGATAGCTTACAATTGATAGCAAAAACCCAGTTCACTTTTAAAATGTAACACACAAGCAACATTCTTCAGAAATCAGTATATACACCAGTGGGGAAAATAGCATGGTTTTATTTTAGCATTTGATTTAATGTCAGTTTTGGACCCATACTGATGGGCCATGTATCTTAATATATTTCTATTTATTGCCTTATTTGAGATGTCAAAGCTCTTCACAAACAGTTATTGAAGGTAAAAGAGACAAATAGATACATTCTAAGTGTATGTTCCAAATCTGTATCTATAGGGGAAGAAAAATCTGGGAGGTTTGACATAAATACAGCTTTCAGATGACTCTGGTTCCAATTTCAATCTTTCTCAGTAATGCAACAAGAAACAATTCTGGTACATTTCCTGCACCTCTCTAAAGAAAAAGAGAAGAAACACATACACATGTATTTTAAGATTTATTTTTTTTTCCAGCTATATAGGTAAGATGAGTGCATATTGGGAAATATAATTAGGGAAAAAAATCATTCCACATAGCTGGAATTAGAATTCCTTTGACTGAAACTGTCCAAAAGCAGAAGAATATGATTATTACAGAACATGCATGAGCTAGAATTTTGAAAAACATCATACATTACAAATACGGCCAGCCACAGAAGAGTGCTGGTTTGGGGTTACTTTTTGGTTTATTATGGGTGGAAATAGTTTTTCTACTGGGGAGAGATGCAGTTTAAGCAAGGCTGATGCATCTGAGTCTGGGTAGAACAGTAAGTTTTTCTAGCCCTGACTGGTTTTGTTGAACCAGTGTAGAAGTGACAAAGCGCATAGTTAATCTGGCAGGTCTGAGGAGACAGGACCATCTATTGTGGTATTGAGCTTATACTGAGGGATGGACTGTGATGAGAACCTTCTGACAGTACTCGTTTTCAGTTGGCTTAATTGCAGCAAGGACAATATGTCAGACCACAAAATAAATAATATATAAACCAAAGCTGCTGAAACTTTCCTCCTGTGTTAGGAAAATAAAAGTCCTTTACCACAGTGTCATAATTTTGCTTAAAGTCCTAGGCAGTATGGATGCTCTGTGTGGCTTATCTAGCTGATTGCTGACCTCTTCTCTGTCCTTCTTACACACACACATGTACGTGTGTGAGAAAATGAGGAGATAAATGAAATGAAGGAGAAAAAATCACGTTCCAGAAATTACTGGATTTTTTTTTTTCGTACCTTGGTATAATCTGTGAAATAGATGTATTGACTTAAAGGTGTAAGGGGTTTTTTTTTTTTTTTTTACTAATGGATATAAAAGAGATTTATCACTCATTTTAAAATTTGAAAGCTGAAGCTTTGGAACAATGGACATGTCTGTTTGTTTCTCCCTTGCTGGTTCTTTAGATCTATTCTTCAGAAAAGAGCATAAGCAGGAGCTGCACACAGCTTGTTCTGGTGTTTTGTATTAGGCTGAATTTCACCACAGGAGATTTTTACCAGTGCAACAAAACTAAGGGAGAAAAAAAAAAGGTGTTATGGAGGAGAGGGGAAGAACCTTACCTAGCTGCTATCAGTCTACAGTCATGCTGTCATATGTCAGATAGACAAGGTGATTATAAACCTACCTTTTAGCATTTTGAACTAAGTAGGAGAAAATTCACCAATGTTTTTACAAAAAGGAGTTATCATCTTGATTGAAATCAGATAACTACAGGTTAGTAATGTTAAATTCCAGGGGTTTGTTTTGTTTTTAATCAATCCATGTTAGATAATGTCCTCATTATACTAGGTTAATTAGTTAGATTTCTACTATCTGCCACCCCAGGTCCTATTTTTTTAATGAGGCTTCCAGATGGAGGTACCTTTTCACACACAATCCATTGCTTCCAGTTGCCAACAGGAGAAGGTCTTTTTTCCCTTTTCCCCTGAGGTAAGTCCTGCATCCTCCCTCACTCCTGCTCTGGTGCTCATTAGACCCTTTTGGATCAATTCAGTTCAGTAAACCAACAAAATTGATCTTTTCTTTTCCTCCTGAGTTTATGATGAGGATGATGAGGAGTATGTGCTTGGAAGAAAGGTGCGATAAGGGAGCAGGAGAGCCCCTTCTCAGAAGCAGTTATATTGGCTCAACTTTTCTCATGAAACCACAGTCACAAACAGGGAAACAACTCCCCCCCCAACTTTTGTAAGTATGGACATAACGCATCACATCACACAAAGGGCTAGTCCCATCATACTTAACAACAGTGTGTGTCCTACGAAACAGTAAGGGACATCTTGGACCAGAACCAATCAAAGGCCAGGCATGTATTCAAGGATTTTATTCCTACAAATCATTAGTGGTTTTGTTGTTCATGACAATAGACATTGACTCTTGTTGAAGTGTGAATGGCAGAAAATCAACTAACTCCCCAAAAAATTAATGTGAAACACAGAACCATTAGCAACTTCTCTTCCAAGAGTCAGAAGGGACAAGGGAAAAGGTCTGAAGATTTGCCACGTAAGCAGCACGTTTCCCACAGTGGGTATTCAACTTCCATGAGTGCAAACTTAAAATCAGTAGAATTAAATGGTAAGCAGTGCACAAGCTCCAATGTCAAAGCAACACGTTGGATCAACAAAAAAGTGTAAGTGGGCCATTAATTTTATTTTAAAATATATTTGCAGTCACAGCATTGTCAAGCTTCTAGGAGAGAGAAGGGAAATTGCTGGAGTAAAAAATACAAAATAATGTGGGAGATTAACTGCCAAGCATTGGCTTGATATCATCAGGGGAGATAAAACTACAGGCTGGGATCTGCAGATTTACCTTATTGAAGAAGATAGATTAAATAAGATGTTTTATTTAGTCCATCAAATACAGTTTTACAAACTGCACTATGTAATTCCAAAATTCCTGCTTCCTCTTTTTCCCATACTAGAACTGTAATCAGAAATAGATGGAACAAGATAAATTTGTAGCACAACTCTGCTAAACCCTAGGAATTATGACTTCTTTCCATATCTTTTGGGCAGGAATCCAGACCAAACTGAGAAAATAAGGTTACAGTTAGCGGAGTCTTACGTCAGCCCTCCAGGAAAGAAACCATCCCATGCTACTGTTGTCCTCTGAGTTATTAGTAGGACCTACCCAGGTCGTCAGTCTTGGGGTGGGAAGAGAGGAATAAGACAAGAGCAAAGGGCCACCTATCCCAAAATGGAATTTGCCTTTCAGTTGAGCAGTTGTGCTGCTGTCTAGCAAGCGGGAAGCAAGGCTACTGTGAGTGGAAAAGAAAGGAGAGCATTTCCCTCAGATCTAGGGATAACAATGGGTAAAGAAAACCTTTTTTTCCATCCTGGTTCAAAGAATCATTCCCTTACTATCTCAGGAGAATATTTTCCTGCTTTTCTGAGGCTGCTCCAGCACTTTGCAGTTGACAATGTGTTACCATGTTTCAATAAGAGAAAGAATGAAAGACAGGAACAGAGACTGGTGCGAGATGAGGGTGGGGGTGTGGTTGCACCCAGATATGTTGTTCATCTCAAGCTCCACAAAGCTCTCTGTAATGCTGGGAGGAGGTGAATGTGAATTATAGCTCACTGTTTTTTTCTAAAAGACAGCAGGCAAAGAAAGAAGCAGAAGAATTTCTTGGTGTACATGTTGACTATGTATATTTTATTGAATTTCTGCATTATAATAACATCTTTAGGATTTAGCTGAAATTTGAGAGATAAGCATCTTATTGTTTTGAATACTCTGAAAACATACAGCAAGAGACAATGCTTTCTTCACTATGAATTTAAGTAGAGGGGATGTACAAAGGAAATGCAATTTCTATTTTAAAGGCAGGGCTTGAGATATGGTGAACTAATTAATTTTCTCATGGTCACTGAAAAAGTCAGTGGCAGGGTTTAGAAAAGAAATTAACCCTCCTTTCAGGTTCTAGTTCTCTCTTAAGAACATTATTTATTTATTTATTTATTTAAAATTGTATTAAAATATAACTATCACTAGAAAGGAGTAATATAAGGAAAGGTTCGTGAAGTGACCTAGGTAGATTAATATTAATGGTTTTCCTGAAGAACTGAAGTGCCAAGGTTGTCAGAATGCTTGTTATTATAGAAATAGCTTATACTATTAAGTCTTTCTTTTTAAACCTTAGCTATTATTAAAAGATTTAATACAGGGAATTTTGCTAAACATAGAAGGACAGATACATGCCAGGCTAAAATCTGCTTCCATTAGCTACCAGCCATATGCCAGTGTCTCCTTGTTCATCAGAATGACATCACAGAGATGGGAAGTGAACAAGCTCAATCACTTGCACATCATTAGTTCAATAATAGTTTCCTTTAAAGATGCCTTTAAGAAACACTTAATTTAATGTGATATCAAGCACTATCCATCAATGTGTCCCTGTTCATATGAAAAATTGGGTTTCTTGCATACAGTGCACCAAACAAAAGGCAGTCCAGATTTCACATTTAAAAATGAGTAGTGTGACAGCAGTAATCATTATCTCATCCACATTGATCTGTGTGCTGGCAAAGACTTCCCATTAAGTCCTGAAGAGAGGCTGGCAGCTTCTATGGCTATGAAGCTCCCTGAGAGTGGGGCAATGAAGCAAGCTAAAAACTTGTTTTAAAGAAATTAAATGGTTTCTCGAAACCCTGTAGGGTTTTGTTGCTTGCTCAGGACAGAAAGTGTGTTATGCCAGAGATTCGTGCACATCCTCACACTGCACAGAGAGATGACAACGGCATAGAAAGAGAGGCCATAAAGAATTCAAAACACTACTGATCCAATTATTAATATTTTTATCTTCAGACCAGATTTGAACTATATATCTGCACAGTACATCACTAATGAAATGCAGCCTCCTCTGGGATGGAAGCTCTTAGTTAGCTGATGGGCACAGCACGCTGCCAGAAAGAAAGGGGAGAGAAAATGTAGTTTTATTATGTCATGGAAAGCCCCTGCTGCTGAGGAAAGTGCAATGGCATCTTTAGGAGCCAAGGCACTCTCAAAGTAGGGTAAATTGGGAGTAACTATCAGGAAGTCAATGGAATAATGATAGTAGTGAGAGAAAATTATCAGGCAACTACGTCCATCAAGGGCAGACAAGGTCTCCTCTTCTGCCCACTGCCATTTCCTACTCTCAGTTCTCATTTGCTAACAACAACAACAAAAAAGGGTTCTTTCCAGACTGCAAGGTTTTTGTATGTCTACATCAAGCAATGGAGCACAATGCAAAGATGCTTAATCCAAGTAAAGATCAAAATTGGTAAATTCCCATACAATACAATGCAAATTTGCTAGTTTGGATCTGGAAGAAACATAATCATGATGAATCAATGCTGTGAACAAGCTAATAAGCACTGATCCTGGGAGAGGCTTATTAGTTTGATTGCAGCACATGCTTACCTACTGTACTGCACCTGAACTCAAGCTGGGTCAGATTTACCTGTTTTATGTGTCTTAGTATCATAGAATCACAGAATCACAGAACCACTAAGGTTGGAAAAGACCTGTAAGATCATCAAGTCCAACCATAAAAAAAAAAAAAAAAAACAAACACCAAACCAAAAAACACCACCACAAAAAAACAAACCACAACACACCAAAAACCAACCCACCCAACACCACACAGCACCATGCCCATCAAGCTACATCCCACAATGCCACATCCACATGCTCCTTGAATACCTCCAGGGAGGGTGACTCTACCACCTCCCTGGGCAGCCTGTTCCAATGTTTCACTACTCTCTCAGTAAAGAACTTTTTCCTAATATCTAGCCTGAACCTCCCCTGGCGCAACTTGAGGCCATTTCCTCTAGTCCTGTCAGTAGTCACTTGGGAGAAGAGACCAACACCCACCTCTCTGCAACCCCCTTTCAGGTAGTTGTAGAGAGCGATAAGGTCTCCCCTCAGCCTCCTCTTCTGCAGGCTGAACAACCCCAGCTCCCTCAGCCGATCCTCATAAGACTTGTGTTCCAGACCTCTCACCAGCTTCGTCGCCCTTCTCTGGACACACTCCAGCACCTCAATGTCCTTCTTGTAGTGAGGGGCCCAAAACTGAACACAGTATTCGAGGTGCGGCCTCACCAGCGCCGAGTACAGAGGCATGATCACCTCCCTGCTCCTGCTGGCCACACCATTTCTGATACAAGCCAGGATGCCGTTGGCCTTCTTGGCCACCTGGGCACACTGCTGGCTCATATTCAGCCAGCTGTCAATCAATACCCCCAGGTCCTTTTCTGCAGGGGAGCTTTCCAGCCACTCATCCCCAAGCCTGTAGCGTTGCATGGGGTTGTTGTGGCCAAAGTGTAGAACCCGGCACTTGGCCTTATTGAACTTCATCCGGTTGGCCTCAGCCCATCGATCCAGCCTGTCCAGATCCCTCTGCAGAGCCTTCCTACCCTCAAGCAGATCAACACTCCCTCCCAACTTGGTGTCGTCTGCAAACTTACTGAGGGTGCACTCTATCCCCTCATCCAGATCATCAATAAAGACATTAAACAAGACCGGTCCCAAAACTGAGCCCTGGGGGACTCCGCTTGTGACCGGCCGCGAGCTGGATTTCACCCCATTCACCCTTTCCTCTTGGTTTCAGCATTGCAATAAGGAGACTAAGCTTGCACCTGTCTGCATTAATCTGTTTGTGACTAAATGTGTCTGTCAAAGCTAGTGCCAACTACTGCTGTGAAATGAAGTGAGAACACCAGGATTTTCTAATTTAATTAAGAAATTAGTGGACTCTGGACCTGGTGGGAAAAAGTACTCATGTTCAGATTGGGAAAAAAACACTAAAACTTGGAAATCTAATTTCTTGATGAACCTACATTTTTTAAAAAAAAAATATAAATATAATGGCACAGAAAAACCTAATAGTTTTCAGACAGTTTTTTTGTTGTTGATAATGAAGGGAAGCGGCCAGTTCAGCTACTCTAATGTATGACGTTTGTTTTGATTTTTACATTGTTGAATATGTATAGCCATAAGAGAGAAAGTGCAGCAAACAGTAAATTTATGCATGTTTCCCATAAATGATGCTCTTCAAAACTCTTGAGTGACAACATTTTGTTCAAATTCTAGTGAAAAGATATGTTCTTTTTGAATGCAATGGCAAGCTGGGGAAATTTTTTTTTGCGGGGGTGGGGTTAAGAAATGTACAAAGTTTCTTTTTCTGAAACACTTCTGAAAACCTATACAGTTCATAAAAAAAAAAAAAAGTGAAATTTTTTCTTTATAGTCTGGTAGGATTGTACAGCTTCAAAATATAAAATTCTTCATTATATTCCCTACTATGGATGAGATATTTTCACTAGTAAGTGGGTCTTAGTTATTAGATGCTGTGATGGCTTCAGTACTCTACCGATAATCGAAATGAAAATTTCTTCTCTGTTGATTTTGTTAGGGGGTGCCAAATCCAGTAGTCCATTCCAGGTCAGGCTGCAACAGCTCCCTGTGTGCTGATCCAGCCAGTAGCAAGGCTGAGGATATATTCCCAATGGGAACATATACAAAGTCACCTATACAGACATGTATATATATACATACACATGGCTGTCTACTTTCATCTTCATAGACAGACACACTCAGCACTCTCACAAACACATACAGCACCAGTGGCCTCATCCTGTTCCCCTCTCTGGCTGATCAGGATGAAGGTCCATTAGTGGGAAATACACATATATGCCTATATACATATGTACAGTGTGGATCCCTCCAGCAGCTGGGCTTAGACAGTCAGCCTTCCCATGAGCTACCCCTGGATCCGAATCTCCCCAGTTGCTGGCACCTGAATATATGAGCCCCTGGGGCCACAGTCCTGCTCACAGGCATACACAGACACACACACCCCCCAGATTTTCCCAGTAGCTGGACCTGGATTAGTTACCTCAACCCTAGTGAGAGACGGGGAGGGAAGCGCACACACATGCACACACACACACAGAGGTCTCACTCCTAGAGCTCCCCAGACCCCATGGTCTCTCTGGGGAGGAATGGGAGACTGGGACTCCTCAAGTCCCCCAATATCCAGCTCCTTCTGTGCTCTTGCCCTTGGAGACACACTTGGCCCCCATACAGAATCTCGGAATCACAGAATGGTTGAGGCTGGAAGGGACCTCTGGAGGTCATCTGGTCCAACTCTCCTACTCAAGCAGGGCCATCTAGAGCCAGTTGCCCAGGACCGTGTCCAGACAACTTTTGAATATCTCCAAGGATGGATGGAGACTCCACAGCCTCTACGGGCAACCTGTACCAGTGCTCAGTCACCCTCACAGTGAAAAAGTGTTTCCTGATGTTCAGGTGGCAACTGCTGTGTTTCAGTTTGTGCCGATTACTTCTGGTCCTGTTACTGGGCACCACTGAAAAAAGCCTGCCTCCATCCTCTTTGCATCCACCCTTCAGGTATTTATATACATTGATAAGTTTTCCATGAACCTTCTCCAGGCTGAGTGTTCCCAGGTCTCTCAGCCTTTCCTCATAGGAGAGATGCTTCAGTCCCTCAGTCATCTTCATAGACCTTTACTGGACCCTCTCCGGTATGTCCACGTCTCTCCTGTACTGGGGAGCCCTAAGCTGGACACAGTACTACAGGTGTGGCCTCACCAGTGTTGAGTAGAGGGGAAGGATCCCCTCACTTGACCTGCTGGCAATACTTTGCCTAACGCAGTCCAGGATGCCATTTGCCTTCTTTGTTGCAAGGGCACATTGCTGGTTCATGATAAACTTAGTGTTTACCAGCGGCCTCCCAGGCCACCTCTTCACCCACCCAGCAGCTGGTGCAGCTGGATCTTTGTCAGCAGTCACAGGCACATGCGCACACCCACACTCACTCCCAGTGCTGCACCACAGATGCACAGGCCTCTTGGCCCCTGGTCCCATGCCAGTTGCTGGCACGGACTTCCCCACACACCCCCATACACACAGACAGGGAGTCCCTCGCCCACGAAGAGTTAGAAGAGCACTTTTATGAAAGGGTAGGACAGACTGCATTGATCAGGTGCAGGGCATGGCCAGTCAACTTTACTGACCTGCCAGCTGTTTACATGTGACAGGCCCCTTTAATCCCTCGGTTTTACCACACTTGTTCATCTTCAAATCACTTTGATCCCTCCTTTTCCCCACCTTGGCTCCTCCTATAAACATCCCATAATAAATTGTGCAGTCCCCAAATGCTCCTCCCCTGCATCCCATAATGTCTCCTACACCTGTAGGCAGCAGCCCTGCCTCCGTTGGCAGTATGCTCCATGATTGACTCATGGTGATGGGTTTCCATACACCGGGGCTGAGGCTGTCCCGTAACAGCCCTGGGAGAGGCCTGGAAATGGTGTCCCTTACTCCGAGTTCTTAATTTGGGTTCCTGCCTGCATTTGTGCCTGTGTACTCCTCTGGTCTCATGGAGACGGGCCTTTCATGGGCCGCTGGCTCCTGGGATGGGCCTGGGATCAGCCAGGACAGGGTGTTCTTTGGGCTTCCCCCGCTGCTGCTCTCTCCCTGGGCTCCTCTGGGAGTATGCAGATGAGCTGCTTATCACATAATCTGACAGATTTGAACCCTGACTTTCCATCTTCAGACAGCATACTTTAAAGTGTATTAGCAGTTCTGGAATCATTTTCTTTTACCTCTTTCTGAAAATGTCTTTCTGTTATATAAAATTTTCCAAATATTAATTGAATGAGCCAGAGAGACTAAACCACATAGTAAGTGACTGCTCACCTCACAGCCCTGAGTTCTAGTCCCTCTTCCAGTCAATGTTTGGGATGCTTTCTGAGGGAGGACAGGCTGATATTCAAGCTTGTGACTCAAAGAACAGGCATGGGACTAGTGCCTGCAACTCTGCTTCTTGCTCCTTTCTCTTGTGCAAGGTGTATGGTGTGGTTTCCAGCCACCTTCACCTTCTGGTTCAGCCCCTGAACATGACAGAAGTGGGGGGAAAAAAAGACTGGTTTAAGAAGTCTGCTGGGATTTAACAATTCAGTATTCCTGTTGAAATATATGTGACTGCATGTATGCTTAGCCACAGAAATCCAGATGCCACTTCACCACTGAAAATTTGTAGCCTCAGGGAATGCTGAGGCATTTTGAAGTACAGGTGGACTTTTTTCTTTTTTTACTTTTTTTTTTTTCTAAGGAAGGGCTGCTGTGTTTTTTTTTTTTAATCATTCCAGCTATTCTTTGAAGATTTTTTCAGTAAATTGGATTTTTTCAAATTACTGGACTTCATTGGCGAAATTTATCTGTTGTTATTTCTGGCAGGATTAAAAGAGACATCTAGAATATCAGCAGAACTCTTAAGAATAAAAACAAATTAAAAAGAAAACATATGAGTGCTTTCCCTTAAAAAAGAAAATGTAAATAATTCAAAATAGATGGAAAGATGACATTTTACAATATAATACACACAGCATTCTATTGTAGAAGGAAGAAATGGGAAATATATAAAACCTCAAAGTCTCAGTCTCAGTGAAGGGTTTTGCTTCACTGAATTCACTGCAGTTTTGCAGTGCTACAGCCACTGAGTTTCTAATCAGGAGTAGTTATGAATTTTTATGTGAGGTTTTTCTCTGGACAAACTTGATTTATGAAAACTGAAAACAGAAAAGGATCAATTGACAAAACTTCTGTGTTGCTTTGTCTTAGAGAAATTATCAAACCATTATATTTTTACATTTCAAACCAAGAAATTATTTTACCTGAGCACAGTGTCTTGAGAATTTTTAGCTAATTATTGTAGAATGAAAACAATTAATACTGAAATAAAATGTCTGGAAGATCTGAAATTGTTTAAATGATCTGAGGTATTAATTTTCCTAGATTGTCTAGATTTTGACTTTTTACCATTATGGAACAATTTGAAGCTCAAAAGAATACCCCAACATATTTTATGCTCAGCTATTGATTAATGGCAATCCTGGAGGGAAAATAGGATGTTAAAAGCAAAGGATGGGAAAGTTAGAATGTAATTTATTTTTTTTTTTCAGTTCTTATGGATTCATAGAGACATACATCAAATTCCAGTCAGACAAAGTCAACAGAAAGAGTCTAATTAACATTAATATGCTTTGGATCAGATCCTAGATCCTTAGAAGATGATGTTGATAAAATAGGCCTAAGACGGCAATATGTTATCTTGTGAAGCTTCATGTTATTTATGAGGACAAGAAACACGTTTTTTTCAGATTTTGGTAAGTTTCTTCTTTACTTTCTGAGCTTCCGAAACCAAAGATGATAAATTAAAAGATGATACATTTCTTAAAACACTGGTGAATCTAATCTTCATAAGGATTAATGAAAAGCTTCTCTTCTTGGAGACCAAATCTTGGATATTTTAATCTGATGAAGTTTAGAATTGGTTTTGGATGTGTGTAGATTTCTCAACGGAACTGTGTTGTTTATTGTACTTGTAGCACCAGAGATGAGTCTTTCTTAGCTAGATATGGGGAAAATGCAATGGGGAGTTCTCTTTTCAGATGTAATATAGTTCCACTTTTCACTTGTCATTTATCTACATAGTTCTCTTTAAGGTAGATATGATTTAAAGTATCATAACATGTTAAATTATCCTGAGACAATAATGATTTGCTTCAAAAATGAACCCAATCCCTTTCTCCCTCACTTCTCCACAAATTCCTAATAATCCTGTTACATTGCTCCAGTACTTCAAAGAGTGTGAAATTTCACAATGTTGAGTGCAAAATCAGAGCTGTTTTAGCTGAGCCTTAGCGTGAGGTTTCTTTAATGGCCTTAGACAGAGTAATTACTTGTAGAGCAACATGTGCATCATAGAAACCATGTATGTTAGTCCCTTGTAGACTGGTCTATGACTAGTCAGAGCATGCACTTCTAGACCCGCTTCTAAATGCAAATTCCACTATATGAACATAAAATATGCGCCCTAACAATTTCACATTGAAGGATATTTTGTTACTCTTACTCATTTTAACTTCTCAAATAATTTCAAAATAGTCAAAGAAAAAAATAGATTTCAATCAGTAAAGATGTCAGAATAGAGCTCTTATTATTGTCTCTATAGGCAAAGAGGATTTCACTTTCTGTTAGCATATGAGAAAATAAAAAAATAAATTAGAATCATAGAATCATAGAATGATTTGGGTTGGAAGGGACCTTTAAAGGTCATCTAGTCCAATGCCCCTGCAATGAGCATCTTCAAATAGATTAGGTTGCTCAGAGCCCCATCCAACCTGACCTTGAATGTTTCCAGAGATGGGGCATCTACAACCCCTCTGGGCAACCTGTTCCAGTGTTTCACCACCCTCATCAGAAAAAATTTTCTTCCTTATATCTAGTTTGAATCTACCCTCTTTTAGTTTAAAACCATTACTCTTTGTCCTATCACTACAGGACCTATGAAAAAGTCTGTCTCCATATTTCTTGTAAGCCCCCTTTAAGTAGTGAAAGGCCACAATAAGGTCTCCCCAGAGTCTTCTCTTCTCCAAGCTAAACAATCCCAACTTTCTCAGCCTTTCTTCATAGGAGAGGTGTTCCATGCCTCTGATCATTTTTGTAGTCCTCCTCTGGACCTGCTCCAACAGGTCCATGTCTTTCCTGTGCTGAGGACTCCAGAGCTGGATGCAGTACTCCAGGTGGGGTCTCACCAGAGTGGAGTAGAGGAGCAGAATCTCCTCCCTCGACCTGTTGGCCACTCTTCTTTTGATGCAGTCCAGGATACGGTTGGCTTTCTGGGCTGCGAGCGCACGTTGCCGGCTCACGTCCAGCTTTTCATCCATGAGTACCCCCAAGTCCTTGTCTGCCGGGCTGCTCTCAACCCCTTCATCCCAGCCTGTATTGATACTGGGGGTTACCCCAACCCAGGTGCAGGACTTTGCACTTGGCCTTGTTGAACCTCATGAGGTTCACATGGGCCCACTTCTTGAGCTTGTCCAGGTCACTCTGGATGGCATCTCATCCCTCAGGTGTGTCAACCACACCACTCAGCTTCATGTCATCTGCAAACTTGCTGAGGATGCACTCAATCCCACTGTCTATTTCATTGATGAAGATATTAAACAGTACTGGTCCCAATACAGACCCCCGAGGGACACCACTCATCACTGGTCTCCATCCGGACATTGAGCCGTTGACCACTACCCTCTGGATGTGACCATCCAACTGATTCCTTATCCACCGAACAGTGCATCCATCAAATCCATATCTCTCCAATTTAGAGAGAAGGATGTTGTTGGGGACCGTGTCAAAGGCCTTACAGAAGTCCAGATAATTGGCATCTGTAGCTCTTTCCTTGTCCACTGATGTAGTCACTACATCATAGAAGGCCACTAGGTTGGTTAGACAAGACTTGCCCTTGGTGAAGCTATGCTGGCTGTCTCAAATCACCCCCCTGTCCTCCATGTGCCTTAGCATAGCTTCTAGGAGGATCTGTTCTATGACTTGCCCAGGCACAGAGGTGAGGCTGACAGGTCGGTAGTTCCTAGGGTCCTCCTTTCTACCCTTTTTAAAAATGGGTGCAATGTTTCCCTTTTTGCAGTCACTGGGGACTTCCCCTGACTGCCATGACTTTTTGAATATCATGGAGAGTGGCTTGGCAAATACATCAGCCAACTCCCTCAGGACTCTGGGATGCATCTCGTCAGGTCCCATAGACGTATGTATTTGTGAAGGTCTTAGTTGAACAGTATGATTTAAGTTAATGTCTTGTCTATATAGTACACAGCATGTGGTGTTGATATTGCAGTGTTACAGCCTTATTCTTTGTTCTATACAGCTCTAAAATCACATGATATCTAAATAAAAAATCCAACTCAGATCTAAACGCAAGATCAGTTTATAACAGCAATGTTCAGAAATAAAAGTGTGTACCATTTGCTGTCTAATCAGATACTCTATCTGTCTGAAATTATTTGCAAAGTAGACAGTATTGTAAAGACAGTCTAGACTTTTCCCTGATAAACAATCTGCATTGCGATTATAGGAGAGTGGTCATAATCTTCCTAATGAGTCCCATGTTCTCTGACTTTTCTTTCTTTCTTTTTTTATTTTTTTTTTGTCAAACAGAAATCAAAGTAGTTCTACTGAAATCAAGGTAGCCAGTGCTCTACTTTGAGAACACTCCAGATATTCCATGAGTTTCCCTATGCAAAACATAGTGTATCAGTACCTCCTTTCTGAAAATACGTGTACCTCCCCATCTGCTATCACTGGCTAACAAAGGTATTTAGCCTTGTAGCTCCAGTTACAACCTTCTGTTCTGAACTCCCCTGCTATTAATGTACAGTAATGTATCAGGTACCAGTACAACTGTGTTTCCCAAGTTAAAAAAAAGTACAAGCTGTGGACTGACCATGCAAAAAATTATTTTGAAAGACTATCCATATGCAAGGCTATGAAATGGCAAATTTGCAGTTGATTACAGTGTTTTCTCCCATTCTTCGGTTTTGAAGATGATCCACTTGAAATGCTCATTCTACATTTTTTTTTAAATAACATTATTTTGTTCATATCACAGTAACAACAGAATTAAGTTTTCTAGAACAACTGTATAGCTAGCATTTTCTAAATCTATTTTACATGGAAAAAACCCCTCTGCCTTTTGAATCCTTTGGAAAAGAACTCATCTATATTTTGAAAAAAGACGAAGAAACAAACAAAAAACATTGCTAACTTGAATTGCGCATATATAGCCCACTGAATTTAATCCTTTAGTAATGATTATTTTTGAGTCTATGGTTAGATGGGGCCTTGCTGAATATGTTGTAGTGGCACACTCATTCTGACTCAGTTTTGAACATCCTCCTTCTTTGTTGCAAGTAGAGCTTAGCCAAGAGATGCATCAGTTCTACTGGCAGAAAAAAGTTCCTTCAAAGTTCAAATAAATTGTGATTGAGCCTGTGCATTAGTATGGTCCTGAGCACATGGCACTCTGGGAGCAAAACCCATGAGTATAAAACGTACATCTGTTAGAATTGCCCACCTGTTTGCATGAAAATTATAGGCAGAAAAAATTGTCTGCCAGTCATTTCCAGCTCCTTGTCAATGTTTTCCTCTGGGATGGTCCTTAATTCCAAAAGAAGGTTTATTAGTGTTTATTTCAATCCAAGAAACTTCTGCTCATTTGTAGACAGAGATGTGAAGGGTTTACGTACTCTCCAGGCCCCCTGCCAGCAGATAACTGTGGGTGGAAAAGGTAGATCGAATCAAAAAGTAAACAATGTTTCAAGCCCACTGAGAGAGATGCTTCGAGCTTGATAATAAAGACAGCAGGATTATATCCTGCCTTTTCTTCAGGGATGGAGTATTGCACAGTTTCCTGTTGATTAATTCTCTAAATCTTTTTCTTTCATGTTCAGTCTTGCCACAGCCTTTGCTAGCTTCTCCACTGTTCTTTTGAGTGGGAAGTTTGATTCCCAGCAGCAACAAGACTGGGTTTCATACTGATGAAGAAAAGTATGAAATTCTGCTTACAAAAATGCAGAATTTTGGGCGTTTGTTTTGTGAGCAAGTTCAGGGTCACCTCCTACAGCATGTGTTTATATTCTCTGGTATCAGCCCTGCAGAAGAATAAAAATAGAACTGCCCAGAGCAAGGATACTGAGGTGAAGAGTCCTTACATTCTCAATGTTCAACAGAAAATCTCTATGAGGCAGCAATGGTACTTGATTTTCCTGGAGAAATTTTCTTCTTACCCAAAGAGAAATAATTTCAAAACTGCATAGTTCATAGAGGATTTCAATAGAATTAATTTTGGTTCACTAAATTAAAAATTTACAGTACTCTCCACCCCTCAGGGTGATTTTTAAGAAAATACTAAAATACAAATAATGGTCTTATCCTGACATTATTTATTTGTTCTAGAAAGGTCACACATATTTAAGTATCCAATCAATAACTTTGTTAATATGCCAGTAGATATGAAAGTGAATGTTAGCTATAATAGTAATTTGCTTATTCATGCAAAATTATTTGACTTTCGTTTCCAGACCATTTCATATGCTTTCTCACCATCTCATGTTGTGTTGTCATTCTGCTATAGATGGAAGATGGTCCTCATTACTATGATTGAACTCATTTATATGGAATGCAATTAAAGAGATTTTTCATTGTTCCAACTGACTTCCAGGCTCAGGATCTGGTGAAATATGCAGTATGATTTACAGCAACCTTTTGCTATACTGGGGGAAATGTAATCTGCATTTCCAGATAGCCTGAAGCGCTGGCTCCCAGGGAACAATTGCCCTGAGTCTGCACACAGATTCAAGAACAGAACACCAAATGACGTTACTCTACACAATAAAATTTCATTTGCCGCTCATGAGGAATATAAACAATAGAAAACCTAAACTTTGAAGAAATTATCAAAGTGCTAAATTTCATTGGAATATTGAAGAGCTCATTTCTGATTTGTTTACCTGGTTGAAATGTTTCAGCTTCTAGATTTATCAATACATTAAATATATGTGTAATGTTATCAACATTTCATTTTATGTTGTATGATAATGTCATACAAAATGAGGAGTATTTTATTTCAGTTTCAGAATCAGGGAAACCGAGATTTTTTTTTGCACAAATTAGACAAAATGTTTTTTCAATAAAAAAAATTCTTAATAACATTTTTTCTACTTTAATCTCATCAGTAGATCTAACTTCAATAGTGATAATAAAATCAAGTGCAAAATGAGTATACATATGCGCATGGGCTATTATACTTTTACTATCTTCCATTGAAAGACATCTGCTTTCCAGTGATGAATAACAGTACTTCAAACATACAACATGGAAAGCTAAATCACTTTATCCAGTAACTGTACATTTATTTTTCATTATTTCAGGCAATGTGTATTACAGGTGTGAATTTGTGTAGGCTGACTTTTACCTCAAATGAAAATAACTTACTGCCAAACTTGCAACTTTTCACTTTTTGATTATTCAGAGTGTGAAAATTCTCATTTTATAGAAGTTCTTCAGTCAGGAAACTGCTCAGAAGAAAACAGAAAAGGTTACTGTGTGATGTATTGGGAAAATTTAAAAAAACCACCATATTCATTTCTTATTACAAAATGTATATAAGAAGGGATACTTTGAAACTACATTAATATCTGTAAGGTAATAGATTATCTTTGAACAAATGGTGCTGCAGGAAGCAATATATTACTCCTGTATTTTTATATATATATATATATATATATAAATATAAAAACATTAGAAGGTGAGCAGAAGTTAGGAGAGCTGAACTTACAGCATTTCCCTTAAATTATCCTCAAAAATCAGGAAATCATGTATTAAAATGTTTCTGACTTCCCAAATCTGTGGTACCTAGTTATCAGTACAGGCAAACATTCATCAGATTGTGAGAGAATTATAATTTCTGTAGAATTCTGTTAGTGCCTTTTTTCTCTGCCTGGTCAGCTTTGGAGCAATATCTTTAGTTGGGAAACAAAATGCATGCTGATAGAACTACTAAAAAAATATCAGTTTATGAAATGATGTTCCACATCTTCCATTCGTCATTCCTTTTTTTCCTCATTTATATTCTGCACAGCCTAATCTTACAGAATAAGATGGGAAATCAGATATAACATTATTCTCATTTCACATTCGCCAGCTAAATCAGAATGTCTTTCACTGATAGATATGAAGGATGACCTACCTTAGGTACGTAAGTAAAAAACAATTCAGGCATTATATATATTTTTTATATATATATATATATAAACCAAACACATTTTCTGCAAAGTCAAATGTAAACTTTAAACATCTCTAATTCTCAAAAATGGCAGGGACATGCCATAAATGTTTAGGTCAGTATACTATAGCATCATATCGACATAACATATGTATTATAACCCACACTGGGTAAAGTGATTCAGATTGTAATTGCTAGGAATTTTGGAGTCATTTATTTAGAGAGAAAGTTGAAATATTTGTATCTACATCTGAGTTTGTAGTCTAACCAACATCATGGGTGGTCACTTCTGAATTTTTTGCTTCCCTCCCCTCTGATCATAATATTTAAAATAAAGATGTCAGATAGTTTCATGATACAAAACCAAGAGTGTTTGTATGCTTGAAAGCAAAACTGAGTATTTTATGGAGATTTTATATTTCTATGCTATGAGTATAAAGGTTTCTTTTCTTGTTTGTGAGAAAGTTTTGGAGCAATAATATTTATTTTGTATCAGGAATACAAATGGAAGGAACTATAAACAGTCTTCAGACTTAAAATAGCAGTGTTCCTCTCCCATAACTTAACATCCCATGTATTACTTTTAAGTGTCAAGTGTTGTCCTTCCACATGGGCTTCCTATTTTAAGGTGAATGTACTTAGAAATTACATGCGCTTGTGGAGATTCATGAAGGTACATGCAAAAAAAGAAAAAAAAAAATTCTGAAGACAAGGGGAAGAAATTTCGTCAAAAAGTCAGCATGTGCCTATATCCAGGAACAAGCCTTTGTGTTTGCTGGTAGATTTCTACTTGGTCTTTAAATTCAATTACTTGTAAGCTTTACAGTACTTCTGTAAAGCTTTTCTTTGTGATACAGGTACTTCGATATGGATAGTGCAAGGACTAACTATTCTTGTAGGTTGTACTGTCCCCTTTTCTATCCCCCTGAACTCAATTTACATCAAATGGGATAAAGAAATACTTACTGTTTTTCATTATTTCTTTTCTAGAGGAGGCCATTATTTTGAAGATTATTTCCAAAACTGCCACTCTATGTTGAATTTTAATGTTATTGTAGGTAGCTTGAATCCAGCTTTCCTGGATGCATAGAGAGGGAATTATAGACTCATAAACCACTGGCAGGATGATTTTGTATATATGCCAGAGTGCCTGGAGTAGTGCATACAGCAGAGCAACAAAGAGCTCTTTTGCCTGTGCTGTACAGGTGCTATGGGAAGCTGTGAGCAACTAAGAAAGGGACCCAGTCAGCTCTACTGGGCAGAGCTGGGCAGCATACTAATAATTTACGCCATAAAGGCTAGGGTCAGTTGCTTTCCACCTTCATTTTCCCAAGTTTAGAAGTCAAAGATGATGCTGGTTGAAGAACTGAGTTCTAACAGTCAATGGCATTGAATGTAGATGGCTGTATACTGTAACAGTTTATTTTCCATTGTGTAGGTCTGGAACAGGTTGCCCAGAGAGGTGGTAGATGCTCCATCCCTGGAAACATTCAAGGTCAGGTTGGACGGGGCTCTAAGCAACCTGATCTAGTTGAAGATGTCCCTGCTCATTGTAGGGATGTTGGACTAGGTGACCCTTAAAGGTCCCTTCCAACCCAACCTATTCAATGATTCTACGTCCATTGTGCTTTTATGTCCTGACTCTTACTATCAACATTCTTTAAGTACAACACTGGGTCCTGCAGCCTACCCTACTATTTTCTCACAGTCATACTACTGTCCAAAGAGATGTTCTGCAGAGAAAACATAGAATGATACTGAGTTGCAACAGTCCTTGGATGGCATAATGCTCACAGAAAAACAGTGGGTAAAGATTTGCTTTACACTTTAATGGCGAGTGATTTTAGCAAGTTTCTTTATCTTTTAGAAGCAGAAGAAATGGTCCTTTTAAAAAAGTGTGGAGTCTGACTCTGGAAATCATGTGACTGTTAGGCTGAGGTTAAGAAGTATCTTCTACTTTGTTATTTCTTAATTTTTTTAGGCTGGGGGGTAGGTCATGCTTAATACTACTTAATTCCTTTTCATCTAAGTTTTTGTTCATGGAATATAATTCAGTGTCTACAGAACTGTGTAATTAGTCAAGAGATTCAGTAAAGAGCCTTTTGAAAAAATGGTCCTTAGCCTTTTACTTTCATGAGCACCAAAATTCAATCAAAAACTATTTTTAAAGTGAGTAAAAGCTACAGTGGCAAATCTATTAAAATTTGTTTAATCATTAACTTATTTGATTGAACATCTGCCTAAAACATCTGTCTAAAACATAACATCAAAACTGAATAATTGATCATGTAATTGCATAAAAGCTCAAGTAATGTAAGGCATTAATTAAAAATTTATATGAAATTCAGAAGAAAGTTGAGGAGGAACTATTTGATTACCCACTCAGTAGGATGGCTATAGTTACTTTGATACAGTAATCTACTGTATTACAAATCACAAATGCTTAACTGTGAAAAACACTGTAAACTCCTTAGGTTTATCTGATGAATTGCAGAAGATGCATTAGCTATAGATTATTTCAGATTCTATAGTTAGATATATAGATATGCCAGTTCCCCAAGGAATTATTCTCCTTTCACTTCTATAACTTATTAGTCTCATTGTATGTACAAACTGCTATGTAAACATGAGAAGAAAATAAGGCTTTCACAACTTTCTGAACCTTGTTTCATAAATGTACTTCAGGAGCAGGTTTCAGGTTTTCTTCCCAGGCTCATACTCAGTCAGCCTTAGAAGAATGTCATAGCCGTAAAATCAACTCTAATGTTAAATACATTATAGGGACAAAGAATAAACAGTTATTACATCAACCATATTATCTCTCCAAATAATCAATTCACTTTTACAGCTTATGCAAACTAGTGAAGTTTTAAGTTCTGGTTTCTTCTTTCATAGTCAGCTAATAGTATTGGAAAGTAGTTAGTTATTTAAAACTGACATTTGTGCCAAACTGCCTTTAGAATTAGAAAAAAAATTGGCTCAGAAAGCAGAGTATCCAGATGGATACAAACATAAGCACAGATTTTAATTTAAACACGTTTGTCTGTCACAAAAATATGGGCCTGCTTTACAAAGTTCTCTCTTTAACACTCCCACCAAAGCCTATTCTCATGAATCATTCACTGAGATCTACCTATGTAAATGAGTACTTACGAAATCAAGCCCTAAGTTTTGCCCTTATTTAAAGAAATGCAAAGTAGAAATCACCATAGTTTGGGGTACTTTCTGAAAGAATATTTAGAAAATTATTATCTTCCTTCTTATACAGAGCATAGTTATTATTTAGACTATCATTGATAAATTTCCTGAAATCCAGAATTACTTGAGAAAATAATAGATTTAAGATTATTTTTTCCTCTTCTCTTTTCCTCTTTTTTTTAAAAATGGATTCTTTCTTCTGTTTCTGCTGACTGCTGCTTGAGTCTTTTCCTGCCTGCTGAGAGGATGGGATATATTTCATTGACTTTAAGAGTGTGCTATTGTCAATCCATCCCCTTGTGAGAATGAGATTAGTGTTCCCAGTGTTCTCAATTTGACACTGCTAGAGAAGAAAATGATCAGAATTATCACAAACAAAAGTAAAATAGAAGATACGTTTAAGAAAAATAATATGGAATTGACATGATAGTAACAATCAGGAACATTAATAACACTTTTAGGTTTGGATAGCTCACAAAAGACTTGAAAAGATCAATTGCCAAGTCTTTTGAAAATATACTTGGAAATATGTACATTTGTAACATCAAAATATTTTAAAAACTAGAGAGTGCCCAGACTTCAGATAAGTGACCACAGTTTAGAAAATACCTGGGTAAAACTTTCAAAAAGCTGAGAGCTGCATCTTAATAGCAGGTTTAATAGAACCCATTTTTTTCATCCACATGGAATGTTTGAAAGATCCAAATTCGGATCATGCATTACAAATAGAAAGTATCTAAGATGCCCAGAAACCTACTCAGGGACCTTTACCCTTATGTTCAACCCTTTAGGTTTCTTTTTTGTTTTCCTTTTACCTTTAAAAACGTACCACATTTTTGTAAAAAACAGATGTGGTGCTCCTGTGAGCTGCATGAGTCACAGTTATGAACGTTTAGAGTGCTTTTTATCATCCTAATTACTAATACCGCCCTACAAAGATGGTGCAGAGACTCATCTGAAAGGAGCATGAAGTTATTTCACCTTTCGTTCATTGTTTAAGTTCTCAAAGAGAAAAAATGAAATGGAAAAAGCATACCTGTTTTGACAAGGATGTAAACAAGAAATGCAACTAATAAAACAGTTCTAATATCCATATATTTATGTGTGGCTGTGCACTCAAGTGCACAACCACAGTCCTGTACATGTACGTAGACATATTCATAACTAGGTTACAAATATATGTATTGAAGTCACATTTCCATTGTGTAAGGAAAAAGCTTTATGACTTGAAATTAAATGACTTTATGTTACAAATCGTAATGACAGAAGAAAAAAAGCAACAATTTCCCACTAAAACAGATCTGGTAGGTTTTTGTGTGGAGAGAGAGAAGGTGAAAGATGGGAAAGAAATGTTTTGGTTGTCTTTCTTAGCAGTTGTGCCCACACAGTACAGGGATGAGCACAAGCAACCAAAAGGACAGATTTCTTTTTTTGGTGGCAATGCCAACTAAACATGCATGAAACTACAGCCTGAGTCTGAGATGATTTTAAAACTACATTTTCTTATTCTGAAGAGATTTTTAGAATTGGCAGTTTTACTGAAAATTCTGATTCCAGAGTACCCTGTGTCTCGTTGGCCCTGTTCTACTTCCTAGATTGAAATATGAATTGGAAGAGAGATCAGCTTCTATTGCTCCACTTGTCAGATGTATATACGAAGCACCAAGATGCCAGACAAAGGCAAAACATTCTCACTGCCATTTTGATTTTGGGACTCAAGAGAATTTGTCTCATGGACTTGTAAAAAGTGCAATTCATGTTCTGGTAACAGATTATTTCACCTCAAAGAAAAAAGAAAGAAAAGAAAAAAAGAGAGTCCTACCCCTCCAGAGGGTCAAATAGCTCAAAGACACTGTTTACAGTCAGGCACATGACTAACTCTTGGCTATGGGTCTTCTCTTGAGCAGATCACTTAGTCTTTGATTCAATTGCAATGCCTGCAAAAAGACAATGATCCTCTACTGGCAGCAGAGTATCATAGAACACTGTACATAGTCCCAGTGTGTGACGTCTATCCATGGTCCTGAGATTTCATGTTGTGCAATAGAAATGTCAGTACATAAATAATTAATTTATCCTGAAAAAAAGAGACAAGTAGGACAGGCAGTGATTAAAGGGACAGTCATAAACTTGGTAAAAATAACCATTTAAATAACAACAAAAACCTATCAGAGCATTAGTTTTGGGGTTTTGAGAGAAGTTAGATATTATCTAAATCAAATGCACAATTAGTTATTTCCACTTATTATCACTAAGTAGTTTGCTGGATTGCCTTCCTGCTTCATGTTGTATTAGTCCAAGATAAAAAAAAGTTCACATGACTATATCTTTAAATTAATGTTAAGAGCAAAAATATACTTTTTCCACTCTGTAGTGGTTGTGCCATGGAAGAGCAACTTCAAACTTTCCGTGAATCCTTCCTGCTTACCTTTTGTCTTCTACAAGCCAGTAAACATAGCTCTTCACCCCACTTCCCTTCAGGTACAACAACAGCAGCAGCAACACCACAAAAAAAAAAAAAAAAGGAAAGAGACATCTGACAGAAAGGTTTTTCCCTTTCCTTAACAAAAAGAAATAAACAATTTAATGGAAGCATTTAGTTTGTTTCAGTAACGTATTTGAAAGAAATTAATTTTTTTCTCAGAAACATTTGTCCTGAAAACAGCTTATCTCTCTGCAGCCTGCTTTGCAAAGGAAAACGTTTTATCAGAACCTAGCTTTACCTTAATCCTCTTTCCACCCTTTATTCACAATTCCTTTCTCTACAAATATGCCAGCAACTATTGTAAAGATATCAAACCCCTTAAGACCTTTTGACTAAAGCATGACATGGCCTTGGACGTTCTGTTTCAGACCACTTGTTGTTGCTTAGCAGCTTGATAGAAAGATATGCAGGTCTCCCTCTTTCCCCCACACTCTTTTCCTCCAGTGTGGATTAGTTTACCTCTTCCAACATTAAAGACCTGAGGTTAGAAGACTTGACCTGTAATTCAAATGGGCCATTAAATACCATCTCATAACTCTACAGTCACCCTATACTTGCCTTCCAAGGTTCTGAGATCTTCCATCAAGTTAAGTTTTCATCTATGCCATTATGTGTTTTTAGACAATTTTAAAGAAAAAACATCAAATTTTACATTTAGCTTAACATCACTGCAGGGGTGTGTGGTGGCTTGAACTTGGTCAGCAGCCAGACACCAACCCAGCTGCTCTCCACTCCCCCTCCTCAATAGGACAGGGGGAGAATATAAGATCACTTACCAATAATTGTCCCAGGCAAAACAGACTTGATTTGGGGAAAATTATTTTAATTCCTTGCCAATCAAAATAGGTTTGGATAGTGAGAAATAAATACCAATTAAAACAACACCTCCATTCCCACTCCCCTTCTTCCGAGGCTCAACTTCACTCCTTCATTCCCAACTCCTCTACCTCCTCCCCCCGAGGTGGCACAAACTAAACAAAACTAAACATGGAAATACTTGTGTTTTCGGTTTTTAAAAATATTTTCCAATGTGAAAGACTGCCTGAATGAGAACAAAGTAAGTCTTCTGGTGTATTTAAAGTGAACTGGTGCTAGTGTTTGGTTTATGGCTGTGATGACTCCTGAGCTGACCAGAGGTCTGAGGTAAACCTGCTTTTTCCTTTACCCATTTGAGAATCTCAAACCACCAAGGGACTTTTGACTTCTGGAAACTGCCTTTTTTATTAGAACAGAAATTGCAACCAGAAACTTTTCAAAATTGGAAAAAGAATCCCCAGAATGAGACAAGATATAAATAGAAATATAATAAGCAACCTTTTTCTCACACTATGTCTTTTCAGAATGGGTCCTTTTTTTCAAAGTTTCAGTCAGTCAGCAGCTGAATTGGTTATTGGTTCCAGCAAACTCTTCATCGTCAGGTATCCTCAGGCACACCAGAAAGTACTTCTTTCTGTTGCCTCTGAAGCCTGAAACTATGTCTACTTTTTGCTCTTCTCAGTAGGCTTTCTTATTTTCTCTTTTTCTACTTGTCCCACCCCAAATTACAGAATTATTTCCCTCCAAACATGTCTAGCTTAGCCGCAAGGAAAGGCAGAGTATCCGCTCCCTCCAAAGGCTTCCACCAGAGCTCACGTACAGCATCTGGGACAATGTAAAGAGCCAGATGTTCTCCCTTGCTGCCTTGCAGTGCAAACTGATTGTGAATAAATGCACTGAACAATCCAACACAGATCCATGAAATCACTTGTTCCAACAAAGACACTTCAAATAATACAAGTGTTTGAACATACTAAGCTGTTTATTCATTCTCTTAAATAAACAATGGTTTAAATGTAATCAAAACTCTAATCTGGAAAACAGATTGAGTCCATTCCCACAATTTGGTTCAGAAAAGTGCAATCTAAATGTCACTCAAGGAACCATCAGTAACAACAGTCGAAATGTCGTCTTCTGGCATGCTGGTATTTTCAAAGCACATTTCAAAACCAGGGGTGTATTTATTAATTTTAGCTCCTTCAAATTCCATTTTCAGGCAACTGGAGAGGATTGATAGATCACATAGTAAAGTTAATTCAGAAACTGCTATTTTAAATGCAACAGCCTTAATGAAACTAAAACATTTTAGTCTTGGAGATAAAACTGTGCAACCATGTGTGTCAGGCATATTAGATATAGTTGAAGTGACACCTATTTCTCAGACATCTGTAATGGCAAAAGACTGATTATGTGAAATATGCCCAGATGATCCTAGTAGGCAAAACATGCTGCAGAGGAAGAAAAAAAAATTTTTTTTTCTTTTTGGCTGGGTTTTTTGGCCAGTATATCCAGGTAGTTGGGGAGAGGTGGGGTTTGCTTTCTGATCCTCATCAACTAATCAATTTGACTTTGAGCAAGATTCACCAACCAAGCACTGAAGTAAGGAACGTTATATGATATCATTTTGTCCCCTCTCCTGTAATCAATTCATGAAATGTTAGGGAAGTTTAAATTAAATACAGCAAAATACATCTAGTCAATTGCAAATCAAGAAGATACATCTGTCCTAACATCTGTAGCTGGTCATAGGAATATCTTAATCATGAATCACTGTCAAAACAAAAGTGGTATATAATCACCTCGCCTGTAGTTATTCATAGCAGTTGTCTAATTCCAACCTTTGTGTATTGTTATACCTTTGCCTGAAAAAAGTGAAAAGTCCCAACTATTTAGATATGAGAATATAAGCACAGAGACAAAGCACGCTTCAATCTTCTTTACAGTAAGCTTCATGTATTTATCCCTTCACAATATACTCTCGAATCTTTTTCATTGCCCATGTTCAACATTTCTCCAGGTTTTTCTTAAAACAGCCACAGAACTGGACACAATCTATCCTACCAATGCTATGTAGAAATACAAGACAACTTTTTTCTCTTTTGCTAGGAAGTTTCTTTTGGATATGTCAACCTTCTTTGGTGAAAAGACTGGTGAAGGAAAGAGCTACAAAAAGTTAATGAAGTCTAAAAATATACTTTTTATGCCTGATGCTTATATAGGCTACACATTCTCATTTCTTGCTAATCTCTATGGCAACCTTTTGCAGATTCAGTAGTCACAGAGGAAGGACTGGTAGAGTACTTAAAAATGAACGCAAATCCACACCCAAAACCCTAAAGCCAAAGTGTATTTCACCTGAATGCATTTCCTGTGTTAAGAATAAGCACAGGATTTTGATGAATAAATTAAACTTGGGAAGCTTAGTTTTGCCCTCAGGTTTTCCATACATAATGTGCATTCTGCTTCTCATCTCATTGTAGAATCCCTATTTTTCACACTGAATTCAAAATCATATCTTCCCGAGATAAATGAATCTGTAAAATAATCAGTGGATGTTTTTAGGACCTCAGTGGCACTATCCACAAGCTGAAAATTAGGTAGGTATTTACATTGCTTGTTGAATTAGACCTCAGATCTCTAGAGGTAGAAATTTTGCCTACCAGTTCACTGAGGCAGCAAGATAAGAGTTCTAGTGCTCATAGTAGAGACATTATCCTTTTGTTCAGGTGTCAAGTAAAACCTTTATCTAGTATGTTTATCAGTCCAATGCCAACTCTTATAGAAGCTCAGCCAGTGTTCAGAGAAACCAGGGAAAACTTTAAATCATAAAGCAATTAGACATCTGCACCATGAAATAGATATGATCAAATAACTACAAGGAGAAAACAAGCAAGATTTACAGGCACACACTTGTAAACTCCTTCCCAGAACTTAATTTAAAAAACTACTACAGAGTTCTTTAACAAGAAGTTAATATGCACCAAAAGAAAAGATGATGTGGACATGGCATTGTAGGACATGGTTTAATGGGCATGGTGGTGTTGGTTGATGGTTGGACTTGATGATCCTACAGGTCTTTTCCAACTGTAGTGATTCTGTGATATAGCCACCTGGCTGAAAAGACCATCAGTTGGTCTAAAACAGTATTAAACAAAATCAGTAGCTCTCATTTGGTTTAGAATGAGAATGGTAAAGAAAGAAAAATGCTCAGAAACATAACACTGTTTTTCTGTTTTAATGCTTTTCAGTCACTACATTATGTCAAAACCATATACAAATTTAAATAAAGTGAAAAATTTGATATTTTAGCAATATATCACACCTTTATATTTCATGTACTTCTAGGCAATAATGATTTTACATTGTGAAAATTCTGTTCGTTATCTGATTGATATGCAGGATTGACATTTTATTTTGATCCAAATAGAATTAAGTCAGATGTCTCAAAGTTCACCATGAAAAGTCAATTCTGAGTGGAAAGAGGTATCGGAGTAATTTCTTTTTTTGTTCTTGGGATTCTTGTGGACCTCAGAACCTACAACTGTGACAGGCTGCCTTGTGAAGGTTATGGGGCCGTGGGATGGATCCAGAAATCAATCTTTAATTAGAACAGTTGCACATTTGCTGGCTTCATGGCAAGGAGTCTGAGTAGCCTTACAAGGTTGTCTGACAAGGTAGTCTGTTCAAAACCTAGGTTACTAGGTGTCTTAGCTAAGACAAAGCTGGCATCACTAGAATGTGTGAGGGATCTGGTGTGCGATGCCTTTAGATCCTGGCTTCAGTGCTCTGAAACATCTTAAAATCCGTGATATTTCCTGAGAGACTTTTCAGGTTCAGTCATTGGCACTTACTGACAAAGCTCTGTTTAGTTAGAAAATTGTGACTGGTTTTAGCTATCAAGAGAGAACCAAATGTGATTTATCTTGACTTATTTCCTTAGGAAATATCGAAGAAAATGAATGGGTTCTTGTAGAATACTTCAGTTGCCACAGAACATTCTGTTTCAAACAGCTAATTTCTCTGTGGAAATTTTTTCTTTAGGCCTACTAGCAGTACCACCGAGAGACCATGTCCATTAGCTCAAACTGCAGGGATTCATCAAACTGAGGATATAATTCATGCACAAGTTTTACACATGCATACTACCACTGACTTCTGTAGAGTTCTTTCTAATTTACATTAGTGTAAGCAGGATCAGACACCCATTTCAGGAGCTTTGGAAGAAGAGAACAAATGTGTCTGACAGTCACACAAACCAATACATGAGAGGTACCAACAGTTTAATGTTGCCTCAAGCTGTTTAAAGCATCATCCACAAAGCTGTGTGGCTTTGGGAAATGGTCCGTTATGGAAAGTGAACCATGAGTGAGAGTAAACCATCTCATATGAAAGGTTAAAAAAAAGTAGTCTCTCTCAACTGATTTCACTGAGACAATGAAATTAGAGACAGTGTAGAAAATTACTGCTATGAAAGAATCAATTGATCTCATTTATGCTGGACCTATTCTCCTTGTATAGAAAACCCAAACCTGGAGCAAATGAAGAACTAATCAGAGGATTTAGTAAGCCAGTTGTACAGACCAGCAGTCCAAAACTTCCACTGAACATTTCAGACAGTTCTGTAGCTCAGCTAGCCTCAGAGAGCAATCTCTTTTCAGCCAGTTACAGAGCCAACCAGCCTCTGAAATCTGGAACCAGCCAAAACACTGTTCTAAAGTAAAACTGGATGGATAATGCAAATTTTCCAAGGTCTTGTCAATATTGACTTTTTAAGTAAAACTGCTAAGGACCACACTTGCATCCCATGCAAGCCTCTCGTGGGACCTGAGCTGGTCCCTCTGAACAATCTTTTACTGCACCCTGTTTGGAGGCCTGTTACCATGATCAGAGCTAGTCTACTTATCTTTCCACTAAACCCTGTATGCATATTCTACAGATTTCCTTTAAAAAAATGTATTATGTGTACAACCTACCTTTACCATCCTAACTGGTCCTAACACTTAATAATCGTTTATGAGAAATTAAATCCCCCTTTTCCTCTTCCCTCTCCTTTTTCTCCCCATCAGCATCAAAACTTCCTGTAATTAACTATCTCTAAAGTCGTTTAGGGTTTAACCAGTCCCCCCCAACCTCAAGAATTACAGTTTGTATACACTTTTTTAATCCTTCATCTGTTTCTGTTCCTATTAGATTTTGGCAAGTGAGGTTCTGTCATTATTAGTGAAAAAACACCTACAAATATTTGGAAAAAAATAATGGAACCATTTTCATGGTGAAAATGCATTTTTATAAATTATTTTTATAATTTTAAATTAATTGTATATTAAATTAATTTTATAAAAACTAAAAATGAGAAAAATTATGAAAAATCCATCAAATTTCAAGTAAAAGAATGGGGGGGGGTGTGTCCAAACCTTTTTGTGATGCTTTTCTAAACATTGCATTTGAAAATGAAATATATTCAAAATGTGCCTTTGTAGGAAATTCCAAGTGTGTTCAGTTTCTGTACAGATCTGAAAAAGTCAACTTTCTAAATCTTTTAAAAATAGAATCATCATCTGCTGGTTGCTTTTATCTTAACTGCTGAACTCTCTGCTGTTCCCTTATTATGGAAGCATAATAGTTTCTTTGGTACTTGACCTCCCAGCTGCCATTTCCCTTCTTTTCTCCTTCCCCTTTCTCTGCTCTGCACTTTATCCCAGTCTTTTAAGACCGCCCCCTTAATTTCCCCATTCTCTCTGGCATTAAAAATAACCACTGAAGCTCACTGTGCCAGCCTCTTTCTTATTGCTTTTGCTCTTTCCTCATTTCTTTTCTACCTAGCTACTTTACTATCTTTACTGATTTTTTTTTTCATTCATTGCCACTAAGGTATGAGTTCATTTCATTCCACCTCATTAGACATCCAAAAGGTCAACATAAAATATTGGAATGGGTATACATATCTGCTTTTGGTAATTCTAATGAATCTGTCACCACGGCATTTAGATACAGATTGGTGTACAGTATTACATTAAGCAATGGCTATTCTTCCCCTTAAATGACTCTCAAAAGATTAACTAATCTCCACTTGGGAAAAGCCTCAGTTAGTCCTTACACTTTATTCACCCGAAAGACGGCTAATCTCGATTTAAATTCTCTATAAATCATGCTCCATATTCAAAAAAAAGTAAACTGTCAAAGAGGTTTTAAAGCAACAGTGTAAGCGATTGAGAGTTTCACATTAATGAAGATAAACTTTTTTTTAGTGTGGGGGGGTCGTGGTGGAAAGAAGTTAAATTAGAAACCACTATAGCTTTCTATCAGGAAAAAAGACAGGGAAATTGCTACAATTAAAAACTCATGAATTTTTGTTAATAAACCCACCTCTTTTGTCTATTCCAATGTGATGGCAAACCCTAAAAACTATGAAGCAATTAGCAAGGTAATATGACTGACAGCATAAGCTGGTTAATACATTGAGAAATAACACATTTGCATCAGAAAGTGAAAGACTCAAGTTTTTTGAAGCACAGCTGAAACAAAGAGTGTTAAAAATGCTTTTAAATTATTCCAGTTCAATGATATGAGATGTTTTAAATATATAAACAGGCAGAATAACCCAACTTAGTTGCAAAATAAATAGTGACCATAAACCAGCTCCTAAAGTGTAGGTGAAAAGTGCATGGTAGGAGCCAATCCAAACTTAATAATAATTAACAACAATTAATTAAAGGTATACATGACTGGATTTAGGAGTCTAATTATCCAGTTACCTGATTTGATGAAACATCTAGGTAATTAGGTAGGTAACTGTCCCATTTTCCATTATGATTAATTACAGGTGTAAAAATGTTATTAAATGCTAATTTAGTTTATCTCATCAGAATGTAGGTTATGTCCCTCATATATCTGTACTTATGTTGTTATAGCTCATTCATTTGGTTTATAATGTGGATAAATTATTCAATTCAACAGTATTTGAAAAATGAATCAAATGGTGATTAAAGTGTTTGAAATGCTAATTAAAGTGGTGAGTCTGCCCTCTGTCTTCCACATACTTATACACAACTTAATGATGCATTCAGTTCCTTTGATTTTAATAGGGTCATTCATGGTAGAAAAGGTAGAGCAGTAAATATTTACAAAACTGAAATCTAGATATGGAAGCCAAATAAAATTTGCATTCTGACAGGAAAGAGAAATGCAGAGAAGAAATCTGCTAGCAAGGAATTACAAGACTAAGAAGTTACATTATGTTCATTGTTTCAAAAAGTGTTGGGATTCATCTTCCAAAATAAGATACTTTTGCTATGCTGAAGAATATGTATGAAAAAATACTTAGGAAAAAATTGGAGAAAATTATTTAATGACCCATTCACTAGCTATCATATAGGTAGGAAGTATTTAATGTTGCCATATTTCCTTGCTTTGTCTTGCTTAAGGGAGTAAAATTACACGTCAAGAAAAGAAGATCTTAGATTAGAAGAAATAAAAAAATACTACAAATTAAGTTGAGGAGCTCTTCACAAAAAAAACCTACCTACCTGCTAAAATAGCATCATCTTCTTATTTATGTCACAAAAGCCATAAATTCTTTTCTAATAAACAAAATTTTCTATAATTGTTTTATATTAATATAGCTCAGCCTACTGGTGACTTGCAATACTTACGCTAAAAGGTATTCAGATACCTTTGTATCCTAAAGATTACATGCGTTTAAAGAACTTTCGTTGCATATATGTACTTTGAGGAAGAAAACTTTCAGAATATATTCCTCATTGATCCTTCAAAGGTGCTTGTGTCCACAGACTTTTTTTTTTAACCGTTTCTCTTCATACTTACTGTTCACATTTCATCTGTTTTGAACAGAACAAAGTTTCTGTTTGTCGATTCAAAAATTGTATCTGCATAGTCACCTCTTCAGTAAACCTTTCAAGCAAGTAAATGTGGGATTGCTAGCATATATTCACTAAATATCTGAAGAAAAAAATTGCAGATTGTTGTTGGCTGCCTTCACCACCTAGTTATAACACTAACTATCTCCTCTCACTCTGCAGCTTCCCTGGCTAATTCTGTTTGTTAAGCTTTTTTTTTTTTTTATGGTCCATCTCTGGAGAGTCAGGAGCCCAGGAACACTTACCTCTGTATTGTCTTCAGATCTACCTAGAAGCTGTCAGTTGACTTCCACTAAAACTGCATTACCTAGGTTCTCAGTACCCTGTAAAGAAAGAGAATCCCACTGGTAAGACATTGGTTGATGTGGTTTGCCATAGAAAACAGAGAACACTTCATGTGAGGTTGATCTAAATTAGTTTCAGGATTAACTATCTGGATTTCTAGAGTTTTTGTTGAATATGGAAATAGCTCCATTTTAAGGAAACGTTTACTTTGTTGCTTGAAAGAATGACCTGGGGTGAAAGAAAGTTTCATGTGATGTTACTGGCCTGTGGAAACAGGCTAAAACCTGTGATAGACTTTTATCCACTGTCCCTCTGTTAGAACGAGTAGTAACTCATCATTACTAGTTAGGTAACTCATCATAAAGCTGTTACCTGTGGTAATAGTTAAATCATTGGGTAATCCTTCCTTTCTGGTAGATGGTTGTGCAAATATCAGTGGGAGGAACAGATAGGGATACATGTACTTCTAATCAAATTCTAATCAAATTCTAATCAAAGCTTACATACTGTCCAGATAAAATCGCTTGAAGTGGCAAAGGTGGGAAAAATAAAGGAACTGTAACCTTTTTTAATTTTATTATAATAAATGATAATTTATGATAATTAAGATTGGAAGTTTGTGTTCATTTGTTTCCTAGGTTGTTTTATTCTCTTGTTGTTTTCAAAGCTAATAATTCAAATGCCTATCTAGCTTAAAAGATGCTTTAATGACCAGAAAGCTCATGAAATTGTACAAGAAAAGTTAGAAAGAGTTCTTTGAAGTCTACTGATGACAGTGGCTTTTTTGCTATGCTTTTTTTTTTTTTTCTCCTTATACCTGACAGCTGACAGAAGTGAGTTGCTTATTAGTTAGGCTTAAAACTTCTTGGCTGTAAATATTTTCAGAAGCCCCATAATTAAAGTTTTGATGAAACTGTCTCTTTTTAAAAATTCATCATCTCTTCCTCCTTCAATAAGGTGTGTATATTTTCTGAGATACCTAGTAAGGGTGGTATACATAAGGTTAACTCCAGCCTACTGAATTTAATCTCACTGACTTCTATTTCATCACTAGAGAAAGGCTCTTTCCGAATATGACTGTGAGTATAAGGTAAGTTTCAACTACAAATCACTCTCTTTACTTTCACTACAGATGAACCAGGTTGGAAGGGGATGGAGCAAGATACCTCATATGAATAGCTCTTAAATTTCAGGTACTCAAAAGAGTACTGCTAGTCTTCTTTACTTTAAATATTGAAATTATTTGCAAGATGACATAGTTCTCTGGGATACTTGTATGTTTTTAAATAGTTAAAACAATTCAGTACATGGTTTATTCATGCATGAAACTGTGCCCTCAGCTTTCAAAAAATATTATCTGATCAGGGCTTTGTCTTCTTTTCCCAAGTGAAATTTTAATGCAACAGTATTCTAAAAATTTGGATGAAATTACAGGTGCATAAAAGTTAATGAAAGGCTTGACACTGAATTCCCAGTGGATCAGTAATTTGTTGTAAAGGACCTGTTGTCCCACAAGCAGGGTCCAATACCCGGTGTACAACAGGCCAATCTTACACACAGAGACGATATAGTTAGTTATTTATTTCATGTTTGCGCAAAGGTGGGTGCTAAGAGGTAATTCCACAAAGCTAGCACACCACACAAAGTTATTACAAAGTATTTATCCTGTTACATGATTAGCGAAAACAATGGAAAACCCGCCCAAATTGACATTCATCGGTTAGTGATCACCCTATCGCTTGCTATTGGTTTATTTAAATTAGCTTCGCTTGCCATGTAAATTAGCACACATGGTCTTAAGATGGGTGGGGAGTTTGCTGAGCGTGATTAACTACACCTTTACCCCAGTTACTGTGGATTTTGCTGACTTCATGCCAGTGACATTATTCTATCCTTGTTATCTTCCTTGTAACAAGATGTCTCCTTGAAGTCCCTCTTATCAATCCCTCCTCTGAAGGTTGGTGATTAGTAAGGCATACAAAGTAATCAGACCTAAACTGAACACTGTCACCATTATCTAGACATTAACCCAATCACATGGTTGTACTCAGTCTACAGAACCATATTAGTTAATATATACTTACTGTGAACTGCATGTGCTGTTTTGTGGTGGGTTGACCTTGGCTGGCTGCCAAACACCCATTCCCTCTCCTCAACAGGACAGGGGGAGAAAAGAGGATGAAAAAGGTCATAATAGGTGAAGATAAAGACAGGGAGATCCCTTACCAATAACCGTCACAGACAAAACAGACTCGAGGAAAGTTAATTTAATTTATTGCCTATTAAAACAAAGAAATTAAAACAACAACGTCTCTCCCCCCTTCCCCCCCCCCCCTTTTTTTTCCCCGCTGACTCAACTTCACTCCTCATTCCCAACTCCTCCTCCACCCCGCCCCCAGCGGCGCAGGCCCTCTGCCGGGGCGCCTGGAGCTGCTCCTCCCCTCCTCCCGCCCTCCCCTCGGGGCTCGCAGGGCTGTTTCTCACCCCGCTTCCCTCAGCCCTGGCTGCCGGGCAGCCTTTCGCCCTTTCTCACAGGGGCTTTCCCGCCGCGGCTGAGGGGCTCAGCTGTGCCCTGCGCTGGGGCCGCTGGAGCCGGCGGGAACCGGCTGTGTCCGGCAGGGGGCAGAATCGGCCGCTCCTCACAGGGGCCGCCCCTGCAGCCCCCCACTGCTGCTGCTGCCGCTGCCGCTGCCACCTGCACCCTGTTAATGTTTAGACACAATTATATTCTATTTTTTCCACTGTAAGCTTTGTTTAATCTTTACAAGCTATTTCATAGAAGTGGTAGGCACTTAGAAATTACAGTGAAAGCCTAGTCCACTACAGAATCACAGAATCACTAAGGTTGGAAAAGACCTGTAAGATCAAGTCCAACCATCAACCCAAGCCCACCATGCCCACTAAACCGTGTCCCGCAGTACCACATCCACACATTCCTTTAACACCTCCAGTGGTGGTGACTCCACAACTTCCCTGGGCAGCCTGTTCCGGTGCTTCACCACTCTCTCAGTAAAGACATTTTTCCTAATATCCAGCCTGAACCTCTCCTGGCGCAACTTGAGGCCATTTCCTCTTGTCCTGTCACTAGTCACTTTGGAGGAGAGACCAACACCCACCTCACCACAACCCCCTTTCAGGTAATTGTAGAGAGCGATGAGGTCTCCCCTCAGCCTCCTCTTCTCCAGACTGAACAACCCCAGTTCCCTCAGCTGCTCCTCATCAGACTTGTGCTCCAGACCCCTCACCAGCTTCATTGCCCTTCTCTGGACAGGCTCCAGCACCTCAATGTCCTTCTTGTAGTGAGGGGCCCAAAACTGAACACAGGATTCGAGGTGTGGCCTCACCAGTGCCGAGTATAGGGGTGATATCAAAGACTTAAACCAATTTCGTTATCATACAAAGAACAGACCCCTTCTGTGCAAACTTTGTACAGATAAGTTAAGAAGATACTGCATCACATAAACTGAAATATGCATTAGTTTTCCTGGAAAAGGGCTAGCTGTGGTGACTCGACTAACTGGAGTGCTGCGATGGAGGGCTATAAGCTCTTCAGGAGGGACAGGCAAGGAAGGAGAGGCGGTGGGGTGGCTCTGTACGTCAAGGAGTGCTTTGATTGTATAGAGCTCGATGATTGTCATGAAGGGGTTGAATGCTTATGGGTAAGGATGAGGGGGAAGGCCAACAAGGCGGATATCCTGCTGGGGGTCTGTTATAGACCACCCAACCAGGACGAAGAAGCCGATGAAGCGTTCTACAAGCGACTGGCAGAAGTCTCACAGTCGCAAGCCCTTGTTCTTGTGGGGGACTTCAACTTACCGGATCTCTGTTGGAAGTATAATACAGCCGAGAGAAAACAGTCACGGAGGTTCCTGGAGTGTGTGGAAGATAACTTCCTAATGCAGCTGGTAAGGGAGCCTACCAGGGGAGGTGCCCTGCTTGACCTGCTGTTTACAAACAGAAAGGGTCTGGTGGGAGAAGTGAAGGTCGGAGGCTGTCTTGGGCTTAGCGACCATGAAATGATAGAGTTTTCAATTTTTAGCCAAGTAAGGAGGGAGGTCAGCAAAACTGCTACCATGGACTTCCGGAGGGCAGACTTTGGCCTGTTCAGGACACTGGTCGAGAGGGTCCCTTGGGAGATGGTCCTGAAAGGCAAAGGAGCCCAGGAAGGCTGGACCATCTTCAAGAAGGAAATCTTGAAGGCGCAGGAGCAGACAGTCCCCATGTGCCATAAGAAGAGCTGGTGGGGAAGATGACCGGCCTGGCTGAACAAGGAGCTTATGCTGAGGCTCAGGGAAAAAAAGAGAACTTACCACCTCTGGAAGAAGGGGCAGGCAAGTGAAGAAGAATACAAGGACATCGTTAGGTCATGCAGAGAGGGAATGAGGAAGGCAAAAGCTCAGCTAGAGCTCAACCTGGCCACGGTCATGAGGGACAACAAAAAATGCTTCTATAAATACATTAACAACAAAAAAAGAGCCAAGGAGAATCTCCATCCTCTACTGGATGCGGTGGGGAACATTGTCACGAAGGATGAGGAAAAGGCTGAGGTACTTAATGCCTTCTTTGCCTCAGTCTTTAATAGCCAGACCAGGTATCCTCAGGGTATCCATCTCCCTGAGCTGGAAGACAGGGATGGAGAGCAAAATAGGCTCCCCATGATCCCGGAGGAAGCAGTTAATGACCTGCTATGCCACCTGGACACTCATAAGTCTATTGGGCCCGATGACATCCACCCAAGGGTGCTGAGGGAGCTGGCGGAGGAGCTTGCCAAGCCGCTCTCCATCATTTATCAGCAGTCCTGGTTAACAGGGGAGGTCCTGGATGACTGGAAGATTGCCAATGTGACACCCATCTACAAGAAGGGCTGGAAGGAGGATCCGGGGAACTACAGGCCTGTCAGCCTGACCTCGGTGCCGGGGAAGATTATGGAGAGGTTCATCTTGAGGGCGCTCACGGGACACGTGCACGACAACCAAGGGATCAGGCCCAGCCAGCATGGGTTCATGAAAGGCAGGTCCTGCTTGACCAACCTGATCTCTTTCTATGACCAGGTGACCCGCCTAGGGGATGAGGGAAAGGCTGTTGATGTTGTCTACCTGGACTTCAGCAAAGCCTTTGACACTGTCTCCCACAGTATTCTACTGGAGAAGCTGGCGACTCGTGGTTTAGACAGGTGCACTCTTCGCTGGGTTAAAAACTGGCTGGATGGCCGAGCCCAGAGAGTTGTAGTGAATGGGGTGAAATCCAGCTGGCGGCCAGTCACAAGCGGAGTCCCCCAGGGCTCAGTTTTGGGGCCGGTCTTGTTTAGTATCTTTATCGATGACCTGGATGAGGGGGTAGAGTGCTCCCTCAGCAAGTTTGCAGACGACACCAAGTTGGGCGGGAGTGTCGATCTGCTGGAGAGTAGGAAGGCTCTGCAGAGGGATCTGGACAGGCTGGATCCATGGGCCAAGGCCAATTGTATGAGGTTCAATAAGGCCAAGTGCCAGCTTCTACACTTTGGCCACAACAACCCCATGCAACGCTACAGGCTTGGGGACAAGTAGCTGGAAAGCTCCCCCGCAGAAAAGGACCTGGGGGTGTTGGTTGACAGCCGGCTGAATATGAGCCAGCAGTGTGCCCAGGTGGCCAAGAAAGCCAACAGCATCCTGGCCTGTATCAGAAATAGTGTGGCCAACAGCAGTAGGGAGGTGATTGTGCCCCTGTTACTGAAAATCTAACCAAGAAAACTCTCCAAACCAAATGATAGTTTAGAAAGCCGACATTGGTTTATTGCAGCGCTGGGTGCATGGGGGATTTCTCCTCCTAACATGCACACCCAGTTGAAATCAGGACAAGTATTTAAACAGTTAACAAAGTTAGTTACGCCTACTGCTCCCACCCCTTAGCTAACTATTGCTTAGTATCTTTCTTACTTCATCTTAAAGATACAGTTCTCTCTTAATTCACTACGCATGCCCAGAGAGTAGGGGGCTTATTTGGGTTGGGGGCTTTTCTAGCTCGGAGGTGTGGTTTTTAACATTATAATGAGGTAGGTCAGCCTTAGGACACCCATTTGGGGCATTTCACTGACTTTGCTGTTTGGTATGTAAACAATACCAAGTCTCAAGGTGGTATACCAGTCATTATCAGGAGACACAGAAGCTCCTCTAAGGTGCTATATCTCATTATACTGTTTATCTCAAGGTAAACAACATCAACACAACCCAATACAGACAGTCACAGAATCACAGAATCACAGAGTCACTAAGGTTGGAAAAGACCTGTAAGATCATCAAGTCCAACCATAAAAAAAAAAAAACAAAAAACCAAAACCACCCACAAACCACAAAATACACCACAACCCACACCAAAACAACCCACCCACACCACACAGCACCATGCCCATCAAGCCACATCCCACAATGCCACATCCACACGCTCCTTGAATACCTCCAGAGAAGGTGACTCTACCACCTCCCTGGGCAGCCTGTTCCAATGTTTCACTACTCTCTCAGTAAAGAACTTTTTCCTAATATCTAGCCTGAACCTCCCCTGGCGCAACTTGAGGCCATTTCCTCTTGTCCTGTCACTAGTCACTTGGGAGAAGAGACCAACACCCACCTCTCTGCAACCTCCTTTCAGGTAGATGTAGAGAGCGATGAGGTCTCCCCTCAGCCTCCTCTTCTCCAGATTGAACAACCCCAGCTCCCTCAGCCGCTCCTCATAAAACCTGTGTTCCAGACCCCTCACCAGCTTTGTCGCCCTTCTCTGGACACGCTCCAGCACCTCAATGTCCTTCTTGTAGTGAGGGGCCCAAAACTGAACACGGTGTTCGAGGTGCGGCCTCACCAGTGCCGAGTACAGGGGCACAATCACCTCCCTACTCCTGCTGGCCACACTATATCTGTGGGGGAGCAACTGTAACGTTGCATGGGGTTGTTGTGACCCAAGTGCAGGACCCGGCACTTGGCCTTGTTGAACCTCATACAATTGGCTTCAGCCCATCAATCCAGCCTGTCCAGATCCCTCTGCAGAGCCTTCCTATCTTCGAGCAGATCAACACTCCCACCCAACTCTAGAAACATTTTGTTTGAGGTAATTAGTGCCTTTAAATTTCCAGGGCTGTGTATTTTAAACCTGGATCTTACTTGATTTCAGTATGGTTGCAGGCTCACAAAAAGGAAGAAGTAAAGATTTATAGACCAGTCCGATTAACTACAACATCCCAGAAGATACTCTATACTATATTCTTAAAAAATCAGTGTATAAATGCCTAGAGAATAAAAAGAGAGGAGAAAAAAAAATCCTTTGTTGGCATTATTTGCCTACTGAATGGTAGGGAGGCAATAAACAGGACTCAATATACTTGAGTTGAAAAGGCTTTTGCCATTCTCCTGTTAAAGTGCTATCATATACAAACAGGGAAACACAGGAAATATGTTTTCTTACACTGCAGTTCTCAATCTGCAAGAGAATCACAAACAGTTGTAAAAATTATTGTAAATGTTAATTAAATTATTAAAAAGAAAATGAAATTATTATCAAAAAAGAAAAAGGTAAACAAAACCAAAAATAACAAAATGAGAGTTATCCTGACTACTTGTCAGCAGTTGAGTTTTTCAATCTGCCAACAGCCAATTCTTACTGTCCCTTTTTGCTCCTCAGCTCTGGGAGACCTGAGCTCCTGCCAAAGATTAAAGTCAGTTAGCTTTTTCCCATTCCTTGATGCTATGAGAAAGATCACCAGAGAACAGATAGCCATAAAAGGGGTTTTCGTCAGTAAGAAGTCTGGGAAACACTGATATACAGGAAATCACAGCTGACTGAAAAGCTCAGAATATAATGGTACCTGGTTCCTTATGAGAACTGAAGGGCCTGGGAATAGATGGTGGTCCCTGGGGTCTCTCCTTAGCCTGATTGCAATCAGTTCATTAACATTTCAGGCAATGGAAAACACGCTGACTGTGCTGGAAACAGGAGTGTGGGAAGCGCTGTGCGTATGGTGGAGGACTGTATGGGAATTCATAGCAGATTTCTTCGTTTCTTCCATGATGAAAGGTGCAAAGATGCTGAGCTAAGAAAAATGAATTCACTGCATAAATGCAAGATGACATTCTAAGAAGCACACCAGAAGAAGATTTGGGGATTGAATTGAATTACAAACTGAATATAAGACAATAGTATTTATTCATAAAAAAAGACAAATTTCATCCAGTGTGTATTAATATATGAGTTATATGTGAGAAACCAGTTTATTTATTCTACTCTGCTGATCAAGGAGTTATAAAATCTCATTTGAGGTTCTGTATGCAGTTGAGGAACCAAGCTTTCAGAAAGCTGAAACGAGTGAGAATTACAGGCATGTTAGAAAACATTATATATTAAGAATTTACTCAGTTTAGGATCAGATATTAGTAGCATTTTTTTTTTCTTTTAAATTAGGAAGTCAGAGAGGCGGATATGGTGGGAGACTTGTGCCTTTTTCAATTGGGAGTACAATGAGGGGAAATAAATTTTCTTGCAAAAATCTAGATCTTATATTGGAAAAATGTTTCTATTCTGAGGATAACCTGAGAATACCAGGAAAAGCTACCTAGCACCTGGTTTGGCATCTCCTTCAAAGTAGTATTTCAATGAGACATTAAAAAAAAAAATCTCTCAGAAACAGCTGCTTATACTCTGTCCTGTCTTAGCTCAGGTGTTCTGGACTAGTTTTCTTGAACTCCTTCCTAGAGCTGCAGTGCTGTGTAGGAGGGTAAGGATCTTAACAGTCAAAGATGAACATGACTTGAATAAAGACAATTTTTTGAAATTGTCTGGGCAGGCAGCGAAGCCAATTAAAACAAGGGCATCCTCTCCCTGCCCAAAGAAAAACCCAAACAGGAAAACCCAGAAAGAATATGTAGGTTATGTCTTTGTTAAGTTCAGCCTATGGAAAAATGGATTAAATCCCTAAGATCCTTAAAACCATGAAGAATCACTGCTCATCCAGGATTTAATAGAGTATTACTGTAACTTTAGTGTAGATAAATGATTCTTTTTTCCCCTCTTAGAATTGTCAATTTCATTTGAAAGAAATATCAGACAGCCTGAAGATAGGCACACCTTTTACTTGATGGCTCTTCAATCTAATCACTGTTCATGAGGCCACTTGTGTTCAATGGTTGTATTACACCTTTTATCTTACTGTTATTATTGTATCTTTTTACCTCTGAAGACTTAATGAGGTTTAAGTTACTGCTGAACAAATACTTAAATCCTGCTATGCCATAGGCCAATTAAATATGATTAAATTAAAAGCTCCTTTCTGTTGTTATAACAATGGGAATTCTTTAGTGCAGTAAGTACTTTCTTGCAGTATGTGAACTAATTTCCAGTCCAAAAGGCAAGCAGTTCTTTGAAAGCAAGATTTGCAGTGATCCCACAACAATGTTTAAACTGATGTTGTCTTTGTTTCATTTGGAATGGTTATTTTGCTTGAATGGAGCACTGGTTATTTTATCAGTTAAGGTATGCCCACATACCATCATTAGTTAGCTATGAAGCCAAATGATAGAAAAAGAATTATGAGATTATATTGCCCAGAGATGATGAGAGGCATTAGCAGTAGGACGATGATGATGTGGAGCTAGCATCAGAGTTGAATATGCAGCATAGAGAGTTGAATTCAATAAAAAGACCCCTCAATATGCAAAAATAGAAACAACGTAGGGAGAAAGTCCCTCCATTGTCGGTAGTTGAGTTTAGACTATGTCACTCTCAAGACACAGAGAACAGTGAGAAGTAAGAAGAATTTTTCTTTGCTGGATTTTTATCTTCTTGTTAATGACCTTGGCTTCATACAAAATGTTGCAAGGCACTACTAGTAATAACAGAAAGCAGTACACTATAGTCTCTGTCCTTTGAGTACCATTCACTTAGGCCAATAGTGTTAATTAATTTGAAAATACCAGGATTATTATTGATTCAGTAGTAATCTGCGAAGGATATTGCTGTAAAACTCAAAAATTCTATTTTAATTTTTTTAATGTTTCTATTGCTGTCTCTACTCCACTCCACTTCTTCTAAGGATTAAACAGACAGCAGGTTACAAGTAGGAGGATTTTAAAACTTGAGTTTTTTTAAAATACAAGTTTATTTAAAAAAAAAATCTTGAGTGTTTTCTTTTATTTGTTTTCTTTTTTTGCCCTTGAGGATCAAGAGGTGAAAGGGTAACCCTCTGAATTCCCTGTTCTGGGCCTTCCAGAAGATGAGATAAGTGAGGCTTTTGCTATCAGTTCAGACACTGTAGTCTTCTTTCTTTGGCTTTCCTTGATGTGTACACTTACCTGCTGCAACTACAGAGCAGCTGCAGGAGGTTGTGGTACTGTGCCAATATGTTTGTGTTCTTCCCCAACAACTGTCTGCTACATTTTCAAAGTATATCGATTGCCCAATATCCGTGGATATAATTGCACCCCCTGTGGTCATGCCTACACTAGCTTGGGTACTGAAAACACTGGGGAAGCAGTGAAGAGAATTCTGGCATCCAGATTACTTTCAAGCATCTGCAACAGTCTTGTATGGGCACTAAGCAAACTCAGGTTGGTACAGTTTAATTGCTTTTGGCACTTCAAATAGCTAAATGAAGTCTAGATTGATGCTATCTATACATGCATCCATCTCTACTTTGATGTCACATACTGCCCCGTCTAAATATTCAAGATAGCAGTATGAATGAAGGGTTAAATCACTGACGGTCCCTGGCTGAGACCCTACTGTGATACATAAAAGCTTTACTTGCATAGTTTTAATTATTTGCTGAGCAGAGTTGATAATAGGATGTTTCAAGACGTGTAACTCCCTTCGTGGCAAGATCAAATGGGCCTTGAGGTAGCTCGTTATGCCTCCTGAGTATATCATTGATAACAGGGACTCGAGACGTTTGTGTCAAGATAAGCGCCAAAGTTCAAACTGACCCTTTTGTAACATTCCGAGGCCAAAGGATGGATGAGCCAATTCCATGACCATGTATGGACAACGGAAACCCGAAGTTCAACGAGCGGACAGTGTGAGGAAGACTATGAACGACCACCAGAGGGTGAAAAGACCCTAACCCTAATTTTACTGCGCATGCTTGGACTATGCAAATGAATTCCGGGAACTCATCCACATAAGACCGCCCTTTTTAGAATTCTGATGAATATGTATGATTTTTCTGTATATGAACTGAGGTGCTTTGCTAACCCGTTGGAGCACTCGTGGTGGATAAATCCCCAGTGCTGCCCAGCGCTGTATTAAAGAATGCCTGCTTAATAACAAACTAGTTGTTATTGAGTCATTCATCTCGGAAAACCGTCCCGATCGCGGGCTCGGTACCGACTTTGTTGTTTCAAGTATACACTAGACATTTTTAACTTGATGAGAATTTTTACTTTTAGAAATATGGGGCATTGCTTGCTAGAGAAAAGCTATATTTTCTTTCATGAGGTGAAGTACTTTTGAGGACTTTAAATGTGAATATCACAGAGGACGAGGTAGGGCACAGAAGCGTTACTGGGATCAGTTTACCAGGGATCATCTGAGGAGTTTTTAGCAGAACAGCATCTCCAGAATCAAAGAAGAAAACCCTAATCATTAGGTTATCCACACTCCTTTTGATTGTTTGCTTGTTTCAGTAAATATTTTTTTATAATAAAACTGTGTTGTCTCACAAGTGGGGTCGTTTACCCAGTGTGCGAGACACCAATCCACACACAGAGCAGAGGTATTTTATTTCACGTTTGCGCAAAGGTGGGTGCTAGGTGGTAACTCCACAAAGCTAGCACACCCGGTTGAAATCGTGACAAGTGTTCTAAACAGTTGACAACGTTAGTTACGCCTACTGTTCTTCTTTGGGTTGGGGGCTCTTTTCAGCTAGGAGGTGTGGTTTTCACATTATAATGAGACGGTTAAGCCTCAGGGCACCCGTTTGGGGGACATTTACTGACTTTGTTCTTTGGTATGTAAACAACACCATCAGTTGTTTTCCAAAGACCTTTGACCTTCCATCCTTCCTGAAGGCCCCTCTGAGGTGCTTTATCTCAGTACATGTTTATCTTAAGGTAAACAATGTCAACATAACCTAAAACAATCAGGCATCGACTATAATATCAGAACCCTGTAGATCTGTGATTGATTTTTTTCTCTTGTTACTTGTGACATAACATCTACTGATTCCATTCTGGATAAGGAAAAATGTGAGTAAGAGCTTTGCGATTTATTCTCACATTTTTAGAGCTAAGCAGCAAAATGATTTAATAAAGATTTGCCGGATAAACTTGATTGCTTCTTTGACAGAATTATAAAATTAATGGATGAAAGAAAAGCATAATATGATATGAATTTCCAATTAATTAAGGAAAACATTTGATACTGTATTCTATAAAAGCTCTTCTCTCAATATTAATTTAAATTGGCTTGAATATGAATGTTATCATGTGGAATAACCACTGGTGGAAGATAGTAAACAAAAGGAAGTGATGAGTTGCAAAATAGTGAGTTACGAGGAAATGACTGCTGGTTTACTGCCAGAGAAGGAGGTCAGTTTATATTCTGTTCTTCCACTAATGACTTAGAAGAGAGAAAGAACAGCACACTAATTAATTTGCAGAGGGTACTAACTTGCAAGGAACTATAAAGTCTAAAGTGCTATGAGGTATACTTCTGCACTTTAATGCAGAAGATGAACTTGAATCCTAAACAAAAGCTGAAAAATCTCAACAAACAGATTTTATGTAAAATTTTCCAAAATCCAACTTTCGTGAGGTAAGCTGCAGTTCAGCAAAATTCTTATGCATATTCTAAGCTTTCATTGACTTCAGTAAGCGTTAACCATAAGCTCACATGTTGTGTGGAATAATGAAACAGTTAAGCACAGGTTTAAGATTAAGCTGATGCTTATGTTCTTTGCTGATGTAAATTCTATAAAGCACAGATGAAACCTAAAAATAAAAGTATAAGAATATTAGGAAGATGTAAATGTGATCCTGCATTAATAAGATTTCTACTGTATGGCCTGGGTCACTACCTGGAAATAGGATTAAGGAAAATTAGGAAAGAAAGAGTAATTTCATTTACCATGATATGAATCACAAGTAAACCTTTGTGTCCTCAGACATGCTCCTGATGCACCTCCCCTCTTCCCCCCTTTTCTTAAAATATAACACCCTAAGAAAAGTTGAATAACTGCTTGAGAAAGTTAATTTGTTAGTGCAAGTGGTGAAGTTTAAGAAGAATTCATACTCTATTGAAATCAATGGTAAATTCCCACAAAATCTAAAGAGGATTAGAATTTTGCCAGAACATGGGGAAGGCATGCTCCAATGCAGATCTCCACCTCACACTGTGGGGAGTCAAGAAGGGGTAAAAATCATTGGAGGGAATATGAGCACTTCTAAGGTATGCCTCCACCTTCAAAGTATCTGTCTGAATTAACAAAACAAAACAAAAAAACCCCACCATAAAACAGTGGGGAAGCCTGCCAAGACTATGCTTGTGGCTGTGTAGCTTTTTTCTCCACCCAGAAGGGTTCCGGCAAGGACTGAATGGTATCATACTAGAATCAGAATAAAGACAACCAGGGGGCACATTTGAAGTGCAAACAGTTCACTAAAGAACAGCTGTGTGCAGCAATGCTTTCCTGCTGTGGATCAGCACATGAAGCTGATGTTCATGTTGTGCTCCTGTATGTGGAACAGGATGAACACTGTGAATCCCTTCCCTACCTGACATTGCTTATATGCAGCCACAAATCACTTCTTGATTAAAATCAGTTTTGCAGGAGGGATGCCTCTAGATTAATTTATTTGCAGCAAAGCTGGATACAAGGGAGAATACAAACCTGTGAATTAATTATTTTGTGGCTTGAAAGGCAGGAAGGCTTCCAACAAATTAAATTTTCAAAATACTTCCAGCTTGTCACCCAAGTAGGCCAGGGTGCACTCGTAGTCCAGTTGAAAAATGGAGGTAGATATCATCACCGAGTGTATAAATCAGCAGGAATGTGAATGTTAGCCAAAAGAGCTGAGCAACTTCAGAATTAGACTTTGTGTGAGCAACATGCCCAGCCAGCTTCAATTTCACATATGCTATGTCCTTGGCATAGGTATTTAGCATCTGATAATTGACTGCCTCCTCAACCATAGCCAGACCTAATTTATTATTAAAGGGAAATGAAAGGACAGAGATTTTATTGAGAACAAGACAATCCTTTAACTAATGTTACACTGTTTTTGCAAAGAGAAGATTGCATGGTCAGAATAAGACTTGAAAAATGGTGTGAATGCAATGCTGGGGTATTTGCCTTGGATTCCCAGCAGAAGATTTGTGCTAATGGTGCTAATTGAATCTTAGGGGAACAGTGATGTAACTAAACAGAGAGTTATAAAGGACAGAGAAAATACACATATCCTTCAGCAATTTCTTTCTGGTTTTAGAAACTTTAGGGAAAAGTTAAGGCACTCCACATCAGTCAGAGCTGTGCAATTTCTAGTACCAAAGTGGCATAGAGAGAAGTGCAGAAGCAGAGGATAATGGAAGTGGGGAGGATCAGCTAAAGCCTTCATAGTATCTAACTCATTCATCCTCTTCACTGATAAATTCACAATGTCCACAGTGAGAAAAGTCATTTTATAGCATCAGTCAGCAAAGTTCAGTGAGCAATGATAGCACTTGTTCATTCATCAGGTTACTCAAATTGTAAAGTAGAATATGAAAATTCTGTTGGAAACTGGCAAGGAGCTCACAGGGACAAAGCTAAGCCTATGAAAATTTATTTCTAGACTAGTTTTGTCTCAGGACAAGACGTCGATACCTTGAATATTCATTTAAATTCTTAAAACATGGAAGAATTTACTTACCTGCAGGTGAGGGCAGGGGAATTTCTTTTAAGAAACTGATTTTTGTGATGCTTTGGCTACTGAGTGACAGCATCTTCCAGGACCAGGAAGGGATTCAGCAAGCAAAGGCTCAGTTAGGATTTGAGAGTTTACATGTACAAAGTTTATTCTGAGTGTCACTTTAAGGATAATTAAAGGAAGAAAGTATAAATTTATAGACAATCTAGTCTGGCTATTATTTGCTCACATGAGTAGAAGTTACTTTAAAAAAAATGTTTGTTATGATGTCCAAGAGTATGTACCATTAAGGTTTCATTAGTGTAATGGGAAGAGAATTTAGTGTATTATATACGCTTGAATATTTTGGCTTGTCTTTTTTTCAGAATCACATGGATGAGTTGTACAAACTGATACGTGAATCTGTGAACAAAGTGCTCTGCTTTTGGTTCGGTGGTGCATACCCAGCTTTCTCTGCATGTTCGCTGCAGAATCTCAATAGTGTGTTAGTAGGTTCATACAAAGAGACACAGTATGAAGAACAATATCTACGAGTGATTCATGAGGACTGGTGCTTAGGTCTATGTGCTCTCAGAAGCAGGCAAAGCTACATTTCATTGGCAAAAGGAACAAGTAGGACGCAAGTAAGATGAATGCATAATTGTACACCTTACTAAGTTTTTGAAGGAGTTTAGTTAATCATTAGGAAACAGATTTACAGCAGATCTAGGGCATCTTCCCAGCAGGAGCTAACTGAAAGATAGTAGAATACTGGAGCAGAGGATATTGCAGGCAGCTACCAACTCTTTATTGCTCATGGAAAACAAAAAATTATGAATCCTCAGTAACAAAAAGTACTGATAGCTACCAAAAAATATTAGCACTGATGTGTAAGCATTCCCTGTGGTGTAAAATTCTCCCACAAAAGAGCAGTTTTATATTTTATCTGATGCTCTGGAATGATCTGTTATGAATTGGTACCTATAGCAAACAATGGAAAGGCTGGGGGAAAAAGCAAATGAGTGTTTTACTGGTGCTTTCTGGTGCCAAGTATCCAGGACAAGTCTTTTCTTTTGTAGAATGTTCAGTTCCCTAGTAGGCTAAAGGAATTTTGAGAGAGGTATTTGCAAGGGACACTACAGCAGGGGAGGTCAAGGTTCCTGATAACAGGTACAGCAACTGTAAAATACTAGTAGTGGTCAGGTACGCCCTGTGACAACAAATGGCTGGTGACCCAGTAACAGCTGGAAATGGTTATGAAAACAGAAAAACTTGCTCCATCATTCCTGGCTAGTTCCCAAATGGGACAAAGAAATAAAGTTCCAGCCTCAGTGAGCCACCACCTTCACATCTTGCCCACCCTGCAGCGGTTCTCCACCTGTAGTAACTGAGTGCAGCACTTCCATACTCCATGCTGAGCACCGTGGGGGTCTTTGCAGGATTAACACCTCAGAAATCTGGGTACCAATAGTGAATAAAGAAATGTCATGGTCACAGTTGCAGCAAGGTAGCATTGTGTACTCAATGTGATATTGGAGCAAAAATTGCTAACATAGTTTGGGGCTAAATTCTCACAGGTGTCTTGCCACAGAGAATATTATTTTCTGTGCAGCTGCAGTGTGACTATATTCAGAAAGCTGCATTAAGTGTAGGGCACCTCGTTGCCAGAAAAATATTGAAGAGATTTCAGAGAAGAGATTAAAAACAATTAGGGAGGTGGAGGGATCATTTAGGAGGAAAGATTAGAAGAGTTAAATATGCATAGATTGGATGGCTGACAAAAGTCCACTAATATGTGAAGGGTAAGAAAACACCAGAAGATGGAGATTATTTAGGATGTTAAATGGAATAATAGCATATGATATGTCCCAATCTAAGTTCCATTATTCCTAGATATGCCGTATTTTACTAGACTAAATAATTCTCCTGACAGTGATGTCTATTAGGCTGTCACGGGACTGGCTTGTGTAGCAAGGTTAGCTTATAAATTGCAGTACTTTTCAGACATATGACAATACATTTTCTTACAGAGCAGAACTTCAACAACGAATACAAACCACAAGGCTTGTCAGGCTCTGCAGCAGCATCTTTTGCCCTGCCACTTCCTTCTCTTTCAAATTATTTTGGACATTTTTTTGTTTTGCTGTCTGCTCTTGACAAACTGTTGGCTTCCTTGGTTCTCTGCCTCTCCAGCTGGCAAACCTGGAGCAATTATGCTCTGTCTTCCTGGACCAGTTGCTATCCCCACCAACCAGTGGCTATTTCTCACAAGCATAAATAAGTATTTGGATAGCAAAGAGAAACCACAGAGACTGTAGCTACAAACAACCAGATGCAGAAGGGACACCAGGAGAGAGGAAAAATGTGTGTACATCTCATTTTTGCATCCATTTATGCAATATATAACAGCCTTTTAATTTGGAGCAGACCATTCTGTGATGTGGGCTTTCAATTTTGTTTGCAAATTAACAAATTACAAATGGCGTAAAAGCCCCATTTCTAAAACTAAATCAAGCAAAATACTTGCAAATGAGCAATATTATATCCTTTTTACTTTTTTGTTTAATTATTTCATGTATCTGGTCCTGTCTTTTGTTTTCCTTATTCTCCCAGCAGCTCATACACTACACTATTCCATCAGAAGCTGAAAAGTATTTGAGTTTCACATGCTATTTTGTCATGGTTACTCACACCTGCAGATTTGTCTAGTGAGCTCTCTTTAATGACATTCACTAGTATTGCTTTAAAATCATGAAGTTTCAGAAAAAAAATACTGTTATTCAGCTGAGATTTCTATTGTGTTGTTTGTAGGTTGGAAAAAAATAGACAACAGAAATAAAACCAGACCTTTCAGAGACAAAACTACAAAATTAATGGACCTCTATAATCCATTCAAAATAGCAAGAGAATATGGCCCAACTTTTATACCTGTTATACTGAAAAATTAAATCTGACCCTAACAATCTTCCTAGAGGAGATGTAACAAAAAATTGAGATAAATATTTGATAGTTTAAACATATACAGTGTTCGTAAGCTACTGGGGAAGGGCACAAATATGAACATTATACCTTCAGATATTGTAATTCTTTTGATTATACTTGGACTAAATCCACGTAGCAAGTAGGGAGCTCCCTCCCAAAAAAAAGATCTGTATACATGTTTCATTACATGTATATGTGTTGAAACTATACAGATCCAGGCCTTTATATCTTTTTGGAGATTGGAATAATTTGAGGGGCTAGAAAGTAAGTAAGAGAAGATTTCCAGTTTGTTGCTCAAAAAACTCACCAAAACCACAACTCCCTGCCCAAATCTGCAGTTGCTTTCATAATGGAGTTGTAACACCTTACCCAAAATATATAGGCATCATCTGTCTGGTGATGTGAAACTTCTGCTTTAGCCTTTGCCTGGTCTGTGCTCTGGAAATAATGCAGAAGCATGCAGTGGTTCTGGGAACATTTTCAGCTATTTTATGCCAGATTTACACATATGAAGGAAAAAAGTCCTGTCTCCCTAATCCCGGTCTGATGGGGTCAGGAAGAGCATGGGACTGTTCCACGTGGCAGCAGTTTCAAACTACCCTTTCCTGAATTATTTGTGGAGCTTTGATGTTACTCTACTTGTGGCACTGACATATGAATTAGTAGTGCCCTGGCCCACATTATTCATCTCGGCATCTGACTTTTGTGATGGAGTTTGCTCATGTCAGCAGATTGTATTTGATGAACTGACTAGTTTATATCCATTGCTATTCTCAAATACATTTTGTTTCCTCCCTCATTTGTTCTCTGTCAAGAGCTAGTGGAAAGCTTTTTGCCTTAATATCATTGATACATTTGTGCAAGGATCGCTGCTTTGTGTTATGAGGTGGTGGGCTGTAGCCAATGCCACGACACCTGCAGCGGTCACTGATATGATGATACCAGGATGCTTGAGTCATCAATCCATGTGTTCCCATTGCTCGCCTGAGAAAACACCTGCTCCATCCTATGTGGCCCTCGTGACCACTTGTGTTGCGGTCAGAAAAACAGGGCTGTTTCTTTATCCTACTACAGTGACAGTGGTTGTGCCCAAGGCTGCCGACAGGTACCCCCGGGCAGGACTGGCGTGTGACTTGCATACCTTGTTATTCTTTTTCTCATTTCCTGACCTTGATTTTCACCACCCTTGTACCTCTCTTTCTCCACTCTAGTCTCCGCCTAGCTAAGCAACCTGCTCTATTTACTCTTTTTTCCATCATTCTCAGTTTTGTTGCAACTGTACACAAACTTGATATTTATGATACTGTTGCCTAGGTAATCTCAACCCTATTTGGAACTGGCCTTTGCAAGACCCTGCTCCTAGAAACGCTCCTCGTGCTCCCCTCCAACTATCTGTGAGATTCGGTCACATCTCCCATAACTCCCCTTTAACCACCTGTGACACTCAGCCATCCCTCACGGCACCATTTGTAAATTTCATCAGCTTCTCACACAGTTTTCTGTCATGTCCAGCGGTTTCTCATGCCATGTCTTGTAGTCTTCCATGTCCTTTTCAGTTAGCTGAAAACTCATCATTCACCTGCAGCTGTAAAACCTTGAACTATGTGTTATTAGAGAATTTATGTACTTAAACTTGAATGAACTCAGAGGTGCTGGAGGGAGAGCATTTAAAGTGTATGAAAAGATTGTTTATTAGATAGATAGTTGATGATGTTCCCTATGGTTGCCCAGTAAGCAAATTGTATTTCAAAAGCATCATTACATATCGGAGGACAGCTTTTAATGAATAGGTAAGTCATAAGATGACACCCTAATTAAACTTCTTTTCACAACTAAGTGTTAGAGGAGAGCCCCTAAGACTTTACAACCTTGTTGGTACCTCTTTTTCTAATAGAGTGCAGTGGGGAGCATACTGGGAAGTACAGGTTACTGAGTGCCATAGGTTTAGGCATTTGCAAGGGCATGGGGCAGCAAAGCACCTCCAAGCTGCAGGAGGTGGCTGGAAGCATGTGCAGCTGGTGGAAACATGCCTGTCTTGGGAAGCACCAGTGATAGCTGGCTGGAAAGCAAAAGAAAAATAGGAAGAGGGCCTGAAATTCAAGGGTCTCTCTGAACATGTGGCAATTACCCACACTCTTAAAAAAGACTGATTGGATTGCTGCAATCAGATGTGACAACTATGTAACCTCCACCAACTCTTATTATCCTTCAGAAAACAGAACTGTCTTTTACTACCATCATTTATATTTTGACAAAAGTGATTCACTGTTATGAAAACAGCATGAATACTTAAAATAGAGTGTAAGAAACGGTGATTTTTGAAACCATGCTAGAGGTACAGTGCCCAGAAGCATTTTCTTTTCTCTATTATCAGGCATCATGGTGGTGTCTTTTCCCTTTAGTACAATGTGTATCACTTGTTCGCTTTGGTTAAAAGTGAAAGAACTCAAGTCTTTATTATCCTTAGCAGTAGGCTGGCAGAAATATGTCTCAATTTTTTAAAAATCTAAACTGTAATATAATATCTAATGAAGATGTTGCACTTTGAAGGAAGCAACTGCTGCACAAAGCATTCAGAGTCCCTGCAAATTATGGTCCCTAGGAAAGTGTAATACTGATCAATTGTCTCCCTCACATTGATCAGGATGTCAGAAGAGGTGAAAAAAGCTGGATGTGCAATCATTCATTAATGTAAAAAGACAGCAAAATTCAGTGTTTCAGTTTAGGAATAAAACTGATCTAGAGATATGTGTTTAATAATGTGTTGTGGTTTAACCTCAGCCAGCAACTAAGAACCACACAGCTGCTCTCTCAGTCCCCCCTTCAGTGGGGTGGGGGAGAGAATCAGAAGTGTAAAAGTGAGAACACTCATGGGTTGAGATAAAAACTGTTTAATAATATTTTAAAATGTTATTCAATTATTAATATTATTATTACAACAACAACAAAGAGAGAGAAAAATAAAACCCAAGAAAAGACAAGTGATACAAATGAAAACTATTGCTCATCACCCACCAACTGATGCCCAGCCAGTCCCTGAGCAGCAGCCCCCCCACCAACCTCCCTCCTAGTTTTATTGCTGAGCATGATGTCATATGGCATAGAATATCCCTTTGGTCAGTTGGGGTCAGCTGTCCCAGCTGTGTCCCCTCCCAACTTCTTGTGCACCCCTAGTCTACTCGTTGGTGGAGCAGAAAAGGCCTTGACGCTGTGTAAGCACTGCTCAGCAGTAACTAAAACATCCCTGTGTTACCAACACTGTTTTCAGCACAAATCCAAAACACAGTCCCATACAAGCTACTGGGAAGAAATTTAACTCTATCCCAGCCAAAAACCAGCATAAGGCATTAAACTGCATTTCACCCTCCACCCATTCTTTCTAATATACAGAGCTACATGGAAAAACACTTCTTCAGACATCAGTATCTTATCTTCCATCTGACTGAGCTGCACAGAACCTCACAGGAATAACAAGACTCTTGGTTAGTTTTGGGAAATAAGGTTTTTCGTAAATACTGTCCTTTAAAAGGAGATCAGGGCTGGAGACTCCTAGATAACCATTCCTTAGGTCAAAGGCTCATGGCAAGAAAATGGGTCTGACTGAAATGACACTTCTGCCTCTGCAATTAAAAAAAAAGGAAAAAAAGGAAATTAAGTGAGAAGATGATAAAAGAATTCAATCATTTACTGATATCTTGTTTAAATTTAGTTGTTTAGAAGAATTTAGAGATTTCTTGAGACTTATTTCAGAAATACAGATAGCATGCAGGAAGATGAGTGTATGTTTTATGTAAATAGATGATTTACAATCTTTGGAAGACAGACATAGAACTTGGCAACTTTTTTATTAATTAAAAAATAGTTCCAGAAGGATTTAAATTAGGTCACATATGTCCTTGGTTTGGTCTTAAGAACAGAAAGGTTTGCAAATTTCAAAGCATTCTCTTTGGAATTATTGTAACAGAATACTTTATTTTACAATTTTTAAAGTCTTTCTTTATTAAAATAAATCATACTTCATTTTGAGAAAGAATGTATTCTTATTTAAGATCGTCATTTTTTAAAACGTTAAACAGGGGTTTGTTAGTCACACATTTCAGATCAAACAAAATATTTTGATGTGACCTTAATGGTTTTAAAAACACTTTTGTTAACAGTGTTTTGGTTTGGTCCAAACTAATCTATTTTCTGCAGTTTATCTACATTGTGCATCAGACTTAAAAATCCACTATTCTCTAAACTTGCATTGCAACACTAGCAATGAAGAAAACATCTCATAGGGTTTGAAATATATCTGCAGTATAATTTTAAATAGGTTTAGAGGAGATTTTAAATATTTGATTGCAATTTAAACAATTTTCATGCTCTGAAGCTATGTCAGAGATTCCTGTTTTCACATATTCTTTCTTTCATATGTCAGATATACCCATCCTATCTTGTCATCAGTACTTTCTGCAGATTCTTAGAATCTTTATTGATAATCACATTCAGATGCAGAAAGTATAGAGCAGAGAGTACAGAAACTGACAGACTGCATAATGTACTTCTCTAGATGGATAGCATACGCTGTTTGTCATTAACCAAAATAGCTGTGTTCCTTGACACGCGATGAACCATGAGGAAGTTGTGGAGCTCTTTCTATATTTCATAGTCATAAATACCCTCTTGAACATGAACAGCCTTTCATTTTTTACCTTTGAATAACAATTTGTCAAACAGGATAACAATTAGTAACTGACTTGAATACAGCTATATATGGGTAGAATTCAAACACACAAAATTAAAAGAAAATTTTAAAACTGTAAATTTGATTGAGATAAACGTCTGACAGTATTCATGTACATGAAAGAGTATTTCTATTTTTAGTTTACTTTCATTTCTTCTTGCAAGAGCTGAAGAATTCTATTTTAATTGCACAGAATTACCTTCTCAGAATTCTAAGAACTGTAAAACAAAGCTTTTAAGTACCAGAAAAACAGAGTTGCATGTGAAGTACATAGACCTCAAGAAATATCATAAAGCATTTTTTTAATTACCTCCAAAAGCCATACATTAATAATGGATTCTAGAGACAAAGACAAGACCAGGAGTAAAGTGTTTAAGTATTTGATTAGAAAGCCTATTTAGAGATTTCGCTAAAATAATACATGTCCAAGCTTCCCATTTATTTATTGGCCTGTCATCCCATCTTAGCAAAAGTTTGGAGCTCTTGGCTTTCCACTCAATATTTATCACAGGTTTTATGCTAAAGAAAAATCCAACAGTCCTAGTCACATTGAAGCCAAGGCTTTGAAGGAGGAAGGGCAGTAGGTACTACAGGAACAGGACCACACCAACTAGGTAAGAATGATATGGATGGAATTCTGGCTAATTTTTAGATTTGGATTGGGAGCTAGATATTAAAATAACTAAAATATTAAAGTAAGTAGTGCCAACCTTTGCTGGACAATCTGAACATGAAATATCATTATGAACATTACTGGCTTTTTGGAAGGTGACAGGGAATAGCTAGATACCTGTAAGACAGTTGCCCTTATTGAATGAAAATTCTTTGTAGATCTGATATTATTTGGATGACATGCACAGCTGTGATATGGCTGTGTAATTGCCTAATATCAGCAAAGCAGGGATAGGTAAAAACTGTTCTTACCTCAAGCACATCAAGAGAAGGTCTACCAGAAAAAATAAAAATGTGACAGCTGATGTTCTTGTATACTAAAGGTTTTGCTAACCTAGGATTTTGTCTGGCTTGACATTCTCCAAAGAGAGGGAGAGAGAAGTCGTCTTCCATCAGACACAGCACTGGAAGCAATCTATGAAAATGTAAAGAACTGTCTTGAAATCCACAGCTCCCCACAGGGTGAGTTTCGCTGAGACTACTTAATGTCATTTCTCTCAGGTGCCTCTCAGCACACAGTTCTGAAGAACCTGTGAATTTACTGAAGTAAGATTTTCAAGAGGAGAGGTAAAACTGTCAAATTTGTATTAACAGCTAGTTATAAAGGTGAAATCAAATTGGTTTAGCTCATATTGTAGGTGGGTCAAAATACAGGGTTTTGGCAGAGGATAATTAAGGTCTTGGTTTAGCAAAATATTTAAACAGATTATGAAGTGCATTGGTTTCATTAAGAAATGTGTGTTTTGCTGAATATAAACATCCTATTGCAAGTACTTAGATAAAATGGAATAAACCATCTCTCTCTGAGCTTCATGATGATGGATCTTCAATGCTTAAACCTGGACAGGCAAATTTAATGTTAACTTGTGTATATCTGTTCCGCCATGTCCATTCTGCCCATATAATGGATATAGTTCATGTTGACACAACTCTAAATCGTACAATCCACAGAATGAATGACATTCAGTTTGGCTGCAGTGGGACAGGAGTTTAGACACTGTTTCACAGACTCATAAAATCATAGAATCGTTTGGGTTGGAAAAGACCTTTAAGATCATCAAGTCCAACTGCTAACCTAGCACTGCCAAGTCCTCCACTAAACCATGTCCCTAAGCACTACGTCTACACATCTTTTAAACACCTCCAGGGATGGTGACTCAACCACCTCCCTGGGCAGCCTGTTCCAATGCTTGAGAACCCTTCCAGCAAAGAATTTTTTCCTAATATCCAGTCTAAACGTCCCCTGGTAAAAACTTGAGGCCATTTCCTCTTGTCCTATTAGTTGTCACTTGGGAGAAGAGACCAACACCCACCTCTCTGCAACCCCCTTTCAGGTAGTTGTAGAGAGCGATGAGGTCTCCCCTCAGCCTCCTCTTCTCCATACTAAACAACCCCAGTTCCCTCAGCCGCTCCTCATAAGACTTGTGCTCCAGACCCCTCACCAGCTTTGTCGCCCTTCTCTGGACACAGTCCAGCGCCTCAATGTCCTTCTTGTAGTGAGTGGCCCAAAACTGAACACAGGATTCGAGGTGCGGCCTCACCAGCGCTGAGTACAGGGGCACGATCACTTCCCTTCTCCTGCTGGCCACACTATTTCTTATACAAGCCAGGATGACGTTGGCTTTCTTGGCCACCTGGGCACATATTCAGCCAGTTGTCGACCAACACTCCCAGGTCCTTTTCCACCGGGCGGCTTTCCAGCCACTCTTCCCCAAGCTTGTAGCGTTGCATGGGGTTGTTGTGGCCCAAGTGCAGGACCCAGCACTTGGCCTTGTTGAACCTCATACAATTGGCCTTGGCCCATCAATCCAGCCTGTCCAGATCCCTCTGCAGAGCCTTCCTTCCCTCAGGGACGTCAATACTCCCACCCAACTTGGTGTCGTCTGCAAACTTACTGAGAGTGCACTTGATTCTCTCGTCCAGATCATTGATAAAGATATTAAACAGAACCGGCCCCAATACCGAGCCCTGGGGAACACCACTTGTGACCAACTGCCAACTGGATTTAACTCCATTGACCACAATTCTTTGGGCCTGGTCATCCAGCCATTTTTTTACCCAGCGAAGAGTACACCCATTCAAACCAGGAGCAGCCAATTTCTCCAGGAGAATACTGTGGGAAACAGTGTCAAAGGCTTTACTAAAGTCCAGGTAGAATAGATCCACAGCATTTTCCTCATCCACTGAGCGGGTCATCCCGTTGTAGAAGGAGATCAGGTTAGTCAAGCAAGACCTGCCTTTCATAAACTCATGCTGACTGGGTCTCATCGCCTGGTTGTCCTGTATGTGCCGTGTACAGGCACTCAAGATAATCTGCTGCATAACCTTCCCCAGCACCAAGGTCAGGCTGACAGGCCTGTAGTTCCCTGGATCCTCCTTCTGGCCCTTCTTGTAGATGGGTGTCACATTGGCAAGCCTGGGACCTCCCCGCATAGCCAAAACTGCTAATAAATGGGTTCATGAAGGGCAGGTCCTGCTTGACCAACCTGATCTCCTTCTATGACCAGGTGACCTGCCTAGTGGATGAGGGAAAGGCTGTTGATGTTGTCTACCTGGACTTCAGCAAAGCCTTTGACACTGTTCCCCACAGTATTCTCCTAGAGAAGCTGGCGGCCTGTGGTTTAGACAGGTACACTCTTCGCTGGGTAAAAAACTGGCTGGATGGCCGAGCCCAGAGAGTTGTAGTGAATGGGGTGAAATCCAGCTGGCGGCCGGTCACAAGCGGAGTCCCCCAGGGCTCAGTTTTGGGACCGGTCTTGTTTAATGTCTTCATTGATGATCTGGATGAGGGGATAGAGTGCTCCCTCAGCAAGTTTGCAGACGACACCAAGTTGGGAGGGAGTGTTGATCTGCTTGAGGGTAGGAAGGCTCTGCAGAGGGATCTGGACAGGCTGGATCGATGGGCTGAGGCCAACCGGATGAAGTTCAATAAGACCAAGTGCCGGGTTCTACACTTCAGCCACAACAACCCCAGGCAACGCTACAGGCTTGGGGATGAGTGGCTGGAAAGTTCCCCCGCAGAAAAGGACCTGGGGGTGTTGATCGACAGCCGGCTGAAGATGAGCCAGCAGTGTGCCCAGGTGGCCAAGAAGGCCAACAGCATCCTGGCCTGTATCAGAAATGGTGTGGCCAGCAGGAGCAGGGAGGTGATCATGCCCCTGTACTCGGCACTGGTGAGGCCGCACCTCGAATCCTGTGTTCAGTTTTGGGCCCCTCACTACAAGAAGGACATTGAGGTGCTGGAGCGTGTCCAGAGAAGGGCGACGAAGCTGGTGAGGGGTCTGGAGCACAAGTCTTATGAGGAGCGGCTGAGGGAACTGGGGTTGTTTAGCCTGGAGAAGAGGAGGCTGAGGGGAGACCTTATCGCTCTCCACAACTACCTGAAAGGGGGTTGCAGAGAGGTGGGTGTTGGTCTCTTCTCCCAAGTGACTAGTGACAGGACTAGAGGAAATGGCCTTAAGTTGTGCCAGGGGAGGTTCAGGCTAGATATTAGGAAAAAGTTCTTTACTGAGAGAGTAGTGAAACATTGGAATAGGCTGCCCAGGGAGGTGGTAGAGTCACCCTCCCTGGAGGTATTCAAGGAGCGTGTGGATGTGGCATTGTGGGATGTAGCTTGATGGACATGGTGCTGTGTGGTGTTGGGTGGGTTGTGGCTTGTTGTTGTTGTTGTGTGGCGTGGGTTTTGTGGTTGGTTTTTTGTTGTTGTTTTTGTTTTTGGTTTTTTTTTTTTTTTTTTTTCAGGTTGGACTCGATGATCTTACAGGTCTTTTCCAACTGTACTGATTCTGTGATTCTGTAAATGATGGGAAGTGGCTTGGTGAGTACATCTGCCAGCTCCCTCAGTACCCTTGGGTGGATCCCATCCGGCCCTATAGGCTTGTGTGTGTCTAAGTAGTGTAGCAGGTCGCTAACCATTTCCCCTTGAATTATGGGGGCTTCATTTTGCTCCCTGAACCTGTCTTCCAACTCAGGGGGCTGGGTACCTGAACAACAACTGGTCTTAGTACTAAAGACTGACACAAAGAAGGCATTAAGTACCTCATCCTTTGTCACTATGTTACCCCCTGCATCCAATAAAGGATGGAGATTCTCCTTAGCTTTCCTTCTGCTAATGTAGTTATAAAAATATTTTTACTGTCTTTTATGGCAGTAGCCAGATGAAATTCTAGTTGGGCTTTGGCCCTTCTAATTTTCTCCCTGCATAACCTCATGACATCCTTGTAGTCCTTCTGAGTTGCCTGCCCCTTCTTCCAAAGGTCATAAACTCTCCTTTTGTTCCTGAGTTCGATCCAAAGCTCTGTTCAGCCAGGCCGGTCTTCTTCACCACTGACTCATCTTTTGGCACATGGGGATGGCCTGCTCCTGCGCCTTTAAGATTTCCTTCTTGAAGAATGTCCAGCCTTCCTGGACTCCTTTGCCCTCCAGGACTGCCTCCCAAGGGACTCTGTCAACCAGTCTCCTAAACAGGCCAAAGTCTGCCCTCCGGAAGTCCAAGGTAGCAGTTCTGCTGACCCCCCTCCTTACTTCTCCAAGAATCAAAAACTCTATCGTTGTGTGATTGTCATGCCCAATATGGCCAAAATGGCCTCCAACCATCACATCATCCACAAGTCCTCTGTTCGCAAACAGGTCCAGCAAGGCGCTTTCCCTAGTTGGCTGACTCACCAGCTGTGTCAGGAAGTTATCTTCCACACACTCCAGGAACCTCCTAGACTGTTTCCTCTCTGCTGGATTGTATTTCCAGCAGCCATGGTAGTTTGAAGTGCCCCATGAGAACAAGGGCTAGCAATCGTGAGACTTCTCCCAGCTGCTTATAGAATATTTTATCTGCCTCTTCATCCTGGTTGGGTGGTCTATAACAGCCTCTCACCATGATATCTGCCTTCTTACCCATAAACACTCAACCCATCAGTACAGGTTAGGGGCTGACCTGCTGGAGAGCAGCTCTGTGGAAAGGCACCTGGGAGTCCTGGGGGACAACAGGATGACCATGAGCCAGCAATGGCACTTGTGGCCAAGAAGGCCAATGGCATCCTAGGGTGCATCAAGAAGAGTGTGGCAAGCAGGTCGAGGGAGGTTATCCTCCCCCTCTACTCTGCCCTGGTGAGGCTGCACCTGGAGTACTGTGTCCAGTTCTGGGCTCCCCAGTTCAAGAAGGACAGGGAACTGCTGGAGAGGGTACAGCAAAGGGCTACAAAGATGATGAGGGGTCTGGAACATCTTTCTTATGAGGAAAGGCTGAGGGACTTGGGTCTTTTTAGTCTGGAGAAGAGAAGACTGAAGGGGGATCTTATTAATGCTTATAAATACTTAAGGGGTGGGTGCCAGGAGGATGCCGGTCTTTTTTCAGTGGTGCCCAGTGACAGGACAAGAAGTAACAGGCACAAACTTGGTCCTAGGAATTTCCATCTAGACATGAGGAGGAACTTCTTTACTTTGAGGGTGGTAGAGCACTGGAACAAGCTGCCCAGAGAGGTTGTAGAGTCTCCTTCTCTGGAGATATTCAAAACTCACCTGGACACATTCCTGTGCAACCGGCTCTAGGTGAACCTGCTCTGCTGGGAGGGTTGGACTAGATGATCTCCAGAGGTCCCTTCCAACCCCTGTCATTCTGTGATTCTGTGATTCTGTGAACCCTATCATCACCATCATTAAGCTCCAGACAATCAAAACACTCCCTAACATACAGGGCTACCCCACCACATCTCCTTCCTTGCTGATCCCTTCTGAAGAGTTTATAGCCATCCATTGCAGCATTCCAGTTGTGCAAGTCATCCCACCATGTTTCCATGATGGCAACTATATCATAGTTTTCCTGCTTCACAATGGCTTCCAGCTCCTCCTGTTTGTTTATGGTATCACAGACAAATGACTGAACCTTACAAAACATCTGCCTCTAATTGTCAGGGAAATTCACCTTCTGCCATATAGACAAGGTCTGGAGGGATTGCAGCAGTGATGTAGCGCTTCTTTTCCCCTCATTTGTTCCCATCTGTCTATGACTCAGACCAGACACCGAGTAACCCGTTTAGACAATTACAACCTAACATTACAAGGTGCTAGTACTCAACTGGTGGCTGAAGCTCAGTGGTTTCTATGAAAATACTAAGGCAGTTTTGAACTGAATTCCCCAAAGGGAAGGTTCTATATCCCTACATGCATGTTCTCTCCTCAGATAGTAGTGACAAAAGCTGAAATTTTAATTAAGAATTTAAGTGAGCAAAAAATCTATACAAGTGTCTGTTGTATATCATTATTAATCCAAAGGCATTTTTAGAAGTATTCTTTTGCAAGAATGCTTAGGTAAAAATCAGTAATATATATTTCTCATTGTTTTTAGAAAACATATGGCCTTTTTTTTCCTGGGTGTGAGAATCTAATGTTAAACCTGAAATATGTATTGCATTATTTTCTTCCCCCTGCTGTTTTGGAAAAATTAATGGTATGCATAGGCATTATTCTTCATGGTAAATTGTTTAGTTTTTGCTCTTAAACTTATTTTACCCTGTAAAAATGTGTATTTTATATTAAAATGAAATAAAGCTATTGCATTTATGTATTCTGAATCATTAACTCTCTCTTACATTACTGTTTATAAATATATTTTTACTGTTCTTTTTTCTTTTACATGTCTCCAATCATCCAAGCAGCATCTGCACTTAAGTAAATAAAATTCTTTTAATTATGACTTAACTTCAAAGATGTACAGTTAAAGAATCTATAAGTAAAACCTTTAGGGATAATAAACCAAGTTTGATTAAAACTGAAATATTCTCCTGCAGTTTCACTTAAAACTAAAGGGTGAGTATTGCTAAGCACGTGAAATGTGTGGCTAACACTTGAAAAATTGAGAAGTTTTATTTTACACATTTTGTGTTTCCTGGTTTTCTGGAACAGGCAGCTGCATTAATAGCCTGTTGTGAGAAAGTATATTTAGCATTTTCAGCCCTAGAAACTTGCAGTTTCAGGATACTTGTAGGAAAATGTTCTTCAGAGAATTTCCAACCAATTTCATCCACTCATATGGTTATTTTAACAAACTATACAAAGATAAAGAAATTACACTTGCAAGCCATGCTGACAAATATTTTGCTAGTTTTATAATCTTGCAATTTGAATCAAGAATACAATCTCATCAGTGGTTTAAAATATAAGAAAAAAGTAATTGCAAACTCAGGTAGAATAACAATGACAGTAATGTACAAAGCAACAAATTTAAAAAGCAACACTTTAAATGTTATTAGAAAACTGTTTTCTTAATCCATGTTCAACTATTGCCTTTTTTTGCTGTGCTAGAATTTTCTGCTCTCTCCCCCCAATACTTTAAGTATACACGCTAGCATTTTTTTTGTCTAGAAACAGAGATTTACTCTTAAATCTGTTACTTACTATAGTCGGACAGAATTATTTCATTATGCGTGGTTAATTCCACTTGTCAGGGCCCTGAGGCCACTGACCCTGCCCAGCCTTCTCTGGGGCCTTCTTCCATTCCTGCCCATGGCCCAGGACACCATTTCAGCTCCCACCCAGGGCTATCAATGCTTAGCCAAAGCCCGGACACCAGCAACCCTAGATGGACCTCAGGTGCACACTTGTAGCCATGTCCCCAGCCATGTCCCCAGCCCCGTCTCTGTGCCCATCTCCTGCTGCTGGATGTACCCTGACACTGGTGCATCACTTGCCCTGCCTGGGGCTGTCGATAGACCCCATTACAGGACCAAGCGCTGCTCAACATGGTCAGACCCTGAGAGACAGTGCTCATCGGAGAGGGTAGTGGCTGCCCTAGGGTCACCTTGGCTCCCAGTTCCCTGTCTCTTAGGGAGCAGGCAGCCCTTGCTTGCACCCTGACACCACTTTTTCCTATTTCTAAGATGCTTTTCATACCTTTCTCAGAGATAAGTTATTTTGTTGTTCATTCATTTGTTTGTTTTCCTTCAAACTAGTTGTATTACCCTTTCTGAAATGAATCTCAATGAAGAGAAAAAAAAAAACAAACCACAAAACAAACCCACCCCACTAAAAGTATGACAGGATGGGAGTGGTTTGGAAAAAAATTTTCTTCTAATCTGAAAAATGGTGACCTACTCCTTCGAAAGGCCTAAAACTATCAACAGCGGGAGGGGTAGTCTGTGTCATAAAGTATGATGAATCCTATTTATATAGGATATATAGAGCCTCCACTCTAGTAGAGCCCGGGAGAGGGGAAAACACTGATGGATGTTGGTCTGTGTGAAGTCCACTGGCTTTTTTTTTTTTTTTGTTTAATAATACAAAAACTTTCCTTTTTACCTTAAGAAAAGAAATGGGTTACATGGGTACCAAAGCTACAAATACTGTAGTACTTCAGGTACAGATGGGATGTACTCCTCTACTCTACAGCAAGTGCTTCACCATCCATTTAGCTACTGATGACTGTCCACTCATACTCCTGCATTTTGCTGCCAGTACACGCTGGGATAGAAAACATTCAACCAAGAAGTAACTCTGTCTGAGGGTCTCCTCTCAGAATCCCACACTGCAAAAAAAACCCCTGCAAACAGTAAGTTACATTTTCTTTTTCACTGACATTTTTCTCCATGGAAGTGTTTAAAAACAAATCCTCTACAGAGTAGTAGTTTTTCTTTTGTTTTAAATCTCTTTTTTTTGTTGTTATCTAAACCATTAAATGCCGATATATGACATTTGAACTTACCTGTCTCCTCATTCCCTAGTGATGGATAATCGCTCATTTGTAAATTACTAGCTAACTATGTGTGCAATCTGGTACTTGGTAAGAAACAAGCATAAATGTATTCTTTTAATAGTAATTATGAGTTTAATTAATTTCTTATTGGCATTTTTTTACCTAAGGAGTTTATTTTTAAATGTGTTGGAATGAAGTCTAAAAAAATAGCTCTTGATTTGGGAATGTGGTTTATTAAATGGAGTAATATCCCGCACTAATTATCATGGGATGAATTATATTAATTATTTTAAGTCTAGAAGATATGACTACTATGTGAGTTTGATTAATAGAAGAGCCTGTGGGGACAGTTCATGGGTTTGCTCCTTCAGGATGTTTAACAATCTTGTCTTGATGCAGCAAATCAACCTGTGTCATCTATGAAGTCCTGTAAACACTGGCAGAGAGGAAAGTTAAGCACATGCTTAGGTGCTTTGCTGGACTGGGACCAAAGTACTTAGCTCTGGACGTGTTTTAAAGGTCAAGGAAAACAACTTAGAAGGATGGGAATATACATTTACCCCCATTTACCTGGATGCATTATCTGGTCTTCAATAATAATCAGAATCCTACCAAAAAAAAATCTAAAACAAATAAACAAACCAACTCAGAAACCAAAACAAAATGAAAAATCCCCACCTCCGACCTAGCTTCTGACCTGCTCTCAATGTCTTCTCACAGAGATCAGCGGAATGGCAATACTATCATACCCTCACAGGCGGACATGTGGAGCTTATGGTAGTTTCAGTGCTACTATCCTGTGTAACAACAGGGTAAATCAGAGCTTTGCAGAAAAATTGCATGTTGTCTAGGTTCCATATAAAATAAGCAGCTAGCTGACTAAAAATTATAATCAGATTTCTTGGAATGTTTGAATCAAGGAACAGTTTAAAGAAGTTTCAATACCTTCAATTATTACTGCAACAGAAAATTGTCAGGGCTTGTTACTGACTGGATAACATCACTGATATCTTTTCAAGCGACAGGTTATTTTTTACTATGAGCCAATCTTCGCATCATTAAGCACATGAGAAACTTTTATTAATTAATAAAGGAAGCAATAATCTGCTTTACTTCACATTGGTGGAAGAAATAAGTAGGAGACTGTCATTAAGATCCAGGTCCAGCTGATGTCCATCTCCAGAGCATTACTCATGTAAATGAAATTAGTATTTTACTTCTAGGCCAGATTCAGCAATGAATTTAAGTACTAGCAGTTCCATTTAGGATTTGTGCTTAAATATCTTTCTAGACTGGGGAGAAGAAAAGTTTACAAATCTTAAAATAAGTAACAATTGGAAAGAGTAGTTGCTTAGGCTAAATAATGTTTAAATGTAATTATTTTAAAGGAAAACTGTTATTATTAAGAAATGTTATTTTAAAGTCTAAATACTTCTTGCAAGTAATGTAGACTGTATAAACCCGTATACCAAAATCAACACACCGCTTGATATCATCATATGCATTTCATGCCTTTATAAAACTAATCAGCCAAAATCAAACCCAGATGAATAACAATAATAACAACAACAGACAAAAAAAGCTTTTTCAGCAATACCATTTAAAACTTTAGTATGGTTAAAATAATCTTGTAATCTGTCATATTTCCTATTTTAGAAATAAATTATATTATGGTATCAAGCACTTATTGTAAGGGAAACAACAACTGAACACCATTGTTATAGTGGTTGAGTAATAAGAGCCTGATTGGACCATGCCTCCAAAACATCAACTTGCTTATTTTTAAGAGACCTTTTTCATGACAAAAAAAAAAAAAAAAAGAGGCTGCAAAATTCAGTTAACTTGACAAATTAGAGTAGTCTATGTGAAGAATCTTTTCCCTGGCTGCCTTAGACACTCTCTCAGAGTATATCTTCTACCCCAGGAATTATTAAATAGACAAAAAGAAAATCATCTAAATTTCTCTCTGTGACAGAAAGGAAGAAAAAAAGAGAAAAGTCCATAAAGAATCTGATCAAATTGTGTGATGATTTCAGAGTGTAATAAAAGGGTGGTCTTGACACAACAAAAATAATTTAGATTAACAGGTACATTTGCAAAGAACCTTTGCCTGTCTTCCAAGCAGAAATATCTCTATCAAATTCTGAAAGGAGTATGCGTATAGGCATATTGACATTATTAATTGGGTCAGTAGATACAAATGTATTTACTTGGAGTGGAGGAAGAAGAAAATTGTGAGGCGAATGGTCAGATTCAAAGGCAGTGTTTAATTTCCATCCAAATAGACTACTTTGCTCCAATTCTGTGAGTAATACAATATGATGAACATGGTATACAGAGAGAGGAACATGGCATGAGTGTTTATTGAAATAATGTAACACATAAAAACCATGCATTTATCTGAACGTTTTATCAAAAGAGATAAGTTTGATGGCTAGAGTAGGCTAGGCTGTGTGGATGCGGATGGATTCATACCTCCTGCAGCTGCTGGCACTTAGGGTTAGCAGTTCTTTAAACCTGTATTTTAAATCAGTTCAGGTGGAGTCAGTTGAAATGGCTGGGTGGATCTGACATGACACTCCCAACGAAAGTGGAGGAAACAGCCTCATTCTGCCCTCACTTGTTCTCTTCCCCCCTGCACTCCTGCACAGGCTCTGGTACTCATAACCTAACGTCAAGCTAGTCAGATCATTAAACCAGCAAAAATTAACCCAGCAAAGAAAAGTGATTATTTTTTTGGTTAGCATACTGCAGGATTCAGTATGGGGTCATCCATATAACAGAGGTGTTGCAACAGAGATGGCAGAACTGTGTGGTTTGAGATTAAGCAGGACTGGAAATTATTTCCAACAGAGAATATGGGTCCTGGCCACTCTGGCTCAGTCAGGAAACAATGGTAGGAAGATGTGAAAAGGAGAGGTAGTTTTTTTCAAATTTAGTCAAACCATTTGGTTTCTTCAGATACTCATGACAATCAGATCATCATCTTGTATCTTTGAGGATGGAATAGGATTTTAGCAGTTATTTTAGGGGGAAAAAACTACTACAAAAGAAAAAAACCCCATAATTAATTTGCTGAAATACTTTTTTAAAAATAATTTTGACAGAAAAAAGTGTCCTGGCAATTTTCACAAAGCCAGGATGCCCAGGACTCAATATAATTCAGTATTTTGAGCATTTACTCAGTAAAATATTTGAGACAAATGCGCTCTCTCTGAGAGTATTTGAATGTGTATATACAGATAGATATGGATTATATAAATGTCTATATATATAGGTAGAGAGATAGATAGAGATGTTTTAAAATACTTTTATATACCTGAATATTTTTCCAGTCTAAATGAAATTGTTTTCATGTTTTACTCTTGGCTTTTATTGTTATATCTGGGTGTTGTTTTTTTTTTTTTTTCTCAGGGAGAAAAATTCAGTCAGTCTCTTCTGCTTATTCCTTAACCTAAGGATTTGTTTTAAGATCCTTCTCTGATCTCCATCAGGTACTCTCAGACTGCACAGACCACCTCACACCCCTAATAGGCTTTACTTTGTGGTCTGATTGCAAATGTCAAGAGCTTGAAGGAATCAGTGGGGCTATGTGGGCATCTAGGGAGATCATTGTGCAGTGCCATGGTCCCTACAGTGCCATTATCACTGAACCCTTGCAGTGGGAAGGGACCTCCGGAGGTCTCTGGTCCAGTCTCTTACTCAAAGTTTGATCAAGACTGAATTCACACCATGTTTCTCAGTGCTTTATCTAGTCAGACTTTGAAAATCTCCAAGGATGAAGACTGCACAGCCTCCCTGGGAAACCTTTTTCAATGCTTGAATATTTTCACTATGGAGATAACTTCCTTACATGTGATCAGAACCTCCCATCATTCAACTTAAGCCTGCTCCGCCTTGTACTCTCACCATGCACCACGGTGGTAGCCCGCCTCTGTGTTCTTGCTAACCCTGTCTTGGGCACGGGCAGGCTGCTGTCAGGTCCCCTCAAATTCATCTCATCTCCAGGCTGAACAAGGCCCAGTCCCTCAGCATGTCCTCATAGAGCAAGTGCTCCAGACCCAACCAGCTTGGGGGCCTTCTGCTGAACTCGTTCTGGTTTATCAATGTCTTTCCTATGTGGGGGGCTCAAAACTGGATGCAGTATTTCGATGTACTCTCAACAGTGTTGAACAGAGGGGGATAATCCTTCCCCTCCATCTCCTGCCTCTGGTCCTACTGATATCTGTTGGTATGATGATTATTTGAATGGGCATCTAAAATATTCTATCCAACATAGTACAATGTCTTATTTTGTATTTTCTTCCTATATCTATACACTATGTTTGGGGTTTTTGAAATTTTTTTTTTTATCATAACCCAAAACAGCATGCTCTTATTTTGCCATTAATCCAAACTACAGCTTGAAGTCAATCAATAGTCTTGAAAAGAGGTTTGATCTCACCCTCTTCTGAGGTAAAAACCATCCTGCTGCTTCAGTCTAATATATATTGTCGTTGTCTGATCATAAGATGATGCTATTATGCATAGCTCATGGGAATAACACAGAAAGAAGGACTGATGCTCACACAATACTGTGATAATTTTCTATGACATATTTCACCTTTAAGCATCTCAAAGAGCTTTACAAATTGATTTATATTCTGCACACAAGGATAATTTCATCCATCCATGTTTATTAGCTGTGCAGCAACACTTCAATTTAGGACAGGAATTAAAGGCCATATCCAGCCCAAAATGCAAGGTGAACGTAGTCATAAACCATCCCTCACAATAGTTAACCTTCAAACTGCTTCCTTTCAGTGCTGTACCTACAGCAAGGCACCATTCTTAGGATATTAGGCTATTGAAGAATTTACTGTCTGGATGCAAAACTGAAATTCAATTTACCCTCACTGTGTTCACAAAAATGTTTTAGCTAGAATATATATGCATGTTTCCATTTCTTTGTTTTTCCTCATCAACTTTCATTTCCTGATCAATTTTCACAATTTTGTGATGTGATAGGGATGAGTTCCTTGGGAATATACGTCAGTTAAAATTATGTGTTTCCAGTGGGATTCATCTGAGGTTTTAGAGTAATATTTTTCTAGCTGAATGAAAGATTTCAGAAAATAGTAATTAAGATATTTATTTAGTTTCAGCACAGAATTCAAAATCATGTTCCATCACCTGTTTTTCTTTCTCTAAATTTGTATTAACACACTTTTTTTTTTCCCCCCTAAGATACATGCTGAATGACTAGTCATTGCTAGGAGTTTTTATTGGTTTGTGGGTTGTTTTGTATTAACTTGCATTCATTTATAGATTGTATTGAATGGTTTATAAACTCATAAAGCAGTATGCTTTCAGAACCTTTTCATCCACATAGGAACTCTCCAACTTTTTCACAAATATATGGTTTTTTTCTGAAATAGATGCCAGTCAAGTATGATATATCTCAAGGAATTCATGTTGCATAAATCCAAAACAGATTTTCAAGTGAATTTTTTTCCTAATATCTTGGAGACAGGCTCTGCTAGATAGAAGAATTTGTGCTCCTGAACTCCTGAATAAAAAATGCAGCCAAAAAGCTTTATCTTAGAATGCTCAAGATATCACATGGGAACTACAGCAGTCATTAGGCCATTATTATTTTGATGTATACTTTTTCTGATGCCCAAAGCTCACACAGTAGTAGGAAGCACAGTGAACATGCTATCTGAGGACTGATGAGTAGGACAGCTTACTGGGGATGGCTGCTTTGCTGAATTTTTGTCTTAGATTCTCATGAATTGAATTCTCATGAATTCTTCCCCATACAGGAGTATGTCTAGAGGGTAAATTCTATAGTGAATTTCTAGAGATAAATCTGTAGGGAAAAGAAGTTTATAGGCAAGATTTTTGAGTGACTTTGAGATTGCCATTTAGATATTAATATTAATTACCCTGCAATATTAAGAAATTTAATAATCCTCAATTTAAGAGTTTTTTGGGGTGTGGCGGGGGGGCTAATCTGTGAAAATTTCTTAGAAGTCTAAGGCTTAGTCTTTTTCTAAATTAGTCAATGACTTAGAAGTCAAATAAAGTTCTCCATTGTTTACACATTCAACACAGCTGTTAATTCTGTTTTCTGCCTCATCAGATAAGGAGCCACGTGTAACAGTTATTTGGCTGCTGTAACAACAATTTTGAGAAAGATTTCTGAGACAAAGCATCCAAGTAACTCTTTCTCCCAAAGCTCTTCCACGAGCGCTCATCACTTCTGTAACTGTGGCCTGTGTGGCTTCTTTGCTAGATGAATACTTTGTGTTTAATAACAAAGACTTGGCCCAAGTTAACCCAAATCACTCGGTATGGATGCCTCCCTGTTTCCTGCTCCATAATTTTTTTGTATGTCAGCAATTTATTTTTACTGAATTTATTTTTTACTGGATGTTTCGAATAACAAAAGGTATATTACTGCCTTTGTCAACCACGTGGTTAATACTCCATTCTCCTGATGTTTCCTTAATGATGGCTACCTTACGGGATTCATTTTCAGTAATTTCTTAATCTATGTAAGAGAGATTTCCTGTATTGTATTATATCTTAATCAGAACTTTATGCAACCCCAAATCCCTATAAGTCTATTACATCTAGACAGACCGCTTAACCCATTAAACTTTTAATCTCATCTGTTCTAAGGCTACCCTGGGCTAATTTCTAAATCTTTTTGCCTAATTTAAATTTTAAAAAACAGTATAAGTGGGCTTTGAAATATCTTCTATTATCCTACTGGACACTTGTGAGCTAATTTTCAGGCCTTCCTTGTCAAATTGCTTATCTTTTGTAAATATTGACTAACTTCATAGTGAATTGTTTTTTCTTTTTTTTTTTTAGAATATTATCATTGATTTATTACAATTATGATACAGAAATACTTAGAATAAATGTATTACCTTTCTAACATACCATCTTCATCTAGTCCAAGGGCTTTCCTAAGATTTGTATGGTCTGTGAGGTAATTCCAGAAGTACACTTATAATGGCAAACAACCTGACATCCTAGGGATCCTTACCAGCTTTGTGAACTCGGTATGTCATCCCTGATATCTATGGTTGGTGACATCTATTTTTTACTTTCTAGCTCTTTAAAATTAATTTTTAACTGCTATTGTCATTTTACCACTCAGTTTGGGTGGATTGTGTTACAGGCTTGTCAAACTGTTGTTTGTATTACAGAACTTGGTTTCCATTCTCTATTCTATCTAATTTGGGTTTTTTAAGTCAATGCTTCTTAGAGATTTTCTCAGCTTCAGGAAAAAACATTCACATCAATGACTGTATATATGCATAATGAATGGAACTGTCCTTTATTCACCGACAATAACCATGATCAAATAGCAGCCCTGAATCCATCTAAGCGAACACAAACTTTAAATCCAGTGGCAAATTATGCTATCATGGTGACCTCAGAATAACAGGTCTGTACAGTTTTTATGTTTTCAGGTTTTTTTATTGTACAAAGAAAGGATTACAGCTACTGCTGATAACACGTCCACTCTTTTTTTTCTTGGGGAAAGTAGAGTGTAGTCTCTTTTTTACAGACATTTATATTCTGATATTACTTTGTTAACTTCAGCTGAGTTCTCACTTGCTCTTTTGATTATACAATAGAAATTAATTTCTATGTGTCTACTTCAGAATGTAATTTCTTTGGTTGTTCCTGCAATTTGATGGAATCCACAGAGGTAAATCAGAGGAAAGAGGGATAATCAGTTTTATTCACTGACTCATATTTTGACTGCTGTGTGAACCACAGATGGCATAACAAAGACTAGCACTGAACTATTACTATGTATTCTCTTTCAAGATACTTTGCAGAATGTTTCTGAAAATCATTGGAATAAGGAGCTGTGCATCAACATTAGCGTTTATTTCTGTCTCCTTTTTTTTTCTTTTTTTGTAATGTAGATATTGAGATTTGCTTGATAAAACAAAAAGTGACCTGTGCTCTTAATGAAATTTGAGATTCTGCATTGCTTCCTGAAAGACTTCTCCACAGATGCAGATGAAATCAGTTACTGAATGGTTTCTTGTCAGTGATTGATAAAGAAAGGACCTGTAGTTTCTATTCCCAAGGGGTATCATTAGGGACCTTAAGAATCCAGGGAAGAGCAAAGCAACATGAGTGTTACGGGCTCCATTATATGCTTTGACAGGATAATATTTGAGTCACACAATTCCTTTCTGGTATCGGACAGTCTGGGTTTAATAAAGAAAAATATTTGTTAATATTTACCTCATGCAGCCAGTAGCTCTGAAATTATACTTTAATTACAGTCAAGTTACTGTTCTTAGTCTACAAAGCAGAATCTTTCTTGTGTATGTATTTGTGAAATAGACTGCATACATTGGCAGTTGATTAAAATAATGGCAATTTCAGTTGCTGGTGTTGTCAGCAAGGCTTGTAAACAGACACTAAGCAGCAGCTGAGAACAGGATGTGCACAGCACTGCTGAGGTGTGTGACATACAAGAATGCAGCTGCCTGAATTCTAGTTTAATCTCCCCATAGTGGTAATATCCCATTATTATGAACCTGTCAGAGGCTATTTAATAGTTAAGATCTTGGATAGACATCTAATGTGAAAGATAGTTTCTGAAACACGTCTGGGCTGCTTAACACTATGTTGGAGTATAACAATACTTCAGAGGAAAGGCAGTCCCTGCATTCCTTGTACTACATCCAAGGACAAACTTGTGACTCTCCTGGAAGCCAAAACCAGTTTTGCTATTGATTTCAGCTGGAGCAGGACTTCAATCCAGCAAAAAATAGCATAAATTAATCAAGTTTTGTGAATGATCACAATACGAGGTGTATGACTGCAGTGCAATTGTTCCTGGCATGCTAGGACACAATATCTGAAAAAACAGCATGATGTTTAAAAACAATGTTTTTTCTTAACAACCAGTTTTCACAGGATTAAGGCAGCTAAGCAAACAATAAGGTATTGAATCTAATTCATTATCTCCTGTAAATTTTGTTTTGATGTTTTATCCAACATTGCTTTTCTTTGGATTCATAAGAACTGTTTTGAGTTTATAGAGTTGCAGTGGGGAGCAAGGTGTTGTGGATTTAATTTGATGGTTTTATAAAGCTGGGGAAAGTACAGCAATTAGAAATAACAAACCCATGACAGTTCATAATTAAAAAGAAAACATGAATAAATTACCATTCTTATTTGAAGAATATTGGTTACCTCTCTGAGTATCTGAGCTTTCTGACTCAGCATGCTGTTGATTTAAAAAAGAAAAAAAAAGAAAAAAATTAAAACCGCTTTCAATTTCCCTGCAATGCTAAAGCCCTATATATATATAGCTTTGGACAACAAGTGCTAATGAAAGGAAGGCCAAGAGTATGCAAACCTTTTCCGTAAAAAATCAGCAGTCAATTTCACCAAACTTTTCATAGCAGTAAATCCTTTATCTGCAAGAAAGGTTAAGGCTGATCTGACACTTCATATTCTATACTTATCGCTCACAAATTAAATTCCTGAAGAAAATTTTTAAAAAATCCCTTACGGCAAATATTATCACAGAGATACAAACATAGCAAATATAAGTGGTTTTCTAGTCTGCCCTATAAAGGAAAGCAGATAGGCAGTTCTCTAACAGAGAACTATATCGTGGAATGTTCAGAGCTGCTTTCCACTTTGTAGTATCAGCAAACAGTAACACAGTTCCATAAACCACTAAGCTAAAAATAATGTCCATGTGGGCTACATAAAAATGTCTTATCAATTTTAGTTTAATCATAGATGCATTAGATTATTTTCCTAATCACTGTCAATAGTGATGGTACCAAATATAAATACAGTAATGATTTTTAAAAGAAACAGTATGTTACCACCAAGACAGCTGTGCTTTTTAATCAGCTTCCCATCAACCCACCCCAAAACCACCCTATACAAGCAAGTTAAATTACAATCAGGCTATCTGAAAACAGTCACTATAAATAATCCCTTTCAATTAATCTCTTTTTAAACTATAACACAACATGTCTCAGCTGAAAACATTTTGATGAGTGTACCAGTATTTCTCATTTCTCAACCTTTGACACTTTAATAGGCTTACTTTGTGATGAATAAATCACAGGACTTTTTCTTTAGAAGGGATATCAAGCAAAAATAAAACTGATTACGCCTGTACAAAAGTCTCAGCCCCCAGAAATGGTCAAAATCAATGCATTTGGAGGGGATGAATATGGGTAATGAAAATTTTGACTTCTGAACATATGTTAACATCAGGAGTAATTTGATTAAGGACATAATTTTATTTTAACCTCTTGAAAATGTCTGGAGTTATTTTAAAGACAATTACTTGTGTATTGTTTCAAGGGGGTTTCCACTGTATGCAGTGGAGCACAGCTATACCTTAGTAAGTGTAAGGGTAGGTAGTACAGGTACCTAAAGCAGCTCAGCTGCTGCAGAATGACACCTGGTGTAAGCTGATTTATTTTGCTTCTCTGAATAATGGCACATAATCACAGAGAAGTGACTTTCTTCAGTGCTGACTATGGAACTTTACTGCGATAAGAAAAAAATTAAGTATTATTCCCAGTGCCATCCTGTTATACTTTCTCTTATATCTTCCTATTTTCCAGCTGCTTACTGTAAAGTACTTCTCCATTGTGAATTAAAACAAAATGTATAATCATTCTGGACAATTTAGCAACTTTGCTACTTATCCAGGCTATTTGTCTTTTGTTTTGATGAGTTATTTATCTGATCTATTACATTTATGAAATTTTTATTAGTCTTTGTGACCCTCCTCTCAAAAAATTACTTACAGTTATGAAGTTGTTTCTTGAAGCAATGTTGGTCTAAGACTGTACATTGAAATTCAGCTAGCCTCAGAGCTAAATCAAATAACTTCTTGTTTCTTTCGTACAAGCAAACTTTTGCTGGTGTCAAGTACATAGGCTGTCTGTGCAGAAAAAGGTTCACTAGCAACATCTGTTTTCTCACATTTCTCTCATTCAGTTTCATCAAGATTTTTTCAGAGATTGAATGTGGGGAGTTGTCAGGCATTATTCAGACAATTAAAGAACAGAGTTGAGGGATACATCTGGCTAGTTGCCCTTTCAACAGGAGTGCTTAAGGTTGGCAGCAATATTCTTCCAGCAATTCACCCAGTCTTCTGAACTGAGCTTAACCCGTACATGTGTCACTAGCATGTCTCATACATGGAGTCCTTTCATTATCAATTTTTCTCAGTAATTTCTTTTGCTGTCTCAGCCACTCCTTTTCATTGTAGATTCTAGTTGTTGGAAATGATATGTTTGAAATCACACCACATCATGAAAACAGCCAAAGTAGCCAGATGTGACTTCCTGTTACTGAATATTTCTTCTGAAATGACCAATGAAAAAAAAAATGTCTTTTAACTTTCAAATTTTTCAATGACCTCTTGACTTGCAATTCCAAAGAGAAGTAAAAGTTCTACAGAACTGTATAGTCATCTGCAGTAACCAAAAAGGTACATTTCTTTTTCTTTATGAAAGTCAAAGACTATTCTTTATCACTGTTTGTCAAATAATGTTGTGAGTACGTGAGGTTCTTTGGGTCACTTTTGCAGTTTATGTGCTCCTATCCTGTGTTTTCCACCCACTGCTTGCTGGGTTATGCTCCAAGACTTTGTGAATTGCCAGTGTTTCTCCCAGTTTCAATATGTCTTTGTGTAGGATCATAACAAGATTGTTTCCTCAGCTATGCCAAATTAATTTTAAGGATGGGATGAAGCTTTTCTCAAGAGTTTAAACTATCTGTAACTTTGATATTTGGTGAAGCTGTAACAGTATCTCATGACTAAATACTCTTGTAATTTGTTCTCATTTTAAGTTAACAGCAAAATGGTACCAAGATATTTTTCTCTGATATCAGTATAGTAAAACAATACTGGATTACAGCAATTAATCCAAGAGGTCCTCACACAAATATTCCGTAACAGTATTCTGTAAGCTCTAGGTCAGGTTCCCTTGACATTTTGGGATCTTCATCATCTAAAGTTTTTACAGCCAGGTTACTTGAAATAATTTATGTTGGTCTGGAGGATGGGCTAGAGGATGTGTGAAGTTTCGTCCAACCCTATGACACATACACAAACAAATTTTAATATCAAGGGCAAATACTCCTTGACACCATTACTGACTGTTGGTGCTTTTGGTTTTGCTTTTGCATTTGGTTTGTAATTAGCATGAAATTAAACATCTTCAAACACCAAAGAAAACTTTCACATGACTGTACATCTGCAAAGCATCATTTCTCAATGTTGCATGTCCGTGGCCCAAATTGTAAACCTTGGAACAATAATCTGTGAAGTTCAATTCATTATCACTTCACTGAAAGGAGCAGTTCAGTGAGAGTAAAAGTACTGGTAATTGCTGAAATGCCTGTGGACTTCAAAACGTCATATGACTCTGGATAAGCTGCTGAATAATTTCATCAGCCAAGCAAGGGAAATATAACTCCAAATAGTAATTTTAAGGCTCCTGCCTTAAGGCTCTTTTATTATCCACGAAGTAGTCACAGAACAGAAGCAAATGAACTGAGAAACACTAAGCAACATATTTGCTGGAGGTATTCTTGAAATCATTCAGGAAAGACAGAATTCACTCTTCCTCTTCTTCCTACTTTGATCTCAATTCCACTTTCTTATATTCTTAGGCAGATGGGAATGTGTAACTCTTGTCAGGTTGCTGTTCTACTGCTTTATGTTATATTAACATAGAAGATAAAGGCAGAGTGGATTCTTTAGAGCTAATCATGATCTGCCAAATTCAGAGCATAAAATAGAATGCAAGTCTGTTCCTTCTGCAAAAGTGTACTTGTGAGACCATAGCATCTTGAAGAAACTGGGAACAGAAGCCATCAGAGATGGGTAAAAAATTACTCACCTTCATCTCTGTAGCATTAATACTGTTTTTTAAGTTTTGATTTCTGTTTTGGGTGGGGTTTTTCTGTTTAGTTCTTTTTTAAATCAGCATATAAATTCAATTTGCCACTGGGGTCTGTGAAAAGGTCTTGCAGAAAGTCTTATCAGGTACTCTTTCTTTATCCTTTGTCTGCTGAATGGTTTGAATATCAGCATGTGTCAAAATACAGCCTTGCAAGGCTTGCAAACTCAGCAAGATTGAGATAAAACACATTATCCCTGACTTGCAAATACTCACTATTATTGGGTTTTTTGCTGTTGTTATTCCTGTTATTATTGTTATTACTGTTCTTTTCCTCTCCTATAGTTTCTTATTTCCCATACCTCCTGCTGAGGGGGTGATGAATCATCTGCCTCTGAAGACAACAGCAGTGCTATGCAAAACAGCTTAGCCTGTGGGAGGCTACAAGGGTTCTATCAGGTACCTCGTATCATACAGTCATGATCCTCCATTCCCAAAATGCTGTTTTCACTAACTTCTCCCATTATGCATTTCAGAAATAATTAAACATTTGAAATACATTTTTATAAGACCTGAGTTCAATCTCATTACTTGCTCAGAGGAGAAAAAGCTGTTTTTTTTGTCTTTGTGAGGAAAGGCAATTTTAACTTTGTCACTACAAAACAGTGATCCAGCTAAAAGATGAAGCAAAATTACTAGTAACTGTAGTAACTCAGCTGAGTAACTACAGTAATTTAGTTGGTTGTATTTGTTCCCATTCTAAACTTTTTACATTTAAAAAACCAAAAAGATTAAATGCACTGAAAGACATTGTGCTTTTTAGTTTACTATTGTTGGCATCAAATGTCAGATGGGAAAAAGCATTGTGATTTTGTTTCCAGGGTGACACAGACAGCTACAATATGGAGCAAGTTTGGAAATCTTTCAAAGAAGTTATTAGGTTAGTTTTCCACAACCAGGAAGACAGAACTGGATAGTACCATACCATCCAAAATTCTGTAACTGCATGTAATAGAAGTCTAGATTAGAAGGGTCTGCAGAATACAGATTTAATTCACCTTTTGCAATGAACCTACAACATGTAGTAAAAGATCAAAATTCCTAACTCTAATCCACTGTAGGAAGGAGAGACAAAATACCATGGATTAGGGGTTAGAAATTAAATTAAATTTATTCATTATCAGTGTATGTTTCTGTATATTATTACAGGTTCTATGTATTTGTGCACTTGTGTTGTTCTTTAACTTTTACCTCAAGAATGTCTTGTCAACTTTCATTTGGCTAGGCTAAACAGACAAGGTCTTTCCATATTTCTTTATGGAGTAGCTAAATCATTGCCCTAGTTAACCTCGGGAATCATCTCCCTCTGAAATAACTGTTTGATGAACACCTTGTATGTATTTTCCTGTCCTTACCAATAATACATAATTCACTGCATCCTTGGATAACATTGATCTGCATCACACTGGTGACAAGTTGATTGATACCTCTCTGCCCTTCTCTTTATTCTAGTTCTTTTGCGGCTAATATTATATAACATAAAATTATCCAACAGCATGAGCTTTTAAGAGTTCTTTAACTAGATTCTGCCAGCAATTGCCAAGCTATGTGATATTGTACTGCAAATAAATACAAGTCAGTAAAATATGTGACATTTATGGGTCCGGCAAGGGATTGCCAAAAAAAACCCCAACCCAGAAGATTATTTTCCTTATGAAATCCATGAATTTAAAGCTATCTTGAATTACTTTAAAATAAACAATCAGTAGTTATTAGCAGTAATAGAACATAGTCCTGAAAGGATATCACAAAGACAGGCAAGAATCATTAACCTGTATTTGATGGGAAAGGAAAATGAGACAGGGAGAAAAAAAAAAAAGATTTGTCCAGTTTTGTAAAGCACATTATGCTGAAATTGGGCACATAATACAAGAACCTGGAAAATTCTTCCTCCATGTAAAAATGTCCTTAAGGATGGTATTAAAGAAAACTCACAACATGTAATGCAATGTAACTGATACTACCATCTTAGGAAGATTGCTGAATTAGGCAAGATTCAGTTTCAAGGTCTGCACAGCTTTCTATGATGCCTGAGAAATCATTTCCTCTCTGCCTCAGTTTCACATTTGAAAATGATGACTGGAATCTCTTCTGGTTATGGTTCCAGGATAATATAGAGGACACATTTGAGACTGGGTCTCTGATGTACTTTGCAGTGTAGAAACACATGACATATGACTGGTTAACACAATGCCCCATGGAAACCATTGTACCTGTGTTTCAGACTGTCATTCAGTTCTGTAGCAAGGCACTCTGGACAGCTTTCATGTCTTGTACCACAGAGCTACAACCCTCCTTTTAGGTTTTCAGATTTTATAAAACTGGCCTTTTTTATTAAAAACTTAGCTTTTCTATAGAAAGCAGTCTTCCTGACTGCTTTCCATCAAAAAATGAGTTTTGATGGAAAATACGTAGGACTGCAGTTGTCAATTCAAAATCCTTTTAAGAATTATCCTTCTTTCGGTCTTAACGCTAAAATTAACTCCATTTCAATAAAGCAGATCTTGTATGTAGCATACCAAAATTCAATTAATTTTGCATACTTTCATAGGCATTCTTACAAATTCCTATCTTGAGAGAGAAGGTACTAATTAACTCTTTCTTGCCAGCCTCTGAATGGGAAGCTGTAATTAATGCCTCTGAAATTTTCATTATTCCCAATCTATAGCTAACATGTGAATAGCAATGTTATGTACAGGTACTTCAAGGATTTAAAAGAAAAGGGTGAAGTATGCTTGAGGCCAAGTCTTGTCATTGTAATCCTGCACTTGAGAATAATTAATTAATTAATTAATTATGGCAAACTAAGAAATCAACTTGGCCAGTGTTTAGCCAGAAGAATAAATTCACGTTTACTGATTTCACATATTGTTTTCCAGAGGAATAAAAGACAGCAACTGTTAAAGCAAAGGAAAAATATTTTTGACAGGCTGTTAGGCTTTTTTCTGTGTTTTTGTTTTCCCAAGTGAATCAGCATAAAATTACTTAAGCAGATGTTTCTGTAAATCTCATCATGTAAGAAGACGGTATATTGAATACCCTGCACATTTCTGTTTGTTAGGTGACTTACTGATGCAAAACAATTGACTTCATGTTGTCACTCAATCATAGTGACTGCTTAAGTAATGATGAAGAATTTTGTTGTTACTGCTCTATGTTTCATGGAAACACTCGTAGCAAATTCATAGTCAAGGTTCAGTTAGTTCTATGGCATTTATTCAGTTAAAATGATTAAGGGAACCATTAGGATAAAATTTGAATTTCTGATTGTTTAGAGTAGTTTAGGGACCGATGCAAAATCTACTGGAACTTATAAACTGACTCCCATCGATATAATCATCTCTAGAATAGGCAGTAACAACAAATAAATTTCATCTCTTCTTAAATTCTCCAGATGTTAAATGATTTACAAGACACATAATTTATAAATGACTTCATTTTAACATTTCAAATGTAGGTAGTTTAAGTCTACAAAGTTAAGGGAAAAATCCTGGTTACAGTGATGTTCATGTCATCTCCCTGCCAATGCCCATATTTTACAAAAGACTGCTCTTATCTCAAAACGTATAATGGAGGTCATATACATTAAGTAATACTACTTTATTTATTAGAAATACAGACAAGAAAACTAGTAGGATTAATTTTCAAATTAGAGAAGTAAAAAGAAGTTTAAGCTATGATTTCATTTCCTAAGTAATTAGCTGCTATTCATGTTACACTTGTAAAATGAGAAATAATAACTTTTACAATTGTTATTTTAATGCATATAAAATTTATTCAGGTGAATTCAGATGCAGAACTGTGTAATCCTTATCTATGCTTAAAATAATATATTTTTCTGATTTACGGAATACAGAGTGTTTGAAGAAACACCAGTGCTGAGGCTAAGAAACACTATCATTTTTATTTTGGGAGGAGGATTCAGAGCTATAGTCTCTATGACGTCGTGTGATTCTGAGTGCACACACACCAGCGTGGCCACAACAGAGTGTCTGGACACTATTGCCTTCTGACCCCTTCTTCCTGCAGTAAACTTGCACATGGCTTTAACTGAGCTCTACCATAACCCATATACAATAATTTTCATTAGCAAGTGGGTGATTTTTATTCTTTACCCTTTGAAAGAGATCTCTATTGTCCCATAAAAAACAAAGGAACACAGAATGTCCATGATTCAGTCTGGAATCTGACTGTAATGTTTCAAAATTAAACGCAGTTAGTCATGGATAGATTTTGAGGTCTTTTGTGGAAATCACATATTATTAGCTGCATTTTTGCTAAAGCAATTTAAAAACAAACTGAGATTAGCTTTGCACAAGTAAAAGGTATTTTTTAACCACTGTTAAAATTTACTCTCTTTATAGGGTTACTTAAAAGAAAATTATTGAAATATTTCTTTCTTTTGGTCTTGAATGTAGTAGAATGTGGTAGAAAGAGAAGAAAAGATTACTGTTCATTTACATTTGTTTCTTGTAAATGAAAAGAAAAAAACAGCCTATATTTTATTCTTGATAGTGACATCATTTCAGAGCAAAACCTAAACTGATTTAATAATAGCAGCAAGTGATTTCAAGAAGTAAATCATGACTCAGAAATACAAAATATGATGAGATCAAACTCTCAGAAGGACCTAGGAACCTCCTGGTTCATTTAACTAGAGGAAAAGTGATTCTCAGTGTCTCATAGAAGTGCAACTCATGAACATAGTTTGAAAGCCCAAATTTTTTCTCAGTATGTAGAATTTTAACATCATAACTTCCATTAAAATCACTGTTCTGCTGGCAATTTCTGAAATAGGGAATAAGGACTGTATTTGTGAAAGGCACAGCTTACATAGATGTTGAATCAGTATATTAAGCTCAAATATGAGTCCTTCTGTTTGTACAGTTTTGTCCTTTGAAATACAGTTTTAGTGATTGTGAAAACTTTAGTAGTTTTCATATCAAGAAAGGGAGGATTGAATAATTAAAGTGAGCCTGAATAGATCCATGTTGCCACACCCTCTGGGTGTGCCAAGGCTAAGGAAGACATTTCAAAGGGAAAACAGCTCAAATGGGAGTATGATCTGTGAGGATTATAGATCTCTAGGAGGGATCTTGATGAAGAATAGTGTCAGTCTTAGGCATCAAAATCCATAAGAAGGATGTGAATTAGATTATCTGTTAATCCTTAACTATGACCTAGGGAGCCTGCTGGTATTTGATTAGCGGCTGCTGTGATAAATTTCAGACAGCTGAGTGCTCCTGAAGGAAGGAAGTAGGTCTACCAATTCAGTTATAACTAGCTGTTTATTTTCCCCCTCCCCTCTATCTTTTTCTTGTGTTTCTGTAGAGAATTAAATCTGGGGGAAAGGGCAGGCATCATTCTGTGCACTATGAAGAATGTAATGTAAGAACTAATTTATAGAGAGGGGGAAGACATAGTAAAAGCAATGAGGTTTGATGTTTTTTCTGTTACCATCCCTGGATACCTATATGGATATAAAGAAGTTAAGAAAAGGTTAGTCAGAAAGGACTCAGGATTATAACAGACAGTTGTCTAAAATATGCAGTCAACCAGTGCAATAAATGGTCTGGAGCAGTTCCCTGAGGAGATGACGATCTTTCTGCAATGTCCACAGTTTGTGGAGAATCTCACTTTTTTCCCTTTTGGTCCAATATATCTCAGCAGTATAGACTGAACAGAGGCTTCAAGGTATATCTTGCTGCATTTGAAAGGGGGTTGTTGTGGAACACCAGCATGCTGGGAAGTGACCTCTTTCATTGTTCCTATTTCAGGCACCACTGCTTTCACATAAAAAAGGTATCTCAAAAGTACTTTCCTGTAGGTCATGGCCCAGAGGCTGGAAGAATGGTGATGGCACGAGTAGAACAGGTGAAATCCAGGACTGAAGCTGCAGTGCCCTCAAGGTAAGAGTTCTCATACAAATTTGAGGGGTAAAATAAAACCTGGTTTGGAATTTTGGATGTGACTGGATAGTCTGCAGAGATGAGTTGATTGATACTGTATCAGCAGGGAATTTCAATTGTCATTGGGGCAGCCTGTGGAAATTATTCTTGATGGATAAGTTCATTCTCTTAATATGTTAGCCTGAGAATAACTCAGGAAAGGAGGCAGATGTGGAAGGGCAATCCCAGGTTCACAGGGCTCATGCCAAGCCAAGGATATTAGTGTGGAGAAAAGAGAGAGAAGAGAAAGGAGATAATGAAGAAAAACATTGTGGATAACAAGAGATAAGTTCACTCACTCTTCTAGAAAGAGAAGGATCAAAGACTTGGAAACACCCTAGGAAGAAAAGCTAACATGTGAAACAAACATCACAATAGAGCTTTTCTCTTAGATTTTTCTAATTTCAGCATTTTGCTTATGCTTTTAACAGTATTGAAACAAGTATCTAATGAGATCATGTTTTAAATCAGAATTTTAAAGTAACTTTCATTCAACATTTGGTAAAAATTCAGGGCCATTTTATAGTATAAAATTTCAGAATTTTCTTGAGGAAAGACATTTCATTCTTTAGCCAACTCCTTTAAGAATATGAAATAATTAGAAAGACAATATTAGCCACATCTCCTTTAAAGCATTAAAATGGATTTCATTTATAAACAACTTAACTACATAGTAGAATATCTGTAAGAAGTCTAACCCTCCTCCTAAACACGCGCACACAAGCAGCAAAGGAAAATTGTTACAGAAAATGTTACTTCTAGTTGCGGTATAGAAATCACCAGATATGGATGAAAGAAGATCACCAGGCTTAGTCTATAAGCCAGATTCAGATTCTTGACACCTTGTTTATCAATAGCTTTTGGGGGATTTTTTTTTGTCTTGTTTTGTGACTGGGATTTTTTTAAGCAAAGGTCTGTATTTATTATACTCCATACAAGTAAATATATAAATTTTATTCAACATCTATAATCCTCCTTAAAGGAACAGCATATCTGTTACTGCTACAAAAGGTATTTCTACTAAATCTTTTTATTGACATCACCATACATGGACTTCAGCGTAACAGAGAAAATAAACTTCTTGTAATGTCATTAATTGTTATGATTTTTATTAACATAGTTTCTCTCAATGGAATATATTTTCTGCTACTGCATTTAACAGCTAATTAGTGTTTCAAATGGCACAATCAAGCCTGAGTAATGTGAATAATAATTATTCAAAGAGGAAGAAGGTTAATTTTTTTACTGAAATATAACCTCTTATTTATAAACTCAGGAACAAATGTAGCTTGTCACCTTCCCAGTCCTAAAATCAAAAATACCAGAAGGTTTTAAAAGATTGTAAGAGAATTGATCTGCAAAGACAATTGACTGCTTTTTGTACTGGTACACAAATACTTCCTTAAACAAGGAATAAGAATTATAAGAAAGCTCCCTTACTCTTACTGGGTGTCTTTCACATTGCATACGTTACTGCTCCAATTTTCTGCTTTTTTTATGCCTCCAAGATTACTGCTTCTTCTGTACATAATAGAAGTTGACAGTAATGGGAAATACATGTAAATTCTCTTGAGCTCTACCTGCAAGAGTGCAGTGGCTGCCTTTTAATGGCTTTATCTGGAACTGGACAGATGAGTGAATGTTGGCAAAATGTAGCAAGACAAAGATCCTATTTTAATTTAAAATATATAGAAATATGTCACTCGATACTTAAAGACAAGGAGAGTAGCTCAACTGCTACCTAGCGTGCAGAGTCCAGTGAGATGAACCAGAAGAAACAAGAATCAACCCAACAATTACAGTTGTAATATTCCTATAAAAAAGGCAGCTGAACTCATTATTGTGTACTAGATTCTATGTCCTGCTAGTCCCCAGTCTTTCAGGCTGCCACGTTACTGAGCCTCTTGCCATGGTTTGACCTTTTTGTCAGGACTATGCATGCATTGCTGTTGATTTGGACAGGTGCAGTAGATCTGGTGGTTCCCTGCAGTGCCAGCTTTGCTATGTGTCACCAGATCAGCTGTGCTGTGCCTACATACAGCTGGTAGGCTGATGGGCACTTGGCTGCATTTGAGAAGAGCCAGGAGCAGGCCCACAGGGGAATGAATTAGCTTGGTGATTTGCAAATGACAGAATCATTAAGGTTGGAAAAGACCTGTAAGATCAAGTCCAACCATCAACCCAACACCACCATGCCCACTAAACCATGTCCTGAAGTGCCTCGTCCACACGTTCCTTGAACACCTCCAGGGATGGAGACTCCACCACCTGCCTGGGCAGCCTGTTCCAATGCTTCACCACTCTCTCAGTAAAGAAATTTTTCCTAATATCCAGCCTAAACCTCCCCTGCTGCAACTTGAGGCCTTTTCTGCTTGTCCTATCAATCGTCACTTGGGAGAAGAGACCAACACCCACCTCTCTGCAACCTGCTTTCAGGTAATTGTAGAGAGCAATGAGGTCTCCCCTCAGCCTCCTCTTCTCCAGGCTAAACAACCCCAGTTCCCTCAGCCGCTCCTCATAAGACTTGTGCTCCAGACCCCTCACCAGCTTTGTTGCCCTTCTCTGGACATGCTCCAGACATGCTAGGCCATTGCTTTATGATAGGAAACACTAACACAAGTAAAAATTACAAATGAAAATATGAAGTAGTTGTGTTTTCTTAGCCATTTAAACACATCATATATGAACTATAATATATTATTCCCATTGTATTCATCTGAAAACAAATCTTACAATACACTGGTTCATCTGGAAGAAACCTAAAATGTTCAGTGCATAAAATATACTGTGCTTCACTAAAAAGATGCAAATGTAGTTTTAAGTAACACATCTTTCAACAAGTCCATCAATTAATTTTGTAACTTAGGAGTAACATTTTCAAATATTTTATAATTTTCTTCTTCCCTGATAAGTTATATAAAGGAAGCAGTAATTTTTTCTTAAATATGATGCTTCAGATAAGCTGAAGCACCTATCTTCAGAAGAACTCAACCTGAATATCCTCATTTGAAAGGAGAGTAGTAACTTTACCTTAATGACAGTGGGGATACAAACAGTAGTAGAAGATAAAAGTACTTCAGCTGAATTTTTTTTAATACTGATTACATCTTTCTAAATATTGTGTTTCTTTCTCCCTGTTTAAAAAATATATACCTTCATCACAAATGTGTTGTGAGATCAAGTGTTTTGTGAGCTATGTACAAATACAGAACACTATAAATTATAAGCATCAGTGTTATTATAAACATGCCTAGATTTCTTTACAAAGCATTCACTTTATTACATAGAAAATGAGTTATATTTTATTACATATGTGATTTTAGTAGTAAGAACATACCTCATCTTCTGAAACTACACTTAGAAATATTCTCCATTTATTCATCTCCTTGCTAATATACTTGGCTAATGACTCTTCAAATGTCTGCAGATGAACATTTGACCATGCTTTAATTTAGGAATCACTGACAATTTCAGAACACGTAAACAGTTACTGATCACATAGAGAATGATCCTTTCTCAAGAAACAAAGCAATCCACATATTCATTTACACCCCATTTTGGACTGGCTGCTCTGTGCCTACCATTTATATGCCCTCTTCATCTATTCCCTGGCTTGTTGCAGTAAGGTTTTATCTGAAAAAGCAGGTTGAAGTGCTTGTGCATTTGTAAGAAAGGAATATCACACTTTTAGAGAAACTCTCAAACAGGCTCTATTCAGTTTTGATTGTGGGGAAAGGAAAATCAGCCTCAGTGTGTATACATAATGTAATCAATTAGGTGAAAACAGTGGTCACCATAAAATGTTTTGTATATTTCTTTGATTTGAAAAATTAATGTTTGCCTATGCAGACATGTTAGTTAAAATTAATGAATATAAATTAGAGCATAAATTTACATTGCTCAAAGTACTCAATACTGATTGCCTGTCTGAAAAATTCTGCTACCTACTACAAGTGTCTTTTTCGTGAGGCCGTTTACTCCACTTGCAAAATATGGCATAATACCCCATGGATACAGAGCACTGAGTGTTTGCAGGTGAAGTTAATAAGAAGTGATGACTGTGCTATAAATTTACACCCTAGATTACTGCAAATGATCTTCTCTATGTAGGAAAATCCTTAGAGAGGCAGTGTGATTGTCCATTATCATCCATAGATTCAAAATGTGTTAAGGGCTGTCATTCAAGAATTTTATATGCCAAGTTGAAGGTAACGAGATACAAGGCAAAGAAAATGACCGCTTTGACAAAGAGAGCATGATGAGTGACCTTTCGAAGTGGAAACAAAATTATTTAATTGAATGTTTCTGTAAAGGGTGGTGGTTTTTTTTTTCCTGTCAAATCACTGGAGTTATAAAACAGTTTCAGAGGGCTACATGGTATGTGGATGGAATTTAATTTCCTGATATTTTAAAAACCTAACTTTGTTCCTGTATTTCTCAAAACACTAGAGATGGGTGGGGGGTGTGTGATTTATTTATTTATTTATTTGTTTTTCTTTTTTTTTAAAAGTAATTTGGTTGCATAATTTTACATTTGGTTCAGAAGGATAAGAAGTATTTAAAAGAGAAAGGGTATCTGAATTATTTTAAATATAGGTAGAGAAATGGTTTGAGGTAAAAATAGTTATTTGCTTGGTGAATCTGAGGCTTTTTTCCTGAATTTTTCTTTTGACAATTCTTTACTCTGTGTTAGACAGATGTCTGTCCTTTGCCGACAGATAAAAGGGACAGAGCCAAAACTGTTCCAGCTGTTCTGTCTGTTCCAACTTTTGTATGCTAGTGTTTGACACAAAAATTATTTTTATCCTCTTTCCCAATCCAATTTGAGTCACAAAGTTGTGGTACACCTGTATCATACTCCCATGCATTGCATTCTCCCTTTGTCACACAACAGGCTTCTGAATATATCCTGAAAATGTCTCTAGGTAGACAGATGAACCTTACTAAAGCTTCACTGGCTTCCTTGAATACTTCTCTGCGCAGTGTCAGTAGGAGGCTGGAGTCTGAGGCAGAGTCATGTGCACAGGTACTTGGGAAACTTTCCTGTAACATTTAATTTGGTTCACCACCAACTCTGTTGGGGACTGTGTGGTGTGGGTTTGTTTTGTCAGCAAGTTTAAGCTTTTCATAGTTGAATTATCTGCTCAGGTGATTTATGAAGATTATAAATAAAAGCCTAAATACTCAAAGAAATTCCATCTATGATATAATTCCTCCTAACAAGATTATAGTTCTTTTATCCACCTGCATAAACTGCTATATCTGCTCTGGTGCTAAAGTATGTGTTTTTAAAGCTTATCTGGAACATATTTCTCTGCACAAGGGAGAAACTGATAACTGAAATAACATTTTATATTATAGTATGTTCCATCTTTGCAAAATTTGCTTCTGTAGATCAACTGTTCTATGTGCAGGTGAATCTCCATTGAGGTGCAGTAGTCTTCAGAGGCTTCCAGAAATTGAATCTAACTATTTTTTACCCATTCTGTGCTGCAAAGACTGAATGGCAGACAGCTTATAAATAGAACTTGAAGAAATAACTTAAAGCTACTGATCATTACCTTACTGTTGCTAAGTGAATAAAGTGTGTGGTCAGGTATCCATCTGGTATTGTAGGTAGAATTACAATGAGAGCTCTTTAGGGAAAACAGTATTTCTTGATGGTAATTGCTCACAAGTAAACTCTCTTCTGAATGCAAGTGACCCTTTGCAACTCTCGGCTCTGGGAGATGTTTTTGCTGCCAAAATTATCATATTGTTGCTGTTTCCAAAACCTCCCTCTCCTTAAAAAAAGAGGTGGGCAGAGAAAAGGATGCAAACTATGCTCACTGTTCTGTCTGCAGCAACACACTGCTAACTAAACCTTTACCTTCTGCTTATCTTCTGTCACACGATGCAATGGATGGGAAAACCAAGTGCCAGGAAAAAGTTTGGAGATCCAGAGGCAAGCACTTTCTGTAAGTCATGAGTACTATTAATGTTGTTTGCAACCTGCTTGTTGTAGAGTCTGACGTCACTTAAAAACAGGGATCTTGGGAGCAGGTCATAGGCTCAATGGGTAGTGCTGATTTGTGCAAATGTAGTTGCCATTTGATCACACTTCTAGAGTGAGGAGGAAGGAAAGGGATAAGTATGATTCAAGTATCTCTCAGGTATGTAAATAAAATATAGTAGTATAGAGATACTTCCACTAGATTCAAATGAACTTGTTTTCATAATGAAAACAACATCCTTTATGGAGCCCTGGATGTGCTGCTTTATCCAGTTTATAGTACTACTTTTTTAAAATTAGCTCAGTTATCTCTGAGCTATGCTGCAGGATCAAAATGTGTTCTGGAGTGACTTTTCTGCAGCACAATATTTCAGTGTTGTACCAATCATTAAAAACTAGCCTGCAGAAATCACAGACAAGATACATGAAATTATACATAATTATATCACTGCCATTTACTTTCCCTAAGTACACTGTTTGATCTTCATTCAAACCGTCATAAAGTTGAAAATTTTGGAATTTCTAAGCTGAACTGAAAAGGAAAATAAGTTGTGATATTTTGCCTTAACAAAAAGATAAAGGACTGTGACGTAATGCTAGGAGGTGATCATGCTCCTACATATCCTACCTCAGATATAAAGCCAAAGCCTTCTGATCCCACAAAAAAAAAAAAAAAAAAAAGCCAAAGCCTTTTGATCCCAAAGCCTTTTGGACTTGATGATCTTACAGGTCTTTTCCAACCTTAGTGATTTTGTGATTCTGTGATCCACTCAAGGTATTTCAATTTAATAAAAAAAAAGAAAAAAAAAAAAGAAACAGGAAAAGTGTTTCATTTGAGTAGATTGTGTATAGGGTAGTAGTACTAGTGTATAGCTGTCACATTGAGAAAATTATTATTATAATTCTTGACTATTGGTTAGGAGATAAAAACACGTATATTTTTGTTAAATTAGTTTGTTTCTTACTAGACATGTAGCTTGGTAGCAAAGAAGTACAATTGTACTGACCATGGTAATATAAGAATAAATGTTAATGCAATTTTGACTCAAGTAATTTGTATCATCAAGAAGAATGATTTACTAGCATTTTAGTTAAGGTAATTAGAGCTTTTAAGTATGAATTAAAGTAGATAAAATAATTATAAATTATTGTGTTAATTGGGCCCTGTATCATTTTAAGTTAATCTAATAAATAAGTCTCTAAAAAAAACCTCAATGCAAATTTCTTTCCATGTCTTAAAAAAAAAATTCTAATCTTCATAAAATAGTTGTAATTTCATGTGATGCACTTTTGCACTTCCTTATTCACGCACACAAGAACAAGATTACTAGCCTAATCTTTCTGAGTTAAGAGTTGAGATGTTTATCTGAACTGCACATACCTTGTGAACTCCTGCTCTTCCAATATGCTTTGCAGCGGAAGTTTTCTAAATTTTTTGCAGCTCATAGTGATAAAACTCTCAATACTCCTCTGACATAACGAAACTTCATGTATTACCTTTTGTTACAGACCTCAGCTGTTCCCTGGATTTTTTTTGTGGGTTTATTTTAAGGAAAAATTTGGTGAATTTGAATTATGTGGGTTGGGTGTGGAATGTACTTGTGATATTATATGAGAATCGATATCTTGCAGAATTGTTCTTGACATTTCTTACACAAAAAACTATTTTCTTCAGGTTGGAAAGCCTATTCATTTGAAAGTAAGGAAGTGTTTTGTTAGGAAAGAATTAAAAATGAGAAATAATGAATACTTTTTTTTCCACCTAACGGGAATTGCTACAATTCAGCTATGAGATCTCCTGTACAAACTAATGTTCCCCAGAGTATATTCTGGGACTGGATTATCAGAGCACAGGGTAGATCACTGAATTGGGAATACAAATGAGGAAGAGACATGTTTGTTTCTTCACTTCACACTTCCAAAATTCATTAACTTCCCCTCTTTCTTCTGTTTTGAATTTTGTTAAGGAGTTCGTGAATCAGTTGGGAGTCAGCAAAACATTAGCATTAATGAGTTCATTTCCACACAAATTGGCTCATTATCGTGCTGACTTCCAGTGTTTTGTGACAGTCATGAACTCAGTCCTCCTGCAAGGAGTGTTCATTTGCTTGTATCACTCAAAATGTGGTGGGGTGGAGGAGGTAAATAAAAAAATAAAATAAAATAAAATGGCATACAGATATACCAGTTCATTGATGCAGCAAATCCTGTGGTTTCTCCGTAGTTAGTTTTAGAGAACTCCGAGTACAGTACTTGTTTGTTTCCTTTGTCAGAATGCACTAATTCTGCCTTGCAGTTGGTGAAAACTAATACCCAGAGTCTGACTTTGCAAATTACATAAAGGAGATCTAATTTAAATTTCGTAGCAAAATATCTGACCTTAATTATTATAATTTCATAGAGGTACACTCAAATGAAAATACATTGTGGGAAAAATATATTTGTAGTGCCCAAATAACCTTCTAACAATTCTCTCATTATCTGATGCATATTTCTTGTTTTACACAATGCCATAAGATATTTGTGCCATAGCTATCAGATTAATGATACCGCTGATCATTCAGGCTTTCTCAGAGCAAATACTGAATGTCAAGGTATTGGCAATCTTTTTCAAGTGAGACATTACATTATATTCATTTCCCTTCAGACCACTGATTTGGTCCTTAATCCATTTGTAACTCTCTGTGATTATGCCCAGCAGGTTTATGAACTATGTTACAGTTCTACTCCTGCATGCTTGTTTTGCCTCATAAAGCCTGATAGGATAAAGTAGGTATGGTTTATTCCATTATCCCAATCAGATCCTTACTGCAGATGTAGGTTAGTCAGCCTGTTTCACTATGTCCTTTCTTCATGTTAGGTCTGGAATGGTGTGAATTGATCCTGTGACCTGAGATCACAGTTGTCTCTTTATATCCTCTACCTTCACTATAGGTCAGGCCTGTGGGTATAAGTAGTTCTTTTTTCGCAGGGACAAAATTATCACAAGACTTCTTCTGGCTAATGAGATTTGTATTAATTACCACCAGCTATGACCATGGCAGTGCAACTGTGCATTAGTAACTTTGAAAAATCTGTGTGTCCATAATATACATCACATGCTAATATAATATTCTTTCACATTTCTGTCCTTCCAAAGTCTTCTATCTGTCACAACGTAATAAATGCGTATTCTCTAGTACTCATATCTCTAACATGTATTTTTCTCAGAGTGAAGATCTGTGACCTCTGTTACACAGGATGTCAAACTGAATAGAACACAATGGTCTTTTCTGTTCCTTAAATCACTGATAAATATTTATCTGTCAGTTTTAGGCTCCAAATACTTACCAAGTACATATGAAAATACAAGAAGCAATGCTGTACTCATCATTTATTGCCATATTTATTGTTGGTGAGCAATAACACTCCTGTTCCTACAATGTTATGGGAGCCCTTAAACTGTATTTCCAGTTTGCTGCCGATTACTCCAATAACTGATATATGTGCACACATAATACATGAGAAAATCTAAATGTCTTTCAAATTCTATCCTGACAATTTAAAATAATGAACTCAAAGTACCAAGAAAAAATGATCCAATGTTAAATTTTTAAGTGATGATACAAGCTTAGAACTGGATATTTGGGTCAAGTGTTACTGAAAAGATTTTGGAATATCTGTTTAAAAAGATTGCCTGACACTCTGGTATTACCCAGTTCAGATTTTAAATACCTGCATTACTGTAATGTGTGCTGTGAAAGGTTGTGCCATCAAACAGTTAATTTATTGCATGTTTCCACATTTTATTGCTTCAGAAATTCATCAGTTTTTCTAATTTATTGAGTTTTTGAGGATTTATTTTCAGTAATAGACCCTATCTGAAATCTTGGCTCTGATTTGTAATAACCCCTCTTATGTTTATACAAACTAGGCATTTTGTCCAAGGACCTGCTTTTGTTCTTGTTGTGGATTAACCTGAACAAATTTTTTTTTTTGTCCTTTCAGTTCTTTCCCATTACAGAGTGTAGTACTCAGATACCCTAAAATTTTCCACTAGTTCTGTAAATTTGGACAGCATCCTTGAAGACAGAGTCAATGTCTCCCAATATTATGGACCTAGAGCTCTCTACTGCATGAGCGTGGGTGGTTTGGATGTGTTGACCTTTTTGTCAGCAAGTGATTGTTCCATTTCATTGAGTTGCACTGCAGGCTAAAATATATTTCTGATTAAAAGTAGAACCCACCACTTTACTGTAATTGTTCTATGATGAATCCTTACGGTCTTTAGCAGGCATGGACTCTTGCACATTTACCTATAATTTGGGACTTCCATAACTCAGCTAGAATCATAAAGCACATCTGTTAAAAATGGTAGACCATGAAGAGACATTTTCTACAATCTGACTGATAAACAATCCTGCAAAATTGGCATTCTTATCTCAACGCAGCAAACTTACAAGGGCATACAGTTGTTGACTTAATTGATAGAGAACCTTAGAACTTCCAGTAATTCTGGGGTTTGGCTCCTTATCTAAATATATATTTAATTTAAATTCCCAATTTGAGAGTCATGATATTAACTTTTTAAGTTGAATGTTGCATTTTCTTTGACAATCAGTTTCAAACAGTCTTATAGGTTAAGAAACACCTTTTTTCTGTTCCAGGGATACTTTGTTGGACTCTGAGCTCCCATCCTTATTAAGAGTAAATCTTATTAGCATTTTGTAATAACATCAACCCAGGAGGTGTCCTTGTTTCTCTGGATAAATGACTAATTCAGAAGAATATTTTGTAAAGTAGAATTGTTAAATATGTTCTTTATATACAAAATGCATTATATGCTGGATAGACTGTAACAAGATAGATCAGGTGAGTATGTATATCTGCACATACGTAATTTGTTCCGTTCTATATATAACTGATTGAGTGGTTCTGTAGTTCTCCATTTGTCAGTTTATTAGTGAAGAAAGAAAAGGAAATGTTATTCTTAATAATTGATTTAACATGTCCAAGGCACAAAATTATCAATTCTTCCTCTAAATGTGACTGTGTGGTTTTAAGCAGGTGAAGTTTTATGTTTGCAAAGATTTGCAATTTGGAAGCTAAGAGCATTGTATTGATTTATTAGATAGAGATCTCTGAAGAAGACTCCTCCAAAAATGTGGCCTCAGATGATCATGTATCAGGCCATTCAGGAAAGGCAATAGCAGTAACACAGAAATCCATCCTGGAATTTTCTTTGGGCAGAATAATCAATAATTTTAAATGAGACTCTTATTGTAAAAGGATGTTGAAAAATGTGAAAGATGTTACCGAAGGTAAATTGGCTTTTATCTGGTAACAAACTGTTATAAGTTACCTTTCTGACATCATTGCCAGAAACTCTTGTAAAAGTATATAACAAATGTCAGTGTATAAATTTGCCAATAATTAATATGACTCTGCCTTGTCAATGAAAAAAAAGTGTTGTGCAGTAGCTTAATTCAAGCATAAAATTAGATTTTGCAATCAGTAATTATGGCTATATTTAACATTCTACAAAATATCAAGAAACAATGTTTAGTAAGTGCACTTCATGTAACAGTAACAGGGTCAGTGCAATTCCTATAGAAAGCCGATGTTCGGTTTATATGCAAATTACAAAGGAGTATATCCATTTACAGCAGACCAAACATTACAGAGAAATCCATTTGGAATCGTCTGTAGATGTGCCAAGCCAGGAAGTGTTGACATGCATGCACCACACCATGGGATGTGCACGCCATACCACCCGTGCGTGCCGCACCATGGGATGTGCATGCCACACCACCCATGCACACTGCACTGTGGGATGCTACAGTCATAGGATGTTCCATACCAATGCTCGTCAGCAGAGAAGGTGCACTTTGTAGCATGCACTGCAGTCATGGCCACTTTGACAGGAGACAGGGTTAGTGCACTCTGCAGACAGCTTGTGGCCAGCACTTCCAATGTTACGGCCTGTAACTGGGGAGTGGTGTGTCCACGTCTTGTTTTGAAATGCACACAGCTGAACTGAGACCCGGTAAACTCTCTGTATAGTCTTGCAATTTCAACATAGCCTAAACTAGAAAATGTTCAGACCTCAGTTGTATGAAGACTCTCACATATGCTCAGGCATATGATATACAGATAGGTAACTCTCCTGAAATGGAAGATTAGATTCTGTGTGTTTTGTAGCATTTTCAGACTTCTCATCTACACCTGGAACCATCTATACAACAGTTTCAGTCTGTAGCATCCATACAAAAATGAGTGGATATGGCAGTGGACTAAACTTAGAAAATAAACATGTAGGTAAAAGGAGTAAGAAAGCAGTTTTAAGGGAAAAAAAAAAACCACTGGTGATGCATTTTGCAGTACTAGTGTTTAATCGTCACCTTTCCATCTCACCTATATTGTGCCTCTAAAGACACAGTCCCCTGATTACTGTTTCACTGATTTTCATGGATTGTGTAACGTGTGGTTTGCTTTTACAATTAGACTGTTTCAGTGCAAATATGCCGCTTCCTGAAGACTTGCAGGTGTATGGACTTACAGAGGAGTGTAGTGGAAAGAATGAAGCTTCATTTGTGGTGTTAATGGACAGAATTTTCTGAAGAATTCAGCCCCTGTATATTCAGGAAAATAAGTTACCAGATTTTCTTAAGGAGTCTTCATAGATAAGCATGTACATTTAAATTAAAATAAACCTATACAGATTCTGAACCCTTCAGAAAAAAAGTCTGACTCCTGACTTCTGTCAAACAGGAACTGTCTGGTCTTGTAAAGTTCAGGCTCCTGGCACTGTTGCTATGTTTTGTGAGCAACACCAGGAGGCACATTCAGCATGCACCGCTCTTCAGAAAGTCATAATACAAATTGAGCCAACTGAGCTCTGCAGTGTCATAACACAAATTGAGCCAAAGAGCTCCAAGCCTTGAAGAAAAAGTGACATAACAAATAAGCTACTTGTCCCACAGGACAACGCAACAGTGAGAAAGTGAAAATAAGGATCTTGTAAATGTAGAACAGGAAAGCAGTGAAACAGTGGGAGACCAATTAATTTTAGAAGGCAACTGATGACATTTCAGAAATAATTAGAAAGAAAATTATGAGACGAGCAGAAGAAAATTGAAAAAGAGGAAACAAAAAGGGCAAATATATTAAATTGGAAGAGAACTCAAGGCCGAGAAAAAATATAGTGAAAAATGCTTTAAAAACTTGCTAAGGCCTTTTTCCTCGCAAATTATGTAGGATAAGGAGATAAAACATATTTACTCCAGCATCAGCTTATATAGAGTTAAAAATGGAAAAAAGAAAAAACAAAAAAACCCCACAGATAATGCCATACATAATGCTTTACAAAAAAAAGCAAGTCCTGACAAGAAAAAAAAATGCTGAAGGAACTTTTATTAACTTTATGGCTACATGGGTGTGTGAAGCAAGCATAAGCCATGAACTGTGAAACCACTTAGTATAATCATTTGGAGTGGCCAGGAGCAGTGCAGAGGAAGAGAGTGTGTGTCTGTGCACATGCGTGGGGGGCAAGGAGGCAAATCAGAAAGTGTCAGAGTGCTTACACCTTATCACAAAACTTTTTTTGATGCAGAAGTAATCCTTTGCACCAATCCACAGAAAGAGGTATCAACCAAGGATTTTGGATCTCAATTGACTCCTTTTTTCAAAGCTATTTTCTCCATAGATCTGAAGTGTTGGTCTGTAGCCCATTCTAATAGCTATGACAATGTGGCAATGCATGAGTCCTTCACTAAATGCACAAGCCCATCCCACTTCTACTGAGGTAAGTTGAAGGGTGTTGATGGAAGTGCTCTGAGAGTGGGAGATACTGTGGCTGAGTCTCCACACTCAGGCTGACTACAGATCTGCCCTTCTTTTTTTTAACCAGTGGAAAGAAGGAAAAGGCTTCAGGGCATTTCCAGGCTTCTAGTAGGCCTTCTAGTTCATTGATTCTTCCGATGGTGAAGGAGCAACAAATTTGTAACAACGATCTGAAAAACTCCAGAATACAGCTGTGTCTTATTCAAGGGTTAGGGTGTGATGTTGATCTCTGCTCTCCTGTCACAGTAGCCCTGATTTTATGTCACAAGCTTGTGAATGTTCATCCCACTTATCCCCCTTCCTCCTCCCTCCCCCTCCTTCTAGTCTTACCCAAATAATTCTTCTCTGATTTTTTCCTGTTTGGAAATGTCACCTAACATTAGTTCTTGCCCTATTATGTGCTGTGCATGTGTTGCCTCCTTATAGTCTCATTTCTTCATCTGAGAAGCAGTGTCCTTTTAGGCATGTATTGAATCTGTACTGAAGCCAGTCTGAAATGGAATTGAATACTTTCCCACTGAATATATAATAAATTCTAAAGAAAATATGTAAGACAGCATTATGAGGGAACAGCTCCAAACAGAGAACTTAAAGGAAGTTCAATAACAAGTTCAGCCACTGAGTGGTTTGCAGGAATATTACAATGGAGATGATAACATCTTTTCTGAGTGTCTGTAAAAGCTCTCTCGGAACGAGGCCTACTCCCACCATCTTCCAGACCTGTGATTGACTTAAGAGAAGACATTAGCAGAGAGGCTTATTTAGCTGGAGGTAATTGATTTAGCTTTCATAATAGAATTTATTTTCACAGGCCCTAGCAGTGGATAAAGTACTCACAGTCCATTCACAGAGAGAATGAGATTCAGAGAGAGAGGGGTGGGGGGAAGAACAAATAACATTCTTCAGTCCCTAGCTCACAGTGAAACAGAGAATGAAGCTCTTTGCTAATGATCCAAGGTAGTCTTTATTGGTAACATATGGACAATTAAATACCACCCTTTAGAGGATTTTTTTGCTATAAAAAAGTCAGGGAAAAAGTTTTGTTTATATTTTTGTTTTTCCCTCCCCACTTCAATTCACACCTGACCAGATAAATTTTTTCTCTAACACATGAAATTTTGGCCATCTATGGAACTAGGGGATATCTGAACAGATGACACAAATTTATGATTGCTAGTTTTTTAGCTTCTGAAGAATCAAGCAGGGTTTTTAAACTGAAACCAGTATCTGGTCTTATCTTAAACAACTTCCCTCCACTGCAGGAGCGGCAGACAACATTGGTATCTCTCCCCCTCTTTCCACCCTACTTTCTGTCTGTAGATGGCAAAGAATACTTCTGTGAAGTCCACAGTGGTGAGTTTAATTCATTAAAATGTTTTGGAGAGACAGATAAACCAGTTGTGTTGTTCATGTCAGATGCCAGGTCTGTGTAGATGCTAGCTCTGTAATGTGTATTAAAAGTAACTTCAGAGAATAAATATGATAACTTACAGCAAGAGGTGATGGCTCATTCAACCTTTCAATGAGCCAGAGACAGGCTCAGTGGACAAGCTCCCTCTGCAAGACGAAGTGGTCAAGCATGTGGTTTGCACACTGGTGGAAGCAGGGGTTAAATATGTGTTTGGTCTGTCAGAGTGTTTTGGGAGTTGAGCCCTGCTGTCAAGGTGCAGCAGAAAGGAGGAGGGCCCTGTGGTTTTGCAGTGAGCCCCCTGTCACATGTCTCCCTAGAGAGATATTGTCCATTCCAAAAGGATGTATATTGCTCCTGGGTGCATTTCTGGCCCTCCCTCAGGAGACAGCACCCAGGGAATTGTAGCTCATCAGAATCCCAGCACGTCACCAGGGAGCTCTGGGAGACAGCTGAATGGGACGAGCAGAGAACAGTGTCCAACAAAGGAGAACCTGTACCCTGCAGAGACCCATGGACAGGGTAAAGACTGCAGCCATCCAAAGGTGAGAGTGGGGTGAGACATGTGGGGTTGGAGCTTTGTGCACCCACCCTCTGGCCCATAGAAGGACACCCAAAGGAAGTGCAGGAATGCAACAGGATGGAGGGAAGATGACCCTGATCACTGTCAGTGCCTGCTAATCCAGGGTGGCCCATCTGCAGGGATGAGTATCAGTTGGAAGGTGCTGCAGATCCCAGGGGATATATAATCTCAAAATGGTTTAAGGATCGACTCTGTCCTTTTTGTGGTATCTCGCCTTTCTTAGTCAACAATCTGGATTCAAGCCAGGGTTCATGCTGGCAACACTCAGCAATCTCCATGAGACTCTCTCATCCTTTTTTTTCCTACTCTGCTGGCTGTTTGTCCCTCTTGCTCTAATAAAAACCCTGAAATGCAGCATTCAGATAATTTTGGATGCCTTCCAGATCCTGAACTTTCAAGTGCTCTGTAGTGTATTGAAGGCTTCACATTTTGTAGGAAAATTGAAAGTGCTCTGTCATCCAGCACCTTCCAACTCGTACTCATGAGTCCAGAAATAAAAGCACTGAATTCCAAGTCACTCAGTCCAAATATTGAAATCAATTTTGGCACTCAGTTACCTGTTAATTATGTCTGCAAATGAAATTAATCTACAGCTAAAAATATCATTTAATAAAGTGAAATAAGTTGAGTCAAAATTAAAACATTAAAATAGAAGCATTCATTTTTTCTATTTCCTTCACTAAAGCATTCTCCAAGCCTTTATCCTTCTACTGCAGCATTGTCAGACAATACTATGTTTTGTCAGACTTGACTGGAATTTGGACCTTCATATTAATAGAATGTTTCTCTCTATGTTAATGGAGAGAAAAAATTGAAGATTTACCTGCAAGTCAGAGGCAACAGCTCAAGCAGCTATTAGATTTAAAGGACCTAACTTTGATTTGGTTTTGGAACAGCAATTTCCAAGACTATCAATGACCCTATCAGTGGGTAGCTAATGACATAGAATATATTAATTTTTGTGAATATTTGTTTGATGGCTATTCTAAGATTTTTTTCATCCCCTTTCTCTGGACCCTGATGTTATATTCCCTGGATTTTGTTCTTTTGAGCAACCTTTTCTCTGTACCTTTGCCTGCTTTCAGGAACACCACCTCTCTTGGCCATGGTTAGCCTCCAGATCCTGGTTTGCCTCTAAGCATGACTGGCCTCTCCTCTGAGTTGCCAGTTTGTAAACCACAACCTTAAATATGTTCTAGAAGTTTATTCTCAGTAGTTGAAGTATTTTTCCATAATTATATCAATAACTTCACTAGCATATTGATTGTTTCTTTTACATGCTAAGCAGCAGGTACTCAGACACTTTAAGAACCCCACTGTAGTGGGGTTTGATTGCTTAGGGGACCTTGAAGGGACCTGACTTTCAAAAACTTCTGAGCACTAAACCTGTGAAATAAAGTATACCCTTGATATTCTTTCTCCCCTCCCCTGCCCTCCCCTCCTCTCCTCGAAAATGAGGTTCTAGATTTGCTATGCTAGATTTTGTGTCCCTAAACTACATGGTAAGAACCAAAATACTAATATTTATGTCTAAATCATTGCAAACCTAAAAAAAAAATATATATTTTTTTAATTATAGAAGATAGAAATTGTGGATGAATAAAAAGGTTGAATGCTTTTGATTTACATTTTACAAGGTCATTTTAGATATAGCTGAAACTGATTAAAATTTTAGGGAGAAAATAATTGTTTTGTTTTTAACACAGGGTAAATTCTGCTTTTACATGTGTTTTTGAAATTCTCCTGACCCAGCGTACTATTTTAACTGGTATTCTACATTGTATGCCACACATAGAAAGAACATGAACTGATTTGGGGTGTGGCAAAATGCAAACTCTTCTCTGTGTGAGTTGGCCCTGCATTGGCCAGAGCTTTGAAGCAGGTCTTCTTGTATCTCTTCCCTGAAATGAGCACATCAATACACCAGAAGAACTTTTTTAACTCTGAAGCTAGATTTTATGAAATTTCAAGCTGCAGGGAAACCCAGATGACTAGGTAAGAAGGCATGTGACACTTTCCTCCTTTATTCCCAGAAAAAACCTTTTTAAAGAACTGTGTAGAAATGTTAATGACAAAGATGAACAACTGCATACCCTTTACAGCATGCCCTATTTTCCCTTTTCTGCCATGGGAACATTTGCCCTTACTTCTTAAATGTGATTTGCTTCTCTGCTTAATTCTACAGAGTATTTCCAAAACAAATTTCTTTATTGCTTCTTCTGATTTAGACAATAAAGCATTTGACATTGCATCTGGAAATTGTATATACAGTAGCAAGAACACAAGTGAATTCACCCAAATGTGCAGACTTGTACTAATGATATTAGTCTGTGTTACATCCTGAACATCAAATATATCATAACTGAATTATGGGCAGACCTCTACACTGTTTGATTCCTGATATAATTCAGTTCCAAAGAGAATGGTTGCACAGAATGATGCAAAAAAGTAGTATCAATTTGCTGTAAAGAGTTTGTCTGCTAAAGGCAACTATTTCCATTAATGACTAGATCTTTTATTCAGAAAGGCAGCTTGCTTTCTGGAGTCCCCAGTGTTTTTCAGACAATCTAGGCAAAAAGTTTCTGAATTTCTCACTGTTCATATGAGGCAGTGTTTCCTGAAAGAGCTCAAGCCTTATTGCCTCATATTTGTGTTTGATAATTCACCCTCCTCAAGCTTTGTATGAAGCTCCAGTTACTCCTATTGATGCTTTCCTGGATTACTGTGTTTCATACTGGTGCTAGGAAATAGTTTGCTATCAGGGCTTTCAAACAGAACTGTAGAAATGGTACGAGAGAACTTCCTGGGGAGCAGGGACCCTCAGAAAGGGTTTGCTTTTTCTGTTACTCGGAGCCTGTGCAGATTCTCTGTCCCCTTTTTCAATTGCTGAATTCATAGTGACAGCTAAGTCAGGCAGGCTATTCACAGCTGTGACATGCCTTGACTATCTTGACTGTATGCCAGTTGAGAAAACACACACTATAAAAGCAAATATTTCTCTGTTGGATAAATGTCTGTATCCAAAAAGGGTGTTATGAAGCTGATCTTTGTCAAAAGATTCTTCCAGTGAAAAACTGAAAGGCAACTGCTGTGTGGCACCCCTCTGGCAACAGTGAGCATCCCAGGGAAATTCTGATTTCCCGCAGGTCTTCCAAATTCCCCGTTTTCTTCTCTGTTTCATAAAAACAAAGGGTTTAGGTAAGCACTTGCAGCAGGATCACATCCTACTTGATATCCTTAAAGGAAGGGCATTATAGAAACTCTTAACTGTTTTTCTAGTAGGTAAAGAGAGAGGTAAAGCTGCAGGGTTCAAATCCACACATATTTCAGATGTCAGGCTCTGCACCTAGTATTTTGTTCATGTTCAAACTGTACTTATCTAACATATTGTTATATCCAAGTATGCTAAACTGTAGTATTGTTATTGTAAAATCATAGCAGGGGATGCCAGAGGGGGAGGGAGAGGGCAGGAATCTGTTTAAGAATAGCTCATCCTTCTGGCAAACAATGGTTTGGCACACTTTCTAATACAGTGGAGATTTTCAGTTTTCTTTAAGAGTACATACTTATTTAACCTGCTTCTATGTAAACTGACAGTAGCCTTGAAACTGTATCTAAAGCAAATCATTTAACTGTAGGCATTTGGGACATAGAAAATCAGTGATAATATTTCTTTAGAAGCTGGGGGGGGGAATTTCCGTCTTAGTAGGAAAGCGATCCTTGATGTTTAGTGATAACAAAAAAGAGAAATGTTTTTAAAAATACACATGCTGTTTTGAAATGTAAGCAGGAAAAATCAGTCTTTCATTAGGAATGACAAAATATTACTAAAATTATGAATCACTCTATCACTATACATTGAAAATCTTACATTTATAATGAGAAGAGAATATTGCATTGCCCATTCTCTCTTAACCTAGTCCAAAACTTTAAGTAGGCATGACATTAAGGTGATATTTCTCATCAGTGGCTTTCATAGTGCTGAAAAAAACCACTGATGAAAATTTTTCTTAAATTTTTTCATCCAGTTCAGATTTTCTTGGGTTGGGCCATTGCTGTGTCTCCTGAAGATAAGATTTATTTTATCTGCTTGAGCTCTCCAGTGATTCAAGAGAAACTGCAGAGATTTGTGCTGTTATTGTAAGTGCATGAACTATGAAAAAGCTTTCAGTCACAAAGGCAGACATAAGAATCTGTGTAGAAAAGTTGCAAAGAATCATCTTCAGATTCGAGCTACTTCACTGCAAGCTTTGGAAAACTGTTAGTCTTTCTTTATTGAATATTGTTTACATCTTTTGAAGCAGTTGTTGATTTCTAGACCCTCATGATCTGGGTTTGTATTGGGATTCCTCACGTTGCTGAGTGTGAAATGAGGCCTTGATGAACAGAGGCCTGAATGCCTAGCTGCTCCTTTGATTACAGCTACTGGTGCCACAGTTCCTCCAGCTGTAAATACCTCATTTGATGATACTTCTTACACTTCATTTTAAGGACTTCTGCAGTGTCCATGAAAATTCACTTTATTTAAATATTTCTTGCTGCAGGTTTAAAAGCTGAAAATTTCTTTTATTTTCTCTCGTTGATAATACTTATTGGTACCTGTAACCACTAGTATTGACTACAATTGGTGGATGTAGGGAGAACGAAATACTGCTTTAGCTGTCCTTTCTGTTTAAACCTGAAGTTACCAAAACTGCAGAAATGCTTTCAGATATGAAGCAAATACAGGATATGGAATGCAGCTCACCTGAACTCATCAGTTTGTGCCAGATGTTGAAACTTAAGCTGGTTATTTAGAATCCTAGATACCTCCAGAGGAGAAGTCCTAACATCTAGCTGAGAAAAGAAAGAATGACTCTTTGGCTGTATCAGTTTTTCCTTCACTGACTACATAGGATGACTAAGTGGCCATCTTAGACAGTATCTAACTTTTAAATGATAATTTTAGATGAACTTAATCCTACCCTGGCAGACAATACTGAAATCAATAGGTTAGTTGTTTTTCAGTTGTGTGTCCGTCCGTCGTGTCTGTGTCCCGTCCCCCCCCTTCATTAGTATAAATGAATACTGACCTTTTTTTTTTTCTTTAACTTCAGAATTGTGATATTTTCTGGACACCAGTTATTTTTTAACCAGCATTTTAAGAAGGGACACATGGAATAAAATCCAAAATTACAGTTTGTATACAAACTTGGTATACTTGCCTTGGTATAAAGGCAACTGGCTACAGAATTCTCACTACCACCTCTAAAATACAAAATCATGCATACTTAGCTAAAACTAAGTGAATACTAATAATGACAATGCTAGGTAGAAATGCATCTGGTAAAAATGTATCAAATATGCAGTTAGGAAGAGGATGTATAAATTATTTAATAATATTTTCTAAGCCAAGTGCAACCTTTGAAGAAGTGATGACTATTTCATAATCCACAATAACATCTAACTAAAATCTGTAGCTTGGTTACACAGCTATCATTTTGACTGAAATAAAGTAAGTTATTTATTTTAGATTTAATTTTACTTCAAGTTTCTCTGAAAGCAGCACAGAGCAACATCAATAACAAATCAAGTTATGGTTAAAAATGTATGTACTTTCTCCATACCTAGAAAATGAATGCATCAGTAATTTTAAAGGTGTCCCCCCGCAATGTTTTTATTATCCCCAACTGTGAAGAAATTTTGCAGTAGATCTACATATGGAAAGCTACTTACATATATTGCTAGACTCAGCCACATCTACAAGGGTGAGGAAACTGCAGTGCTGGATTTCCAGCTCTATCTTAAATAATGCTCCAGTACTCAGTTCTGTTAGGGACAGCTGTGAGCTTGGCACAAGTAGTGAAGATGAAAACTTCATTTCACAAAAAGCTGTGGCAAATATTCTGTAAATTTCACCAGTGAAAGACTTCACCTGTGGTTTTCAATACACTGTGACTCATATTTTCAGTGGAAAGAAATATCCATAACTTAGTGAAATTTTGTCCCAGCTGGGAAACTACCCTAATCAGACCATATTATGCCTAACTTTTCTAAAGGACAGTGCTTGCAAACTCTGACATCACTTTGTTGATTTTAATGACTTGTAAATTATATTGGCTTACATCCCAAAAGAGTTCCTGGAAGAGTTCTCTGAAATGCTGATGAGCACTACTCGTCTGAGTGGGAAAACTGATAGTGTTTTGCTCTGCTCCCCCATACACATGAAGACTCTAGGTCTGAGATTTTAGCTCACTGGGAACACAGAAATTAATTATAAGGCAGTCACCTGCTAGATACATTTGTGTATATATTCCAGTTCTGAGTTCAAGACTATTTAATGCAGTACATTAAATACATATTCAGTGCTTATTGATATGAGAAAGCCCAATTCACAACACAGAATTCACAATGTGGAGCTTCAATTTTTTCTTATTTCTATTGACAATGGTGGTGAAAACCTGACATAACATGCAAAAGTTGAGTGGAATAAAAAAGAAAGTGTTTCAGTGAAGAAGACAAAAAAAAGGTTCAAAAATACCTGCTTCACAACAACTTATTACAATCTATCAAATATATAAAGCAAGTAAGCGTACGAAATTTTTGTAAAAAGATCTGAAAAATAATCAGGTTCTTATTTGGCTTAAAATCAGAATTAAATCATCATATTAAAATAAGCCATTTTCAAGTGGAATAATTTTCATTGAGTAACTGCAGAGGAAACTGCACAGGCAAGACTGACTGCACACAGGACGCTGACAAATGCACAGTTTAAACAAATTTTATGGAAAATAATGAAAATAAATAGAGTAAACTTTCTGTCACTTTTAATAGTGGTATGAAGGGGAAAAGAATTCAGAGATAAACCCATTTTAGTTGTTGATGTTTTCCTTTCCAATTCAGTAGGAACTGCAGAGTAATTTTCTCACTGGATTTATCTCACCTGTGTCAAATTTAAGCAAATTCAGATTATTATCTTCCACAGTTTCCAATATCCTATCCAGTTAATGTGACAGAGTTTGCAAATGATAATCAAAATGTCTGACCTCAAGTGGTGTTTTTACTGCTTCTTATTCCATGAGCTACAGTAAGCACAATTAAATAGAAGTGTGAAATAACAGTAAGATGCACTTACTGGGATGAAGGGCTAGGTAATAAGGAAAAACTGGTAGGTTTCTTTGCCTCTGACTCTCTGCAATATGTTCCTTACTCTGTGTGAGGCAATTGTTGTTTCTCTTACTAGAGAACACCATGGAACGATCTAAATGAGGAAACTGGTTTCTCCCCCAAATCAGAAAAGATCCAAGTTGGAACACTAAAGTCATAGACATCCTATGTATTTGTTTAGTTTATGAGGATTTTGGAACTGGCAAGCAGAAAATCAGTTTCATTATCTAGTTGATTAGATGTGTAAATAAGCACATATTCACAGCAGGAAAGGTAGATATTGTTCAAAAACAGTGGTCCTTTATTACTCCTTCTGTAACAGAAAATGGATTTTATTGCTTTTCACACATACAAAATTTTTTTTAGTATGTTTCTCCTGTGAATTTTAAGCTTGGGAAGAACTTAATAAATGTTACAAAATTTTGAAATCTTCCATTTCAAGAGACAGAAATGCTTCTTTGATAATGCTTTATACAAGCACAGCTTTTGAAACTAGTTTTATATTGCCCCTTGTTCCAAATCAGTAGACTTTGAACTTTCATGTTTATTCTGTGATAGATATTCTGACATAACAATTTACTTATGTCTCATTTGAAGTGGTTTACAGCCATGCAACTACCATGACAATATAAGATGAGGGACAGAACATGCTATGTTTGGCAGTGCTAACTGGGAAGCTGCAATGTAATCAGCCCCCCTTTCTGCACACACTGTTGTACCATCTTTGCTAATTACTGGTACTACTCTTTACATGGTAAGAAAATGAAAAACAGTCTGTCATGTAATATCTACTCAGCTAATGAACAAAATGGAAATTGTAGTAATAAGACATCTGTCTGAAATTTCTGCTTCTTTATTGACAACATACGGCAGATATTTCAAAGGGCAACAGGGAACCTGTGCACACACTTTTTGTTGCCTAAGCTTTGCTTTGAGATTTAACTGGATTCTTTTATGGGCTAGAATATGCTAATCAGAGAGATGGACTGAGGAAAGAAAAAAATAGGAGGGCACAGAATGGAAAGATCTGATGAATGAGATGTTGTGCCAGCATGAATTAGTAATAGAGCACAGTATCTAAAAATGGGGAAATGGGTACAATGAAACTGAATTTCTGAAGAGAAAATACCACTTTAAAAACAAAATGGGTATTGACAGTTAAAATGAAAGTTTCTGTCTGTCATGAAATCTGCACTATGCAACATACATATTCCTATAGTATAAAGATTGGACAATGAATAAACTGTATTTTTGCCAGCTTACTTGCAGACCTGTGAGTTGCTGATACTGACTATCTGAAATTGAGGTGTTGCAGGTGGCTGCATGCAGACAAAATACAGGTGCCTTTGTACTGAAAAGTATACAATCTAAATAGCACTCTCTCAATAAAGAAAACATGGTTACACTCTTCCAGCATAATTTGAACAAAAATTGTTCAACCTTGAATATTTCTTGTGGAGCTTTTTCATTTCAGGATTATGTGCTACTAAAATGGACAGGTATGCGATATAATACAGAGTAGCTGCAGAACTCTGTACACTTCCTTGATATCCCGGTAAGAAATACTTGCTACTTGTTGAGATACAGATTTGCATGTCCCCCTAGCACGTTAAGCACAGATAACTGACAGTTGCTTAGTCACCCAGGTATTTCTCTTAACATTTTTGCCTAGGATTTTCTTTAGTCATTCAAGTGATCAAAAGAATCAGCTGAGGGGGAAGAAATTCAGTTAAGATCAGTTTAGCTTTGGAGAAAGCAAACTGAATTCTGGGAGAGACACTGGACATAACGAGATTGGGTAAATGTAGTAGTAAATTTCACAAAAGGCCTAACTTCTTTCTCTAATACCAGGGGAAAGCTTAGACAGCAGCTGCTGTTATAGCATTACACTTACTTAAGATAAGGTAAGTAAGCGGCCTTTAGACACATTACAGCCATGTTGCACACCCCTAGAAAGTAAAAATCCAAACTCCTGTTTACTTCAGAAAAATCTTTCTAAATTAATACTTTGAAAGATAACAAGAAATTGTTGATTGCCAACATTTTGAATCTGATTTAGCTGTGAACTTTCAGTGAAAGCAAGATCTCAGCCCTTACTCCATATGCACATTCCTACCCCGATGTTGGCAGTTAGTCTGGGGTTTATGAACCTCTTGAGTGAACTGGATTAGCAAGGAAATCCAATCAAAATCTGCTCCTTTGGTTCCATGGGTTAGTTTTCCATTGCATGGTTTAAAATGACCTTCATTTAACCAATTTATTCTACTGTCGTGTAATGTTTAATAGAATGCAAAACAGAACATCCATCCTGGTTAAACAACACAAGATTATTTCTGTGTGCTTATACTGTTTTAATTGAATTGAATTAAATTAAAAGGATCCTCTCTCAGGACTAGAGGACCTTGTCCCACACATTTATAAAAATCTTCTGAATTATTTGTTTCATACTCTTCTAAGTGCACTTTTAAGTCACTCGATTGTGCTGTATACCTTTCCCTTTCTAATAGTAGATTCTCACCTGGCAGTGACTGACTCCAACCCATACTACCTTCCAGTAGCCGAATCTCCAAGACAACATCTGCTTTCTGCATCATGCCTTTTAACACATCTGGTAGGTGTGAGCTTAGGTAGTCTTTTAGTACAGTTTCTTATACAGCTGCTATCAGAATTGCAAACGAAAGCGCTCTCAAACTCACAGTTAGCTTTCCTTTGACCACAGTGGAGTTTTGATAAAAGAACTGCCACAGAATTTGCTTTGCAGAGTATTTTTTCTGTCTACTGAGCATTCTGGGTACACCTGAATGAAATTCTAAGGTTCAACTTGGTTTGCCATAATATCCCAAACCAAACCAAAAAACTGTTGAGTATCACAGAAAACTTTTGCAATTTAGCTTTCAACAGATTTTGTGCCCTTCATCCTCTTTTTACCTCCAGATTGAAAGAGCTAAAAATTTTGTTTAAATGACTTTTCCTATTCCCATTGTTTTTCTGGTATCTTTCACTTTTGCAAGAAAAATCAAACCAAATCTAAACAGAAAAAGTTGAAGTTAAACAAAACATTCTTTTTCTTTCACTAAAATAAATCTCTTTATTTTCTCAATTTTAAAATTAAAACCTAAACCATTTTCAGTTCTCTTTTTTTCTTGTTAGAATTGAGAATAAAGTGAGATTTCGTAAGTCACACAGCTCGAGGGTTAAGTAATTTCTTGTGAAGGTTTTATGTTCATTAGGAGACATTAGTTCCCTACTGTATGTTAATCCTTCTCCTGTCACTTCTGTGAAAGAAAATCTCTCATCTTCAATCTTCCTAGGACAGTATGCTAATCTCTCTATCATCAGCCCTACATACCACATGCTGTACACTTGCAAATGTGTTTCTGAGCTAGCTACAGCTGTAGTTAAGACATGTGCATTCAGTCAACAGAGGAAAGGCTTTATTCTCAAAATACAGTCTTTTTTCTTCAGTTGAAGCCTTTTTTGACCTATCTTACTTTGCTTTGAAGTTTTTTAATTGTTAACAGTGAAGTAAGTATAAAAGGTATATGAATTTACTGCCCTCTAGATAAATGTTTAAAAGTATAGATGAGTTTGGATGTTCAGCTACCTTGATGACTGGCTGCTTTAAAAATACTAAAATGAATGAGCAGACTTTTTTGGCAGAGTTCCAGTAATGTCTTTATCCAGCTTGGCCATAGGTTAAGCAAAAATACCTATTTGATAGCAGACTTCAGTTTGCCCAGTCCAATGCACCTCCTCAGGTGTTTTGGAGAAATAAAAATCTGAATAACTGCAAGTCAAGAGATTGGCCATTAGCAGAACAAGGGAGCTTGCAAATGATATGAGATGCAGATAACAGAAGATGCAGGTAATAGAAATCTGGGAAGAAATCACAGATTACAGGATCATCCGATTTGTTAGCATTAGAGTCAAGAGACAGCAAGAGTACCTGAAAAATTATTGGAAGAAGAGAGGATAGAACATCTAATTGTAGTTTTTCAAAACTCAAAGGAAGAGTGGAGTAAGCTGTTTGGGGTTTTTTTTTGTTCATTTGTTTTGGCAGGTGGAGGGGGCGAGAGGGAATAGGTTCATTTTTTTATAAGCCTTTTCATCAGTCTCTTGACAGCATACCTTCAACATTTTGATATTTTCCGCAGATTTTTGAAAAGTTTGCAATTATCACGTTCCATTTCCATACTAGAAATTTATTCAACCTATAAAAATAGAAATGAATTTGTAGAGGCTGCCCGCCTCTACTGGCCATTCCATGAAATCAATCCAGCTATGGTTCCTTGTCTAGTGGGTACTATGGGGTGTTTTTTTACATTGGTTTCAGAGTTGTGATGGGGTTTTAAAACAGCACTGTTTAAAAGCTGTACTTCTCTTCCCACCCCACCACCCCCACCCTGCCACCCCTACCCCACCCACTCCCCTCCCCCCCCCCAAAAAAAAAAAAAATCAGAAAAAATCTGGAGGGGGGAAGTTCTCTCAGAAACTCAACCTGGGTGGCCATTCTACTTTTATGTGGCATAGATAAAATTCAGCTTCAAAGTAGGTTGTTCATTTAAATGAAGTATCTTGCCTCAACTGCTACTCTGATATTAATATCTTTTTCCCCTGTCCACCTCTTTTACCTTTTATCAGAGGATACATATTTTTCTGTGAAATTCACAGAATTTTTCAGATCTTTCTGGCAAGCCAAACCTCCGATTCTATTGTAAAGATTAGATGGAAGGCCATATTATTCTCTCTGCTTCAACAAAAATGAGGTTTAGTGAGATGGGGTAAGGAAAAAAGCTTTTCTTTTTATGTTTCTAATCAGCTTAGCTATGGAATATTTTTTAAGGCAACCAAGTGCCAATATGAGAAGCAAGGGCTGAGTTGTGTGGTTAATTTAAATTTTAAAATAGGCAGAAATCTCCAGGATATTATCAGTGAATTTTGTTCATATGGAAAGGTCTGAACTACTGCCCTCTTCCTTCCTCTGTGTCTCACGGCTGTATCTATGCCATTTCTCTTTGCAGAAATGGGTCTCTGAAATGATCTTTCCAAGGCCGTTAGGTCAAGTTCATTCCTTGTGTAATGTTCTCCTCAGTGGCAGTTCTTCAGCTGAAATACAGGTTGGACTGAGTGCTCTGTGTTTAATAAGCATCTTTGTGGCACAGTTTGCAAAGTGATTTACTGCCTGAGATGATTGCTGTAATGTGTGCTTTGTTCACTAACGACTCAGTTGTGTTTTAACCCTGCTTAGTCTTATAATGGATGAAAGCTTGATCCCCTTATATCCACCTGAAGATGCATGTTAGAGAGCTGCTAGAGTTACGTGAGTGTAAGGGAGCTTTTCTCAATGCTATTTTAGGAGAAGAGACAGTGAAGATCTGGTCCCTTTTTCAAAGCAGAGGTGGCAGAACACAGATAGATGGGTCTGGAACACACCAGGAAGTTTGAACCAGTCATTTATCCATGGCATTTTATAAACCTTTGGATGGCAAATAACATGGTCTTACAAAAACACAGATCCACTGCTGGTCTCCTTGAAGTCAACAGGGATTTTTTCTATGGACTTTAAATAGTCCAAGATTACACCAGTGTTATTTTATGTTTTGGAGTTACTCGAAGGGAAAAAAGTGTTCTTTCTTATGTTCTTTGTGCTTTCTCCAATAAGAAAAAGTAATATGCTGAAAAGAATTGCAGCTCTTATGGCATAAACGAGAAGCAAGCAAGAATGAACAAAAGAAAAAGGAACTGCAATTTTCAGTGTCCTTGTCTTTTCTAAGAAGCAAAACTGTCTTCATACAATGCTGTCCTTGCTCACTGAAGATAGCTCTCGTTAGTTTTTGTAGCTGAGTATCTTAGAACTTCTTCATAGTGTATTTTATTTCACGTACTTTGTTAGCAAAGCAAGAAATTTTGTTCAAACTTAGAATACTAGAGATGATAAACATATTTTGTAATTAATTTATACACTAACAGTCTGAGAACGAGTGACATTTACAGATCTAATGTGTATAATACTTTGCTTTGGGAGGTAACCCATCACTTCTCTTTTGTTTCTTTTGTCCTATTTTTTCCTTTAAAATGATTGATGGAGTCTCATAACTGAGAAGCAAAGAATTTTTCTCTATTCTTAGTGTCTTGCAAAAGCACTTTTTCTTTGAAAAGCTTTGTATTCTATGCAGTAAAGAGTGTAATTCTTTTAAGTTTTCAGATGTGATTTCCCTACCTTGCAGAATACCTTTATATGTTACTTTGTGCCTTTATCTTTTTCCTCTCTGCTTTCAGTTATCATGACTTTAGAGTTATTAGAACTCTGCAATTCCTTCTCATATTTTCTTGAAAATAACATCTATCTTAATAGCATAGTATAAGTGTGTGTCTGTAGTGCAAGAAACACCACTGATTTGTAATACAGCTATTAACAGCATCCTAAAAAGCCACTTGGAAGAATGAACTTTCTGCATTGTTTCAGAAGGATTTATTAGTAATTCTCTAGTATGTGGAAGTGGGCTTTTTATTCTTTAACTAAAAAGCATTCTTTTAATAATAAGGTTAAAAATAGTTACTTCAAACTCTGTCATTTGAACTTTCCTGCTGCACATACACTTTGAGTTACCTTCTCTTAAGTCCCAGAGTAATGTTCAAACTTCACAGATGTAATTCCAATATTTACTCGCAACTCAAAAATTATGTGAATTGGGCATTAATTAATAGAATGTCTTTTCCCAGAGTTGGAGAGACAGCAGTAAAGGATTTCAGTCATGTCTATTCAACTTCCTCTCTTCCACATTGGGAGAACGGGAATGGGAGGCTGTATTGACAATGACAGGTGACAATCAGGGGGCTGACAAGTCTATACTGACCTTAATGGTTCTCTCTGGATACTACTGGCTGTAAGACACTATTAAGTGGTGTAAGAAGCCCTGTAGGTACAGGACTGGAACACCTTTTCTACAAGCTAACATTAGAGGATTGCACCTCTTCTTTGTGATCCTTCACACAGTCAGTCACTTAGTTGCTGCTTCTTTTCCTCTGTTCCAATTTTCTTTCCCAATGACTGAAGTGGCAAGCCAAATGGATGTTCACTGGCTGTGGTTCAACACAGGTAACACAGAAATTAATCCTAAAAGTCGTTTACTATTATCAAAAGATGTATGAGCACATACCAAGTAAATGGTCCATGCCTCAGTAATTATATGGAAAAGAATATGTAGATACATATCATGGATTTCATTAAACAACAAAGCAATTTCTCCTTTCCGCTTCTTGAGTCCAAACCAGATTCTGAGCAGATGCATTATGTTATCTTTACTACACATAAGTCTTTAAATAATTTATATTCCATTTTGCAATACTAGTGAGGTCTTCTGTTGGGAGTTGCTTAAATATAAATAAAGATACATTGTGACATTCTTCCTCCTCCATCCTTTTATAATAAAAGCAGTAATCAAGCTTGGGGCAACTTAGCAGCAATTAAAGCTTACCTTCCCGAGACAAATCTAAATGCACATGAAAATTAGGTGTGGCCCTTAGGTTATGACAGTTTAATAGTACAGCCCATTATTGTGCTTAAAGGTGGCCTATTTACACTCATTATTTGTCTTTTCTAACCTGACATCGTTTTTATGTAACTTACTCTTTCTCTGTGGCATGGTTCCATGGATTTTCATGCTGATTCCATTTTCTTGCCTACAGTGACGAATCTTTTAGTTGCTCCAGACCAATTTTCAGTAAATTTTCATAGTACTGTGCATCCATTTCCCTACAGATACTGGACATCATTAACAGGTTTGCTGATGGCTAAATTCTGAATAGTGGGTATAGCAAGTGTTCAAATGGAGTGACAGCATAATGCACTACCACACCGCATACCAACATGTCCACGTAGGTAAGTATTTTAGCCTATCATCACTGTTTGCCTATATATTTACTGAAATCATGTATGCTTTTTATACTGTGTGTAACTTGTAAATGAGCTACATGCATTTCTTCATTGTAGTACACTCTATGCTAACCTTAAAAGCTTTGACTGACTTGCCTAAATAGACTGTAAGAACTCTGAGGGTCAGTTTTCCCTCCCTGTCATAGAGGATTCAAAGTGCTTCCCTGCTACACACATATATCTTATGGAGTACAGAATTACCTCAGAAGATATTTACTCCCAAGGTCACTAAACTTTATGCTGCCACTTGTGTCTAGTATCGCTACTGTAGTTCTTAAAAAACAATTTTATTCTCAACTGGGACATCAGCAGTAGCAACTGATGTAACCATCTGCCTATCTCAGGGTCACTTTTTGGGGGCCTCTTTTTGCCGTCTGAAGACTGCCATATAAAACTTCTTCAAGGTATAAAGCTGTCATTTATCGAGTATCGCACACAAACGATAGCTAACATTAACAAACCCCTAGGCTAAGCACTAACATACTTATCACCATAAGACAACCAATGTCTTTGCTAGCAGGCAGTAGTTAATCTAGTAAGAAAGGGTTGGCATCTGCTGCTCCCTGAAATGGGGCTTTAGAGTTGTATTTGGTGTGGCTGAGATGGAGTTTATTTTCCCCATAGCAGCCCTCATAGTTCTCTGCTTTGTATTGGTAGCTAGAAAGGATTGGTAACACTCCAGTGTTTTGGCTACTGCTGAGCAGTGCTCGCACAGCATCAAGACTGTCTCTCCAACATTTCCCCCTCACCAGTAGGCTGGGGGTGGGCAAGATCTTGGAAGGGGACATAGCCAGGACAGCTGACCCAAACTGACCAAAGGGATATTCCATACCATATGACGTCTGCCCAGCAATAAAAGTTAAGAGAAAGACAGAGGAGGGGAGGGACACATTTGTTATTTATGACGTTCGTCTTCTGGAGCAACTGCCATGTGCACTGAAGCCCTGCTTCCCAGGAAGTGGCTGGACATCACCTGCTGATGGGAAGTAGGGAATAAATCTTTTGTTTTCCCTTGCTTCTCTGCGCAACATTTGCTTTTGCTATATTAAACTGCCTTTATCTTGACTCACGAGTTTTTTTCTTATTTTTTCCCCTGTGTCCTGCTGAGGAGGGGAGCGGTAGAGCGGCTTGGTGGCACCTGGCGTCCAGCCAAGGTCAACCCACCACAAGAGTCATGGAGTTGTCTTATACTACTGTTTTTTTCTGTAGCATTTTGTACCATTCCATATTGTTTTCGGTTGTATTTTTTTTCTCTTGAATCCTTGTGTTAACACCTATTCCTTACTCAACAGTCTTACTTCTGTCTACTATATTTTGCATGGTGCTACTCAAATGTACTTTCTCACAATTTCTCTGATCACAAAACAGTTGCGTCAGAAGCCTTAGCTATGGTTATGCAGTTGTGCCATACTAAAGTTAGGCCTTGGGTCACAGACAGCTGAACTGCAAGACAGGCAACAAGGTTGTATTAACCCCAAGTATTAGGAGCTCATCTGACTAGCTGTATGAATCCCTTCGCCAGGGTTACCCATCTCTGGTAGCAGCACTTATGTGCCTAGAGTAGGGCACTGCAGACTAATTTCTCTCCACCTAACTTTTGGGCATTTTTTTTTTCTGTTGGACCCCTATATCTGTGACGCAATGCATGACTGAATCCTCTGAAGCAGCTGAAAAGAATTTTTAAATATTCCTGAGAATAATTATCCCCCTTGATTTGTTTTCTTTCTGCCTACACAATTTGTAATAACATCGGACCCTCTTAAAAGAAATATCTCTTTTGGGCTTAAATTTGCTGTCCTGTTAAGGGCAAACACAATTTACGTAAACACTGATTTTGATGAAGTTCCCAACAAGAAAGTTTTTGAAACCTAGCTGGGGTTTCTGGTCACTTTCAGAAATAAGAATGATTAAAACATTTAGAAAATTGGATCACTTCAAAACAAAAATCTACCGGACACAATTTCAGTGTGGAAGAATGACATATTTTGTCACCTCAAATTTTCTCACAGAATGAAATTGTCATTCTCCAGCCAGCTCTAGCCCGTAATACTTCACTAGAATAAAAAATTGTTTAATATTGCAAGGAAATATGTTTTCCTCTGGAAAATCTATATAAAACTTTCTGGAAATTCCCTGCATTTCCTTCCATCTTTCTTCTTTTAAAAGTTCGTTTGTGTGCTGGGTTGACCCTGGCTGGATGCCAGGTGCCCACCAAAGCCATTCTATCACTCCTCCTCTTCAGCTGGACAGGGGAGAGAAAATATGACAAAAAGCTCGTGGGCTGAGATAAGGACAGGGAGAGATCATTCACCAATTACCATCACGGGCAAAACAGACTCGACTTGGGGAAATTAGTTTAAATTATTGCCAATCAAATCAGAGTAGGATAATGAGAAATAAAACCAAATCTTAAAAACACCTTCCCCCCACCCTCCCTTCTTCCTGGGCTCAACTTCACTCCTGATTTTCTTTGACTCCTCCCCTCGAGTGGCACAGGGGGACGAGGAATGGGGGTTGCAGCCAGTTCATCACAGATTGTCCTTCAGGAACAGACTGCTCCGCCATGGGTCCCCCATGGGGTCACCAGTCCTGCCAGGAAACCTGCTCCAGCGTGGGCTCCTCTCTCCATGGGTCCACAGGTCCTGCCAGGAGCCTGCTCCAGTGCAGGCTTCCCATGGGGTCACAGCCTCCTTCGGTCACATCCACCTGCTCTGGCATGGTGTCCTCCATGGGCTGCAGGTGGATATCTGCTCCACCGTGGACCTCCATGAGCTGCAGGGGACAGCCTGCCTCACCATGGTCTTCACCATGGGCTGCAGGGGAATCTCTGCTCCAGTGCCTGGAGCACCTCCTCCCCCTCCTTCTTCACTGACCTTGGTGTCTGCAGGGCTGTTTCTCTCACATATTCTCACTCCTCTCTCCCAGCTGCAATTGCTCAGGTTTGTTTTTTTTTTCCCCACTTCTTAAATAAGTTGTCACAGAGGCGCTACCACCATTGCTGATGGCTCGGCCTTTGCCAACAGCGGGTTTGTCTTGGAGCCAGCTGGCATTTGCTGTATTGAACATAGGGGAAGCTTCCAGCAGCTTCTCACAAAAGCCACCCCCGTAGCCCCCCCCGCTACCAAAACCTTGCCACGCAAACCCAATACAGTTTGAAAGACTGTCGCAGGTAATTTATTCCTTCTCTTTTTATAGTGTTTAGGCACCTTCAAATTTAGCATAGTTATCCACACTGCCCCTCCACAAAGAGGAAAAGTGAGTTTGAAAGCAGTTGCACAAAATATCTACAAAGAAATTGCAATGGCTTGGTCCTGTTACACTTTCACAACTACCTGTTATGCAAACCATTGTTAATTCATTATTTCTTTCTACATGTTTATCAGTCTGTCTCCACGCTGCTGTGATGTCTCTCTTTACATAGATTAGAAGCTATTCAGAAAAAGACTGTCTTCCAGTTTTTACTTCTACATTGGGGATCGTCTGTGTCTATGACATACCCACAACTATGTTAAGCATGAATAATGATGATATTTAACTAGACCGGTACTTCTGTGGATTCCCATTATCTCAAATTCTGCTCTGAAGTGGTATTCACAGATGGATTCAGAGATTTGTTTGTCAGGTCCTCAACAAGCTGAAGGAACTGGATGACAGGGATCCCATGAACTTCAGCAAACACAAATGCAAAGACCTGTACCTCAGACAGAACATCTCTGTGAAGTCTGAGGACCCAGACGGTAGGTAGTATCTATGCAAAAGAGAATCTGAGAGCTTTGGGGGATGAATGGAACATGAATAAGCAATGTTTCCTTGCAGCAGTGAAATTTAATCACATATTGGGCTGTAAGAACAAGTAAATAGTCACATGGACAAGGACTGTCATTTCTTCCCTTCATTCAACACTCATAAAGCTACACTTAGAGTATAGTTTCTAGCTTTGCATGTGTAGCAGAAGAAAAATGTTGATAAAACTGGAGTGGGCTCAGCAGAGTGACACCAGTATGGTCAGCAGGCTAGAGCACATGACATACAAGAAACTTCTATGGGAACTGTATTTGTTTAGCCTGGAAAACAGAAGGCTATGGATATCTCATTATAGTTTTTCACTACCCAAAGGGAGGGCTGCAGGCAGGGACCCAGACTCTACTCAGATCCATACAACAAAAGGAAAAGAGGTCAAAAGACCAGAAGTTACAAAAGGGGAAATTCCAACTGGACACGAGGAAAGAAGTTTTTGCAATGAGAAGCACTGGAAGAGGGGCCCACAGAGTGTTTGGAACCTTTTTCCTTAGAGATTTTCAAAATTCACCTGGACAAGGCCCTGAGCAACCACATCTAAGTTTGAATTTAGTGCTCTTTATGCAAGGGGTTCAACTATACAACATCCAGAGATGTCTTCCAACCTAAATTATACTATGATCCTTATGAGGACTCGGTGATCTGTGATGCCTACCTATAGATGCCAATATGTATTCCTTAATCACAAGACTTAGCATCATGTATGAACTTCAGTGATATTGTCTAATTCTCAGCCATGACATCCGTAAAATCATATGAAAAGAAGACTGGCTAATCAACTTGTGGATTTCAGGAAAACACCAATTTCCTGGGGAAGTATTTTGTGTAGGGCACAAAGTTGCAGGACCAGCCATGGTGGAATAAAGATATGCAGTTCAGAGACAGCAGGGTAAAAAGAAAAAAAACAGGTGGAATAAGGATAGTACGGAAAGTGATCTGTGGACTACTGGGAGTTTGAATATCCTCAGAAAATAATTCATAGAGGCCCAGACACAGCAGTGTAGGCTTGTTCTTCCAGTTGGATAAGACTACAGAGAAAGGTAAATCATTTAGTCAGGAGAATTTGCAAGTGATTGACATTTTATGAACACAAGTAATTAGAGAGTAGGAGACAAAGAGGATCCTAGGAATGCTTAGAGTCTGAATTTCTCTGGTTGATGGTATTCCAAAGTAAAAAATTCACTCAGGTTTGGAATGAAACCCCATTCTTTGAACAAACATTTCTGAAGATACATCTAAAATAACTTACTGTTTGATACTGTGAAAGTATTTTGGAAGTCATATGAAGTTAGACAAAGCAGTTAGACAAAGTGCAGACATACGGTTCCATGTGGTTGCAAGCCTGACTCTAATGCAATTGAAGATGTGCATTGTTGTTTTATTAGAATATAAAAAGAATACCACTACCCTTTTGATCTCTGGTAGCTCTGAAATCAGTATCTACAATGCTTGTTTTACAAACACATGATCTGCCATGATACTGGAAGGCACTATAACACTGAAGCATCAGCTAATAACACTTAAAAACCAGTTAATTACTAAAACACTACATTCAGCTACTTGAAGATATCATGTGAAACAAACTCTTCAGTGTTTCTTGAGTACTTAAAAATTTGCAGAGTACTTGCTGTGGTTTAACCCCAATAGGCCCCTAAGAACCACAAAACTGTTCACTCACTCCTTCTCAGTGAGATGGGAGAGAGAATCAGAAGGGTAAAAGTGAGAAAACTCATGGGTTGAGATAAAGACAGATGAATAAGTAAAAAACCCACCACCACTACCCAAAAAAACTAAACCAAAACAAAAAGAAAAAGGCAACACCAAAACAACAAAACAAAAAACCAAACCCAAAACAATTGCTCATCACCAGCCAACCAATGCCCAGCCAGTCTTTGAGCAGCGGCAGCCCCAAAAAACTTACCCCCCCAGCTTTTATTTCTGAGCACAATGTCATATGGTATGGAGTATCCCTTTGGTCAGTTGTGGTCAGCTGTCCTGGATGTGTCTCCTCCCAACTTCTTGTGCACTCCCAGCCTATCCACTGGCAGGCCAGAAGTAAGAAAGAGAAAAGGCCTTAACACTGTGTATGCACTGTTCAGCAATAACTAAATCATTAGTGTGTTATCAATACTGTTTTCATCACAAATCCAAAACACAGCACCATATAAGCTACTATGAAGAAAATTAACTCTAGCCCAGCCAAAACCAGTACAGTACTCTAAGTTATAAAAGCTTTAGAACAAAAAAGCATCTCTTGCAAAAATAATCAGATCATACATGGAGCAAAACTTCTGAGAAGTCTTTTTTTCCTTTGAGTGATTCACTTGTGAACATCCCTTTTTCTTGTGCTTAAGCCCGTCTTCATAATTCAGCCATCAGTCTTTATTATTAGACCTGATCTTACAAACATTTCTGTATATTTTTAACTCTTTTATGCATAGCAAAGAGTTGCTGTTGACATCAGCAAAGTTAAGCCATGCACAAGATTTTGTAGTTACTCAGGGCTAATGTTGCTGTAGTGAAGACTCGTGTGATGCACAATGCTCTCAGCTATATGTTATGTTCCTTTTAGGAGACCACGCAGGTGAGCTGGTGCCTTCTGGAGGGAACAGAGTTTGTCAGAGAGGGAAGGTCTTGAAGAAGGTCCAGGAGCCAGCAGCCCACCCTGGTCTATCATGGCCAACTTGGCTGTAAGTTTATAATAATTTTTTGTTTGTTTGTCTGTTTTTTTTCCAATTGATATAGTCACTCTGAGTGTCTCTCCATAAAAGGTTAAGTATTCCTTCTACTCTAATAAAACATGTGGGTTTTTGTTGTTGTTGTTTTTTAAGTCTAAGGACATTTTAGTCTTTGGAGAACTTGCTCCAGAGAAAAAGTCTGAGGCATGGCCATCTCACAGTGCTGACTGCTTCATGGTCCAAGCACAGCTGAAGGAGCAGTTTCAGAGTTGAGTTGGGCACTTTATTTGTTCTACTGGTGCAATAATAAGAAAAGTTGTTGTCTATTCTCCTAAACATAGCTGTTATTTTTCTTCAGAGCCAACCTGCCAAACTTTACTAGCTCTTTTAGAAGAACATTAAGAACCACAGCTCTGTTTTTGTTTCACCCTTATTTTTTTCTGTTGTTGGAAGTGATTACAGCAATTTTGAAGGTTCTTTGGGTTGCTAGCCCATTCTACCCTTGACCCAATTAATTTATAATTTTCTTTTTAAAGAAAACAATTTTGATTGCTGCTTACCTTTTCCTAAAGGGTCAAGACTCCTGAGTGTGTAGCCTAGACAGCACGCGTAGTGTATGAGAACCAGTATCTATTTGACATTCAATGGTATATGGCTTTTGTTTGTCCTGTAAGGCTGAGTTTTCAAAAGTAAGCCTCAAATATTTTAGCTATTTTATAAATGCTTTGTATTACCTGTCTTTGCTCTGTCTGGATTATTCTCACTCGTTTGCCCAAATAATGAAAAGCCATCCATGCTCTATGTTATTTTATTTACTGGGGTGAGAGGGAGCTGTGGAAATCCCCTGGGGATTTTTATTTCATAGAGAAATTGGAAGTATCACTTAGGGTCTTAACCTATGATTTTTACTGTGATAGATCAGACCTAAGCTAGAGTGAATTTTTTTATTTATGAGCTGACAATACTTTATCACAATAAAAAGAAGAGAGGGTCTTACAAGGTCCTGAACGGCTTTTTCCTTGTCGGAGGGATAACTGAAATTTTGGCGGTTCTAAAAGGAGAAGTAGAGCACTAGTTTGTATCCATTTTCTAGATGCATTAGTTTCTTCCAAGATGTACATGGTTTAGAGGTGGACGGTTGGGTGCTACCTTCCCTGTTGTTATAGGAAGCCTTCTCTTAAGTGATCTGTTTTTCTTGCTAATCTTCTAGTCTTATTTGTTGTTCTTAAGTCAACAGAGGCCTTAAGCTTGTAAATGGCTGTCAGTGGCTTGTGAAGAACTAAGCAGAACTTTCAGAGAGGGACTTGAGCACTTGCTTAAATGTCCTCCTAAACTGAAAAAGAAATGCTTCTAAAATTAAAATGACTTGATAGGCAGAGTGGAAGGGAAAAGCAGGTGGAAAGAACTGCTAGCTTTTGGGCAACACTGGAGCTGGAAAGCTGTTCCTTCATAACCATGTCATGCTCTGTAACTTACAGCTTTTGGGAATCTGTTGTGAATTTACATTTCTGAAAGATATGTCTGATTGTAAAGCCAACTCTTATTTCCCCCCTAGGGCTAGGCATGAGCATGTGGTATTAATTCAAGGTTCTTTCTTCTAACATTGAAAACCAAAAATGTACAATTTACAGATTTCCAAGTAATCTTGTCTTTTGAAAGCATATGGAAAAATCATTAACCGTAGCTAAGGTCATTGTGCTAAAAGACCATGCTGGGTAATAGAGGTGATTACAAGCATCACCGGGAAGACATAAATATCATTTCATGGGAGATGAGGGGGACAGGAAAGCTGGTGTTCTGCTTTACCATCTGTGGAAGTGGCCTAATGAGGAATGAATGTTGCCTGAGTGATACACTGGTATTTCTCCTCTCTGTTCAGCAGTACTGACTGGTGGCATTATGAAGCAAATGGCATGGAGAAATTCTCTGCACTAGATGGCAAGCTCAGATCCTGCAATTGGTATTTTAAAACAAAGCTGGAAAGAACCTCAAATTCTTTCCTGGTGCTAATCTGAAAACTCAAATAGTTTGAAAGGGATTATGATAGTGTTTGGATGGTGCCAATGAGGAGTAAGAGCTGACACCACCGTCCTGTAGGAATCTTTGCAATAATACATGGGATATAAGATAGTTTAAGTAGTTGGGAATTTAAGGGAATTGGATTTGGAGGTTATACTTAGGAAAACACAGGGATGATGTGAAGAGATAGTTCAATAATAGTTCAACACACACTCGAAATTAAGTTGGTTACACTACTGCAAACCAGTAGATTGGCCTAAATAATGAACTAGCTGTTCATCTCATGCCTGTGATTTCCAAAGTACAACATAATTTGCAACCATATTTAACACATACTCTAAGTTAAGTTGGTGTCTCTTGCTTCATCATACTGTCTTCTGCAGTTTTCTCAGGCAACCCATCTGCTGAAATTGTGACTTCCCTACGAGCTGAACTTCCTATTATTAGAAATGTAGATCCTAATATTTTTATCTTCTTACCCCCTTTTTTGCTTCTTAAATGCTCCTAGTGACTGTGACTTTTTTGGTGTTGATAGCTACTATCAATAGCTCTTCCAAAATTTAGACAGAAAGCTCATAGAATCATAGAATCATTTAGGTTGGAAAAGACCTTTAAGATCATCAAGTCCAACCATCAACCTAACAAACACTGCTAAGTCCTCTACTAAACCATGTCCCTAAGCGCCTCATCCACACTTTTTTTAAATACCTCCAGGGATGGTGACTCAGCCGTCTCCCTGGGCAGCCCATTCCAATGCCTGGCAACCCTTTCTTCAGGGAAGAAATTTTTCCTAATATCCAGCCTGAACCTCCCCTGGCGCAACTTGATGCCATTTCCTCTTGTCCTATATCTTGTCACTTGGGAGAAGAGACCAACACCCACCTCACTACAACCTCCTTGCAGGTAGTTGTAGAGAATGATAAGGTCTCCCTTGATCCTCCTCTTCTTCGGGCTAAACAACCCCTGTTCCCTCAGCCACTCCTCATAGGACTTGTGCTCCAGACCCTTCACCAGCTTCGTTGCCCTCCTCTGGACACGCTCCAGCAACTCAGTGTCCTTCTTGTAGTGAGGGGCCCAAAACTGAACACAGTATTCAAAGTGCGGCCTCACCAGTGCCGAGTACAGGGGCACGATCACGTCCCTTCTCCTGCTGGCCACACTATTTGTTATACAAGCCAGGATGCTATTGGTCTTCTTGGCCACCTGGACAATTAATCTTTTCCCACTATAACACTAATGCTGGCTGACATTTTGCAATGATAGTAATTATCAATAATTAAAAATTAATGAAGCCCAAAATATTTAAAATCAAGCCTCAGTGTTCTGAAATGTTTATGTGCATTGACTTTTAGACTGTATGCAGTACGTTTTATTAAGGAAAATACACATCTGTCCCAGAATGTGAAGATTTAAAAATAAAAATATTCCATATCCCACCCTCCTAGTGGATAAGGGGAACTACAACAAACTACCAGTAATTCACCTGGTAGCACATGCGCAAAGCAATCAGATTTCCCATTTTGTGGCATATTGTCACATATCTGTATCTGAAACTACACAGAAAAATCTGTATCTATCATCACACACAGTGAAATTGCATTCAATAACTAGAACTTACCATCTTGCTCCAAGGTGTGCTGTATGCTAGTGACTTCAGGTTACATGTGAAGTAAGGGAATCATAAGAATGACAACTTATCTATTTTATTTTGGCTCTTATTTCTACTTAAAAGCTTTTGCTTGAACTGCACTCCCACCATTTCTTCTTTCTGGCCTTTGTGCAAGCTGAACTTCAGAACTGACTTTGATAGTTCATGTAGTTAAGCAGTGAGCAGCTGGTTGTAATGTAGGTCAAGGATGATTAACTTCTTCACTTGTTTTTTGACTTTAATCACTTTCCCAAGATTAATTACCAAACGTGGTTATTAGCTAGTTTATTTTAAAAACCCAAACCTTTGCAGAGAATGAATAGCGTTATACTTAAACATCAGGGTTGCAGATCAAGGAACTCCAAGTCAGTTGTCAACTCTACTACAGTCTTATGCTAATGTGAAGTAGTTAACAAAACAAAATACACTACATATACAAGCTTAGTGCAACTTACATTCTTTCTGGAAGGAATGGTTGACTTACTTACAGAAGTAAACCCTTTCAACTGCCCTTTTGTCTTGCATAGGAATTTATTTACTACCTTAATGTAGTGAATTCCATTCTCAGCAGTGGTGAATACTACCAGGTGTGCAGGTAACTGCTGACTTCAGAAGGGCTGAGCTATCCATCATTCTTAATGCTTACTGATGCATAGTGTACATTTCTGCTCCCTAGCCTCCAACTCTGATCTCATGCTTTCATCCACTCCTATTTCCTTCCCTGCACATTTCCTAAATAGTACCTATGTGTAGTTCCACTCACTTTTGGTCTGGTTGGTCTCTAGGAAGTTTTAATAGATCTCTTTGTGGGAAATCTGTGCCTCTGGGTGGTACTGGCAGGATCACACAGTCAAGTTCTCTTTTGTACTGCTGGTTGCAGGCTATTTTAGATGAATTCTGCTCTGGCCATAGAGTTCTTTAGGAAAGGGACTTCTACTATGTGTTCAGCATCAAGTCAAAAATTAAGCGGTGAACTTAGTTGTTGCCTCAAGTTGCAGTTGTGCTATAAAACCATGTTCACACAAGTATACTTCAAATCTACAATGTTTTATACAATTTACAGTAGTGATGACCCTGCTAGATGTGCAAAATTTAGCACAGATTTTAAATACTGTAGAGTTTTCCTCTTGGAAGGACTTAATTTTCAAAAGACAGAGAGTAACAATTGGGGCACTTTAGGTGCCATGAGATGGTTGGTTATCCAGAAATTTTAAGAAATTTTAGCAATAGAAGGTAAGATAAAATGAGAACTTACTTAGGTTCTTCAAGAAGTAGAATACACTGTAAGTCATCTAAACAATCCAATAAATACATTAGCAAACTAGTCTGTACTGGTTAAGTTCCTCCTCTCCACTTCCCATCCCCAGTTTATTGCTTTTAGATGTGCCATGCTCAAAAAAAAAAAAGGACAAAACATTGTCCTGTTTTTGATTCACAGTCCTTCTGAAGTTTTCAATAGACGTAAGGAATATAAAGCCATTTCTTTGTTACTATCAAGGCTGTTTTGTTTACTAGTGTTATCATGTACATTTAATGAACTTTTAGGTCTCTTATCATAACACTTCTCAGTTCAAAATAAAGGCAGGTTTGGTTCCTGTTGCAGAGTATCTGGTAAGAATAATTTTTTTTTTTTTTAAATTATTTCCTTATAGAAAGTGTTAGGGCTTGGAAATAATCAGTCAGACATCATATATGCCTTCTATTTTTTAGCAGAGTGTTATTATCTGAGGCTAAGACAGATGCAGTAGATAATGCTGCAATATTCAAACAAGTACTCAATAGCTGAAATCTGGTAATGCTACCACTGTATAGAAAAGGAAGAAAATCTAAAAGACTTGCAAACAAAACCAAATGCTTTCTCAGTAAGAGAACTGCCTTGTCTCTTCTCTATACAATTGAGCCAAAATGCTTTCAACAAGCTAACCCTCTTAGCATCTAAAAACAGAGCAGGTGACAAAGTATAAATTGGTTGATTAGTTTCAAATAGCAAATAGTCATCAGGTGTCTTGAGTCAATTAAAAGGGAAAGACTAGGTTAGCACACTCCTTATTCTGAAAGTTAAAAAAGAGATGCTTCAAGTTTTTGTTCACTGGATATGAAAATTCAAATAAGGGGTTTGGGATTTTTTTAATTGTAGTAGAAACTCTGCTTTCTGTTTGAAATATAATATGGGAGGAAGATCTGGCCTTCACAAGGTGAGTGAACTGTAGTCAGGAAAAAAACAGTGAGACGTTTCCTGCTAAGGATATGTGGGAAAGGGGCAATGCAGGCTTGCCCTGGGACTTAACTTTTTATTTGGAGTATAATGTAGTGAATCTGATGCAGTGGATCTGGCATTTATGAGGTGAATGAGTGGTGACTGAGATCCTGAAGAAGGAATGAGAACTTTCAGGAGTGAATCAAAAAGGCTTTCTTGAAGGTAGCAGTACTTAAGAAAGTATGCAATAAAGTGGCTTTTGCTTTGCAGGTATGTCTTCTAATATTGAATTGGTTTTGGCTGGTGTTCTGCTAGGTGGTGAACTTATTTTAATTTTTTTTTGTTTGTTTGAATGATTCTAGGCTGAGAAAAAAATCCATCTTTCTCAGCATGAAATGTTTTCAAAGTTGAGGAAGACATCTTGTTACAGAACATCTTGAAACACAAAGTCAAAAACAAGTGAAAAAGAATGGAAAGAATGTAAAGATGATAATTCATAACAAATGCATCTGGTATTTAGACATAATAAAGATAAAAGCTGTCTCCAGTAACTCTCCACTAACTAGCAATAACGATTAATGCAAGGACAAATTTTAGAAAAATAGAATGGAATGCCAAAGTAGTGCCCTAAAGTTAACTTGCCTCATTATAATCTCATTATAATGTGAAAACCACACCTCCTAGCTAGAAAACACCCCCAACCCAACTAAGCCCCCTACTCTCTGAGCATGCGTAGTGAATTAAAAGAGAATTGTGTCTTTAAGATGAAGTAGGAAAAGTATTAACCAATAGTTAATTTAGGGGTAGGACCAGTAGGTGTAACTAACTTTGTTAACTGTTTTAAATACCTGTTATGATTTTAACCTGGTGTGCATGTTAGGACAAGAAATTCCCCATGCACCCAGCACTGCAATAAACCAATGTCGGCTTTCTAAACTATCATTTGGTTTGGAGAGTTTTCTTCGTTACAATTTTTGGTAACAATCTGAGTCAAAGGTTGTGTTGCAAATGAGTGGTTTAGACTGCTTAAAGAATCACTATCAAGGGTATTGGCAAAAGAGATTTTAATAGCAATTTATAAAAACGCGACTTAACAGAGTTCAATGGCAAGGTTCACTCTATTACTTACTAAAACATATAAAGGAAAAACCTAATTAGAATCTCATCAGAATGATTTATACAGAGACCGCAAAAACAAAAGGGTAAAAAGGACCCTCCCGTTGAGTCATGAGGTTCAGAATGGACTCCCTTGCCCTCCAAACTTCTTAAAGAGGAGTTTAAATGTGCCTGAACCCAGGCTTAGTCTCAGACTTGGTCAATGGTTCATGTCTAAAGGAAAGGAGAGGCTACAAAGAACAAAGGAATCCTCCTGTTGAGTCATGAGGTTCAGAGAAGACTGCCTAGGTCCACTCCCAGTCCCAGACTTGGACAACGGTTTATGTCTAATGGAAGAAATACAAAGAGTAGGGAAGACCCTCCCATTGAGTCACAAAGTTCAGAGTAGACCCCCTTGCTTTCTAAAACTCCTGACAGAGCTTAGGTGCGGCTAGGTCAAACCCTAGTCTCAGACTTAGTCAACAGTTTATAACTAAAAGATTATATTTATTTAGCAGCAATCTAAGTTTCATTCACAGTTTAAGGTGGATCACAAGATTTTAACAGCACTTAATCATTGATTAGTTTAATATTTGCAAAGTGAGTTAATAGAATTTACTACAATCACTACAGTGGCTTGATTACATATTTGAAATGGTAATATTGGTATAATGGTAATATATACTTGCTATTGAGTACTCAAATTGATTCACGCATGCATACAGACACAAAGATATAGACATATATACAAAGGTATACCTGTTAAAAATTCTCCTCGAGTTCCATGAAATATTCACTTCAAATGTCTCAGCATTTCTCAACAGGAGAGGGATTCAGCCTAGGTCCTGTCGTCAGCTTTCAGCAGTGGTCCTCTGAATTTTGCAAACTGGAGAGTCTGCAAACTCTGAGAGGTGTCCTGCTCAGCAGGAGAAGCTGGTCACAGCCTGCTGTGATCCAGGAGAGCTCAAAGGGCCTCACTTGGGACTGCTGTTTATAGGTTCGCAAGATGATTGGCTTCAGTCATTAGCAAAATTATGGAATTTTGGTAACCATGGTGTCCTTCCACCTGGGCTACGATCCAGATAAGGAATGTTCCAGGGCTGTCAGGGAATGACTGATTATTCCATTATTCCTGCTTTTGTTACCTGCCTTGGTCAGTAACAGGAGTCCTTGGTACGGTCAGTGCTGTTCCCTATCTTAGCCATGCAAGAGTTACTGGTACGGTCAAGGGACGTTTAACCACTCAACTCACAGCACAAAGGCCAAGGCCTAGTTTGAATTTCTGAGATCATAGAGAGGCCTGGGAGGCAGGGAAGGAATGTACCGCCACAGGTCGTAAACTTTTAACTGCTGTTCTACTCCTAAAACAGAATGCAAACAAATTTTCTTGGGTTTGTGCATTTAGTTGTATACTTGCATGAAGAGCTAAATTTGCTGATGTCTCTGACTATAAAACACTTTTGCAAATACTCAGTCTTACTAATTGACTACTTGTAGGTCTTTATAGAGAAGTTCTGTCCAGTGCATGCTATATTTAACCTGGTCTTTTTTCTATATTCTTGTACCCTGATGCCTAAATTTTATCTAAACAAATTCCCAACTGGCTGTATCTGCTGTGCTATTAGTGTGTTTAGAAATACATGGTTTTAAACAGGAATCTAACAATTAATCTCTACTAAATGGCTCCATGGCTCTTGGATCTAGATCTAGAAAAAGACTTGTGCAACTATATACTCCCCAGTTGGTTTCATAAAGGCTAAAGACATAGTGCTTAATTGGAAGAATTTGGATATATTTACTAGCACTTGGACCCTGTTGGTTGTGAGCTACCTTTGTACACCTGGCAATCATAGAGCCAATATGCTGAAGCCCTTATGTCATGCCACAGCAGGGTAGCTCCCACAGTTCTGTGCTCAACCTAAAATATAGCAGTCTGTCTCTAATGCTGACAGATGCATCCCTAAGGGAACTTAGTTTTAGGAAAATATGCTTTTATACATTATTTATTGGAAAATAAGGGTATTTCTTAACACCCTTGACTAAATTTCCTGCCATATCCACACATACTTGTTGGAAAATTATTTAAATCAAAGAAAGCAATGACTAATTTTAACTAGGCTATATGATAATAAACATAATAAAATAATGCACCTTTTAAAAAATGTAGCTGTGTTAATACATTCCTGACACTGATGTGATGGGGTTGGTAGAGGTGGATGAGTAGTTCTCTGGGTTATCACTAGCCACAGATGATGTTTTTTCTCTGCCTTGCCTACTCCAGTGTTGTTTCTACATGTGAAACAGCTTACTTCCACTTGAAACAGAATAAATGTTATCTGTATTGGAGGATTAAACTATGTGGGAGATAGCCACTTTGAGGGGCCTATTGTTCTTTTGCAGCCCTATCTTTTTTATTTAATCACAAATATAATTTCAGTTCATGTTGTGATATGTTTTCATTTTAAACTGATCTACTCTCTTTAGTAAGAACAAACTTCAGCCATTGTTTTTATGCATTCCTGTAACACATTCTTTTTTTCTGCAAGCTCATTTTCCCTTTACTATTCTTCAGCAAGTTGGTTTCATTCATCTTCCTTTAACTCTAGGTGAATGCAAGTTCTAGACTATCTGTCTCTAATTCATCAAACACAACAGTTTGTGCAAGAATTACTACTTGGGCTTTGTTTTTCAAAGCTTTAAAAGTTGTGGATTCATTCCTTCCAAGCACTATTTTGTTGTATTATTATTTCTCAAGTCCCACACCTCAAGAATGCATTCAAGGCATGTTGAAGATCTTGCAAAAATTCATGCATTGATGATTTGTGTGATCTGTCAATCACTTTAAGTAAACACATCAATGTTTGTTGTAAATAAATCATCCTGAAATTAGCAATTACTCTTTGTTCTAGCAGTTGAAAAGTGAGGTAGTGTTTGGCAAAAACACAAGTAGAAAATTTGGATGCAAATCACAAAGATGAGATAGATGCCTTGGTGCATTAACTAGAATCAGCAAGTTGGGCTATTCAGATAGCAACGGCTGCCTAGTGTTGTAGCTAAAGCAATCCTTTGTAACTTGGAAATTAAGCCAGGCCTTTGTGTTCAATTGCTAGTCAACAGGTAAGCATGTAAGCTTAAGCCTTTACCCACTCTTCAGTTTTATAAATGGTAAACTAATACAGGACTATAATCAAAATTACCAGTTACATTGCTGCACAGCATTCAAGGCTGTAAAAGCCATCCAGCTTTAGCTTTGAAGTTTACATTTCTCAGTGACAAAGGTTCTTCATGGTTCATGTATCCAAAAGTCCTGTCTCATTCATACTGAATATGTGTTGTCATCTGCAGCCTCTAACCCTATCTTTCAAATAATCAGCAAAAGCAGATGGAGCCTTGTGACTGGCACTTTTTGACTGCACTGTAAAAGCTGCTATGAAAAGACAGTCTCTCCTAAAGTTTCTCTAATCATCCTTTACTGACTTGAAAACCCTTGGTTGTTGAAGTGTTACTATATTGGTAGTGTAGTTAAGACTAAACTTTCAATGCTTCTGCCAAATCAAAGGAGAACTTAATAACACAAAGTTCTACCTTTCATCTGCTATCCATGGTGAAGGGTATTTTGCTTTAACAGCAACAGGCTCCTCGTGTGGTTGGTTACCTTCATGGATAAATCACTATGTTTTGCACTGAAATCTTTCTCCACTGATTCAGTGCTTACTGTATTGATCTTATGCTAGATTTGGTCACATTATGACAAATGGTAGGAGCTGATGATGTTTCACTGTTCACAAAACTCTGCAGCATTTCCAGCTTTGTTTCTAATAATGGTTATGGCTTTTGTTAGTATTATCTGTTGGGGTTGACACACTGTGGAGGAATGGCTTAGTAACAAGGGACACGATCTGATTCCCATGAGCAACCCAGTCTTTGATGAGGGGGAAGGCTCAGAGGAAACCGTTAACTGTCCTTGAAAGCCTGTTGTGATAAGAGACAGTGGAATGGTAAACAAGAAGAAGGAGCTACATCCACGAAGAGGATGTACCAATCACGCTCGCCGCCCTGGCACGTGAACAGAGGCTGTAAGCCAATTATACAACTGTTGCGGACACGTGTTCTTGGCATCTGTCTATATATACTCTGTAAGCTTGAATAAAGGGGAGAACGACTATACTTATATTGAGATTCCATTGTTACTCTGGGTCCGTCTCCCACTCCAACAACACACTTCTCTTTTCATCATATTTCTGTTTTTAGAAGTGCTTTACACTGAGATACTGCAAAGCAATGACTATCTCCTGGAATAGGTGTCAACTTGAACACCAAGTCTTTAAGCTTGTGTTTTACTTGCAGTGCTGTTCATATCCTACCTGGCATACATGACCACTGCCACATTATTCTGATGCTTTACTTTTTAACTCTTACTCTTTCTTTGTTTGGAATACTTTTTCCTAAACAGCTCATATGTGAATCCTTGTCAATACTTGCTATTTTTTTTCTGTCTGTTAAAAGTATTGCTCAGGTGGTAAATCAGCAATAGGATCTGTTTTTTGGAATGGACTTATGTACTTAAGCAGTTTTAGGCCTAGTTGGTTTAGCCCAAAAGTCGAGTAGAATGAACATATAATCATCTACACTGCTGCAGCTGAATTCACACTGACACAGTTCTGTGGTATCAACCACTGCCTTGGAGAAAGATGATTTAGAAGGTGTGGGAAGACACTTTAAATTTCAAACTTACTTATGTTTGAGTCTGCGGTAGCAAAATGCTGTGAGAGGTAAATTGAAAACTGAAGATCTTTCGGGGGGGTGAGGGTGGGAAAGGAGCTGACAGTTGTTAATGTTATCTATGACTTAATCTATGATTTAAGTAGTAGTGTTGATCTGGTTTTGTGTCCTGAGCTGTGAGAGATGATGCTGGAGTGATTCCTCCCTTCTTTCTCTGTTACCATAACTGGAGGGCTACAACTGGAGTTGTACTTTCTTATTTGTACTACTTCCTGCCAGCATTCAAGGATGTTGGATGTATGCTTTTTATTATTCTTTAAATCTCTACCTAGTGCTCAAGGTTACATTCTTTTAGGGATCAGCAACACCCTTTCATGTTTTTGCATATGCTGGGGGGGATGTGGGCGGGGCAGGGAATGGGGTGGAGAGAGGGTGGCTTCTACTGCCATCCTGGCTTTACTTTTTTTGGTCAATACTACAACATTGTCACACACAAATATACATAGAGTGCAAAATTCAGCTTCATAAAACTTACCTGGTTGGCCACAGAGGTTAGAGGGTTGCTTCCTAAGTTCCCAAATATATTTTAAGCATGTCTAAAAGCACTCACTCCCTTTTGCAACAGATTACTGGAGTACTGGCGTCACTTCAGTGTGTACAAGTTAACAATATAGTACCTGAAAAGCCAGGCCTGCCAGATCTGATGAGGACTTAGCCATAGCAACATTTTTGCACAAAGGAGTAGGAAAAAAAAAAGAATTCCTGGAAAATACAGCATAATGGACAACCTAGTGACATGCAAATCCTTTTGTTGCTCTGGTTCTTAGCACTCTTGTTCTTCTGTTTCCTATCTTTATTTAAAGATGGTGATGATAATCTTGGTGTGAGCTGTGTTATAAAGGGAGTAAGTGTGTTATACAAAATGAGTAAATCCATCTGGGACATTAAGATATTGTTGTGAGGGCTGTGTGGGAACTGGGGATGAGAGATTTGAATCTTAAGAGTAGTTGAAATGACTTATCCATCTACAGTTACATACTACAGTTAAGTGAGAAAATACAGGATCTGCTAACATCATAACTTTTGAGGACAACACTACAGTTTTCTATTGAAAATATGTTTCTCAGCCTCCTTTATTCAAGGAATTTTCCCCATCCCTCCCAAGGCTATGAGTAAGGAAAATATGAGTCTTTTCTAATAAAATGTTTAATACAAGCAGTTTTAATAAGACACATCTAAGTCTTGCATACTTGATCTTTGTGCCAAATTTTGGAGAATACTGTGAGAATTCTCAGCGAGATATATATTAATAGTCACAGTTTTTCACCTCACTTTGAGTACTATTTTGCTCATGACTGTACTAACACTTCAGCCAGTGTTCGTACGATGTCTGGTGATCCTGTTACTTAATAGTGATCACAGTAAAAGGGAAAGCTTACAGTGTTCTGAAATTCACATTATACTTGTAATATAATATCCATGTGCATGGCTCTTGCTGACTGGTGTCACCAAAGGGGCTTCTGTGTTAATGATATGTGAGTAAAAAGGTCCTGATCTGGCAGGAACAGTAGAGGATGGGGCTAGACATCTTACAAAACCTAATTCTTCAGGAGGGTTCCAGATATGTAAAAGAGCTTTAGAATCAGTACTGCTAGTGCATTTGTAAATGTTCTTAGAGTATACGCTTTCAACAGTTGATGAGAATTGTTAGGTGACGGGCCAGCTGATGTATTAGCTTTGCTTTGCCAGAAGGCTTAAATTCTGGCAGGAGAACCTGTTGATTTGTTTTTCTCCTGAGATCCTACAGACTGTTGGGAAGGTGTTAGGGAGCATCTGATGAGACAGCCACTGCCTCTTTTCTCAGATTCCTTCCCAACAGCTAGCAAAAGTTGCCTAGGAGGAAGTGGGATGGGAAAGGATAACTTCTGAGGACAGGACAATGCTAAGCAGTTAAATAGGGAAAGGGAGGAAGTTAATTGTTACAAAGAAAGGACAGTATAGCTGTTTCTTAGCTACAAACCCACCCCCCACCCCTGCTTTAAATGTATAAAGATGGGATCTTATCGAAGTTCATTAAAGTTAATAGACGGTGTTGGGGGAGGAAGGTTGTGATGTGTTGTTTGTGTGGGGGTATTTTGTTTTGTTTTAAACTTCAGTGAGTTTTTAAAGAAATCCAGAAGTATTTTACAATTGTGAAACAAATAGGATTGGGTATAGGTGGAGATCAATTATCTGACTACAGATAAATATACAGGTTCCAGACTTTCAGCTGTGAATCTGGACAATTGACATCATAAAAACAATAGGTTCTAGTCAGAGAAGCCTATTTCACCCCAGGTAACTTTCTGGATAGCAACTATACCAAAAGGAGGAAAAGTTGGAGGACAGTAACGAGGACAGTAACAAGCACTGTATCCCAAGGGGTAAATATTAGGCCCAGTCCTGTTCAATGTCTTCATTAATGGTCTGGATAATGGGGCAGAGCATACCCTCAGATAGAGTTAGCAGTCTTAGCCAGAGTTATGATTAGATCAATGAAAATTTTCTGATTCTTGTCTCATCCTATCTTTTTTGATTGCTTCCTAAATAAAGATTTCATTCTGCAGACAACTTCATTCTGAAGACAATAAAACTTAGTGTTGTCTGTCTCCAAAACTGAAAACGGAAATCCCTAGTTTCTAATTTTTAGAATTAAGAAACCCTACAATGTTATGCCACGGGACCTAATCTCTGGTGGATTCTTAATGATTTGATGGACCATTTTAGAGGTGCTGATGGCCCATGACACTTAAATAATCCCACTTCAAAGTAAACTGCTTTCATAATAGCATGCTTAATTCCAAGTAACTAAATTGAAAGAGGCACACGATTCTTAAGAGCAAATCAGATTCAATGTAACTTTGTGTCATAGGACTGCATTTTATATCCATTCATGTTTTTTCTGGCAATATACTATCGGCTTACATAATTATAATCTTTCTTGACACTATTTTCACAAATATGTCTTTCAAAACATTGTTTCCTATCTAAAAAAAGAAGCAGTTTCTGATCATTATTCTCAAAGCAGATAATGTTCTAGACTAGCTAAGCTTACCTGGAATTTGTAGAAAAATTGAGTTTAAATTATATTGCATAAATAAATTTTGGAAGAAATATTCTTCTGATACTGATTTTAGTATAGTCTGGATATGTAGGTTATGACTTGATTTTTGAAGTTTTTAGAGTTGCATGAAATCCTCCAAAATATGCAGACCTTGCACAGAGAATAAAGGGGCTTTTGTTAGCTGAATTCTGCAAGTTCACTGCAGATAGAAGGAGGATGGGTTTACAAATGTCTAACAAGTCTTTGGATGAACTTTATGACTTTTTTCATGTGAAAATCCTTAGGAAACCTATGTGAAGTCCATTGAAATGTTAATTTCCATGTTTTTGTCTAGTTTGACTTTGACATACCTTCAGCAACATACCCTGTATGTATGAATCAATACTGATGAATTCAGCTACAATCAGGCCTAACAAGATATTGTATGCCTGTGTCTGGTTTATATTGCAATTTGTCACTTGTATGCCTCTTTTCTACACAGAAAATGTGGGCAAGCCTCTCGGGGTCTTCACACTTTCGATGGCTTTTTTCTTTTTTCTTCCCTCTCCTTCTTGATTTTGGAACCACTTAGTCTATGTTAATTTTATAAAATCTTCTTAGATTGAATTGTTCAACATACAGATTGGTGAAGTTTTCATGTGTACTGATGTTTGCAAGTCAGTCCTCATCAAATGTAGTCACATTCTGTAGAAGCAGGAAAAAATGGAACATCTCTTGTGCTTCTGAGAACTTAACGTGCAAGAGGTTCTATCTTAAACTCGGGAAATCTTGGGGTGTTAACCAATTTAATTCCAACTGGAATGGAACTAGAAAGGCAACTGCATATGTACAGTGTAGTAGAACAGCTAACTTTTTAATTGTTGATGCAAAGTGGAAAGGCATCCTCCCTCTGTACCATATATAGCTTGCAAGAAATACATAAAACTAATTCCAAGATAATGATGTTCACATCTTACTGTTATCGGCAAACCATTAGATTGCAAGCATTTTTAACAACCTCTTCATGTACTTATTAAGAGGTATGTCTTGCTGTGAAGCTTAGCTGAAATATTAATGGAAACATTTTCACTGAAGATACTTCTAGTTGTCATTTTTTAGTTATAAAAACATTGAATTATAAAAGCTATAACTTCTTCTTGGGGTTGGGGGGAGAGAGGCAATAACCCAGCCTTTAAAATAAGTAAATGAAAAAAGTGCTTTCAATACAAGAAGGATAAATAAGAACTGGTTTACACCTTAAAATGTTAATTACAAAAAACCTTTTTCTTTCAGCCACTGTTCTCTTAAGAATTGATCTTCTGAACACTTTCAAAACTCCATAATGCAAGCAATATCATGACATTGTACCAAAAAAGAAGACTGGAAAAATCCATTCCAACTTTATTCCTCCTGTCTAACTCAGTGCTTAACTTCGTTCACCAACAGAATGTCCCTTTATATTATTTGGCTGTTTTACACAAGCTGAAGTGTTATAAACTCTTCAACAGCAAAGATATGTGAAGACACCCAGCTGTAGGAGGATGAACTGGTTCTGGGCTGTATATGTATGCCTGTAGATTTTCTGAGCTGTGTATGGGGTAGCTTAGATTAAATCACAACTTTTGTGGGCTGGGGTATCTGACAAGAGAGATCCCAGTATTGTCCAGATCCAGTCTGCATTTCCTTAACTGATCACAGAGTTGTTTATAGCTGTGGGGTTTCCAATGCCAAGCACGTGTCTCATTCCCCGTCACATCCCATGCCTGTACGAGAGGTATACCTGTACTTCATCCTGTCTCTGCTTTTCAAGGCCTCTGCTGTCATTCCAGGCCTCTTTTCTCTTCACTACTTTGTTACGTTAGTTGTAGAATGAGGTATTTGCAAAGAATAAATGTTTGTTACTACTATCTGTATAAAGCTGTGATTGTACAATATAAAGACAAACAGAAGCAAACCAAATCAGAAATAGACACGTGATCAATTAAAAAAGTCACAGCTAAGCCGAGTGAAAGAACGCTGCAGGCAGGTCAAGAAAAGGTCAAACATAGCAACTGGGACAAAGCTCAGTCCTCAGGCCTTGCAAACTCAGTACACAGCCTGTGGCCAGTTGCAAACTCCTCATTGTTTTAGAAGTGTGTATTAGTTGAGAGACAGGAATAAGAATCTTTGGTTCTTTTTCATAAGCAGAAATGTCACAGCCACAACTTAATGGCAGAATGCCCTCTATTGCCGATAGAAGTCTATCAGTCTTTATCATACTGAGCTATTTGGATAAACTGCTGGATTGCTAAAACTGGGGATAATGTTGATTATATATATAATCAGAGAAAAAGAATATTATTTTTTTAAAAAAAGCCAAAACCACCTTGCTGCTAAAAAGTCTTCCAAATATATATTGACATACGTTTTTTATCATATCAATCATTCTTCTGTGAAATATCTGATTATAAACAACTTTAGAACAATACTGTCATTAGCACAAAATGTATTAAATAAGTGATTCTAATTGCAGTTACAGAGATCAGACTTCGTGCATGTTTAATTCAAAATGTAAGGATTTTAAAATGCTAATTAGAGATTAGTAAGTACTCATGCAGTAATATCTTAGTTAATGTAAGAAATCTATTCAAATCAGATCAACATACACGAAAAAAAGAAATAAACACAAGGGAAAAAAACCCTATTCTTTGTCACAAAATGAGTTAGCAATCCAGACAGGTTCATTTCAAACTTCATTAGATAGCTATAATACTATTAGATTACTTGAAATTATATTTGTACTTTACAGGGCTTCTTAGTAGCCATATACAACTTATCTAAAGGTGATTTATATTTACAGAAAATGATTTTACATTTAAATATTCTTAAAGTGTACCAGGGAGTTAATGGCTAGTAACTCATTTCACTCAAGCATTCTGCATATAAACACACTTTATAACAGTTTGCTATCTAAAACCTCCTTATATACAGCTTTTATTAAAGAAGACTGCTCTTAGGAAACAGCCTCTACTGGTGAAAATGGTGCTCATGTAGGGATACTCTCCTTGAGTTTAGATAGACATAAGAAAATGGCCTAAGTATTCAGTACTTCCTCCTTAGAAAAGAGATGGACAAAATTGTCTATACTTTTACTGTATCAATCATTAGCCCAGTAACTTGGTTTGAAACTTGCTAGGTGTATTTGCGCTTTTGTTCATCCTTGTTTCTTTGAAACAACAGGAACTTTACTATTGCTTGCAGTGCAAGCAGAGACAGTCCCTTAAGACGCATAGCTTTACTTTGATGTAAACACAACAAACATTAAGAGCTGTCCAGATGAGTGTATCTAAATACTACCATATCTAATATAGCCAGAACCCTAAGTGTTGAAGTTTTTACTTGTGTCTCCTCCTTTGTGCTGAACCTGGGGTTTTTGAGTAGACAAATGGGTCTTCATGCATGCCTTCCTCCCACATGCATAGTATATCAGTCCAAAGCAACCTTTCTTGCCATGTTTCTGGATACTTACACCATGATTTTTGTTGCAGATACCAGAAATCATACGTTATAAGGGAATTCAGAAGATATGTGATATGAAAAACATTAATATGAAGACATACTGCATTATTTTAGCTGGCTCTTACCTGTACCATGACCAAATTTTATCTGCTTGTTAAGCTTGCTGGAAGGTAAACTTCTGCAACTACAAGTTAGTCTAAATATAAGTGAATTGAAGTTAATGTGTTCAGAGAGCACCCTAAACAGATTTAATGCTACCCATAATCTTAGATCAGAATTAGCTAAAAACAGCTTCAAGCCTAGTTACACAAAGGAAAAAAATAACACTTCTTAAATATTGAGGGCTTAAGGTAACTCAAGTCAATGCCTTACCATGTTGTGATAGCTTAATAATGAAGGGTAGCAGGTCATTTTTATGAGATAGCAGGACTGTTTTTTGATGGATAACCACTATGATATTTAGTATTGCTTATCAGATTTCATCTAGCATGATTCTGTTGCATCTCACGCTGTGGGTGCAGACTCTGGGCTGAAACACTTGCAGTCTTTGTTCTGCTCCCTCTACCCTTGCTCATTTAATTCTGCTCCCAGGGGAGGGAGTTAAAAATATATCTGTTAGCATCTTTCGCATCATTCGTATTCTGACCTTAGATTCTGTTTTCAGAATTTCAAATGCTTGGGGAGGGAAGGGTGGGCAGCATGTGGAAACCTACTCTGTATGACAGCCTAGCAGTCACTAAAACAAAACCAATTTTTTTTCACTCCTGCAGTGTCACACTGAAGAATTAAAGTATTATAACTGCTTGTAGTTCAGCAGTGTATTGTCACTGTCATAATTTGTATAGCTCTGTTAAAACAAGGTTTACTATACAAGCATAGTATATGTTAAGTAAAGAGCTATCATTGTTGTAAATAGTCACAATAGTATTTTGAAATGCAAGTTCAAGGCACTTTAGAGTTCAAATGTAGAATACAAGTAATGTTTGAAACAGTTGTTAGTTGACTAGGATTCATTTTCGCTGTAGTACTTTCTCAACAGGAAGGAGCCTGGGATTTATGCAGTGTAATATCTATTTGGAATAATGATTTATGATTAGCATAATCATTCACTCAGTCACCATTGTTCCACACAAGTTCAGTAGAAAATTCTCCTTAATGCCAGCTGAACGAATAAGAATACTTTGTTAAGAACATACGCAGGATAGCAAAAGGTCAGGCCAAGTGTTTTGTCCTTCAACTATTCTTAAAATTAAACTTTGTCCTTGATCTGTCCATCCCTGTGTCAACCTTGAATTTCCTCATGTTCTCTCACTGTGTGTAGCTTCTGTAAGAAACACAGTGAAGTGAGCTGTTGCAATGCAAAATAAGGTTCTCATTCACCAGTGGTTCTGTGTCCAATACACACACCTAACAGAAAGAGCCTAATTCCATTACTCAAGGTAATGCTTCTTTCCGCACATTCTAACAATATGGAAATTTTATGTGACCAGGTCTCTATGTTTTAAAATTAACTCACTTGGATCACTTGCTAACTAGCAAGTGTTTTCAGTCACAGATCTCTAAAGGCTAAACCAGCCTGGAGAGACTAAGTGATTACTCCCGAATATAGGCTTGGGCTTGCTCAGAAGGTCCTCTGTCTCCTTTTCAAACTTCCCTATCATCTTGGGTGACACTTGTTATAACTACTTTGCAATAAAAGGGTATGAGTACAAATGCTTTTGGTTTTTTTTCCTGCTTTTGAAGAAAAATAAAAAATTGAAACACGTCTCTAAAGGTCAGTGTCATCTTTCTTGTTCTTTACAAGATTCTTATTTCATTAAAAGTGGAGATGGCTTTGAATTCAGGATCCCAGCAGCTGGGAATCTGTTATGGTTAACTGTAAAAATCTGGGCTGGAGGTGGTCAGATGAAAATGGCAGTAGCCTACTGCCTTTCTCTGTCCCTCAGATTTTACAGGTATCCCATGTATGCTTCTGTCTGTACCCACACAACTTAATGCTTTGTAACTGTGGTGTCCTGACTTTCTGCAGTGAAGGTGTTACACAGTTGCTCTTTTTTCTTTTCTGGCTTTGATGGGCTTGAGCATCCAGTTCTGTGGCCCCTATGCAGTGATGGACACTCTGCTGGCTTTTCCCTTCAGAGGGTGGGAATGTTGTAAATAAGCAGCTGACTGGAAAAGCCCTTTTAAAGTTCAATGCAGTAGTTAAATAATATAGTTTACAGGAAGCTTTTTTTATAGCTAAAGCAGTCACTAGAGCATTACAGATATTTCCCAGGTGCTATTGCCTTCCCGGGACCCTAAACAGGAGGCTATCTGTGTGAGAGAGCTTCTCAGGGGATAGAAATGCAGTTCTTAAGGTTTTGGGGTTTTTTATTGTTATTATTGTTTACATTTGTATTAAGGTACTACTTAATGTTTGGGTAAATTTGAAACTGTCAGGATTCCTACCACCTTGCCAATGGCCTCTGCTAGGGCATTGCTCTGGCAAATGCTTTGTTAACCATATGGGTTGTGGACTGAGGGTTATTCAAGTGGAAATTTGTACTATGGCTAATTGCAAAATTGGCTCTGGACTTTCCAACAGTTCTCAGTGTCTCTTTCTCCATTGGCTTCTCTACCAGTTCTGTTTGATTTCTGAACAAAGTCTTTATTCCCAATTTGATGACAACATATAATTCAGTAAAGAAAGTCCAAATGAGTTTTTTTCTGTCGTGAGATGCTAACAAAGTAGTGTGGGGCCATAGCTTGGTCAGAGCTTTACAGAATACCTGTATAAACCTCTTTATTATCAACTCCCCAAAGGAGACTGAAGGGCCTTCAAGGTTAATATAGTTCAGCTTAAAAGAACTCTAATACTTTTAAATGGAGACAACTCAGTGATTGGGACAGAGAGAACAGAAATTCACAAATCAAATAATCATTTTTATCTGCTCACTGTGCTTTTACAGGTGAGTTGCTATTTTCAGGCTTGGTTTCAGGCTATGTATTAACTTCTTGATCTGCAGCTAAGTGAAGAATTTCCTTTTAGTCCCTAGAAAATTATCAGTTGCCTCTGAGACATGTGGATTTTCTAAGTGTTTCTATCCCTCCAGCTCCTTGTAGGTAACACACCTTGCTATCTAAATATCTCTCCCTGTGTATACTCATAGATTTCCCAGGAACAGCCTTCGCCTCTTTACAAGGGCTCCACTGGGACTCAACTCCCTTCTTAAAGGAATGCAATACAAATTGAGGTAAGATAAAACAGGCAATACACATAGCACCAACCCGAATGTTACCAGTCAATAGATTTATTGTGTTAAAGGCATCTATTTAAAGCATCAGATGAATACATTGCAGTTCCTGAAGTCCTCAGTGTGCTAAAGGCAACTACAGGTATTTATTGAATGTTTTACAAAGGGCTGTTCTTAATGGCAAATACTTGCCATTCACCTTAGCAACTGCACTAACCTTGAACAGAATGGAAGGAGAGGAATGAGTTAATATGGCATGTATACAAGCATTAAGACTGCATTTCTTATTACATACAGGTTCAGTCATCTGGGCAAGTTCTGTGAATGATTGTTAGAATCTGTGATCATCAAGGCTGAGTCTGGTTTAGCACTTCCCCTTGCTTACAGAAAAATGAAGCTTGATTTAAGCTAAATTGTTATTTTTAGGATAATGAAACAGTTACCTTTTATCAAACTCTCAATACTGCATGACTTGTAAGAAAATGCTGTTCACAGCTGATTACTTTCTAGACTTGAGCAGTGGAAAAAAAACCCAGGCCATCGGCCTTTAAAGTGAAAAAAGATATAAATTATTATAACAAACACTTTATTAGATTGAATTGTACTATATATGATCTCAGTAAACTGCTTTCAACCTCTAGTAATTAATTTTACAGGACACAAGGACTATAATATTAAAGTTACATAGTCAGTGCACTTAACATTTTCCAGCACCAACGGGAGCTTCGGATCTTGTTTTCCTTGAAGTGTGGGTGACCATGTTTGACTTGACATTTCCTGGGTCTGCGTTCTTCAGTAAGAAATTTTTGGCGATTATATTAATTGCTATTCCACTGAAAGAGTACATAAAAACAGAATTCCAGAATTCCTCAGAGTACAATTTAAGCTTCCATGGTAAGTTTTAGTGGAATTGCATAATTTCAATTGTCATAGAGCCTTATCTTGTGACAACCTGGTAAATCTTAGGAACACAACTAAACCGAGACTTCTTGCAGAGGTAAAGATTGGTTCTGTAAGTAAAGACTGCAACACTGGGGTAAAATAGTCCTTGGCTTTTCTCCGGTAAAACTTTAAACAACAAGAAACACATCTTTGTCTTGTGAGTCTCAAGTTAGATTTCTTCAGTGTTTTGCAATAACTTTTACAGCCTTCATTCATGTTATCAATCCTATAGTATGTTTACCGAGTTAAAATTTTGAAACAGAAGTGAGAAAAGTAGCATGGCTTGTCTGGATTGCAATGGGGAATGCTCTCCATAAAGAGGTTACTGACGGAGAAAGGAAGACATGAACTACAGGACAAGGGAGGGCTGTATGAGGCACCCAGCTGAATATATTAGAATATGCTCTGTTCTGACAGTAGACATTCTCAAGAGCATAAGCGTAAAGATCCTACCAAAATATTAGTCACCTTTGGTGATTTTAAATAGAACGTATTTTCAAGTGTCAAATTCTGAGAGATCTAGAAACCTGCTGCATAAGTGTTTTGCTGAGTCCATGGTTGTATTGATGAGAACACTTCTTTTCAGTAAAATAAACCAGAAGCAGGCTTCAGAGATAAAGTAGCTTATTTAACTGTTTTGGAGTATGTAACATCAGAATGAAGGAATATGCTGCTATAGAATGCTCAGAATATTAGCTTGGCTGCTTATGGTAATACCAACTCATTTTGAAGACTTTTTCATGTTTTCAGGGTTCCTTATTTCTGTTACCTATGTCACTTTTCTATAGAAGAGTGTTAAACCATTAAAATGTAAATCTTCATAGGCCTGCAATCTCTTCTGCTTCAATTTAGAAACTAATGGTAGTAAGAGCTGTGAAAATATGGGAAATGCAAATGGCATTCCCAATGTTGGAAGAAAAACATGGAGTGTTTGACTAACTTAGATTAGTAAGGACTCAGAAGGCTCTATTACTAATGCTGTGTTAATTTAATGTCAAAGCAGGAATGGGAATAATTAAGTGAGTGTTGTCCTTTTTGCCCTCTACCTGCTACTCCTAGAATCCTATTTTCACTGGACATTTGCAATGATTAAATTTTACTTGAAGTAAAATACTGGACTGGTACAGGATCCAAGTTGTTCTTCAATTCAATTCTTGTACAAATTGATTTCTTTTGTGTTGTCCGTTATTATAGGTTTAAAAATGTATTAAGCTAAATATAGACTCAATCCTGTGAATTTGATTCAAAATTTGTGGTTTCATGTTAGTAGGAGAGCGGGTTGGTAGAACTGTAATGCAAGGAAAATGCTAAGATTAAGTACTTCTAATAAATGACAAATCGATATTCAAGCTACAATAACTGGCAAAGCAACCTTGAGTTTGTTGTAAATACGATTAGGCAAACTGTTCTGCTGCTTTTGCGAGACATGATGCTCTTTTCCCAAACTTCTCTGCTACTAGTCTTGCACGTTTGACTCTCTGAAGCTACAGGGAGAGATGATGATGCTCATGTCTGAGCATAAAATTTTTTTCTACCTGCTAATGGGAAGTAGTGAATGAATTCCTTATTTTGCTTTGCTTGTGCATGCAGCTGTTGCTTTAGCTGTTAAACAGTCCTTTATTTTAACCCATGCATCTTCACACTTTTACTCTTTTGATTCTCTTCCCCATCCCACTGCAGGGGAGTGAGTGAGTGGCTGTGTGGTGCTTAGCTTCCTATCGGGGTTAAAACACAACATGGATAAACTGGATAAACTCCCGAGAGGTTGTAGGGAAAAAGGAGGTAAGACAGCATTTCTTCATTTAAGGACTTTCCTTTCACAACTGGTTCATTTGAACTGAAAGCTATTTTATAAATTTTATTTTTTTTTTTTCAGGTGAAGGGTCTTGTTATTTCAAGTCAGGTCTCCTCTTGACCTCTAATTGCAGATGGGCTCAAACAACTTTCTCTAGTAATCAAAACCTTTGCATGACTGTATGTTAAAGAAAAAAATAACTTCAGCTCATTCATAGATTATCTTCTGCACTTCTGTGGTCTCAAACTCTTACCTTTGTGTGAAATAATTGATGTTCCTTTCTTGGTCATCTTATTGAATGCTAGGCTTTGGAGATTGTTGCTGCTGGTCCCTACTGTGGATTTATTAGCTGTTAATAAGTGCCATCCACATCTGGCTCTGTGGGATGTCTGAGTTCCCCCAGGCATGAGACAATGAGTTGTTGAACTCAGGCCAGACTGCAGTGACTCTTGTGAGTATAAATCATCATACTCTTTTACAGACAAACTTGCATTCATCCCGCATGCCTTCAGAGTCACTTGTAGTTCAAAGTTCAGGCGATACGGTGAACCTGTAGTTCAGTGTGGAGATGTGCTTGAGTTGTTTCTTTCCAGCTTCCCATCTGAAGCACAGTGTGTGCAGATCTGTCCGCAAGAGTATGTAGGTATACTATGAAAAGACATAGTCCATGTATGTCCACAGTTTTGCAAAATATTAATCCCCATAAATGTACCTGTTGTCAATATCCACAATAGTTGAATCTTAGATTCTAATCTCTTGACTAGGCTGTAACTTCAAAAGATAATTTATCCTTCATGAACACATGTTCAAATTGTGTGGAGAGGAGTAATCATTTTTAAAGCTTAAGCAAGTGCTGCAACTAAAACTTATTTATGTTCTTTACTATGCAAAGAACTGCAATGATGTCTTTGCTTTAAGCCATTAATTAAACAAGTTACAGAACTTGTTCTATGTGTCACTGCAACTCCTTGTACAGTCCCCAAATCCTTCTTTGTCCCACCCTCAACTGTGCAGCTACTCACTTCCAGTTACTTCTCAGTCAACCTCTAATCTTTCGAGGCCTCTTGAATAAGTATGTGAAGAAGTTAACTAACATCTCCCCCTTCATTATATCACCCCTGTTCACCCTTATGTTCTGCTCAACTGTTTATAGTAAGAGCTTGTTTCCTTATGCTTTTTTTCTATTCACATTCACAGTACTTGTACCGGGTGCAGGTGCTCAGGTCTGGCGGCAGCAGCAGCAGTGGGGGCTGCAGGGATGGCCCCTGTGAGGGGCGGCCGGGGCTGCCCCCTGCCGGACACAGCCGGTTCCCGCCGGCTCCAGCGGCCCCAGCGCAGGGCACAGCTGAGCCCCTCAGCCGCGGCGGGAAAGCCCCTGTGAGAAAGGGCGAAAGGCTGCCCGGCAGCCAGGGCTGAGGGAAGCGGGGTGAGAAACAGCCCTGTGAGCCCCGAGGGGAGAGCGGGAGGAGGGGAGGAGGAGCTCCAGGCGCCCCGGCAGAGACTCCCCTGCGGCCCCGGGAGAGCCTCTGGTGGGGCGGGTGTTTCCCCACAGCCTCTGGAAATACCACAGTGGAGCAGGTGGACATGCCCTGAAAGAAGCTGCAGCCCATGGAGAGCCCATGCTGGAGCAGGCTAATCCTGAAGGATTGCAGCCCAGGGGAAGGCCCCAGGCTGGAGCAGGGAAGAGTGTGAGGAGGAAGGAGTGTCAGAGAGGAGCTGTTATGGATCGACCGCAGTCCCTCATTCCCCCATGCTGCTCAGGAGGAAGGAGGGAATGAGGTAGGAGAGTTGGGGATGAAGGAGCGAAGCTGAGCTCAGGAAGAAGGGAGTATGGTGTGGGAAAGTGTTTTAGTTTTTGTCCCTATTTCTTAACTCTACTTTAACTGGCAAGAAATGAATTTTTCCCCAGGTCAAGTCTGTTTTGCCTGTGATAGTAATTGGTAAGGTATCGCCTTGTCTTTATGTCGACCCACGAGCTTTTCTATCTTATTCTCTCCCCTTGTCCTGCTGAAGAGGAGGAGTATGACAGCAGCTGGGTGGGCATCTGGCAGCCACCCAAGGTAAACCCATCACAGTACACGCTGTTTAAAATGGTCTTCTGCTACCTCAAACTTCTTATTATATACCCACTTCCTTTGTAAATAGGATGAAGAAAATGTCTTTTTTTAAGGTAGAACTCCTATTATAATATTTGTCAATTTTACTTTCTATTCAGATTCATTAAATTAAAAATTGATTGAAAGACTGTAAGCAAAGCACCATATAATGATTAAAAGCAGCAACATATTATTCTCAAGGGCAGATTCTAAAACTAATGCAGGGACCAGTGTAAATCTTAATCTAAGATAACTTCGTTAGTCCTTTCAGTAAAGAACCAAACAACCACATGCAAAATGTAGCTTTGTAATAACCTTTGAGCCTAAATGACAGCACAAATGAATCTGCAGGTGATAGTAAGCTGGAATATATCATTAGGAAAAAAATTGGGCAAGACATTGATTATTTTGGTGCTTGTAAGAGGTGAAATCTGCAGTAGTGCAAAATGCCTGAGTTTTATAGATGCATACTCTAGGATGTTTAAAAAAATGGCATTTGGAAAGACAGCAGCCATTGTACACTCTGCCTGTAACCTCTGGCCTCTTTTTCTTCATTGCAGTGTTATAAAGGAATTCTGAAAATGCCTTTTTCTGCCCATGAGGGAATAGACGATACAGGAAACAACCCCTACCGAAAGTTTGATGGAGGATCATAAAAGCTATCACAAAAGACAGCACATTATGGGTTGAGAGATTCCTTTTGACCTCAAATTGCATACAGTGCTATGGCTTATAAAGCAGCTGTAATTGAGACACAGCTTTCAGGGTTCTTTAAATTGTTGGGAACATGCAAAATCATTAGTGTCACAACTATGGTTCAGCCATTTAACTCTGGGTGCCTTTCTGTATCTGGGCTGTGAATTCTGTTTTTAGGTTGCAATATATACTCTAGTTAAGCAATGGCACATCTTGAGTAGATATTCTAGCATCTTAGGGTGTTGCTAAATATAGTCATTACCAGTATACAGCTTAGTACAGGCTCTGGTACTAATGAGGGTACTAGAGAAGTGCTTAATCACCTGCAAATAGATTAAAATCTTGACCTGCCAGTAAGTTAATAACTTTTTGCATGATCAGGTAATGAAAAGAGCTGTAAAAGCAGAATATGTTGAAATTTAACTTAAAAATAAATAAATACATGAACTGCAATAATACACTTGATGTTTTTCTGTGCATGAGGTCCCAGATTAGACAAGATTTCAGCATTTGCTTGGTTTGGTATTCATTTAACAGAAGTACCACCAAATCTTTCAGATTGTAAGATGAAGATATCGGACTCTCAGTGTGAGGCATAGTATCATTGACTCCAGCTCCAGCCAAAATCTCGCCAAGCCAGTAGTGAGTTGTGCAATGACCAGTCTTCTGGGAAAGACTACTCTTGTGGGATAGGCAAAAAGAAGTCCTTTCCTATTTTCTGTGACTCAGAGCTATAATAACCAACAGTCACCACTTAAGAAAAAGTTGAAAGAGGAGGAGCTGAGACCAACAACACCATTTTATTTTTTCCAGGGAACCAAGGGAATTATGATGCTTTTCATTTCTCCAGAAAGGAGACTGAAGTGAACATTGCCTGGCCTGACTTCCAACACAATTACAGGAAGAAGGAAAAATAACTCCCAGTGGCAAAGGTCAGGGCTGCTATGTCAGAATCAGTAGGGAGAAGTGCTGTTGTATTGGGTCTGCATGAAAAGGTTTTGGTAACGGCGGGCTACAAAGGTAGCTTCTGTGAGAAGCTGCTAGAAGCTTCCCCCATGTCCAATAGAGCCAATGCCAGACGGCTCCAAGACGGACCTGCTGCTGGCCGAGGCTGAGCCAATCAGCAACGGTGGTAGTGCCTCTGGGATAACATATTTAAGAAGTGGGGGGAAAAAAAAGCCCAACCCAAACCTGAGCTACTGCAGCTGGGAGAAGGGAGTGAGAATATGTGAAGAGAAACAGCCCTGCAGACATCAAGGTCAGTGAAGAAGGAGGGGGGAGGAGGTGCTCCAGACACTGGAGCAGAGATTGCCCTGCAGCCCGTGGTGAAGACCATGGTGAGGCAGGCTGTCCCCCTGCAGTCCATGGAGGTCCACGGTGGAGCAGACATCCACCTGCAGCCCATGGAGGACTCCATGCCAGAGCAGGTGGATGCCCGAAGGAGGCTGTGACCCCGTGGAGACCCCGCTCTGGAGCAGGCTTCTGGCAGGACCTGTGACCCTGTGGGGGACCCACGCTGGAGCAGTCTGTTCCTGGAGGACTGTACCCTGTATAAAGGACACGTGGAAAGCACCCACGCTGGAGTAGTTCATGAAGAACTACAACCCTGTGGGAAGGACCCATGTTGGAGAAGTTCGTGGAGGACTGCCTCCTGTGGGCGGGACTGCATGCTGGATCAGGAGAAATGTGTAAGGAGGAAGGAGCAGCAGAGAAAAAATGTGATGAACTACTGCAACTCCCATTCCCCACCCACCCTGTGCTGCTCAGGGGAAGGAGGTAGAGAAATTGGGAGTGAGGTTGAGCCTGGGAAAAAGGGAGGAGTGCGGGGAAGGTGTTTTAAGATTTGGTTTTATGTCTCATTATCCTGCTCTGATTTGACTGGCAATAAATTAAATTAATTTCTCCAAGTCGAGTCTGTTTTGCCCATGATGGTGACTGGTGAGTGATCTCCCTTATCTCAACCCACAAGCCCTTCGTTATATTTTCTATCCCCTGTCCAGTTGAGGAGGGGGAGTGATACAGCAGCTTGGTGCACACCTGGCATCCAGCCAAGGTCAACCCATCACAGCTGTGAAGTTTATTGAAGGTTAATTTGCTGCTGAGAAGGAAGAATTATATTCTTCCTGTACTTCTGCCTCTTTCCCAGGAACAGTAACTTACCTCTTGCTGACAGAAAATAATATTCTTCCTTGCTAGCCGTTCACCTTTAGCATAAGCAGCCCATACCATATAGGCAGCTTCTATTCATTGTGGATTTTTCAAGGGAGCACTCCAGATTTGTCCCTGTTATGCTGTAGTTACCTAAAGGAAGAAGCTGAGTTACTGATACTCACCCTTGCCAAAAGGACTGGGAGGGAGAAGGTGACCGAGGCATAAAACAGTGGCAAACGTGAGGAAGTACCCATCCCAACAGCAACAGCTGCAGTTGTCCTCTTCATTTGAGCTGTGAAGACAGGGAAGGTCAGTTTCCAGATCAACCACCTGTAGGAAAGTTGATAATTTTTTTAAAATCTTTGTAACCAGAATTTGAATTCTTTTTAATGTAGGGATGTATCTTACAGTTTTTAGAAAATGTTACAGCTGTTGAGACTGGATGCAGTTTAAAAGAATTTATCTGCTGACTTTTTACCTTATACAGATGGAAAGTATATAGAACAATGTCCTGATTCATGCATCTTGCTTATTTATTAAAGAGTCTTCAAAATCAGCATGCAATGAACCCTGTTTATCTGAAACACTGAAAAGGGAAACTATTCTTGGTGTTTGCAGTAACTGCTTAAGTAAAGATATTCTTCACCAGGAACAATTTTTTTTAATTTCCTAATTAATATTGCCTTGGCCCTTTTAGAACTTTACCTTTCAAATCAGGCCTGAAAAGAGTTTTGTGTAAATATGAATAACTTTTAAGTGAAAAGAGGTATAAAACAATTATTGAAAAAGTGTATTTAACTTGCAGAGATTTTATCTGTAACTAGCATTTTTCCTTTGGCATAGCTGTCATAGGGTTGTTAGAGAAATGGAAAGGTAAAAGATGACCAAAAAAATAGTTTTACTACTAGCTTAAACTGATGTAAAGGACCCCTTTATTATGCAAAGAGTTGTTCTCCAGCTTAAAGGGCCACCTCACTCTGTTGTTGGATGCTGCCATTCCTGGCACTTCTTCAAAATGCATCAGATCCACTACAAAATCTCTGATGGGGCTAATGCCCTACACGTGCAGCTCTGCTTCTGCGTATTACATTTTTCATGGTACTGTATTAAGAGACTTCTGTGAGAATTAGCTATGGATTAGAAGTATCTTGGTGAAATAAACTTTGTTTAAAAAGTTAATTCTGGATATAGCTATCCATCAAATACATTCCCAAAAAGTAATCTTCAAACCCAAAACAATCTTCAAGGCTTTTTTCAGACTTGGAAACTTTACTCAGCTAGCCATTATGAAAACTCTGTCAAACTTAACCTCTCTTTTGTTCAGTTGTATGGCAGCCACGGACCAGTTTTTTTGGACAACATAAACTGGAACAATTCTATTGACTGTATGGAGTACGCCAGCAAAAAATATGCCTGAAAACTAGCGATGTGTTAGTGTAAAGCTATGGATCTGATCACCCTGGCAAAGGGTATTTCTTTGACCTGCTCAGTGGACGAGGGAAAGGCTGTGGATATTGTTTACCTGGATTTTAGTAAAGCCTCTGACACCGTTTCCCACAGCATTCTCCTGGAGAAACTGGGTGCTCATGGTTTGGATGGGCACACCCTTCGCTGGGTAAAAAACTGGCTGGATGGCCAGGCCCAAAGAGTGGCAGTGAATGGAGTTAAATCCAGTTGGCGGCCAGTCACAAGTGTTGTTCCTCAGGGCTCAGTATTGGGGCCGGTTCTGTTTCTTTATCAATGATATGAATGAGGGGACACGAAGTTCAGCAGAAGTGTTGATCTGCTCGAGGGTAGGAAGGCTCTGCAGAGGGATCTGGACAGGCTGGATCCATGGGCTGAAGCCAATTGCATGAGGTTCAACAAGGCCAAGTGCCGGGTCCTGCACTTGGGTCACAACAACCCCATGCAACGCTACAGGCTTGGGGGATGAGTGGCTGGAAAGCTCCTCTGCAGAAAAGGACCTGGGTGTGCTGGTTGACAGCCAGCTGAACGTGAGCCAGCAGTGTGGCCAAGAAGGCCAACGGCATCCTGGCCTGTATCAGAAATAGTGTGGCCAGCAGGAGTAGGGAAGCGATTGTGCCCCTGTACTGAGCGCTGGTGAGGCCGCACCTCGAATATTGTGTTCAGTTTTGGGCCCCTCACTACAAGAAGGACACTGAGGTGCTGGAGAGTGTCCAGAGAAGGGCAACGAAGCTGGTGAGGGATCTGGAGCACAGGTCCTATGAGGCGCGGCTGAGAAAGCTGGGGTTTTTTAACCTGGAGAAGAGGAGGCTGAGGGGAGACCTTATCGCTCTCTACAACTACCTGCAAGGAGGTTGTGGTGAGGTGGGTGTTGGTCTCTTCTCCAAGTGACAAGTGATAGGCCAAGAGGAAATGGCCTCAAGTTGCACCAGGGGAGGTTCAGACTGGATATTAGGTAAAATTTCTTCCCTGAAAGGGTTGTCAGACATTGGAACGGGCTGCCCAGGGAGGTGGTTGAGTCACCATCTCTGGAGGTATTTAAGAGACATGTAGACATGGTGTTTAGGGATATGGTTTAGTGGTGGACTTGGCAGTGTTAGGTTTAAGTTTGGACTCTGTTTTAAGGGTCTTTTCCAACCTAAATGATTCTATTCTATTAAAAAAATTTATATTATTCTCACAAAGTAATTCATAATTCAACACAAACTGGAAATGTCACACCAGCAAAAAGTAGTCTACTGAGTAGACTGATACTGTTATTCATATGTGCAAGATGATTTCTACTAATAGAAAAGATACATGTGTATCAGATGGAACTTACTGTATGGAAACATTAACATGATCAGGTGATATGAGGATAAAACTGTTATTTAATGCTTGATATGTGTTTCATGAAAAAAAAAGTCCTTTTTGGAGGAATAATGTATACATTTTTTATTGGCATTGACCTTTTATGGCTCTCAGTGTCATAGTAAGAGAAAATATCTTGCATTTTATCATAATAGGTTATGATATACTACTCTGGATACAGTTACATCTTCTGCTCTGGGACTTAGGACCTATTGTTTACCAAGTAACCCATTTAAGTTAGAGAAGGACATTTGTAGCAGATGATGGAATGTGCCCCAGGTATGCTGGCCCCCAAGGTAGTTTGAAGCTAAAAATCTGAGTGTGAGAGATTGGTTGTATTCAACAGAAAATACGGTACTCGGTTTACCTGCCTACTCAACAGTCTTCAACAACAAAATATCAGGTTTTTGTAAACATGAATCTGACAGAAGAAAAATGTTGCAATTATCTAATGTTGAAATGCAGATGATTTTACCATTTCTAGGCTTTGGTTTTTTTAACATTTTTGTGGATGTTTCATATGGAGATACTCTCAGCTGGGACAAATATACTGTGACCTTTGGCTTGTAAGCAAATATTTCAGGTAAAAGTGTTTTCTGGTTTACTGCCTTCATTCTAAACCTAAGCTAAAACATTCAGATCAAGAACAGAACATGATATTGGTTTTTTTTTTATTATTTCTTTTGGTTAAGTCTTAGAGTTGGGTCATTTAAGGTGAAAAATACAGGATAATAAGGATCAAAAGCATATAGCTTGCTGAAGAAGTAGACGGGTCTGAAAATTTTTCAGAGGTCAGAGGAAGGGTATTTGCAGAAATGTTCTCTTACAATCCAGATATAATATTTTTTCCTTTTCTCCTTTTCTCATTTTCCCTCATTACAATAGGATAATTTGTGATATGCATCTGGTACCTTTTTATTTTCTTGAGAAGTTATTATAATGCTTCCATTTCTAACCTTCAATTTATGTCCCATTGTGTCCTGCTGAAATTATTTCCTATTGCACATATTCCCCAGTTCAGATAGTTTTATTATTGTGCCCTTTTCAATTCACTAAGGACACCTTTACATTCTGACAGAAACATAGTTCTCCAAAACATAGATGACCTAAATATTAAGGAGAAATGTAGTATCATTTCCCAAGAAGATTTCTATTTCATTCTGTGATCCTGGAAGATCATTCTTAAGTATCACAGATATGAAATGGTTATGAAATGAATTTCCCATGAAAGTGACCTCTCACACAGGAGAGATTAAACATTTGCTTTGTATGTATCATCCCTTCTGAGCGAGAATTATACCAGAGTGCACTGGGAAAATATATAGGGACATATTATTTTACATTTTACCAGATTGGAAAAGAACACTAAAACATACTTTAAAATAGGTGAAATAATTTCTACTTGTGTTAGTATCTGTGAACATAACTCGTTCTCTAAAAACAATACAGGGAACACTTGGAAATCATTTGACTTACAAACATTCAAGATTGCTAAGACTTTGCAATACCAGTACAGACAACAAAATTAATAATAAACTTAATTTTGTTTCTTCAGTTGTTCATTATAATGGAGTTCAGTGCTGCGATCATGGGATCTTATTTTTCCTGTGCATTTCTGTTTTGGTCTACAGAACAGAGTTCTTTCTCAAATTGATCTGTGTTCAGATACAAACCTAAACTGCTTTCTGAACACCAATTGCACCCTGTTTGAAAATGGAGTTAATTTTTTTTTTTAGTTTGCTGTGATCACAATGTCTTGTTCCAAACTAACTTGTTTGCAGTACCATTCCAAAGGGAGAGTCTTGCTATCCGTATGGCATAAGTTGGGATTCAAGTGGAAGTTTAGGTTAGAAATACCCTGTAATCATGGGCATCTTGACTCAGTTGTGTTTTTTTAGTATTATGGTGATTACGTAGGTTCAAAACACTGATTCCCCCGAACTAGGCTAAAACAGGGACTGTTTGAAGTCTGATGTATAAAAGTGCTGAAGATCAGATCTCACACCAAGAAGAGGAAGGAACACACAAAACAGGCTGTTCTTGCTGCCCTTTGAACAGAATCACTGAGACCAGTTTCAGATCTGGGCGGCCTCAGTCACTTGCTTTTTGTCTGTGAGGACAGAGGTTGATTATGAGTTGATTAAGTTACTTGACCTATCTTGCAGGTAATCTGATTGATCTACTACAATACTTTCTTCTTTCAAGAATGAATTGGTTCTTGTCCACTAACGTAAAAGTTTTATTTTGGGATCCCTTTCCTTGCTCCCTATCTAAACTTCATTCCAAGATTTTCTCTTCTTGCTTTATTGCCTGCTCTTGTTCTAGCCTGACCCTGTAATGATAAAAGTTAACTGATAGTGGAAATCACTTATATTCACAATGATCATGAGAGTTCTGGCATGCCTTTCCACTTCTGCTAGAAGATTTTAAGTCAAAATAAGGTTGCTAGAATTGGTCCTGATCTTCAGGTAGATTGTGTAACTTTCTCATGCACCTTTGTTTCTTCCTACTTCTCCCATCCTCTAATGGTTCTGCTATGTTCATGTAACGATCAAAGTGAAACATTATCAGTGTTGCAATGGGGTGTCACAGTGTGTGAAAGAGCACAGGAATTACGGTGACCCTACAGACAAAAAGACACTTACAGTGACCACAGTTTTAGACAAATTTTTGATCGGGTCTTCATTTAACTGATATAGAAGAAGGCAATACACTTAAACTGGTGGAGTGAAAAGTTTTAAAAATGTAATAGAGAAGTAGGTTGCTGTCACAGTAGTATCAGGTCAATACTTTTCAATTAGTGAGCCATAAAATGAAAACTTCTGTGCTCTCAAATACAAATCAACAAAAATGTAAGACAGGAACATAAAGAAAATATTTAGTTGTAAATGAAAAATGTTAAATCAATACCACAGAGGTGGTCCATGCATATTTTTCTTTAAAGGAAAAAATCAGTTACCATAGTATTTTTCAATGTTTCTTTGTTTTCTTGAACCTCTGCTTTCTTTCTGAGAAAAAGAAGCTCGCTCATGAGCAGTGGTGGAGGTCTGGAAAAGTCTCTTTTGCATGAATGACAGTTTGGAAATCCTACACTCATGGAATATTTACTCCAATAGGTGTTTTTGCTGCCCCTGTTATTTTTTCATTGTGTTTTGCATAGCCACCACAATTGCATCATAACTATGTGTATAAATTAGAGTTTTAAGTAGATTTCGTCTTTTTCAATGAACTTCAAAGAGATTTTTGCACCTCTGCCACAGTCTCTTTTCAGGCATAAATACTTCTTTCTGACCTGGAAAATAATGAAATAATTTTCTGCTGTTATGGTGAAAACTATTAACAAATCTGACTCTTTTTCTTCTGATCTTCCATCACCTGGGAAAGCACTCACAATGGACAGATTGCCTTTAGACCATCTTACTCCTGAAGTGCATTGTCCCAGTGTGATTCCCCTCCCTTCCTACCCTGTCACTGATGTAAGAGAAGAAAAATAAAGTAATTGCAATTATACTGGTATTAAAACTGAAAAACTGTGCTCTCAAATACATAACAGAACTTGATCTAGATCCCCTAAGCTTGAAAATGTAGGACGAGTGCTAAATTCTTCAGAATAATTAGTCACAGCAAGACTCTCCTTGAAAACAATTTAACATGATAGAAAACACTATTTAAAATTAGACCATTTCTCTGTACTTCCAGTATTGTGAACAATAGTGTGTTCCCTGATAATCTGTCCTTCAGAGAAGTTAGTATTGCTGATTGTCTAAATTATTTTAAATATCTTTATAAAGGTGACAAATGTGTTCTTCCTTTGGTTATAAGTATAGCAATCTCTTCTACTCCATTCCTTCTACTCTGAGAAAGCAAGTAACATCAGAGGTGAGGGTTTTTCTGGCAGAGTTCTTTCCATTCAGTGCACAGATCACAAACACATTCAGACGTACTTTTCCATGTAGGAAAATGTTATGTTTTCAGATGTATTCAATTTCCTTATTTTACTTCTGTTCTTGGCAATATTCTATGACTATTGTGCATGGTCACTCCTTTGTCTACAGGCAGTGCCTAAATTTGCAAGTCGGCTTTTGCATTGATCAGCCTTGAAATTTGGCAGAATATTCAGATTTGGGGGGGAAGAAAAAGGTAACTTACACGTCAGTATATGTTTCCAATTTTTTTTAAAAAAGACTTTACATTTTCCTCTAATATCTTATAGAAAACAGGAAAATGTTCAAATTTAAATTTTGGGTCATGCAATACCTTGCAGTAGCTGTTCGAGCTGTTGAAAGCACTGTTTTGTGGACATTGAGAACTGAATATGCATCTGGCTTACTCTTCCCAGAGTGAGGAATCAAGGAGTTTTGGCTGAAAGGATGTAAGGATCTTGGGTAGTGTTGGAAAATATTTGGTGGTACTCTGAGGACATTTTCAAGTCTTCCCTTAAAGCAAGGGAGGCACACAAAAGGCTAAGCTAAGGTCTTAATTTCTTTTTCTAGCCATGGGGATCTCTGTTTCTTAATTGTCTTGCTTCATTATGAATTCGGATGACAGGCTGGCTTAAGAAATAAGGTTCCCCAACATCCCAAATACTGTCCCAGCATCATCGCTGTTTATCTATACCTTAACTTTCCTTCCCTATGCTGATCCTAATGGAAGCCAGCCCTGAAAGTCAGAGGCATTAGTAAATTTGAATCTCTTACCAATAGGCATATGCTTATTGGGGAGTGGAAGTGGGTGAACCTTTAAGTGGTATGTGAAGCCATTATTTTGGTATGGGAGGAGAAGCTGTTATAGTTTACCTGGTTACTTTAAAGCTAAGAAGGGGTGGAGTAACCAGGGTGTATAGTGAGATAAAGGATGTTGGAAAACATGTAGGGCAGCTTAACATGTAATATTAAATGTATTATTAGGCATGCTGCTTGGAGCCTGCTGAGCACCTGTGACTGAAGACTAGGAAACCAGAGGCTTGCAAGCTGTATTTTGAGAGACTCCAGCTGGAGAGGTTCTCTACCTCCTTGGGGTCTGGGTACACCCCCACACCACCCAATCCTAGCACAGTACTCCTGTGAGTAGCAGTGGGCTGCTGTGGTACCCAGTGGGGGCACAAACCGCCCTGTGCCAGTGGAAACTAGTTCTAGCCGACTGGTGATGATGAAATGCCAGGGGGTGGGGAAAAAACCCCAGCAGGCACCAAAATTGTACCCAGCCCATCAGAGTATGCACACATATCCTGACCACACACCCCGGCCCTCAGCAGTCTTTGGGGCAGGTGGAAGAAGGAGGGTTATGTGAGGTGCAGTGTTGTCTGCCTCCCCTTTCTGCTCTCCTCATCTCCTCGCCAGAGCAAGTTTAATGGCTTGTGTGTGTTCTCTGAGTTGAAAATGGGGGAAGTCAGGAATGGGGATGGTGGAGGCTGGGAGTTTGTGTAATGCTGTACTTGGGAGTCCTGGGATGCCTGCTTCTGTGCCTGACTTCTGGCCAAAGGTTGATATGGGATGGCAGTAAATTAACCAAAGGAAATTTTGAGATTGTCCTGCCTGCAACACCTGCCTGTAACTGTGCTCTGTCATGGAGAAATGAGGGACTGCTTGTAGAAAAAGTCCATGCTGTGAAAACCTTCAGGAAATCCAGAAAAGAGTCTTCTGGATTTCTTCTCTTGCTTGCTTTTTCATGCTGTTTGAATTCCAGGGTATCAAAAACTGTGTTCTCAGTGTCCAAAAATAAAATGATGAAAAATTGGTATAAGAATTCCTTTGAGAGGCCTCTTTATTACTGAACTTAATATGCTTTTAAGTATCCTTAGTTAGCTACACGGTCAAAGCAAAATGAGGAGGAGAAAAGTGTGTCAAGAATTAAGTTTGTTGCTTTGGGTTGAGATTAATTGCTTTGAATTTAAAAATTATTGTTTTGTTTTTAAGGCTGGTGGTGACATTGAACTTAAAGCAAGGAGACTGGCTAATGGAAAAGGCTATGGAAGTGGAAGTAACAGCAGCTGAAGTGGAATGAAAAACCTGAAAATTTAAAGTGCTGAAAATCATGTGGGTGAGAAGACTGGGTTATTTCTCTTTTAGAATGCTATGACAACTGATGCATGCTTAGCTTTATTGTGGAGACTTAGTAATACCTGTAATTTGATACTTTACGCAAGGATAAAAATTGAGTGATAGTTTTGAAAGAGTATTGCTTACAAGTTGACTAGTCTTCAAAAATGAGCAAACCTGTAGAACATGTTTGAAAGTGTTGAGCAAATAGAAATTGATCCTAATGCTAAATAGGTTTGATAGCAATAGCTAATGATATCCTGATATTATCTTTGGTGGAGAAAAGTTGTTCGAGACAAGCTCCAATGTATGAATGGTTTGTATGTAAACACTAGCATTTTGGTTGCTGTTAGACACCTGTCCTGATTCTGCTGTTGTGATAACAGATGTCGATTATGGCAACCTAAAACAATATTGGGGAACTTAAAGAAGATGAGATTTGAGTTGGAAATCAGGAATTTGATGAACTTTTTCTAAAGGATAATTTGGAGATTAGAAAGCATAATTATGGAAGTACTTATTTTGATTCTACTCACTTTGAGAGGTTATTTATCTATCTTTAATTACTTTGTGCTAATATGGCTGAATTCAGTTCTATATGTATTGGAACTAAGTGATCTCAAAGCAGATCATGGTATTGTGCTGCTTTTTCCCCCAAGTACAGGATTCTGTTTCAATAAAACTGGAAAGAAAAGTTGGTTATGTTTGAAAAAAGACACTTTTTCTTATTGTTGTATTAATTTAACATTCTAATCACCTGTTGAGAGTTTGAAATGCATATTTTAAGCTAAAAAGTTCCACTAGAAAGAATTGGAATTTAACAAAATTTGGACATGGGTTATGTATACTTGAAACTTGTTGTTTTTCTTCCTATTTGCTTTTCTTTGTTTTTCCTATTCCTATTCTGTTCTCTAAGATCACTAGCGGCAATCACTCTACTGGTATATCCACTAAGAGGGGGAAAATTTGTACTGATCACCAAACTGTGAGACTAATGATTTGTCAGTTTAGGTTGTTTCTTAAGAAAAATTCCTAACATTGTAAGGAGTTGAGTAAAAGAGATGATAGGGAATTGAAGTTCAGGTTTATAAACACGCATGATTAACGCTGTCTTGCATTCACTCATTAAATATATGCAAAACATGCAGATTTTATTACCAAGTAAAATTCCATACAGACTAAAGGTGATAAGTGCCATTGTTGCCATGTATTTGCTTGAGGTGTGGGATGCAGACATTATTAGAGTATAATTTGGTGCACTCATGCTATTCCAAAATGTACTTAGATTGTGAAGAAACTCAAGCAGTAATGTAATTATATTTATTCAAAGGAAGCGGCCCATGTTTTCTGAATGCTTTTCGTTTGGTAACATACATGCAACACTATATAACAGAATTCAGAACTATACAATACTGGACAAAATGAATGCTTGTGCTGGTTTTGGCTGGGGTAGAGTTAATTTCTTCATAGTAGCTAGTATGGGGCTGTGGTTTGGATTTGTGCTGAAAACAGTGTTGATAAAGCGGGGATGTTTTAGTTACTGCTGAACAGTGCTTACACAGAGTCAAGGCCTTTTCTGCTTCTCACACTGCCCCACCAGCGAGTAGGCTGGGGGTGCACAAGAAGTTGGGAGGGGACAGAGCCGGGACAGCTGACCCCAGCTGACCAAAGGGATATTCCATACCATATGATGTCATGCTCAGCATATAAAGTTGGGGGAAGAAGGAAGGGGGGGACATTCGGAGTGATGGTGTTTGTCTTCCCAAGTAACCGTTACACATGATGGAGCCCTGCTTTCCTGGAGGTGGCTGAACACCTGCCTGTTGATGGGAAGTAGTGAATGAATTCCTTGTTTTGCTTTGCTTGCCTGCGCGGCTTTTGCTTTACCTATTAAACTGGCTTTATCTCAACCCATGAGATCTCTCACTTTTACTCTTCCGACTCTCTCACCTATTCCACCTGGGGGGAGTGAGCAAGTGGCTGTGTGGTGCTTAGTTGCCGGCTGGGACTAAACCACGACAATGGTACCAAGAATTTACAGTATTCATTAGAAGTAAAACCAGAATTGTTTTCTTCTGAGGAGCTCCCTGTTTTTGCGAATTTCATTAAGTGGAGATTCTTGACACAATTGCTGAAGTGGTATTTAAAAATGGACCAAATTCACTAGCTGTATAGACAGATATGATTTCTGAGAAAAAAAATTCTCCTCACTCATACTTTGGGCAAACTTCAGGAAAACAGGTGAAAGAGAAATGGAGCTGATAACTGGCACCTATTATTATGGTAAGCAGGTGTATAAGATTCTACATCTGCTAGTCTGTGATTTGCCAAAGGAGGTTTTTTTAAAAAAAAACAAGCAAAACCACTTAGCTCTTACACCTGTTTACTTTTTCTGGACAAAGCCTCAATAATTTTACATCTTTTTGACTCTGCCTTTAAACATTGCTTTACTGGGTGGTTAGTTAAGTAGGGGTGTTAAGAAGAACTCTGTACCTTTCCACCACCAAGTTAGCTGAACCCCCTGGCCACCTATGCCCTTCTCTGGACTCTTTCCGATTAGTCAATATTTCCTTTGTACTTTGGGCACAGAACTGAACACTTTTTTAGATACAGCTTCATAAGCACTGAACAGAGGAGATTCATATCTGTGCTCTTGCTGCCCTTTACACGGTTAGTGTTCACTGCTAGTAGGATGAGTTTGAGTTGCATTTGGCTGTAAACCTGTCGCTTTCTGCAGAGTTGCTGGCTAGCTGGTTTATACTGATGCATAGGGATAGAGTGTTCCTGGGCAAAGGAGTTTGCCTTTGTTCATGAAGTTCTTGTTCACGCATTTTTGCAGTGTGAGTTTCCTGTGAATTGCAGTTTTGCCCTCCAGCATATCAGTTGCTCTCCCCATTTTGGTGTCACCTGCAAACTTGATGAGGGTGTAATGAGGTAATTCATTCTGTCATCTGTGTTGTAGATGGTGTTGATGAAAAGCACTGGCCCCTTGTTGGGGCAAGCACTGAAGCTTGAGGAACACCACTTATAGCTGACTGCTAGACAGACATTGAATGTTGACTACCACTCTCTGAACCTGATAATCTCAGTTTTCTCCCCACCTTCTGCCTCTCCAAACCATATCTCAGCTTGACTACAAGGACACTGTAGGAGATAATTTTGAAATATTTTTTTAAAGTCAAAGTAAGCAATACAGAGTAACTAGCTGCTTTCACCTTATCCACAGTTAGTCATCTTATAACAGAAAGTGATAAGGTTAGTGAGATACAGGATTTGTGCTTGGTAAATCTGTGCTGGCTGCTTCCATGTCCTTCATGTGCCTAGAAATGGCTTTGCTGAGGCATTCTGTGATCATCTTAGGGAGGGAGTTGTGGCTAACTGCCTGTAGTTTCCCACATTCTTCTCCATGCCCTTTTTGGGACATAAGATTAGTCTTTTTCTAGTTCTGAGAGAGTTCCTGATCACCGCAATCTTTCCAAGCTGGTGGAACAGCCTCGTGATGACTTGAGCCAAGTTACTCTGAACCACTGGATGTTTGGTTAGCTGCTTCAGACCTGTACATGTTCACCTTATTCAAGTAGTCCCTGACTCATTTTTCTTCTGATCACACCTTTCCTCCCCAAACTCTGCTACCTAGCACACAGACTTAGGATATCTGGTAGCAGAGCTTGCCACTGAAGATGTCCAGGCAAAGGAAGGGGCCAAGTACATCAGTCTTTCCTCCATTACTAGGTTACCCACCCCATTGAGTACTGAGCCAAAGCTTTTCTTGGCTTTGCTTTTGCTGCAATATGCACTGGTATCTTCCCATTGCCCCTCACTTATCCTCCCAGTTTTAACTGCAGTAAAGTGTTGGCCTTTCAAATGCTCCTAGAGTTCTTTGTAATAAATATATCACTGCCACCACTTCTTGTAGCCGTTCTTCTTGTATTTGAGCTTAGTCAGGGTTCTTTATCCAGCCTGGACACTTTCTGCTATGGCTGCTTGTTTTCTTGCTCTTAGATAATTTGATTCAAAACTTGACTCACTTTCTTTGATCATCTTTGTGCTTCAAGGAGCAATTACCCTTGAAGATCAATCAGACCTCATGAGCTCCTCTGTCCTCTGGGCAATATTCTATGAAATCCTGCCAGCAGTTCCCTGAATAGACTGAAATCTGTTCTTCTGAAGCCTGGGGTCTTTCTCCTGCTGCTTGCTTCCCTGTCTTTCCTCCAGATTTTAAATTCTTCCATCTGCAAGTTACCACAATATAGGTTGTCAGTGACTATCGCATCCCTAACCAGTTCTTTGTATGTAGTAGAGCCTGTCCCACACTTCCTTGGAAAAAAAAAAAATAAAAAAAAATCCCCACCGGACTTTTGAAACCTTCAGGATTGCTTGCACTGCACAGTATTGGTTTCTCAGTAGATATCAGAGTGGTTAAAGTCCTCTATGAGAACCAAGACATGTGACTGGAACATGTTCCAACTGTCTGAATAATACTTTGTCCACCTACATTTTAGATAGCTGCTACAGCTGCTACAGTCGTTCATTAACATCTCCCTCTTCAACTTCTCACTGATCCTGTTTAAGACTATCATTCCATGTATTCATTTTGTTTCTTTATGTAGAATGCAATCATTTTTCTTCCCTTTTTCCTAAAAATCATGCATCAATTTGTCTCACAACTCCATTCATGAAAAATATCCCATCTTGCCTTTTTCATTTGTTGCCCCATTTTTGTCAGGTATTACATCTGTTACTTGCCAGCAGTCTGCTCTTTGAAGATCATTGTTCGTAGAAGCCAAAGCTCTTTGTTAGCTGCAAAGCCATGTGTTGACTGACAAAATACCTGTTCCTGACGTGGCCTTTCTCCTTGATTTGATTGAGACTATCTCATAGGCCTCTGTCCTGTTCACCTGAGTCCTCAGAGCCATAACATTGCACTTGATCTTAGCCTCCCTGAGCAGTATTGTTCATGTCTATGTGGTTGTGACAATGGGCAAAAAGGACCAGCAATTTGAGAGCTAGATGAGTTCCAGCAGTCTTTGCAAGATTGAGGATCCAGGCCCTGGGCAAGCACTAAACCTCCTTGAAACAGCAAATTTGATTGGAAGATGGTCTTGTGTGCAAGGCTGCACTTCTTCCCGCATACTGACAAATTCTTACAGCCATTTTTTTTAATATGTAAATATTCTAATTAACCTAAACCAATTATTTCACTGATCTTAGTGAAAATAAACCCATTTACAAAATATAATTTCTTCTTGCCACCCCTCCCCCAAATAGAAACTTTATTTTCTCCCACCATTCCCCTTAAGGAACTGAAGACTTAACTGGAGACTTCTCTGATTGGAAATAATTTTATGAAAGTGACTTCTGAGGAAAGATGAGTTGCTTCCTAATGTACACTTTTTATATGCCAGTCTTGCAGACAAAATGACATCTTTGATATTTCAGAGATTATTGCTTCAATTCAAGGCTCCTAAAATGTAATGGCTTTTCTTCCTTGGAATCTTTTACCTTATTGCAGCTTGTATAACAGTATAAAATGTATAGCTTATTTCCTGACACTTCAGTAAATGTGCAGCTTGGCCTAAAAGTTTGGATTAAAAGGTAACTGAGTTTCAGGCCTGATGAATGTGAAGGGCCAGTTTTTGTGATTCATATTGGCCTAGACTTCTGTTTGATGTTGGTGGAAGCTTAGGGAGATAAAGGACTGAAATTGTAGACCTGGTGCTGCTTAGCCATCTGTATTTGAATATTTTCCTTCAAATAAGAGGCCTTTCAATCTGTTTAGGTAGCAGAATAACTGGACTGAACTCCTCTGCCTATGGAGCTTTGAATTCTCTGCATTTAGGAAAATGCCCAGTTCTTTAGCAGATGAAGTAAAGAGTTGGTTTCCTATAATTAGGAACTAGCTTCAGAGTTTTAGCTCTTGATCCTAAATGGATGGCTTAAAAGGCGACAAAAGGAAAGAAAGTAGAAAGTCTTTAAAACGGAATTTTTAATGGGGAAGAGTAAAACATTCAAGCACTCTGTCCTCATTCTGCAGTCACTGAATTTTGCTCAGGCTTTTGCAAGATGACTTAGGGAATGCTTCTGGAAATTGATTAAAAATCAGAAAATAAGATATCAAAATAATTATTTCCAGAACTCCGTTTATTATTAGCCTGATTTTTCATTAGGGAAAATGAGGAATAACTATGCTATGCTCTGAAATTGTACTTCTGTGTCTGGGACTGGGATTTGTCTCACTGTCTTTAGCAGTCTTTAACTTCATTTAACCAGCTGTACAGAACCATTCTGGTGATCTCCAAACACTGATTTATATGCCAGCTACACAACATTCCCACTACAAGCTTTGAAAGAAAACTACTGTTGTAACAACTTCTTGTACTGTTCTTATGCTCAGCTACCTCTGTGAGCTGAACTAGATACCCTGGAGAGAAGCCAGATCATTTCTGCAGTCATGCTACAAGAACCAGCCAGGCTTCCCTGTTGTTCACTTACAAATACTGTGAGAAAGAATTATCTATAAAAAGAAACCTGAAATCCACAGATTTAAAAATGGGAAGTGAGTGCCAGGACTGATGTATGTGGAAAAGGTAACTGCAATATAAGTCCTGTTAGCCATAGGAGTTGAGGGATAAGCCTACTGTTCAGGAGATGATTGCCAGGAATTTGTTCTGTCTACCCAAAAAATCAGTTACCAGCATTTTCTTATAGTGTACAATGGCTATGTTTTCTTTTTAATTCTAGATGATTAAAGACTTCAGACTAGCAAGTTGCTTACTTAATATCTGTAATGTTTTTCCTTCTAGTTAACTTAGCTTTTCCCAGAAATATGACAAAGTTGATCCTGTTTTTCAGAGCACTGTTATCTGTTACAAACTTTATCCTAGAAGTGATAGATCATCCTTGCAGTCAGTCACAAAAGTGAGATCTAAAAGACTTGATACCCATTAGTGTGCAGATAATAATTGGTCTTTAGTGAATAGGTATCAAACTAACCAATGACTAAAAACAGTGTTTGTTTTTATGGGCTAGGTAGTTTGTGGAGCTTGTTCTTTGTCCTGAGAAACTACGGATTACTGCATATGTAATTCTACAGTATAATTTTTTTGGGATAACATCTGAGTTTTGCTTGTTCATTAAGCTTTCATATTATGAAAGCACAAATATGGAGCACAAGTCTAATGAGGCACGGCTGAGGGAACTGGGCTTGTTTAGTCTGGAGAAGAGGAGGCTGAGGGGAAACCTCATTGTTCTCTACAATTACCTGAAAGGGGGTTGCAGAGAGGTGGGTGTTGGTCTCTTCTCCCAAGTGACTAGCAACAGGACAAGAGGAAATGGCCTCAAGTTGCACCAGGGGAGGTTCAGATTGGATATTAGGAAAAATTTCTTTACTGAGAGAGTGGTGAAACACTGGAATAAGTTGCCCAGGGAAGTGGTGGACTCACCATCACTGGAGGTGTTCAAGGAACATGTGGACAAGGCATTGTGGCACATGGTTTAATGGGCATGGTGGTGTTGGTTGATGGTTGGACTTGATGATCTTTTCCAACCTTAGTGAGTCTGTGATTCTGTGATTCTATGTATGCAAAGTTAAAACTTGATTGGATATTGGGGTTTATAGAAGACATCCCTGTCAAGAAGTCCATTACATAGAGTGTGGCTAGTGGGACTGTACATTTCACAAGATAGTGTTAGGATGCTATATGTCAGTTCTGTAACAGCAAAATAAAAAAAAAAAAAATACTTTTTTTAAAGTAATCATTATGGTGCAAGTTGGAGGAGGTATGCTTCTGTGTTCCGTGTATGGCTGGAAGTAATTTTCAGGTATCCAAAAAGTGGGGAAAAAGTGCCTTGAGCAGTAAAAAGTACCTTTATATGTTAGTTTATTGGATTGGAGTGTTTCCAGAAGCTTGTAGTAGTATCTTGCTTCTCTATAATGAGAAAGTTTTGATACCTCATTTGTGAGGTTTGGTTATTTTGATATGAAGTTATTGTCAATTTATGTAATTTTAATAAAATATGTCTAGGATTATGTGATCATAATGCTACAAATAATAGAAATTATTTGGATATGTGTGAATTGATTATTCACTGGTGAAAGGCACTTAATGTGTTGTAAAGTGTATGAATATGTAAGTTAGATAATATAGCTTATAAGAGGTAGATTTAAGAAATAAGTTTTTGGACTTTTTCTCCAGAATGATACCCTTCCACCTTTTTCTGCTATTCCAAGGAGTTTTGTGCAAGGTTTGTTACAGAGGATGCTGTCTTGATTTTGAACATTTTCATTATAATATCTCTTAGCCTGTAATTTGACATTCATTGTTAATAATTTGACTGGTCAGTGTCACACTTGCTGAAAGTAACACTAATGAAATAATTAAGGCTTATGGCTTTCCCATTTCAGGGGAAGAATGGCAGTCAAAACATAGGAATTCTGAAGACATCAGTTCTCTTAAAATATTACACTTTATGCCCACACACTTGTATACAGGATTTATTTATTGTGGTGTTTGCCAGTCTGCATTTCGTGAATGTTGAAGTATTCTGGACAGAATCCTGGATCCACTGAAGTCATTAGCTAATCTAGTACATGGACCCATTGGGTGCTAAGGTTTTGCCATTTGCGTTAAATATACTACCAGATTTGAGAATTCAGTCCTTCCTACAAGATCTACTCTTTGATCTTAAGCTTTGAGTGGCTTGAGATCCAAACATGATTTTTAGAGTGTTATAAACTTTGTGAAAATCAAAGATGGAACTGGACAGAATAGTTACTTAATTTTTGAAAAATTGGCTTCAGTTTTTGAAATACAGGCTTCAGTTAGCTTACCCTGTTTTTTTGAGTTGAATGAAGAGTAGAACTGCAGTCTTAATATAGAGAGTGGAGACTCAGGAACCAAGAACTGCAGCAGGAGAATGATCTAGGAAGGAGAGAACTGTCTTGTTTTCTGGCAAATGTTTTCTAGCTTGCACACTGGAAAGCTGGAAAGCATTACAGTCATCACATTACAGAGTAAAAGCTTATACTGAAACTTGTATTTTTCTGTTGAAAACTGTGGTTATGCTAGGGAGGTGATGTGACTTAATGTAGGGCTAAATTGTCTAGACATGTTATAGCTGGAGACAGGATGGCTGATTGGAACGACCAGCGGGGAAACAAAGAGGATAAACCATTAGATCCCACTATGCCAGTCGCAACTGATAGGGGAAAAAACTCCGTTTGGTCTACTGGGAAGTCTTTGCATTTCTTAGGAGTGGAAGGAAAACTTTTCATCTTGAATGCTAGAAAAAAAATGTTTCTTCAAGAATGATGTTGGGAAGTTAAGATAAATTACCTGATGCAAATGTATAATTTCTCTTAATGCTCTAAGCAGACAAAAAACCCTAGGGATTTTCAATTTATACTGAATGTAGACATATCTTGTGGTACTCTTAATCATCCTGATATCTGAATGATGAATTGTCATGGAACTTACAGAAACAACAATATGAGACTATACTGAATTATGAAATCAGTCAAAATAAGTCTCCAAAGGGCAGCTAGTCTTCATGTATATTAAAGTAGATATGATAGATATTCTTCCTGCTTCTGATGGAGAAAAAGAAACTAAGAATGTTTCCAAAACTACATCCAAGATTTTGTCTTCTTTGACCTACCCCCTCATCTTTTCTATTTAACTCTAAGCAGAGGAGAAAGAGGGCTTGAATTCTCATATTATATCACTTGCGGGGGGGGGGGGGGGGTGGGGGTGTGGTTTGGGTTTTGTTTGTTTGTTTTTAAATAACAGAGCTGAAGAATCACTGAGGAAACTTGTTTGAAATTGAAATTGTTAATGAGGAGTGACCGTCTTAGGAACATGAGCAGGAGCAGCTGTGAGACTAAATGAGTATGAGAGCTTGGATGCAGAGAGAATAAAAAGTTTCCTCATTCTAACAGCATAATGGAGTGAAATATATCTGGTCAAAATGAAGTCCAGTTGTATTGCAATCTTGGCTTCATATACAGATAATGAAAGGGCAGTCCTTAGTTAAATTTGCAAGCTACTCAAGGCCAGACAAATAATTGAAGTGTGTGCACAAAAATAGGGAGCTGGGCAATGAAAAGAAAATAGACATACTGTGGGATATGAAATATCATATGAAAAGGATTATGTATTTAAAAGGTAGCAGACAGACAAAAACTGATAGTATTTATGGGACAGAATCCATGTGGGGGTAAAATAGTGTTGTTAAAAGAAAACCCCTCTTGAAGCAGTGTTTCTGATTTTTTTGTGTTAGATCCCCAAAAGCAAGCTTAGTTACAGCCATCTCTGTAGCATGAGACAGCCTCTCACAATGGTAATTCCTGTTTTTTAAGTCTTAATAAGACTTTCTCTTGCATCTGAAAGAATCTGCTGCCAACCTATAGTATCAAGATGCCTTTTAAGTTGCAGGAGAAACAAACATGCAAAAAGAACCTGTAGATGGTTTTTAATGAGAAAACAGTGTATTTAATTAAATTGTTAAGCCATCATATTAATGGCAACAATTAAATTGTTAAGCCAGTTCATACACCTGTTTTATATAAGTTCCGCAGAATTTGTTGATAGTATTTCCATTGCTTTCAAAGAATGAACTTGTCTTTTTTAAAGTGCAGATTGGAAAGTCTACTTTTGTTCAGTATAGTGTTGAAAGTTCTCTGTATTGCTATGAAGTTAGTTTCATTTTGTGGCTTCTAAAGAACTCAAAATTCAAGGAAGTTAGTCTGGTTTGGAACTTTATGCTAAGTTTCTCATGACTTTATTGTCAAGCTCTAGCGATCGATCCAGCTGGCATTATGCCTTCCAAGTCTCACTTAGAAGGACCAGGAGGTATAAAAACAGCCTATGGACTTTGACCTGCAGAATAAAAATCACTTTGCTTTAGAAGAGATTTAGTATTGAACAATATTGTCTAATTATAAATCAAATGGGACTATCAGTGTTAAGAATCAATGAGTTATGAGTGTGGAAAAGAGGGCCTTCTGACTGCTGTCAGTCTTAGAAAGAAGAACACAGTTCAATCAACTTGATTTCTAGAAGGATAAAAGCTAATAAATACTAGGTATTATGATTAAAGTCTAATCACCAAAAATGCAAATAAACAGTAAGTAGAGGAATGCTGTATCTTAATGAGTGCAAGCAGAGCACCCTTACTCTGCTACTTGTAGGGTCTTCAAAGGAGAATTCGCCTGTTGTCCTTGCTGTGAGACCCACTGAGATGGGTCATAGAAGGGGGATGGAAGTTGATCCCAGAATGCCTTGAAGACTGAAAGGTGTTTAATTGCCTAAAGGCATATGGGACTCATGATGGGATGCAGAAGGAAGGCCATTTTGGGTTTGTGTAATAAATACTGTAGAAAGTTTTAAGGGAATTGTAGGACTGTGAGAGACTTAGTATGAGATGTTTAGAGAAGGACCAATGGTGAAGAAAGGGAGGAGGAATCATGGTGAATTTGGAGAACAAGCATGGGAAAATGGAGAGAAAAGAGGAGGCAGAGCAGAGAGGAGAAAGGAGTTCAGTGTAAACAGACTTCTGGTCAATATGTTTGTCTGGCTAAGCAAGGCATCTAATCACCACAGTCTGTCATATCTGCATGTTAAACACTGTTCCTGTTTTCCCCAGTGAGAGTCCTGTCTGTTGTTTGTGTTTGTGCGTTGAGGTCTAAGTGTCAGTAACTGAAAGAGTGTGAATGTTTCCCTAGAGAGCTACAGTGCTGCATGTATGTGTACTTCACCAGCTAATTTCAAGCTAAATTAGCTGCTGAGTAGGATAAGAGGTCTGGCAGCAAGGTACTGGAGAGATGGTAGGTTTGGGGGCCAGACAGGGGAGAGACCAGCAGTCTGAGAGTCAGCTATTTGATTGGCCAGGTGGTCCTTTCACTTTCTGGGGCACATTGACAGCTTCTGAGAAAACCATAGATCTGGGCCAACTATTCCACAGTGAGGGAGGTGTGTACATAACAAGAGGAGGTCTGATTACCAGCAAGAGGAGTGTATCTGCAAAACCTGAAGGCTTCTACAGCCAGGTACTAGCAAGTGGGGAGGCCAGAGGATCTGGGCCTAGCTACTAGGTAAATTTAGTTTCTAAGACCACCTACATACGTATGTATATAGAGAGAGTCAGCTAGCAGCATCCATCCTGAACTGTAGAGGAAAAGCATGGCCATTCTATTTTGAGTGCTGTGTTTTCAGTTCATGTTGATCTGTGGCTGGCTGCGTGCATGTGCATGCGCACTTGGGGGGATATATGTTCAGCTGCACAAATTTATGTTATTGCTACAACCTTTCCACTCATAAAACAGACAGTAATGGCAATTAGTAGTAGTAAAGAATAACTTGAAATATGGGGGGGGGGACCCCAACAAGTACAGATTGCCTGGGTAACTACCTGGTACAGATAACCCTTGGCTGGGTAAAAAACTGGCTGGATGGCCGAGCTCAGAGGGTTGTGGTGAATGGAGTTAAATCTAGTTGGCGGCTGGTCACAAGTGATGTCCCCCAGGGCTCAGTTTTGGGGCTGGTCTTGTTTAATATCTTTATCAATGATCTGCATGAGGGGATTGAGTGCTCCCTCAGCACGTTTGCAGATGACACCAAGTTGGGAGGAGCGTTGATCTCCTTGAGGGTAGGAAGGCTCTGCAGAGGGATCTTGGACAGGCTGGATTGATGGGCTGAGGCCAACTGTGTGAGATTCAACAAGGCCAAGTGCCGGGTCCTGCACTTGGGTCACAACAACCCCATGCAACGCTGCAAGCTTGGGGAAGAGTGACTGGAAAGCTGCCCGGTGGAAAAGGACCTGGGGGTGTTGGTTGACAGCCGGCTGAAGATGAGCCAGCAGTGTGCCCAGGTGGCCAAGAAGGCCAGTGGCATCCTGGCTTGTATTAGAAAGAGTTTGGCCAGCAGGAGTAGGGGAGTGATTGTGCCCCTGTACTGGGCGCTGGTGAGGCTGCACCTTGAATACTGTGTTCAGTTTTGAGGTGCTGGAGCGTGTCCAGAGAAGGGCGACGAAGCTGGTGAGGGCTCTGGAGCACAAGTCTTATGAGGAGCGGCTGAGGGAACTGGGGTTGTTTAGCCTGGAGAAGAGGAGGCTGAGGAGAGACCTTATCACTCTCTACAACTACCTGCAAGGAGGTTGTAGTGAGGTGGGTGTTGGCTTCTTCTCCCAAGTGACAAGTGATAGGACAAGAGGAAATGGCCTCAAGTTGTACCAGGGGAGGTTTAGGCTGGACATTAGGTAAAATTTCTTTACTGAGAGAGTGGTGAAGTATTGGAACGGGCTGCCCTGGGAGATGGTGGAGTCACCTCACTGGAGGTGTTCAAGGAATGTGTGGACGTGGCATTGTGGGACATAGTTTAGTGGGCATGGTGGTGTTGAGTAGATGGTTGGACTTGATGATCTTACAGGTCTTTTCCAACCTTAGTGATTCTGTGATTCAGTGTGATACTACAGTTATTAAATGTAAGTGAATTAAATAGATAGTGAATATATGTGTGTTGAATGACACTAAACCTGATACTGGCTTATTTTCAGAGACAGCGATACAACACTATCCGCTGTAGAAGGGCTTCAGTTTAGTTATAATGTTCACAAAAAAGAGGAAGCTTGTATTGGTGCTCTTTTTTTCTACTTGTGCTTTCTTATTTCTCATGCTTCTAGAAAATTCTGTTATTTCAGTCAATTTCGAAAAACGATTTTATCAGTGTAAAACTTTATCCTCCAGATGAATTTGGCCAGGTGGATCTTGTGTGAGGACAGTGATTTTGAAATTTTTATTTCCTTGCTTAGTTACAGCTTTTGCTTCAGGAAAGGTTATGTGCTCATCCTGACATAAGCGAGAACAGAATCAGTCTTACGTTCTAGCTCCTTTCAAGTTCTAGAGCACTTCTGAATATATAGTAGTTTTGTGCTATGGGAAGGACGCAATTGGAATGGTGAATCTGTTTCCAAAACATTTCTGCACTTCAAACTTGTGTTCATGGTTAGTGAAAAAAACAGATGTTGAAATTCCTGGAGTATGAAACTAAGCAAGTAGACATCTGAAGATAACACGTATCTAAAAAGCCAATATAACATTAAACTAATTTTTTGCAATTTTTCTGTTTTTATAGTGTTAGTTATATCTTCACTCAAAGTCTATATCAAGTGAACTCCAGTTCAGGACAGGTACCCATACTGTGAAGTAAAATTTTGGTTTCAGTGAATCTTCATACTGACAGATGACAACAGAAGTTAATAGCTGAAGAAACTCTTCAATAGGGCCAACTGAAGTTAAAGCAATGCCTCACTTGAGCTTAGTTTTCTTTCTGTGCAAATGAAGCTTACATGAAAGATAATTGTGTTGTATCAACAGTGAGTAGATTAGAAAGAGAAAACAGGTTTTTATTTACCTATTCTGTAACCTTGAAAGTTTCTGACTTACTATGAGCTAGTGTACAGTTGAGCAGGAACTCTGAAGAACAAGGCATTGAAGCCCCAGAAATGAATGGCCACTGCCACTCTTTCTGAAACAAAATAGCAAATACTTTTTTGAAGTGTTCTGAACTGTATACACCGTCCTGCACAAAAAGCAATGCAGAAATGCTTTCTGATTTGCTACAGATAACAGATGGTGTGAAAGAAGTCTGTCATACATAATACTCAGCTGCCAAATCTCCTCTTATAAAAGGATTGAATACATACTCAGTGCAGATGATGTTTTATGAAACAGATAATCTCCCCAAAATAGAAATTTTTTAGAGCTTTCCCTTTCCTGTAAGTATATAAATGTAAACAAAGTAAGAAAAAAGATTTTGACTCTCTTTTATGGAGAGTGACAGTATGAGATCATTTTTTAAGCATTTTTAGTTTTTTCTTTAAATTGAGAGGAAAACATGGTGCAGATTTAGATGCAACACTGAAACCTTTGAGTTCCATATAGTTCCTTTCACTACTGACCACTTTTTTTTTTATTGTGTCTCAGAACATTGCTTGGGATTTTTTTCCTTACTAGAATCTTGTTAGCTTCAATATTTTTTAATGGGAGTTTAGAAGCTCATCAGGACAAGCAGATTTCTCCAATTGGAGAACCATGGTGCTGTCATGGTTCATGGCATATAGTGTTTCTTCAGGCTGAAGTTGGTTTTGGTTTGGGTTTTTTTTTTTTTTGGTTTGTTTGTTTGTTTGTTTGGGGTTTTTTGTGTTTCGGTTTGGGATTTTTTTTCAATTAGAAGGAGAATAATTTTGGCACAGATTGTTAATAGTAATTAGTCACCTAATTATCTTTTGGTTTATTGGTTCAGAATTGTAATTCTGATTGCTATGATCAAGGTCTATACTGTAGTGACAATGACAGATCTATATACTCCCAGCAAAGCTCTTTCTTCGGAAGAGAACCTGAACTCTCAGCAGTTATCTAGTGTGTCACCCGCCACTGCTTCCACCATATCTGTCTCTTGAATGATAATTAGGAGGTTTCCTCAAATAGTGTAATCAAAACTTCCAGGTTGTGTTTTTGGTGGTTGTTTTGTTTTTTTTTTTTTTTTATTTGGTAGATGGGCTTTGCTCAAATTACAAACTTAGTATCAGGATTTTTCTTTTTATTTATTTAATGCTAAAACATAGGGACTAAGTGAGTCCCAGGCTCTGTACTGCTGGTCTTGGGAAGAAAAACTCAGATCTTGAGATGTTTTCTAACTTGAGTCTGTGTCCAGAGAGAGTGTTGAATGCAGTCATAATATGCTTGACAAATCTTTAATATTTGACAATTAAAATGCCCTTTACCAACTATGTTTAGCACAGTAAGCATGCTCCTGTCCTGTTGAGCAAGCTATGGTTTTATGGTGAAAAGACAATTTCAGTACTATTTAAGCACTCAATCAGCTTCAAGATCAAACAGTCTTATTTTCTCTTTTTTTTCCCCAAGTTTCCCGGTATGGAATTATCTGAAGCCAAAGGACAGCTCTTTCAGTACTGTCTTAGTACTTCTACTCTTCTCTGAAGTGAAGACTGCAGTCTTTGAGATTGAATTTAATACTTGCAGCTATTACCAGTTTGCAGTGATTTGTCTGAATCACCTGTTCTCATTCCTATCCAGATCACCAGGCTTATTCCAGTATATTTAGAACGGTGGACTTTTGTGCTTGTTTCTTGGCTAACTTCAACTTTAGGTTCAGCTGTCTATATGGCTGAGCTTTGTGAAGACAAAACTCCTAATGTTGCAGCTAGCACTTTAGTCTCATAGATAACAAAAGCAAAAAGTATTTTTGTGTCAGGTTCTGAGTCAGTAAGCTGAAAGACAATCATACTGGACAAGAAGCAGGAATACTCCTTTGATTTTAAATGAGGAACTGTTTGGTGAAACTTGGGGACTGCTCTTTAATAATTATTCCACATCCACAGCTAATCTGAAAGTCAGTTGGAGACTCAAATGTCTAAAAATGGTAGATTCCTCTTGTACAGAAGTTAACTGTAACATTTTGAAAAATAAGAAAATCTTAAATACAGTGCTTTCTCACATCTTGATGGAATATTTGTCACTGATATAAGCTTGTTTATTAGATCTACCTCATGAATCACTGTGTGTCATTGCCAGTCCCAACAGGGCATAATTGGCACTGAGGAAATAAACAAATATGTACAGCTAATAATAGCACTGCCAAAATCTGATCCTGCTTAACTGAGGATATCCAATGTGAGCACAGCTGGTTGCTGTAGATAGTACGGCATACATTCCAAAAAGCTACAGAAGCAAAAGGTGTGAAAAGCTTTTTACAGTTCTGGCTTGCATATTGTACAGAGAATAACTGCAGGATGTGATTAGTGAAAAAGAACTACCTGTTCTTAAAAGAGCAATGATTTTCCCACAAGAGTCAGGAAGCTGTATCACGGCATGTGATGCATTATCAGTTTTTCAAAACTCTTGTAATGAAATTATCTTAATGTTCTTATTTTGTGAGGTTTTTTATACATCTTGCTATGGTGTGTGCATTCAAATGTATTCTATTGCGAGCTGGATGACAAAACACATCTTTTTAATTCTGGACTAAATTATAATGCTCTTGAAGGTTAAAATCACATCTTTGTGCCTAGAGTAGCCACATCTTAGACTGTCCCTTTAATTGAAGACTCCTATAATTTTTCACTGCAAGTTTCTGCTGTAGGTAGATACAGGTAGTGGACACGTAGGCTGTGTTGCTCTGTGTTTGTTCCTTGAGTGTCCTCCCTCACAGTTTCACAGAGTTCTGTACAATTTATTTTCCTTTTCCAGCTTTGAGCCAGGTTTTGGTATTTTCAGTGAGCTCCATTAGCCACTGGAGCTTCTCATTAAGTAAAATACCTCTTCTCTAACGAAGGAGATTAGAATTTGACTCTGTGGGAGTAAAACCAAACAGTAGTACCCTTAAATGTGGTAGGGGTTTTTTGTGTGTGTTTGGGGTTTTTTTAGAAAATGACAATCAAACTTGTGTTTATGTAAAAGGGAATGCAGACTATTAAAAACACGTTTGTTTTTTTTTTTTTTAAATAGTCTGAGTCACTTAATATTTTATTAACTAAACCTACTTGGAGTGAGGGAGGGCAGAGAAGTAGATATTTGCTAACTTCTGAAGGATGGAGTAAGGAGGATGTACAGAACTATTTAAATTATTCAAACTTCTAAGTAAGGTGCCAGCAATAATTCAGTCATAACTTCTTGATCAATAACTGGACAGGAGGGAGAAAGTCTCTGTCTTTCATTTAATATTTTACATTTAATCTGCATAGATATTGGTAAAATAAAGTGGAAATAATAAAGGCATAGAAATCTTCATCTAATCAAAGTCTGTTGCTGTCATTTTTTATTAAGATCACAACTTCCAAAGCGCTAGTGAAATCATAGTGCTAGTAGAAAATGGCAGAACAACTCCTAAGCCTTAGTAATTTAGTGGGGTTTTTTCAGCATTGAGAAAACAATGTTTATAGATGGATTCAAGGAAAGTATGAATAAAAAAACCCATTATTTATGTGGACACATATGAGAGAGCAAGGAAATGTGCAATGTCCAATTACTTAATAGAGCACATACATTCTTCAGTCAATATACAGAGAAAAAATAACTTTTAGAGACTTTACAATTGAGGTAAAGCCATGTCTTTTGAAAGGCTTTCATGTGGTCAGTTTGGACTATGCAAGAACCTGTGAGATGTGGACTAGTTGGAATAATGCAAACCTCATTTGTACTCCTCAAGGCTTGACTTGGAATTTTCCTTTTAGCCTGCCATTACTTACTCTATTTCTTTGTTTTTAATGTTTTCTAGAGAAATAAAAACATGCCTGTGTTGTAGCTCTCCAGAAATACAATGTTGCATAGGGTTTTTTTAAGCTCAGCAAGACTGCTGTAGATTTGAATGACTGCAGTACTCTTACAAAAAGAGAAAACTGATGACAGTAATTTGAAGTTTTGGGACTTGCCACCACTTCATACATGGGGTACTTTGAGATTTGTCCCACTGAGCTCCTAAATTAGATGCCTCAGTAGAGAGGATCCTCCAGAGAACGGTTTGCCTGGCTGTGGCGGGTTGACCCTGGTCAGCAGCTAAGACCTCACCCAATCACTTGATCCCTCCCTGTCAGCGGGATGGGAAGAGAATCAGAACGGCAAAAGCAAGAATATTCAGGGGTTGAGATAATGACAGTTTAATAGGTGAAGTAAAGCTGTGTGTACAAGCAAAGCAAAATAAGGAGTTTATTCACTACCTCCCATCGTCAGGCAGATGTCCAGCCACTTCTTGGCAGGGTCTCAGCATGCATAATGGTTGCTTGGGAAGACAAATGCCGTAACTGTATACATTTCCACATCTTCCTCCTTTCCCTGAGATTTAATTGTTGAGCACGATGTCATGTAGTATGGAACTCTTATAGTATTGGTCAGTTTGGGTCAGCTGTCCTGCTTGTGTTCCCTGCCAACTTCTTCAGCACTTCCAGCCTACCTGCTGGGAAGGCATAGTGGGCAGGGGGAGGGGGAAATAGCCATTGACACTGTGCACACACTGCTCAGCAGTAGCCAAAACACCGGTGTGTTATCAGTGCTGGTTTTGTTATAAATCCAAAACGCAACACCATACAGGCTGCTATGAAGAAAACTAACTCCATCCCAGCCAGACCCAGTACACTGGCCTGAGATCAGAATGCTCTGCCACTGCTAATTCATTCCTTAGCTAATTCCTCAGCTAATGCGGAGGGAGAGTGAGATAGAGAGACACTTCCTAACAGTGATTCCTGAAACCTGAATTGCTTTCTGAAGTTGAATGATTTCTGCTTTTAAAATCTGAGACCACAGGATTCCCAAGTTGAGTGTGCTGGGCCACGCAGTTGGTTAGATAGGGATAAGCCTAGGCTGTTGTGCTTTTGTCATAAAAATAGTGATTAAAACAGCATCAGTATCATAATGTATTATATCTTTGGACTAGGCTAATGAGGTTGTCATGCCATATTGACTTGAGGCTTAGAAAAGCAAACAGAAAAAAACAACTTCAAAAGCATTGGCTGGTTTTCCAGTACTTCTAGAAGGATATTGTGGAGTTAAATATTTTGCCTATGGAGAGGAAGATGAACCTCAAAACAAGCTATACATATAACCACTCAACTACCATCTTGTTGCAGTGGAGAAGCCAATGTCTCAGCACAATGTCAAAGGGAAACACCAAAGAGTCTCCTGAGACTGTAACTGAAGGTGATGTTTTTGTTTGCTTGCTTTTATTATGCTACTAACTAATTCTTATAAATAGGATGATCTTACCACATTTATGTAGAAGATTATATAAAAGCACATTTTTAAGTGGTACTTATGGATTTTGAGTCTGCCTTCTGAAAAATTTGATCTCTTAATGCTGAAGATGATAGAAATATTGATGAATACACCTGACTTCTTATTATTAAATTCATTCTTTTCAGATCTGCTAAGGGTAGACTTCTTCCAGATATGAAAGAAATTACTCCTACAGTTCCTACTATTCCTTTTTTGTTTTGAGGATGAGAATGCTGTGGGCCAAATATGGAAAAAATAACCCCAAAACACCTACAAGCACAAGCTCCTACATGAATTTTCCATTGCATTACTTCTGACACTACTTCATCACTCACTTTGACTAAATACACCATTGAAGTCTGATTCAATCCTGTTCCTAAATAATATGCCACACAGTAAAGCAATACTAGTTAACTGTTACAACAATTATTTTAATTGGCATCTCATTTATTGTTTTCATTTTACTACAAAGTTGTCTGTAAAAAGCTAGTTTGAGTTTGTCATAAGTCAGATTAATTTCAGAGACATTTGTATATCTTTTTAAGTGAGCTTTAGCTAGGGCTTTCAGGTCAGAAAGAAGTTTTGAATCCTTTTTTGTTTTGAACATGCTGTCTAGACTTATTCAAAGTACGTAAGCACATGCATAAATATGAATGATTCTACCATAGTTAAGTGAAGCATGTACTGAGACAGAAATTTCACCCAGATTCTGTGAAGTCCAGTAGTGTCTGTGATGTAGGGTCTTCTCTGATATGTCACTGACATCAGTATTGGGTGTCAAAACAAATTCTCTGCCTGTTTATTTCCTTTATTAACTTTGTATCACTGCTGCTTTGTAAGTACAATAACTATTCTGAATCCATATTTTCACATTTGATAAGCAGGAAAAGTGTTCTCATTCAGTGGACTCAATAATATACTTTTCCTGTAGGTGCACTGTGCTGTTGCATGAATCAGTGTATTTAGGGGACACTCATTATGATCTTACATGTCATTGAGCCATGGAGAAAATATTCATATCCCATTTGAAGATAGCATATTTTTTTTCTGAACTTTTCATTGGTATTTTAGCAGACCTTTATTACAGATTTTGGAACAAAGAATTTGACATAGGCAAGTCTTTTCATGTTATGTTCCACTGATACAAGTGTATTGAATCTGGAGTCGATCATCAGTGCCTTAGTCTTATTTTGAGCTTCCACAGGCATCCTGAATACACAAAAATGCACTTCAGATTTCTTAATCTTATTCAAGGAAAACAAACCTACTAGTCACAAGTTTCCTGACAGCACAGTAGGTGCACCTGCACCATTAGTTTAATCTCCACAAAGAAACTAAGATTTAAATGAGATCTTTTCATAAATATATAAGATACTTTTATAAGCGTATCCACAGTGCAGCCTGTGGAGAGCCCACACTGGAGCACGTTTATCCTGAAAGACTGCAGCCCATAGGAGGGCCCCACACTGGAACAGGGGAAAGATGTGAGGAGGAAGGAGCGGCAGAGAGGAGCTGTTATGGACTGACTGCAGCCCCCCATTCCCCATCCCCCTGCACCACATGGGGATGAGGTAGGGGAGGCAGGAATGAAGGAGTGAAGTTAGGCCTGGGAAGAAATGGGAGGTGGGGATGGTGTTTTAGCTCTTATATTTGTTTCTCACCATCCAAAAGCATTTTAATTGGCAATAAATTAAATTAATTTTCCCCAGGTCAAGTCTGTTTTGCTTGTGATAGTAATTGGTAAGTGATCTCCCCAGCTTTGTCTTGACCGTGAGCCTTTTCATCTTATTCCTTTCCTCCACACCCTCCACCACACCCTCTGCCCTGCTGTTCTGTTGAGACTGAGGACTGAGAGAAATTTGTCTGGTGCTTCATTCAAAGCATGTAGGACTTAAATCCTGACCTGCATCATCTAATATGTTATGATAAATAGTAGTTCAAAAGCTGATTCCTTGACATAGGTCTTGATGTGAAACTTATGGCATGAACAACTCTGTAGACTCAGCAGCTGTCTCAAGTGAACAGACACAGTGAGTATTTTTGAGTCAATGCTGTACTTCGTGTCCAATTGGAATGGTGTTTGTTGCTGCTTGTGACCCTTGTCATTTTCTCCTGCCCCTTTCAACCTCATGTTTAATGTGGTTGAAGGCTGCAATTATGTTTCATGTGCACAAATGCTGGCACACACATACAGACATATTCTATGTCTTCTGTTCTCCAGGCTAAACAAAACCCAAACTCCTACTTATTATCCAGACTTGACAATCTGTGTGATCCTTCTCTGAATTCTCTTCAGTTAGTCAACATTTCTATTGTACTGGGTGCCCATAATGAACACTGTTACAGATACAGTCTCATAAGTCCTGAACATAGGAGAACAGTATTTCCCTTAACCTGCTATCCATGGTCTTGCTCATGCTGCCCTTTGTGTGGCTAGTCTTTGTTGGTGGATGAGGGACTTACAAAGTCATGTTTGACAGGCCATTGGGACAAGAAGTTGTTTTCTGGAAAGCTGATGACTATGTGATTTGTCCCCAGTTTATACTAATGCATGGGGTTATTCTGATCCTAGGTGCAGGTCTTCGCCTTTGAACTTCACGAAGTTCTTCTTGATCAGTTTCTCCAGCTTGAGTTCCTTCTGAAGAGCAGTTCTACCCTCCAGTCTGTTGACTGCCCACCTAATTTGATACCATCTAGAAACCTAATGAGGGCTTATATCATTGCTCTGGCCAGGGCACTGATACAGGAATTAAACTGTATCTGTCCCATTATTGACCCTGAAGAAAACTTGATTGTTATTTTGGTGGAGTCACTGGCTGTTGGTCCAGCAAGCCTTTCCTCTGCTGTGTACCCCGTCCATCCAGTCTGTATTTCCATGATGTGGTTATGAAGGTGCTGTGGAACACTGCCTTGAAAGCCTTGCTGAAGTTAAGGTAAGCAATATTCACTGTTCTCTTCCCATGCACAGCATTAGGCCTGTCATCATAGACAACAAAAAAGGTAGGCAGGCACAGGGTTTGTGTTTGGTAAGTCTGTGCTGGCTGTTTCATATTGCCTCCTTATCCTTTGAGTGCCTGGACGTGGCTTTCCAGAAGGCTTTGCTTCATTTTCCTCCTGGGGACTGTGGTGCATCTCACTGGCCTGTAGTTTGCTGGTGATTCTTCCTTCTTTCTGAAGATGGGCAAGGCACTTCTTTCCGGTCATTGAGGATGTTGTTGTTGTGAGCAGGGCAGCTTTTCAGACATGACATCAGCCAGCTATGTCGGCATCCTCAGGTGTGTCCTGGGCAATAAGTACATGTCAGAGTTCTCCACTGCTGTGGGCTTAACCTGACTCCCTGAAGTTCTCCACTAGGTGTGGAGGTGAGAGAGCACAGCTGGTCCATGATGACTGAGGCAAGAAAGACTCTGAGTGCTCACCTCCACCTTTGTGTCCTTCACCATTGGGCTACCTACCCTGTTCTGCTGCAGGCCTGTGTTTTCTCTAGTCTCCTTGGTGGCTCACATGCCTGAGGAAGCCCTTTTTGTTGCTAGCTGTGTCATTTGCCATTTTCAAGTTGAGCCAAGCTGTGGCCTTGTTAATTCCACCTTTACAAGTCAGAGCAGTGATGGTGTGTTTACTCCTTGAGGACCACCTCCGGAGCTTCTGTTTTGTGCTTGAGCACTCTTGCTAATTCCTGTGCAGCCTGTGAATTCATGCTGTGGTTTCCGTTTTCTTGCAACCTGGGGAAGGTCAGTTGGTGTGCCTTGAAGAGGTTGTTCTTGAAGGTTGACCAGCTCCTCAGGGCCTCTTTGTCCTTTGGGACAGCCCTGCACAGAATCCAACTTTCCAGTCCCTGAACAGGCTGAAGTGTGCTTTCTCAAAGCCCAGAGTCTGCCTTCTGCTGCTGCCCTTCCTTGCTCCTCTGTGGGTCTTAACCTGTACCAACTCCTGGTCCCTGCAGCCAGGTGGTGAGTGGCTCCTGGCTGTAGGGCTCTTCCTATCTATCTGCCAAGTGGGTGCATAACAGAGCATGTGGGTAGCACAGTGGGTAGCAGTGGCTAACTGGAGCCATGTTCTTGTTGACTCCAGTCAACCAGTTAGGTCACCATAAGCATCAGTTATTCAGTGTTTTTGATTTATTGGACAGTATGTTCCTTCGTAAATGGCCCAGGCTGTCATTAATTGTAAAAACACACAAGAACAGCAACTCTGTGTGTATGTAGAAGTTACAACACTTGTGTATTTCAGACAAAAAAGTAACATGAATTATTTTTGTTTGTTTAACTGTTATGTGAGTATCAGAGCAATGATGACATTTGAGGTTTGGGGTTTTTCTTCCCCTCTCTTCAGTTGTGGAAACTATAATTCCCAGCATCTTCTGGGCAAGGTGACTGTGGCACTGTAGTTAAAATAAACACAGGTGGTGGGGAGGAATCTTGTTGCTTTCACATCTCTTGACAGTTTCATCTGTACCTAAATATCAGACTGTCAGAAAATTTCATTTCTATAGTTCTGGACTCTATTTTTTGTGTTCACCTTTGATAGTCTTACACATTTTTTTATAAAATCAGTTTTCCTAAAATTGTTTTTTGTATAAGGAGTTAGAGTAGGTGTGGGGCTGGGTCTGGGGTTTTTTTTGCTTTGTTTTTAGACTTAAATGAAAGAGAATATCCTTGCCTTGAGGGAGAATAAAAATCGTAAAACGAGGCATAGTTAGAAGATTCAGTTATCTGGGTAAGGGAAGAACAGACCTTAAAAGTGTCAGATAAGTATAACCCATGTAGAGGGATTACGTGTGCCATCCCTCCAGGTGTCTTGCCTGATATTTTATAGTGTTCTCAGAAAAAAATTGCTAGTGCCCTTACAAAGAGAGAAAACAGGAGCTAGAGAAAGCTAAAATCTTGTTTAATAGTTATGCTGTTCATTGAGAGACACCCTGGAGCTAAAAAAAGGAACAGTTGAACATATTTTGCAAAATAAAAACTCGGAGTAAAAATAACATGAAACTGGCTTACACTATGTCCTAGTGATAGAATTCAGTTAAGACATATTTTTGATGATACAACCTTTAACATGATCTGCTGAAGGTATTCTAATCTTTTAGTACTTTCTAGTAGAATTCTGTCAAATGAGACTCAAACTGCTTCTTGCTTCTCCTTTTGTTACTCCTTAACTAACTGTATTAAACTAATTAAAACACTGAAATGCAAGTACAGCATTACATTCCTGATACCAAGCTTGCATTTTTTTTCTTGGCAATTTCTGAATTATTGATTATTTTTAAAGCAGCTTTTGGACTGTAAGAGATTGACAGGGTCTTCACATTTTCTGAAAAGGGAGTATAAAATGTGTGGTTTCTTTGTGAGAAGGGAACTTTTTGGCACATGACAGAGATCAGATTGGTGGTAACAAACATGCCCTGATGGCAGTGTTGTAGTGTGGCCCTTGGCTCTGGACAGAGTTGTAAAGTAGGCCATGTTTCTAGCTAGTGTCAGTCTCAAACCTTGCTCTTTCTTGTTCCTGTATTGCCAACTATGGGTTGTCAGGTACATACGAGAATACTTTGCCTGCATAATGAATAACTGTTATGGTTCTGTGTGGTATCACCCTTGCCACACCATTGTTGCTGTGAAGAGTTAATGTTGCCTGTTTCCTTTCATTGTGGTACCTTGTAACTCTACTGTGCCTCTGGAGAAGATAAAGATGCTGTCCTCTTCCTGCAGCCAAGGACTGCAGTGAGTCACACACAAGTGAGTGACCTTAACACCAGGCCGAGTGTCAGGAACTCAATTCTATTTAGAATCCAATCCCAGCATTTTATCTGACAACTCTAAAGAGCAGTCCTACTGGATAGCACCAGATATCCATCTAACATGGATCTCCCTCCCCCTGCCGAGTGGCTGCTACAGGATCCTGATTTAAACAACATTTTGAAGCAGATCTACCTAGATCTGCAGTGGGTTTCCAAAGAAGACTGAAAAACTTTTAAACTCATCCAGTTTTTATTCAAATAGAAACTGGAGTATTTCTTTTTGCTTGTTTGTTCGCTAGAGAAAACTCAAACTGGGGAAGACAAACTTTAAAAACAAGTCTTTTAAAATGCAAGCTTGTCCCTGCCACCATGCAGGCAGGTACTTTATTTAGTTTCCTTTTCATTCTGTGAAGTTATCTATCTTCTTCATCCGAGTCTTTGCACTCTGTGGTGTGCACCTTGCTGCAGTCCCACAGTCTGAGTGGACTCAGAATAGTATAGAATAGATTAGTACTCATCTCTTTGGCTTCCTCTATTTAGATGCTTTTTGGGAGATGAAGATAGTACAGCGCTATGCAGGATCAATCTGCTTTTCCTTACAAAAGCAGAATGTTTTAAAAGGGACATTAGTTACATCTATTCTGAATAGTAACCTGTTTCCCCTTTTTATTGAATGTACCAGCAAAGCTGGAGGCGTTGAGACTAGTTACAAATAATTCAGGCAGCTGAACTGCAGTTAAAGGAAAGTATGGATGTGTCCTCTAAATCTCATTCTATGTCACTAATTTAATATCCTACCAAAACTTACGTTGTTTGGGGTTTTTTTTGGGGGGGAGGGGGGGGGCTGATCTACAGGGGAAAAAACTAACAAAAGAACAAAAACCAAACCAAAATCTGCAGCACTGAGCTGTAGGAATCAATGGTTTTAATTTCTAAAATATTAGGAAACAAAATGTTAAACATTGCAGATTAGTATAAGAATTCCCAGGAAGAAAAATTGCCTGTGTGAATTGACATTTGCTTTAGTGTCAGAGGAAGCTGTTTAATAAATTGGCCGATATGGTGAACACCATTACCTAAACTTTTTGCATGTGCAAAAAGTCAAGAGGGATGATCCAAAATTCATGAAACATCTGTTTTAGTAGCAGCAAGACTGAAGCACAGAGCTGGTTTTAAAAGCTATTTGATCCATAGTGAAAAATAAATCAAAACTGTTATTTCTTATTGTGGTATGAAAACATCTATGTAGGTGCAAAGAAGGGGAAGAGTGTAAGAAAGATAGACTTTTTGTATGGGTGAAGAAATATTTTGTGAACAACTGCATCAGCAGTAAATCACCCAGTGAGATGTGGGGTTCCAGACCATCTGAAGGTGGATTTCAAATGTGAAGAATGGTCACATGCAACCTGAGTAATTCTGGTGAAAACCAAACAAGAGTTTGGCAGGGCACCACTCTGCAGGAATTTACAGTCTCAGCTGAATCTGCCTTGGTGTTTTTGTTACAGTGCTAGCAAGATAAACTGCAAAGATATGCTTTTAAAACAAAACTACCTTTCAAATCATGTCTACCACTGTGATTTAATTACTGATGTTAATAATGGCTAACCTTCACTGATTTCTTACCTTCTGTTTTAATTCTGGAAATAAAATTAATTAGAGTCCAACTCACCTCACTTCTCCAACTGATTTGTATTCTCAGTATTTGAAAGTGCAATCACACTCCCTTTCTTGACCTCAAGAAATCTGACTAGCTTTAAGAAGAAGTAAAACCTGCTTAAAAAAATATAGAAGGCTTCGTTGGGAAAGTGAAAACTTTGTCAGTTCACAAAAGTGCAGTTAGAGTGAAAAAGGGTTAAAGTGATAAGATTATTCTATTTAATTGGTTAATTTTTTAATGTATCTGGCTATATTGTGTCTAGTAAGTAAGCTTTAAGTGGTCAGAGTAGAATGTCATTAAGAAAAAGAAATTAGAATAATTTCTGAATCATAGGGAAAATTAGATTATAGCAGTGTTTGCTGCTGCTGTATTACAGGTCACTTGGCATTTTCATTATAACTTTTGGGTTCTGAGGTTTATAACTTCAGTTGTATTAAAACTTCTTTCAGCTGAAGTTTAACATACAAGGTCAGATTCAAAGTCCCAAAAGAATTTTGCGATAAACTAATTTTTTTCTTCGTTCATTTTCCAAATGTGTGTATCAGTATCATGTGTATCCATATCTCATCCCTACTTCACACTTAATGGCTTTTAGAACAGCTTTTACGAGAGAAGCTCTGTAAGAACATCTAGTTGGAGACTTCTGTGTGTATTTTTTTGCTTTCCTTGCAGGAAATCTTTGTATCTGTAAAATCATAGATGATTCATGTGAAGCTATTTCTCCTGATGAGGATCTCCACAATATTTTTGGTACTCTGAAACTCTTCTGGGTTGCTAGTAGCTTGGTTTTAATAAAGCCTTACAAAAGAGTCCATTGGTCCTGTCTGTCCTTAGATTTTAGTGGACCAATTAATTGACCTTTATCCATCTGGGAATGGATTAACAATTACTACATTCTCAGTGGATGTTAGGATAATGGGCCTATCTGCAACCAGACATGATCTACCCCAACTTATGCTGCTTGCTGGTGGATTAGTTCCTCAAGAGTCTGTGGTTTAAGTAAGTAAGTTATGATTTCATTTGAATGGATTGAAATTGAATTCCTCTTGTGGGTTTCAGTTTCATGTAAAGATTCCAGGGCCATAGTGAATAGATACTCAGACATTTGGCTGTCCTGCACTTCACGTAGCTGGACTCCAGCCCAAACTAATAAATTCCATATACTGCATAAGGTGACCTCACTGAGCTTTAATGGAGTCAAAGTTTACTAATCTATTAATGGATATTTACTTCTGGAGAAGATAACAGATGTCATATTTTATAGAACATAATGTAGGCCATGCTCAGCAACAGTAGCTCTTTGTAAGCCCTTGCGTGGTAGACATTGCTGCTTTTTGGGTCTTGAGTTTCATTCCGCTTTTCTTAATTAAGCCACTTCTAGTTGTGGCTTTTCCTGTCTAATAAACTTAATTTAATTTTAGGAGACAAATACAATGATTGCTGTATTTCTGTGCCAGACCAGAGACTTGTGATTTTGGCAGCAATATTAATCAAAAAGTAATGCAACTTTCACTTGCATTAAAGTCTCCATATGCTGTTTTGGCAGTATAAAAGGATCTTCAAACGTATTAATTGTCTCAAGGCTTCAGCCTATTGTTAGCATACTGGTGCATGACCTTACCAAAAACACAAAGCTTTTCCTCTGTGGCTTGTTGCTGGGATCAGATTGCTAATTCTATAACAGAGCAGCAACTTGTAGGAGAACTCCCAAGGCCAGAATAGCAGAACCCTAGCAACTGTTCCTCTTTGCAGACAACACTTTGTATTTCATTTTTGTGCTTCTCTGTGCTCAACTAACAAAGCTTTTCCAATCTCTCAGCAGTCACTGCAGCAATCCACTGTAATTTACATCCATGAAGTGTATGAGTAAATGTTGTTAGGAGAGTCCTAGATCTTCAGCGGTGGTGAAGGAGCTTGTAGGAGTGAAAGAAAGCCTGCTTGCTAACTCACAGGGTGGCTGTGTTCAAAGCTCCTCACTTGGAGGTTGATTGAAAGCAGCTTACAGAGCTGAAGGCACATGTGCTGCTAAGATAAGCAGGCAAAAGATTAGGCCCTGGCCTTGAGGGTTAACTAAATGAATGCGCTGTGAGAAACTATTGGATGTGACATGAGGCTGCTGAACATAAAAAAATAAAATAACACAGTGAGAAGTTGACATAGGTACTGCCATGAAGAATGACTTGATTTTAGTTATGTAGGGAATGGCTGAGTATTGGATATAGTTGGAGGGGAGTATTATAGGACCTTGTGGGAGTACTATCTTGCAAGAGCAGCAGTAGGTAACTTTACCAGTATTGCTATGGAAGACCAAGGTGACCTAGGTAATAGTTTCAGAAATGCCACATTTGAATATGGGTGAAGCCAAACTGGGACCAATGATGGAAAAAGTAGTTAGGGGGAGGTCGGTTGTTTGGGAGGAGACCACAGTGGAGGAAGGGAAGGATGGGGGTGGGGAATTGATGTACAAGCATGAGAAAATGGAGAGATGATACAAAAGGGGCCAGACACATGTAAGCAGCTGCTGGTCAGTACATTTGGCTGACAAAGTGCCCAGCACCTGGTCACTTCAGTCTATCCTGTCTTCATAAATCCTGTTCTTCACTGTTTTTCTGTGTAAGGTATTGTGCTCATGTGCTGAAAGATCTAAATGCCAGCAACTGGAGGGACTGCGGGTATGTATGGTAGAAAGATCTAGCACTGGAGAAGTGGCTACGAGTCACAAGGCCTGTAGGTCTGCAGCCAGCAACTGGTGTAAGTTTCCCTAGTGAATTGCAGTTCTCTGTGTGTGTATGTACATGTAACATGCTTGCAGATGTCAAATTGGACTCACTGACAAGTAGAAGGAGACCTGCATCTGGAAACTCAAGGTCTGAAGCAGTGACTGTGTAAGGCACCCAGAGTCTGTAAAATGGATATTAGATGGATATGGAGTCTGTGCTGATATTTGAGACTGTTGTGGGTTAATCCCGGCAGGCAGCTGAGCCCCGCATGGCTGCTTGCTCACTCCCCTGCAGTGCGATGGGGAAGAGCATTGAAAGGGTAAAAGTGAGAGAACTCGTGGGCTGAGATAAAGACAGTTTAATAATGAAAGCAAAATAAGGAATTAATTTCCTACTTCTCATTGGCAGGCAGATGTTTAGCCATCTCCAGGAAAGCAAGGCTCCATCGTAGGTAACATTTATGGGAAGAGAAACACCATAACTCTGAATGTTGTCCCCCCTCCTTCCCTGTAGATTTTATTACTGAGCATGACATCATATGGTATGGAATATCTCTTTAGTTGGTTGGGGTCAGCTGTCCCAGCTGTGTCTCCTCCCAACCTCTTGTGCTCGCCCAGCCTACTCGCTGGTGGGACAATGTGAAAAACAGAAAAGGCCTGGATGCTGTGTAAGCACTGTTCAGCAATAACTAAAACTTCCCTGTGTTGACGACATTGGTTTGGTCACAAATCCAAAACATAGCACCACACAAGATACTATGAAAAAAAATTAACTCTACCCCAGCCAAAACCAGTACAGAGACATCATGAATGTAGGTACATTTGCGACTCTACAGAGTGAGGGCGTGTATTTTTTCACAAATGGACTTCAACCCTAATCAGCCAAAGAGGAAACAAGACTTGGTTGTGGTTTTAAGTACGTATTGCTTGCGTTTAACTGGCTGTCTATGTCAGTATTTTGAATGTTTTGGAACACATCTCTTTGGAATGGGTATCCAGTCCTGCTGCTGGCTGCAAAGAGGACAAGAGCAGCCACACCCATGGGACAGGGACAGGAGAGGCCTCCTGGGCCTGAGATTGTGTCACATTGAACTTCAGCAGCTGGGGTGAAGGAATCATCTGGGTCCTGGAGTCCACTGGATTCAGTTTGTTTTTTTTTTTTTTTTTATTTTGCAACACCCTTAACAAGTGGCTCATTACTTTTTTTTTTTCCTGCTTATAAACTTTACATTCAATACTCTGAAATCAGAATTCAGTATTTAGGGGAAACAATACTACTAATGCTAGCTGTGCCTCTGTTGGCGGGTGGCATATCATGGCCTAGGGGAACAAGTTGTTCAATCTATTCTGCTGAGTATGCTAAAGCAATATTAGCATCAATGGTTACCAGAGAGGGAAGAAACCTCCTCCCAAACTTGTATTTACTGCTTGCCTACTCTCAGTAGACCTTTGATCTAGAGAAACCTTTTTTGTTCATCCAGTGAACTGGTGATCCAGTCGTCCTTAAATATTCACTATCTTTCAGAGAAACTTTCTATTGTCCCTTTGACACCAGCTATTGAAAACCTGGAAGTTTTATTGCATATTATGAAAGAAAACCATTGCTTGCCTTACCAGATTTAGTAATTGTGTATGGAACAAATTCAACTTTTCCAAACAAAACTTGCTGTACAAAATAAGCAACTGTAACAGTTAGATTCAGACCTGTTGAATTCAGAAGAGTGAAAAGTAGTTTTGAAACTGTTCCAGGAGCTTTGAATAAGATGCTATCAGTGCTGAAAGTCATTGCAGAAATAGAAAATTCTTCAGTTAATCACTCCAGATTATTTTACAGGGTGTCTCTCACTTCTGGGAAAGGTCTATTCAGCTGACCTGGAGCAAAATCCTTTTCATATATTAAAATTTTGTTCTCGCTCTCTTTCTAAGCGTGTGAACAATCCTCCGTTTCTGTTGCACCTACACCAAGGCAATGGTACTTGAGTTGCAAGTTTATATTTGGTTTTGCAGTACTTATATAAACAGCAGTAATGGTCATGTAACAATATAAATAATGTAACCATTCCCATCTTTGAGTTAATATCTCAGAAAGATCCATTAGAAAGGTAACTGGTAATAAACCAAGTTACGTAATTAGAAAACAAAACTTCACTGCAAGTGAAAAGGATATGATTGTTGATATGAAAGAGCTCTTACTAGAGGAAAGAAAGAAGTCTTCTAAGGAAATAGCCATTCCAAATACCTGCAGGGGTTTGCCCTGGTTATTCTTCGCAGTTTGTCTGATTTCAGCCGTGCTTCTAGACACCTTACAAACTGAGCTCTTGAGGTTTCTTTCCTTCTTATGATGACATGCTTTGAGGGCTTATAGTAATGGTGATGTTTTATAGGACAGGATGGAATATGCTTTCAGAAATAAGTTAATTCAAGTTAGCAAACAGTGTTTGGCTCAGATTTTGAGCTCTTTCATTCTTGTGACTTTCTGCCCTTTCTACAAAGTGTTATCTTTATGTGTTCATGTAGGGGAATTTTTCTACTGTGGGTTCTGGGCTAACAAATGCTATTTTCTGATCTTTTCAGCATACATCTGCAGTATGTTGAAACACGGTTGCCTCTGGAAATTAAGAATTGACTTTTTGGGAGGTGGGTTGAGTAGATAAATGTTAAATTAATGAGAATTGGCATGCTAGCAATGTAATCCAAAGATTTGAGTGTATGAAATGGACTTTAAATTTTAAACAGAATCTTTTGGTTTTATATTCAAGATAGACTTGAAATAACTATTATTAGTTAAAATTTCATCTTAACAGCCAGAGGTGGTAATAACTGTAATCACTTTTTTGCTGTCCTTAGCTTCCTCAGAAAATCTGTCTAAACATCTATATAATAATTAATTTGTGCTACTAATGATTTTTTTTTCACTCTGATGTTCTTTATATCTTGGTTTAATCACATTAACTTATATAGTACTATTTCAGTGCTCAAATTTTAGGGGACTAGTAGTCGTACCCTTTGTGTATCATGTACTTAGTAACTGGTTTATAATTTAATGAAAGCCAAACCTCCTTTATTCTCTGCTCCTATGATGGAGACCTTTTTTGGTGAAGTCTATTTCATGTTAGACAGTAGCTTCCTTAACCTCTACTGAAGAGGTATGTAACATTCATACAAGCAGTATTTAAAATATTATAAATATCCAAAATCATTGCTTATTCTGTAATCTCATAACAACAACAAAAACCACCACAAACATACATTTAGTAAATGTATAAAATCATACTTTCAGTCCATGTCTGAATAGTATAGAATAATGGTTTCCTCATAGTTGACACTTACTGATTCTGTTTAAAACCACACCCGAGTGATATTCTGATGTAGCACGGAAATTTATTTGTCCTTGCAATTATTCTTCTAGTACAATTTCAAAGGCTTAACTCCAAAATTTGATTTTTTTTAAATTTTGAGAGAGCTGGAGCTTAATAGGAGGTCCTGAAGTAAAAAGAACTGAAGCTTTGCAAAAAACAATGATAGATAAAAAAGCACAAATGAGTTGAGAGATCACCAGTGGAAAACAGTCCTGCCTTCAGCCATGTTCCTGTAGTTTGAGTTCATAGGTTTGAATGTGAGCATGAGCACCTCAGACATCAAAGTTCTCATCTCAGACATCAAAGTTCTCAGAGAAGTGTTTTTTTAAATTAGTGGTGTGTGAAGGACTTGTTATCTTTTGTCATATTTGTGCTTATTGTAGCCCTTAAATGGATATCCTATATATGTGTAGTTACAGCAAGAAAGCTAGTATTGAGTTGATTAACATAAGAAAGGCTTGATGCCGGATGAGAATTGCAGAGGAGGTAGAAAACAGGAAATGAGAAAGAAAAGGGGGGCAAAGTGAGGGAGATGAAAAACTGCTTGGAAAGGGAGAAGCCGAAGAAGAAACAGAGGAAGAGAATGCAGAAATGATAGAGAATTGCCTTTAGGAAACCAGTTATGTAAAACAGTGAGCTTTTGTTGGTTGATGTTTGTTAATATAAAATGTGTTTTGGTTTGCTCCACCACTGGTTTTGAAAGTTTTCTAGGTTAAAGACATTTCAGGAGCTCTTCTTTCTTACTTAATTAGTACTGCTTTCTACCAAAAGCCTCCCTGCTTTGATTTGTCTAGCTACAAATGTGAATATGTCTCTATTGAGCTTTCAGGTTGAATTAATTTAAGCTAAGATTTCTTCTTAATGTACTTCCTCAGTAAGGTTTTAACTCAAGGTTATAACTTAAATTAACTTGCGTTGAAGGACTTTGTACACCTAACTTTCTACTTTAAAGCATTGTTGGCAAGATTGCCTGTGCAGCACCCCAAATGCTTCTCTAGGGCTCTGTCAGAACATATTCCCTGTTAGGAACTGGACCGTAAGCTCTAGGATACTCTTAACAGCAAAACCAGTTACCTGTTTTAATGGTAATATAAAGAGACCCTAACTACTATAGGCCTTTAGGGAACTAATCTTATCATTAGAGTAGAGAGAGATGAATATTGATGCAGGCCGAGCAGACAGTGGGGAGGCACTTGGGGGAGGGATGAATGTCTGAATCACAGAATTATAAAACAGGACTGCTTAAAAAAAAAAAAAAAATCATTGAAACAACTTTCCATCAGAAAGTGTCATGTTGCCAAAATTAACATATTTTATGGAGTTATATGGATATATATGGAGATATATTTATGGATGTATATACATATATATTTACATATACTATGCATATATAAATATCCAGTCAACTTCTTAAATGTATTTATCTTTTTAACATTGTCAAGGCAATATTAACATTCTATCTGTGTGTACTGCACAATGCCAACTACTTAATACAATTATACAGTAAACTGTGAGTTGCATATTACACTATGGCAATGCTTTGAAGCGATCAAAATATGACAGTAGAATATAGTAATTTTGAGATTTTGCAGTGGAACTTTTTGTGGAATCATATTGAGAAAATCATTCAACTGCTTTTTTAGGTTGATTTGGAACAGAAATATTTTCAAATGTCAAAGGTCTTCTGCAAAATGAGCTTATGTTTTCCAACCACAGCTAAATGAGTTTTGAGTGCTCTGATTTTATTGTCTGTGTTTGGTCTGCTGGTTTATTCCCAGATGATTTAGAGGGGCCCAGGTGTATCATTGTGTTCTGTTCTGAAAGACATCTGGAAGTATTTCTGAAAGAAGCAACTTACAACTGAACCAGGGAAGGGAAAAAAAAAGAAATTTTGCTATTAATAATAGATTGCTTCTTTATGCATTGTTGCTTAATCTTTATTTTGTTTGTTTTATCCCACTGAAAGTTGGTGTAATTTTTTTTGTTTGTTTTTTAAAAAAGTTTAGCTGGCAGATTAGGTTTTAAAAGGTAACATGCTTGCCACAATACTAACAAGTTGGGTGTTTTAGCATGTTAATGATACATTGAATTATTTTCTGTGCATTAAAAATATGTTCTAAAGGAGACAGAAACATTGCAAAGGTATGCTTTTGCTCTCATGCTTATTGTGCTGTTCAGAATTTGGGTTGATAGGATTTGAATGTTAATTGCCTCTCAGTAACATGAAAACAAGCAGAGTAAACCAGAAAAGCAGTGCTAAGACAATAGGCTGACTCCATAATTTGTTTCTGTAGCTTTTGGTTGTAAATTAGTGTTCATCACAGTCCACTATAGAGAAACTAACTTTTTAATAAACATAGTTTCTGCTAGTTTGTTTAAATCATCTTCCATCCTTTTTTCTGCTCCTTTCATAGGACTCTGAATTCATAAAGAGTGTTTTCCTGTTGGGTCTGTTCTTGATTTAGGATCTAGTTCAAGAACATCTTGAACGCTTATTTTTGGTGGTATTACTTGCAGGACAAGAACACTTAATCGTGTAAAACGATGGAAAATTACTTTATACATGACTGCTAAATATTGTATTAAATGTCTGGTGTATTACTTTGCAAGGCTTCTAGGTATTTAATGAAATTATCATTTCCAAGCCACTTTGAGTTACCAAGGTTAGGATGCTGCATTACCTGTATAAAATGAGTTTTTAAGAGAAAATGAAAAAAAAAGGGAAGCACTGAGATCAGTAGATGGTTTCTCAAACATATTTTTTCCTATTGTAATGGATATGAATTAAAAAATGTCAGAGCTTTGTGTAAACTTTATTTATAATGTTTTTAGAGAGGGGAAAAATTATGAAAATGTGGAAAGCTAAATCTTAGAATGTTTACCCTTTCCATTTACATCTTGTTTCTTTTTCTTTTTGTTACAGCAGTTGGGTTTTATTTGGAAATGGGTGATACTCCTGCATCCTCCAAAGTCCTTGTACTAAGGTTTTCAAATACACTAAATATTTTCTGGGGAGACAAAGATATTTCCAGTACAGGGAAGTAAAATTCTCAGTTTATGGATAATTGACTAGGGTGTGACTTCCAGTGTGGCAGCTTTTTCGGATGACAGGTCTGCATTTAAGAGTAGTTGCATAGTTTTTTCCTTTTTTTTTTTTTTTACTGTTCCTGGTTTCTGTAACACTTACAGGTTCACAGGTTCTGTGGAGTGCAGCAGCATTCTTCTCACATTCACTTCTGCAACGCTTTTTGGTAATATTTCATTTTTATGCTTTATGGGTCCTCTGTTTCTTACAGAATACAGTTTTATATTTGAGATAAGGTATATGAAGTAATAAGACAAATCAAGGCTTTCATCTGCTATTTATAGCACTCCATCCTCCCCTCTCACTCTCTGCACCCACCTTCCATCCTCTGCAGATCATTTGAGGTGTTAGGTTTCTAGACTAAGCTCTTCTTGGTGCCTCTGTACCTACATGAATGGTCTTGGTCCTCTGGTTATCCAGATTAGCAATGACTCAGTGTGCTATGGATTTCCTGGCTGCACATCTGGGCTTCCTCTGCATGTTCTGCAAACAGAAAGCAGCATGCGGGGGAGGAGGTTGGTGAACATGGGAGTTGGCTCCAGTATGGATCAGGAGCATGCCTGGAGCCAGGGGCTGAGCTGGAGGCTGTTGGTAGAATTGTGGCTGACTTTGTATATAGACCCATGGTCCCTTAATAAGACACCCACCAGGAAACAGTGTAGCATTTCACAGGATGAATAAGCAAAGGGTACTGCAGCACAGTACAACAAGCAACACACCTAGTATTGACACTGGCAGGGAGAAAAAAAACAACAACCAAAAAAACAACCAAAACCCCTACTTTTACTCTTTCAGCTTTGGCAGAGCCCATTTGGCATGTGATAGCGTGCTCATTCCTAAACTGTTGTCAATCAGATGAGTTGGCAGTGTACAAATTAGTACAAATGGCTACGGAATTAAGGCCAGGGGAGAGAAGCTAGAAACTTTGGGGTTGGCAATACTTCTTGAATGACAATGAAGAACTTACCAGGTCTCTACATAAAGTGGATGGGATGGTAAAAGTATTTATTTTTGTATTAGCTTTTGCTTTTGACGTGTGTAGTTACCTCTTTTTTGCTTAGAGAGTGGCAGCATTATTACAGCTCCCTCGTGGGACATCCCTTCCTTGGCGCTTCCTCTCTCCCCCCATTCTCAGGCATGTCTTGGGACAGGTTTTTAGAGTTCTTTTTCTTCAAAGTGACTAAGAATATGCTCTCCTTATGGGTAGTCATGATTAGCTCTGCTTGTTCCTGGGAAAGAACAAATTGTTGCTTTACAGACTAAACTCAGTCCTGTAACACTTAAAACTATCTTCTAAACCATAAATGATTTGTACTTTGTGAAATCCTTTCTATGCTACTAATGGAGATATTTGAATATCATTTGCCTGAGGGACCCATACACCAGTCTGAAGTTCAAATCTGTTGTACTTCTGGACATTTAATGTAGGTAGCATGTGCTTTTTGATGCAGAAGTGATGGTTAAAATGAAGGCTAGTATCCATGCTGTACAAAGGATATTGTTCACATGAACAGTTATCATTAGGAAGACTAAATGGATTAATAATTTTAGTGCTTTATTTATTGAATAATCTAAACTTTGGATTAAGTAGTTAAAGGTTAAGGTCAAGTTTGTAAATACTTCTGTCTGAAAAGGCATGAATAAAAAGGTAAGAGTGTCAAGCAAACCATTTCTGTTCTACTTTTTGGGTTGTAAAATTATTTGGATGTCTTTCACAAGACTAATAAGAAGAAACTGACTTTATTCATAATTTCATATTGTCAGATCCTAATTAAAATATTTCTGCTTGGGCAATCCAAACACTCAAAGCCAGTCTCTAGTATTTTGCCTTGGAACATCTTTCCCTTTGGCATAACAAGGTGGAGACACAGCAACAACTTGTGGCTGGATATTTTAGATTATATAAATGATGATGAAATGGTTTCTGATTAAAAAAATGTATTGCAAAAATGTTTCTTTCAGCAGTTTTCCAATTTAGTGAATAATTCTTGTGCCTCTTCTGAGGTGATCTATTTTTTATTCTTGGAAGTTTTGAATAATAGTAAAATATTTACACTTAGGATAAGAGATGGACTTTGCATTACAGAGAAAAATAATGGCACATAGAGATTTAGCCACTGTGATTGTGCACTTTAACGGAGCTCTGTGCACTGACAGTTGTACTTATGCACAGCCTCCCCAAAACTGCAAGGTTATCCTGCAGATTTAACAGGGCTTCAGCAGATGCATGAAAAAACTTCAAAGTATGTGTTTACTTGTGTAATAGTGCAAGGTATGGAAAGCTCAAACCTGTCTACTACAAAACTAGGTATCTGTCCATTTATTACTGTGGTCCATCTGCCACAGTGCTGTGTTAACACAACTATTCTGTCTTTAGACCAGAACTAGTGTATGTTTTGTACTCACGTGAGTTCCTTTAGTTTTTTGGACAGTTCTTGCTCTGTTACCAGTGATAGGCATGCTCTGAGTTTATAATAAGGCAATCAAAACACTTTTAGCCCTCTTGCCAGTGTAGTGTTTTCAGTGTTCAGGAAAAGTGATGGTATTTTTCCTCTTTATCAAAAATTGTAGTCTCTCATCAGTGGTTGTTGTCACCAGCCATTGACAACCACCAGCTGTTCCTTTTCTATCACCAGCTGTTGCCTACAGGGATGTGCATCCTTCTTCGGAAATGTTCTTTCAATAAGCTCTGAAATTACATATCTTTTAATAATACAACTTAATCTTCCCCTTATTTGATTGTTTAAAATTTACTATTTCTAAAGAGGTACAGAATGAGAATAGAGGTACAAGAAACTGTCTCTGTATGTCTAAAATGCACCAATGTGAATAACTGTAACTCACCCTTATGCTAGATTGTCCTAACAATGTACAGAGATGGCTGTTTCAATACAAAATTATCTGTCTATAAAAAGATATATATGTGTGTATGTATATATGTGTATATACCTATTTAGACCAAATCTTCTTCCTCCCATGGAAAAAATGCTCCTCTGCATAGCAAAGCTGTTAAGGAAGGGAGAAAATTAAATTGTAATACTGAAAGCAAGTACCACACTACTGGAAATGGCCAAGTAAAAAAAAACTTTCAGATTTGCAATTACATGAAATTTTTTTAATCCTTTTCTGTGCTAATGGATACTGAAAGCTGGTACTTAATGGAGGATTTTTGGTGAAGAAAAAGCTATTTTATTTGAAGTGAAATTCTTTGATAAAGTTATTGTATATGCTAGGTTTTTTATTTTATTTTAACAGATACTTTTAGAGCAATTTTAAGAAAATCTGAAACCTACTGAAAAGCTGCTGCTGGTGTTTTGCAGTTTTGCAGTCTGTGATTTCTGGAGTTACACTGAAATTAGTCTCTAGAATGAAGCAACCCAGGGCTTTTGGAGAGCTCAAAAGCTTTAAAACACTTTCCTGGTACATAAGAATGTGGCATTTCTGAACTGAAGTACTAAGGAATTTTGTTGACCCTCAGATATTAGCTGAGAACAACAGTGGAAGGATTGGCTCCCTATAAGACTAGGCATTTATCAAACTAGTTGAGAAGAATCTCTTAATCTAATCACTTGGCACGGTGAATAAAAGATGTGAAACAAAAATGATGTAGCAAATTAGTGTGGAAATGGTATAAAATATGTGCAATTGATTATGTGACTACTGAATGAAAAAATAAATGTAAGGGGGAAAAATAGATACTTTAAGTGAGGAAAAAGTATTGAGAGGTTAGTGGAGAATTAACATGCTAGAACAGATAGCTTATTTTATCTGATCTCTAAGTCTATTCTCAAGAGAAGTTTGGGGACTCCTTTTATACACATCTCTGAATGGGACAGGTAATCTCTTCTTCCTAACAAAATGTCTTAATATATTTGGATATGACTGTATCATGTTAATAGGTATGATGTTTATTGACTGCTTTGCAGTCAGGCTGTTCCTTCTGACCTTTCACCTGTGGGAAATCCTAGTAGCTTGTCTCATGTCTCAGATTTAGTTAGGGTAATCAGAAGTTAGGTGGCCAGGAATGGTATGCTTAGGTATGCTGAAATGTTAATATTAATGATAGGTCAACAGTTTCTCTTCTGTCAAAGTTTAACCTTTGGTCCACATTTTTCTCTTCAAACTCACTTTATGATCTGGAGCTGGCATAGTTTCATAGCAGATGAATGCTTTATTGATGTTATCTTTAACTTTGAGCAAGCTATGTGGTTTCGTTTGACAGACAGAACTCTGAATCTGGTTTTTGTTTTTGTTTTATTTTTCTTTCTACTGGGGATGTGAGAAGAAGAATCCAGACCAAATTATAAAACATGGGTAAGTAATAGGAGAGTGCATATGTACTTCTCTTCCCAGCCTGCAAGGCTTCCTCACAGAATTACCTTGTGAATCTGAAAGGCACGTAGGATAGTACCAAAGAAACAGGTTCTGGGAATTGAATAAATGTTTGATGTTGTTTTCACGATTGTCATAACTTCAATTTTCACTGTTCCTGAGACCACTTTCTTCTCTTTTTCCATGATACAGGGCACTTGTGTGAACATGTTCAGAGTCTACCAGGGGTAGTAGCATGTGCTCTATGGTGTCACTGTAACAAGTATTGATAAGGGTAGAACTGTCATAATGTACCAGCTCATCCCATCTTCCTATCTGTGGTGGAAGCTATTCAGGTTATGTTGAGATAAGCATTTTCCCTCCCTAATTAATCTGCTCAGCATGCAAATCTCAACTGTATAACTCTATGAAGAAGAGCCCTATGAATTAAAATCTCTTTGTGAGGTTGAAAAGTTGAGAGAACATGGTGCTATCCGGCTAACTCCAAGGAGCTTTACGAGAATGTGTGGAAAAACTTTAAAAGCAAATCATTGTGTCAGTAATATCTGATTTTAGCTAGCACTGTTTTATCAATTGTCCATTTTTATTTCTATGGCTGGTTATAACAATTTTTTCTATTAAAGTTAAGGAACAACAGCAGTAAAACTCCATATGCAAAACTCCATAAAATTAAAACAAAACCAAACTTCTGTAATAGTATATCCATGTTAATTTGTTTCTATCAGCAGAAAAACTTTGCATCGAATGAGATTTTTTGGTATTTTTTTTAACAAAAAAAACACCCCAGTTGGCTTGCATATCCTGGAGTTACTAAATTAAATTGCTTTAAACTTCATTTGTGAGTGTTTCATTCTTAACATTCAGTTTGTTTTTTTCAAAAGAAATTTCTGTTACCTAGGGAAGGTAATTGGAGTCCATATTGCATTGTAACCAATCATTTGTTGGGGAGCATAGCCTCTGGTCTGCCTCTGGGTTTGACAGTTGAGCACCTCTTTCCTGACCCTGTCTCTTTGTCAACACTTAATCTCAGATCTCCAGAAGATCGTGCCAACTGAGTAGTATAGTGGCCTGGAGAGAAAAGAAGCTGTTGCACTTGAGTCTTCCTGAGTAAGTGAGGCATGTAGGTTCAGTTTCTGGGTCTGCTGAAGATTTTCTGTGTGAAGTTGGGAATAGGTGTTCTGTCTGTCTTTTCTTTCTTTCAAAAAAAAAAAAAAAAGTTCTGTGCCTTTTGGGTACTCTATAAATTAATATTTATGAAGTGCCTAAAGGGCTATGTTGAGAAAGGGAGGTATGTGAAGAAGTAGTTCTAACAAACGACTGCAGCAAGTGCATGTAGGTTTGTTGTTTTTTGTTTCTCTTGGAATGGAACTCAATGTTTAAACCAAAAAGCATACTCTTGAGAACTTGGGCATTATCACATAGCTTCAAAGCTTCCGATACTTGGGAACTGCAGCAGTTCTGACCCCGAGCTGAAGTGCTTGTAAAAGCTTTTATTTCAAGGAAGTTGAATATTTAAGTCAGGCAAATTTGTTTTCAGAAATTTGGCACTTCTCTGCCTACCTTTTCTGAAGGGCTTTAGCTGATGTTTTCAAAGCATGCTTGCTGGGTCAGAGATGCTACAAAACCCAGTGGTGGTGTCTCTTAAAACTTATCAGGCAGAGAAGGTGGGGTACTTCTTTACTTTGATTCCACAAGCTGAAAATTTCAACATTTCAGTCCGTATTTCAAAGACTTTACTGTATTTTATACAGTGACTGATTTTGTACATGAATTTAATGTAAAATATTTCGGAAGCTAGGCTTTTTGCAGTGATGCATGACAGGAAAAAAATACAATAGGCACAAGTTGATAAAAGAGATTCAGATTGCCTATAAAGACATTTTCACCCTGAGCACAGGGTGAAAGAGAGGTAGAGACTGTGCAGTCTCCATCCTTTAAGGTTAACAAGACCAGACTGGATAAAGCCCTGAGCAATCTGGTCTGACCTCAGAGATGACCCTGCTTTGGGTGGGAGGTTGGACTAGAAACCTTCTGAGGCCCTTCAGCCTGAATCTGTGATCCATTAAATTCTGTAGCGTTAAGTTCTTTATTGTTTAGTCTTTTTTGTTTTGGAATAGATGGAATGTGAAGAATCTGAGGGGGTAGGGTGGGTTTTTTTTTTATTTTAGGGTTCTTTTTACTACCTTGCTGGAAGGAAGGTGGTGTTTCAATGGGGCACAGTTAACATTATGCTGACCTCTTTGGCCTATATCCTCTGATGTTTCTAAAGGTAATATTGCAGCCCCCTTGAGGCTTACTTTTGTACTGCTTTATGATTAGTTTTTCACAAGCATTGGTCCTTGTGATGAAAGTCTGTAGTGAGGCTTCTGTGCATTGCTTCATCAGAGGAAGATAGGCAGGGGGCACAGGGGGCCAGAAACTTTTCATAGGGACACTGCCAAATCCTGAGAGAATGAACAGGACAAAAGTCTATTTTTAACAAGCATGTGTATGGAATAGTTTCTGTGTTTCTATATACAGTCACCTTCCCCCTTCTTCCAGTTCCCTTCCCCCAGTGCACAGCAACCTTACAGCTCTCAAGGACTTAATAGCAGCTGGTAGTACAGGCTTGGTTTAAACTGACTTCTGCAACCTGGAACTGGAAATAGAGCAGTACAATAAGCTTTAGACTACCTCCCCATGTTATATCACTTCAGATGTCCCTGTCTGGCTGATAGCAACTCCCATACTACTCTACAAAGCATAACATCAGGCTGATCAGGAAAGAGCATAGCTGGCTTCTGGTCTTACATTTGTTGAGTGACATTAAAACAAGCATCGTGTGATGGAAGATGTGGTCAGGGATGCACATCAGTCATGCACACTGCAATAAGTGAGCACTTGTTTCCATGTGAAAGCATAGCACAGACCCAAGTTTTCCTCTCTGTAGTGCCTGGAAGCTTGTATTAAGCATGTATAGCTGAGGATAGATTTCACCTCTATCCGCATAAGTGTGAAGCAAGTTTTAAAATAGAGAATGGTTTTTGGAGGACAGAGCTAGTGTCCAAAATGCAGCTAGTGGCCACAGCTACATTATTTTTTTTCCCCCCTTTCTCCCTTCCTAAGGCTAACTTGGTATAGTTGTTGCACAATTGGTATGTATTTTTCATCAAAATCGTCAGACCAAGATAAAGCCTAGGCTCCTCTGAAGTCCGTCTTCCTGACCGGTGAGGAAACAGTGAAGTTGGACTTTACCTGTTGGCTGAAGTAAGGTACAAATACAGCTCTGACAATGCTTGACAGGGTTGCTTGTTTCCAAATCACAGATCATTCTGAATCTAAGAATGAAGCAGGGCTCAGTTCAAGCTGCTGCGTGCCTACATGTTTTTTAAAGATGGTGTGAATCACTTAGCTCCCTACGCACTGCAGCTACGGCTACACAGAGGGTCTCACATTGATCTGATTATTATGCCAGTTGTATGTGACTTTGGCACTACTGACAGAGTTGCTGTGGATTTTAGAGTAGTTCAGAAAACTCTGCTTCTTACAGCTTCATGTTATTGCTGTACTAGCTTTTATTGAACTGTGTGTTACAGGTAGCTCGAGCAAGCAAACCTTCTTCATTATTCCTTAAACAAGGATTTGCACTCTGCTATTTGAGGAGAGGAGAAATGAATTTAACTGTCTGGTTCTTGGCTACCTTTCTTTCAGTGATGGTATTTTTGTATGAGTAATTGACTATTTTATTCTTAAGTAACCATGTCGAGTTTTCTATCAAAGATGGTAGAGACTGAGAATTGAGGTGTGCAAATGGCTCTTGTTTGGCAAATTTCGACCATCTAGTTGCTTTAAAGAAAACAGGAAAGGAAAGGAAAGTGCCTTAGGGGATGATAAATTAAAATAAAAATATTTTAGAAATAAAATATTAACACTTTAAAATTCAACTTTTATCTTTTCCTCAGTGTTAAGATATCTGGACTTGGAAGGCCTTTATTTTCTGCCTGCATCTGAACTGAACATCATCTCTTTGTGCAGTGTGCAGTAAATAGCAGTGTGGCACAGTTGAAAATTCACAACAATGATTTTATCCTCTGTGCAGTCAGCAGGTGTTATTTATTTTGTGCGTTTTTCATAACTTGCTGCAGTGATTATGCAAAGTTGTTCTAGTCCTAACAAGAAACAAGGGAAAACATCCTTTTTTTAATCTCTATACATTGGGTACTAATTTTATCTCACTGCAACATTAAAATCTATACTGACAACAGAGGAATTCATTCCTAGTTTAACAAAATTCTGAGAGAAAGTACATTAGTATTTGATGTCTGCATCACACTCTTTTCTGTAGTTTTTATTATGAAGTTTATATCTCTGAAAGCATTTTTTGCCTCATAGCTATAGAAGCCAAATAACGAATAATTTGACTGGGTCTTGATGTTTACTTAGGATTAAACAATATATGCATGTGACCAACATTTATTAGTATATGCTAGCATTTGCTAAACTTAATGTTGAAAAATTTCAGTCTAAAACATTTAATGCATGCAAAAATCAGCCGGTATCCTAAGGTGTTGTAAATCACTTCACAAGCTGGATGGATTTGCAGCAACTGAGGATCACGCATAGCTTTCATATGTAGAAAATTAATTTTTGTGTGTAGGGTAGTATATCTTTGTCAATTTCCTAGGCATTTTGAGAAAACTAAAACCAAAATCTTCTCCTGTTTGTGCTGTTAACGAACTAATTTGAAACATATTTATTTCCTATCAATCTATCAGCACATTTCATATTGGTACAACTTTATCAGTTTCCAGTTAAATGTGTTGTTTAACAGCACCATTTTCAACATATGCAGTTTGTATTTAAGCAGGTACTGGCAAAGCTGCCTGACGTATCCTAAATACTTGCCAATTAAATCAATTCCTGTATAGTTCTGCACATCCAAAATATCCCAAATGTAGGAAATTATTAACGTTAAACAGAAGATCTATATATAAACTGTTAGTTTCATTTATAAGGACCCCTATATAAATATATGATTACATAATATATATAAAATAACTGGTCATAAGCAGATACTTCATATTCTGGATAAGGATGCCTCTAGTGGTTTCTTCTATTACTACTTTTCTCCTTCCTACAGTGAAGGAAAAAAATGACCAGGACACAAAGAATAGTACATTATTTCAAGATGTTACATAGAGTAAAGCAGTTTTCTTCACTGGTGATATGTGCATGTCTCAAAGTAAGCTAGAATGGCAGATAAAGAAACAGTTATTCTCTGGTTATGCATATTTCCTCCATCTGGTGCATTATTTTCCAAACTCTCTTAATTTGGCTTTCAAATGTTAGTTAACAGCTGGTCTGAAGGTTTTCGTATTTGTTTTGCACGTGTTCATAATTCATATGATTTTTAATATTCTCTGTAACATCTTAACATTTGTCATTTTATTTCAGTTCGCTCATCCTGATTTTCCAAAAAGAATAAAATGAATTTTTTAAATAACTTAATTCTTTCCAAGATAAATGTGTGATGGAATTGAACTTAAACCAGGAACTAGTCAAAAATTCCCCTGAGCTATACAGACTGAGGTTGGAATAAAAGTGGAACTATCAGATAAGTCTTAGGAAGAGTTCTGCGATCTGACACTGGTAGTTTGAACAATGCACTGATAAACTGTGCAAGGCAAAATGTAATCATAGGATCCAGGAACAAATTAGGTTTGAAGGGACATTTGGTGGTCCAGCTCTTCCTCCTCTAAGCAGGACCAACTGTGAACTTGGATCCAACTTAAATAGTGGCACTGTCCAGTCAGGTTTTTGAGTATCACCAAGAATGAGAATTCCACAATATCTCTGGACAGCTGACCAAGTGTTTGACCACTCCTTCAGTGGAGCTGGGTTTTTTTCTCCTTGTATGTAATTGGAATTTCCCTTGCTGCAATTTATGATGGTTGTTTTTTTTTTTTTCTTCTTTTGCTGCGCACTTTTAGAAGAGCTACAGAGTCTTCTCTGTAATCCTTTTCTGCACATCCAACCCCACACTCATTAGGTAGTAGAAGTCTGCAGCTGGTTTTCCCCTTTAGCTTCTGTGTCTGAAGCTACATAAACCAAGTTGCCTTAGCCTGTCCTTGTGTCAGGTACTCCAGCACTCAGTCAGCTTGATATGTCTTCTGAACTCTCTGCTTTTAGCTGGCATGTCTCTTAAAAAGGGGTAAAGGGGCATTCATTCCTAAAAGGCTAAATAAATGAAAAGTACCACTTCCTGTTACCTGATGGCTATCATCTGGCAAATGAAGCCCGGTGTGCAGTTACCTTCCGTCACTGGAAAGGCACCCTCCTCAAATTCTTTACCACAGCCCCCAAGTCTTTTTTTTGCAGTCTGAAGTGTTGCAAAGGCTTACTCTCTCCCATATACAGGATGTTATATTTGTGTCTGGAAGTTTGTAAGATTTCTCTTGGTCCATTCTCTCAGTGTATCCACATCCTTCTGAAGAGCCCACTCCCCCCTCCAGTCTACCGACTGCTTCCCTGATTTGATACCATCTACAAACTTAGTGAGGGCTTATATCATCCCTTTGGCCAGGTCACTGATGCAGGAATTAAACAGTATATGCCCCAGTATTGACCCTGAGGAAAACCTGATTACCAGTTTGACTGAGTCACTGGCTGTTGGTCCAGCAAGCCTTTCCTCTGCTGTGTAGCCCATCCATCCAGTCTATATTTCCATGACATGGCTATGAGGCTGCTGTGGAACATTGCTTTGAAAGCCTTGCTGAAGTTTTTAGGTAAGCAACATTCACTGCTCTCTTCTACCCTACTAGAGTTATTCAGAAAAAGCATCTTTTATCTTCTTGTGAATTACCTGTTTTGTGTAATTATTAATTTTTGGAACTTTATTCAAGTTGTTCACAATTACACTTAGACAACCTAAGTTGTGTCTGATTCTTAATTTATCAAGTGGAATTGTCAAAAATGTGAAATTGCTAACTGACATAAGTTGATACAGGCTAATACAGGCCGGAAAATCATTGGATAAAAAAGGTGAATGGATTCTGCTACAAAAAATATATACACTTTTTTATCATAATAGTTAAATGAAACATCTGTAGTTGTCTGAACCAAACAAAATGAAATCAAGGTCCTAAATACTGCACTGCCAGTTCATACATGACTAGGCTTAATGCATACTACCAGAAATACTTGTATGTACAGTCTGGCATATGAAAATATTCAAATTTTTCTTCTTTTTCTTTTACCTTAGTTCTCAGGCATGCAAAACAAGATTTTTTTAAAATACGGGAAATGACACTTTGTATTAAGTATGTCTCAATGCTAAACACGTATGACCCTTAAAATCCCTTTAGGGGAATGCAAGATTGTTGTTTCTGTGTTTTAGTTCTTCAAATTTTTCCTTTGAAACACAACTATTTTACATGATATTTACTGTTTCACACAGACAGGTCACATAGCAATCAAAGATATATAAACTTTTGAGAAATGTTTCAAAATTTGTAGAAATAACTAGCCAATATATAATAATGACATTTTATGTATGGTAACAATGCAGTATTCAAGAATCTGATCTTTATAATAATTGACTATATATATACCACATTAATGTGATCTTTATTAATAATACTGTGCGGTGATATGCATAATATATAGATGGGTGTCAAGTTCATTTTTTCTCTAAAAGGCTTTTTTTTTTTCCCTGTGTCTGCATTAAAAGAGCAGGTCTTTATTTGCATATTATTTCTGAGCCCTTTCCATTTGTTTATAATTTAACATTATTGATGCTTTCTATTTTTGGCATTTTATTCTTCTGCTCACCACCCCATCTTACTTAAGAGCACTATACCCGCCCTGTTGATGCAGCTCTGAAGTACCTTAATGTGCAACACAGTTCCATCTCTAATGCAGTACTTTGTGTTTTAACTAAATTATGTATATTACATTCCTTGTCTGAAAAGAAGTAAACGAACTCTAGTTTCAGTAAGCAAGTCAGTACTGTAGATGTTCCAGTTTTTAGCAGAACTTCAGATGTGAGAGCTTATCTAAAAGATAGAAGAAATTTTGAATGTGTAAGTGATTGGGAGTCTGCCTATTTGCTGAGCCCCTAGTACTTCCAAAATTTCTGGAAATTTCCTGTTTAGGTTGTAAGGAATAGGTATTCTTTTTTCCCAGTGGGATTTATTCCATTTGTTAGGAAATCCTCAGCTTTCTGTAAACATCATGTATGCACATACCTTGTTCTCTTGTTCTGCATCTTTCTGTACTGCTGCTCTCTCAATGTCCTGACAGCAGCGCAGTGTTGAGGAAACACTGTGTAGTTATATTAGGGTTGTTTTACAGATCAAAGGCTACCCTTTTATCGCTGGTGAGCACTGATTTCTGCAGTGCTTTATTTTTGTATTATGGCAATGCTTTCTGGCAATCAATCATCAAGACTAGTGGTGGTGTGCTACCAGTAAGCAGTGGGAAATACGTTCAAGAGATACTAAATACTTGGTCTGGCCTCACACAGGAAATCTTTGGACTTGGCTCTTACTCTTAGTGCTCATTCCTTTTCCCTCCCCCTTTGAAAACAAACTACCTTCTGTATCAGCAATAGTAGTAGTGCCAGAAAGGTACAATCTTTCGAAGATGATAGCAGCCTCAAAGCAATGTTGTTTCTCAATGCCCTTGAGTCCCATGCAGTCCTATGGGCTTCCTATTTCCAGTCTGATCAAGTGATTGTCCTCCTCTCCGCCTTGATTTTTCTCTTGTGGGTAATTAATACTTCACTCCCCCAGACTATGAGACTGACCTTAATTACAGTAACAAAAGTACTGAGGGCAGACCTCACCTGTAAAGACTAAAGCAAGAGGAAATTCAGTACTAAAGCCTGATTGTGTTCTTCCTTCATCACTTCATCATCCTACCTTGATTAGCAGCAAACGGGTTTTCCTTGGTCTTGCTTTGTTGCCAGTGTATCTTGTAGCAGCCTTTCTTGTTTCCCATAGCATTGCACACCTATTTTGCTCCCACTGAGCTTTACTTTCCTGATCTTGATTAGGTTTGTTTGGTATTGCCATGTAATTATAGAGTGCTTGCATGATGCAAGATTTTCTTTCTCTACAGTCAGATTTATTCTTTTGTTCCCACACATCATAGATGAGTGCTTATACCTGGGATATTATGTGTTGTAACTTCTTACAGCCAGAGGTTAGACTCTCTTCTGTTCTGGAGTTTGCACTGTAATTTTATTTCATAAAAGGACTGCCATGCTGAACTCTTCTCTGCTACTAGTGTTGAAGAAAAAAGGATGTGATAAGAATCAGGATTAGAAGTATAAGAGCAAGCAGAAAAATGTACCAGTTTCGTTCACAACTAAAGATCAGGAGTGAAGATGGGAAAATCTCTCTCATATTGGAATAATCGTTGTATTGCTGAATGGCAAAATCTACTTAAGACCCCTTCCAATATGTTGCAGTCTGTAGTTCCCAGACCTGTAGACTCATTCACTGACAGAAATCCGGCATGTAATCTGTCTCCATCTGGTAAATTTAATATCTTTTTTTTTAAGAATGTGAGACAGTGCAGTTGATATGGAAATAGATACAGCTTCGTAGTGTACTTGAGGACCTAAACAAACAGTTCAGAAGCTTGTAATCTCAAAACACTTTCACACACTTTTTAGGCAAGTACTGCAAGAAGCTAAAACTGTAGGCAACTGCAAGTTTCAAGCATAATGAGCAGAAAAATGAACATCATTGATTCCCTCTGGATGTAAGTTCTGAACATTTTAATCTCAACTCTGCTTCTTCTTGTGCCATTATTTTTGTCTGGTGGAAGCTTTTCACTCCAGTTACTTTCTGACTAGGTATTTTTTCAAAATATCCCTTTGGCTACTTCAGGAGGGTAATCTTTTGCTTTTTTTTAATCAATATCCTTGTCATTACAGAGAACTGATGTCAGATGTTTTCATTATGGTTTTATTAGAACTAGCTTAAATTGGTAGTCACTGACATAATTTTTACTGGTTTATTTTAATTTTTTAAATATATTGAAGGCATGATAATTTCATGGAACACAAAATGCATCATTTCTGCTTTTGCCTGTTTTATACTTTTATCTCCCATATCATAATTCTTCCACTCTCCACGTTCTTGTTTCTGGTGTATTTTTTACCTTTACTAATACAGTTTGTAACTATGTCAGAAAAATTAACAATCTAAAACTTCTTTAACTGCATCTGACATTCTAAATTTGAAAGCAAGTGATGAAATTTGGGTGGATTACATAGGCCCAAATAATGTACTGGGGTAGATGCCAGATGCTAATATCTTATCTTTGTTCCTTAGGTAGAATTCAGAAAGATTGTCACCGCAAGGTGTGATGTAACTGGTGTGTCCCACCGGAGATAGTGTCAGCTATTTATTATTGCACTTCCTATTTCTGCTAATGAAATTGACCTGCTATTAAAGTCAGGCTGAATAGGGTAGAAACTTAGTTATATCAACAGCAAGGTTCAGTCTGACAAAGTTAAAAGAATTTCTTTCTGCAGATTTTTCAGAATGCAGCATCCTAGATGCTTTCTACATGGTGCTTTGGGAAAAAGCATTAGAATAAAGTACTATGTAGTTTCATTAGAGTTTCCAGCAAAACTGCCTTCTCCCAACAATATTTAGAGAACCAAAATAGCCTTGCTTTAACCCATCATAATATGTTTGTGGTGCTGTACAAAGAACATTCTTGTGCTCTTATAGAGCAAATTACGGCTCTACTCTGTATCAAATTTGAATTTCATGTTTTTTCAGTGAAGTGCTGTTCAAAGTGATTAAGGATGTGTAATCTTTCTCGGTATGATGTATAAACTCGTTCTGCTTTCACTTCATGCCTCTCCTTTATGCTTACACACCAGTATCGGAACATTAACCTCTACTTTAATTCTCCAATGTTAACACGTAGCTCTGTGCAGGGAAGATGGTAAAGAAAATCAAATCATATGCCTCAGGAATTCAGACACTGGCCTGCATAGGGGTCAGAAAGACTCCCCAGCCGCAAACAAGGACATATGCCAGATGAATCTTGAAGGTGCCTTGTCTTTTTTACTGAAGCACCAGTCCCTGCTGTAGCTGGAAATAGGATACCAGATCAATTGGCAGCAATCAGATACATTCAGAAGGTTTCAAACTGAAATCTAATCACTGCCTGATCACATCAGAGAAAAACAATTGTCATCTTCCCCTCTCTTTCCCCTGCAATGAAAGGTTGATTTACTAATCGTCTAATCAAGTGCAGGACACGGTGTTTGAAATGCCAGTAAGACGTTTGTATTTCTGAATACGTGGTGAGAGTTAAGAATATAATGTGGGAAGTGTCAAAGCTGAGTTCCACATTAAGTGAAAAATGGACAGTCTTTGGAGAGTTATGAATCTGAATGGGATTTCTGAGACCTTCTAAGACACAGAATATAAAAATAAATAAATGAAAAGCATCTCATGGGTAGGAGTGGAAGTGCAATCCAAGGCGTAAATACACATACAGAGATTAAATCTGTGACCTTGTGGATCAGTTAAATGTCTGTAGGAAGTGGTCAAGATGCCAGTGGAAAATGACTCTGGTATTACCTGATTTTTAATCTTTTTTCTTTCTCTTCAAACCTTGACTCTCCTCTGGTTTAGATTTTTCTTCAAATATTTAAATTTTGCTGCTAGTTTAACTGGTTAGAGTTAAAAGTGTTCTGAAGTTATCTGGCAATCCTTAAATCTGGATTATGGAACCACTGTGTTCAGGACTCCACACAGTGGAGTGTTCCTAATATATCCAAGCATCAGCATGTTTTTCCACTTTAGTTTTGCAGGCTGATTTGACAATTCAGTCGAGTTAAGGATCTGTGATGAAAAATTTCTTATTGACCTCTATGACATTTGATATACAGCAGGATGATGTGTTTTGAAAAATACCCCAAAATCTTTATTTTCTAGAGTATTGGAGGTTTTTTCTACAGTTTCAAAGGGGATGCACACAAATATTTTATAATTGTAACTTCTATAACCTTAACTTTTCTTAAAATTTTAAGAAGCCTTTAGCTGCATGATCACATACTAGTTTTAGAATATAGTGTCGTCTTTATTCAGTATGCAGGCTGGGCAGCTTTAAATTAGTGAACGTGGAGTATCCTTATTGCTCAAGGAATGGCCACAGAAGATCCTTACACAACTCAGTTCTGATATAGAAACAGTTAATCATTCCCTTTCATGAATAATTCCCCCCCCCGCCCTTAATATTGTTAATCGGAGACTGAAGGTTTATTTTAGTTTTCAGAACACTCCGTGATGTGAGGTTGTTCTTCTTTCTCTGTTCATCCTTTTTAAAACAAAGATCACAAATATCCTTTAAATTTAGGCATCAGGTTGGAGGCAAAATACTTCTTTTTTTTTTCTCTGAGTACTTAGCATTATATAGAACTTAATATCTCTGAAGCATAGCTCCAATTAAAAAATTTCAATTTTGAACTTTGAAAACTTTGGACACTGAACAAAGGACACAGTTAATTAAAAGTGCTAGTGGTGTCTAAACAGTAATGGTTGTAAGAGTTTGAACATAAGCACAATTTGCTATAAAGTAAATAAAGGTGTGATGTTATAGGAAGCTAGCTACTTTGAAGTTACTGTCTTCCTATAATAAATGTTATATATAATGAAATTTCAGGAATTTTCTTGAGAAACAGTGATAGCACTGTCATGGGTATGTTACTCCCAGAAGTCGATAGCTGTGTTGGTAAAATTTATAAAATCCAAACATAAAAGAATATTTAATCTAAATTACCATATCTGCTTATTTTTTGTATACTTAGTATTCCAGTTCTGTTTTAAATAGTACTACTTTAAATGTAAAAATTATCATTATTTGAACTACATAACTTAGTAAACTTATGCTAAATTAATGGGGAGTGCTTTGGGGTTTTTATTTGCTTTTTTTATGGATGAAAATATTACTATGAATGAAAGAAGGGACTCTCCAAAGCTATGGAAATACAACTGTCTGGCTCGATATACATTTTGGAAACATCAGTATTTCTAACCCTTTACTTGGAATTATGGGTGCCTTGGGCTGTGCAGTTTTCTTGTTTGTTTTTTGGGGTTTTTTTCCAAGCAGCCCCACAAATTTCATTAGTAACATTTTGATGGTGTGAACACTTGCTAACCAGAAGGAAACTATGGTGTGAATTATTGGTCCCTTGGGAATCTGGCAGCTCATTCTCTTACTTAATAAAATTAGAGTTGTTCTGACAACCAGAGATGGACTGCACTAGACTGCGCCAAGAAAGATGAGAAATACACCCTCTACTGAAGGTTCTGGGGAGGTGAAAGAATTAGAAGAATTAAAGATAGTCTTTGCATTTTTAGACTGTGAATTCTATTAGTGAGTAATAATAGAAATGATAATGACTACTTACTGCCTGGATGGCCACCTCATTTACATCAGTACCACTTTGCTGGCTGCAGTGTCCCATTTACATGAATGTGTAAATGGAAACTCTTGAAAATAACAATATAACTGGCAGGCCTGATATAGATAGGTTATTAATATTTTCCTCCTCTTATCTTAGATTGGTATAGAATGTCATTGAAAATTGGTTTTGCTGTTACAGATGTTTGAATGAGGCCATAAAAAAAGATCAGTATTGTGATCAGCTGCAGAGGGTAATGCAACTGTAATGACATCCCTTCTTGAAAATAACTTTCTATTTGCCATCTAGCTCTTGCTGTGCCAGGTAGGTCCTGTCTACACTACTAAGAATGTGCTAAGAACCAATTTAACACAGTTTGTATACTTTTCTGCTGGTGTTGACATATGGTTTATTGAAATTTACTACGCAGGTGTGTATACTGAAAGCCATTTTTAAGACTAGCAGAGATTGTTGCTTAGTAGCATCCTTGGAGTGAGGTCATGGGGACTCGCCCCGCCTTTAGCTATTTAAGCGGGCAAGAGTGCTACAAGGGGCACCCAAACTATTCACGGGATGGATTACTGTGCAGTCCATGTAAGACTTAATCCTGTCTTCCCTGCAAATCAACTGGGACCTAGAGAGAAAAGGCTTCGCATTACTCCCCACACTTAATTCACCTGGCAGCATAGCAAAAGCTGCTGGGGAAATGAACTAGATTTAATAGTTGTTGGATCAGGGAAGCGAGCTGTCACACTCTCAATGAGATAGCTACTTGTAGTCAACAGCAAGGGATTACAGTAAAAGTACAGGCTGTATATAGACTTAGTGGGTGTAATGGTAATTCAGCTACTAGGTTGGACTTTCTACTCATTGAAATTCATTATAATGGTTTCTATTTATCAAACTGAAAAGCTAAATAAAAAGTTTGTTTTACTGAACTGGGAAGAGCACCAAAGGCAATTTGCCTGCTTTTCTTCCTGCCCAGCATGCGGAAGGATATGGAGTTTTTCTGGAAGGAATATTTAATCCTGGACTGTGACCCAAGCTGCTTTTGACTATGAAGAAAACCTAAGGACTTACTTCCTAGTTCCTTTACTTCCCTTTTTTGTCTAGAGCTTAGATTTTAACTTGGATCTTTATGTACATAGGTGGCAACTCACTAGGAAGACTTCCACTGAGAAGGACACCATGCTGTGTTGGAGCTGGAAACTGTTCCTACCAAATTTGCTTTATAAAACATAATTTTAAAATGGACTGGATCCCTGGTGATATAGATCAGCATAAAATTAATTTAAATGAATAGAACTTGTTGGTCATTTGTATTTGATCGGGTCCAGTGGGTCAAGTTTTCAGAACAGTGTTTTGGTTTTTTGTGACCTTGCTTTGGCAGTTGATAAAGTGTGTGTGTGCGCACGGATGAATGTATTTACATATTTACCGGTAGGTGACTGAGGGAAATGGTGGATTGCTGTCTGTGAATAGTCTCTTTGGCTTTCATGAGACTCTGCTGTCACAACAGTTGCCCAGATGAGGTGCTGCAAGTTACAGATTTGTAAGTATATAAACCTGTGCTTTGCTGTCTCCGGTGTTTATTTTGCAGAATGTCAAAGTTGTGCATACAGTATGAGTAGTTAGATTTGTGACTACTGAATTTAGGTGGAAAAAGAATCCTCTTGAGGAAAATTATAATTACATGTAAGTGAAACTGGCTATTTTTACAAGCATTGAATGTTAGGGTGGGAGGAAAGAAGGGAGAAGACCTTGTTTGGTATGTATTTGTTTCCAGTAATAGATCTGTTTGTGGTTTTTCTATCTTAAAGTGCTCTCACATCATCTGCATTATATTTGTATTGCAAAATTTTGTCTTAGGCTTGTATGTAATTTAGGATGTAGCTTTCCATATCTTGTATAAATCCACTATTATAAATGGATTGAAGAAACAGTAATTTTCAGAGCATTGAGAATTTTCTTGGTGTTATTTCAGATTAATTAAGCAGATAAAACTTCAGCATTTTTTCCAGTAGTCATATGAAGGCTTCCTGCTTTCCAAGCAAATGCTAAAATGGGCATTACAAACTTACAAAATAAATCTAATGCTATCAATCACGATTTTTCTTAAAGGAAAAATAATCAAAACTTTTTCTAAAACCATCATACTTTCCTATCTTCTAAGTAGTATTTGCTAGTTATATAAATGTATTAATATACTGTACATATGAATACTTTTTTGTTTTTATAAAATAAATTTTCTCTCTAGCCTTGCATACCATGTTGTTTTATCATATATTCTGTTTTTTCACAAATCTCAAAAATACTGACAAGGTACAGTAGTTCCTGAGATAGATAGTTATTTTGTTCCTGACGCTCACACATAATGTTAGCTGCCACCTTCCTTTAAAAAGTTTGGAATGAAGGGAATAATTTCTGCTGTTTAAACTTCAGGGAACAAGAATTTGATCAATATGACGCTGAAGACAGACATTGATACAGCAAATGGTTAGACTGCTGCTTTCATTACAAATGGATTTTGGGTAAGAAGATTCTGGAGAATAAGACTCAGCAGATGTGATACTAGCAGGCCTATATAAATTTCATCTGGCATTTCTGTTGTCAGTGTGAAGTCCGCTTAAGTGCACAATTTCACGGTTGGCCAGTTACCGTCCTTGGCTGAATTTATTTTCAGTGCTGGTGAAAAAGATTATTGGTTTGCCAGTTGCTGCTCAGAGGTTATAACTCTTGACAAAAGATACATATTCCATCAGAATCTCAATTTTTTTAATGTCGTGATTATTGGAGGTTAAACAATGTTACTGGATCAACAGGCAGCTAATTGCACTTCTATGACATAATTAATTACATGACAGTGAATTGCAAAGTGTCTCTTACTTTGTTTTTCCTTAAGTAAACAGCAAAGAATGAACTCTTTTTCCATGACATTTCTTTATATATATATAACATATATAAGAAAACTTACTAATGATTCTTAAATAACTCATGCAGATGAAAAACTGAGTTCCATTTATTTAAAAGTAGTATGTAATTCTTATGTGTCCGTTGACCTAATGTGATATTAGTGTCTGCTAATAGCCTTGCTGGCTCCATGAGGAGTTCCTGTTGCTATCATCTGTGATTTTGCTGTCCTTTAATCTAAGTTTTTAGTCCTGTGAATGTAGCAGAGGATCATGAGTCCTCTTGTTTAAATGTTTGTTTTAGACAATTTTTGCTTGCTGTGGGAAGTAGTTTATGGAAAATCTGATTCCTTAGCTTTGGGCTGAAGCGATTTTTTTCCCTTTTATTGTGAAGACGTAGTAGACGTTATCTTCAGGAGACTAATTAATGACATTACTGATCTAAGATGTTATCTGTCAACTGTCCTGAAGATAGGTTCCCATTCTAGTGTTGTCATCTGTCAAACTTTCAGTTTAGGTAAAGAAAAGGAGAGGAAAAAATACAGGGAATGGAGGGAGGATAGCAGATGTCCCTCTCCTTCCCTATGTCCCCTCTGTCCCTCTCCTTCTCCTCCTCCCCAGTAGATAGCTGTTGAATTTGTCTGAGGGGAAAAGAGCTCTCACAGAAAGAGCATGGAAGAAAAGTGTCACAGGCCTTGAAGCCCCATAATATGACTCAGGTGCTGACAAAATTGGAGGTTTAATGACATGCTAACAATGATACAAAACATGAGGAAAGATCCACTGTCTAGGACATTTTAAGTCTTACCCTAAAGAGTTGCAGTTGGATTTGGATCCAGCCTGCTGCAGAGCATCACAGAACTTTGCTTCTGTCCTACTGTTAATATGTCCTTTATGCGCTCTTATATGAGCTGGTTTTAATTCTGCTTTTTATTTTTTACATTACCCTTGGGGAAGGATAGTCTGCTTTCTTGTCATAGTTACACTTAGATTTCAAACCCTTTATGGAAGGATATCAGTGTGACTAACAGCATGTGTGTTTCCAATAGGATATATTAGGATTTGAAACATTGGTAAGGGCTTGGCTAGTCCTAAATGCTTAGAAAAGTCTTATTCAAGTTCCACTCAAAAGGAAATGTGATTAAGTATAGTAGCTTACATTAAGGTAGAGCTTAATTCAGCTTGAAAGAATCTGAAAACATCATGTAGTTTCAGCTCCTAAGCTATTTATATTAAAGTTCATAATACTTTTGATGATTAGCCAAGGGATCATCTGGACACTTATTCAAGTGCAAAGTGTCAAGTTTCAGAACTCTCTGATTCTATACTGTAATCTTGCCAGACCAGTCTCTCTCTAAATATTTTAGTTCTCTGTTTTAAGTATTTACAGAATGTAAGACATTTATGTCTAGTGCTTATCAGAAAAATTTTCAGACCAGCTTTTTCTGGTTTATTTGGAATTTGGCTAGCCCCATTTTTTATTAAAAAAGAAATACAGCCACCACATCTTAAAAATTATATAATGACATTCATTGGCTGCTGTGATTGTATTATATTCTGTATTGTTTAATATTAGAGCTGCTCAGGGAATTTTCCATCAAGTGTTAAATATTATCCTTACTCACTTGTACAGCCAAGTTAGTCTGAGTCATAGCTTAAACTCATGGAGTTGCAGAGAAAATAAACAAGCAGAATAAGCTGTGATGAAACTTCAGCAGTTATTTTCTGTTTGGTCTAGTTTAAATTTCACCAGTTTCCTTCCCACAAAGGGAAAAATGCTTGAGACTTCTTAAATGTGAGGCAATTTAAGTGATTAACTCTTGTATCTTACACATTCATATAACTCATGACTTTATGAGTTGCTCAGATTGTGTGAAGCTCAGAAATAGTGGTGTGGTCCACGATATGTCTCTGACTGTTTGTCATGAGGAAGAAGTAGAGAACAGCATGGGAAGGCCCTAGGTAACGTGAAGAGGAAAGAGAGACTTCCATATTTTTGTACTAGTGGGATTCTAGTCCACAGATCTCTCCCCTCTGTTATACCACTGATCTGAGAAATATACTTTTACTTGGTGTATCTTCTGACGAGACAGTCTTCTAATAACTATTGTCACCTTTTGACAGACTTTCAGTTGCTGACTGTTCTCCAGTGTTAATGCTCCATTTGTGGTAAGCAAACACCTGGACGCTTCTTCATCTGTTTGCTCAGGACTGATGGTTTTAAATTTCTGTTCACTTCTTTGAGAAATATTTATTGTGACTGGCATGTTCTACATACTAAATATCTATAGCATGAAAAGCAGATAGCAAAGACAGGACTGAGGCTACTTAGTTCCCCTTGCAGTACATTGAGTTGTCCTGGGTTTTTTTTCCCCATAAAGGGAAATTAGAATATGCTGAGAACTGAGATTCCTGTTAGAGCTGCCCAACTAAGGCAAGCAACAAGACTACTGCTTCTTCTGATTGCCAGTCCACGAGGGGAACTGGCACAGTTCTGCAGATCCATAACTTGTGCCTTCTACAGCAAAGTGTGCCAAATAGGAATAGTCAAGGGAGTATGAGCCACCGGACCTTCAAAAGTTCAGGTAAATCAAAGAAGCTTAGGATAATCCAGAGGAAGCCTTACCAAAACTCTGCTACCTTTCAAGATTGTCTATCAATTATCCAGAGGTTTTGATATAAAATAGAAGCTTTATTTTCTGGATTTTTTTTCCCGAGTCATTCATCAAAGTCCAAGTTCAGTTAAGCGGCAGTAATTTTTTTTTTTTTTTTTTTTTTTTTGAGTTTGATGTTGAACCTATTATACTTTTTTTGCCATAATTTCATTTGTATGCCAGGGACAGCTAGAATAAAAACCTGTAAAGAATGGAAGCTTTCATCTGATGTGAACCTCTGTTTCTTCTGTTAATACTTGAATAGGATAAAATTAATTTACTTTTTTCCTCCACATTTTGATAGTCAGATAAGATAATGAGTAGCTTTTATAGCTTACATTTAACTTAATTGAACCTTTGAAATGGAAATTTGAAAGCAAACCTGTATATTATTTAGGAAATACAAATTCTGGTTTAAAAGTAAGAATATTTCTTTAAGAAGATTGGAATACCTCAGGGTTTAATGGAATATGGGAAATAGCAATGTATCCAAACGTATGCCAGGGAAAATAAGCATTCCAACTGTACTACAAATGAGCTATTACCATTTGTCTTGGATGGCTCTGGTATAAAGGAGGGTTCACTGCATTGTTCAGTTTATCATGCAACTTTATTTAGATTGCTTCCTCTAATAGGTGATTGGGTTTTTGAGGGTTTTTTATATAAGGAATATAAAATTAATGTCTTGTATGTTGAAAGAATGTTTAAGGTTCCAAATCAAACCTTTATGCTAAGAACCACCAGTGTAACAATACCTGCATAATTTTTAATTTATAGACGTTTAATTATGGGGGTATGTGCGAGAGAGAGATTGAAAATATATATTTTCACACGCTTCCCTTACAGTAGAATTCTCCCAATCCCTCTTCTTAGGATTCTGAGTGTTCTTGATTCTGGAGTGGATGACTGTAATGTTAATAGTGCTTTAATAAAATTACTTGGATTTAATTCCTTCTTTTCAAGTAGTTAGGCCTGTAAGCAAAATGAATAGGTTTGTGCTGTGGACATTTCAGCCTCTGGTAACTTAAAAAGAGAAATAAAATAAAGTCAAAACAGGGTTAAGCTTCATTTCCATTGGGCCATTGGAATTACCTCATTACTGCCTAGATTTTCTGATTTTACTAAAGATTAAACCGGTGCTCTGGCCTTTTGTTCACTGTGTGGCAGCCTCTGTCACTGTGTGTCACACATCTGTGTGGCAACCTCGGTCAAATTTTGTAGTAATTCTAACCAATTTGGTCATCTGTTTCAGAAGTTAAATGTGCTACTTATTCTTTGCCTGACAGGCATGCACCTGTGATGTGTGCACATGTGCAGCATTTCCTTACAAATGTAGGCTAAATAAACAGAATCACAGAATCACTAAGGTTGGAAAAGACCTGTAAGATCATCAAGTCCAACCATCGACTAACACCACCATGCCCATTAAACCATGTCCCACAATGCTTTGTCCACATGTTCCTTAAACACCTCCAGTGAGGTTGACTCCACCACCTCCCTGGGCAGTTTATTCCAGTGTCTCACCACTCTCTCAGTAAAGAAATTTTTCCTAATATCGAGTCTAAACCTCCCCTGGTGCAACTTGAGGCCATTTCCTCTTGTCCTGTCACTAGTCACTTGCGAGAAGAGGCCAACACCTACCTCTCTACAACCTCCTTTCAGGTAATTGTAGAGAGCGATGAGGTCTCTCGTCAGCCTCCTCTTCTCCAGGCTAAACAACCCCAGTTCCCTCAGCCGCTCCTCATAAGACTTGTGCTCCAGACCTCTCAACAGCTTCGTTGCCCTTCTCTGGACACGCTCCAGCACCTCAATGTCCTTCTTGTAGTGAGGGGCCCAAAACTGAACACAGTATTCGAGGTGCAGCCTCACCAGCACCGAGTACAGGGGCACGATCACTTCCCTACTCCTTCTGGCCACACTGTTTCTGATACAGGCCAGGATGTCATTGGCCTTCTTGGCCACCTGGGCACACTGCTGGCTCATATTCAGCCGACTGTCGACCAACATCCCCAGGTCGTTTTCTGCGGGGGAACTTTCCAGCCACTCATCCCCAAGCCTGTAGCATTGCATGGGGTTGTTGTGACCAAAGTGCAGGACCTGGCACTTGGCCTTGTTGAACCTCATACAATTGGCCTCAGCCCATCCATCCAGCCTGTCCAGATCCCTCTGCAGAGCCTTCCTACTCTCCAGCAGATCAACGCTCCCTCCCAACTTGGTGTTATCTGCAAACTTGCTGAGGGTGCACTTGATCCCCTCATGCAGATCATGGATAAAGATATTAAACAAGACTGGCCCCAAAACTGAGCCCTGTGGAACACCGCTTGTGACTGGCCACCAAGTGGATTTGACTCCATTCACCACGACTCTCTGGGCTTAGCCATCCAGCCAGTTTTTTTACCCAGCAAAGACTGCACCTGTCTAAGCCACGAGTCACCAGCTTCTCCAGGAGAATACTATGGGAGACAGTGTTGAAGGCTTTGCTGAAGTCCAGGTAGACAACATCAACAGCCTTTCCCTCATCCCCTAGGCGGGTCACCTGGTCATAGCAGGAGATCAGGTTGGTCAAGCAGGACCTGCCTTTCATGAACCCGTGCTGGCTGGGCCTGATCCCTTGGTTGTCGTGCACGTGCCCTGTGAGCATCCTCAGGATGAACTTCTCCATAATCTTCCCTGGCACCGAGGTCAGGCTGACAGGCCTGTAGTTCCCCGGATCCTCCTTCGGACCTTTCTTATAGATGGGCGTCACGTTGGCAAGCCTCCAGTCATCCGGGACCTCTCCCCTTAACCAGGACTATTGATAAATGATGGAGAGCAGCTTAGCAAGCTCCTCCGCCAGCTCCCTCAGCACCCTTGGGTGGATGCCATCAGGCCCCATAGACTTGTGAGTGTCCAGGTGGCATAGCAGGTCGTTAACTGCTTCCTCCTGGATCATGGGGAGTTTATTTTGCTCTCCATCCCTGTCTTCCAGCTCAGGGAGCTGAATAGCCTGAGGGTACCTGGTCTGGCTATTAAAGAATGAGGCAAAGAAGGCATTAGGCATATTGAAAGAAATGAAGTGACACCTGTAAGACCAGTTTTGGGTCTGCTAGATCCCAAACACAGACCTCTGCCCCTTGATTAGCTATTGTTTCTATACCATGAGGTGAGTATACCCTATGGCTTGCCCAGCAGTCCTGTAACCTGGATGGATGGGTGGATGGATGGATGGATGTGTGTACATCAGTAGACACACACTTTTCCTGGTCAATTCCCAGCTATGGGCCATGAACTCTGTATGTTGTAACCCTCAGTGCCTATTCCCCTGAACATCCAGACTGAAGGACGTATTGGAAAGCCCTATAACTCCCTCATTGACAATGTCCTAACTTTCTTTCCCAAAGCTAATTAATTGGATTGGGCATTGTATTCTCCTCTTACTGTGCAGTGGAAAAGCAGTCAGTTCCAAGCACATATCCTGACTACACCATGATTTTTTTTTTTTTTAATAGGGGTGAGACCCAGTTGTTAACCAGCCCCAGTCATTTTCTCATGATGATGTTCTGACCACAGCAGAAAGGATGGCAGGGCATATGTTCTTGCCAGTTGAAGGACCAGTACCCTGTGTGTTCCAGTAGAGTGCTAACAGCTGAGTTAACACTGTCATTTATTCTTCCTTAGTCCTTGCTCTTCCCTTCCACTGCCAGTTTGGATTTTGTCCCTTCTGCTTTTCAGTTGAGTTGGTTTTTCTTCTGTGTAGCTTGTGTGCCAGTGCTGCAATCATGAGACTTGAACATGAACAGAAGGGAAAAAAAGTAAAAATTTGGAGGTAAATGTGTTACAGTATAGTGTAGGGGTTTTTTTTCCCCAGGTGAAAATAAGGTATATCTCCTTTATTTAGCCCTCAATAGCACATTTTACATGACTGTGTCTTAAATTAGACGTTACAGGAAGCAATGGAGGTTATTAAGAAGGAGGATAAAGAATTGGCTAATGCAACCATTCATGCTGAAAGAAGAAATATCAAGCAAAGGGAAATCATTAGTGCTTTTCAAGGGTTAGCATTGGGAGTAATTTTCTTAAATGTTTTCATTAATGACCTTTATATTAATAGTAGAGAAACATTTTCAGCATAATCTGCTGACAAAATTAAGTTGGAGGACACAAAGGCAGACTGATATATTACAGAGAGAATGTTTTGCTATTAGATTCTGGATGTGTGTCATTAGTTTATTTTTTTCTTTTCATTGCTCTTCTTCCTATTGTCATTTAGTTTTTTTTTTTCCATTGAGAGTTCCTAAACTGACTAAGGGAAGGTCTTAGCATGCTGGTGCAGCTATAAACTGCCATTGTGATGCATCTGCAAAAAGGGCAAAATGCAATCCCTTTGATGTATTAGAAGAACTATTTTACTTTTTGTTTTTTAAAAAAAAGGAACAACTCGTGCTATTAAGATCTTGATGAAACAAATTCTGAAACATTATATTCAAGAAAAAAGAGAAGAGGAAAGACAAACTGAAGCTGGAGCAGCTGCAAGTGCAGAAGAACACTGTCAGAAGAATGGTGAGCCAGCACATGACCTTGAACTGAAAATGCTCGACTTGTTTACCCTAAAAAAATAAAGTCTAAGAAGATACATGAGCGAAATTTGCAAATCTATCAGGCATAAATACTGGAAAGAAAAGAACTATTTAGCTAAAGGGCCATGCTGACACCAAATAAGTAGTTATTAGTTTACCCTGAATAAATATAATTCAGAAACTGGAAGATTCCTAGTTGTTGGAGCAAAGAAATTCTGGAATAGCACTCCACCAAATACAATTGTTAGGAGGGAAGCCATGATTTTTTTTCTTTTTTCTTTTTTTTTTAAGATCGTCTCTCAGATTATGAAAGGGATTTATATGACATAGTGTGTTCCATAGCAAGAGGCTCTGCTTAGGAGCCTGGGAGGTCTGTTCTAACACAGCGATCTTATGATGGTGGTCTTACTCTTAGTTTCAGTAGTGTAAGTAGACCAAAGAACAGCTTTTTAGGAAATTTTAGGCAGAATGTAGAAAAGGATATTAATTGGAATGTTTAAGTGGTTTAAATACTTGGAAACAGCATTAGACAATAACAATTCAATTTTTGAAATAAATTCCTACACGTATGGATTGACAGTTTCAGAAATGCACAACTGATTTCTGCAAAGAAGATATAGCATCTTCAGTTACTTACACTGCTTTGAAAATGTTTTCGTGACATTCCTGCTCTGTACAGCAACAGTGGTTCATGGAGGCCTACAGTATCCTTTAAGTTATGAACTGTAAAAAGTTAAAACATTTCCAGCTTTGAAGCTTCATTGCTAACAATTCGATGTGTGTTCTCTAATTGTGCGTGTACTGCTAGCTACTTATCCCTGGCAGGCAATATTGTGCTTTCAGAATAACAGCTCTTGTTGCTGTTCACCGTACGTTGGGCATATCAGGCTTTGTGTCACTATGCATTCGGTTATCTCTGTCTTGCAGAGTCCTTGAGGCACTGTTCAGTTATTAGGATTTAAGAATGCTGTACAGCATGGAGAAAGTAATTCCAGGCAATGGTGTAGCTGGAATGCATCAGGTATGCAGCAGTGGTATTTTGAACCTGAGTAGTCCTTGATCACATGGATTTTTCATCAAAGGAGGAGAGTGCAATGCTGTTGGTTGAAAGGAGAAACAATAGAGAATGTCAGACACACTTTGAAGTCAGTCCCAAAGTTTGTTTGAAGTCGCAGGACAGAGTTTGTATGTGCCTGGATATTGAAAGGGATGGAAGTAAGTGTTGGTTTTGTATTTTGTTGGCACTTGCCTCCTGAGGGACTCAAGGAACCATCTAAACATAGAAATGACGCTTCCAGAGCCATTTGTGAGATTCCTTTCAGTGACTTCATTGACTCTTTCCTTCCATTACCATTGTTGGTCTTCTCGTCTCTCACTGGGCAGACTTTATTCCCTCCAGTTCATACCACTGTGCTCCTCACTACTTGCCCTGTGTCTGTCACTTTTGCTGTTTCTTGCTTCTGTATCATTATTTTTCTATTCCATTTGCCCATCTTTATAGACAGCACTGATGGATGGACTGAAGTTGAGGAGCATTGTAGAAAGTATAAGTAGACCAGGAAGTTTTCTTCAAGGTCTTTGTGCTGCAGACAGGATCTTCGCAGATAAGTTGACATTGATAGTTGTGGAGTACCAACAAAGACCCACCTCACGGGCCTAAGATGATACTAGTAACAAGGCAGCATAGTCAGAAATCCATTGGTTAACATGTTCTGAGCATCTATAACATCTTGGGTTACTTTAGTGACAGCACTGGGACAGTGTCCTAATGAAACTTTCTTCAGCATGCGGAGGTAACATTTTGGTCAGTCTTGAGTTTCATATATATTTTTTCAGTGATATTGTAGGCAATTTATTGTGCAGATGGAGCAAGAGAGGAAGAAGGCATGGAAGCTTAATGATGGTTTGCCAAAGTGAAAGCTCCTTTAGGAGCCACATTTTTTCTCCTTTATTTTGCCATATTTTTTCCTTTATGCTCTATTCTTCAACCAGGTAAAATTTCACTGCAGTGATACAGAAAGTAAAATGTACCCCTGTTCTGTGCTTACATTTTCCATTTTAAATATCATTATGATTTCCAAAAAAAAGAAATGGAGCAAGACAGAGCAAGTAAGAAAAAGGGAATTACTGGAAAAGTTTGTACTTTTCAGGTTTGAAACAACTGGACTGGATAAAGAGGCAGATGGTGTACCAGCAGTTAAAGTAGGTGTTATATTTTATCCCCTCAGCTGCCAGTTGCTAGAAAGGAACTACTGTCCTTTATTCGGTCTTACCATGTCCTAGTAATCCTCCAGCATCAACTTTGCATCTTTCTCCTGATCTTCAGGAGTTTGCAAAAGTCATTCGAACAGTCTTTTATGTTATTTTTTAATTGTATTTGATCTTTTACTTAAAGGAAGCTATAGCTTCTTTGCCCTGCCCAAGGGCAGGGAAAGCTGCTTGGTGCAAAGCCCACATTCTAGTGCATACATTCTGAATCATTACTATTTAATACTAACAGTTTATGCTTGAGCGCTTAATCTTTCTGGTGAAAATTGATATCACTTGTGATTACGTGCTGTGGAATCTCAGTGTATATACTGTCATCTATCAACTGTGATTTCCCTTATTTTGTACCTGGAGGAAGAATGGGAGTAGATGGAAAAACATCCCGATCTGTAGCATTGTCATAATTTCTTAGAGTGCAGCAGTGCCAACTGGGGAGACTAAGAATTAAAAGCTTTATTTTCTGTATGCTTATTTCATCCTGGCCCAGTCAAGCACCTTGCTGCAGCTATGCTGGATGCACAGGAGCCTCGCTGAAGCTCAGCCTTGGATAGCTACAGGCACTGCATCTTAAAGCTTCCAGCATGCCTCAGGGGAGAAGGGAGCTGGTTCATCCTTTTCTTCCTCTCTCTCTCTTACTGGTACCTTCCATCTCTGTTCTTTTCTTTCTCTCCCTCTCCTACTGCTACCTTCCATCTCCCTGGTGGCAGAGTCAGACTAAATAAAATTTGTCTTCATAAGTATGACCACTCCTTTAATGAGACGGTCATTAAAGCCTCATACTTAGGCAAGAGGCTCCTGAAGTTTCTCCAAGTGTACCCACTTTGTTATAAAGTTAAGAATGAAGAATGGAGGCACACCTAAGGGTCCACTAGATGCTTCTTTGGCCATGTCTGAGGATTGTGGGGTGGCTTGTCATCAATCTCATTTCTCCTGGAATCATTCAGCCTCCTCTTAGGAAAAAAACAATTTTTATTGATCTGTTCCTCCAAAGTAATGCATTTCTGGAGCTTACATGAATATAGCTTAATGGTGCAATGTTTCGCTAACATTTTGTTTAAAAATTGTGTGTGTACATGTAAACAGAAATTTGCACATTGTACTGTCAGCGTTATAAGCACCTGTTTCAGACTTGGTGACATTCAGATATGGCTGCTAAATAGTACTCTTTTTTTAAAAAAAATGGTATTAAGGGCCTAAACCAGTTGTTGATACAGCTCCAGCTGTATCCAGTTCTCCTGCTGGAGAAGTTTTGCAAATGCAATTGCGGTGTGTATGGCATAAGCAGAGATCAGTCAAAATCTCAGAGTGCATGTTCAGAATTTATTGAACCATGTGAAACTTTAAGGTGTGTCTTAGGATCTCATATTCAAGTCTAATTCAGATTTAAACTGGATATTTTGGGTGTTGATAGCTGTACAGCCATATTGTTGCAGTAATTTGTATCTTCGAATAGCTTAAATACTAGTATTTTCATAAGAATGTTCCCTCCTCTTCCCTTGCTGGGCAGTGAACCACTGCACACCTAGAGTGTGGAGTGATGCGTGTTGGTGTAACAAACGTTGTTTCCTGAATTCAGGCCTAAAAGTATTCATAAGGACAAAATACTTCTTATTTTGCATTTTAACTGTTTTTAAATTTAAATTACTGGTATCTACTAGGAACAGACTGGCAGCTCAGTAGGTCTTGCCAATGGTTTCAGCCAGAATTGTTTAGCATAAAGGTTGATACTGTGAATTATTTTTCATTTATCTAAAGGGTAAATAGTATTTTCTCTACTATACCAAGTTCTTCACTTAATTTATAAAAAAAACTTACTTTAACTTTACTTTTAGACTTATATAGCATAGCAATTATTCTTAGAAAAAAGGTGATTAAAACAGCCTATGGTGAAGCATAAACAAAAGTCAAAACACTCTAGGACAAAGATTTAATGTTTATTTTATTTTGTTTGTCCTTTCTGTTTTACGAATAATAATCAGTTATAAAATGTGAGGAATAGTCAAGAAATGAAAGACCCTTTTTCTTTGCATGATATGGTTGCTTTGTCCTCAGTTATGCATGAGCTATTCTCTTTTGTCTGTTTCTAATATGAATAAATATTTTACTCAAAGATTTAGTATCTCATTTTATTCAAATTCAATGAAGTTAAAAATTCAGTGTCTGTGTAGGTATATATATTTTAAAATTTTAAGTTCTTGTCATTTAAAACTGTTAAATTAAGTCACTGAAAACAGCATTATGCAAAGGACATGAAAGATTCAGATATGCAAGTCAGTGGCAAACTACTGAAAAAAATAGTCTGTGACATACCGAATTTGGAGTATTTTTAAATAGGAATAACTAACGTTTAAGCTTTCAATATTATTTAGTATAAGAATTCTCATGTAAATGGGGCACTAGGGTTTTGCTTTTAAATAAGGTCTGAAAATGTTACAAGGTGTTTATTATTTAAACTTTCTACCAGTGTTTTCTCATAGCAGTTGCTAAGAAAAAAAAAAGACATTTTGCTTTTATCTTTCTTTTTGAGGTTATATTCCAGACATTAGGCTTTCTGGAATGTGTCAAATTTTGTGAAGTTGGTTGATTCTCTTGTGTTGATTTTGTGACTTTTACAGTAATTTACTGCAGTGTCAAATAAGTTAGGAATTCTGTCCTTCTGATTAGTGGTGTTTTACATCTGTTTTGTTCTTGCAGTGCGCAAGGGAAGGAGCACAGCCATGGGTGCTTAGGTCCCATGGGATATAACTTGAGGTACCTGGTCTTTGAGTTAGAATCCAGAATCCTGTGTTAAGCCCTTGGGCTCAAAGTGAAATGTGGGATAAAATTAAGACACCACAACATGTGAGGTATAACAGCTGGAATGCTCATGCAGCAGTCTGTTTAGTCTTCATACTGCCTTTGGAAGACAGGAGAGGGAAGTTACTTGTCTGGAGTGCTGGTTGCTGCTACCTTTAATAGACATGGTTAGTATACAGGCCTAGCAAACTGGGAACACAGTTTAGTATCCTCTTTATCTGCAGAAGATGAAAAATTACGTCTGTCTGTCTACGTGGCATCCTAGAAGAAAGGGATTGACCTGTATGTCCTGTAGAAGGCCATGCTGCAGTGTAGAAAGGCTCAGACAAACAACACACCAAAAAGCACTCCCAGGTTATGCTAAGTACTTGTTTTGTTGTAATTTCTTCCTCAGACTTCCTTTATTTTATAGCAATTATTGGTTATGCTGCAAAGATAGTCCTCGGTTTTGACTCCATTCCTTTAAAAATCTGTTTCCAGCTCTCTAAGGAGTTCCATGTTATCCCTTTTAAAAAAATTCCCACAAGTTTTCCAGAATGTGCTATCTTCCCCACAAAGTATAACATAGTATGTAATATTGTTTTTACAACATTTTTATCTTACAAATATCTACTACTAATTTCTGGAAAAAACCATAACATTTCTGGGTAAGTGTTACATACTTATGACTAGCTCGTTGCTTCCTGTGGCCTTTTCTGGGCTTTCTATCCTAGGATTCTACATGGTTTCTGAGGCCCTGAATCATCAAAGTACTTCAGTGAAAACACTTTCCCCATGTATTGGGGGCAGGGGTGCGTGCCTGTGTTCTGGATTTTTTTTTTTCCCCTGTATCCATGCTTAATTATGTACTTAACTTTAAATGGATGTCTAATTCCATTCAGCTCTGTTAAACTTATGTTCGGAGTTAAACATATACTTTTGTGTGTTTCTGGACTAGGGTACAAGGTGGTACTCAAAGTGTTAATATATAATGCTACTTCCAACTGTACAATCTGTCATTTAAATGCAAGTGCAAGACCTGCAGAAGTGCATATGGGAGCATCATGAATAGCAAATGAATCTATTTTGATCCTTGATGGATGTTTCAATGAATAACAAATGAGTTCACAGTGATTGGACACAGAAAGTGTTAGTGATGGGGTTTTTTCTCCTGGCATAATAAAGGAATCATCTTAAAGTGATGGTATGTGGCAGGCTGTGTTTAGTTGCCTTGGTACTGACTGTTGGGCTGTTGCTTTTTCTTTAACTATTCTTCACTCTGTTTTATAAAGAAACAACCATCCATGTTCTTTAAAGCTTTTTTCTCATTAATGTTTTTTATCTGATACAGAGGAATTTACCTATATGTGCAATATATATTTTCAATATACATTAAGTATGTATGCATCAAACTACTTTCCAAAGGACTCAATTCCATCAAGCCTTATTAGATATTAAATTATACATTCAGACCTTTTGTTTTGAAATACCAGGGAGTAATTATCCTACTATCAACCCCTTGAACAAAACAAAAATGAGACTGCTTGTTTCAGTTTTCAGAAAAGAGAGGGTAAAGAGGCATAATTTTGTTCTTGGACCTCAAAGTGTTTCACTAATATAGCAGAAATATAGCTCAGAGTAGTGTCTCAATATCCTACAATCTGGCAGTCAGGTATTTCAGTGCAGCACAGAAGTCTGTGATTGATATGTAGTGAACCTTACTAGAAACTGTGGCATTAATTTTTTTGTTCTCTCCTTATTGCTAGATAGAATGACTCGGCCTAAGTAGTGCATAGGCTTGCTTACAGACTTTGCTGCGTGTATATGCAAGCTGGTTAGTATACCAGTTTGAAATGTTAATGCTTTTTAAATTCTTTTTGCAAATAGTTAATCTTAATTTCGTTTGCTTAACTTTCTAAGGCTTATTCCTCATAAGCAGTTTGCTGTTGTATTTTCATGATCATTATAAATCAAGAGCTGTTGGGTTTGTTTGCTATTTTTTGAAGGTACCTAACAAAAACCAGCTTTCAGCTAGCAAGTTGCATGGGTTTTTTTTTTCCACAATGGATACAAACTTATTTGGTTATTTCATTATTGAAGAGAAAAACCTAATAATACACCTGAAACTGAACATATGGCCTAGTTCTCTAAAATTATCAGCAGCAGTGGAGGACGTTATCCTGTTTTCTCCTAGCTGTATTCTTTATATATCCACATAGTAGTTGGAAATTAAATGCTATGTGGTTGCATTAACCAGTGATTCAAGATCAATTCATTATCTTTGACACAAAGATCTAGTGTTAGTTTCAAAATGATCGTTTGCACTAAGGTACAATTTTTGTAAGTCAAAGATTTTACAGAACTGGGTTGGTCATTTTGCTGTCCAGGTGCAAAATTCAGCTGCAGCAACATACTTTAATTGCCAAGCAACCAAGAGGAAAACATCTGCTTGTTATGAATATGTTCTGAATTGGTAATCATAACAAAATAATTCCATGCATGTTCTCCTGAGGAGTAAGTCAGAAGGCTAAAGGCTGTTGCATGTCACTCATGTTCACCGTTGACTTAAGACTGCCTGTAAATTCAAGTTACCCATTCTGTCTCATTAAGACACAACATATAAAATCCTTAAAAGGATGTGAATTTAAATGTTGCCAAGTTTAGCAAAAGCATATGGATATATTTTATGCACTCTTTTTATGAGATCGTGAATTGCCATGCACAAAATGACCTTTTTCTACAATTAGATAACAAATGTAGTACGATGCATGTTGCATATATATTAAACACCCATGACCTTTCCAGAGGAATCAGTTCTACATTATTAGATCTACTGAATTTTGCTTTTGCAAATATAGGGACTGATTAACCTCTTATTATCTTTATGGTAATTAGCTGTATTTCCACTGTAGTCAATGTAATTACATCATAATAAAATTTGTTTGAAAGCAGAGTCAGTCCCAGTAAGTATAGAAGTAGGTAGCATCAAGATGCATGTACTGAACTTTTAGACCTTTCTTCTGTCATGAGAAGACAGATGATGTAATTCCAGTATCCTGAGACCCCCTCATTCTCCCACATGTTCTGTACCCTTAGCCTGACCGTGCTACACTCCACAAGTGTAGCATATGCTGTGTGGCCAGGGTTTTGTATGTTTCTTCTTTGTACAGAGGGTACGTATAAACTCAGTGTAGCTTTGGTCACAGTGTAGGAATATAATTTATGTACCTGTATTCTATGGAAATAAAGAGTAAGTCTAATTTAAAGTTACTCTTGATTACATTTTGTGTTTTGGCCTCTGAATAGTCTTCAGCAGGAAAAAGGATGTGAGAGAAAAACCACCAAGACATTTGACAGAAGTGCTTGTGTAAAATGCCTTTAAACTTGATGAGTTTTGGCTACTTACTCTGCACTGGCAGCACAGCTGTGGAGAAGCTCATTTAATACACGCAGCAAACCCAGTCCTCCTCCTTTGACCATTCTCCTCTTCTATTGCCATTAATTCACCCAACCATAAGCTCACAAGAAATTTGTTTGCTGTTTTCCACTCAGGGAGAAGATCTGACATTTGCTGCCCCTTTGTGGTATCTGATGTGTCAAGAAGTTCTGCTTTCTTCTATGGTTTAGCTGCCAGGATTTGCTATGTCCCTGCTTCTGTGCTAACACACAGGTTTTATACTTTGCTGCTCGGAGTCCAGGATTGGGACAAGAGAGCTCTTGTAGTTCAACATACAGGAATGTCAACAGACTTGACTATGTCACAGTCTGAAGGAATCTGGGCCTGTTGGGAGCAATATTCATGTTCTTCCATGTTGGGATCACAAAAATCCTTCTAGATATCAGTTTGCATTGTTGATATTTCCAGCTTTCCTTCTTCTCTAACATACTTGAGAAGCAAGTGAAATAAGAAGCTTCCAGATATTCTAGTTTACTGTTCTTTTACCTGGTTTCTTTCATTAGCAGGATGGGCATGTTGTATAGCTGACATAGCCAAAAGCAGTAAAGATAGGAACTTGTTTCCAGTTGGTAACACCAGTATGAAGTGGTTGTCTATATGGTATTATAAACATTTAGTATACTTTCAGTAAGCCTATGTGAAATGTGAGAGCATTTTCTTCACTAAGGTGATCACATCAAGGACCTTTCTAGTGCCCAGAGAGTCATAAGGAACAGGAAAAGCTATAAGCAAAACACACAGAGACACAAACCTGGTTGGCATTTTCTACATTATCCCTTGTCTAAGACAAAAAATCTCCAGTCACTAATTGATAAGCCATTAAGAAACCCCAGATGTAGCCTTGGAGAGGGCCAACCTGGCATTTGTAAATTGTAAGTTATGTTGATAGCGGGTAAGAAAGCCCAGGATCAGGGCTGTTAAGAGAGGCACAGGGCCCATGCTGGTGTTTGAAGGATCCATGAATGTGGGAATGCCTGTGAATCTAGAGAGGGAGGGCATGTGTTTTCTCTAGTGAGCTTCAGTCTTGATAGCCAGGGAGGAGGAAGAGGACTTGGCTGGCTGTACTTAGGTTTTGTATGAATTCCGGTGGTACTGTATATGGCTGCTGTTAAAAGGCAGCACCCTGTGCAGCCGTCTGCACTAGTGTCCTCTGTGTGTGTCTGGGATACACGTGCAGGCTTGCTCCTGGTTGAACTGTGCAAAGCAGAAAGCATCAGCCACATTGTTTGGCCTGGGAAAGAGAGACCTCTGGGTACACCCAGCCAGGCTCCTGCAGCCGGGTAGGAGGGATCTCTGGGTCCTGGAGACTGCTGGAGGCAGCAGCCGTACCACATCCCTGAAGTCACTGGTAAATTCTGCACCTGGTCACTCTGATTACACTCTGGTCACTGAATTACAACTGCACTCACTAATGCAGTTGTAATTCAAGTTCCTGTCACCATTTACAGCTCAATCAAAAATATTTACATTCCTGTGGATGATGTTGTGTTACAATGGCAGGAAAGTGGAAATGCATTTGATGAGTGAAATGAAAAAAATAAAAGATAATGAGATACAGTAAAATATAGTTGCATTGAAATTTCTGTGGAAAAGATGAAATTATCTAATTTAAGTTGGTGATTGACACATTTGATAAAATAAGCAGCAGCTCTGCTACATCCTAATACATGCAAGATAAGGAATATCCAGATGCTCCCAAAATTCAAGATCTTTAAAATTTTTTTTAGTGCTTTAGTGTTTATAGTAGAGGTTTTGCATACAGTGTTGAATAGAAGAATAGTACTCATGTAATTTAGCTGACAGCTGAGTGATTGTTTATTTAACCATTTTTGAACAGCTTCCTAGTTTTGAGAGGAAGAATTGTATATTTCTGAAGGATTATATAAATGTACAAGCTGTTGCTACTCAGTTAATTAATACCTTGGAGATGTGGCCTTAACATCTGATAAGTTAAATTCGTGACATCAGGTTCTGTAGTATGAAAGGGAATGTACTGTACTACAGCAGCCTCTGACAATGGATAATTATCAATAGTGAAGATACTTGATGTAGCTATTCAACAAATACAGCCTTTGTGCATGTTCAAGAGTTCTACATTTCTTGCATGGGTGCACATCTATCTCTGTGTACGCACATGTACATGTGATTTTAGCTAATAGTTCCTTGTATATATTTGCTGAAGTTTGGTTTGGGTATTTGAAAATCATTAAGTGTTTTTCAGCTACAGATTTTATCTTATTCCAGTTGCCTGAGCCTGAGTGACTGATTTAAGTGGCCAATATGAAACTTACTGTAATTTTTGAGTTAATATATAACTCAAAACTAGGGATAAATATTGGGATGTTTAAGCTTAAATTTCACTGATCTGAGCATTCATTTCAGTGGGTTTCTAATACTGAAATATTCACAGGAAGCAAATCTCAGAGTCAGGAACCATGGTCAAGTGAAAAATAGCTTTTCAGATTAAATGAGTATTTGTGAGTGTTTTGGAGTTTGTTTTTTTTCTTGTGTCCTGTTTTTTTCCGCCATCCAGTGCTTGTTGAGGCATGCTGCTTTAACCCAGTTTGCTCCTCCCATTATCACATAGCTGCAGTGTTACTTTCTCACACAGAGTGAATTATTTACATTGAATGCTTTTCACTGTTTTTCCAAAAGAATACTGACAGGCAGACAAGCTTTTGCAGCTCAGAGCAGTGAAGGACTCCATCAGGTCTACAGCTGTTTCCTTCACAAGTCCCTAATGTCTAGCACAGCGGTGGAAGTTGGATAAACACTAGTTTTAAGAGCCCGTGAGGGAATACCTCTGTAGCTCAGCAGTCTGGTGCTGCCAGACTGCTCCTAGCTTCCTATGGGGCTCACAGGTGTTTTATATAAAGCCCACAGGCTTATATAAATATATCCTGTAAGTTAGAGCAACTTTCTGTTCACAAAAGGCTTCTCGGATGAATGTACATGAATATCTATCCAGGTCTCTCTGGACAAGATAGTACACAACTTTGTGAGTTTGTGAAATGAGTTTCATTTAAATACACTGTCAAGGTTATTTTATTTGCTTTGTAGTGGGTTTACTGCAGCCAGCAGCCAAATCCCCACAGCCTCTTGGTCCTTCCCCTCTGCTGTGCAATGGGGAGAAAGTAGAAGGATAGCAAGAAGTCTCATGGCTCGAGGTAAAGGCAGTTTAATGGGTGAAGCAAAATTTGCACACACAAGCAAAGCAAAGGAGGAATTCACTCACTGCTTCCCATCAGCAAGCAGATGTCCATACACTGCCTGGGAGGCAGGGCCTCAGTGTACATAAAGGTTGCTTGGAAAGACAAACACCATAACCACCATCATCTCCCCTTCTTCTTCTTTTTCTTGAGCTTTTATTGCTGGGCGTGACATCATCTGACATGGAATATGACATCGGTCAGTCTGGGTCAGTTGTCCCAGCTGTGTCCCCTCCCAACATCTTGCCCACCCCAGCCTACTGGCTCGGGTGGCCGAGTGGGAAACAGAAAAAGGCTTGATGCTGTGCAAGCACTGCTCAGCAATAGCCAAAACACTGACGTGTTAGCGAGACTGTTTTAATCACAGGTCCAAAGCACAGCACCATATGGGCTGCTATGAAGAAAGTTAACTCCATCCCAGCCAGACCCAGTACAACTTAAATGATCAGATTTTTGTCATTAGAGTCTACTGCCCCTTTGTGATAAGCAATTACATTTTATGCTGGGCCTTTGAAATACAAATAGTTCTGGCAGGTAGATACAGCAGATAAACTGCTTTAGTGGAAAAGGTAGAATTCCAACCCATGTCTTGGGAGTATAATCAGGTGTGTAGTATTTAGATAAGTAAAGGCACTTGTTAAAAACTATCAAACGCTTGTTCCACACTTTCCACAGAACATTTTATTTTCTCCTTCTGTCCACCTGGGAGCTGTACACGTCATTCAGCAGCTCATACTTTGTAAAGCCCATAGCTGTGTTAGATAAGATGTTAAACTATGTTCTGCAGTTCCTTCACTGAGTTACTGGAGTAACACAGGTAAAGTGCAAGCAACAGTTAAAACACACTTACCATACAGAACAGGCACTGGCACTAATATTTTGTGGAGATTGTTCTTTTGTGTATGGAAGTTCAACCCAAACTCTAACTTTTCCTTTGGGCAACATTTGGGCGAAGTTAACTCAGAAATCTTCTTTCATACAAATTAAATGAACCTTCCTATATCCAATTTTGCAACTAGTCATGGGAAAGCCACAAAAATGGGATCATTCTTGACCTTGTAGGGAGATGACAAGAATGAATGACTATAGTGTGAATTTACTTTCTGTCATCAGGTTACTCATGTGAAACATTGCTATTTTGAAGCTTGTAGAATTTTTCTTGACACTGAGAGAGACCTAAAAGTTTCATTTCATCTTGTTGTCTGGAAAGATTTTTTTTAGTGGCTTGTTTCAGCTGAGTAGTTCCAGTTTTATATGGAGAGTCTAGAGCACAGAGTGATACATTTTTGGCTAAGACCAAAGCGGTCCTGACAAAAACATTAAAGGTATAGAGAGATGAAGAAAAGTGGAGGTACAAATAAGGGCTAACAGTGAAATTGAAAAAGAGTAAAACCCACATACAACAAGAGAGATAATGGGTTTTACTCTGGTTATAACATGCAGAAAGGTTATGTGTGTATTGTTGGGAGGAGCTGCTGCAACAGGGTTTGTGTCTAAACTTCAGCAACAAGTAAGTGTTCCTTCCAAAAAGTATTTTGCACTTAGATTTGCATCAAAAACAGGAGTTGGCCTTTGACTAGTCTGCTCCTTTTGCTTTTTACTTTAAAAGTACATCTCAAAGTATTACGTGAAAAGCATTCCAGCCTTTTCTATTTGGTTGTACGATAGTTGTTTATTAGTCCAATACAGACATGAATGCCTAACTTGTTGATTTCTGATTTTTTAAAAACTTGATTATGAGGAATCCTTTTCAAGATATCCTCGATCATTGTAACAGTTTAACTTTTAATCCTAAATCAGTAGTTTTTGCAAGGTTTCAGGATTTTTGCAGAAGCTTTTCACCCAGGCTTGCAATATTTAAGAGAAATTATTATTACTAGCCAGGCTGGTTATGGTGCAAGAGGTCTTGGCCCTTTACCTGTTCTGTTAGGTGTAGTTGCCTGCTTCCTATCATAATCCAGAGTAATACAGAGTGTTAACTTTTTTTCACAGAAGGTGTAGTCTTTGCTACACAAAGACTAATGAGAGGAAGGGATTTTCCATTTTTATGTCAATTTTGTGAACTGCAGGTGATGGGGAATTTCTGCTTAGAATAGAAAGTCAGTTAAGTAGTCCCCCAAAAATCTTGACTTTTACTGTGATGTTTGAAATTCATTTGCCAGTATGCCCTTTTATTTTCGCATGAGCAGATAAGTCCCATCTGTCTATATTCAATGCAAAACATGTGAGCCAAATGCTGTGAGTAATTAACAGTTAACCTGCAAGTGTTATTCTAATTTTTAATCATGAGCAGCTCTGCTACCTTCTCATAAATCTCATTTGCTGGATGGTGTGGGTGGAAATGGTATTGACCTAGTCTACCTGGAGACTGCTGAACTTTTAACCTTCTTAAAAATAAATCTTGAGAGCTTCTTATCTTATTTCTTTATTTAACTTATTATTAAGAGAAGCAGAAGATAGTAATAGCGATAATGATTAAAAAAGTAGACTCAAATGGGAGTTTAAATCTATGCATAATTCACTATCAGTGACTCATTTCAATCTTCTTTAAGACCTTGCTCAGGGTAAAAAATGTTTCCAGGCATCAGCAATTGCTGCTGAGTGAAACAAAGAGCATGCTGCAAATGAGCAAGAGGTGCAACAAACACTAGAACTGAAATTTCTGAGCAGACCTTTAAGGTAGTGAAAGAACAGTACAAAAACATGCGTGGGTATTGCCAGAAGGAAGTGTCAAATTTGTGAAAAGCACTTCAGTATCAAAACAGAAAGTGATTCAAACTAATGTATGGACTTTGTATATAATTTAAAAGATATCAAATAATATAGTTTAATAATACAATAATGATTTCTTTCAGGAATGTTGTCATAATCCAAATATTAATTCTGTTTGGACTTTGCTATCTTTTTCATCAACTTTGTGTGGCCACGCTATTGAAAATTAAGGTATTGCTAACTGCCTTTTGAACTATCATGCAAAGTTTGAGATGTAATTCTACTACAATCTCCCTACATTGTTTACTGAATTCTTTCAATTAAATCCCTCTGGAGAACTATCCCTTTTCACATAATATGAGTAAATAAGGCACTGGTTATTTTAAAAAAGAAAAAATCTAGTAAAAAAAATTGAAATTTTATTATGGCACAGACTGTTGTCTTAAGAGTCTTGTTTGAGGGTTATTTTGTTGTTGTTGATTTCTTGATCCTTTAATGATACCTGGAATCTGCCGACGTGTAGAACAGTTAAAATAAATGAGGCTACAAATGAAAAACTCGAGAGGCGATTGTTTTGAACTGAATGATGTTTCTGAATACAATACCAACTTAACTTTTCTGGGTTTTCTTAATATAAGTAAAGAAAATATTTGCTTCGGTCAGAAAAACTTAATGATATTTCTTGGTTTGTCCTGATGTCCTGTAACATTAGAGCTAGGACTGGTCAGAAAAGAAAAAAGTGTTCACTTGGCCTTTTTAACTGAAAAAAGCATCTTCAGCTCATGTGCACAAAGCATTCCTGTGGATTTCTTTACTGTCCTGCTTTCAAATGTTTAAATGACAGGTATGTAAAAAAAAAACAGGCAAAGGGAAATTAAGCATTACAACTGTAGATAGAGGCCAAGATTTCATGTCTATTTGGGCCCAGCTGACTCCAGGAAGAAACACACCCTAAATCTAAGGGTCTACATAAACTTAAAGAAAATATCAAATGTCTTTGAGGTGTTTTCTTAAGCTATTTTTGTATGTGTAGGATAAAGATTAACCATCTCCCTCCTATCAAATGATATTAAATACATAGTGGCAATGTTTGCCCATTCTTGACCCCAAATTATTGGGAATTATCCTACAAATACTGAACTATTCTTCACTAATGCTGCTGGGCAAACATAGACTATGATTCTGAAATAATTAATCTACTGAAGTTCACCTTAATTTAATATATTTGTATAGATAATTAGAATACTGGCTCTGTTCATTAACATTTCAAATCTCATTTAAATGTAAATTGTAATATTCTTCTTTTCTGCAAGAGTGGGTAGTTAGTGTCATTCATGGGTAATAAGTAATTTGTTCCTCATTAGCCATAAGAACAGATAAAGATATAGATCAAATGTGGATAGCAGATGTAGTTAAAAATGGTTACCTGTCTGGAAGGGGAATTTAAAACAAGCATTCATTGTTTTTCTGTAATTTTACATTTTTAATTTGGTCCTAATTCATAATTCAGAACATTTTCTATTAATTGGCTCTTTGCATTATTCATAATGAGGATGTGAAAGTACAAAAATATTTTGTCTGAGTGACTTATGAGACACAGTGTGAAACTTTAAAATATTATTTTCATATTGATTCAGATTAAGCCCATTTATAATGTAGAGCTCTACTTCCAGATATTCTTCAAAGCACTAGAAGAAATATTCAGAAATAATGAAGACTGGCTATGTAATATACCTATTTAAAAAAATAATCTCACAATCTTATTTTGCCTGAAAGATGCCTTGAACTGATTTGGAAGAACAGTTCTAACTTGTTTCTGAAACTGTAGCAAAGTGAATTAGTGATAATAATAATAACAAAGAAAAAGATCCCAAGTTTCCTTTCTGCTGGTTAGATTAGAAATCAGTCTGTGATGGGAATCTGCCAAAAAAAAAAAAGTCGGGAAAAAAGGTATCTTGTAATCCTTCCCATTTGTGAAAAGTGGAGAAAGAATAGGAATTTGTAAGCCATTGCTGTCACATTGAAAGTCAGTAATCAACTCTTTTCTCTAAATAATCTATGTTACTTTTGCACGATTTTCATTGTGGTTTTTAGCAGAAAGCTAGCAATTATTTTAAGTTAGTTGCATCAAAAATGAATTTGAAGCATGCTTGTGAGTGAAGGAGGAATTAGGGAGGAAACGGGCATGGTGCTGTGTGGTGTGGGTGGGTTGTTTTTGGTGTGGGTTGTGGTGTGTTTTGTGGTTTGTGGGTGGTTTTGATTTTTTTTTGTGGGTGTGTGGGGGTTTTTTTGTTTTTTTTGTTTGTGGTTTTTTTTATGGTTGGACTTGATGATCTTACAGGTCTTTTCCAACCTTAGTGATTCTGTGATTCTGTGTGATTCTGTGAATCTGTAAGTACTAAATTGATGAGTAACCACCCAAACAGTGTTAGCACAGAGCCAACAAGCAAAGAGAGGGGGAGCTGGAAAAGGAGAATACTGCTTGGTTAACATTACTGCTTGATTAACAAGGTTGTGGGATTAACAAACTGTAGGAATCAAATGAGAGCTGCCAATAGTCTTGGTGAGTTAAACCAGGAAAGTGTGTGTGTATATACAGGTATGAAAAATAATTTTAAAAGCCCTTTATTGTAAAGAAGGTCCTCTTTATATTTTTATATATGTACATCCTTGAGTAGACCTTTCATACAGAAAGTATTAATTACACATAGTACACACACCTAAATATGGCTGCAAAATATATTGTGATTTTAGTAAAAAATGATGATTCTGAACCATTTACTGTCAGAAGCACATCAAATTGCTTTTAAAAGTCATTCAGAGGGGATTTTTGCCTCTCATCGGCAGGAGAGTTTTTTATTGCAAATCCATTTGATAAAAACTTCTTTATAAAACTTACAACATAAATCTATTGATGATCTAATCTCTGTTTTTTCCTGAGTACTATATAAATATTTTAATTCTTTCCTTGTTTCCTTTGAGCAACCTGATCTAGTGGAAGGTACCCCTGCCCATAGCAGCGGGGTTGGAACTAGATGACCTTTAAGGTCCCTTCCAACCCATTCTATGATTCTTAACCCAATTACTATTGCTCTCAGCTCTTAGTCTGGTAAGTACTAGACAGAATGACTACTTTGAGACCTTTTGGTAACAAAAGCTTTCCATTCATCTGATTATCTTCTTAGTCACTCTATGCTTGTGTCGAAGTGAAAATTAAATAATTCTTATATTAAGGATGATCAAGAGATACCGCATGCAGTTTTCTAGATGAGGAACCCATCAGAAGTGCCTTTCACAATTACATTTTTAGTACTTTTTCTCTGCTGGAAATAACTTTTAATATGTATCACAGGACACCATTTTTCTTCAAAGCAAAAAATGATGATGCAAGACCCTTGTAAGATTACCAAGCATACAGTGGTCTTTTTAATCCTCTCATTTCCAGATGGTGAACTTCTAGCTTGTAACTGAATGTCCTCCTGTTAGTCCCTTTGTCCAAGACTCTGTGATTGATGTTAAGTCCCATTTCTTTCTTCCAGTTATCATAACCAACTCATTCTTCCTGCTTGATATTCCAGTGTTCCTCTCAACTGATAGTGCTTAACAACCTTCAAAAAATGTATTAAAAGTAGGGCTAGAAGGAACCTGAAGAGAATTTGGGTCAATCCTCTATACGATTCATTTTTTGAAACCTTCAGATATGGAGATCCACCATATTCCCAGGCAATCTGTCACATAGGTCTGCAAATTTTGCTTTAATGTCTAATTTGATTCTTCTTTAGTATAGTTTCAGTTCATTACTTTCTATCCATCATAGGCATGGAGGAAAGATTCATCCCTCTTTCTTCAATGCAACAGTCTTTTGTGTATCTGACAGCTGTAGTAACAGCCACTCTGATCTTTCTTTCTTTTGGCTAAACAAGCCTAATTTATTCTTCTTTTCCGAAGTGCTTATTGATTTCTACTGAGCTTTCTCCAGTCAGTCCACATTCTTCTTGACAATCAGTGCACAAAGCTAAACACTGAATTCCAGCTGGTGCCTTATCAATGCCCAGGGAAGCAGAGAGTACTTGCGTGTCTTACAGGCAGGATTTCTGTTTATACGCCTTAGTATGAAGTTTGCCTTTCTTGTAGCATCATGACATAGTTGAGTAACATTTAGTTTTATACTCCACTGTAAGCCCAAAGATCTTTTCTGAAGAATTGTATTTGGGCACAGGATTATTTCTACTTAGGTGTTGTACCGTGCCTTGTCTTTATGGACTTACACTCCTTACTTTACTCTCAGACCATTTGTCAGGGGAACAAAACAGGGTTAGATGATTATGAATGCTGATCTTGATCTTCAGAGCGCTTGCAAACCATCACAACTTTTTTCATCAACTGCAGATTTCATGTGTATAGTGTTTATTTCACCAGCCAAATCATTAATTGAAACACTACACATAACCAGACTCTAGATAGATTCCTTGAGGAATTACACTCAATCCCTACATTACAAGAGGGAGCTACAGGCCATAAAACATAATTGTTCCATCTATATTGTATTTCCTTAATTTGCATATGAGAATGTCATGTAAGGTTGTGTCAAAATCCCTACTTAACATCAAGATATATGCAGTCTCCTAGTCATTGTTTTTAAGCAGATCTTTATCATACAAAAGGTTGAATACCATTTGGCTTTAATACCTCCATATTTGGTTTTAGTTGCTTACCTTTCAAACATTTATTGATAATCTGGTATTTGTCCCATAAGATTTCCTAAATTTAGAAGCAGGATGCCTTTTCTATAATTCTGTATTTCTTCTCTCACCTTTTCAAATGCAGGCATTATAATTGCCTTTTTGCAATTTTCTATAATCCTGCTTGTTCCCATTAAATAGGAGAAGCATGGAAAATTTCTAAATTTTCTAACTAGTATTTTAAGACTGGGTCAGTGGTTTCTTTTTAATAAATGCATCGAAATAGTGTAATTAATGCACATTTTTACAATTTTAGTTTTTCACTAAATAGTAATCTTGAAGAAACTGGAAATCTTTATTTCAGAAGTGACATTTTTCAATATTTTTGTCAGTCAGTAATACCAGCTATCTCTAATAAATAAAGCTTCAACCTTCAGAACCCAGTGTAGCACTTACATGTTTACAAAGATTTCCTTAGAGCTTCTTGAGCTCCTACAATCACCATATTCTTGGTATTTTGAAAGATTTTCCTGATTTGGCCTTGATGGGATCTGTCCATCATTTGGTCTTTAAGTTAATCTTGTTCATCCTTGAGAGACAATATTTTTTTCCCTTGTCTGTCACTCAGACTTTTCAGATTGGTTTAACTACCTGTAGTTAACTTTTATTGGGAGTTTCCGTCTTGTTTTTTTGCTTTTTGAACCTCAGTAATAATATTTTTTATTTGATTGTTCATTGTCTGACCAAAAAAAAAATGTAAGTTAGCACTTTAACGGTTGTAATGAGCATCCATGTAAAAATAGTGACCTTTTCACTTGAAAAATCTGGAGAGAGTAACATTCCCTGAATAAACTTTATTTAGAAAAGACACCTCATATTTTATTACTGTGACAAATAACTGTAAGAAATGGCCTTTTACCAGACATTAAAAATATTTAAAGACCCATGAGACTTAGATGGTTAATTCCTCTGCCTTTGTCTACTCTGTGTTGACACAATGAAATCCTCTTATACCTTTTGTTAGAGATGTGGTTTTCCTCATTGTTCTGGATTAAAAACTCATTTTTTTTAATAGAGTAAGAACTATCGAGTGCTGATTATTCATTGGATTGTCTTTTTCTGTTCAGCACTTCAGTGAAAGTATATGATTTAGTCCAGCAAATATAAACTTTTCTGCTTTCAGTTGCCCATTGTATGGGGACAGTGGTGGTGTGACTGTACTTGTCCTGTTTTCACTAGTTCTTTACGTGCTTGCTTTGGAACAAGGGAGAATTTTTCAGAAAATTACTTTTCAGGGACAGTAACTACTAAACAAACATGATACCTAGACTTCCAAGTATACCAGGTAAGAATTTAGGATATCTAGATAAGCTTAATTTCTTATTAGGAAAGAAATCATAGACATTCACACTCAATGAGTAACACAGTAAAGAAGATTCTAATGAGCTGTATTTTCAGCAGGTACAAATGAGAGTAGTTTCCTTGTCTTCAGTGGAGCTGTGTGAATAAATACCAGCTGAGACTTCAGGCCAAGAACAGTAATTTATCAGATGCAGATCCCGTTTTGCAAAGAGAACAAAAGCAAGACCAAGCTTCCTTTTCACATTAAATTCTTCTTCTTTTACTATAGCTGATATACAAGTTTTCTGGGACTGCATGAACTAGCAGGAACTATAGCATGGATTTCGTTTTGTATTTTCTTTTTTCTTTTTCCAGTTTTCATTTAGTATGTTAGGAGGTAATAATATATAGTCAAGAAAAGGTGGCAGGAGACCTACTTGGACAAACAAGGAGCTTCTGACAAAACTCAAACATCAGATGAAAGCACAGAAGAGATATGGAAGAAGGATCTGGCCATAAAGGAGGAATAATACCGACACTGTCAGAATGTGCAGGAATGAGGCTAAAAAAGTCAAACCCCATCTGCAGTTAAATACAGCAAGGGACATGAAGGACAACAAGAAGAGTTTTTACAATTATATCAGTGGCAAATAAAAAGACTAGGGAAAATGTGGGCATGCTGCTAAATGAGGCAGGGGAGTTGATGACAAAGGACATGGAAGAGGCCAATGTACTCCGTCCTTGGAGATACTCAAAAGCCATCTGGAAACAGTCCTAAGCAACCTGTTCTAGCTACCCCTGCCTTGAGCTGGAGGATTGGATTAGGCAATTTCCAGAGGTACCTTCCAACCTCAACAATTCTGTGATGCTATGAATTTACTGATAAATTCACCAGGGTGCATGATGGTAGGTGGTCAGTGCTAGCCTCCGGTATGATCCTTGTTCCGCAGGACAGATTTTTTTCCTATGAAATAATTTATGGTGGGTTTTTTTCATCTTAGAAGCAAATGTCTACATTCTAGAAATGAAGATGTGATTTATTTTTTTTTTAATGTGAGTGGAAGTTTGCCTTATTAAAACCATTTTATTTGCTGTGTTCAAATGGGTTTAGAAGTAACTTCAGAATACCCTTCACATGGGCCAGTAACATCCTAATGGCCAATCTGGAATAATTTATCTTTTTTTTTAATGTTTCTCCTAGGCAGTGCTGAAATGCAGCTTCACACTTTTGAAAACCGTTAACAGTAAAAGGAGAAGAGAGAATACTGGAGAAAGTGTTAGACATACTTTTCATAACTATTTTACCTTTTATTTCCCCTTTGTGTTCTTCAGAGTATGTGGGTTTCTTCAGCTCATTCTGCCTGAATCTTGATGCTACTTTGGGTTGAGAATTATTTCAAATTTACTTAACAGCTTATGACTGTAGTTACCCAACTGCACTTAACTAGTTTTGAATATGTCAGGGGAAAATATATTGCTCTGGATCTGACAGCCCAAGAGAGGCAAAGCTGCTGCACAGTCCCATGCCCCAGGTCCAACCAGTAGTGAGGCTGAAACTGATACCAAATACTTAAACAATTTAGTTAGCATACAAAGAACAGACCCCTTCTGTGCAAACTTTGTACAGATAAGTTAAGAAGATACTGCGTCACATAAACTGAAATATGCATTAGTTTTCCTGGAAGAGGGCTGGTTGTGGTGATTGTCTGTATTGGGTTGTGTTGATGTTGTTTACCTTGAGATAAACAGTATAATGAGATATAGCACCTTGGAGGAGCTTCTGTGTCTCCTGATAATGACTGATATACCACCTTGAGACTTGGTATTGTTTACATACCAAACAGCAAAGTCAGTGAAATGCCCCAAATGGGTGTCTTAAGGCTGACCTACCTCATTATAATGTTAAAAAACCACACCTCCGAGCCAGAAAAGCCCCCAACCCAAATAACCCCCCCCCCCCACTCTCTGGGCATGCATAGTGAATTAAGAGAGAACTGTATCTTTAAGATGAAGTAAGAAAGATACTAAGCAATAGTTAGCTAAGGGGTGGGAGCAATAGGCATAACTAACTTTGTTAACTATTTAAATACTTGTCCTGATTTCAACCAGCTGTGCATACTAGGAGGAAAAATCCCCCATGCACCCAGCGCTGCAATAAACCAATGTTGGCTTTCTAAACTACCATTTGGTTTGGAGAGTTTCCTTCGTTACGATTTTTGGTAACACCCCAAGTTGCTGACAACACAGATGCAGGAGCCATCCAGCCTGTGGTCTGATTCCAGTTACTGCTCTCAGACCCCCCAGTACACACATGCACACAGTCCCTCACCCAGGGAAAAAATCCCTTTCCCTGCCTTTGGTTCTATCTCCAAGCATCCCATAAGTCATATTATGCAGTCACAAAATGTGTCCCATACCCCTAGGCAGCAACCCCCTTTCCGCTGGCAAGATGCTTCACGCTTGACTCATCATGATGGGTTTCACACCTGGACAATGTGGCTGCGGCTCTCCTGGGACAGCCCTGAGAGGGGCCCAGACAGGATAAACCTCTTTTGAGCCCTTGATTTGGCTTTGTCCCTGTCACTATGCACCTGTGCTCCTCTTGTCTTGTGGAGATAGGCCTTTGATGGGCTGATGGCTCCTGTAATGGGCTTGAGAGCAGCCAGGATGGAGTATTATTTGGGCTTGGCCCACACTGCCATTGTCTCTCTGGGCTCCTCTGTAGGTGTGCAGATCGGCTTTTGTTACATAATCTAACACAAGAGGCTAAAATTTCTTGAGTATTGTACTTCCACAAAGACAGAGTTTATTTTTCCACAGAAAGTCTCTGAAAATACCAGCAGTGATTTCTGCAAGTATAGTCTATATTTTTTATGCGTGTGCATTCAGAGTAATATAAGGGAAGTAAATAGTTACTTAACGATGTTAATTGTCTACCTGAGCTTCTGTTCATAATGGGTATGATATGTCATTCTTGGGTGATATACTTTAATGCTTTCTATGCTACTATCTTCAAATACCTTTCAGCCATTTCAGGATAAGTAGCCATAAGAAAACTCTGACTTTTGGTACTGTCTCAGCTAAATGAGATACTTGGACAGCTGTTGTGGACAGGTAACACCCGGATCTTGTATATAATTTCTTTCCTACTATATGACTGAACAACAATGCAGTCTATTTGTACTGTTGAATTAATTATATTCTCTTTTAGTTTGAGCTGCCTTGACCTTTTCTAAGGAAGATTCTGAGTTAAATTCATTTTGACAGTTACCCTACCCCTATGTATCTCAGTCAGACTGTCTTTTACCTAAACATTTGACAACTTCATAGTCTGCCTGCTTTTATCTGTTGACTGTTTCTCCCTGAGTAGATTAATGTAATTGTAGCCTATTGGACTCTAGTAAGATTAAGAAATGCTTCCTTGGCATTTTCATAGATCTCAGTGATGTCTGAAGCGATGGTGTTACTACCAGCGAGGAGTCTTTGAACTCATGTTTCATGGGTTGGTTATGCAGCTGCTAGGCCTAGCCTAGGGGATGCTACATTTCTTGGTATTGTAAAGGGACTTACATAAGTTAGGGAGGACAACAGAAGTACTTATGGAGATTCAACCTGTGAACCTGTTACCACAGGTTGGAGGGCTCCTGCATCTGTGTTGTCAGCAACTTGAGATGTTACCGAAAATCGTAACGAAGAAAACTCTCCAAACCAAATGATAGTTTAGAAAGCCGACATTGGTTTATTGCAGCACTGGGTGCATGGGGGATTTCTCCTCCTAACATGCACACCCGGTTAAAATCATGACAGGTATTTTAAACAGTTGACAAAGTTAGTTACGCCTACTGGTCCTACCCCTAAATTAACTATTGGTTAATACTTTTCTTACTTCATCTTAAACTTATAGTTCTCTCTTAATTCACTACGCAAGCCCAGAGAGTGGGGGGTTTAGTTGGGTTGGAGGCTTTTCTAGCTCGGAGGTGTGGTTTTTAACATTATAAGGAGATTATAATGAGACAGGTTAACTCTAGGGCACTATTTTGGCATTCCATTCTATTTTTCTAAAATTTGTCCTTGCATTAATCATTATTGCTAGTTAGTGGAGAGTTACTGGAGACAGTTTTTATCTTTAATATGTCTAAATACCAGGTGCATTTGTTGTGAAGTTACCTTCTTTACATTCTTTCCATTCTTTTTCACTTGTTTTTGACCTTGTGTTTCAAGATGTTCTGTAACAAACCCTTCACACGTTTGCAGCAAATAATATCTTCCCTTTTTTGGGCACTTTGAAAAGGTCGGGTATCGTTTGTGTTAAAGGCACAATTTCCTATACAAACTTCTTATAAGGTGAATGGACAAAATTGAATCATGGTTAAAACTTTCTTTAATTGCTCATATTGTGGGTGCTTTCAGACTTTGATGAAGGTCTTACTGGCAGGTACGGGTATTGTGTGTTGAAATAAAAAGCAGATTGTTATTTTTTTATGCCCTTCCTGCTATAAGGTACTCCTTCAGGAAAAGCTTAGTTCAATGCTGAGTGAGAGTGCCATTTTCAAAGAATTTCAGCTAAAGAGTAAAGCTTCCACCTTTTATGCTAAGGGGATGAATGGTCACATCTGGTAAATGAGTTGTAAAATGGGTTGTGCAAAACTCTTGTCTGGTGACTTTCTTCAGTGATAAACATATTCTTATATTTGTTGAAACTCTAATCCAACTATTTGATCTGAAGTAACTGTAGTTTAAAAACTCTGCAACTGAAGAAGTTGTTTCATACCTTAACTACTAGGTATTCATTTTCACTTACCTATACTATCTTGTAATATTTCTTTTTCTGTTTTGCAGTTTTCTTTAGAAAGCCTTTTCGGTGTTCAAAATTTCCTTAAAAGCCTGTTAACAGACCTTAATGTCTTGGTTGGAAAGGTTAACAAACTGCAGGAGCTCTTTGTTTGTGTCGTGAACATTTAAAATATCTAACATATGGTAAAGGATTGTAACAGACAACTAACAGGATATGCAGATACTGGAAAAAAAAACCTGCTTAGGGAGCAGGAAAAAACCCAAGCATTTTCAGTTGAGCTTATTAGCATGTGAAGAAATAACCACATTTCAACATTCAATTACTTACAGTTATTGCCTTTAGGATGAATTGGAGAAAGTTTCCTTTTCTTTTATGATATATAATAAGGCTTATTTTTTCCCCACAACACAAATGGTTTTGCCATTAAAAAAAAAAGTTGTTGCTATTAGATCTTCATTTCCTCCTTTTTGCCTGAAGATACTGGCAAGGTCTTTGATGGACAGAAACATTCATGTCACATGAGGATAATGCCTGAGCCTCAGCCTCTAGAGAAAGGATGTAGATTCATATTTCCTGTGTATTTAAAGTTACAGTTTATGCAACAAACAGGTTTCTTTTGAAATAATTGGCATGCTTCCTGCTGAGTTTTAAGATCCTTTGAATTCAGCAGAAAGGAATGTAGCTCATCTGAGTTCAATATATATTAATTTTGCCCAGTGTTACCTGTAGAAAACATAGAATCTAATTGTGGTTTCTGTTTCTGAGGTAATTGCATTGAAGAAAATGTTGGGAACCGCAGCTATATTGAAGCATAAGTAAGAAGCAAAGTGAAAAGGGGGAGTTTGGTGAAACTGGTTAATTCATCTCCATCTGTGAACCTAGAACAAATGTCACAATGCTTGCCACGAAGAAATTAATGATACTGCTTTATGCTGTGCAAGTCATGGTGTCTACCTGGACTTCAGTAAAGCCTTTGACACTGTCCCCCACAGTATTCTCCTGGAGAAGCTGGCGAACTGTGGCTTAGACAAATGTACTCTTCGCTGGGTAAAAAACTGGCTGGACGGCTGAGCCCAGAGAGTTACAGTGAATGGAGCAAAATCCAGTTGGTGGACGGTCACAAGTGGAGTCCCCGAAGGCTCAGTTTTGTGTCCTGTCTTGTTTAATGTATTTATCGATGATCTGGATGAGGGGATTGAGTGCTCCCTCAGTAAGTTTGCAGATGACACCAAGTTGGATGGGAGTGTTGATCTGCTTGAGGGTAGGGAGGCTCTGCAGAGGGATCTGGACAGGCTGGATCGATGGGCTGAGGCCAATTGCATGAGGTTCAACAAGACCAAGTGTCGGGTCCTGCACTTTGGCCACAACAACCCCATCCAATGCTACAGGCTTGGGGACGAGTGGCTGGAAAGCTGCTCTGCAGAAAAGGACCTGGGGGTGTTGATTGACGGCCGGCTGAATATGAGCCAGCAGTGTGCCCAGGTGGCCAAGAAGGCCAACAGCATCCTGGCCTGTATCAGAAACAGTGTGGCCAGCAGGAGTAGGGAGGTGATTGTGCCCCTGTACTCGGCACTGGTGAGGCCGCACCTCGAATCCTGTGTTCAGTTTTGGGCCCCTCACTACAAGAAGGACATTGAGGTGCTGGAGCGTGTCCAGAGAAGGCCAACAAAGCTGGTGAGGGGTCTGGAGCACAAGTCTGATGAGGAGCATCTGAGGGAACTGGGGTTGTTCAGCCTGAAGAAGAGGAGGCTGAGGGGAGACCTTATCGCTCTCTACAATTACCTGAAAGGAGGTTGTAGAGAGGTGGGTGTTGGCCCCTTCTCCCAAGTGACTAGCAACAGGACAAGAGGAAATGGCCTCAAGTTGCTCCAGGAGAGGTTCAGGCTGGATATTAGGAAAAATTTCTTTACTGAGAGAGTGGTGAAATACTGGAATAAGCTGCCCTGGGAGGTGCTGGAGTCACCATCCCTGGATGTGTTTAAGGAACGTGTGGACGTGGCATTGTGGGACATGGTTTAATGGGCATGGTGGTGTTAGTTGATGGTTGGACTTGATGATCTTACAGGTCTTTTCCAACCTTAGTGATTCTGTGATTCTGTGATTTTAACAGTTTACAGTAGCTTCAGAATTGCCTTGCATAGTGTTAGTATTAGCTTTGAGAAGTGTCACTGAAATCAGTGGAAACTTGATAGTTTATATCTGAAATAAAGCATTTGTGAACAGGGCTTCAAATTCACTGCAACTGTGATGCATCTGGAATGATGTTTTCCAATAGGTATAATCATATTGTAAAAATGATGTAACATTTGCTAAAAAGTCACATGAGTAGAAGCATATGCTTTGCAATATTGGGTAAGAGGAGTACTTAACAAATGCAATCAGCAGCATCAGTTTTAAGAGGAAAATAATTTTTGGAAATGCTTAAAGAGCAGTACAATTCCTTAAAGTTATAAATAACTACATTTCTCGGTCTGATAGGATTTTTCTGTTGAGGATATAAATTTGATCATATGAGAAAATACTTCAGACAACAGCAGCCCTGAGGCATGAAATATTTTAAGGCAACAATACTGGAGTAATTCTGTGCAGGAAAGCAGCCTGAGACATAAAATAGGCCTGCTTTTTTGACTGCCTTTCACTTTGTTAAAATCAGCTCCATTTTTGCAGAGTGATGGTGAATATAGTGTAATGAACTACCATATCAAAAAAGCTAAATGTAAATTGTTACAAAAGATGAATGGTGAAAGAGAATCCCCATCCCAAGCATATGTGGAAGCTACCACAATCTGCCAGTCTTGAAAGCAGAACCCTGACCTCCTCAGAGATGGACCTGATGTGCAGAGGGAGGGGAAGAAGGGGCTAGCCCCACCACAAATGGTGAGTGATCCGTTTGTCCCAGCATGCTGGTTTTAATAAACAGGCTTCTGTCTCTTCCATTAGGAAAGCTTTTGTCTTCTGTTTAACTTCTGTGACCACCTAGTTTGCTTTTGCTGGCAGAGCCTAGCACTTAGCAAGCTTGATACCGAAGAAGCTGTGCTTAGAGCTCTACTGTATTCTGATGCAATGCTTTTTGAAGGTGTCAGACAAGTGGTGGAACTTCTGGAAAAAATTTTGGGGCAACATGTCTTGTCATATACATATTGCTTTGCTATAGAAAGCATGAATGTGTGTAGAATGGATTTTATTTAAACTAAAAAGACAGGCCAGGAGGACCAGGTGGGAGATGAAAAAGCCCAACAATCTATAACTCCACAAATAGTACATTTTGGGGAATTTTTCAAATTAAGCCAATCTGCCATAAATTTATGGTGCTTGTATGATGAGTTGAGTAATTTGAGTAACAGTAAAGTGAATGATATGTTACAATTGAATAGATGTATTTAATCACTTTGGGAATTAGAGATCTCTGGGACAGGAACATTTGCAGACTGACAAACCAGGCCAGCTTTAAAACTGAACTTTACAGACTTCTCTCATGAACAACACACTTCCTGCTCGTAGCAGTTCTTACACAATATTGATCATCATTACTACATATAAAAAATGTACTCTTTGAAAAAATAAGCTTTGAGTATACAATACCATGGAGGTGACGCTATGTATTTAGTAATGATGGCTGCAGTTCTTGATGGTCCTTAGTTGCAGAGATCTGGGTGATCAGGCTTAAGAGTTCTTTGACAAGAGAAGTCAGAAACAAAATGGGCTTGCCTCTTTCTTCTGTCATATGCTAGATGATTTTAATGCTATTGCTGTCCTCCCCACAAGGGGAGTCTGCTTATCTGCTTGTGTGGTTTGCTTTTGTCTTGCCAATCATTGTTCCAGCGTTTTCAGGAGGTTATTCTGCCTATTTGCACTCCCTTTGCTTATTTGTTCTTGTCTGGCAACTTTTCTAACTTGAACGCCTCCTATCTGCAACTGCGTCCATTTGCCTTTGCCCCTTTTGCTCACATATTTATCTAAAATTTTGTCTGGCTGTGCAATCGCAGTGTTACAAAATACTTACATGCTATTGTTAGCTACACAATTTTAGTATGCTTGTATTTGGGTTTAAAGCAAGTCTGTATTAATTATGTCCTGATTAGTACATTTATAATTTATAGATGCCACAGGGTTTGACAATGTATGGTTGGAATAAAGCTTTTCTATTTGCAGGAATAAAAGTTCTCTTTCATTCAAGAATATTTGGACACTTACAGCTGTAACCATATTAGATATTGAACTTTCTGTCATCCTTTAAGCAGATTTTAAGATGGTAGAAAAATGCAGTACAAAAAAACCCATGTGAAATGTTTCAAAATATCAAGAGTATCTTTTTAATTTATTTTTAAGGCAGAAGGCAGAGGATTTTTATTAGCTGTAAAATAGCCCAGTTTTGTTCTAGCCTGCTTACATTTCTGAAGATAATCTTGTTAATGCTAAATATGTCTGAGTGGTTTCTGTAAGGCAAACACTACATCATAGCATTTTCCTAGTTGTGCTGAGAATTGCCACATACCCAGTTAACTGTGTTGCACTTAAGATGTTAACAGGTGCTTAATAAATAAATAAATCTCTAATTATATGCATCTAGAATGTCTTCGACAACATCTGCATGGGATATCAACCCTTCTATCATCTAAAATAGTTCCTGAAATTTGTGTGTTGGTGGGTTTCGTTGTTTAATTGTTTCTCCTAGCAGAAATAAGAACCAAAGTTTTGGAGGGCAGAGTCTTGATTTTGTTTGTCTTTGTTCTGAGTGGTATGTGTCTGTGGATATCCTCACATACATGCACTAGACAGTTTGAAGGCTGGAATTGTATGATAAATTGCAGACTCATCCAAGAGAATTACTTCAACAGCTCCCGAGTAAGCAGCTCTTCCTTCTCTGTCATCATGTTTCAGTTACAAATTCTTCGTAGGCACAAACAGCTCAAAGCAAAAATTAAGTTTCTTATGAGGGTGTTTGCATGGGTACAAAGCAGTTGCTGTTTTTTCTTTTTCTTCACACTGAACTCTAAGCTTTATCACCTTTTCATTCCAGGTTTGGTTTAATACTCTGAAATTGTTTGTTCTTATTGTGATGAAGGACTGGTTTTATTGTAGTAGTGTGGCTGCCTGGCAGATTGTTTTAGTTGTTCCAGCCTTCAGGAATATTAAGAAGTGATAGCAAGATAGAAGGTTAGAGAAAACTCTGTTTGGGGAATTAAATGTTATTATTTCCTCAGCATAAATTGCCAGATGCGTAAAATTACTTTTTTGAGACTAAATGGAAAAATAAATAGTTAGTTAGTAGTATAGATCTTTAGGCAAAAGAAAATGTTAATATTAAAGATATTTACCATCAGCTGATGCTCTCTGAAAAATACGGAGCTAGCTCCTCAGTGCTGTCCATGGGTGCAACTACATCAGCTTCCATGGCCCTGTGTCAGTGAGTGCTATGTAGGATTTCGCATTGTGGTACACAAAGGCGGTTTTGCCATGCAGCTGCTCCCCCTGCTTTTGTCTCAGGGCCTTCACTGCTTCTCATGAAGCTTTCACATGGAGATGCAAAACTGAGGGCAATTAGTAGGGGCACTGAGAAGGCGGCTGTATTACTATTTCTGACTTGTACCTGTTCAGTAGAGAATGAGTATTTCAAACAAGTAATTGTTCAGCGTCTGTTTCAAAAGAGCTTAAACAGATATTTAATGGCACTTGGGCAGCCAATTTTTAGGCTTCTTAGAAAAACAATCAGTATTAGCTTTTAAGATGGCTGTACTTAATGATACTTAAACCATTGGTGTAAGTAACGTGATTATAGCATTGTTTTTTCATCATAGCATGTTATTTGATGGAAACTTCCATACATACACTTAACACCTTTCAATTTATCACCTTTAACACACAGTGGGAAAATCCATTTCCATGCTTCAAGGTCCCAGCAGATTTTTCATAAAAATTCAGTGTTGTTTTTGGCTTTAGGAATCAAAGCTTTATATGACTAGTTGGATTACATTTTTTAAAGGTTGAGTTGCAAAACTCTAATGAACAACACAGCATGTTTAATCTGATTCAAGGGCTAATAAAGTCAGGAAAATAGCTAAGTAATGAATCTCAGATGCAGTGTTTGCTCTTTATACTGTATGGATGATTACATTGCTGAACCTCTCAGACCAACTTTTTTGTTATACTAGAGCAATGAACTGTTGTAATTGGATTGAATATTAGTGACTTGTATCAATGGTATATTTTTAATTGCTGTCCCTTATGCCATGAAACATGCTGTCCTTTCACCTCAACACACCAAAACTTTTGGTTTTGGAGAGTGGCGCTGCTGGAGGTTTTGCTAAGGGTGATGATTTCATGCTGAGGAATGTTTGCTAGCTCACTCGGAGAAGGCCTCATTTCTGTGAATCTGGTAGATGGCACTCTGTCAGAGTTAGTCTTACTGTAATTTTCTGAGGTGAATAAGGGTGGCAAAATCCAAGTCTAAACAGATACTTTTTTTTTCTGATTGCAGATGACATCATATAGGTAGCCACATTCAGAAACCTTACATGACAGAACAAGTGTGTGTAATCGTAATCCCAGAGTAAGGATTCAGTACATTTGTAACAGATTTGTTTAATGATGCAATAGCTTCTCTCATGCTCCCTTCCAGCTGGAGGTACAAGCCTTTCTGCATGTTTCTTGCATAGAAAAACAGATAGATCCTACTAGGACCAGGCCACAACAAATTCTTAATTCTAGTAGTTCTTGTAACTGCTGATTGGCACCAGGAAGGCTAAAAAATTTTGATTCTCCTCGAGGGGAAGGTGTTGACTGAAGCCTTCCAGGAGTTCCTCAGATATAACTTGTGCTCCCTTAGACAAGAATAAGGTTTTTATTAAAAAATCCTCTTAACAAACACAGTAAATATTTCTTTGATAACTTAATGTTAGAGAATCATTTTGTACTTTTTTTTGGTCAATAATCTGTTTAATGGCTGATGACGAGGAAAAAAAACCAAAACCTTTCTGCTCAGAGAGGATTTGAATCTTTCTTGATTCTTGACTCAGCTACGGCTGGTATATTCAGAAGCCCAATAACTATTCGCTAAAGGACAACTGCAGTCTTTTAAGGTCATGCAGGAACATCGAGCTGGGGACAGGCATAGTTTGTGGAGATACATTGATATTTTAATGAATAGCTTGCTACAAGGCCAAAGTGGTGGCAGTGGGGAAGATATGAACTATGTGATCTGCTTCTTTTCTGTCTGTGGGAGCTTCCAGCAATGTCTGCTTCATGAGGAATAGTGAAAGTAAGGTTAATTACTACAAAATAGTTCTAATACTATCTGAAGTAAAAGGAGCAGCTGTATATGTTCACAAAACAAGTAACAAAGTTCAAAAACAAGTTCACAAAACATGTCCTAAAGTACTGCACACATAGCTCTTCTGTAAACATTGTGGGCAATTACAAGTTCAGATTTAAAACCAAGCTTAACCCTATACCTACTTAACAATTTAAATATGAAACTAGGATGTCAAACCACTTATTATATCAGTCTACCTCAGAAACATTTCTGTTTGGACAAAAATTTAAATTTGCAGCATCAAAAAATGAAAGTCAAGTGCTTCAAGTAACAAACTTGAAAAAAAGAAAATACTATCCTCTAGCAGAAAATTTTCACCATCATGAAAAACTCTAATGTGTGTAATGGTAACACTGCCATCTTTGCAAGACATTTGAATTTGTTACAGAATTTGAAAATGTTCAGTGGACTATCAGTTGTAATAATAAAACCTACTTGTCCTAGGCTTGCTAGATCTTAAGGAGAGCAAAGCAAGTACAGGACTGTTTTACTGGCAATAGCTCAGCAGACCAGTGGCATTTTGCCAGAACTCTTTAATCAAAACCAGCATCACTTCATAAATATGAGATTAAACATAGAAAAGAATATAGGTTGCAAAGGACAATATGATAAATGTAGCATCCCAGTGGAAAAGAAAAAAAAAAGCTGCTACAGTGGTATCATGCAGGTAGGTGATGATGTAGCCAAGCTGTAATTTCATTTGCTGATGATTCAGAAGATGTTCTTGGATAGAAGATCTCTTAATAATGCTGTGATGTCCAAGAACAAAATCAGGTGGACACTGATATAGTCTTTACAGCTGTGTAGAGAAGGCATGACCCAAATAAAAGCAGCTCTGGAAGAAACCAGATCCTCTCAGCTTGCTCCTCAGATTTAAAAATAGGTTGTTTTAAGCATGTTTACATGTTGGCAAATGTCATCTTCTGATGTGGAACATTAACTTTCATAACATCCTTCTGTAGTTCATCAGATGACTTCATGGACACTCTTCTTGCATTTAGTCAAGCTCAAGTCTTATAATATGCTGCAGTAAAATGGATGTTCTTCTCAGACCTCCTTAGGAAACTACAGGGACAGTTTTTGAAATTGTCAACCATTAAAGGCCTGAAATATATTCTACTGCAGTGAACAGGTGGTGTAGTAGATGGTTATGTTCCTTGGCAGCTGCCTTCACAAACTGACGGGCATTTGCTTATAACCTGCATTTTTTTGCGCTGCCTACCTAGAAATACATGTCCTGCCTGAGCAGGCTAATTTGGGAAGAACCAACAAATCTCATGTGGAACACGTGGCTGTCACACTACTCTGTGAAGGCCTAAATGATGAGCAGATTTAACTCCATGAACAACTGTTGGGCTATTGAGCTGTAGGAAAACATTTATTGATAGTGAGTGGAGTATCCTTGTTTGGTATACTGCATATGTTGGAAGAGTTTTGTGTTTCTTTATGTTGTACTTGCATGTTATAATTCTCCTACAGAATGGTGAGAAAGAGGTAAGGATGTACAAGTAGGAAGGAAGTATCAACACAATAATAAAGAAAAATATCCCTTTTATTTGAAGAACTGTGGAGAACAGCATAAGCATATTTCACACATTGGCAATGGAGCTGAGGAAAGATTTAAAGGAAAAAAATGTGACAAATCAAAGACTTACATTGCATTTATTGCATTAGTTAGAATAAAGGTACTGATTCACAGCATTGATCACTTAAGAAGTCTAAAGATAATCTGTTGTCTAGGGTCAAATACAGTATATTACCATTATTAGCATTATATTAGGAGCATATTAACATTATTAACATTATATAATCCATTATTGTACCATTATTAGCAATTGTTATGATGTCTATGTAACTTTTTCCCCATTTTTTTGAGGGACATGGGTATCTAATTGTTGAAAAGTATAACTGTCACCATAACTTCCGTTTTGTTTATCAGGATAGTATGTTTTTATTGTATCATTGATCGAACTTGATTTTCAAGGTCAAAAGAAGGACCCTTTTTTCAGAAAATTTCTTAAATTTCTTAAATAAACTTAATTAAGATTTTTTCCTTTTTTCTTTTTAGTTTTTTTTCCATTTTTCTCTTTTTTTTTCCCTCTTTAGTCTAGAACTATGTCTTCTTTGTGGTATGGCTATAATATAGGGGGGCCAGATTTTTCTTTTGCATTCTGCTGAGTTTACCAGTTGTTGCATGGACAGAAAAAAAAAAAAAAAAAATCCCACAGAGGTTTACGGTGATGAGATACAATAAATGGAATGCTTTTTTTTAAAAAAAAAAACAACAACAAAACCCACAACATTTTTTGTCTATTAATATTTTTTTTATTTTTCATTTTTCAGTTCATGTGGTAACAGAAGAAAAACTATAATCCTGTTATGTAGATCAGATGATTTATTACTGCATGAGAAAGTTTCTGTAGCTTTGTATAGGAAATGGTCAGATAGAATTGACAGATTGCTATCTCTAGTACATGCTTAATATTTTCATAGAATCATAGAACCATAGAATCATTTAGGTTGGAAAAGACCTTTAAGATCATCAAATCCATTTGCTAACCTAACACTGCTAAGTCCACCACTAAACCATATCCTAAGCTCCTCATCCACAGGTCTTTTAAATACCTCCAGGAAAGGTGACTCAACCACCTCCCTGGGCAGCTCATTCCAGCGTCTAACAACCTAACAACCAACAAAGTGAGAAATTTTTTCCTAATATCCAATCTAAACCTCCCTGGCACAACTTGAGGCCATTTCCTCTTGTCCTATATCTTGTCACTTGGGAGAAGAGACCAACACCCACCTCTCTGCAACCTCCTTTCAGGTAGTTGTAGAGAGCGATAAGGTCTCCCCTCAGCCTCCTCTTCTCCAGACTAACCAACCCCAGTTCTCTCAGACGCTCCTCATAAGACTTGTGCTCCAGACCCCTCACCAGCTTTGTTGCCCTTCTCTGGATACTCTCCAGCACCTCAATGTCTTTCTTGTAGTGAGGGGCCCAAAACTGAACACAGTATTCGAGGTGTGGCCTCACCAGCGCCGAGTACAGGGGCACGATCACCTCCCTACTCCTGCTGGCCACACTGTTTCTGATACAGGCCAGGATGCCGTTGTCCTTCTTGGCCACCTGAGCACACTGCTGGCTCATCTTCAGCCAGCTGTCAGCAACACCCCCAGGTCCTTTTCTGCCAGGCAGCTTTCCAGCCACTCATCCCCAAGCCTGTAGCATTGCATGGGGTTGTTGTGGCCAAGGTGCAGAACCCGGCACTTGGTCTTGTTGAACCGCATACAATTGGCCTGGGCCCATCGATCCAGCCTGTCCAGATCCCTCTGCAGAGCCTTCCTACCCTCAAGCAGATCAACACTTGTGCCCAACTTGGTGTGGTCTGCGAACTTACTGAGGGTGCACTCGATCACTTGAATATTTCTTACACAACCTTGAAAAAATGAGCAGTGGTTTACTTCCCTGTACACATTTGACTCTTCCTATGTTTTCACTATCATGAAGTGAAGAGTATGATGATTGATCTTTGCTTTCAGTAACTTCCCAAACATCAGCTCACCCTGTTTACATCAACTTTCTTTCCCTCTCCAGTTTTGTTTTACCAGTGTGTCCTGTTTTATGTTCTTGTACAGTTAGAAAGCATCTTGAAGTAGGTAAACCATTTCTAATTATTCTGTTGAACATATAATTAATTGTATTCTGTCGTCCCTCTTCTGAGAATGTTGTAATTATCCTGGATCCTTTAAACATCCAGCAACCACCATTGCCAAAGATCTGGCTGTGCGTTGTATGGAAAATTCAAATTACATGCTCCCCTGTAGTATGTTAGAATAAACTAATGAAACAGTTCTCTTCCTTTGAGCTTCCCCATACTATCAGCTCCACCAATACCTGCCATCTGTTTCCTCGCATCTCAGACTTTCCCAGATAGTATCCAGATACAGTTGTTCGCTCGTTTTTCCTTTTCACCATCCACTGAACTTTCTAAAAAAACCACAACCTTCTTCACATATCACAATATGTTTAATAAAAAGAAGTGATTGATGATTATCGAAGTTACAGGAAAAAGTCTGCAAGAGGTGATTTCTTGTCACAAAGCACAGCTCTGCTATACCTTTACTAGGAGGTGTTTGTCTAAAATATGCCTTACATTTTCAAATGATGAAAGTAAAGAAGAGAGAACACACATAGAAGAGATTTTTAAATACAGAAACATTGGTAAACACTGACGTATGCTACTAATGAGTTATTGTCGTGTTAGCACCTAAAGCATCCAGCGAAGCATCAGATTAACCATAGAAGAAAGCTTCCTGTTGAATTGTGGATTGCCTAAAAAGCTGTAAAACTACATTAGGAAAGAGATACAAACAGTAACTCAATCAAGATCATATTCCAAGCACTGAAAGATTAGGAAGTAAAAGACATTAGAAATACAGATTTATTGTCTGAGACAATAAACCAGCATGACTCTTGCCTTTTCTAGTAGGATGATCCATTCCAGTACTCTCACCTTTAATGTTATTTAATTAATATAAATACTGGAGATGCTGTATAATAAAGTGAAAAGAAGAAGAAAATATTCTGTGGATTCTGCAGTTTCCAGAGAATTTACTCTCTGAATTGGCCATGATATTAAAAAAAAAATAATAAATCAAGTTTCACCATAAAAACTACCCTATTTTTCTTGCACCTCTGCTGTATTATTTTAGAGCTCTTTTTTCTCATCCATCTGCTTATCTAAAAAACTGTTTTTGTTAAAGATTGTTGTTTGTCTTCTTGTTTTTCAATGAAGCAAGTTTAATTAAAGAAAGATTAACTGTTTTCATGGATTCTTCTCTAGTAGATTTTACTTTCTTTTGATGTTTTTCTCATATGACTTGACACTCAAGCTGTAACATATGCAATATCCTTTCAGGGCTAATTTGAATGGAAAACTAGAAAACAACTTCTAGCTTGAGGGTTAAATTATTGTAAGCAGAGTAACTTTGTTTTGATTGTGTTCAACATGATTTTGTATTTTTGCAGCTTGCCCAAGATTCAGTTACATTAGACAAGGCTAGTAATGTATTTGAAAAAGAACTGTTTTCTTGCTCAAAATGTTAAAAAATACATCACAGCATAATTAGTCCTAAACTTTCTCTGTGTTAATTCTATTTTTCTCCTAATTGAATGGCATGTTCCTAGTTAACAGGGTATTGCGAGCAAGTATTTGCTACTTACTCCTCTGGTCTAATCTGGTAAGCTTCAGTGGATAACTAGGATAACTCCTTCTTTCAGACACATTTCAGATGTATTTAGCCAGATGTTGTTCCTGCTATTTATAATGGGCAGCGTGGTCAGAACTGGGTAGAACAACCTGTTTGCTCAAGTTTGGAAGCATAACAGGACTCCTGCAGCCAGCATGCATCAAAAGTGTGTTTCCAGCTGCACTTTGGAAAATATGCATCTTACAGTATTTGCAGGCAGGTTCCCAAGCCTGTGTTTCCCCTGCGTGATAGGGGACTAAGTGCCAGAATCCACTGTTTCTAACAAAATAGTAGTTACAACAATGGTTGGCCTGCTTTCCCATGAACTGGAAGGCTGGAAAATGCTGGAAAATGCTCCTAATCTGATTTCAAATCCTCTATAGCTATGTCCACACAACACTATATGGAGTGGCAGGGACTTTCTCCAGCATGCTAGCCTCATAGTCCCAGAGGATCAGAGGTTGAGGACTTAAGTTTTAAATGAGAGTCTGAGAGTGAGGTAAACTGTTTCCATAGATAAAGACAGTTGGTTTGAAAATGATTCATTCTTTTACGCTTACAGCCAATTTACAGCACTTTGACAATGCTAAAGGCCATTTGAACTTGCAACGTGTTTTCTGGTATAATTCATATAAATGTCAGGCCTACTATATCTTAGGCATATAAAGGGCATCCTATTTGTCTTTTTTCTGTTGTCTCCATTCTACGTTGTGTTGGAACAGGTCAGTGAGTGTTCAGAAACAGGTAGGTGCTCTGTGCTAGTTGAATCCCCAGTGAAAATATTCAGTATTTGGGGAGGCCCTAGAAATGGAAACATGGCTTTGAGGTAGCATAGTCTGTTCTGGTATCCTTCATTGGTGAATCAATATAGCCTAAGATGTCTTTCTGAACAGTTTCTTTAAACTTTATAGAATTTGTTCTTTTTTACAGAAGATCAATAGATGTTATTTCAAAGCCAGGGGGCTCTTTTCCTTTTCTTCTTTGATGCGGGGTAAGAACTGAAAATGATGTGGAATTATGTTTTACTCATAGCTGGCATTAGTTCCCTTTCTGTAGCAAATACTGAATTAGAAATTGTTGATACTTTGGAACAGAAACAAATATTTCCAAAACTTCTTGGAAATGAAAATACTGAAAACAACTTAGGATCAGTCAATATCTTTTTTAGCTTTCATTCTTTCATTTCAGTTTTTATTACAACTATATGCAAAATTATATATATATTACATCTATATAACAAATAAAAATCAAAAAGCTGAGAATTAAGCTTTTTCTTAGGAAGGCTCACTTCAGGGTTTGTTGCAGAAATGGAGGTTCTTAGACCTAGATTATATAGGTATATAATTTTAAGCACCCTGGGAAAAGACAATGGGCAGAAGCTGCTTCCAAATATTTGGAAGGTGATGTTTTTCCATGGCAAGTTTTGATTTTATTGAAATAGTGTATTTCCTTGGAACATCATTCCATACGCAAAAATGTTTAGCATTATTATCAGTGTGTATTTGATGCACTTGTGTTTCATTGAGACAATGCTAGAAGCAAGGCATGACCTCTTATCACATTTACCAAGACTGTAAATCATTGAATTGCCAATCATATGTTCAAGGTTAACAGCACCATATATGGAAAGAAAAAAAGTCTCCTTCTCTTCAAATAACAGCAATTATATCAGTTTATTCTGTGCTCAGAATAAATTTGACCCATGGATAAGGTTGCAGGTTAGGATTTTAAGAAGAACCTAAGGGAACACAATGCTCAAACCAGCTGTCTTTCAATGAGAGTTGGAATACATTTAAAATTTCTGTCTCAGTGTAGAATTTTTTTTTCTGCTACATTTGAGGTATCCAAATTAAAATTCAGCTGAGATAATTCTGTTACTAGCTTGGAGGTACATTGTTCACAGAAACACAAAAAAAGGCTGGTGTATGTCCTAGGAAGAGAAAGAGGATTTTTTGAAACATGCTGACCCCATGCGTTGTTTTTTATCCTATTTAGTTTATGAACTAACAAAACTAACAAAGGCGTGGAGCATGGAAATAATAATGCATTCCACTTTGTATTAAAGAAGTGGCCCTTCCAGTTGCAATACTGTCATTTATAAAATAAGGCATGTGTGTACTCTCAATCGGACTTGCCATTTGGTTTTACTGATTGCCACTTGCAGTGTTCATTAATCTGTTTGCCTGACATGACCCTTTTCAAGCAACAGGTCTCTCTAGTATTGTTGCTTTTGCTAATGCTTGTCATTGTGCTTTCAGTTTTATGGTGATGATGGGCATTACATGTGTGTGTAGTGCTCTGATAGAGGGCTGCTACCTTGCCACGCGAATGACAGGCTCTTGCCCTTTTTTGATTGGGAATCTGTTGCAGTCATGTGTGACAGCTTCTAAAAGCATCAGTGAGTCAACTAGAAATTCATTGATCTCAGCTGGAAATAATATTGTCTGGGATAATTTCAGATAGCATGCAGATACCTGCTTGCTTTTGCAGGGTATCTGATCTAATAAGCAGTTATGCACATGGATAACTTTACAGATGTGCCCAGTTTGTTTCAATAGGACTGCCTATCTGAATAAATAATTCTTGCATGGAAGTATTTGCAGGAATAAGCTTTTGCTTTACATATGTAAGTCTGATTTCAGAAGTATTTATTAAATTTACGTAAGGTTGATTAACTGTTTAGAAAACACAGCATTATTTTTTGCAAGTGTGCAGCACTGTAGAAGAGAGTCTATTATTTATCCTCTTAATCAGACTCTTCTGCATGGAAAAAGCTGCACATTTTCCGTGAACTTTACATCAAAATTGATGCCTTTAGGTCTCTTCCTTTAATTAATCTTTTCCTAACTTTTCCCATGCATTAAATAGGAATAATTAACCTTCGCATGCTGAGAATGATGTTTAATGATACTCCTTAAAATTGAGAGGGACTTTGTCCCTCTCACATTTACTTCCCAGGAATGTGATGAGTTCTGTAAACTAGAATGATGCATCACTCTCTTTATCTAGTTGTTGAAGCTTTCTTGTCTTCCAATCACTCAAGTTCAAAAAAACCCCAGTAAATCATTCCTAAGAAACAGCGTTTATATCTGGGGGTTTTTTTAGTGGTTTTTTTTCAGTGCAAAGGATAATGGCTGATTGTCCAGAGGATAGCAGAAATATATTTGAGGAGACTGAGCATGAATAATATTGATTTTAGAAATCAGATGGAAAGTGTGAAGACATTCATAAACTTAGGGTTATTTTTAATGATGTTATTCCACCGTGTGTTTTACCTTGTATATGTAATTTTTTTTCTCCTCACTGCAAATATCCTGGATGGCAATTTTTCCAGTGTCTCAAACAAATTTTAAATCTGACCATATGAGGACACAACCATCTGTGTCAGCCTATAGAATCATAGAATCATTTGGATTGGAAAAAACCTTTAAGATCATCGAGTCCAACCAAAGTATGATTGTAGCATTGATGAATGCGAGTGAGACAAGATGCAGGTGACATAAGGGAGAAGTAGTAACTGGTAGAAGTGAATAAATGAAATAATTTTTTTGTAATATGTTTTTTATATTGTGGCACTTAAAGAATGGCATGTGTATCCATCTTACAATGATATTTAAAGAGTTTTATGAGTTTAATTATTCTAATAAAGATTTGACACTTTCTGGGTAGCTATGTAAATGTAAACCAAAAACTGTTGAAGTTTTAGCAATGTGGATCTTTCAATGTGTTAAATGTTTTTCAGTGTTTAGCTGTTTACATAGCACCAGCATTATATGTAGGCTGGTATTTAAACCTCAAAATTAATTTTATTAGAATTTTAATATTTCTATAAGAAAGTAGTGTTATTATTGGTTTATCATTCTTTCTCATTCTTGCCTTTTATTCCTTTCAGTAAACTTTGCAAAAGACAAAATCATTGTGTTGCATTTGTCTCTGTAATAGTACAGGACTATTCATTAGCTGTTTGAGTAGAATGCTTGACAAGTTTTAATGCACCCAGTAACTCTCTCCAAGTGGAAGATTATTTTTTGTGCGTATGCAGTCAAAGTCTTAACTCAAGAAAACAGCTCAGAAGTTATATTATACTAAGTTATAACATGAAATAAATGTAATACACTTATAAAATACTTGAAAAGGGAAAAATATGTGAGTTCATAAAGGGGGAATACATTGGAAAAAATTCTGCCCTTACTGTGATCAGCAACAAAACTACCAGGCAAGGGAATTTGATGATCATTGTTTTAATGCAGGTTTAAATTACTCTAGTTGGATTTGATTTTTATGTGGGAGTTTGTGTTCATTTGGAATTAGGTTTCTGTAGAGCTTATTCAGGTCAAATACCAGTTGTAGTTATCTTGTACCTGTGAACGTGCTGAGGCCCAGATGTAGGGCACAGTGTGTAATAAAGGCTTTAGATTAGACACACAAGAAAAAGCATTCATGCAAGAAGCAAGTTGCTGTGAGGTTCTTTCCTTTAAGTAAATGATTGTGGTTTTATCCCCAGTTTCATGATCATTTCCTTGCAATACAGATGATTTTCAAAAGTAAGAAGTGTGAAGATACCACATCCTGTACAGAACAGAGGACAGTTTGGGTCTGCAGTGCTGGCTACACAGGAAGTGCAAGCATTGTGGTCTAAATCCTACTCAAGTCACACAGGTTAATGTCTTCAAAGCAAGATCCTCCAGTTCTTGAGTGGCTTTATCAGGATTCATAAATAACCTAAGCTAGCTATTTACTTCTGTGGAATGGAGATGCACTGGACATGTCATAAAGTTCTTACTAGGGCAAGAACTGTTTGTTTACAGGGCAAAGATACTTCAAATGATGTATTCTGAATTCTATTTGGTACAGTTATGATAAGTACTCTATTTCCACTTTTTATTCTTAAAGCAGTCTGCTCACCCCTTAAATTCCTTACCCAACCATCAGGAAAGCTTTCTTTTTGGGTCTTTTATTGGCCTGTGAAGACTCATTCATAATTTGTTCTTCTTCTGTTTGCCCTTGTTTCTCTGGCACTTGCACTAACACAATTTGTTCATGACTGATTTTGCATTTAGCACCTAGTAACAGTTTGTAGCATTACTCATATTCACATGATACCCCTGTAAATAATGATGAATAGATCTTATGTTCTACAGGCAGTGAGAAAGGAAGTGTATATACGTATACATTTGACTAACACACTATTAGCTGGTGTAGTATCAATCGTAATCAATAAAAAAGTATGAGCACAATTCATGATACATCATTTGTCTGAGCAAACCAATTATGATGAATAATGACTTGCAGTATGCTACTACTTGTCTGTACTTTGTGGAGCAGGTTCTGCTAGTCAGGGTGACACCTTCACCCTTATGGCTGTCATCTCTGGTCCAGAATGGTACTTCAGCTGGTGCCTGTCTTCAAGCATGTCAGTTCCACTAAGTCACATGCTTAAAATCAGACACACAGTACATACTGAGATGTGCAAATGGATCCTTCCCTTACTGAAGTTCCCTTTTATTCAAATGAGGGATTGTTCTGAGGCATTATGCTCACAAAGTAATGTGTTGCATAAAGAGAATTGAGGATATATCTTTGGTACGTTCAACATATATCATTAAAATATGCTTTTGCTGAAATTTAACAGCCACTATCTTTAAAATTTCAGTTGGCAACAGAAGAACATTGTATAAAATTATTTGCCATTTTATAAATATCAAAATGGCCTAAGTATTTCCTGTCTTATGTTACAGCCCTTTCAGATCTCATATTGTATAATGTGCCAATGTGTAGCTTTAGAATGGTTTAAAAATGTCAGCTGCTGTGAACTTCCTATGTCAAAAATGTACAGTATAGGCAGACTGCTCAGTTTTCATGTAAAAATTTGCAACTGCAATTGGCTTTTCAAAGAGGTTTCCTGTGTTCACTTTGCAAGACAATTCTCGTCTTTGCTTTGATGAGTATAATAGGTATAAGTTTTCCTCCTGAAGTAACTAATTTTTAATGTGGGGGCTATATCAGGTACAATCCCTTCAGTTTCATCATTCTTTTGGAAAGCAGAATAAGGCTTTACATTTTTACAAACTGTTATCATGTTTATTTAATTGTCTGCTTTCTTAAGTGATTTCTGAGTATTCCCCAAGCAATAAGCACTGCAAATTTATGAAGTCTTTGCCTCATAATTTTTTATCTTTTCTGTATTACACAATTGACATGTAACATTCTGCAATACATGATAATGATTAACTTCAAAAGAAGTCATCATAAAATGGATAGTTTATTGTACCTGAAACTGGAAAAAAAAACCTATAGAAGAACAAAGGCAAGTTGATACCTCTGACTTGAAATAAGCAGGCGTCTAACTTTTACTAGACACTACACTGCCAGAGCACTTCCATTACTACGGATTTTTTTTTTTTTTTTTAATGAGGTAATCAGACTTTCTTTTTGAGAAAACTTGAGAAAAATATGGGTATAGTGCAGGTCATTTGTGATGGTTTGGTTTGGGTTGTGTAGAGTTATTATTTTTGTTTTAAATGCAATTTTCAACTCCAGGTACAGGCTTCTCCTACATACAGTATATATACTATGACGTATTCTGCAGCAACAAATTGTTCATTTGAGTTAAATGAGCACTTAGGGCAAGAATGGACAGAATACTAAGAACATACTTGGACTTAGAAATTTCATGGTTGTCAGTTGCGTCCTTTAGGTCAACCGGAATTCCAGAGTTTTTTTGACTCTTGTCTGCGAAAGCAAGTTATTCTGTAATCTGATGAAGCTTGGATGTTAAAAAATGAGAGATTAAGAAACACTGAAAATAGTGTTCTTCTGAGGGTTGGGGTGATAATTTGGTGGTGTTGGCTGGTTGTAGAAGGAGGTAGAGAAGGTATGGAAACATTTGGGAAAGGTCTTTTGGCTAACACCTAGATGTCCATGAGGAGATGTCAGAAAAAGTTTCAGCTGTAGTCTTAGGCTAGAATTAATTTCACTTAGCCTGAAACACCAAGGTGAGGTTGAAAGCTTCCCTGAGAATCTTCCACAGCCTGTTCACAGAGCTGGGTGCCTTCACAGGCTGATTTACCTCATTTGCACTCCAGCTTAACTGGGGAGGAATATTTCTTTTTCCTCAGATTACATGAGGAGGTTAGGATCACTCACTGATTAACTTGGTTACATTCAAAGTTAGATAAGACTAATCAAAGCCTCCATCATGTGCCCTTTTCTGACTTCAATAAGGGTTAAAGCTTTCTTATGTCCCTCAGTCATTTTTACCCATAATGAACCACTGGAGCAGGAGAGAGGATCATTTTTACATCTAGGGAGGTCAGGACATAATGGATAAAATCCAGGTAGTAACACAGGTTTCTGAGTGCTTTTTGTAAAGTTGTTTTTCTATTTTAGAAAATAATGTCTTTTTTTTTTCCTGGAGTCTGATTTTCACTGATGTTATGCAGTAATGATTTCAGTGACTTCAATCTACTCCTTAGTCAAATAACGTTAAAAAGATTAATAAATCTGAGGAGCTTTTTCAGAAGCAACACACAAACTACAGTTGTATTGTTGGCATTACAATCATTGCAGCTACAGATCCAGAATAAACAGGAGTAAATCTATGCAATCACTGAAGCCAATTTTGTCGTCTCATGTACGCAGTGAAATCACGCATCTGGCAAAATGTATTTTGAAGCCTAAAGCAATCTTATGTGAAGGAATCTGCTTTCAAATAGTTTTTCTTACTCATGGTAATTATATATTTATTTTGATCGGTCTCTCATTTCATCATTCTAAAATATATTTTTACAGCTGTGATATTTATACTTATTTATAAATTAAGATTATTTTCAAGATCAGTTTAACTTTTAGGTCATTTAGGCCTAGATACGTTACTGTGGTACAGAAAATACCTAATTCTGCTGAGTTGCTATGGCTTAGACTCCTAAATGGCTAAATCACTTTGGAAAGTTCTGTCCATACAGATAACATAACTCCAAATGATGCAGTACTCTCTTACAAATCTGCAACAGAAACAATGCTTTTCCACAAGTCTGTTCTTTTTTTCTTTTTCTTTTGCTAACTGACAAAATAACCAAATGAGAAAGTATCAGGAGACTTAATTCCAAAGTTTGAGCTTTTTGTGGTGCTTCTAGTTGAATACAATTGGTGATGTGTCCCACTGGCCTGAGGCATTAGCTAGTTAATCACGACTAGCATTTGTATAGTAGCACTGGCTTTTCTCTCTTGATGTGATTAACTCAGTTGATATTAACAGCCTTCTCAAACATACCAAAATATGTATGCTTTCTGTAAAATGGTGATGAAAGACAGCAAATGAACCTATATAAAGGTCAACATTTATCTTTTTATGCTTTTTATAATTTTGGGTACTGGTATAAATGCTAGCTTATAGATGTTCCTTTTGCTGTACTTTGGGAGCTGTGTTAATGCCTCAGCCCTGGTTTTACCAAGGTCATTTCCTTTCCCATCTGCAGAGATGCATCTGATGCCTCCAGAGACAGTGATGTTCTCCTGTGGGAGTTACTCCATGGTGTAACAGGTTGTGGTGTCTGTGCTTTGATTTCTTGCAAGTATTTCCTTTTGTATCTTCACTATTAGAGCTTGTTCCAATTTAATGACCGGTCAAGAACTACTGACTTCCTCACTTCTTTTGAAGCACCACATTCATATAGATCCTCTACTTAGTCACTGTTCTGTTTGTACTCCTGTTATGTGAATGACCCACATTTAAAGGCTAAAAAAGACAGATTACTTTTCCGAGGATTTTCAGTTCTAACATATATGTATGTCTGGGAAACTAAGATGAAGAACCAGCACCACATAGTCAAGAAGAGATGAACCAGTAGACACTGAGGATAGTTCCTGTCACTACCAGAAAGACTTTTTAGATCCCAAGAAACAGACTTCATAGCTTTTGCTCTCCTGTTCTTAAAGAAACAGTACACTATAACCTCTTTTTGGGAGTCCTAAGTGTGTGAAGTCATGAGTAGTATGGTTAAAATTAGGAGAAGGCAGCCAGAGAGACATTTCTCTTTCTCATTTTGGGGAAATTCAGAGTATCCGATGCTTAAAGCTTTTCGAGTAGATTGAAAAATAGGTAAGTGATTGCCTAGGCAATGCTGTTAGCATCTTGAATTTTCAGATTTCATATTTTAGTTTAAAACCTTAGCCATATCTCTTTCTTTATTCATTTTCAAGGGTGGCACAATATCCATCTGAGCAGTACTAAGAAATAATAATTACAAACAAAAGAACACTAAATGGTAAAGACATCTGAGTTACTGTGTAGAGAGTCTGTCAGTATATATGTATGTATACTCTTATCGTTTATGCAGTGGTTGATCTTTTCCTACATGCATGTCGTGGTTTAACTCCAGCTGGCAGCTGAGCACCACACAGCCCCTTGCTCACTCCCCCCTGGTGGGATGGGGGAGAGAATCGGAAGAGTAAAAGTGAGAAAACCCGTGGGTTGAGATAAGAACATTTTAATAAATGAAATAAAATAAAATAATAATGATAATAATAAATTGCAATGAAAAGGAAAATAAAAAGAGAGAGAAATAAAACCCAAGAAAGACAAGTGATGCAAATGAAAACAACTTCTCACCACCCACCGACCGATGCCCAGCCTGTCCCCAAGCAGTGGTCTCCCAGCCAGCTTTCCCCTTAGTTTATATGCTGAACATGACATCATATGGTATGGGATATCTCTTTGGTCAGTTGGGGTCAGCTGTCCTGACTATGTCCCCTCCCAGCTTTTTGTGCACCCCCAGCCTACTCGCTGGTGGGGTGGTGTGAGAAGCAGAAAAGGCCTTGATGCTGTGTAAGCACTGCTTAGCAATAACTAAAACATCGCTGTGTTATCAACACTGTTTTCAGCACAAATCCAAAACATAGCCTCATACTAGCTGTTATGAAAAAAATTAACTCTATCCCAGCCAAAACCAGCAAATGCTTCTCTCGGGGTGCCTCAACATGGATGAAGACTGACAGTTACGTATCTAATTCAGTCAGTCAGAAAGAAGCTTCAGTCTGTAAGCATTGTAACTGTTAGTATAGCTCCCTCCTGAACTACTGCATCTCTCTGGTGGACTCATTAGGTTGGGCTTAAGACAGAGTTCATGTGTTTACTCAGCTTCTGGGCCAGTAGTGGAGCTCTTCCAGATGTTTCTGGTCTGGAGAGTTTTGGTGTCCCTTGGACTGGCATCCGGCTTCGAGTTGCTGAGTGGTTCAGAGTTTGGCAAACTGTTCCTAGGGGTGATCTACATTAGCAGTTCCGCTTTGCCAGGGAGCATTCTGCTGAAGTCAATTTCCTGGATGTCCCCACTTACTGGGCTTTAGTTTGCATCACAGAACCATTCAGGAGTGCTTGAACTGTGCTTGCTTTTGTGTGAATCTGAAGCAAAAGAGGCACTTCTGGAGTGAGCTTGGTGACCTCCAACTGCTGGTGAGTGTTCCCTCCCTGCAGCCAGTCTGGAGCTAGTCTGGAGTACCCTTCCCACTCTTCTTCATCCTTCCCCCCCATATCTATGTAGTGTTGATTTTAGGTCCTCAGCACCAACTATTTCTCCGACACCCCTAGCTCTGTTGCACTACACCACTTTGTAATGTAGACACAGTCAAAACTGTAACCTTCTGAGTTGGTTTATGGCTTTATTGCCACAAACACAAGGCTATTGAAGAGGCTTGGTTAAAGTGGTGAAGAAGAGAATTTGGAGGAAGGCATTGTTGATTATTTAATTGTAGGTTCCAATTTTGCACCTGGACTTCTTGGCAAGATCTGCTTTTGCTGTGATAGAGAGCCGAATGAACAATGAAACAAGTGCCTTAGCTTTAGGATGTAAATTGTAAAGGCTGTGTTGTTTCTTATCAGTGGTTCAACCATCAGTTTAACTGGGATTTGCATAATTTCTGAAATACAGAGTACACCTGACAGTTAAGAGAGTAAGTAGAAAAGACTAGTGGCTGCAAACATGTGAACAGACAATCTCACTGATGTAAGTTTTCTAGCTTAATTTGGTCACAATTGGGTTTTGGGGGGAATATCAGCATATGACAGGACTGCATGGGCTTCTATGATTTTCTCACAAGCACAAAGACATTTTCAATTCCAAAGACAATGTAATTTTTAGCTTTTACTGTCTAGAAAATGTGATGTTCTGTGAGAAGGAGTAATGAGAGACTTTAATTTCTGGTTGAAGCTGATGCCTGAGACAGATTTGCCTAATAGAAACAAGGTATTTTGCTGAAGCTGAGATTTCTCAAAAAGGTGATTGTTTACCTGGGGTCTCTGTTCCAGAATTGGGACATTTGGCTAAATTAAGTTAGCCACAGAATGTGTCTTGTTATTTTCTTTTAATTGTGAGTCCAACAAGTAAGGCCCTAAGTATTGCACTAGACACTGAAATATCACTTTTTTTATATGGTTTCAATATAGTTACAGTGGGCCAAGACTCAGTGTAGTGAATTGTTTATTCATTAGTGTATTTTTAGTACTTTATTATTGTGAAGTCATGTCTTATAATCTGTCATGGATCTTTAATATTTACAAAATGTGCCAAAGTGGATGTTAAAAATACATAATTAAACCTAAAACTCAGTTTTGACCTATTTTATATTTTCGTCTTGACTACCTGTTTCTTTTATTCTATAAACATACTAACTTACTCAAATTATGTATAAATATGTGTCAGTCTACATAAATAAATGTAAAACAGTCTAAACTGACCATAACTTTACAAATCCAAATTTCAGAAGACAAAACCCTTTGTTCTCACTGAAATAGAGAACAAACTAAACAGGTTGTTTGGGGTTTTTTTAAATAAAATTTGAATAACTGTGTTTCATTTCACCTGGGTGTTGCTGACCTTTAATTATACTCCAGGACCACTGCAGTGCATTTAAAACAAAACCACTTCTTTTGTTTCCTCTCACTAAGAAAAAAACAAACCAAACTAAACAAAAAAAACCCTCCTCCACTTCATAGCTCTATTATTTTATTCATTCAGAAACTTTCTAAAAATAGCATCTTTTTGGCAGCAGGAAATAAAAAGAGATCTCTAATATTCCTGATGGTTTTTCACCTTCCTTTGTTTCCAAAGAAAATTAAGATCAGTGTAGTCCACAATTTAATTCAGTAGCTAACTTCAAAGGTCTATATAGCCATCCATTTTTCCCTAAGCTCCTAGTACCTTTATTTGAAATGCTGCAACATTTATGTGGTGCCTATCATGTTTTGTTTTGCTTTACAAAGCAAAATAAGGAACTATTCACTAGGTCTACAATTTATTTTTGTCTGATTGTTCAAAGTTTGCAGTCATCAACTTAAAGAGCAAGTTTGGATGTTGGCATACTGTAAACTCACATTAAAACATACATTAATGTAAGTACAGATTACAGTTGTACAGTCCTGACAATTGAGAATGTAGGCAGGAAGGTTGTTGTTAGAGTTGAGTATGATCTCCATAGAACAAAGGCGAGCAAGCTTCACACAATATTTTTGGGAACTTAAAAAGTGTGAGGCAGTATCTCAGCTGGCATAAATTGGCATCGCTCAGCTTGCAGATCAGAAAGGAATAGAATCATCAGTGCATTTCTGGCACTAAATATGGATGATTTATTTAAATGCATGAAGTCACAAGAAAATGAGAGGAAGCAAGTACCACACAGCAAAATCTGAGGTCCTTCACATTGGATTAGCTTTATATGGGAACTCTGGCATTGCGACAAAGCCATCCTGGCTCAGCCCCTCACAAAGAAGGCACAAAGTTGCAATGACTAGAGCTCTTCTACTGACAGATGATGAATCACTCGTTATCAGCTCTAAGACTGCAAAGCAGCAGTCAGTAGCAATGAACAGCAATATCAAAGCACAAGAGCCGTTTGTTTAAGTGAAAGAAATAGGGGCATGATCCAATGAGGTAAATAACCTGTGCACTGTCAGTGATGGTACACAGATCACCAAGGTGCACTTTTTAAAGAAATGCATTAGTGATTGAGATGCGTATCAGCAATAGATGTGTTCTCAGTGATACCAACTATGTAATATTGTGGAAATAGATTTCACCAACTTTGTTTTTGATTGTCACTTAGTAAATGAGTTTGCTTTTCTTCTTTGCTGAACATGTATTTCCCATGTAGGCTTTGTGAACTGCATTTAGACTTTGGCTTAGCAGAAGGCTGGCCTGGCCACTGGAGTGTCATCTTTCAGAAATACATCATCAGCTGAGACCCCTCATTCCTTTAGAGGAGGAATATCTGGGTAGTGGCAAAGGTTGTCACAGGCAAAAACTGAGAGAAAAGTTTTCCAGGTGCTTTGGGACTTTTCATAACAGTGACCATGAGAGTCCATTTCACACTTAGGTTACCCCTGGGAAACTGCCCTCAGGGACAAGGGAGCAGAACAGAGCTGGCAGGTCTTTAGGGACGCTTTCCACAGAGTGCAAGAGCTCTCCATCCCCAGGTGCAAGAAGTCAGGAAAGGAAGGCAAGAGACTGGCATGGCTGAGTCAAGACCTGCTGGTTAAACTGAAGGGCAAGTAGAAAATGCACAGGCAGTGGAAGCAGGGACAGGTACCGTGGGACGAGTATAGGGACACTACTGGGTTTTGTAAGGCCGGGGTCAGGAAGGCTAAGGCACGGCCAGAGCTGAACTTGGCAAGGGACACAAAGAATAATAAGAACGGCTTCTACAGGCATGTCAGCCAGAAAAGGAAGGTCAAAGAAAGTGTACCCCTACTGATAAACACGACTGGCAAACTGGTAACAACAGATGAGGAGAAGGCTGAGGTACTCAACAACTTTTTTGCCGCAGTCTTCACTGGTAACCTCTCTTCCCACACCTCTCAAGTGGATGGACCTCAAGGCAGGGACTGGGGGAGCAAAGTCCCTCCTACTGTAAGAGAAGATATTTGAAAAGTCATGGCAGGGGAAGTCCCCAGTGACTGCAAAAAGGGAAACATTGCACCCATTTTTAAAAAGGGTAGAAAGGAGGACCCTGGGAACTACCGACCTGTCAGCCTCACCTCTGTGCCTGGGAAGATCATGGAACAGATCCTCCTAGAAGCTATGCTAAGGCACATGGAGGACAGGGGGGTGATTCGAGACAGCCAGCATGGCTTCACCAAGGGCAAGTCTTGCCTGACCAACCTTCTATGATGGAGTGACTACATCAGTGGACAAGGAAAGAACTAAGGATGTCATCTATTTGGACTTCTGTAAGGACTTTGACACCTTCCCTTAGAAAATCCTTCTCTCTAAATTGGAGAGATATGGATTTGATGGATGGACTGTTTGGTGGATGAGGAATTGGTTAGATGGTCACATCCAGAGGGTAGTGGTCAGTGGCTCAACGTCCAGATGGAGACCGATCAGGGGTCCGTATTGGGATCAGCACTGTTTAATAGCTTCACCAATGACATAGACAGTGGGATCAAGTGCACCCTCAGCAAGTTTGCAGATGACATGAAGCTGAGTGGTGTGGTTGACACACCTGAGGGATGAGATGCCATCCAGAGGGACCTGGACAAGCTCAAGAAGTGGGCCCATGTGAACCTCATGAGGTTCAACAAGGCCAAGTGCAAAGTCCTGCACCTGGGTTGGGGTAACCCCCAGTATCAATACAAGCTGGGATGAAGGGATTGAGAGCAGCCCGGCAGACAAGTACTTGGGGGTACTGGTGGATGAAAAGCTGGACATGAGACACCAGTGTGCGCTCGCAGCCCGGAAAGCCAACCGTATCCTGGGCTGCATCAAAAAAAAGTGTGCCCAGCAGGTCGAGGGAGGAGATTCTGCCCCTCTACTCCACTCTGGTGAGACCCCACCTGGAGTACTGCATCCAGCTCTGGAGTCCTCAGCACAGGAAAGACATGGACCTGTTGGAGCAGGTCCAGAGGAGGACTACAAAAATGAACATGGAGGCATGGAACCCCTCTCCTATGAAGAAAGGCTGAGAGAGTTGGGGTTGTTTAGCCTGGAGAAGAGAAGGCTCTGGGGAGACCTTATTGCGGCCTTTCAATACTTAAAGGGGGCTTATAAGAAAGATGGGGACAGACTTTTTAGTAGGGCCTGTAGCAATAGGACAAGGGGTAATGGTTTTAAACTAAAAGAGGGTAGATTCAGACTAGATATAATAAAGAAAATTTGCTATGATGAGGGTGGTGAAACACTGGAACAAGTTGCCCAGAGAGATGGTAGATGCCCCATCCCTGGAAATGTTCAAGGTCAGGTTGGACGGGGCCCTGAGCAACCTGATCTAGATGAAGATGTCCCTGGTCATGGCAGGGGGGGTTGGACTAGATGACCTTTAAAGGTCCCTTCCAACTCAAACTATTCTATGATTCTATGAAATCATAAAGCACTTCAGATAATCTGGTGTCGTAAAAGCAGAAAGGTGATCTTTGTATATTGCTGTGTACTTTCCAGTACTCTGTAGTAACCAGAGAACTACAATGAAGTAAGCTGCTGCTTTTTGCTCTCTTTATCAAAGGAAGCTAATGTATCCTTTCCCTCTGGCTTGACCTGGCAATTTTTCCTTTTTACTACCATAAATAAAGCACTGAAGAATTTTCAAGAAAGCTGGATTCAGCCCTTGTTGAAATGAATGGGACCATTTCTGTTGACATCGTTAGTGGGCTTTGGATAATATAAGTTGTTCTTGTCTGATATAAAGCATTAGCTTACTTTTCTGTCTCTCAGTTTTGTTCACTGGTTCCCCTTTCTCCTTAATTCAAAAGTATATCAAGCAGCTGAGAAACCTATTAAAAAGAATTAATAGGAAAATCTTCAAAACATTGGAAGCTCATTAAGAATGCTGTTTGGCGGATACGCAATACATATTTTGCATAGAAGGTTAAATTTTCAGGAGGGCAGCTGTTAGTTATTTGGGATGGATTTACTCACAGTGTCTGTGCTAAACTGTCCAGGTAGTGATGGCATATGTTCATTTTTAGTACATTGAACTCCAGTCTTTCTCTACCATAAGCAGTTTCCAGATTTTAGTTCAATTTTGTCTCATAGCTATACTGCAAGGTCTGTCTGGCTGTATTAGATCATGAATGTATTTTGTTTTAGTAGTGGACCAGATGCACCTACTACGTTTTGTTAGAGATGCTGATGAAATGCATCTTTATTTTATATATGTGTGTCAACTATGGGCCCAATAACAAGATTTGAAGCTCGCCTACCCAGTTCAAATCCATTTAACCCTGAATAACAAGAGGAATCTTAAATGCAGATTAAGATAAAACTCTGTGTATGTGTGTCTATGAGTGTGTGTTGCTGCATGCCTACACATCTTGCCTTGATTTTAAAACCTGTCTCACATAATACATTGTAGATCATTCTGCAAGTACAAATTATAGTTGGAACTTTTGCACACATAATTATATTAATCATAGATGTTGACTATTAAACTAAAAGCATATCCATCTCCTGAAAGGAAGTTCAAAGTTACCAAATGTGCACAAGAAGTGTATATGTTGCAAAATATGATTGAGGGTTAGTGTGTCGTATTAGTAAAAGTTTATATCTATTTTGGGGTACTCATCTTTAAGTGGTTTAGATTTCACAGATTGGGAACTAAAAATTGTTGGGCTTCTGTGACCTTGTGTGTCATATACAGGGTTCTGTGGCCGTTCAAAAGGGGGAAGATAAAATTAAGATAAACTGTGTCTGTAAGTCAGAGTTGGGCTCCTTTCTTCCTGAACAAGCTGTATTTCTGTAAGTATTAGTTTTCCTGGGTAAGAAGTATATGCACATATATTTTGAAATAATATTTCAAATGTATAAAATTTATATAATTGTACTGAAGTTCTGTATTCTCTAGCAAAATAAAAGTGCTAGCACTAGTAACTACATAAAATTTAGCAGGATACTAAAGAAATGGGATCATTCAATATGGTCAGAACATAATCTTTCCATTTGTATTTTTGGCACATCAATTTTTTAAAAGTAAATTAACAAGTAAAAGTTGTTTAGTTAGTGACACTTTTTGAACCTCATCATCCACTTTCTGCTGCACTCCCATATTAAGACCTCAAGGGGAATCAGGGAATGCTCGGGTAACCGGGGTACGTCTAATGTAGTTAGAATTGCAAGGAAAAAAAAGTAGAACAGGCAAAAGAAAAAAGTAGAAAAGAGAAATAAAGTTATTCTTATGAATATGCATTTATAAAATACAGTATCATGTATGTGAAAATAACACCCAGACAACATAATTTAGAGAATAAATTGTATGGACACTTTACAGTTACCAGCCAGACAATCCCTCTTTCTTGTCAAAGAAAAGTTCAAATAGAGAATGAGTGAATGTTGACATTGTAACTTATGGACTACTAATACTGCTTTTTGCTATTTTGTCTTTCATAGCACAGCAGAGTAAATAGTTTATTCTGACCATACTGTTTAATATATGTTGCTTGATTTTGCTTTGGCTGTTTTTGTTGCTTCTATATAAATGAATGTGGAAGATGTGATACTTTTTTTGTAGACTAGTTGCAGTAGCTGATGTTAGAAAGCAGAAGAATAGGAACAGACTGAGATAATAAGAAAAAATGGATCTAATTTGGAAATGTCTTCATCTCCAAACAAGAGAAACCTTGTTTCTCTCAGAGGGGATGGATGTACTCCTATTATTGATTGTGATCACAAAAATGATGAGTGTATCTGCCTCCACTACTTTGAGGATTATACGAGATGATTGCAATAAATCAGTAATACTCTTTGTGTTTCAAGAAACTGAAAATAATACTATGTCACTGACAGAATTTTCTTATTTCAAAACAGGGTATTATGCGTCGATTAAACAATAATACTAACCTGACCTGAACAAGATATTCTCAGTCCAGTTGGTTGAAAATCAATGTAACCCAGAGTAATTATAAGAGAATATTGAATTTTGGAATTCTCTCAGTTCAAGTCTTAATAATATCATATTGTGATCACAGAATATGAACAGGGTGAAAAAATGTATAGTTTTGCTGAAGTGTTAAAAATTAAAAATGTTACTGGCATTACTGTAACTCAGATCTAAAGCTTACCACTTAAGACACCTAATACCATAACAGGATAATAGCCCATAAACAGTTTGTGTGGCTAATGTGTTACCAGCACCATTATCTCATGTTAAATAGGCTGATTCATCTATAGCTATAATTGGAGGATTTTTCTATTTATTTTCATTGTACCACAGGCATAAGCTCTGATCTATTTACAGTCATTTCCAAGTGTGTTAAAGCATAAACAGCCTTAATACTGTTTTCGTAATATGTTTAAAAGAAAAAAAAGGTTGGCAATGTTTCTTTAGTTACTGTCCCTTCTACGGTCTTTACACCTGAAAAATTTAGGCTTGCTTTGCTTTCATACTAACAGTAGCTTCAGCCTTGTGTTCCATCTCTACTTTTAATTCTACTTTGATAATTCTTTGCCAGTTAATTGTTATCAAATCTGCACCAGGTAAGCGTGATAGCCATTGGCATATGGTTATTAGTACTGCTAGTGACTTTGTGATAACTTTAGCATCTTGTTGTTTGCTGTGAATTAGTGTTTGCACTGCCTTCACTATATTGGTTGTATTCGTCCAGTGGTTTACAACGTATCTGACACAAGCTTTCAAATTTCATGAATATTATCTCCTAAACTATTTATTTACTAACTTTTTTGCGTCAGTGCTGTCAACTATTTTTTTTATTGTCCCTGTCTTCTGACTTTGGCTTTGTGACTGTTGATTGTGGTCAGATCAATGATCAAAGGCCTGAGCATCAATAAAGTATTATGAAATACTGCATAACTGGTTTAAGTAAAGAATTTTAAAAAGCAGTCTGTATGTTTCTGGTCTAGCCTTCCCACACAAAATGGTAGATACTGCAACAATTAGCCAGAAAAAATATGGCTGCAGTGTGATGAAATGCGTCACACTGACACATTATGAACACATATTGAAATGTATTTCTTTTACAGTATCTGTAAGCCATTGGTGTTGTCTATGTGCACATATAAAATTATACAGCAGCCATACTGCAGTTCTCCACACTTGGCAGTTGCATTGATATGATGTCCAGTGTTGGATGCATCTTTTAGTCTTGGAAAGTTTAATGAATGTATATCCATACTTTCGTAGTTATATGGATACTGGAAAGAAATGTTTTGCTAGTGTTATCAGATATTGGCAATTTGTAACTGAATAAATCATCCCTGACCATCAGCATGTGATAGACAATAAGATGTAAATTGTCTACTAAGATCTGCTCTGGTGAGACCCCACCTGGAGTACTGCATCCAGCTCTGGAGTCCTCAGCACAGGAAAGACATGGACCTGTTGGAGCGGATCCAGAGGAGGGCCACAAAAATGAACATGGAGGCATGGAACACCTCTCCTATGAAGAAAGGCTGAGAGAGTTGGGGTTGTTTGGCCTGGAGAAGAGAAGGCTCTGGGGAGACCTTATTGCAGCCTTTCAATACTTAAAGGGGGCTTATAAGAAAGATGGGGACAGACTTTTTAGTAGGGCCTGTAGCAATAGGACAAGGGGTAATGGTTGATGGTTGGACTTGATGATCTTACAGGTCTTTTCCAACCTTAATGATTCTGTGATTCTGTAAAAGAGGGTAGATTCAGATTAGATATAAGGAAGAAAATCTGTTATGATGAGGGTGTTGAAACACTGGAACAGGTTGCCCAGAGAGGTGGTAGATGCCCCATCCCTGGAAACATTCAAGGTCAGGTTGGACGGGGCTCTGAGCAACCTGATCTAGTCGAAGATGTCCCTGCTCATTGCAGGCGGGGTTGGACTAGGTGACCTTTAAAGGTCCTTTCCAACCCAAGCTATTCTATGATTCTATGGTTTGTGGAGAAGATTTGAAAGACACTGACTTAAAGAATAGTGTGATTTGCCAGCAAGTCATGTTAAGATCTTTAGCAGAAAGAGGAAAACATTTTTATAACTATAATCATTGTGTACTGCACTAACTTAAGGAGTATGCTTGTCAGACTGGCTAGTTTGAGAAAGATTTGTAGTGAATCCCACAAAATACTGTTACCTTCTGTTTCTTTATTAGTGTAGCCAGCATGATACAGGTGATTTACACAGCTTCATGCAAACTCTGAATGAAGATGAAAGGCAAAATACTACTTGGTTTGGGGACCCTTATGAAACTTTTTTCCCAGTATTCTGTGTCCTCCCAGATAAAAAACACTATATTGGTCCTATCCTTTTAATAAAGTTCCATAAGTTTATTATTACTGTTTCTGTTACTGTTTTAATTTAGCATTATTGACTTCAAATCACTGCGGTTTTATAGAACTGTGTTGAATGCTTTTAAGAATTAAAAAAGAAATGCAACAGTTTAGAAATGCATTGCAGCTCCATTTGTACTCTAGTGAAGAAAAAATTGAGAACATTTTATCCCAGTACCAAGCAGAAAATAAATAAGTAAAGCAACACAGAAACACCATCACAGCTGTTGGAGCTGCTCTGTGGAATGCACAAATTAGGCAATCTATTTTACATAATTCAAAATACTGGACCTCAAGCCAGATACTGTGAAAATTCACACCTTGTTTTCTAGAGAAAGGTAAGGTAAATAAGAGAACAACTTGCTGAGAAAGAAATATAAGCCCAGGCAATTGGTGATACTTCTTTCCTCTAATGGATTTTAAGGAGAATCAGTGCTATGGAAGGACACTCAGAAACACTTATTAAAAAAAAAAATACACAAACTTAAGGAAATAGATATTTATGTGTGTATATGCATGAGTGTCTCTCTAGATACATCTTTATGTAACTTCACCTGGTACCTATGAACTGTATTCTGAGGTTTTAAAGTCCAGTGAAGAACTTTTACCTGAAATACATGGTCATAGTGGTGTTATATATGCCCAAAGCTTTTTTTTTGTTTCTTTTTAAACTTGCAATTCACTTTTTCTGCTTTGTTGAATAATTGAAGAGAGACCTTTGGATCTTCAAGACAATTATATTCAAAACTGTAGCTTTAGTTTTTCTATTTTCTTTTTAGATTTCCTGTTTTTTCCAAGTTAGCTTAATCATTATTTTATATTGTCTTAATATGTTGCCATTTTACAATACTAAACACGCAGCAGCACAACCAAAATAATAGGTCATGATATTTCTGCTTCTAAATCAAGGAAGTGGAAAATAAGCTGACCTAAATCCTAAGGAATGCTAGCTTAAAAATAAATAAATAAAAAAAAGGAAACTTGTATGACATCAGCTGACTATATTAGAGAAAAAAAATCAAGGATTGGATGAAAAATGTCAATACGAAACATGTAGATATTTGCCAAATGAATAAAAAAACCTCAGATTTTTTGCTATTTAAGGAAGAGGAAGAAAACAAGGTGTTCATCAAATTGAAATTGTCTGTTCCTTTGTTCATCCTTTTTTTTTTATCATCTTTACTCAGTTTAATGAAGGAAAACCTTAATTTTAACACAGTTGGATCCCATCCCTTGCATTTCACTCTAATTACTTTCTGTGGAGAAGCCAGTCAGGAGACTTAAATGGTCTCAGAGAGATACTAGTGAAGGCAGCCAGATGGTGACATCTGCTCCAAACTGATACTAGAATTTCAGTACTGAAGCTGTTTTTAAACGACGTATATATTTCATTTGGTATGCAAGTTATATGTAGCTTTATATAGAGATATATATATAATGAGAACATTTTTATTATGCAGTCTATGATCTGGAGTTTGGATATTAGTACTAGATGACATTTTATATATGACTAGTACAGAAATAAGCAAGTCTTATTAGTAATCTTGAAGATGTTGGCAGCTAGTTTTAGTGAAAAGTAATGCTCAATTTGTGAAGTAAAGACATAAAATAATATGGAAATATAAACCTCTTTTAACAAGAGGTTTAATTGCCTTTCTAGCCCATTAACACTACCCAAGAATGAAAGGTTGAGCCTTTGGAAACATCTGTACTCAGATACTGAATCCAAACTGCAGGACAAGAAGTAGGCTTTCAAAGGCACCGTGTGGTTTCTTGTCCAGTTTACATACCTTTCTCAGATATCCCTTCTGTTTTTGAAATTCCCTGCTCAAATAATTTTGAGTTGAGAAAAAATTACACCACTTAAGATCTATGGATGATAGTGCTTTGCACGTGTAATTTTTGTTCCTGTAGAGAATACTTTCTCAACCCTCTTACATTTCTTTCCCTGTGTAGTATCCGAGTACCTCACAGTCATTGAGGTATACATTCTCACAACACTAAGGTGAAGGGGATGGTACAGAAAGCCAGATGATCTCCAAGGTTTGCACAAAAGTCAGTGGAAAAGAATGTGCTTGAACCTTGATTTCCTGACATTCAAATTGGAGTGTTAAGTGAACTTTCTTTCCATATTTTATAGAGATTTACTTTGATGATAAGTTATTCCCTAGTCCAGCCCCTATGTTGTTTAAAAATAATTTTATCTTTTTTTTCCCATTGGCAAAAACAATGTAATTGCTTAGAAACAACCCTTCTAAAATCATGCATTGATGGATTATGTGTAGGGTGTCCAGATGGTAATAGCTTTATATATTTTTTCCAGCTCCTCTGAAAAATTTAAGAAGAATCCAGAAAAAAGAAATCTAAAAAATTTCTCATTGAAGTAAGGAACAGCCAGGCCATTTGTTTCAGTGGATATTATACAAAATACGTAATGCATTATGAATTGTTTTGAGGCCAAAATTGTGAGGTCTAAACCAGGTCATTTATCATTGTCTGAGATACAGTTGATTTACAAAGTTAAAAGTCATGCATAGAGGTGAAATTGTGACCATTTTAAGAATTTAGTTGGCTAGAAAATGCTAACTTTTCCTGAGAGATAGGCAGAAGTGTGGGATATGATTAGTTTGTCAAGAAAAAAATGTGTGTGTGGATTACAGAAGGGTATACTGCTTTCTTTGGATTTTAATAACACATTTGATAATTTAATTGAGACAATGCAATCAATGTTGAATTTTATCCCTTAAGTGAGAATTCTTAACTGAGAAATAAGTTCAAATTGGCATGAATAAATACACTGTTCAGTGGATGTAAAACTCTTTAAAAAAAGCATAGCCATAAACGACACTGTCTCTAGTTCTTTGAATACCAGGATTAACGTGGCATTCCTACATGAATCAGCAGCATGGGTCAGTCATACCTTAAAGAAGAGCAAACAATCCACATCTGAAAGTTGGTGATATTATCATGGGCTGGACTCCACATTATCAGTGCACAAGAAAGCTGAAGGGAATAATGTTTGAAAAAGTAGAGAAGAGATTTCTTCCTTACCTTGGGACAGAGTTACACAATGCCAGAGTGAAATAACATGTAAGGAAAGAAAACAAAACCGTATGGAAAGCCAGCTGTCTCCTGTTCTCCAAGCAAGTTTCAGAAACCTGCCTAAAGATACTGTTATGAAATTTGAAGAGATGTTACCATGTACAAGACTTTGCTATAAAACAGGAAAGGACTGAGTGTGAATGACTTTAATGTGAGAATCTACGTATTTACTCTAAGTTTTGCCCAATTGGCGAGCTGACTTCCATGGAACTTAGGAGGAGTAGGGCAGGGCAGGGCAGGGAGTGAGGTATCCTCAGTGCATGTTCCCAGGACACACTTAATCTGAATTATTCCTAGGTCTTTGCTTTCTAAAATTTACTGATCTAGAGGCTATTTGTAAAAGATTCGAAGAAAACAATGGAAGTATTTCTAACTTACACTAAAAATCAGCCCTGTCTTTCAAGCAGTGTGGACATATGCTGCACACACTCTGTAGATACGGAGTATATGGAAGAAGAGTGATGTTGTAAAGAAGTAATTCTGTTCATCCTGAATTTTGTGCACAGAAGAAAGTTTTTGCTTATTCCCTCTTACTGCAAAAGACTGCTGTGAGTACAGCAGCCATCTGATAACACTTATATTCATAGGAAAAGGTATTGCAGTTTTCACCCGTTCCTCCCATTTCAATCATACACTGGTTCTTCCAGTAAATTAAAAAAAAAATCCCTGCTGGCTATAAGCTCAGGAGGGAGACTGGTTTTATCCTGAAAAGAAAGCCTTGCTCCTGATGTATTTGCAGAAGTTTCCAGTATATTTGAATAGGAGAAAAAAAATAAATCACAGAATGTGCTGTCTTATATGGAAGATTTCAGTCCTACTGATGTCAAAAGAACTGCTTCTCTAATTTTACCTTCATTATGAAATGCCTTAAGGCACTAACTGTGCAGTATCTTCACTGTTGCCTCACCCACAGCCATTGCTTCTGTGCTGTCGATCTCTTAAGAAAAGGCTGTGGCAACCTGTAAATAATAGATACAGTTGTTTAGTGCTGAACTGAGGAGAAGTCTTCCTGAATATTGAAAGCAAAGAGAGATTCAAACACATCGTTTACCTTGGGTTTTGCAGGTTTTTTATATGTAATTTTAAAAACTTCAGGGCCATCTTATTAATCTGGTGTGGTATTTTGCAAACCTTTGCATGCACCTTTCTCAGAAAACGGGGAACTTGCGTAATTAGACTTTTCTGGGATAAAAGTTAAATCAGTATTCATCAGAACTGGCTTTTGGGTGCGTGCCTGTCTTCACAGGCTGCTCACAGTGGAAGGAGTAAATTGACAAAGGAGAGTGCGGGATAGTGAGGAAAGGACAAGAGGAGGATTTGTGCTTGCAGAACTTGACAATGGGATGCTGGAACAACAGGTCAGTGAACGAAGTGGTATGGAAATAAATGAAGTCTCTGCAACAGCTCACTGGCTCTGGTGCAACAAGCTTCAAGCACAAGTGCCAGGTATTCCCAGAGTTTCTCGTCTGCCCCCAGGCTCTAGCCTCAAAGACAGGCAGGTGAATTAGGGAAGTAATGAAGAAACTAAAGACAGACAGACAACAATGTGAGCCAAAAAGAATGGCAACAGTAGGGAGAGAAGAGGTTGAAACAATAGCCGTGATAGGATTGCTTCAGCAGAGCGGTTATTTCATCCTATGATTGATTATCTTTACATACTACAAGACTCCTGTGGTAAGAGTAAAAAAAGACAAATACTGGCATTGAACAACGAGCTAAATTAAACATTTTCTCTTCTTGATCAGTAGCAAAGGTTGTGTTCCCCTCGTTAGGCTTTGAGTCACTTTCGTTTGAAGTACACTGAAATTTATACCAAATAATCTGTGCAACCTAGATATTTTGCTTCTGGTTAAGGATAGTGACACAAAACTTCAGGAAGTGAACAGAGTATCTGTGGGAATGCTAAGAATTAAATTATTTGTTGTTTGCTTGGTATTTTTAATCCTCATTCCAGTTTCATAAGAAGCTGGATGTAACAAATCGATGTTAATGTCTTTTTATAGAATTGATATTTTCCATTAACATATATAACACAATAAATCTCCAAAAAGGTCTTTTATCTGTTTTGATGCATTTTTTTCCTTTTATATATAGCCTTGCCAGAGGAGGACAGAAGAAATATAGTCCTTTAAAAAAGATGATGTTCATATTACTCACGTAAACTAGTAATGCTAATGTTGCTGGCAGGGTCCTTAAATCAGAGTATCATTCTGCTCTTTTCAAGACCATATTTTCAAGCTGAAATATTCATTGCCAAGATGAGTAATAATTACTACTGATACACTGGGAGAAAATTAGTGTTTGAAATAAAGAACATGAAAAACTGACATATGAAATGGGAACCAGAGTCTTTTGTTATCTTAGTGATGTGCAGGATGCAGTAGGGTTCTTCACAGAAATAAATAAAATCACAGGGTCAAAGCCTGGGTAGGAAAGAGTGCAAAGGGCAGACCTGTGTGCTGCAAGGGAGAGATCTAGTTTGCCAGACTGCGATTGCCGTGGTTACTGAAGCAATGCTGCAGTCAGTGGCCTTGCAGGCATCCGCTGGCAGGTGTGTAAAGAAGAAGTGTCAGAGACTCGCAGGAATCCCCTCTGCCTGACAGAGAGATTTGTTTAATCTCTAAAGGTGGTCTACCTATCAGAGAAGAGTTTCTCCCTAAAGGCCTTTCTCCTGTCTCCCACACGTCATCCCACCCACCTGCTTCCCGGCACGGGGCTGGAGAGCGCGCACACACGTACACACGTACTGAACCACCATCAAACCGGGATCTACCCCATGCTGAACCATCACGGACTCTGTAGCCCTTTGGAAAGGCTGTTTGCCGAAGCACTCTGGCTGAATGCAAGTTACAAATAATAGCCTTTCTTCTTGATACCCCTGAAAGTTTTAGGAAAGAAGAAAGTAGAGTGAAAGGAGGCATCATCCTGAAGGTTTAATTTGGAGACCAGAAGGAGAGAAACAGCATTAATTTCCAGAAAAGAAGCAGACAGGATAAACCATTTGAGAGAGATCAATACCATGTACTCTTTAACACAAATTGACTGGAAAGCTAAGTTCTCAACATGGCAGAGGAGTTTTAACCCTGAGCTGGAGTAGGAATCTTACTGTTAGTAAAGTAAATCCCCTGTACTAGACAGACCACATTCCTGAATAAACCTTCCTTGTTGACAGGCCCAGAGTCCCTGGTTATCTTCCACAGCTTCTGAAGAAGGTAGAAACTAACCTCTGGAAAAAGGTGCTGAACTCGCTCATGGAGTAATGATCTCATCTACGCATAAGAAACAAACTGGCAGCCTAAGGTGGAAAATATACTAGGAAGGACCTGTACAAATGCAGGTACATGCCTTTTCCAAAAATAGTAAAATACATTCCTGTTGCCTAATAAACAGGATAGAGCTCTTTAAGTCAAGGAAGGCTTCAAAGTTTCCCAAACCTAATCTTTTGTTTCCAGACAAATTTAAGCACATATCAGTGATGTCTGTCACAGTAGGATACTGGTGTACAGCACTGCGATCCTTGCTGAGTTGTATGATTTGCACTGTTGTGTTCATGTTTTGGTGAAAACTTCTGTGTTTGAGTGAGGCTGCAGCAGCCTGGTCCTGGCTGGCTCCTTGAGCCGTGGTATGAGCGCACTGGCTGGCTGCACGTGCACGTGCTACTTCCACTCCAGTTTTACACACTCATTTCCTGCTGCTTATAGCAACAATTTTCAAAAATAAGTGGCCTCAGGTGATCGTAAATAACCCTTTTAATTGAGACAGCTTTAGTTTCTTTGCTTGGCATGCTTGCTCCTGCAAAAACCCTTGGCAAACCTCAATTAAGAGTTCTGTCTTCTGATGCTTTCAGCTTCAGAAGAGACCTGACTGCAGCCCGTCATCATAACAAGCTATGAAACTACGACAGCATGTTTACGCTGACAATTACCGTTTTGATCACCAGTTCCTTGTGTTACAGAGTCTTTCTTTCCTTGGCTTATCGGGGTTGCAGAGTTTCCTTCTTGCAGGGTCTGTGTTGCTATGAACTCAAGGACTAATTGATTCTTCAGAACTGTTACAGCATGAATGAGTGCATGCACTGACCCTTATCAAATTGCTGATCTCTTCTGTTAATTTGCAAAATCAGAGAAGATAGGGTTATGCTGAGTCACCTTTGCCAAGGAACGTTAAACAAGTAGGAAAAGGTTATTTACCAAATTAAAGTAAAAACAGGAGAAGTAGAAAAAGACCACCATGAAGCAAAGATGCAGTCAAGGAAACAGTCTTATGACTCAGAGCTAAATTAATGCTTTGCTTCAATTGCAGATTATGTTGAACAGAGGAACGAAACAAAGCGATAGCTAAAAAACACTTGCATGGACAAGTTAAGGTAAAACTTAGTGCAATTACTGTGCTTAAACTGAAACAGTATAAACTATTCCTCAGAAAGAGAAATAAATGGTGCATAAAGCCCTGTATATAATGAAGAATTAAAATCTTAAAAACTCACACAAGTCAGGTATAGTACTCCCAGACTGCCGAAAGACAAAAGAGGATATTTTGTTTAAGGAAAAAAACATTTTACATATGTCTTTAGTAGTATACAGGACTTTAGAATGATGCTTGAAAGAAAGAATAATTAATGGACTGGAAGCAAATGAGCTGGAAAGTAACATAAGTTTACCTAAACAGATCCAGTGTAACGTGAGCTATTACTGATAATTGGTGTTCCAGACAGAATACCTAACTTTTGGGACTGCTGTGCAGTGTTTGAGGGCCTCACGGGAAGTTACTAGGAAAGATAAAGAATTTAGGAGTTGGTATAAAAAAATTTTGAGGCAAGCAAAGAAATACTTAATTGGAGTAATGACTCTAGTGACAGAAGTCATAGGCTACAGGGTGGTTGCCTGTAGAAAGGGACTTTTTTTGTTTGTTTAAGATATATCTGAAAAAGTTTGGGTTTTTTCTTTGGTTGAATTAAGTATTTAAATTTACAATATTGGCAGGAAAAGAGGGTGGATGTGCACTAACAAAATTTGCTGATGGCAGAACCTGAGAAGCATTGCAAACACAGAGGTAGAACTGGAATATCGTAGAGAGGTGTAGGACCTTGAGAAATGAAGTAATAAAAATGGGAAAGATTTAATAATGCAAAGTGCAGAGTCATGCATTTAGGGACTAATGAGAAGAACATCTGTTATACCATAGCACTTTACAAGGTAGAAATGAAGGGGAGAGGGAATTGCAATGCTTGGTAGTTGAATTCTTGAATGTTTTTGAGTTATCATTGTGATGTGACATGGAAATGGTGAATACAGTTCTAGGCATATTGGAGAGGCATTTCTGTAGAAAAAGGAGAGTTTTGATGCTATTGTGCAAAGCAGTGATCAGACCTCTGGAAAATTGTTTAAAATTCTGGTCACCTCCCTTCATGAGAGATCAATTTCAAACTAGAATTGATGAAGAAAATGTCCATTAAAATAAAAAGAGAATGGAAAGCCCATCCCTTGGGACAACTCTAAAAGAACTTGGCTTGTTTGCCATAGAAAAACAAAAACTGAAAGTGGATATGATTTACTTCTGTGCACTGAGGAAGGGAAAAACACTAGAAAGGAAAGAGCTTTTGAAGCTTAAAGGGCAGAACTGACTTAAAAGCAGATAAATATAAAAAGGCCATGAGTAAAAACACTCTGTAAACATAGACACCCCTCAGAGGGTTGAAAGGGTGCAAATATGCCTAGAAAATCAGATTTGAAAAGGAATTACCAATGGTTCACCAACAAAATAGAAGGAGGTACTCAGTGCAATTTGAGTTAAGATTATATGATTTGATTGTCTGTGATTGCACAGGAGTGTAGTCAGTGACCCGAGAAGTCTTTTATTCCTGTGTTTCTCATTACCCAGGTGATATAAATTGGTGTGAAGCCCCTTGAGCTTTTCTGTGCTAATTAACTGTGCTCCAATACTACGCATCTTTCAGCAAATCAGCACTGCATTTTAGGTAATTAAGTTCAGCAAATCTCGCTGCAGTGAGTACTGACATCTGGGAATCTTTCCTTGTGACATTTCTCCTTTTCTTTAAAATTTTGAAGTATTTTTGAAAAGCCATCTTTCTTCAATGTATGTGAGTATCTGAAGAAGTAAACGCATATTCAGAGTGGTTGGCCTCTGTGTATAATGTAGAAATAATTACACTGTAATATCAATATAGGTGATAAATGTTAAAAATATTGTTCTAAAAAGTTTCACTGTTTATATAGTGCAATTACTTTCAGACTCATATTTATTATAGACTGCACAAATCTCTTTTTCTGATGATTTGTTACATTTGCTTCACAATGGTACTTTTAATTGTGTTACAGGGTTATTTTTATTCCAGTTGTACTTGCTAAGAAAAACTAATGCTAAAATAATGCCACTTTTTATTTTCAGCTATACCAAATTTCATTACAAGCAGAGAGGAAGCTGGGTGCAGTCATATAAAGTACAAAATGGAGCTAACACTCAAACCAAGCAAAAGAGTTTTTAATTGTGCTTCTTCTGGAAATCCTGCCATAAAGCACAGAGGTGCACCTGATCATTGCTTTTCACAAGAGGAAATTGGTCAGAGAATACTGTAATTCTGCCTTTCACAATAGGATGATCAATATTGCCAGTTGATGGAAACTTACGGGTCTGAAGTTTTAGACCCTGGTGCTGAAGCTGCTGTTTCATCCTGGCATTAGAAACTGGAAATATAACAAATAATTGTTTCATGCATACATGGTTTGGGTCATGAAATTCTCTTTTTCTCCCCATATCAGGCGAAGATAGGAAAGTAGGAGGCAGGGCCAAGTCTCTGCGTTCTTCAATGGACAACACATTCTGATCCAGGTAGGCATTGCTTCATCCCATTAATTATTTTCCTGATTTGGGGCAGTGACTGCTCTCTTCTATTTCAGGCTCACTCAGAGTAGTTAGTTCTGCATGCTGCTACGGGGTAAATGGTGAACATCATTAAATTAAATCCCGGGTTTTGTATGTACTTCACTGCACAGCATGAGGAAGGATGCAGCACTGAACACAGTGAGCCTGCAAGAAGAGGCACCAAATGGAATGACTTGCCAGCGTGAATACCTGGCAGTGATCTGCTGTGTAACTGTTGATGAAGTAGGCAATTTGACACATGAAAAAGTAAAATCGAATTAGAAGCACATGACTCTGAGATGTGAGCTTGCTCAGACAAGAAAAAAAGCCTACTGGTTTTCTAGAATACTCTGATTCAATTGTTAACAGTGAAAATGCACATATTAAGAACATTGTGATTCCCTCAAAATGCCTGGCTCAGTGAAAACAAGGCCTGAGCAAAACAATGTGACTGCAGTTTTTAAAAAAACTCTGCTTTTAAAAATGAGGAAGAATTACAAGACTTTTCTTGGGAAAAGCATGCTGACAGCAGTAAGAAGCCAGACCTTGCTGGCTTTACTAATGTTAATAGTGCTATTAAAATCAGTGTAACTGATTGTGTGAGTAGGGCAATCAAGATTTGGCCCCATACCCCTGCTTTGTAAACATGAGCATCACTGGGATTAATATAATACTGACTAGCCAATGACGTGTTAAAGCCTTAGTAAAATTAACTGTGTTTGGAAGGCTGTTCCTTTAAAATGTAAAACAAATGGCTCAAATGAAATGTGAGATGTAGAGGGTGGAGAGAAAATCAATAAACCAGCAAACTGTAAATGATGTGGAAATAACTTCTTTATGTTTTCCTCTTTCTGTAGTTTGTAGTTAGCACCAGTACATAAACATAACAGCTTTGTGCAACAGAAGAAAAGTAAATCCAAATCTAGAGATCATTGCGATGAGCTACCTTCTAAAAAAAAATCTCCTTTCTTCTACGAAACATTAGATCTTTTTTTTAGATACCACTATGTGAAGGTTGGTTAGCAAGTGTTTGGGGATTTTATTAATTGTTTATTTTCATGTTTTCTGCATTATCTATACATTTCTTATTTCATTACCACCAATTTTCCAAAAATAGAGTTCACTGATCCTCATGAATTTCCATTCAATATTTCTGTTTGTAGGGATGAGAGATATTTTAAAAATATGTTCTGAAAATCATTCAAATATGTCAGATTGTTTGGCCTTCTTATAAGGACTTTATGATACCTTGAATATTTAGGTTCTAGAACGTGCTTTAAACTGTCATTCTGCAGTCTTCATAATATTGAGGTAGAATAGAGAAATTCAGATGTATCTTAAAGGCATTAACTGATTAGGGATGCATTTTTAGTCATGACTACATAAACCTATACAAACACGGTCTGGGTGTCTGCACAATGAAATGCCATGGGAGAGAATTTCAGAGACTGTTCCAGCATGTGGCTGCTGATAGACGGCTGACTCTGAAAAGCTGTGTTATGGTGGGGAAGATTGGCCCCTTCCTCACATATTCAGAATAGAAAAGGGTGATTGGGAAAAGGGCAAGCAAATGTATATCACTAGGTGCAGGGCTATAAATGTCTCCTCTCATCCACAGTTTTCTTGATTTTCATCTGTATACAAAAGAATTGCTGTGTACATCATACATACTTTCTGAGAAAGAAGTGACGAGGAAGGAAAGGGTTTGGTTGGGGGAAGTGGAGGTTGTATGAAAAACAAATCCAGTATTCAGCTTCCTTAATGGTAATTTGAGGTGGAATAGGCTAGATCTCTCCCAGCTTCCTTCCAGCCCCTTGGTAGGAGGAAATCTATCTGAGTCTGAGGACAGGTTCGCAGGAAGTCTTTGGGAGCTGGCATGCAAGAGCAGTGCACAACGATTAATGTGAATGGACTGATGCAGAAATGTTGTCGAGGAGAAGATAAGCAGTAATGCCAGGCCTGTTTACTGAACTGCGATTAACAGTGAGGATGCTGGAGAGTGGGGACATGGCTATCTGTAGGAATAAAATATGTGTGTGATATTAAAGCATAGTCGGTAAGGTTGTCACAGGGAGAACATGCTCCAGGCAGGTAACAGCTCATCCTGGTTTGCTTATTTCTAATCACACGGGAAGGTATTTCAGCCACAGCTACAGCACAGATCTTTGCAGTCTCCAGGTCTCTTGGGTTTTTTGTGGGAAACCTCCAGAGTGAGGCTCTGGTGGGGCTTGGAAGGATCATAACCTAGCACAGCAAGATTAGGTAGTCAGCGAACCTGCAGAGCAACTCTACATTTATGTCCTGAATCTGTTAATGGAGACTTCGGAATAAGGTAACTGGATGAAAAATTTAATTATGTCAAAATGGAGTGGCTGAGTAAATTAACTTAGCTAATTAACTAGTAATGACAGAGATTTCATTCTTAATAGGAGCAGGTAGGGGGCTTTTAAGTCTAAAGGTGTACAAAGTATAGATCAGAAGTAGAAACTTCTGCGGTAAGCTAAATAGCTTACTTCACTGAACACAAAACACCTGGCAGCAGATCAAAGTCTTCTCATATTTATCCAGTTTGATAGTTATTGATTTTTATTTTTCTCTATGTTTTAATTCCATAGAATGGCCATAAAGAATTGTATAAGGACAGGTAGAAAGAGATCCTCATTTGGTGAGCTGACTGAAATCAATGAAGCCATGTCTCCAGACATCATGTGAGGCCCTGGCCCACAGGATCCTTCATCTGAAGTGGCATAAGACACTGGTTATAAATCTTATGGTGTTTTTTTCTGATCTTTGATTAAACTAGTGTGCAGGTGCTTCTGATGTAAATATTCACATTATATTAAAAATCTGTGTTTTGAAGTTCTGGAGTTCAGATTATGAGCAGACAAGTCAGTTGCATAGACAGTGATGAAACTTAAATCAAAAAGGAACACAAACATAAGGAAAGAGCACATAATTGCAAATATGAACACACATTTTTACTGACTGTTGTTCCTGAAGAAGAGGCAAAAATAACTAAAATGAAAAAGAAACAGGAACTCATTTTATACAACAGTAGTGCTAGAAGTGTTGGGATTAGTGGAAAAAGGATGACTTATTTTACAAATAAGCTTCACTTTTGTAGATGTGTTAAGCTGGAAAGTAATTGAAATCTATGGAGTATAGATAACTGAGAAAATTTTACAGCTGAAGTCCTGACCCTACAGAATGGGAATTTAGCCATGGCTTAATTGGGGCTGACATTTTATACTGTGCTTCATCACTAACGATTCAGGGATCTGATCCACGAGTGATTGCACCACTTGGAGTTTTTCCATTGCTTTCGCAGATCTTTGGATCAGACCCATGCTGCAGATGCATCACTCTTCTGTCTGAGGGATAATTTCACACGTAATTGTCAGAGCTATCAGAAGACCCTTAGGGAAGGTTGGGAAAGAACATCTACGTCTGGACGGAGACCTTGAGATGTGAGCAGGACAATGATTTTAAAAAACAACACTATGATTTTTCTTGGTCTTAAAATTTGAATAAATGTATTCCTTTATTGCTAACTTGTAACAGCCAACTTGCTAGAAAAAGTAAAACTTCTTCCTGTGCATTGATCCAGCTCAAGAAGTTTTGCATCAGCTGTATCCTACATAAATCCTATTAGGCTAAATGTGGAGTATTCCTAGTTTACTTTCATATAGGGAGCATGTGTTATCTATACGTAAGCACCAGTTTTGTAAAAGTCACTGAGCTGTTTAACTAAACATGTTGAACGTGAAGTATCAGAATAAACCCTTGTCTTCTGAGACACTTTTCACCTGTGAACAGTTATGTAGAGCTCAGACATTTGGTGGGATTAGGGTAAGGGTGTTCATTAACTCTCAAGACAGGCCAGATACTCAATTTGACTAAATGAAGAGTATTGCTAATAAATCTCAGATTTTAAATGTTTGCTCATCCTGGAAAAAATTAAACTACTTCTCTGTGAGCCTGATTGCTGGATTTAGCAATTTGATTCTTTTTAGGACTAGAAAACAAATGCTGCTACTAGCCAGGAAAAAGTAATGAAACAGCTATTACTGCATACCCAGTCATTGTCACTCTCCTAATACACTGTGAACACCTGCATTTTTCTGCTGTGACTTTAAACAGATAAAAGATGCCAAAATAAGCTGTCTGTTTTTATGCAACAAAGTGACTTTTAAAATTCATTAACTCTTGTTCTTTCCAATTGAGCTTTTAATGCAGTCATCTTACAATATTTAGCATCAAAATATAATCCTGCTGGTGTCCTCTAAATAGATTAGTTCACAAAGATAACACCCCAAAAATTCTTTTAGTTGCTGTTGGGGAAAAAAAAATTTAGTTTAATTTCTGGTGTCTCCAAATGCTGCCCATCTCTCTGTAATTGTACAGCATTATGACTATTCACTATCCTGTCTATTCTTGCATAGAGAATTGAAACATCATTCGAGTTTCCTCTGAGGATGGATTAACAAGATCTGCTGTGACATGACTTGATTAATTAATGAGACTGGAGTATTCTTTGGTCCTTATGTGCTGTTCTTGAACTTCTTAGATGGGAAAATTCTAACCTTCAATATTTTAGAAGCCAACTGGGTAAAGCAAAACTCTTGTATGACCTTCACTAATAATAAAACTGAAAATCCATTATAGAATGTACCTGAACAGTTGTACATATTCAAGGTGATTTTTTTTTCATATTTGAAGAATGAAAGTGCACATGGTTTAAGTACAAAGTACAGAAAAATACTTCATAGAATGTTTAAAATATAATTAGATACCTGTCTACTTTTCTTTCAGAGGTCTTCTACAAAGAGAAATAGCTCTTGTGACTACTGCATTGCAAAAAGTCATCTCACCCTGTGTACACTCCCCTAAGGAAATAGAGAAGGTTCTCAAAGGGCAAGTACAAGATGACAGCTAGCATATCCCATCCATTGACCTTGTTTTAGAAACTTCTTGTCCATGATTGAGTACCAGGCTATGTAAGGAAGTGTCCAGAGCCATGTCTGTGATATACATGTGAGATACACATTTTAGTGCCGCCAGGTCTGCCTATCTCACCAAGAGACTGAGACTAGTCTAAGACAATCAAATTCCTTCCATTTTACAGATGACTTAAAGCTATCTTCAGGCATAGCTGATGGAATTAATAGAGATCTGAGTTTAGAGACCTGATAATGCTGTAAATTGAATTGTTTGTGAAGCTTAGTTGTTTTTGTCATTAAGTCAGCATTTTAGTGGAGGCTCTCAGGATCTATAGTTTGCATGTCAGTGCTAAGGATGGCAGATAGTTTTTCACCTTCTCTACCCTCCCTGCCTGCACTAAATAAATCCTTTGTCAACTTAAGCTCGTGGCCCTTACTTACTATCTGTACTCTTCTCAATAAATTGATTCTCAGTATGAGAGTGTAAATGTTAAAAATTTCTTGTGCAGTGAAAAGCAGAGTTGAAAATTAGATTTGTTATCTAATCAAACAGGGATCAAAATGATTGTTGTTACTGTATACAAAGAAAGGCAATAACTATGCAATGCACATTTCCTCCTCAGAGAACTTTTGAAAAAAATTAGTAAGATTAACATTGTAGATGTCAGCTGGTTTTGCCTTTGCAGATGCCAAACAGCATTAGCAAAAAGAACCAGATGTAAGTTCATTAGCTAATATCATTAGACTGCTTCCCTCCTACATGCCAGCATGAGATTCTTTTTAATGAAATTAGACCTGAACGCATCCAACAATCCTAAATCAGTAGTAGAGCTAGGAAATAATTTATTGTAGGTGACGGAGAACAGCTATAAAATAAAAACTACGTCTAGTGAGATGGGAAAAATTAATTATTAGCCACTGATGGCCACCAGTACTACTGATCTCAGAAGGATAATGTCACTGGCAGACATAACATCAGTGGATGAGTGAGCATTGCATGGACCTCTTGAAATGAGTCAGGTCCCTTGTAATACCATGGAAAATTTGAAGTTGCCTTTGCCCATCTTAATTTTGGAGTATGAGAGTTATACACTGCTACTACCTGGTCTCGATAACCTTACTTATATAAATAGTCCCATAACAGGGACACAAATAGTCCCACAGAAAATGGTGTTTCACATAGGCTGGACAACTATTGTTAGAGTTATTAAATATTTCTCTTATAAACTTCCTTTCAGTCCACCAATTTTTAAGCGTTTGCATGCAATTTTCCTTCCTTGATATGGGCTTGGGCGAATTTGGGGTAAATATTCATTAAAATGTTTTAACCTTATAAAAAATTGGCATGACAGAGAGCAGCATTATAAGATATACTTTTTTTTATTTTTACATATTGCTCATTTAAAGAGCAAATCCTGCCCCTTTCTTTGAAATGTTTTAAGGATCAAATGTTCTGAGCTAGAGAAGTATTGTTAAATCAGGGATAAGCATGTTGTTACCCCATGAAAATCTACCCTGACTTAAAAAAAATTACAATTTAGACATGATTACTGGTTTAACTTTTAACTATAAAGTTCCTCAAAAGTTGTGCCTAACCTGCATGTGCTTAAGCCTCACACTCAAAAAGATTTCCATTGAAACTATAGCTGTACAGATATGTGGCTTGTCTGTCCGGTTCTAGTTTTGAACATCTGCATTGAAAGCAGTGAACCTCATCACTTTTAGCCTCAGAGGAACTTGCTACTGGACATAAGCAACATGGAGGAAGCAGGCTGGCCCATCTGAGGGTGTCCAGGTGGTAAACCAGATAATCCAGGGAAAAGAAGGTCAAAGCAGATTGAGATAAGAAAGCTGTGGGAGAATAAAGGCGGTGATCAGAAACTTGGGGAGGGAGAGACAGAAACAGTAGGAAAATTACATACATATAGAGAGAGAGAGATAAAGCTTGGACTCAAGTGCAAACAGAGACTGAAATCAGCTGCTAAAGTTGAGATGATAATTGGAGGCTGGGAAGGGGAATAAAGAATTTCCAAGGTGGAGGGGAGATTAGAGATAAAGAAAGATGAGGCAAGGGGGAGGCAAATATCTTTTTGCTTTTCCTAACTGAAGGACATCACTGTTTAGAGTGAGAATAGAAGAACCATGAATCCCACAGCTCCCCTGCTCTCAGGAAAAAAAAATAATTGTAAAGCCCTGTGGCAAATAAATACATAAATGACATATTTTCTCCTAATGCTCAGAGGAGATGTCTTGCACTCAATCTTTAAAAATGCCATATTAAGCACAGTTTCACCTTATCCGCTTCTATATAAATGCGAGTGCATGATAACATACTATTTGCATCTGCCCCATTTAGAGCATGGTATGCAGTCTGATCACAGGAGAGGAAGTGATATTAGCCCCACTTCACAGGGCATAAGAAAAGTCACCAATTGGTTTATATAGAGTGTCCACTGGTCTCAAAACTGAACCCCAGATTAGTTACACAAAAGATAAAGACTATAGAGTTGCTCACAACTGTGAAAAGTGTAATGTCAGGATTCTTGACGGATAAGCTGGGCCGATTTTTGCTCACCTCAGGAGATGAGCAGTAAAATGTTACTGCACCAATCTGTCCATCCAAAATGTCCCTCCCTCAGAGAAAAGTCAGCAGAATAAAACAGCTGCTACTGCCTCCACCATTGCCATTCACAGTGCAGTGATTTTGATTAAATCGCTGAGGAAGGTGGGCTTGTTTTACCATTGTCATCAGTGTGCCCGGGCTGCTGAGATACTGACAGACACTCGGTTCTGCTGAGTGTTTTGGGGATGGTAACCTGCAGAAAGACAAAACAACATGCTCAGTAGGGCAGAAGCCATAATGGTTTACTCAGTGACTACAATTCAGCAAGCCTTGCATTTTGCCTGTACTTAGAGAAGCTCTCTGTACCACAGAAAGGTAAAGAAGCCAGCTGTTCAGGGCTTCCTTAATGTGAAATCACCTTGCAGTCTTCTGCCTGCTCCACTGCATACATTGTAGCTTCAGTTCAGGAGCTGAAATGCTCTGGGCACATGTCCTTCAGGACATAGTTTCATTCTACCTGATTATGGGTTCACATTCAGAGTATGTGTTTTATGATGCAACCTGTTATTATATAGTAGCATAAAATCATGGGGAAGGACGAGACCTCGAAAGGTTACCTAATCATCCTCCTGCTCCAAGCAGAGGTCTGTTCTTGCAGGCATTCAAAGACAAAGAAACTACAGACTCTGCAGGAACCTGTTCCAGTGCTTTCTTACTCAGAAGTGAAGAAGAAACCTGAGCAGTGTTTTCTCCAATGCCTGATTTAGTACTTTCTGCAGTTTACTTACTGTCCTATCTAATACAATGCTGTATACTTCTTAATACCTGCCTTTATGTATTTGAAAATATTATCATCTCCTCCACCAGTCTTCTCTTCCTTAGTTTACACAGCCTGGTTTATTCAATCTTTTCTTATAGGCTTGTCTTGAATTTTTAGATCTCTGATCAGTTCTGTTTTCTCTTTTGGCCTTTCTTCACTTGACCAAAGGGCAGAAATAGTGCAAGCCATCTTAATGTGGGCTGTGCCTAATTTTAAATGCTTACCCTCACAACCATAAAAGAAAGATTTCAGTAGTTACCGATGATGTAATGAATACGTGCAAGATTAAGCTCTGAAAGTGAATGAAATTCACCTTAGTGCTAGTGGACAGCACAAAAGCTATGCATCATTTAACCCCCGTTTTACCATCCTAGGTAGTTCGTGTGTGTTTCATGGAACAGCTCTGCTCATGTAATTAAAACCAAACTAGGATTGAAGCAGTTTACTCATCTGTTAACAAAATGTGATTAACTGGCAATCAGTGAACTACATTCAGGACCAGTATCAGTAACACAACAAGTAAACCATGATACTAGATACTAACAAAATGTTAATAAAGACCTACAGATTTCTAAGCAATTTTCTGAACATTAAGATTAGTTATAACTAATCTCAAAACATTCTGATCATGCACATGCACACAGTTAAATGTTAAATGCATGTTCCCTGCCTGCCTCCAGGCAGTGTGTGTTACCAGTACACCCCCTTTTTGGGGGTATTGAGCAGATTCCCCAACTGCACACCCTTCCTGTGGGAGATTTGGATGCTCCAGCTCTGTGTATACCCCTGCTGCTTCCTACCACCTGGTGACGCACATTCTGGCGAGGGTGCACGTCACGAGTGCCCACACACACCCCCTGAGGTGTTGGTTCCCTGCTTGCTGTGCCCTGCAGACTCTGCCCTAGCTGGGTGCAGGCTGCTCCCGGTGCCTCACGGGGAGGCTGTGCCGTCAGCCCCTGGCAGAGATTGTGATGCCTGTGGGGTAGCTGCCAGCAGTCTCAAACCAGGGGCTGACTGCTGTTGTTTCCAGTCCAAAGTCTCTTCACCATGTTACAATTTCGATACTGCTTATATATATGTATATATACACACACATCTTTTCAAGCTGACTCCATCTTTGTTTCAGAAGTCTCTTTGTAATTCCCAGGTTACTGTTTGATCTGATTGGTGGCTGTATTCCTCTTTCACATGATTAGATTTAGCTAAATGCCTGCTCAGATGGCTTTGTGTTCGATTCACCCATACCATTTACATCCACATTCCTATTTTAACAGGCAGTGTTTTCCAGGCCATTTGCCAAGGGTGGACCAGGTGAGCACTCCCACATGTGTTTCTGAATTTTGGACTTTCTGATTACTAAATACATATTAGTGGACTAAGGCTCATCTTATGAATTTGGAAGACGTTAATTTGTTAATTTTTATTTTACTTCCCCACCCCGCCCAAAGTGGTGCAAAACCAAAGCATCTGACCTTAATATCCACCTAGGATGCTTCAAATAACTTTCACAGACCCAGCTACTAGGGAGAGTCAAATAAAACAATTTAGGATTGCCAAGAAATAAAGTAACAGAAAAGATTGTGGGGTTTTTTTTTCAATAAAAAGACAACATCTGGGTAAGATTATTTTAAACGTAATATATTCTGATGTTGAAATGGCTGTGTGCACTGCTGACCACTGCAAGGATCACCTTAAACATAGCCTGAGGTGAAACACAGTGCTGGCTGTTGAAGCAAAATATGAGATTCACAGCCCGTATCAGTACTAGTCACTGTTAAAGGAGACTTGATTTATTTAGCTCTCAGATCTCTCTCTTTTCAGTCTCAGAACATGTATCATCATCACTAGATAATTAGGCCAGTCTTATCCAAAAAAGAGGACAGGGAAAAGCTAAAAATGATGACAATGAAACATGCAAAGACATTTGAGCAGTTACCATTACCAAATCAGTAAGAAAAGAAGAAAAAGGAAGAGCAATAATAGTCTTTTTATCATTTGTCAGTACCTGGAGAATCATCATGTGTAGGTTGTTCATTGTGATTGAAAGTGTGAATGTTAAGGAGTGAACTTTTCTCATGTTCTCAGATACTGGAAGGTCACATTGCCCTGTAGGCTATAGAGGGCTAAAATGCTTTGGATTTGTAGTTTAATAATGGAATTTGGTCTGTGACCTTAGTGTTGCAAATGCTCTGCATGTGTCTGTAAGAACAATACATCTACAGTTAAAATGCAATACAACAGCAAAATCTGTAAGTCTTTGAAAAAAGGTCTGAAAAGAACAGTGCCATTTTGGCTGCGTCATTTAGTCCTGAGACAAATAGCTTCCTTTCCTTCTTCCTGCAAGAGCTCCTTCTGGGGTCCCATGTATTCAGAGCAGAAATGGTAAAGAGGAAGCTAAGAACCATGCATTACCATTACCCTGTCTTGAAGAGTTTACAGTATTGAGGCCAATAAAACCTAAGAGGAATGGCCTTTTCCTGGACCTCCTCAAAGGTTCTTTGAGTAAAGTACTACAAGGAGAATTAACCTTCTGGGGAGTTGATCTTCAGTGGGTATGCACAGCCAGGAGATCTGAAGCCAGTCTGAAGCTACAGCATAGGTGGGTGATGAAATTGGGAGGACTGAGTGCTCCATGCACTGATTCGGGGATTTACATTCAGCTTGGGAGAGCAGATTTGGAGAAATCTACCATTCGTTCAGCAATGGATCGCACTGCTCCTTGCTCTTTCCCCAAGAGATTTAGCTAAATCTTTTCCAGAGGAATATTTTCCATTGAGAAGCCCTCTTCCACCAGAATTTCCAGGAGGACAAAGGGACTCGTTGTCCTTCAGTTTGGAACTAGCCTACACAAATCACATGCTTACTTCAGTAGGCGACTGAGTTTCCTGACACAGGACTAAATAAACACTAAGTAAAGGTCTTATGCTCTGTGTGATGAATTAATGAGTTCCTAACCAAGACTATTCCATTAATGTAAATTAATATCAATTTTTCTTAAGGAAATTTGCCTGAGTACCTAAATCTCAAATATAAAGAGACAATCTTTGAATTGAATATTCCTTGAAAGGTATTGACTATTCCTTGATCCAGCTGGGAATGCTTAGTGCTGATGAAAATCAGGCTAGAAGTTGCAGGCTTTGAAGATTATTTAGGTATCTCATTATCTAATTATGAGGTCAGTATTTAGATAACTTGCAGCATTAGGATCAATATAATTAATTTTTAACATCCAAAGTTAATATTTTTAATATTAAATTCTTACACTCTAAGCAATAGTAGATGTAAAATACATATATTCATATAAACATGTAAAAATTATGTTGGCTAGGAATTAAAGGTCTATTAGCATTAAGAATTTAAAATTGGCCTGTTTCTTTCAATTATCTTCATTTGAAAAAATAGAAATAGTCGTATTAAACACAGGCCTGAAGTTCAGAAAATGTACTAAAGTCCCTCAGGACCTTTTTGAATTGGCTGTGCGTTCCCTGTGCAGAATCTGAGGTTGTTGTTGCTTTGTTTCTTTTCTTAAACAAAAGTTCATCAAAGTGCCACACTGGTAGCTTCTCTATCTATCCTAGAGATAGCAAGTAACTATTTTTATTATGTACGGAAATACTAAAATACAGATGGAGACCCCTCCCCCTATTTACAGAAAAAGATGAAAGCAATCACTTCACAAGTTCCCAGTGTGAGGACCCTGATAATACACAACAAAACTCAGCTACCTCATGCAGTGGTGTGCATGTGCATGTTTGTGTGTTTTCTGGGGTGGCTTTAAACATCAGAGCTTAAGTTGTTTATTATTTTATTATCTCCCAGAGGAGCAAGAGCTCCTGCCCTCCTGCTGCGTGGCCTGGAAACCTGCTGCAGCATCAGGAGTTAGGCTGTCACCTCCTGCAGGGATGGGCCTGAGCCATTTTTTCCAGTTCCTCAGATAAACCAGAGCCAGAAATGAAGCTGGTGAAAAGACACTGAAAGATGCTGAAAGTTAACCAGCACAGTCAAATGAAGAGTAGCATTGCTTTTTACAGTGTGGTTTTGAGACACAGTAAAATCTGAGATAGAGCCCACTGAAGTGAGCTGAGGTTCTGTCATTGTCCTCCATGGCCTTTGCCTCACCATCCTCAATATTTCAGCATTATGAGCAATTGTTGGTTTAATGGCTTTCCCTTAATTTGCATATAGAAATCTATCCCTTGAGCAGTTTTCTTTTATACTGTAGAATAAAGGTGGTTGGTGGCATGGTCATGGGGTGAATGACAACTTGAGTGTATTATACTATAAATAAATAATAGCTGCAATCTTTAAGATAGAAAAATGGCAATTATTGCTTAGCCCTGTGCGGTTAGCATTCATTATGTACAGCACTTCAGAACTACTGAATTCTAAGGCTAGTAAACTAGGAAGGGTAAATTACTTCACAGAAAATTGTTTTATTTAAATGTATATCACTTTCATTTAAAATACTTTTTTACAAGCTGTCTGCTCTTGGTAAGAGAAAACTCATGCAAGAGATAAATAGCTGGATAAATTTTATGCGAATGACAGCAAAGAACTGTATTTTAACTGTGATTTTTTGTGAATAGATCTTTAGTGATAGTGGAGGAATAGTTAGCTTTTGCAGAGGTAACATAAAATTTATCTTGGCATTGTTCTCCATATCTTGAATTGCTGTGAGTGAGCTTGTCCTATGATATATGTGAGAGTATCCTGAGAGGAGATAGTAATATCTACTGGCTCGCATGCCGATTTCAGAATACTGGTTTCTGTGCACTGCTTTAAATCTAATTAGCCAGAGAATCTTGAACAAGTCATTTCACCTCTCTGTGCCCATTTCTTCTCCCACCATTTTTTGTTTTCTCTGCCTGGATTATAAGAGCTTTGCTAGAGCATTTATTTAACAATGATGTGGAAAATGCCTGCAAGAAGCATTCAGCACTCAGCTCAGGTAGTGTCTTTGGGCATAAAAAGGAAAATTAAGATCCTGACTGAAAACAATTGTATTTCACCAAGTTCATAAGTGCTTGGTGAAACTGGGCCCTCTTTTCTCTCACTGCTTCCTCCGCTGATAACAGAATAGGTGACTGAGGAAACTGAGTCATTTTTAAAGAAAAGCTTTGCTCTTGTTTTACTCAAATTAGTTGATTTTCAGTGACACTAAAGCAGGTTTATATTCTCAAAGTCTCTGAAGGAAGGTGAAATTATAATGTAAGAAGAAATAACCAGTATATTTACTCAGTCAAGCATGTACAACCTCATCTGCTGTTCTGGGCTTAAAAAAAGATGTAAATGGAGAGATTGGAAAGGAAGAAGAAGGATGCGGTTAAGCTGAGAGGTGCCTGGTTGAAAGAAGAGTATTTGCAGTAAAATCAACCAGGTAAATGTCCAATTCTAGACATGTTCATTCTAATCACTCAACTTATGTTGTTTGTATATGCAGTCATCTATAAACCTGCCATTTCTCTAAGCATCCCAAAATATACTCACTATGCTATAAAAAATCCCATGAGTCACATTAGCAGGATAGCCCGGAAAAACCTGGAGGCAATGGTACTGCATTTCAAGATTTGTATTATAAGTATCTGAATGTTATTAGCAATATTTTAACATGAGAGAAAACTAAAAAAAAAAAAAAATCATATATAAAACATAGATTTATAATATTGACAATCCTAGTTTTATCCCCAAAATTCTAAAATTGCAAACAAAATAGAGAATTCTACTGCCACAAGAATAGGAAAAAACATCCAGAATTCCTTATCCAAACCACTCACTCTTTCTACCCACACTGCACAGCTGTCTTTCAGCAGAGTAATGGCCAGGACTTTATGTGTTAGAAAAGGATTTTTATGAGAAAGAATACAGGATTATGATCTATTTTCTGTGCTCTTATCTGACTAGCATCATCATAACTAGCCTTTTTTTTTGTCAATCTCATTACTATTGCATTTTATAATTGAACTATCCTGAGTACTTGTGCTCAATAGGGAGCAACCATCATTAAGACAGAGATGCAAGCCTTCATTTAGTCTTACTGGTGCAAGAACAAAAGTAGGATTTGGCTGTGATTGGTACCAGTTCTGTTGTCTTAGAATTTGGTTGTCTAGGTATTTCTTGGTGAATATTCGACTGCAAAGTTTAATGGATAAAATAAAATTTTGTGTCTGTACAAAGATACCCTTATCCTGGAACACTCTTGAAAATTCAGGCATGAGGACTATTTTCCATACATATTTTGCCTTGCAAATTAAGCAGTAACTATCTTTGTGGTATTGCAAATGTATCATCCTAAACCTTTGTGGAATACTGCTAGTTAATAAAGGGAGGAAAGACTATCTTTGAGTCATCATTGCATTACCTCCCTCCCTTGCCTTTACAAAATCCGTAATGCAGCTGCTGCTTAATTTGAACTCTCCTGGGAAACCATGATGTAGTCCAAGGTACATGGTGACTGTGCCTTCTTTTTCCAAATTTGATTGCCCAGTCCTTTAGCATTCTTTGTAAAGCTCATTGCAAAGGAGAAACCTTTTTCACATCTTCTTTTGTTGCTTTATTTCTACTATGAGAGTCCTTAGAATAATAATCAAAGTTCTATTCTACATTTAAAACATAGGGGTTTAGCCGTGCTACTGCTGGGAAGTAGATTATTGACTCAAAAAATCAATCTGACAAACCTGAGATACATGTCAAATTCTACTGCTTAAGGCAGTAATCAGGAAATGCTGAGCAGAAGCATGTATCAGATTCAAGTGAACAGGGGGGGGAACGGAATGGAAATGGCTTTGTAGTTTAGAGGAGTCCTCTTTTGGATGTGTAAAGGTGTTGGGGTATCATAAGTAGGCTGCAGAGTTGGACTCCCTCTATTGCTTGCTAGCTTTTACCTCGTGAATTATTTTTTGCACAATGGTCCATCCACTGTGGACATGTGTGACAAATCAACTTCAGTTCCCTGCAGTACATTATTTGGGGAAAACTAGGTACCTAGCAGCATGGGTAGGTAAATTAGGGAAATTGTTCTGTTAGCATTAACTACTGAAATTCTGGCTCGGGTTAAATATAAGCACCTAAGTACCTTTTTGAAGCAGAAACACTCAGAATAAGGGGACCGAGTCTCCCATCTCACAGACTTCACTCAAGAAAAATCTTATCAAATCTACTTTCCCAGATAGAAACTTCCTAGCTGATAGCTGTAGAAAGTGATAGTATGAATTCTCATAGCTGTAGATTCCCCCTTATGCAACAGAATTTCCTAAAGCCACGATTGCCCAAAGGTGTTTGTACACAACTTTACATAAAGAAACAAAGCAACGGAATCTTTCACAGTGCATAAAGCTGACTATGCATGAAGTCTGTGCAGAATGGAGGCCAGAGTGAATTGCTGTGCTGAAGGTGTATCAGTCTCTGTGGCTGGAATAAAACAAAACTAAAAAAAACCCTTGAAAATATTATTCAAAACTTTTTATGCACCATATGGTTTGTGGCTTATTTTATTTTTTTCAAAGGCATCATCCTTTTCTTATTCCTGTCTTTGTCTCTAATGTGGAAATCAAAGTTTTATGCAAAAATTTGAAACATTATCAAAGTACCTCCCAGGAGCACCAGCACTAGAAACCATTTGTCTTGCAGGTCTTACAAGATGTGAGCAAATATTGGACAACTTTCGGCTCACTGATCATGAAGTTCAAGTCTTCCCTCAGGTTATGCCACTGGAGACAGAAAATCCTTAATGGTAGTTTTGATAGCAATTTTAAGCACAAGATTTACAATAAAAAAAGAAGTTGCAAATCTACATAATCTTTTCAGTATTTTTATTATTTCAAAAAAGCAAAGATCATTGTTTAAAGGTCTGTTGCAGAAGAGCCATCTTCCATCTTCTTTCTTTGTTCTTCTGTATTTCAAATGTGCTGACATATTTCACACCTTTTCATCAAAAAAACCGCTCGTCCTGTATCCTTACAGCAACATCGGACAACTCTCAAACAGGGATACTAGAGATACAATCTATTATTTTTAATACTGCATTTCAGACATGGGCATTATTATCCTATGAATAAAATAAATGAAGTCCCATATTCTGTAGATCAGATCTTAATTCTATTTTTAAAATTAAATAATTTTGTGTGTGGTCACTCTCTCCCTAGACAAATACTAACTATTGACTAAGACACAGTATATCACTACTAATGAGCAAATACAACCGTAACTGTACACTAAGAACATTGCTAAATAAGAATAATGTTTCAAAATATTTTTAAAGAACGATGATTTTTTTATCTACATAATCCATATAAGTGAAAAGAAAATATAAAACTGATAAATTCATGCAGTCTTTCCAGGGATAAAAAGGAACTATGTAGATGGTGATACATCTTCTGATAATGCTGGCAAACTCATTAGTGTACTGTGATATCCATTATATAGAACATCATAAAGATGAAAGCTATTAAATGAGAAAATGGTCTTGAGTTCTGTCTCAGTAAAGGAACGATGATTTATTACTCAAATTGATAAAAGTAAAACGAAGGGTAAGTTGCACTTACGATGCATATTGGGGAAGTTGTAAGCCTCGCTTAAGTATAAGCCAGCACTCTGTCAGGTGCTTCAATGATAGAGTGACCGTACCATCCAAAAAATAGTTTCAGTCTTAGCATGTTTGCTGACTGACAGACTTCTGTTGAACAGGATAAAAATGCAAAGAATGAAGGAAGGAAAGTGCTGGTAAATGGGACTGCAGAAATGACATCAACAACCGCCTGACAGTGTGATATGCAAAGGTTCACCCTTTAAACAGCCTTAAAAATTGTCAATGCAGTACAAGAGCTGTAAAACCAGAAACTTAAGAAGTTAGTTTAGCCTGACAGTATTTCCTTTAATCAGGAAACAGTGTTTTCATCCTTATTTCTTTCCTTATTATCCTACTATCTGGACTCTGTAAAGATGTATAGTGTAATGTACTGTGTGCCTTTTTTCTGTCACCATCTCAAGAAATGCAGCAGTAATCTACAGTAGCCATGCAATACTTGTCACTCAACATGATGTTGCCTTTTCTCAGTATCAGGTCTGGAATTTCAGTGGGTTATAGAGCCTTGTTCTCTAACCAGTCACTTTCCATTTTGCACACCTTATTATATATAGTCTTGTATATATCGCAGCTGAGCTGTCAAACCTCACCTGTAGTTGCATACTCTGTGTTTAGGTTTCAGCTGACCTTCTGTTCCCAGGTATATAGACTATCCAGCTTGTGATACTAGCTTTAAAATCTTCTGGGATTGTTGTTCAATGCTCATTTAAACAAAATTCAGTCTTGTACAAACCCATTTCTTCCCATCAATGTCAATGCCTTCTTGTGATCTGATAAATCCTGAAGTGTAATTTTTTTTTTTTTTTCCCTAGCCCACACTATTCCACTTCTGAATACTGTTGAATTGCCTGGAGACTTTGATGCAAAGATGCAAAGACTTTTATACATGTTGGTAGGCATCTGTGTGCTACTTGGGAAGCATCTGTGTCTTGCTTGCTGTATGTGGCATCCTTTTTGACTGTTCAGTTGTCTTATGCTCACCTTGCAGTGCCATGAGTCATAGCAGAAGTGTACAGTCATCAGCAGCACTTTTTAAAAATTGTCATTAGAGGTTTTCTAATGGCTCATTATCAGAGTGCTTATCCATCCCCTTTAATTGTAGAATCATTCCATTCCAAAAAATCCACAGCCAGAAGCTCCTTTAACAGCTGAGTGTTTTCTGCTCTTTAGCTGTCAAGGGTCTAAGCAGCATAGGCTTCTAGCTGTGCTTCAGTACTCTACTGAAGCATTCTCACATTCTTATTAAAGCAGCTTTTCTGTAGTACAACCTTGGTTAACAGTTCTCTTCACTCTGTCAAATGCCTTCTTGTCGTTTTTTGATCATTTTCCATGCTGTTTCAGTGTGCACACATTCTCGCAAAGACCCATAGACCTCAACAGGCTAGGAGCAAAGCTGAAGAGAGAATGCACTGTTCTTAGAAATCCTTGTGCAGCCTGTACTTTCTTTGGCCTGGCCTTGCTCTTAGAGGACACCGTATTCACAAATTTATTGCTAAATATGAGAGAACTGCAACCGTGCACATGCAGATGGTATATGCATGTGCATACAGACTGATTTGATTGCATGTCCTTCTGTCCTCCTCATTCAGATTCCATACTGGTAAATGCAGTTTTCAAGACCAGTCTCTGCTACGCTCAAACTCTTCAAGATTTGCTGTTGTTCTGTAATACTTCTATTCTGTTGTCACACCCCAACTTGTTATAAATGACGTTTGAATACAGAAAATTGAAAAAAAAGCAATTTGCAAAGAAAGTTTTCTGGTTTTTGAGTAGGCAGAAAAATGGACAAAAGGGTGAAGAAAATTTAGGGGATTTTGATCTACAGAATTATCTTTACTTCCAAACAAGAATTTTCTCTACACTTAGGAAGGACAGAGAGTACTATTATATGCAGACTTTTCTTCTGTTAAGATACTTATATAGAGTATACATAGGAGATTAGTTTCACGTCTATCTTAATTATGTCTTCATATTTGATGCTTTTCTTTTGCAACAATGATTCTGACTTCTTGTAATCACAAACTTATCCGTCTTCCTAGAATAAGTTTTTTGTTTGTTTGATTCATTTTCTTTAGCATGTAATGTGAACATAACTCAGTGTGATAGATAATTTATGGGAGTAATAGATCTAAATGAAGCAGTGTCTCTACATTTCATGATTTTTTTCTTTCTTCTACCTCTAGTCCAGTACCATGGGGTAAATGCCTACTAAGAGGTGGATTGCATTAGGGTACCTCCTGGACCTTGTCGTGTTGTTTGGTTTCATCCAGAAGGATGAAAGAATAATACATCCAACAGTTTGTGTGGTCTGAGACTTCTCTATAAAATAGTTTAAAGCACATTAGGTATTATCAACGGATTCATTTCAACAGCACGCTTCAAATCCTAACTGAAACACTTATGTAGATGCATCCACTTTGCAAAAAACAAACTCAAACCCAAAAAAACGGAATTACCGCGTTCCACTGTCAGATTGAAAAGCCAGATTGGAGTTTGTTATCCATGAAGCTGCCATTGTCAGTGTGGGATCTTATCAAAAGCCACATAAAAGGCAATTAGTCCCCCAGGTGTATATTATGCAACACCACTGTAGGAGGGGGCAGACAGTGGCAAAGCAACCTAGCAGCCTTATTACTGGTTAATTATTTTCAGCATGGTTGTCTAGGTAAGAAAATAACATAAGAGACAACCTACTTGGTATAGAATTAACAGGACAAAAGTAGTTTCTTGTACTAACAGACCAAGTTAATACAGATGGAATAACTGTTCTCTGGATCTTATTGTGCCCAGATAACACTACGTATTTTTGCATGCTAATCTCCCTGTGTTCTTGAACAGTCCTGCACCCATCCTGTGATTCAAACCAAAGTACCTACATTTTCCTAACTATTTTGTAGTGTTTATACAAGTGTTGGTAAAAAGCAAAATTAGTTGGATTGTGGGGGGGATTATAAAAATGAATGGTTCATGTGAAACTGAGCTCTAAGACAGACAGGTTAGAACTGGGTTGGCATTGTAGGGGCTAAATCACTAAATAAACCACTAGAAGGTTTGCTTTTGTCTTTTGGTAGTTAGGTTTTGCCCAAGAAATTTGAAATTTGCTTTTGATGACAAAAGTACTTGGGAAACAAAAAATTTAATAAACTAAAACTTGTTGGTTAAAGGAATCCCCCCCAAGAGTTCAGTCAGTCCAGATACAGGCCATGTTTCTTTTTTTTTTAGAAATGATAAATCTCCATCTGTGTGTAATAACTGACTTATACTCTGCAGTGCAAGCAAACAGGTTTTTTCTCATCAGAGTCTATCTTCCGCCCCCCCCAAAAGTTACATCAATTCAGTTTTATTTTAAGTGCTTTGTCAATAGTTGGAGGAACAGCAGGATAAAGCTCTTAGAATTTTATACCTTAAGCACAGAACCATTTGAGGTTTAATGCATATTTCTAACATACAGTAAGAAAAGATAAAATTCCTCTAGTTCTTAAATAATCCATGTACATTTCTTTTTAGACTGGAGCCCTTTATTAGCTGAACAGAACACCACATGTCTTCAGGCAACTTGTATTATATATTCAATGACTGTAGTTTAAGCTAAAACATCAAGATTAAGCTCTCCAAAACAGCCTAAGGGATTTAATCTCGTTATATTCAGGATAAAGAATGTCATTGGGATCTGGGTCCCTGACTCCCTTAGGTGTGTTTAAAATACTAGCCAAAATTCCCATTTTATGAAAATCAACTAGAAAAAAAAGTTACCTTAAAGGCTCTAAGTTTATTGCCTATGTGGTTTCTAGGTCACATCTGATAACTTGTAACTTGAATTATCTGCTTTTTCTTTAATGTCAGCTAACTATTTAATTGGCCTTTTTTGCCATCACTAGGAAACTTTGTGCAAATCAGGCATCCAACAGGTTTACTTGAGATGGACTTAAATTACAACACCAACTTAGATACTTTTGCCTTTTGCTGACACTCATAAAAACACTATATAGAATATAGTTAGGAGAATTTTCCTATCTTGGTTTGAATGTAATAGAGGTGATATGTTTAAAATGAAATTGATTTTTAAATGTTAAATGTGCAAGTGTCCCTGGAAAGATGGTCACGTCTGAAAATCAGATATTCTAATAAGTCAGTAAATGTAACAGAAAGCGCCAGTCCTTAGGTTTTTGCTAATGGCACTGCACAATCTCCTTACAGTAGAGAAGTTTTTAACACATATTGTTATCAGCTAGCCATGAGATTATGGTCTGTATTATGAAAAGGCTCCTAGGCTGACACATGCTTAATGTTACTTCTCTGAAGGTGAATGGGGACTAGCTTCTGACGTAAGAAAGAGAGGAGAACAAAACCAATCTGCAGCCCCTATACCTGGAGACGGTGAACCTAGAGAGGCAAACTGCTGAGCAGTGAACAAGTACATCACATTTCTTTTATATGAGCCACCAGTTAGTTCACTTACGATAATGGCATTTTCTAAGTCTCCTAGTTTTTCAGTCCCTTAGCATCTGTAAGTTCTTACCAACATGTCATTAAAAGTACTCCTTCTGTAAGCAGGACCTGTTCCGTGGTGCACAATTCCTAAACTGTGTAGACAGATGAGTTTGAAGAGCTTTTACTTTTATTAGAAGGCAGATTCTAAGCCACGAAATGTAACACCAACAAAAATTTAAAATGCACAGGAAAACAATTTAAGTAAATATTTGATGAAATCTTACTCATGTAAGAATGTCTAGGCAATGGTAAATGTTGACAATATTGTGGGATGGAAGACAGATATTAGCTATCAGGTGTAGTTTAGGAATAATCAGTTAGGGCATATCTTCATGCAAAGATAAAATTTAGGTCACCAGATACACTGTCATTATATCTGATTTTTTTCCACTGCTGAAATCAGTCTTGGAGATGTTCATATATAAGTAAGCATAGAAGCCTGAACTTTCAGATATACCAGATAGTCCTCTTATGATCTGACAGAATAAAACATATTAAAAGTAAATGTAATTTGTCATCAAAGGCTCAGATACCAAGGTACGGTGTACTGATACTGAAAATTTACGTAGCTTGCATTGCTAAAGGTAATTATCAGAAAATTATACTGCATTTAGTCTGTGTACTGAAAAAAAAGCTTTTGGAGACATTTCATTTCGTGCTATACCCTTTTGGCATCAAGAGACCTGAGTGCAGCTAACCTAACATCTCCCAAATGATAATAAGTTTTCCAAGATTTATAAATAAAAAATGTGATGAAGTTGTAATAAATGCAATTATCTCTCTGACTTAGAAGCCATTTAATGCTTGCTGAGGTTTAATTCAAAGGTTTATATTCCTTTCACTTTTCTTTTTAAGGACTTTAAGGCACTAAGAAGGACTTTAAGGCACTAGGGAGACTGGTTGAGGGATCGCGAGCACAGGTGGTGTTTTCCACAATCCCTTCAGTGACAGGGAAGAATGCTGATAGGAATAGGAAAGAAAACATGGTCAACGCGTGGCTCAGAGACTGGTGCCATCGGAAGAATTTTGGATTCTTTGACCATGGGGCGGTCTACACGGCACCGGGCCTGCTGAGTGCAGACGGTGTTCAGCTGTCCTCAAGGGGGAAAAGGATCCTTGCCCGTAAGTTGGCAAACCTCATCGAGAGGGCTTTAAACTAGACGTGAAGGGGGAAGGGGATGATGCCAGGCTACCCAGAGATGAGCCTAGGGGTGATGTGCCACTGTCAGGGGCAAGATCGATAGCCCAGCTCAAGTGCATCTATTCCAATGCACGCAGCATGGGCAGCAAACAGGAGGAGCTGGAAGCCATTGTGCGGCGGGACAGCTATGACGTGGTCGCCATCACAGAAACATGGTGGGACGACTCGCATGGCTGGAGTGCTGCGACGGAGGGCTATAAGCTCTTCAGGAGAGGCGGTGGGGTGGCTCTGTACGTCAAGGATTGCTTTGATTGTATAGAGCTCGATGATTGTCATGAATGTAGGCACAGTTTTTATGAGAACAGTGATAAGGCCAAGCTTTTATCCTCATGAAATGGCGATCTTCACACGGTGAAATTTCTGTTTTAATAATCCATCTCACTGTTAACACTGAGAACAGTTAGAATGCTCCGCAGTGTTCAATAGGGAGTATTATGGTTCAGCACAAGTGTCTTAAAGGCCACTTACCCATATGTCTCTCCATTTCCAGGAAGACATGCGCTGTCCTGACAGTCCAACCCATTGTATCAATTGTTATGAGTCACCTTCTAGCTGATGTCTATTGCTTTGTAGTTTCTGACGCATCACATGCTTTGTTTGGCTTTGCTGTTTTCATTGAAACTATGTGGTGTAGTGGCTTCCCTCCATTTTAGGTCATAGTAACACTAGCATAAACATGATTATCTTTAAGCACTTTTAGTGTAACTTCATGTAGCACATTTTTCATGTACTGCAGTCTTATAAATACCTCACATTTTTTTCTCAGTAGTATAACGGTACATCTAATGCTGCTGCCCAAAAATAGGCAGGTGAAAGCGATCCCTTCTGTTCATTGTCTTTCTGAGTAGTGCTGCTCATCCTTATGAATAGATGTATTTTCTGTTATGAATCTTTTCCAGTCACCTGCTACGCTTCTGAAGAGTTTAATCTGTTCCATAATTCTTAGCATTTGCACTTCTTCAACTTACCCCTTTTTCTTCTTTCATTCCAATTCTAGGTCCCTTTTTACTTAAGTAACTTCATTAGTAGTCACTGGGGGTTATTACAGATGCAAGTCAAAACTCTGTATCAGCTCTCTCCTCTGAATCTAGACATCCCTCCACAGGAACCAGGACAAGCAGGGCCACACGCAGGTAAGATAAACTCTGAGTGTGCACCTGGGATGCAAGGTTTGGAGGTACACTGCAGTGTGCGCCCCTGTAGTGTAAGCTCAGCTACTGAGGAGTCAAATGTGGAGCTTATGAGGACAGTAAGTGTTCTACATTATTGTTATTGAAAGAAATGTCTTATGTGGTATAAGGAAGAGAACAAGATGGCTAAAGTTAGGTTATACAGCACTTTTCTGTAATGTTTGGATCTTGTGGTGCCTAGAGGAAACAGCAGCCTTTCCACCTTGTCCAGGGAAATAATTAAAAAGGCAGAGAAAGAGCTTGAATGTAATCCCAAAATGTTTGGTCCACAAGAAACCACTAATGGAAATTGCTGAAGACAAGAGCATATTTTCAGTTTTTCCTATGTGTTTGATTTACATATCTCCCACAAAATAGCACACCCTTCTAGGAAGAAGTACTTTTCTCCATGGGGCTATGTTGATTAAAATCTGCTGAGTTGTAGTATTTGTCTTAGGAAAATGTGAGTCAAGACTGTGTGTTATCACATGCTTTCATACTAAAGCTCTGTTGCTAAAACACTTTTCCATACATGAAAGACTGAAGCACACGTCACGTCTTCTATGGACATCTCTACGGATATCTTTTCCTCCTACGTAATGGTTTAGTTGAATAGTCAAATACAGTTATGGAATACAATAAGGGTGGGCATATTCTTCTTGAAGGAAAACTTCAAGCTTTGTATGAAATAATTAAATATTCATTGAATCAGAAAGAGAATAAGAATGACTTTATTACCTACTGGTTAGGGAAGAATAATAAGAATTGCACTCTAGTCCTTTGCTTCAGTAATAGCATAATAAGAAATTCTTTAATATGAAACCCATAAGCATTCATTGGAAAAGAAACTGTAACTCAGGTCTCTCCTTCTATTACAAGGCTAGAGTAATTCTCATTGCTTCAGTCTATTTCCAATCCAATAAATATTTAATTATATATGCATACTGAAAATTTCAACAAGACAGAATTAGAAAGCCCATTCCCCACCTTCAAAATACTCTATAGTTTGTTGGTGAGCACATATACATTAGAGAATCAGGTGACTCACGCAGAAAAAATATTTGCACTAGTTTCCCCACCTCTTGGGCACTGAACTCCTGCTTTAAACTATAACTCTACAGATCTTCTTGCTCAGGTTGCTTCATTCTGATCCTGTAGTTGCTTCAATGTATATGCAAAGCAAAGTAGCATGAAGTCCATCTAACAAAAAGAACTAGTTAATAGTTGTCAGTGAGGTATAAAGTATGTAGCTACTCCAGATTTACACAATCAGTTTGTTAGTAGAAACATAGGGAACTGCATTTCACAAATGTGAATGAAAGAGATACTAAACTCAAAAGTTAGTCAGGCTACCTTCAGACAATAGAATAAAGAGTATAAACATGTATTCTACCTTTATATTCCTTTGTCTTCCTCTCTTTCACCTTCCCTGCCCATCCCCACCTGAATGCTTGTTTCAAAGATCTCTGCTGGGTTTCCAAAGATGCGGGTTTTGACATTAACGGATTCACCTGAAGGAATGAGGTCTATGTTTAGGTAGTGGTTAAATGTTTATCCCCATTGACTTCTAAAGTTCACTTATTGACAAGATACACAATCAAAAGGAAATAATGCATATTCCTCCATGATATGAAGTACATTTCAGTGAGTTTCTTAAGCATTCATCTTTTGTAACAGCTACACAGCTTGCTCCATTATCTTTAACCAGGCTATGCTTTTACTTGAAGTTAAACAAGAAATTACGTCCGTAGCTGAATCAGGACCATAAATCTTAAAAGAAATTTAGTATTATTGCATTGGTTAAACAGTTGATTGTTACCCAGCGAGCATTAACTGTATTTTTTATGCTGATGGTGATGTACTTTATGCAGATAATTAAAGAAGAGCTTCAATTTTCATTATACGCTTAAGTATCTTCTCTTTTCAGTCCAGATTAGATTTAATAGAGCTATTTGCATGCACATTTGATTGATTTGGAGGTTTGGCATGCAAACAAATTGACATTGTTAAAGTTATGGACTGACTTACCCTGTATTTCCTTATTTTATTGACCTATTGAAACATTGTCAGCACTATAACAAGCCTTTTAGCTAAGTGCTAAACTTGAATCAATAAGTTTATTACTGTACTATTCATAGAATGATTAAACAATACAGATCTTAAGGGGCTTTCACTGAATTTACAAATTAGCAGTATAAGTTTTTAAATGACAAATCACTGTTTGAATGTTAAAGCAAACAACAAAATCTTATCTAAATAGAAATGTAAGACCAAACAAAAATAAAAATGGCAGTTTGTGTTTGAATTTAGCAAATAGAATAATTTTTATATCAACAATTTACAGTTCTCTCAGAAACAATTATGCAAAGCTTGCATGAAAGTAGTTTAAAGAGCTGTTCATCCATGTGGCAAGTTCATGGTGCAAAAAGAAATAGGGACATCTGTACATCTCAGCTGTACAAAAAGGTTTAACACTGCATTTATTCGGATGTACACTGGTGGATGCTTTGGGTTCTTGGTTTTTAAGACATTTCTATTTCTGTTTTAATAGGGTAAAGTAGTGATGATAAAAAGAAAGACTTGGACAAACCCTGGGTAGTAGGATTGACAAATTTATCAAAGGAATTTAAACGTTCAGTACTCACTAGTCTCTCTGATGGACTTGACAAACATTGTTTGTAAGGATCTTATACTTGTTGGTATTTTGGGAAGATTATTGCTGGTAAGAAAAAGTGGAAGTTACTGAGTGGCGTCAAGGTGACAAAAGTGAGAAGGTTCAAACCAAATGAAATTGAAATAAGGTAATAAAGTGCATAAGGTAATAGAGACGTATATCTAACTGAGGCAATTTTGTGCACTTTCCAAACTGATCTCTACAATTCCCCAGAAGTGATGCATCTGCTTGTCATTCTGTAAAAGCTATATTTATTTCAAAAACAGGAAGTTGTAAACTGTGGGGAGATGTTTCTTTGAACTATTTTACCTAATTATCTTTACAGTGAAATTAATTGAATAATTCATTCCTCTGATCAAATACTGTAAGATGTAGATGTGGAGGAATCTCTGTGGAATACCTCCATGTTATATCTCCTCAGCAGTGAGCTAAAGCATATTAACATCAAACTTTCAATGACAAATGGCAAACATTTTTTGTTTCATGTCCCAAAATGTTTTAAAGTTAGGACTTTAAGAAAACATGAAGCTTTTGTCATTGGGTTCAATGAATGCAGAATTTCATGTATAAATCTGGAAAATAATTCTGAGTATTGAAAAAACTACAAGCAAAAAACCAGCAGATAAAAAATCATAGAATCATCGACTAGTTTGGGTTGGAGGGGACCTTTAAAGGTCACCTAGTCCAACCCTCCTTCAATGAGCAGGGGCATCTTCAACTAGATCAGGTTGCTCAGAGCCCCATCCAACCTGACCTTGAATGCTTCCAGGGACCACCATCTGAATGAAATGTTTCCATCTACCACCTCTCTGGACAGTATGTTGCAGTGTTTCACCACCCTCATCATAAAAAATTTCTTCCTTATATCTAGTTTAAATCTACCCTCTTTTAGTTTAAAACCATTACCCCTTGTCCTATTGCTACAGGCCCTACTAAAAAGTATGTCCCCATCTTTCTTATAAGCCCCCTTTAAGTATTGAAAGGCTACAACAAGGTTTCCCCAGAGCCTTCTCTTCTCCAGGCTAAACCACGCCAACTTTCTCAGCCTTTCTTCATAGGAGAGGTGTTCCATGCCTCTGATCATTTTTGTAGTCCTCCTCTGGACCTGCTCCAACAGGTCCATGTCTGTCTTGTACTGAGGACTCCAGAGCTGGATGCAGTACTCCAGGTGGGGTCTCACCAGAGCAGGGCAGAGGGGCAGAATCATCTCCCTCAACCTGCTGGCCAGGCTTCGTTTGATGCAGCCCAGATGCAGTTGGCTTTCTGGGCTGTGAGCACAGATTGCCGGCTGGATGTTGTCGGGGAGTCTGTCAAAAGCTTTAGAGAAATCCAGATAGATGACATCCATAGCTCTTCCCTTGTCCACTGATGTAGTCACTCCATCATAGAAGGCCACTAGGTTGGTCAGACAAGACTTGCCCTTAGTGAAGCCATGCTGGCTGTCTCAAATCACCCCCCTGTCCTCCATGTGCCTTAGCATAGCTTCTATGAGGATCTGTTCCATGACTTACCCAGGCACAGAGGTGAGGCTGACAGGTCGGTAGTTCCTAGTGTCCTCCTTTCTACCCTTTTTAAAAATGGGTGCAATGTTTCCATTTTTCAGTCACTGGGGACTTCCCCTGACTGCCATGACTTTTTGAATATCATGGAGAGTGGCTTGGCAGCTACATCAGCCAATTCCCTCAGGACTCTGGGATGCATCTCGTCAGGTCCCATAGACATACGTATGTTCAGGTTCCTCAGGTGGTCATGAACCTGATCTTACAGTGGGAGGGATTTTGCTCCCCCAGTCCCTGCCTTGAGGTCCATCCACTCAAGACGTGTGGGAAGAGAGGTTGCTAGTGAAGACTGAGGCAAAAAACCCTGTTGACTACTTCAGCCTTCTCCTTGTCTGTTGTTACCAGTTTGCCAGTTGTGTTCGTTGGGAGGGATATGCTTTCTTTGACCCTCCTTTTCTGGCTGACATACCTTGTCAAGTTCAGCTCCAGCTGCTTCTTGGCCTTCCTGACCCCATCCTTACACAACCAGGCAATGTCCCTATACTCGTCCCAGGACACCTGTCCCTGCTTCCACTGCCTGTGTATTTCCTTCTTGCCCTTTAGTTTGACCAGCAGATCTTGACCCATCCATGCCAGTCTCTTGCCTTCCTTTCCTGATTTCGTACACATGGACACTGTCCTTAAAGACCTGCCAGCTCCGTTCTGCTCCCTTGTCCCTGAGGACAGTTTCCCAGGGGGTCCTGATCTGTTCACTCCTTGAACAGCTGGAATTTTGCTTTCCTAAATTTCAGGGTCCTGACCTTACTCTTCACCTGACCCATATACCTCAGGACTGTGAACTCCTCCAGTGCATAATCACTGCAGCCCAGGCTGCCTCCAATCTTGATGTCACTGATTAGCTCATATGCGTTGGTGACCAACAGCTCCAGTATCACATCCCCTCTGGTAGGGCTGTCTATTGCCTGGCTTAAGAAGCTATCCTCAATGTGTTCCATGAGTCTCCTGGATCACCTACAGCTAACTGTGCTACTTTTCCAGCAGATGTTGGGGTGATCAAAGCCCCCCAGAAGGATGAGAGTTTGCAAGCGCCATGCCTCCTGTAGCTGGTGTAAGAAGGCTTCATCAATAGGCTGCCCTTGATCGGGTAGCCTATAGTAGACACCAACCACAAGGTTCCCTTTTTTGCCTCGCTCTCTAATTCTTACCCATAAGCTTTCAACCTGCTTGTGGCTATTCTTCAGACACAGCTCTTCACAAGCTATCCATTTCTTGATGGAGAGGGCAATTCCTCCACCCCTCCTTCCTTGCCCGTCCCTTCTGAACAGCCTGTAGCCATTGATAGCCACACTCCAGACATGGGATTCGTCCCACCCAGTTTCAGCAATGGCAGCTATGTTGTAGCTTTCTAGCAGCACGGTGGCTTCCACCTTCTCCTGTTTGCTGCTCATGCTGCGTGCACTGGTGTAGAGGCACTTCAGCTGGGCTGTCAGCCTTGTCACCTTCTTAGAGGAACACCCATTAATTCATTTGAAGTATTTCACTGGTGTTTCCCTGGTGGTTCCTATTACCTCAGGAGCCCTTGGCTCATATCCATAAGACTTCGGGTGTGCTGCAGTGTACCCAGAATGTCTCAGAGCAACAGGCTGAGGACCCTCACTAGCACCCCATCCCTCTAACCTTGGCATGTCTTCCCACAGCTTGTCATGGGCAAGCCTGATATTACCCTCCCCCCCCGCCCCTTCAAGTCTAGTTTAAAGCTCTACGAGCTCCACTGGCTTGTGAGCAAAGACCCTCTTCCCCCTTTGAGAATGGTGAATCCCATCTGACACCAGCAGGCCTGGTGCTGTGTAGGCCATCCCATTATCGAAAACCCCAAAATTCTGGCAGTGACACCAGCCACAGAGCCATGTATTAATAGACTGGGACCATCTGTTTCTTCCAATGTCACTGCCCACAACTGGAAGGATAGAGGAAAAAATGACCTGTGCTCCAGATTCCCTTACCAACCACCCCAAGGCTCTGAAGTCTCTTTTGATCGCCCCTGGACTACAGGTTGTGGCTTCATCACCACCCCCATGGAAGAGCCCTTCCTGCGTGCCCTTCCACGCAAACTGCCACACAAACTGCTGCACCACACCCTGGCTGACACGCCAGGCCCTGTTTGCCCGCACTGGTGGCTAACTTTTTATAGGTGGGGGGGGCTGCGGTTGTGCTGGCAACGCCCAGGCCTCCTCAGCGTCTCCCGCGAGAGCTGCCGGCTCCTGGCGGGTCTCTCCGCTGCCCTGGCGTTTCCCTGCCTCAGGAAACACTCCTGTGTGCCAAGATCTGCCACTCTGCTCTGTATCGGGCTGTCTCTGGACCAGCTCCCCTTGGCTGGGATTGCTTATGAATTCTGGAGAAAAAAAATATACTGAAAAATGAAAGGTGCAAATGCCAAAGTTATTAGTAGATATAATTTTTTCTCTCAGGAGATGTCGAGAGAGATCATTACCTCAGACAAATCCAATATTGTTTTAGGGAACTAAAGGGTAAAGGTGTAAAGGCACTTAGGTTTTCTTGTTCTTAGTCTTGGAAGGCACAAATTCATGGACAAAATTCTGTGCTTCTTCACTCCCTTTCTTTTTCCCTACAGAGTAGAAAAAATCCCTTTGACTTCAGAAGATCACTTCATATAGATTGTATATCTATACGAAAATAGTGAGAGAGTCTTGTTTTGTATCAGTTAGATATTGGTTAAAAACTTATTTATGCTGCGGGTTTAGTTCTATTAGATGTCTGTCAGATGTGTCATTTATAACAAAGTGTATAACTAGGTAGAAAAACTGACCAACCAATCTGGGACCCACAGGGGTGGATGGACACTAGATTCTTCATAATGAAAAGCACAGCTTCTTTTGTAGTAATTGCTTGAGGAAAAGTAATATTAAATGTTTTTTCTAGTGCAAATAATATAGAAAATGAAGTTGATCGAAGATATGCTTTCAAATTTGATTAAAAACAACTGAGCATTACCTTAAAACATTGGGGAGAAAATTATGTTTGATATGAATGCCATTCTGCATGGTTTTCCATGCTTTTATGTAACTGTATTGATCTTGATAAAAAAAATAAAAATGTATAAAGAAGAAAAGTTATTAAAGGCTAAATTCATAATGTTTAGTTGTAAATTTTTCATCTGTCCCTTACAGCTCTTCTCTGCTATAGAAGATGGTTGCTCTACACATACTCCAGGACATGGACCTGTGCTTTTTAAGGGATGTTTAGCAGCTATAAATTGTACATCAAACGTCAGTCTTTAACAAGTTAAATAAATCAGGAGACAGCTTCTATCAAAACTAATAGCAGTGAGTTACTGTAAATTCAGTAGTACATGAGAAGAATCTAATAAAATGGGTATTTGTAAAACATTTTTCTCTGTGGAGTAATGCAGAAAAATATAATAAGGACTGAATTGTTTATCAAGCTACAGGTTTTCTGTGGTGGCTGGATCAAAGGCATATAGGTGCAATCCTTCATTCATTCTCTTTTCCCAGTGCTTTTGCTATTCCAGTGCCATTAATAAAAGGGAAGTCACACTTGCTATTATTTTCTTCCTACTGATATTCAAGATAAAATTTTAAAGATGGTCTTAAAAAAGAGAGAAAATTCTGCAATACTTATTAAAAGACAGAGAAAAAACTCTCAAATATTAATTAAATATTATAATGGAGTAATTTTCCCATGCTTAGATTTATTTTTGTGTTTAATTTCCAGGAATATATCAGCAAGCAAGGTTTCCAAAAGCATACATATGCGTTTGAAAGTCAAAGATAGGTGCTCAATATATATATAAACCATTCCAGCGCTACTCATTTAAATGCAACTATGACCGCTTATATTTATCTGAAGATTTTCCCTGAATTTTACTCTCTCAGAGAAAATGTCTTGTGGGGACATTTAATCAGTGAAAAGAAGCAATTTATTTTGTCTTATGAGGTCAATCACAATCAACAGGTGCATCTTGAAGATGTACAATCTATAAAGGAAAATTTTTAGAAAGACATTTGTTGAGTATATTTGAAGAAACAATTCATTAGGGAAAACTGGTTTGCTCACGGATTATACAAGTGGAAAAGAGATTTAATTATCTAATAAATAATTTACTAGAAATTATTCCTTTTTCTATATTACCATCTAAGATTTCCTTTAAAATTGTTTTTTTGTTAAGTCATTGCCACATAATAACTAGTCCCATGATGATACACACTATACTGATTTTTAAGTGGTCTTAAAAAATACTTGAGATATATACCTTGCGTGTGTTACATTTTATCATTAAAATATTTTTCGTCTAAATAACAAAGTTGATGCTGTGGTTCTTTATTGTGAATAGGTTCTATTCAAATGTATGCATTTATCATTTAATGCTCAGTTCTAGCCCCTACTGAATGCACTTGTGTGCTGTGTGTTCTTTTTTTCCAAAAACTCAGTTGTAGGCATACATTTTAACCCTGAGCCAGTCAGTGGAGTATAACGCCAGTGTCACAATCTAAAAATAAAATACTTCGCATTAAAACAAAAGATAAAAAATCAGGGAAAGAACTTTGGCTGTAGTCACAGTTTTGTGTTGACCACTTACTGAGTAGACAGCTCGTACAAAATATTCACATAACAGTATCTATACACTTCCTGTCATCAAATTCCACCAGGCGAAATAGGTTGGATGCTGGCAAAATGATGCCCATAATTTTCACTGATAAAAATAAGCATTGTTCAAAAAAATACAAAATTATTTTGAAATTTGTTTTTGTAATGAACCATTGATTTTTAGGCTGCCTCTTCCACTTTCAGAACTATATTTGGATTTTTTTTTCTTTTCTTCCCGGTTATGTCATCAAAATGACATTTCTCATTATCTTTGTGATTTTTTATTAATAAGAAGGATCCTTGAGGTTAGCTCATCTTGGTGGAGATGGGAATATAATCTCATATAAAGAGATAATAAGCTGGCTGCACAAATCTCTTTCCCTGCGTAATAAGTCTTACCCTTTTGTGATGTACAGAGTGATATATTGCCCTCTTAATTCAAGCTCTGGAAAAGTTTACTGACCTAACTTACCTGCTGCAGAACGTAATAGAAGAAAGTTTCAAAAAATATTTATATTGTCTGAGTCATCTGGAAAGCTTAATTAAAGGAAATCCATCAAGCCCACTTCACTCTTCAAAAAGTGATTAAACACACTTTCCACTCTGATAATTATGCTATTCAGACCTTTTAACTGATTAAAGCCCTTTCAAAAATAAATTATAGACAAGATTTACTATGCTTTCAAAAAAAAAAAAAAAAAAGAAAGAATGAAAAAAAAAAGCCTTCTGGAAACTGAGAAAAATTAGATTAATGAATTTCCAAATAGATGCATATTTCAGTATTTTTTTTCCAGCATTTAGGGGGATGGGATCCATGATAGTTGTCTTTAGACATAATTTTATGTCTAGTTTGTATCAGTGCATTGCCATCTACTTTTTTATGCATTTACCTCATATTCATGATGAAAGTTCTTATAAGTAAGACCTCAAAAGCCAGGTCAAAAAAAGAAGAAGACATGGAGCCTGAAAGAGATTATGAAACTATTTCAGACCCTAATGACGTCAATGAAAAGCATCTTGGTGACCGTGGCAGACTTTGAATCCGTCCCTAATGTAATTGTGATATACTACCTAGGAAGCATAAGATTTTAAAATTAAAATTTAAAAAAAGGGTAAGGAACATTAAACATCAGGGTGGCTTATGTCTGTGAAAAACCCAAGATGCAAGTACCTTATCATGACATCTTTGCTGACTTGTCTTTAGACAGTCTGTAACAGCCTGCGTAATTCAATAAAGGAAGGAAACTGACTGAGCTCCTAGTACAAAGTATGTAATGAGAATGAGACTTTAACTACCAGACAATCAAGGTCTTATCCAATTCTCAACAAAATCAATATGAAATACATCTGTTACCTTATAATTTCCTTTGTTGAATGATGACATCTACAGTGCTACAACAATAAGGTTTTGATAATGTTGTTGGAGACAAGACTGTCAGTTAATGTCTGTGGAAATGGGTACTGCAGTCCTGCAGCAACAGCTGAGACACTTAGATAGTTTCAGAAATCTCTACACAGGCTTACAAGGATAGAAAAAATGTAGATTAAATAGAACATTTACACTTCACAGGAAGTAATTTTATGAATACCTAACTCTGAATGCCAATTATTTATCACTTTTTGTGCTAATTAATCACAGTTTGCCACAGGTTGGTTCTGTGGACTGACAGAGAAAATGGTTGTAGGCAAGGACAGTTTTTTCCACTCAAATTTATTTTGGGATCATGGATTAATGTTATTGGATGAATGTCCTCCGAAGGAGAAAGATGATACTACAGTATGCCCAGGCAAAAAGAAACAACTTACACAAACACTAAGATCCTGCAGCGAAGAGCGCTTGTCTACAATATAAAGCAAAGATATGTGGTATCGAGATGATCATTTATTAGAAATAAGAGAAAATGTGAATCTACATGGCTGTCTAACTCATAGATGTCTCTGAATGTGGCTCAAGAGATACGTCTTCATGAAACCTCTAGAAATCTAAGGAAACAAGCCCTGATTATGAAGATGAGATTATATTTACTCTACTTTAAAAAGTTTCTGGATCTCTTTTATGTTCTACTAACTTGTAGAACAGTGCTCTGGCCTACTCAAGATCTGTCAGAGAATATAATAAAACCAAAACATTTGCTTATCTGAACTAAGCAATGTAGTATTTGGAGATGCTCCAGTTGAGACTGAGTTTTGTTTTCCTTTTTATTTGTGCTGAAAAGCTAAGTAGACCAATATAAGAAAGAATTACTTCTTGTTCTCTGTGGAATTCAGTGTTAAATTTAGTTTGGATGTAAAGTAATTGCCAGGTACCATTTTTTAGGAGAGTATTAAGGTATTCCACAAAATCAGATCAAGGTTAAAGATGGGAAGAATCTTTTTTAACCAAAAAGATTTTTAACAAGGCATCTTGTTTTATAGAGCTCCTTGATGCACTATGACTGAAACTAATGCAAACAGTTCTGGAAGCCAAGTTTTTAACAAGGATTGAAATATTTAGTGTAGTACTCATTTTAGAAAATCTACTTTTGTGTGAAAAACAAGCTGACTTTCTTTCCAATGTATGACAAGCAATTTTATTCTATGTTCTTAATCATTAGGTAACCATCTTCTTGTCCTTATTTCTCTTTGTTGGGTTGTCTCTACTTAATTGCCTATCAAAATAGGTAAGTAAGCAGAGCCAAATAAAATCTTTATTTAATCAGATTTAAGCAATTAGAGTTATTTTGTATACTTAAGTTTAGATCAGATTCCCTAGATTGTTTCAACCCTGTATGAGCACCTCATCTTTTCAGGCTTGTATCAGTGATGACAGGCTCCCTGAGTGAAAAGCCGAACCTTGAATCCAGCATAGTGCTTCCACCACTTGAATGACCTGACAATTTTCCTGAAGCCATGAAATCTAACTGAAATTGAGAAAGTAGAACTACATTAAATAAAAAAAAGAGCATATGTAATCAGGAAACACTTGTTTCAGAACAAAAAGAAGCATATAAGTGGGTAAATACTAAAGCATACTTTGATATTTCTCAAGTGCTCTTTTTCTGTAGTCAGAAAACTCATAGGGGATTGTGTTTCTACCTCAGGACTGGTGATCTACTGATAAGTTGTTAGCTTTCTTATGCAGGACCTCTATTAACTGGATCATATATGCTATGATTTTGACTTTGGATCACATTGAAGTAAAGAGATTGTGAAAAAATGTGGGTCACATTTGGTAGATGCTGTATGCATTTTCATGAATTTTAATGGCAGTGTTGTAAAACAAAATGGCAAGGAGTCATTACACTTTCACAAAAAAATAAGTGGAAACAAGATTTGAGAGACTTTTGGACAAAAGTGGATTACAGGCATCTTTCAAAGTCCTGAAGTCCACAGTACCCTTTCTAATGGCATTTATTATGTTTTTTAAATTATTTATCATTAATTTGATTTTTTTAATTTATCTTTGAGGTATTTGAGGTCAACTGCTCATTTGCTGTGTTTTGATTTATTTTTATAGGTTGAAGGGATCATATCTGAAATACTGTTGCACATTTGAATTGCTTGTGTAAGCATGTGAACATTCTCAAGGTGTCAGATGACAGTTCCTGAGTATTTGTTTGTGTTAGCTTGTCCTTCCCCCTCTCCTTGCTTCAGTAGTCTTCATGTCTGTAGAAGGGGGCTGAGAAAATATATCTGCCTGGATTGAGCCACCAGTTATGAGAGTGTGTTGTTTGTATGCATGTGTACATGTGTTTACGCACCTAGTTGGAATTAGTGCATACACTTTTTCTTTTGCAATAGAAAAGTCTTTCCTTCATAGAAACAGTGAGTACCTCAGCTAAGAGATGGGCACATTATTGTTGTCTTGAATTATGGATACTAAAATAAGCATTGTCTGGTACACACTGTGTAACAAGGGGCACTTGCAGAATGAAAGCTGGACAAAAGGAGGAGTGTGGAGTAGACAGAAAAAAGCAATGAGGTGTGAGACTCCATATTGCCTTTGGTTCTTCCACATCTGGGCTTCAGTCCCTCTGCTCCTGCCTTGTTCACTGTTAAGTGCTATAGGGATTAGTGAGGCATAGAAACCTGTCACAGATATTGGGTACAATAACGTGACCGGAGAGCCATAATTGCAGTTGGAAGTTGGCAACAGTAATGATATTTTCCCAGGCTTGCTTTTCTCTGACTCATTGAGATTAGTATTGTTAAAGAGCAACAGCACAATTTCAAAGTAGATGAGAAGGAAAAGTCTAGTGGTCTCGAAATATGGTCTAGTGGTTATAGCATACTTTTGAAAGTGCAGAGAGGAGAGTTTCAGTTCTCCTAGGTAGGTGTCCCCATTTTCTAAAAGGGCAGGGGATGCTAGGGAGAGGAGGAAGGCAAAATATATTTGAAAGGAATCATACAGTTCATAAATGTTAACATCTAGTGGACATGGCATTTGGCTTTCTAGTGCTCTCAAGATTGGCAAGATTCTCTTGCTATCAGAATCATACTTAAGAAACTTAAAAATATACATCTCTGATTCAAAATGCTGTCAAGAATTAGAGGTCCTAGTCATTCATCCCCTCCAGAGCAACTCTTGCTGACAGATTTTTTTTGCCTGTGTAAAGATGACAACATCACGCTTGAAATCCAGGCAAATATGTGATTTTTTTAACTGTGTTCCTGAGTATCAAGAGTTTCATTAGTCTTGAAATCCTATTCTACAGACAGAAAGTTAAACTTTTAGAAGAAACAAATCCACAGTATAGCTGTTTGCAAATTAGTTTTGCTGCATTATGCCTGATAAAGCGTATTGCTCAGCAGTATATCTTGAAAAGTATTACACATTTGTCTTTAAGCTGTTTAAAAACATCAGCTTTCTTTCCTCTTCTTTTTCTGTCCTTTGCTGTACTTTTCCAAATATCTTTGCAGTTTTCTTTGCTGTCTCAGTGCACACCAATGCAACATCAATTTGATGTTATTATCAAAGTCTTGGAAATAAAAGCTGCAGTAAGCTGTTCACTGGAGATTTGATCTCTGACAAATACTCTTGTGTCAGTGCATCTAAAAAAACCTGAGTCCATACCTCTCTTTTCTTCCCAATAGGGTCTTGGCAGGGATGCAATTAAAAAAAGAAAATCAATCTCTGCTTTGCTGTCTGATTTCTGAAGAATGGCACTGAGCTGCCAGGGCATGAAGATGTGGTATTGTAAATACAGAGAAGCCCTCATGAATTCCACTTTCCTCACTGGTCTCTAAATGAGTCTGATTTATTAAAGCATTAGAATGAGTGGGAGGAAAGGCTGAGAGAAAGGGCAGTGGATTTTTTTTTAGCTGACTTCTGATAATTCAAAGCATGTTGTGTATTGTTTCAAAAGTACACCATTAAAAAAATACTTACGCGCACCAGGGATCACTTATTTTTTGATTTTTCAGAAGGGCTGAACATCCATCACTAGGTAGAAAGCCTTAGGAGTTGCAGAATGTATGACAATCAAACCTTTTAAGTATTTTTTTTTTTCTTTTCCGTATGTGAGTTTTGGAACACAAGAGTCAAAAATGTTCGTCTGAAATTGATTTTGAGGTTCATGCATTAGGTCTGTTGTGAGATTCCCAAACCTGTGAAGTACTTTTGGTCCCAGTGCAGCAAACATTCTCATATCCACATCATATAACTTTTACATTTTCAGGATTCCTACTGAGGTCGCTGATACTACTTGTCTTGGGAAACTTAGAAAAAAGTTCAAGTTTCTGTGGGACGATGACATTTTATTGCATAAGAGTTAATTCTGTACTCATCTACTAATTTCAGTGCAGAAAATCAAACCCACCAACAAGTTATACTAACTATGCAGCTGAATTTCCTAATGGACATATTAAAATTTCAAAATTACCATTTTTCTGGTTCTTAAAAACAAACAACTCACAAGACTATTTGTAACAGCATCAGCTAATGACCCATAACTGACTCTTGGGACTGCTCTTGCTTCAACTCCCCAAGCATCTCTAGGTTCAGAATGAAGACTTTGCAGCCTGGGCCCATTGTTACAAGTTTAAAAGGAAGTAACGTTCTTACTAAGCATACTTACTGCTTTTTAAGTGGATAATCATTTTGCTAAGTTTAGTGTTGTAAGAATCTGGAATAAACCATAAAATATTGTCTGTGTTGTTTCTTTTCAATCCCATTTTGTTTAACTGCCCCTTTTTTTTAGATTGCAGTACATTTGCACTGTGCTGGTTAAGCGTTATTATGTTGGCACAGATACTTCAGTGTGAAATAACTGTAAAGAACTGACATCCTCCCTAAGTGTTGCAGCTTTCCAAATGAGAAGTGCCATAGGTCTAAATAACTTTTGTGTCCTCCCAATCTTGAGCAAGCTCATGAGCTGTTATAGTTAAGACAGCTCTTCTGTAGCGTGCCCTGGAAACTGTATAATGGCTCAGCATTTGCATGCTGATGTCCGCTGCCATACACCTCCTTTCTCACCATGGCCCCGCAGCAGAATTTGACAGACTACTCTTTGGCAGCGGCAGACTCAGCACCTATGTGGCAGCACAGTGCTTGATGCGGACATGCTTATGCTGCAGCAGTGGGTGCTAGTAAGGGCTGGAAGGGGAGCTTAAGGTCCTGCCAGTCTCCTCTCCCTTCCTTTCCCTGTGAGAGGTGAGAGAGGACTGCTGGGGTAAAGGCATGGCTGGTCTCACCACTCTTTCCTTCATGCCCTCACCTAGAGTCTCCCTTCTCACCTTGAGCAATGATTTGAGATTCCTTTCCTTCTTCTCAAACACTCCAGCTGGCATAGGAGGGCTCATATGGTGTTTGTCCTCTATACACAATTCAAAACATGCTTTTTTTTAATTAAATGTTTATAATATCCCTTTAACTAAACATTTCCACAATTCAAATTCTTACTGCAGAAAGTGTATACCAGGTGGGTAGAATGATCAAAAATCTTCCTAAATTCAACAAAAGTTAAGTTCAGATTTATTTATTTTTATTTTTATGGGTTAGGTATAGAGCAACAGCCAGGCTAAATTAAAGGGACAATCAAACAAGTTGATTACGCTAGGACAAAGTTGCTTGATGTGTGCTCTTTTTTCCACTGAAACCTCAGTATCTCTGAAGTTTGTAAATTTGCCAGACACTGCCACTAACACCTGAATGCTTATTGAAGGTGACATCTGGATATTTGCTGGTAACTTTCCAAAGGAATTCTTCAAGTATGAAATGTCCTCAGTGTATACAGGATTGTTTATTTTTTTTAAAGCATCATACTTTATGTATATATAGATATACACACATATCTATATATATAGATGGTATATGCATATGTAATTATACATATATACAAATATATGTTTCTGTGTTTTATATATCCAAACATATGTAAGCACTTATTTAATAGAGAGTGATAATTCTGAGTGTTGAGTTTTACTAAGATTTATGCATTGCTGGCCAAAACATTAGACAATGTTCTAGCTGTGCTCAGACGTGCACTCTGACTCCTCGTCCACTGCAGCACTCTATTCCCTGCATTGAAAGTGATAAAGGCAGTCATACACTGGCAATAATTAAAACCAGCAATAAAATGACCAGGTCAATAACACCAAATTATATCAACTGTTTGTGCTTCAATGTCAAAGTTCATTAATATGCTGTAATTAATACTGAAATAGTGCAACAGAACCTTCAGATAGTCTAAAAACTGAGCTCATATGATTATGCGTACCTTTAGTCACATACCAAGCAAAATTCTACACACTATAGAAAAGAAACTTATATTATCCTTCGCCTTAGACAGGAAAATATATACAGATAAGGACTGTGTTTTATTCTGTTTGTTCATACACAAAATATACATAAAAAGTGATGCCAAACCTATCAGTAATAAAGTGCTGTACCTATTATTCTAATGTAGATAATAAATTATCATTTAGTTTTATTTAGTATTTAATTATTTTAATTTATATAGATGACTTTCCATCACAATGAGAAACTCCAGATGTGCAAATATAGAAAATCACCTTGGAATTTCCCTTCCCTCCCCTCCCCCTCTTTATACACTGAATCTTGACTCTACTTTCCCAAAGAATCATAACCTTAGTCAGATCTTCTGATAACGGTCACTGAAACTCAAGATCCTATAGCACAATCTCTGGGAAAGTTACGGCTTGGACTCCAAAATGCAGGTGACCAAGGGACCTCTCAGAGCCTATAGCTGGACCTTATATCTGGACCAGTGAATGACAGACCTCATCTGGTTCTTGAGTCTGAATGCAAAACCAGTCACATCCTATCTCACAGATACCCAGGGCTGCACAGGTGTAGCTTCTTTGGGAAGGAAGCCTGCCCTCAATAGCTGGAAGCAACTATGATAAACTCTGACCAGATTGGTGGCTCCAAGACGTGCCACAGAGTATTTCTCCAATCTCTGTCCCCCTAGCTGGGACATCAGCATAGGGCAAAGAGGCAATTACTCCTATAGTTTTGACAGCTGTGTAACTGGGATCCTTTTATACATGCTTTTGCACTGCAACAGGGAGCTGGAAGCTATCTGAATAAAGAAAGTCTACAACAGTGTTTTGTAGAGGCAGCATGTATAGTGTATAATTAATCCCCTCTAGAAATATGAGTATTAGACAAATTTATTCAGGGAAGATTAGCAGTCTGTTGGCAGGACTTTTAATTAAATAATAATACTAAATAACTTGCAGTCATATTTTCTCCTGCATCTGTAGTGTATATTTCTCTCTGGGTCAGAGACCGTCCTCTGTGCTTGTAGAGTGCCTACACAATGAGATACTATGCCAGCAAGTTCTCTAGACATATATCTTCCATTTCTGCAACCAACTGTGTGAGCTCAAAGTTGATTTTTTATCCTCATAAACTTCTGAAAGTAGATGAAGAAAATAGTGATCAGTTAGATTTGAGATGCCAATTAAAAGTTTCATGGTCCATGCCATTATTCATTATTCCTCACTTTCCTCCATAGCAAAGTTATTGTAAAACTTTAAAATAAGTATTTAATCTCAGGTTCTGTAACTATAAATACAAGGCATGTATAAATTAATGTTTGTTGAATTAGGCCCGTAAGAATTACCCCACTGGATCAGATGCACAGCCAATATTCTGTCTGACAGTAGCTGGTAGCAGAAGGATGCAAGAAACCCTTAAGTAAACAACTGTGGAATAATCTGTGCACATTACATCGGTTCCTCATACCTAGCAGTCAGTAACTGACTTAAACCCCATAACATGACGTGTAAAATTAATTTTGTTATTTGGGATATGATCATGCATAATAAGATGTTCTGAGCCTAGCGTCGATTGTTTTATGGTTTAATGACAGTTTTCAATTGCTTTAACTGTTTCATTTTCAACATTCTGATTTATTGAACTCCATTTCAAGGTTGCTTCAGGACAGGCTTTCTTATCACATTGTTCACTGGCTCCTGTTAGACCTTAAATCTGAGTCACAGTTCAGGAAAGACAGACAAATGCCTGCCTTCCTGTGAATGTTTGCTAAGCTGAAGTTAGGCTGTGTGTCTTAAGCAGGGTCCCTGTTTCTTTCCCCTCATCATGTTCACCTTCATCATGAACATGAAGTGGTGGAACAAGCCAGTGTCCCTTTTGGCATTGCTAGCCCAGGTACAGGGAGATGGAATGTGTGGCTCACTTGAGACTGATCTAGCAATCATGATGGTGTATCTTGCTAACTATACACAAAAGAAGTAGTGAATAATAAAACTAGAAATATTTGTTATGACTTTTGCTAGCTTGTGTAAGTTATTCAAGAGAATGAGTGAAAATCTTTGGTATAAAACAATACTGTTGTTAAACGTTGTCCTTTGTGGGGCTCATGTTGTAACATCAGGCTTGCTTGAATCAAATCTGCAAGCACAAAAGACCAGATTCAATACGGAGGTACCAGAAAAGCCTACAGTAAAATGAAAATCTGAAGGGAAGGTTAATCAGTAGTTTATAGGACTCAGCACAGGTCAGTGCTCTGAGGAACCATTTGAAGAGTAAAGCTTTCTCCAGTTTCTTTCAACTATTCATGCCCAAGAAGGCTCCTAGGAGAATAAAGATTTCAGAAGACTCCTTCAGACCAGCAAATGAGAACTGGAATACCAAAGACAAAAAGGTGATGCTTTGACCCAATCAATCAGATATGTATGTAATATGAGAAGATGATCCCAAATCAAAAGAGGTGAGCTAAGAGTAAGTTAAATTTGGCTCAACATGTCACAGCAGCAAGAAGTCACCAAAGGAGGCACAGCTGAGAGCGGCACTGGAGGTAAGAGAGTCAGGAAATTAATGGTATGGTAGAAGACTCTGTGCCTGAAATTCAGAGAACTACCAAGAACATCTTCTACGTTGACTTCCAAGACTATGGTTTACATTACGTATGCTTAGCAGATGCACCGAGCCGTACTTCGAGTTAGAAAAAATAATCCTGTGTGATACTGTATGAAGGCTGTACATCTTTTCAACCGGTTTTATCAGCTCAGATAGAGTCTGATAAGTGCTGTGGTAATGCTGCTCTTTCTTTTGTTGTTCATCTGACTGCAGCATGAAGTAGAAACACACATTGGAAGGTATTTGAGCTCACATGTTTTTGAGCTACAGATTGTTCTGAAGTGGTATGAAGTGAGCAAAATGTTAAGATGTCAGCAGTCTAACATTGTATTGCGTCTGGCTGAGATGGAGTTTATTTTCCCCATAGCAGCCCTCATAGTGCTCTGCTTTGTATTGGTAGCTAGAAAGGTGTTGATAACACTCCAGTGTTTTGGCTACAGCTGAGCAGTGCTCACACAGCATCAAGACTGTCTCACCAACATTTCCCCCTCACCAGTAGGCTGGGGGTGGGCAAGATCTTGGGAGGGGACATAGCCAGGACAGCTGACCCAAACTGACCAAAGGGATATTCCATACCATATGACGTCTGCCCAGCAATAAAAGTTAAGAGAAAGACAGAGGAGGGGAGGGACACATTTGTTATTTATGATGTTTGTCTTCTGGAGCAACTGCTATGTGCACTGAAGCCCTGCTTCCCAGGAAGTGGCTGGACATCACCGGCTGATAGGAAGTAGGGAATAAATCTTTTGTTTTCCTTTGCTTCTGCATGCGGCCTTTGCTTTTGCTGTATTAAACTGCCTTTATCTTGACCCACAATTTTTGTTTTCATCTTATTTTCACCCCCCTCCATGTCCTGCTGAGGAGGGGAGTGGTAGAGTGGCTTGGTGGCACCTGGCATCAAGCCAAGGTCAACCCACCACAAACATCAAGGAGCAAAGTGATTATATTCAATTATTGTTTGGCAGCGGTCAGCGTGAAGCAATGGCCAGACATCTTGGGAAAAATGCACCGTAAGGAGATTGAGGGGGGCGAAGAGAAAAAAGAAAAAAAAAAAATTGAAGTGATGGCACTGATTTACTTCACACAGAAAACAAGGACATGGAGGACTGGTGAATGCTTACAATTGAGCACCACTGTGGACAAAAGGATAAAAAAAAAGAAAAAGGATGTGATTGGAGGACTGAAGAACTGTGGAGACATTAAAGCAGGTGGCAATAAATTGAAAAGCATGATGGTTTTCTCCCAGTTTCAGTATGTGGGACAAAGATTGCTCTGAGAAAATCGCAAAGAAGTTGCAGCCGGTACGAATGGCCTAGAACAAATTGAAGCTGCCGTGGAAGAATAAGCAATCTCCCCAACAGCAGACTGCTCAGGTTGGATGTGTCCTCACACTAGTCCATGTGGCAGAGGCATGAAGGCCGGCATCAAAAGTTAAATACTAAATCACCAATGACAAGGAAGTTGTAGTTACTTAGTTATCTATCTTCCAACTGAAGGACTGCCAGGTTTGTAAGCATAATAGATGACAGCAGATGTAGAGAGAGGTCATGATGAGGTGGCATAATAGAATGGTATGGCATTGATCTAATGTGCAATTATTTTGAATGTAAATGTTAGTTGTTCATAATTCCTTTCCTTTCGGTGCCTTGGGTTGAGCTGTCTTCTCAAACTCATAGGTATTTAAAGGGGGAGGGAACACTATGATCATCCAGTCTGGTTTGTCTAGTGTAGGTTAGAGAATTCCTCTTTCCAGTGGAAGATGAGAACAAATATCCTTTGTTTTGTATGAAAAAAATGTGTAAGTGTACCTCCTGTTTTATTGGATGATATTAATGTTGGTGCTCATACCCTTTAAGGAAATTTCCTCACTAATGAAACAGTTCAGTGTTTTTGCTGAGCCTCTCTGCTAATACAAAGCAAGATGTATAGAGCAAGAGTAGAGGTTTGGTGTAAGAATCACATTTTCTAATACCAAAGCAAAGAATTTAACAACAGTGTACATAAAAGAACTGGCAGTTCTCCCCAGTAAAAATGCTAAATACTGTGTATATTAATCTGGGCTTATTTCTTTGGTTACAGACAGAGAATAAAGAGTAATCACTGAAGGTTAAAAGGCAAACTAGGAAGAAAGGACATTATCTTGCCTGTAGACGTTCCCAAATTTTCAAACTGTTTTAAAGTTACAGGATCTAATTAGTATCATTCATACTTCATATAATCCTTTATAGCTTCTTCAAAAGATGTCTCACTTGTAAGATTTCCATGCCTTTGAGAAACTTCTGGCTGTTCTGGGAAAGAGAAAGACTCCTGTTTATATGAAAAAGGGAATATAAAAAGCAGGGAAGAGTATCATGAACCAGCTTGAAGTATGATGATGATGATAAAATCAGAAACAAAGCTGAACTAATAAAGTGAAATAGGAAGGCAGTTGGAGAAGCAATCAAAAGCAAATGAATATTAGCTGTTTGTAGCTCTATGTACCGGGAGTCCCCCAGAATAAGAATTGTGATATGGCCTTTTATAAAATTCTACATTTTATCTATTATCTACCTGACCTATTCCAAAAGGCTTTTATTTCTTTTCTAAATGGTTTAAAGGCACTATTTTCAAACATAGGCAAATATGCAAGCATATACAGTTCTGGTGACTTATGAAATTAACATCATTCTTTTACTGCAGTGCTGTTTCAGAACACTTCCTACTACTCTGCCTCTGTAAAATCATTTTGCTTTATCTCATTAGACTGGAGAGCAGTCTGCTTTCATTTAGTTCAATGGCTGATGCTGATAGCATCATGTTTGAAAATATAGTGCTAAGGAGAAAGCCTTTATTATGTGTACGGTTGTGCATAAAGGAATACTTTTTATGATATCTCTGATTCTGGGAAGAAGCATGACTACAACAACAAGAATTCTAAATGCAGAATAAAATAGTTTATTATGTCCAAACATTAAGTTTCCTAGAGCTTTTTAACTTGAGCATCTATCTCCCTGTTTAAAATGGCATCTTAAGAGAATTCAGAATTGCTCCAGGCTTCCCAGCCTGCATAGGGAGATCCAGTTCTTCATAAAGAAATCTGTTAGATGATCTGCAACATATTCAGCAGATAAAGATAAAGTGTTTGCTCTCATCATTGATCTTCCTGACTGGCAGATGATGTGTAAACAGGGTGATTCTAGTCTGATGGCTTATTATATATTTACACGAGGATGATCAAGAAGAAAGTTCCCTCTAATTAGATGGTGGGACCCTGGGGGGTCTCCTGCACACTTGATTTCCCCCAGAGCAAGTAATTTAAATCCTATGAATCCTTGAAGCTCAATAAGCCAGTTGGGCTTTGACAAGTGTCTCAGTGTCCCACAGAGGCTAAAGCAAATGCAGGTTGAATGTATTTTTTCCCAAAATGTGAGGGCTGTGCAGCTTTGTATCTACATTTCTAATTTCTTTTTCTAAATTTAAGGACCCATAGATAAGACGTGCATAGTAAATAGCTAAAGTGAGGTAAATTCAGTGAAAAGCAGCACTTTGATAGCAATTATAATAACTTCTTCACATGTTTTTTTAACATGCATTCAAATAGCTGCATACAAAGAAGTTAGGCATTCAAGATCTCTGGGCCACAGTATTTTCTCATTCATACCTTTGTAAATCATGGTATCAGTTCTACCATTGTAAACTTACAGGAGTTACGCAGGACTTATGACAATATAATAGCTGTCCCATTATTATTAACATTAAAGGATACAATTTTTTTTTTCCCCAACAGACAGAACATATTCAGTAAAATCAATAACTCAGTTCTGAGGAGCTAATAATTGAAAGACAGAAATAGTAACTCTCCAGCATACACAGTGCTATGTGGATATACACTTTAGAAAGCGTTTCAGAAGTTGCTCAGCACATGCGATAGAAAGGTGAACAGCAGGTTGTACAATCTCTACTGCTGAAGATCTCTAAGAATAGATCAGATAAATGTGTCTCAGTATCAACACAGGTGACGTTAGGACAGGAAAATGAAGTAGATTGCCTCTTGCTATCTTTTCTAACCCTATTTTTCCATGCTATGTTATTAAGCATTACATCACTCATAGATCTTCAGTATAAAGGGGAGAGAAAATGCGTAAAGAATTGTATGTGAACACAGACAGAGCTCCAGACTGTTAGATTTGAGTCCCTGTGGTTGGAACAGCACATGGACTATTAGTGCCATTCATCTTAAGGACACGTCACCACTCAAACATGGTCACAGTTTCCTTTAAATTACTACAGCACTGTCTATCCAAGAGCTTAGTTATTAGCCTATAGCTCCCTAAAATACCATCCCCTTAGAATCTCAAAGAATGTCTTGATTTGGAAATAATCCCAAATAGCATGAGGGATGGAAATGCCTGGAGGTGGTAAGGATAGAGAGATAGAATGAAATGGGTAATTAAAAATTGGAGAGTCTAAATTTACTTCTTTCAATGATACTGGGACAAATAATCAATGAATATTTTAGTAAGAAGAAATGCAAATGAAGCCAAAGTTTGTATGAGTTTGTTTCTCAAAGTTGATCTGTTATGCAGATTCTCCAGTGTCAGTGAGGGGTAAACTCGTATTGCAACCTTTCCATAAAAGGGGGTGCTTCTAGGTCTTACTTCTCTACTCATTTGTCTGTTTTCATTAAACTTGAAGGGATTTAGTTATCATTCAGATAATTAATTTGAATTTGGCGTGAATCTGTAGAATGTAACAGGCAGACACACCCACAGGCTGATCATATGATTGCTCCCTGATGAATTGGGTATGAAAATAAAGGAAAAATTAGGAATTCTAGAGTGTATGGCTATATTATTAAATGAAACATGCCAATGGCAGTTTCCTGAGATAAACTGACACATAATGGCCCATGTCCATGCTAATAAACTATCCAAAAGAAGGTGCTCATAGGTAAGATATATCCGCAAGCAGAGTGCTTGCAAGTGTGTGGCAATTCCCTAAACATGTCTAGCATTGTTTGGGACAGTGTAGGCCAAAACATATGCAGGAACTATTTTAACAACCTAGGTGACTGAGTTCCTGTGTATAAAAATAACCTTGTCATAATTTAATTTGTTAGTATAGACATAGGCAGTGTTTCCCCAAGACACATGATAGATGCCAGTGATGCCTTCTCTGTGAAACTGCATAATGTAATCTGTGATTGTCAGCATCTTCTCCAATTCACTTTGATGATGTTCTGCATTAGAAACTTCTCCTTATATATAAGCAAACATTATTTCAGCTGAAATTTGTCTCGTTCACTGGGATTGCCAGGGCATGGAATTTGTCTTTGATAGGTGCCAGATTTTGGCTCTTGATATATGTGTTGGCTTCTGTGATGTTTAAGCCATAAGGAATTTTGGAATTTTGATTGAACCCAGCCTTTGGAGATCAGGAACTATTCCACTTATTTTATAAAATGATGGCACTTGTTTGTGTAGCAAAACTTTAACTATCATTGTGCTGGCTTTTGGTGTTTGGTTTTGTTATTCTTTAGGGTTTGGTTTGTCAACATGATGATCCTGACACAACAAGGGTGCCACCATTTTTAAAAAAAGAATATAAAATAAGTCTTAGAGAAGTTGATGTGTAGGACTAAGAAAATCAAGGAAAACTGAGCTCAAAGTTGCCTAAGCAAAAATGAGAGGGAATAAATAGGACAGCTTTATCAGCATTTGTACCAATTTATAGAAACCACGAATATTTCCTTAAAAGACAGACTGGATAGAAAGGATTTTTATTTTTTTAACATGAGCAAGCAACGATTGTCACATTGCCTTTTCATTAGCTTTCTCTAAAAACATTTGTGAATGGTAGTAATCGCCTGAAACCATTTCAGAAGCTCTTGATAGAAATATTTTGGCTCTAGTTTAGATATAGAGAGTAATAACTTGAAACACAGTGGGCCATGTTCCCAGCTGGTAGAAATTACCACTGCTCCAATGACTTCCACAAGCACAGTTTACACAAGGTGTTATTAGTCCAGCAGCACTAGGGTTCTTAAAAAATTGTTAAGATTCATTAACGTTGCTTTAGGATTAGTATATGAGTTTGACACGCTTATTTTCTTAATTATGGTGAAATCCTATGCTTTATCCTTTCTCTAATAGAAAAAGGAGGGAAAATAACCTTAATTATAAAGGAACATAATCACATACTGTATACTGTCCTTGATATGTAAAGTCACTTTTCATTGCTCAAAAATGTATTAGAGAATAATTTTTCTTCCTAATAACTAGAGAGAAACCAAATTCAATGGGAACCTATAGGAGCTATTTCCCTGAGACTACCTAACATTGATGACTTTTTTTTTTTAACATTTTATCTTTCCCAAAGGAAACAGGCTGGATGACATCTGGACCACTTATTTTATGCAGTCATGCATTTCACAGCCCAGTCTTAGGCTTTTCATTAAAACAGCCTGTATCTCTGTAAAATGATGAAAAGTCAGAGTTGAGGACTGGTTAGTGGAAGCTTTGAGAAGCAGTAAAGATGAACCGTGGAGATATCTGGGCATGGCTCTGTAAATGGCTGTTTCTCTGTACATAGACTTTCTGACATGCAAGGGGCCCGTAGGAACGGTGACACGTCACATAGCAGGGTCCATGCATTCTCTGAAATGTGCTGTTGTTATCTGCTGCCTTGTTGGAGAGCGTAGAGGGATCCAGGGCCACTGAAGACAGATTTCACAAAACATTTAGGGACTGCTTCCTCCCTTTTCCCTTCTGGTACTCTTCATAAGTGGGACCTGTTTTAAAAAAAGGTAGCAGAGGATATGACAGTGTAGTGATGACTTTCGTATGTTACTTTGAAAAGTGCTGCTCTGAAGAGCTTGTGTCACTCTCGAATGCTTTGGGTGAAGCCTTAGCTCTTCTGGAGCTAGCAGAGTTTCCCTGCAGGTGTCAGTGGAGTCAGGATTTCATTCTCTGGTTTATGTATCATCGATATTGTGCAATGCTATTGCCTTAAAACTTTTCTGATATTTTATAGTATGAAATGTGTGGATATGCATGTATTGTCCAAAGTATCAAAACAAGACACCAATGGCCTCTTTTAGTTTGATATGAACTTACATAAATGCTTTGTTACGCTTTGTTTTGTTTCTATTAAGGAATCATCACGTAATTAAATGAAATTTTTAAAATTTGTCTGCATTGGATTCTAGCTAAGCTACACAAGACTCTGGATTTTCTCTGAGTCTTGGTAATGCAAATGATATATGAAATGCATTTGTCTTTGTACTGAAATATTCTAAAGCTTAATCAATGGTAGGTCTCTCCTTACAACAGCCCTGTCCCTTGAGATAGGATACATAAGAAGCTTTGTAAATGATATTTCATTTGACTAGGACAGGACATTCATCCTCCTGAATTATATTCTGGTGGATAGAAGATGATGAATTAAATAGAATATATGCATACTTGCTAAATCTGTTATTAATGCACAGCTGGGATAGTCCATCATCTCTACTTTTTACAGGAGATAAAAATGGGCGGAGACCCCCACAGCCTATTTCTGACTTGCAAAGACAACTCAATAAGATTTTCTGCCTTTTCTCCCTTCTGAACCTGTTAACGAGATAATACTATTCCTTTCATTAATATGTAATACACAGTAGAAACATTATCTATGTAATACATTTCACCTGTTTGTTGAACGAGATTAGCACATACATGCACAAATGTGTTTCTATATGAAATTCAATATATTATGCTGGTTTTAGGTAAAGAGTATTTCCAGGTGATGTACAATTCCTACCCAGAGTGGCTAGAGCTAGTTGTAACAAAAGATAACAGCTTTGTTAAACACTGCTTGGAAAGCCAGGCAGCCTGATAAGTTCTGTAAGACAGTTATAGAATTATTAAGTGTCTTAGTCTGGACTGGGGCAAACCATCCTTACAGTCATAAGCCTATATTTTTAAGTTTTAAAAGTGTGTTTATGTGATTTAAGGCTCATCCTGCCACACAAAGGAGCACAGAGGCATAGTGACAAGTAGGGGATCCCCAATAACCCCATCAGAGACGCAAACCCCAGCTTCTGTTAAAGTTGTCCCAGGAGAGCTTCTGCCCCAGTACCCAGGTGTCACACTAGGAGGAATCACAGGCAGGAAAGGTGAAGGTGTTTTGGGGAGGAACAAGCATGGGACAAAGGGATAAAAGGATAAAAGGGGCTGATCACATGAAAACAGGTGGCTGGGCAGTATCTTAGTCTGACTATGATCTATGCCTGACCAATGTAGCCTGTCCTGTTTTCTTATTAAATGCCATTTCTAGCTGTTTTCCTGGGTAAGGGACTCTATCTGTGTGCATGTGTGTGTATGGATGTATGAGTGCTGGCAACTAGCATGGGACCAGGGCTCAGAAGGCCTGTGAGTCAGTGGTGCCAGTGGCTGGAGAGACCAGAGTGTGTGCATATTGTGTGGGTATGTGTGTCAGTGCATGATCGCTAGCCAGTATCAAGCTGGGATACTCAGTGATTAGGTTAAGTGGCTTAGGAGCCAGTTATTAGAGTAGCCATAAATTTGGGCTGAATAGCAGGGAGACCGATGTGGTCTGAGAGTCAGCTGCTGGAGGGAACAACTGCTAGACAGGCTGAGTGCCTAGGGACAGTTACTGTCCTAAGTAGGTAGGACACATATACATACATAATGTGGGTACTCCAACATTACATATGTATATGTTTCTCACGAATAGGCCTTCATCCTGAATTGCCATAGAGCTGGACGAGATTAGTCCAGTTGTGCCATCTGTGTTTGTATGAGTGTTTTTGTCTGTCTTAATTTGTGTGGCCAGCTGTGTATATGTGTGTATATTGGGTACAGCGTGACTGTGCCTGTTGGATTTGTGCTCAGTCTCACTAGTGACTGGGCCTGGGGACATGGAGCTGCAGCAGCCTTACCTCTTTCTGCCTACTGGATTCAGAAACCCCTCAAAAAATAGCTTGATGTTAGCTGGATGTGTCACTTAAATGTATTTGACATCCATAATGCATTGAGTGACCAACTGGCTGATGGGTCAGGCTCAGAAAGTTACAGTAAATGGTGTTATACCAGGCTGACGGCCAGTCACCAGTGGGGTTCCCCAGGGCTCAATTTTAGGGCCAGTGCTCTTGAATGTTTTTATAAATGATCTGGATGCAGGAATCAAATATACATTAAGTAAGTTTGCTGATGACAGTAAACTAGGAGGAGCTGTGGACTCCCTCGAGGGTAGAGAGGCCTTATAGAGAGATCTGGATAGATTAGAGAGCTGGGCAATCACCAACTGTATGAAATTTAACAAGAGCAAGTGTTGGATTCTCCACGTGAGATGGGGTAATCCTAGTTACACGTACAAACTGGGGGACAAGAGACTGGAGAGCAGCCCCAAAGAAAGAGATCTGGGAGGTTGGGTTGATGGCAAGTTGAATATGAGTCAACAGTGTACCCTGGCAGCAAAAGGGCCAACTGTAGCCTGGGGTGCATCAAGCACAGCATAGCTAGCCGGTCGAGGGAGGTGATTGTCCCACTCTACACTGCACTGGTGCAGCCCCACCTCGAGTACTCTGTGCAGTTTTGGGTGCCTCAGTATAAGACGGACATTGAGATACGAGAGTGCGTTCAGAGAAGGGTGACCAAGATGGTGAAATGCCTCGACTACAAGACTTATGAGGAGCGGCTGAGGTCACTTGGTTTGTTCAGCTTGGAGAAGAGAAGGTTGAGGGGTGACCTCATCACAGTCTACAGCTTCCTCAAGGAAGGCAGTGGAGGGGGAGGTGCTGATCTCCTCTGTCTGGTGACCAGTGACAGGACATGAGGCAATGGAATGAAGCTGCATCAGGGGAAGTTCAGATTGGAGCCTTAGGAATCAGCTCTGCACTGAGATGGTGGTCAGTCACTGGAACAGGCTCCCCAGCGAAGTGGTCACGGCACCAATCCTGTCAGAGTTCAAGGAGTGTCTGGATGTTGCTCCTAGTCGTATGGTTTAGTTTTAGGTAGTCCTGTGAGGCATAGAGAGTTGGACTCGATGATCCTTATGGGTCCCTTCCAACTTCCATGATTCTGTGATTCTATGAGTCTAATAAACAAACACACAAAGGTTAAAGAATCATTTCAAACCTCACAGTTGATGCTTTTATTAGGCACTCAATACTTTTTCTCCCTTCATCTTCTCCACCTTCATTGTACCTTTCCCACAAGATCTCCTAACAACAATCCACAACAGAGCATGAGTGGAGCTCTGTGAAGAAGACTAGAGAAGAGCAAGGAAAAGCTAAAGTTCATCAGAAATGTTCAGCTACAGGATGGACTGCATGACATACTGCAGACAAATGGGAGCTCACTGGGCTGGCATTTATCAGGGGGTAAGAGGTATGTAGTTGCATAGCACAACAGCCTACCTCTCAGAGAAATTACAGTTTTTATTTTTGCTTTCTATTAAAGAGAAATAATCTGATATCCTCACAGATCATGGAAATAAGAACCACCTGCACACAAATACGGTGAAGGAAACATTTCATTTCAACTGATTTGCATGTCAGTAGATGAGGTAAACCAGCCTTGTGTCAGGATACTAGAACAGGATATAGGCAACCTCAGCTCAGTTCCATGTTCCTGTAGGAACTTCTCACAAGATTGCGGGTATGCTCCCCATGAAGTGATTTTAATCTTTCTTCTGGCTCTCAGAAATTTATATTTCAAACTTTTGGGGAAAGGGCATCTTTCTCAGTGGTCTTTTTCTGCTTGAGCAAAGACATAATTTCATATTAGCAGCTGGCTAATGAATTGGCAAAGTAATCTTGACATGGTGTTGATATTCATTACCATCTAAAGCAATGCCTATGCTAGGGCTAATTTGTGATTGCAGATTATAGCTATTCTCTATTTCAGAAATGCTGTGCTTTGCACTGGTCTAAATAATCTTCTTCCTTACCTTCCTCAAGCATCTCTATGACCAGTCATGCTACAGTTTTGCCAGTGTACTTACTGTGTCCACACATGAGGAGCATCTGCTCACCCAGACATGTTGAACAGGGATCATCTTTCTGCCTACTCCTGATTGCTGAAACAGGGCTGGCAGGAGGCTGTAGACCTGGCCTGAATCTCTTCAGCCATCTGGTGCTTGCTGGCTTTGTAATCCTGGATCACGCCAAGATTTATAACAAAAGAATTGGCTTTACAGATAAAAACAATTGACAATAGTGGCTTTTTGCACAGGAATGCAAAAATCAGAGCGCATAGTTTCTTTTTGCTGACAGCTTCCTCCAGTCCCATCTGGCATTCTGTGTGCTCTGATTGAACCCATATACCATTAGAGGCAGTGACACATGCTAACAGTTGCTATAGCTTGTGATACAAATACAACTAGCAAAATCTTTCCTGAATAGTAACTTTGTTCCGCTTGAATGTCTTCTATTTATCTGCCTGAATCTGAAAGTTTCTTCCCCTTCTGTGTTTTAAATACTGAATCTTTATTTCTTTTTTTAATGACTGCATGATGAGTTTAATTACAGCAGACAGTTAAGCAGGAGTTTCAGTAGGATTTCAATTTGTAGAATTTTTAAGTGAGTTACTGGGGACCTTGTTTCATTGTATCATGGAAGGTTCTGTTTCCAGGAACTACACAATTAAAGTGATTCTCCTTCAAGGTGAAAAAAACCTCATCTTCTGTTTTCTTTTTTTTGTCCATTCAGATAACAGTTTTACAGATGTTTAACAAAAATTCTGATATCTTCATATATATTTCTTCAGCTTAATCATTACTGAGTACATGACCTGGATAACAGATCAGTTTAATTTCCACAATATTTATTCAATCCTAGGTAAAAAGCCAAATGTAATACAAATTCTTTGCAGGATAATATATTACCCTGCAAACTTCCTGATACCAGTGAAAAAGGATTTTTATATTTCTACTTATATGCCACTTCCTGATGAGCCACAGATACACTGAAGATCATGACGTGTGACTCCTACTTAGGATTACCCCATTTGTTTCATATGAGAAACGGCTGAAATTGCCTGACCTATTTTTATTAACGTTCTTTCTCACTTAACTGTAAGCAACTTTTATCCTTTTCTTTTTTTTCCTTCCCCTTCCTATTCCTCCACATCTAGCTATCGATTTACAACTGCTGCAGGGCAACCATTTCTCAGAATATATAACAATGGATGTTGTTTAATCAAAAAGCAAATAATAAAGGGAACAAAGGCTTAAAAATCAAGCTTTCATGATAAAAGACAGGTGAAATAATCCATCCTGGCACATTATAAAATGTAGGTGTTCTACACTGTGGACATTCAATCAACATTACACCATTTCTCTTGTAGAGAGGACGGCTTCTCCGGCAGTCGTGATGGACCTGGCAGACCTGTTTTCACCTTCCATTCTGTGACTGCTGGGAAGTCATTTGTCCATTCTGTTCCTTTGCTCTCTATGAGTGTTTTTGAGGTTTTGTGGTTGTTGGGGTTTTTTTTGTTGTTGTTGTTTTTTGGGATTTTTTTTAAATGAAGAGGGAGCAAGTTGGAAAGCTATGCCTTTGTCCCACAGTGACAGATTTTGCTGTTACTCTGCACTGTACTGAACATAATCATGGCAGAGAGGATACTACTTTTCTCTGGCCCCTGACATTTTATTTCTTCAGCTATGATGGACTTGATACCTACAAACCCTGTGTTTTCCAAAAGCCTTTAAAGACAGGTAATTACAGTAACTTAGAAAACTTAGTCAAATCAAAACATTCTTTACTCAGCTAAAGCAAGATACCACAGGGAAAAAAGGATTAAGACAAGAAATGGGTCTCTCTCACACTGCAATCTTTCCTGTCAGTCTTCTGTAAATGCACCTGTGCTCAATTATGTTTGTTTCTGGGTTGGAGAAGAGACTTCACTTCATACAGTTGCTTTAACGTGGCCTCTGTGTGTATCTCTCAGTGCTTCAGAAAAGGAGAGTAAATTTTGAAGTTTTGTAGGAGACATTTTAAAAGAATGAATATAGTGAAGTGATTGTGTTAATATTGGTTTGTAGGGGTTGTAAGTACATATTCATTACCAATGCAAGAGAAACATATCAACCTTTACTTCTGGAGGTGACATCTCAGGTGAATTTAATAACTTCAGTAGGGTCTTTACTGCAGGTAAAGAACTGTAAGAGCATCAGGATGACAAAAGTAAGTCATGTTGATATGTTATAAGGTATGTGATGGGACAACAATATATAAAGTGAGGCTTTACGACTATGCCTACTTTAAGCTCTACATTTGTATTTGCATTTCATACAATTGTATATTGCTCAGAATCAATCATTCCCAATTTAAGGGTATAACTGCCCAGAACAGAAGGATATCCAACACAGATTGTTGGTATTTCTTGCCAAACTTGCAACAGTTTTGAACATAAGTTGTAAAAGTTCAAGTGCTAGAAGAAGTGTTAGTGTGATGTTCACTACTAATGCTCCAGGATACACAGGATGAATCATCTTACTCTGACTGAAAGCACTACAGTGATAACATTATCCCTCAGTAAAGTAAGAACATGTTTTAACTTATTGTCACTTGACTAAGCTGGTATCATAGGCTTTCTCCTCTGCATTTGTTAGAGGAAAGTTATTTGATTTTTTTTTCCACAGCTAACTTGTATGGAGAAATGTATATGTAGCGTGTCCTTCATGTTCATAGTGTCCTTCAGACACAATGAATAGTTTTGTTCAGCTCTCAAGATACATGCAATAATACTGCCTGTGAATGTGAAGAGGTGAAAATGCATAAACTTCACTGATTTCTATCCTTACCTTATGAAAGTGTGGCGTCTAAAATCCATTGCCTATTTTTATATATAGAGAGAGAAAGTGTGTGTATTAATGTATGTTGCAAACATATACCATATTTCTATAGTGAAAGACATAGTCAAATCTTTTTTTTGCATGTTATCCTTTCTGTTGGCTGTATTATTAGTAACATAGATTACAATTTGCTCCTTAGACATCCATAAATGAGGGAGACTTGGGAAGTACAGGAATACCTGAGTGTGCCCCAAGAAGAAAAACAGCCATTGAGGTTCATTCATTTAATAATATTTTCTATTGTATATGGTAAACTGAGGAGTTGTTAGTGATTTTTTAAAAAATCTTTGACAACTTGCTATAGCCCTATCAGGTCTTAACAGACATTGGATCTTAAAATAAGCTCAAGTAAAACTAGTATTCTGCTGTGCTTAAAACAGCAGTGTTTCTATCAGTTTTTACCAGATGGTGGTTACTTCAAGGGGAAGAAAAGAAACCATGGTATATAATCTTTTTTATCTACTACACTCTACAAAATAAGTTGGCAGCGGCTGAAACATGAAAACCTGTTCTTTTCAATTCCGTTGCAGCATGTGTTATTTCAAAGGTGAAATACCATACCAAGTGTGAGAAACAAGTTACTAGGGTTAGGGAAAAATGACCATACAGGAATGTCCTTTGACTGGAAAACCATAAGTTACGCTGCAGAGGATCCAGGATATTAAGAATGGTAGTTGAGAGAGGGCAGCTGAAATGTAGGGTATGTATCACTTGATAGATAGCATTTCCAACAGTACAGTTCATGTATGTGATCTTAAATTCTGATGGTTTCCACACAAAGTTTCATTTAGGGTTTTGCTTATTAATGAAGGAGTAGTAGACGGCTGAATGCACAGCACTGATAAAGCCAAATAAAACCAAATGGTACTTTGGGGTGCCACAGAGTTGGTGATCACGTTCACGTAGAAAACCCTGTTGCACATTAAAAACTTATCTTTCCAAGCAATCCAATTCGAACTAATAGTAATATTTAGAACCAAAATGCTCACACCATTTAAAACCTGCGAGCTAAATCCTCTGCTTTGGCAAAGATGAACTCAAGCACTCTAGCACAGATAGTGAAGAAGCTAGAAAATGTCACCCTTGTGAAATACTTAACTGTTTCAGACAACTAATACAAGCTAAGGCATCATAAGACACATTTGAACCTGGACTTTTTTCCTGAGATAGCACTCATAGGTGCAGAAAACTGGATAGCATAGAAGTACTTGAGGCATACGTATATAATCAAAGAATTTGCTAATAGGGGATTTCAGTAAATTCTCCAGCACTTAGGTTAGGAAGAATGAGAATGATGGTCTGAGGATATTTTTTACTTTCTGGGGTTGATAATTCAGACATGTAAAGTGATTTGGATTAAAATAAAAATGGTGTCAAATGTTTGTGCTTAATTACCCCACATAACAGAATGGACTCAAAGGTGACTGTGTGTCTTTAGCAAGGTTATAAATAGTCTTACATGAGACACCTAAAGGTCTTTGAATATAGACAAATTAAAAGTAAAACTACTAGTGATTGTAATGATTGTCTGTGTTAGGATAAAAAATAACCACATAGCAATACTGTCACAGTCACAACAATATGATATTTCAAAAACTGTCAAAAGAAATGCAAACACAAAGATTTCAAAAAATCATTATGTTTTGGCAAAACCTTGAAGTGGTATATTTCTTATGATTTTGTGTGAGGCAATCTCATTGTTTCTTAGCCTGTATTTTGTTGAGAACTTCATGAAAAAATTACTATATTTTTACATTGAATCAAAATTTCAATATCTAAGGGGGTTTTGTTGTTTTGGGTTTTTTTTGGTGAGTTGTGTTTTGTTTTTCCCCACTTGGTACTTTAAATACTACATTTATGAGAGCCTGAACTTTAATTTTAAAAACATATAGGAATAATTTTCCAACTCTAAGTTGTAAAAAGAAATTTCTGGAAAAATATAAGCAGGAGGCACTCTAGACTAAAGGCAGTACAAGTACAGCAATACCCCTTTATTTTTATCTAGCCTATTATATCATGTTTTCTGCCTTATGGTTCAGAATACTGCAAATTAAAATTGAAAAGTTAATAATGTTTTGAATGCAGGAGAAAACAGGAGTGAATGCATCTCTAAAATACCTTCTATTTTATGTAACTTTACTTTTCAAGAACATAATTTGTGGTATAGTGGAAAGAGACAGAGAATGAGCTAATCGTTCCTAATTCAGAACCTGTACCTTTGTCACTGTCTTCAGCTGTAGGATCACTGAATTCACATCTTGAAAGGTAAGTTTGATGCACACAGCAGATCTCAGCTGCAGAATGATCACACCTACACAGAAGCCAGCCTAATGTCTGCTTTTCATATTGTATGAAAGTTATATATGCATATAAGATATGATATCATATATTTAACATGTATTCACCTAATTATCTGCATCTGGCACAACTGGGATTCATTCCAGGACAAGGAAATGAAGCAGAATGGCACTGCTGGATGATCCATCCATTGAGAAGAAAAAGGCAAACATCCTGTTCTTGTTTCCTCACCCTCTTTATAGCGTTTGATCTGACTCATTAGCAGATCCTACCACCTCCCTTTAAAGGAAAAGTGTATTAGAAATGGTTTCAGTCCCCCCATAAAGGTCCATCCTCTGTGTTGTAATAGGATTCTGTATATCCTATTACTAGGCAAGGATCAAATATTGATATATTTTTAAAATTTACATGTAACCTTTGGGAGACCTGGGGATGTGCCATGTAAGCCTGCCTGCCTACTGTGATGTGTAACCACATGATTTACTTCAAGGTTGACCCAGTGTTTGCATGAGATCTGCTCATGAATAAAAGAAATCTGTGCAAGGTAAGATAGAAGGAGAGGACAGAGCTCTAAAAAGTGACTGCTACCGTGTAGTCTTTTTGGAATTGAAGTTATGGCCTTGCCTTTATCATCACCAAAACTATACATCTGGGGCTCAGGACAGTCAAAAACACTGTCTCCAGGCCAGAGGTCATGATCAGCATGACCTTTTATTCAAGGAGGAAAAACTTATCTTATGAAGGAGATGAAACTTATCAATAGCCAAATTTTCCTAGGAGCTAAAGGTTGTTACATATTTAACACTTTCTACTCAGATGAGAGGTATGGCTGTGGTTTTTTTCTAACTTTACCCTTCTAGGTAAACAAATGGGTAGCTACTTATGAACTTGAAACAAAACACTGTATTGCAAAAAAACAAAAGCTGCAAATAAAAAAACCTGAAATGTTTACCAAGTAACTACTTCAGTAAAGAAAGTACACACTTTTCTTTGCCTGGGGAGATGATTAACACATGAAATGTAACCCTTAGCATATGCCTGCAAGAAACACAGTCACTGTGGATAGTAGGTAAAAGCCTAGCCAGAAAAGAATAAGATAGAGGGCTTGAAATTTGCCTTATATGTTTAAATGCAATATTTTTGATTTAGTTGTGCTTTTTAAGAAACAAGTTAGCTTTCAATAAGCATATAATTTAATTTAATAACATGCAGTCAGAGAGGATTGTTATGACATTTCCAGCAAAAAACTGCTACATAACAGGTTTTTAAGGCCAAAAGAGTTCTTTAGCTAATCTGGCCTGACCTCCTCAGTATCATAGGCCATGAAAATTGTTATCATTTTATGTTAGGGCAAAAGTATGGTCAGTTCAAAAGACAATAAAAAGTTCTACATTAATGAACTATGAAGAAGGTCAGTCACTTAAATTGGAGAAGAATGGCTGTAAACATTAAAAATTAAAAAATGAATATCCTGTCTAAAAATAAGAAGACTGAATATAGGCTAAGTCAGCTTCTATTCACAGTGACATATGTCCCGATTTTAGACACCTTCAAGGACGATAAATTTCAAGTTCACTTATTTCTTCAGCCTTCTTATACATCCCATAAATTTATTCCATAAGGCTCTGAAATCTGCAAGTTTGTCTTACACTTTTTGCATTTAGTGCTCATGTTGTATGCAGCAACATTAATCTTACATTAACAGTAATGTTCAAACTAAGGAATGGTAGTTTATGTCTATAAAATAAAAAGTTTGAGCATTAAGTAGAATAATTGTTACATATGTTACATATGGAATCTCTTTAACATGGCCTGTATAAAGTCATAATAAAGTTTAATTTTTTACTTCATCTTCTGTCCTCAATTTTTTTACATTAGTAATAATTGACTTTCCCTTATTGAACGATATTAGTATAACTGGTTTACAGAGAAATATCAATCTAACTGCTTCAGTTTGTAACTTCCTCAGTGACCTATTAAATGGGCAATGTTCCATCTGAACTGTTGAAGTGGCTAGAGAATAAGAAAAAATGTCTTTTAAATATAAAATGGCTTTGACATCTGTTAAGGGAACTATAGCATGTATGTAGACACTCAGATAGTCACCAAAATCCATGTGAATGAACTCACATTTTCTTATAGATAAATCATGGATGATCTGATAGCTCAGAACATCTGTATATGTAGGCTGTAGAGTCAGTAACATCAGCTCAATGTTCAAAGAAGAGTAAACTAGTTCCTCCCTTTCCCCCTCAAAAAAAAAAAAAGTATCACAGACAAGCTATCAAAATCATGAATCTTGAAATAATTCCTGCTGAATTTTGTCTTTTGTTCAGAAGCTTTATATTCAGTATATTATCATTGTTAAACTGAGAATATTGTGAAAATTGCTGAATCAGGACAAAAATTCTGTTATGAACAATTCCTGATAGTGATATTCCCAGTACTGGTATTTTTCCGAACTATTTGTTAGTGCATAGCTTACTTTTCCTGCAGCAGCTTATCCCCCTCTCACTCTCAGTTAGGAAATACATGGCCTCACAGGCCAGAGGGCTTTTATCATAGTTGATACAATATGAACAAGCATGAACAAAGCCACTTTCAGTTTAATCACTGTAAGTTTGTATTTTAGCTCCCAAGGGAAAAAACTGAGTGCAAAGCATAAAAACAGCCTCCCTAAGTTTCATGGTTCTTGGAGGTTGTCTGTTGTTGAAATGGTATGCGGATATAAAACGATGAAGCACATCTTTTTGTATTCATCAGAAAAAGTTACATCCCATATTGGTCACTGTTGTCAGAGCTCTGTGGTAGATATGTTCAAAGTGCCTTGCTGCTGAGATTGTGATTAATGGCAGTTATCAACGTGGACTCTCAAAGTGACATAAAACTGATGGTAATCAGAGTGTTTATCTAACCATTGATGTATGACACATAAAAAATGGGGAAAATGTTAATGCATGCTGAGCATCATTAGTAGATTAAACTTTAAAAAGCATTTGTGGTATATTATATTTTGTGATGGGTTAATTATAGTGCTTTAAGCTCCTTTAGCAAGTCATTTGAATATTTTACCCCCATGTAAATGAGTGGCATTTCATAGCTTAAGCTATTACTATGTCAGAGGTTGAAAGGATACAGAGTGAAGGAAAAAAAGACAGAGCTGCTGACCATGGGAAACACTGAGGATACAGTCACAGAACTTCTCTTTCTTCACCTCCACCTCTCTCACTTATCTTACTGCAGTCGCAAACCTAGAAGCATTTATTCATGGTCCATTTTCACTTCTACTCAGGTGTCAGCTTGATTTCCCTCATGCTTGCAGGCAAATCTATCTGATTTCAATTTTAATCAAGGATAAGAAAGAATTACAAATAAAATAGATGGCTTAGCAAGCAAGGCAAAGGGATTTTTTTTCCTATTGATTTGTAAGATTAATTAAGGCTTTGTAAAATAAAATGGGGCCCAACATAAGTACAACAAAAATATAATCTGTAACTTTTTGAGTAACTGATTGGAAGATGAATCCACAAAACCGGATAAATAATTCTCTGCAAAGTCTATCATCATTCAACTAAAATGATCAAATACGCTAAACAGCAGATGTGCTCTTGCTTTCCTCTGTTGAAGTAACAAAATTTGCATTCATTTTGCTGGAAACAGAAATGCCACAAGCTTCACAGCCAAAAATGTGGTTAGTATAACCAAAGGCCAGCAAAATAGTTAACTCCTAATTCAAGACAGAAATTGAAGCACAACAAAAGCATCAGCTAGTACAACTGATAGCCCAGGAAGCAGGCCAAATGTCTCTGTCCTTGAATATATACAAAAAGAAATCTGTACGCGATATATGTATAAAGATAAAATTCCTGTATATTCAATTGCAGGATTCTGATCCAAGGCCATTTTGCCAGGAAACAATTTTCAGAATAAATTGAGATTTCCATATCTGAGGGATCAGTCATTGCTGCCATGGAAACAAAAAGAATAAATTCTGTGCAAGCTTTTAAAATGCATGTTGGTGACAGCAGGGATAAAGGAAAAGCTAGAACAAACCAAAGTATTAAGTACAAAGGACTAGAGTATTATATGCAAAATGTCATTGAGCCCCTGCTCTTCTCACTTATTCCTCAATTTAGTAAGGCTTAATGAGTAAATTATTAGAATATTTCTGAATTTAAACACAACAAATACAATGCCCCAGCTGCTTTGCTTCATACATTTGGTGTTTCACAGGACCGCACACCAATGCTGAATAAGGGTTAAATTTTTCAGAGATGTATGACATGACACAAACAACAGTGGTAACAGCTAACATTGTTAGTAACACTTTTAACACTGTTAGCTGTTAGGCAGCTGACTATACTATGTACTCACGAACTCCTGTCCTTAAGCAATAATTTTTCCTTTGTTTTTCAGCAAAGCTGTCTCTGGAGCAGGCTGGTCCCATGCTGCCAGTTGCAGGATGCCTTTACAGATTTCCCCTCTAGCAGCAGTCAGTCTCTTCCCATTTAAGAGCAGCAGTTCTCCTTTTTTTCCGCACCACCAAGCATCCTTTCTCAATGTCACCTGCTTTCCTTCTCCCTTCTTTAAATGGCAGGCCAAAGGGAGGACCTGTTACCTGTTGTAACCATTAGCAGCAGACCTTGACTGCTCAGACTCCTTGACAGTCTGTTAGAAGCTCAGCAGGTACATTTTAGACACACACAGCCATACCAGCTGCCTTCAAGTGGCATAATTGGGTCAGAAAGGAGCAAAACTAAAGCATCCTCCCAGTGGAAAAGTCATCACTTCTACAGCTAACGGAACCAACTCCCTGGTCCTGCACAGGGAATATTTCCGAAGCAGGGTATGGGAGAGGGATGGGGTACTGCAGTCTGAATGGGCAGGTCGTAAGTTTCTGGTGTACATTAGCACCTCAGTGGCATGTTACCTCTCCCTGAGGTGAATATTAACTGGTCAACAGAACTGAGAGATGATTCATAGCTCCCTGATAGCTAATCAGTGCTCCTTGTGTCAAGCAGATCGCAGGTACAGAACAGGAGAGAAACTATTGCTTTTGTGCATTCTCAAGGCAGCACATCATACAGAACAAACAGTAGAAGTCAGGGCACTTCGAATGCCTTAGTGTTTTTGGAGTCACATTTTCTTCCCAGACTGCTCTCTTGTTCACTGATGCAAGGAACCAGTGACTGCACATAGTGATAGAAAATTGTATCTTCCCCTGTAGCAAAATGAAGATTCAGCCACAGCCAACAAGTTGGTGCAGGGTGGGATGTGTAGATGTTAGAAAAGCTTCCAAAGAACATTTCCATCTTGAAACCTGTTGCAGCAAACTATGGAGGCCCTTGTAACTCAATAATGCTGAGCAGCATGATTTCCTTTGTCTGCAGGTATGATTTACACTATCCTGGATGAGACTCCTGCTCAATAGTCCATTATGTGATTCCATAATCTAAACATTAATTGGTTGCATATCTCTTAATTTCTATTTTTTCTTGGTTGGCTTTTGATTCAGCTAAGCTATGTGGACTCTATACATGCAGCATGTAGACCCATAATGGTGACACAATCATTTGGAAAATGACACCACAGAATTTTGTTCAGTGAGATTTGTGGGCATTTTTTGCTTATGTCTTATATCTATTAAGATTTGATGTATATAAAAGTTAGTTTTATTCCATTTGGAACTTCTGTCAATCCAGAAAAATCACAAAAGTATACATCTGAGAATAGCTTCAATAGTAACATTGTGCATCCCCTGTACCAGCTAAGACCAATATTATCTGTGTCATTTCAGATATGCTCATCTAATGTAGTCATGGTATTTCCAGGAAATCGATACCAGTGTTTTACTGCTATGAAGATTTTTCTTGATCTAACCTGAATTAGCTGCTGTTTAATCTCAAGTCTTCTCGTTCTATTTATCACAGAGATGGAGCCACAGGTTTATAGAGGGCCATTCAGGAATGTCACAGAGGACACTCTCCTTTGCAAGAGCTTCTCATGTATCTGAACTGTTATGATGGCTTTTCTTCATGCTCTTCAGTCCTCTCTTTTCTAGAACAAGTAGTTGTTGTGGGTTTTTTTCCCTTTCTACCTCTGTCACACTTTCTTAGCACACATTCATTCTTATTCCTCTCCTAGTATTCTCTTTAAGTCATCTACTTCTCTCCCAGCCTGGGATTCCCAAGGCTGAATGCAGTACTCTCCCCAGTGACCAATATCTTACAAACTTGTGTAGTAAAATATATGGATTGTTTTCAGTTTTTTCACAGGCAATAACCTCCTTCTTTGTCTGTTTGAGTATTGCCTGTTTTACCTTTATAGCATCACCTTCTTGACGCCTGCTCAGCTTTGTGACATACTGTAACGTCCGGTTCCTCTTCGGCAGTATGACCAGTTGTCCCACATCCTTTATATTTGCAGATTATTATTTCCAACTATATTCTCTGGATATTCTTTGAGGATGTCTGCTTTTGGTTTAATGTTATGCTTTTACCCTGGTCCAAAGGTCTCTCCCTTGTCTGTCTTGCCCCTCATCTTCACCTCAACTAGGTCCTTCCAGCTGATTCATGACAACCACACCTAGATTGGTTTCTCTGTTTTTTATATCAAAAAGTCATCACTGATGAGTAACAAGAAATTGCTAGATAGCATTTGCCCTTCTTTGTTTTGTTTTTCAGCAGATGCCTCTGTAGTTAAATCTCCTTTAACAAGAGGAGAATGAGTCAGGCAGTTTTAAGCTTTTTGAACTGTCTGAGACTGCTTGTCAGAGAAATGAGAGTTGTATCCTTTAGTATGCAGGCTAGAAAAATCTCTATCTAGTAAATTTGGTAAATAAAAGTAAGTCAGTCAGCTCAATACAGGGGTCTGCTGCCCTGAACGAAGCAATGCTTTAAATGAATTACTTAGTATTTTGAATATACGCCATATTTATAAAGTCACAAGATGCATAAAATATATCTTATTCCATATTCACCTAATAGTATGGTTCATTAAACAATGTAACAATACAGCGAGCAGAATAAATAAGGTATTTATCATAGGCTGGTTCTGTAGCTACAAATACTGCAGGTTATGCTTCTTTTTTAACACTGTTACCCTGTGCTGGAAATCACCAGTAAGCCTTGTTCAGCTGATTCTGGTTTCAAGGTTTATAGTACATCCCCAGCATATTGCCAGCTGTGTTAGTGCTTTCTTTCTGGTATTAGCCAGGCTTTCTTCAGTTCTAACTTCCTCTGCATATTGGACTTCAGAGTGAACAGTCACATCCTTGATATACAAAGGAATAACTTCTCTTTTTTAACACTATCTTTCCCAAATAGCTCCCACTACTTAGTAAGAAATCACTTTCATTTGAATCATTTCTCTAAGTGTCTGTTATGCTTATTAAATCATACTCTTATTCTACATTAAAACTTTTGACACCTTCTTTTTATTAGACGTATAAGGCACTAATACACATAGCAGGCAGGTAGCCAGAGCTGTTGTTAATCCCAAGCTTCCTTTTTGTTCTTCCTGTGATCTTATTGCCTGAATTGTTTGGTTATTTTTCTGTTTGGGTAACTGTTGTACATGCTTACCTAGGGCCTTTTGCCACCAGTCACCACACAGAAAGTTAAGCTCCTCTTTACTAGAATACTGAGCCAATCTGCAGAGGTGGTGGTGAAGAGAAATGAGAGCTCTCCTTTTCCCTTCCGCTGATCTTCCCAGAATAATGAAGATGGTGATAAACTGAGATGCTAATGTATCATATAATATAGCCAACATAAAAAAAACCAACAAAACAAGGGACACATTATCAAAGTAAGACAGGAGTCTAGGACTAATACATTCTCTTTTTGTCTCTATATCATTATTCACACCATTTATCAACTAAAAAAAAAAAATTTAAAACCAACCAAACAAAAAAAATGCACAAAAACCTCCATCTGTTGATTTAGAACTTCAGTTCTAGTCTGATATTTTAATTATGAGAACTTTTGGGTGAAGGAATTTTTTTTCTCCCCTGAAAATTCTTACAATTGCCTTTCGATGGAGCAAAGGCGAAAGTTACACTCATTGTATCATTTGAAAAAATAAATATTGTTAGAAAAAGTAAAATTTAATGCAACAAATCAATTCGTATTATTACATACCAAAAAAAAAAAATCCTGTTTTTCACGTATCACTAGTAAAATCTAAGTATTCTGCAGGACTTCTGGACCTCACAAGACAAAGTAACACTATTTAATCTCTCTTACATTTAAAACTTTGGAAAACCTTAGCTTAATAAAACAAATTAAATTAAAATTAATTCTGTTACAAAATACCTCAGGGCAATAAAAGTTAATGGTCGAAGTGGGGTAAAATAAATGAGCAGAATCAAAATGGTTTGTTGAAAAATTAGTCTTGCTACATATAATGAAATAAAATTAAATGTAAGGGAAAGAAACCCAGAAGAATAGTTGAATGAGAATGACAGAATGTGGCTGCAAGGGATTTTGGTTTGTTTTGCTTTCTTTCTGCCCTTTTATAAAGATTAGTGACTGAATCTTAAGACCGGTTCTTTAATTTTGGTATTAGATAAAATTTTTCTTAAAGGTCAGGCTATTATTTAATAGTTAGTGCTCTTATCAAAACAAATACTTAAATCATGTGGAATTTAATGTTCATTTCTGAGTAATGTCTAAAATTGACATGTTTGGACAAATCAGTTATTCCATGCACATGTATGATTTGAAATGTAAGCTGTTCTGAAACTACATTTTTAGTAACCAGTTTCAAAGAAACAGCTAATTATGGATTGTGAACTTTCCAAATGAGGCTTAATGCTATTAAAAAGATTTACTGCATTAATCTTTAAAGATACAGTAGTGAGGTGAAATTCTTTTCAGATTTGTCTAAATGAAAGTGTAACAGTGTTAGCAAGAACAGAACTTGGTTCATGACGTTTTCAAATATATTCAGCCTATATGCTTATCACTCTGACTAAAAATGAATATCTAAACCTGTGCACATAAATTTTTATTTAAAATATTTTATAAATGTAATGGTCTTTTAATCTAATATTTGTACACATACATAATGTGTCCATATGAGTGCATACTCAAACATATGCAACATAACAACAAAATACTATTTATTATTTTAAATTTGTCTATTGGAGTATATGTATAGAAATTAATATTTCTTATACTTGATGTTTGTCGATTTTATGAAAAATCAGTCACATAAATAATAAGCATTGCAAAAATGTACTTGCATTTTTTTTTACGTACCATAATATATATTTATTTCTAAATTTTACTATCATGCTGCAGTTTCACTATCATATACTTGCTGTGGCTGAGAAAACACTTTCCTTAAAGCTCATGCTTTCATATGTGTTTCATATGTTAATAAAATATCCTTTGCCATGAAGTATCCCATGCTTCTTGTTAATCCAGAAGTTCACTTTAAAATTGAAGTTGTTAGCGTTCCCATCTGGTTATCTTCAGTTTTGAAAAAGAAGATGTCCTATACACACAAGTGTGCTTGTCAGTTGGAAAGCAGCATTGCTGAAACAGAATCAGAAGGCTCCATATTTGATGCCTCCTGGTTCTTCCAGAACAAATTCCAGTTAACAAGTAAAAGGATGTTTTGGTTCCCTCTGGTCTCTGTTTCTGCTCATCTCTCATCTCTTTTCTTGCTACCACATTTACTTCCCTGTCTTGTCTTCTTAGAATACTTTTCTTTTTTAAGTATAAGACATGAAACCTTAATATTTTTTAAATGCTGTTCAATGAATTTTGAGCCTGAAATGTACGTCTTTCAAGTCTGAATCTCTTTTGAGGTACACTTTTTGACTGCCACTGGCTGGAGGCATATAATTTTTGGGCATGTGTGTTTGTGTTTGTTCATGTACACCTTGAGATATGTGTTAAGTCAGCATTATTCCAAAGAGGAAAGATAAAGCAATATAAATGTTAATAAAACCTCTATATTTTCATTGTGTTGAATTTTCTTCTATTATGTATTTCAGCAGAACAGCATTAAAAACTTTTTGAAACTTTTGGCTATTCTTTATTTGTTCTAGACCAAACCTGAACCTTTAATTGAACTCTGCAGGGTGAGAGGGAGAGAAAAGTTATAAGCAACAAATAGTGCAGGCCTCTAAACGTTACCTAAGATTTCTTTCCAGTGTCATGATTTTACGACCCAATATGTTCCAGTCTGCCAGACCAGGAAGGACTGCCATTTCTCATCGCAAGGGAAGGCTCTCCTCTTTCTAATGTGATAAAGCATCCATTTGAAGTCAGATGGCTCATGAAATATTGAAACTTAAACCTGTCACTAATCCAGGATTTATTATTGACTGTCCTGCATACCAGGCCAGTGTAGGTCTCTCTCTCTCATTCTTTCACTTCTTGCTCTACCCCAGCTGTATGGAAGGGGGAAAGAGAGCAACATTCATATTTGAAGAGAAAGGAAAAGCTACCTCATATTGGGCTCTGAAATTTCTTTTCAAAAATTTTAAAAGTTCATTTTAAAGAGTCTCTCTCTATTCTTATTATCAGGGATGAATAGTATATAGCCTCTTTTAAAATGATCTTCAAAAACAATGCAGGAATTTTGGAGTCTTTTTTTTCCCCTACAGGATAGAGCTATAGTTAAAAAAAGGAAGGATAAAAGAAACTTAAAAGTCAGGAGTTCAGCTGAGAGACAGTTTGTGTATTTAATAAGTTTATGCAAATCTCAAGAGGATCAGTTAGAGGTTTAATTTTTTTTTAATTGTTACATTTAAATGATGAGTAAATTAAAATGTGCTGAAAGTAGCTCTGATAATTTATGCATTACAGGCTCTAAAAGCTTATCTGTAAAAAGAAAAAAAGGTTTTCCATTCACGTTGGAAAAATAATTTAACTGTATTCTCCTACAGCAATACAGCTGACAGTAATCAAAAGGCTTACTCTCTCCAGAGGGCTCTTTAGGGACCTTCATAGAATGTTTTATGTCCATCCTGCTAACAGTGGACTCATGTCCACATCATGAACTTAACCAAATAATCATTCTTTACAAGTGGTTTTAGCCATTCCCTGGGTAAACACACCAGGGATTAACAGATGCCAAGTCTAAACTATGCTTAAAGATGTGGGTAGATATGAAAACTTCAGGGTAAAACTGGATCACCTGGAGGAGCAGGACAAGGGAAATGTTTCCTCTTCCACTTGCAGGGAAGAACAGTCTTTTTATCAAGGTATTGATGTAATTGTGCCTGAAAAGATCTGAATACAGTAAAAGTTCAGGACGTTGGTGTTCAGGTTTTCTTTGGCAATTTTTTTCATGTCTCTGTGCCTCAAAGCTTTGTCTAGAAATGGGGCTAATGATATTTCTTTTCTAGACCATATTTCAACAATTAAATTACCCAAGAAAAGACAACCTCAATAATTTTGACAATTCTATCACAGTAAGGGTTTTGTACTCTGTTCTAGTTTCAAGAAACTAATGTGACAAAAGTTAATAACAGAAGTATTACGGTTAAAATGCAGAGAATATAATCTCTGGTATTGTCATTATACATCAAATTTTATCTCCTTCATTAAACATTAAATCACACAAATCTAAAAATAAAACAACCTGAATTTTATGTATTCTAACTTTGTTAATGTAGTTCTCAGCCTCCAGTTAAGGAATAATTATATATTCTTCTAATGATGTGTAAGCAAATTCATAAAGATTAAGCACCTTGCTGGTTAAACACATATTTAACAAGTAGTCTTTTCATAATCTTTCCTATTTAACAATATGTAAAAGACACCCCTGACTTCACATTAGACTATAAGTCAGTGGTTATATATCTATACACTAGGTACACAATGAAAAAAGTGAAGTTACTGTGATGACAGCCAAAAATTTGTGGTTTAAGGATGTGGTCTCTATTGCAAACCTATTAAGTATTATGTCACTCTCTGAAATTATGCTTTATCTAGCTATTTTGTGATGTTAGAAACATTATTCTTTCTAGGGAAGGAACTGGTTATAGTTATTTACCTGTACTGAAGAATTTCTAGATTGTGAGGAAAGAAGAAAAAAGATAGAAGTATGACTGAACTTCATCCTAAAGGTACTTTTGCAGATGCAAATTGCCTTTGCAAAGTCTCTGCTTTCAAAGTTCATGGCTCTAAACTGCTCATGTCTAGACCTAAAGATACAGATTTGCCTTCAATTCAAGCATAATTAACTTCTGTTACAAGAACAGGAAGACATGGAGGACATGGAGGAGAAGGGCTCATAGCCATACCGACGGGGGAAAGGGCTGTTGGAAGCCAAGCACGGAAAATGTTTGGGAAGGGATGGCTTGGTCAGCATATGGGGATGCAGGAAGTAGCTGAGGGGAATGGCAAAAGGTTGAACAGCACAGACAGCAGGAGCAGAGTGAACTTGAACCTCTTCTCTGCGACACCCCAGCCTTAGCTTACTCAGCTTTGGTAGGAGGAGATTCCTCCAAAGACTCTGACTGCAATCTGATTCTTCCTTTTGGCCTTCACCAGCCATATCGCCTCCTTTGCTCTCAGCAGCTCCATAGCTACCCTCCCTTTCCTTCCACAAACAAAATCTTTTCCACTGTCACTTCAGCTAAAGCAGAGAAAATTTTAGGTCAGCCATACCTTTCACTTTTTCATCTCCAACTCTTTAGCTCCAACTCATCTCAGATATGCCTAATATTGCTAGTGGGGGAAGAAAAGTTATGGAGGCATTTAGTTTGCCCGTGATGACTCTGATGATTTACATCACTGTATCTTAGTTAGGTTTAGCTTTGCTGGGGCTTTTTTGTTTGTTTGTTTGTCATGACATGGGCATTTGAGCATATCAGCTGCATGGGTTTCTTAGCACATGTATATATCTACATGATTAAATAAATGATGCATAGATGTTCCTTGGCCCGCTAGGATTATGCTTTAGAACAAATGTCTGTTGTGCAGGCAAAGGCACAATAAAGATTGAGCATGCAGCACAAGACTAGTTAAAAGAAGGCATGACTGGCATATTCTGCTAAAAAAAGCCATTGCTTGGGGTTTTTTTTTTCTTCACTGAAGCAGAAACAGAAACAAACAAAAGACAATCCTCCCCCAAATAAAAACAACCCCCAAAACCAAAACCAAACAATAGCCCTCTCCCTCATAGTATTTTTACTAAACCACAAAGGGTGACACAGCTATTCTGTGAGGGTAGATGTGTGTGTGGGAATCCATAACTGCTAACACCTCACAGGTTTAGGAGAGCACGTACATACCAGACTGTGTTAATACAAAACAGGGTGTTTATGTTTGTGTGTATAGAGGGACAACCTGCAGTCCCCTTAGCTGTTACTTTAGCAAATCCATATCTTTTTAATTCAGTGTATCCTTCTGCTAGTTAAAGCTCCAGGAAGAATCTGTCCACTAGGCACGTAAGAGCAAATGTCCTTTCACCAGCTAATTATGTTTAGCAAGTCTAATTGACTGGTGCACTAATGTATTAATACACAATAATTTACTTTTTTGTAGAATTAATTTCTTCTCTATATTGCAATAGCTATGTCCTACTTCAGAAGTGGCGGGGCAACTTCTGCACTCCATTCCAGGGCTCTCCAATGCTGTGACTGTGCACTCATACAATAAACCATGCCATGTCTCACCCCTAACCTTCTGAAAAGATTATATTCCTTTCTGTTTCCTTGTTTTTCAGCACACTTACTCCCCTTCTTTCCACTCATTTAACCTTTAACTAGCTCCAAGATACACTGCTTAATTATGATCGTGGTAGCAGGTGACCTGAGGCTTTTCTCTGGTTAACAGGACTGACCTTTACTTGATTTGCCTCCACCTCACTGTTTTTGACTACCAGTGCTGCAAGGGAAGTGAAGCAACTTGTTTTGTTAAAGCAGAGAGGAAAGAAATAATAAAAATAGTAATAGTAATAACAATGAAAAATATCAGCTTGGTAAAATGGTTTCCTGCTGCTTTCACAGCCTTTGTCAGTTGTACTCACCCTTAATTACTCCCTGCAGGTTGACTGACTGAAAAGCAATAGTGTGAGAAACAGCCCACAGAGTGGAGGGAGGTTGGTGTTTCATGTTTACCAACCATCAGACATGTTATGGCTAGGGAGCCCTTTCAGCTCTGACAAGGTGATGCTGCTCAGTAATATCCAATCTGCTCCAAGTCTGGTGAGTACATTGACAAATAACATTTACAAAGACTAAAGAAAGAACTATAAAAAGGAAAAGGATATAGAAAACAGAAGGAAAAAAGAGTACAAGCATGGTTTTCCCAAGTCATTTTACTTTGGTGCATAAACAAAGCGTTTATTAAAATGAATTAAAAAAAAAAAAAAGGAACTCTGTTAAATCAGAGTTCTGTATGAAATTTCACTGTATCACATTCCACAGGCTGGATGTTGCAGTTGAGATAATGAAGAAAGAGAGAGGTTCCTGCCTGGTTTGCATTTGTTTTTTTACACAGCAGTTCTGTCATAATGGCTTTTCAGTGTAACCAGATTAATCTCCTAATTTACAAATTTATCAGTATTTTTGGATGGTACATATAATTATTAATCACTAATGTCATGATCTGAATTTCTGTGATTTGGATTATATTTCCTGAGTTTAGAATACCTTGCCTGCATTCATGACAGGAAACATTTGCATATACCTATGTAAAATGTTTAGCTGGCCTACATCCCTAACTGAAACCAGATGCTCTCTGAAAAAAAAATCCCAAACAGGTGTCTTAGAAAGCCCCTGAAAACTCTAGAGATATACGCTGTACTTTCTTTCTTAGTCTTTTTTGAAAGAGCGGTTGAATTAGCATGAAATCATTCACACAAAACAGGAAAGAGGGAGATATTCACAGACATAAAATTGCATGCAACTTCAGAAGGCATCCTTTTAAGCACGTCTTTTTTAATCACTGAGAATGATACGATGCTGTTTAGAAGGAAACAGGAAGGCTGAATACCAAGGGATAGTGTTTTACATTACATGCTTTGTACACCAGAACATATGGTACAATGGAGATTTTAGAGTGGTAGAAATGTAATTACATTAATAAAATCATGTCTCTGTGCTAATTGTACAAGGAGGTTCAGGTTAGAAGAGTAACCTTCTATTTAATGTATTCACGATGCGTGTTGACACTTGAACAAGAACTAGTAACCAGCTAAGGGGCAAAACATATGGTTCAAGGATTCCCGTGAGAAGCTGAAGGAGCATTTTTGTCTTCTCTAGGCAATACCGCTGGAAATCTGAACCAGAGTGAGGGACCTGTCAACAGAAGTGCCGAGACACTGGCACAAGATTGAATGATATCTAATCTTGGTTCATAAATAGTAAATGCAAGAGTTATCTTTTGTTGAAAGGTGTTCTCTACTCTTGCAGTAGTTCTGATTCACTTTTATTTGATTCATTTTTCTCTGTCTCCTACAAATGCTGCTTAACCTAAGAGAACAGAATTAGTGCCATTAACATCAATCACAGATGATCCAAATGGGAAACCTAAAGTAGTTTTGGGAGTCTTGAAATTCTTCAAAAGTCATGAGATTTTCTAAAATAATTACTTTGAGACCTTTAATTTTCTATAGGTTTTTGTTTTGGTTTGTTCTATTCTTTACTTTTAAGGAAAACTTCTAGATCCAAAAATTTATGAAATCTCTTAAAGGTCAAGTCCCATCTTAAACAGGCATGCCAAAAGAACCCAACATTTCTTCCTTTTGGAATTCCACCTGCAATTCTTACTATCCTTCATATTTTGGATATCATCCCTCCCTACCCTTTTACACACTCACCTGCAGCATCAGCATCGCTTCTCTCTAACTCTTAGAGACCTAGTATCTAGTCTGTATTCTCCTCTCCCCCCTGCCCCAGGTCAAAGAGGAAGAGCCATTTTGCATGTGGTCATGAATGGTGTTAGCATAACTGAAAATAAAAGCAGGTAGTAGCATTTTTATTAATTAATGGGAGATGGTAGCCACTATCAGTAAAGTCTGACAGCTTTGTATCACCCTCTCATAAAACAGACAAATATTCTGTAACGCCTAGGTTTATGATAATGAGAATAATAACAATTGGCAGCATTGCAGAAGTGTAGTCTCAGATAAACAGGGAAAGCATCCGCCAAGAATAAGGAAAAGGAAGGAACCATAATACAAGTATTTTGACTACAACAGTTGGAAAGCCTAAAATAAAAAAAAAAAAAAAGCCAGGGGTCAGAAGAAAGGTCAAATGTTAGGTTACAGCAACCCCCTCCAGCACTTCTGAGAGCATAACAAAGAAGTGAAAATCTTGACTTCACTGGAGTCCTTGAGAAGATCAAAGACTCTCCAAGTGCCCCAGGCAGAGTCAAGTTTTCCAAAATAGTCTAAGTAGAGGGCAGGTTGGGACCAGAGAGAACAAGGGAACAAGCGTTATTAATTTTTTAGCTCCACAGCTGTCAGGGCATGAATTAATATTACTTACATTTAGCTGTTCTTTTAGCACATTTTTATTTGCAAATAATAAATTTGTTTTGCTTAGTCGATGCTCCTAGTGCTTGGAACAATTTGTGACAGTCCTTAAACACGTGACTGCTGGGAAAAGAGAAGCCTTTAAATAATCCCTAAGCAATTTAATTTGATGTTATTGATCCACATTTTTTAATTGATTTGAACAGCATTACAGGAGCAGCATTCTGTATTTTGCCATTTGAATTACTGTCTTGTTACTGTGCTGAAGTCTAGACACTGTCTCAGTTTCCAAAGGGCACGGGTGTCTCTGATGATGTCTTCCCACAGAACAGTACCGATCAGTTCAGGGTAAGGTATTTTTGCTTGTTCATTACTGCTTCTTTGATAACTTCATCTGCACAGTCACCAACTAAAATTTACCTACTTTTATAGTGTCCTACATTTACTGCTATGTTTTCGTACTGCTGTATACTTGAAGATGGTTCAGACACACAACAAAACCAGGGCTGGGTGCCTGCCCTGAGGACCCCCAGCCCCATCTCTTTGTCCCGGCGCATGTTACAGCCCTGTGACTGGACTTAAAACCTGCCTTACCTGACCAGCCAGGAGGAGTCATTTTGGCTTTCAGATCAGTCCTGCCCACAGCTAGCACCCAGGAGCGCCCATGAAGGAAGAAAAGAAAAAAAAAAAAAGCGACACAAGTGTTGTCTTTACAGAGATGTAAGCCTTTTTTGGCTGTGCTGAATCATGTCAGGGCTGTCCTGAATCATGTCAGGGCTGTTCTGGAGCTGTGGTATTGCACGTGAAATCACACCTTGGGGCCAAAGCATAACAGAGCTCCCAGTTTCTGGGCAGTTCTATATTACCCTTCACTCCCTTTTCATATAGTCCCTGTGGACTACAGAGCTGTGTGATAGTTACCATTACCTCCTGCAACCTTAATTCTTCTACAAGATATCACTATAGGGTAATAGGCAGTATTCCTTCATATACAAATTTAAAGTTACATAATCTGTCTTTCATTAACCTAACAAAATAGGGTGATTTGGCTCTAAAGGTGACTTTGTCATTAACAAAATGTTTAAAATATGTGAATAATATTTTTTAAAAATAAGATTGTGAAACACAAAGATTCATAATGCTTTTTTTTTTCTCTTTTTCTTTTGAAAATCCAAACCATTCTACAGGATTCTAGATATCAAAATAAACAAGCCAGCATAAAAACAGAAGTATCAAAATATCTTATTTTGAACACAAGGCAGACATCCTGCTGGGGGTCTGTTATAGACCACCCAACCAGGGCGAAGAAGCCGATGAAGCATTCTACAAGCGACTGGCAGAAGTCTCACAGTCACAAGCCCTTGTTCTTGTGGGGGACTTCAACTTACCAGATGTCTGCTGGAAATATAACACAGCAGATAGGCAACAGTCCCGGAGGTTCCTGGACTGTGTGGAAGATAACTTCCTGACACAGCTGGTAAGGGAGCCTAGCAGGGGAGGTGCCCTGCTTGACCTACTGTTTACAAACAGAGAGGGTCTGGTGGGAGAAGTGATGGTCGGAGGCCATCTTGGGCTTAGCAACCATGAAATGATAGAATTCTCAATTCTTGGCCAAGTAAGGAGGGGGGTCAGCAATACCACTACGATGGACTTCCGGAGGGCAGACTTTGGCCTGTTCAGGACACTGGTTGGGAGGGTCCCTTGGGAGACGGTCCTGAAGGGCAAAGGAGCCCAGGAAGGCTGGACCTTCTTCAGGAAGGAAATCTTGAAGGTGCAGGAGCAGGCAGTCCCCATGTGCCATAAGAAGAGCCAGCGGGGAAGACGACCGGCCTGGCTGAACAAGGAGCTTTTGCTGAGACCCAGGGAAAAAAAGAGAAATTATCACCTTTGGAAGAAGGGGCAGGTAACTGAAGAAGAGTACAAGGACCTTGTTAGGTCATGCAGAGAGGGAATTAGAAAGGCAAAAGCCCAGCTCAACCCAGCCATGGTCGTAAGGGATAAGAAAAAAATGCTTCTATAAATACATTAACAACAAAAAGAGAGACAAGGAGAATCTCCACCCCTTACTGGATGTGGGAGGGAACACTGTCACCAAGGATGAGGAAAAGGCTGAGGTACTTAATGCCTTCTTTGCCTCAGTCTTTAATAGCCAGACCAGGTATCCTTAGGGTATTCAGCTCCCTGAGCTGGAAGACAAGGATGGAGAGCAAAATCAACTCCCCATGATCCAGGAGGAAGCAGTTAATGACCTATTACACCACCTGGACTCTCACAAGTCTATGAGGCCTGATGGCATCCACCCAAGGGTGCTGAGGGAGCTGGCGGAGGAGCTTGCCAAGCCACTCTCCATCATTTATCAACAGTCCTGGTTAACAGGGGAGGTCCCGGACGACTGGAGGCTTGCCAGTGTGACACCTATCTACAAGAAGGGCTGGAAGGAGGATCCGGGGAACTACAGGCCTGTCAGCCTGACCTCGGTGCTGGGGAAGATTATGGAGATGTTCATCTTGAGGGTGCTCACAGGGCACGTGCAGGATAACCAAGGGATCAGGCCCAGCCAGCATGGGTTCATGAAAGGCAGGTCCTGCTTGACCAACCTGATCTCCTTCTATGACCAGGTGACCTGCCTAGGGGATGAGGGAAAGGCTGTCAATGTTGTCTACCTGGACTTCAGTAAAGCCTTCGACACTGTCTCCCACAGTATTCTACTGGAGAAGCTGGCAGCTTGTGGCTTAGACAGGTGTACTCTTTGCTGGGTAAAAAACTGGCTGGATGGCCGAGCCCAGAGAGTCGTGGTGAATGGAGTCAAATCCAGTTGGCGGCTGGTCACAAGCAGAGTCCCCCAGGGCTCAGTTTTGGGGACGGTCTTGTTTAATATATTTATCGATGATCTGGATGAGGGGATCGAGTGCACCCTCAGCAAGTTTGCAGACGACACCAAGTTGGGTGGAGTGTTGATCTGCTGGAATGTCGGAAGGCTCTGCAGAGAGATCTGGACAGGCTGGATCGATGGGCCCAGGCCAATTGGATGAAGATCAACAAGGCCAAATGCCGGGTTCTGCACTTTGGCCACAACAACCCCAGGCAACGCTACAGGCTTGGGGGAGACTGGCTGGAAAGCTCCCCTGCAGAAAAGGACCTGGGGATGTTGGTCGACAGCCGGCTGAATATGAGCCAGCAGTGTGCCCAGGTGGCCAAGAAAGCCAACAGCATCCTGGCCTGTATCAGAAATAGTGTGGCCAGCAGGAGTAGGGAAGTGATCGTGCCCCTGTACTCGGCACTGGTGAGGCCGCACCTTGAATCCTGTGTTCAGTTTTGGGCCCCTCACTACAAGAAGGACATTGAGGTGCTGGAGCGTGTCCAGAGAAGGGCAACGAAGCTGGTGAGGGGTCTGGAGCACAAGTCTTATGAGGAGCGTCTGAGGGAACTGGGGTTGTTTAGCCTGGAGAAGAGGAGGCTGAGGGGAGACCTCATCGCTCTCTACAATTACCTGAAAGGGGGTTGCAGAGAGGTGGGTGTTGGTCTCTTCTCTAAGTAACAAGTGGTAGGACAAGAGGAAATGGCCTCAAGCTTTGGCAAGGGAAATTTAGATTGGATATTAGGAAAAAAATCTTCCCTGAAAGGGTTGTCAGGCATTGGAACGGGCTGCCTAGGGAGGTGGTTGAGTTCCTGGAGGTATTCAAGGAACATGTGGACATGGCATTGCAGGTTATGGTTTAGTGGGCATGGTGGTGTTGGTTGATGGTTGGACTTGATGATCTTAAAGGTCTTTTCCAACCTTAATGATTCTGTGATCCTGTGAAAAAAGAAAAAAAATATTTCCAGTTTTACTTTGAGATCAGGAGCACTTTTCTAATTAACATAGGTATAAAAGTGACCAAATTGCTAAGGTATGTTTATGTTATTAAATCTGCGATCATTATTGCTTGTACTGGTACAAAGGAATGATGGAATATGCAGTAAGTATTTTAGTAAAACCTTTTTAAATTGTTAGTGTGCATGTATTGCATGCAAGTTTTTTTCCTAATTTTATTTCCATTCTTATAAAAAGTTTTATAATTTTATGGTCAATATTTGATAATGTAATCCTTCTTTTTTCCAGAAACTACATTTCTTTTAATTTTCTTTCTCTCTGGACCTCATTCAAAGTTCCTTTAAATTAATGGAAAAATTGCCCTTGCCTTCAAAGAGCTTTGCAACTGATCCAGTATCTGAATCGCTTATTATTGACCTTTCATTATCTTCTTACCATTCCTCATTGCCATCTTTTTATATCTCTTTTTTGTTTTTCCAAGTTCATGTATTCCTCAGTTCTTCTGAGTAAAAAGGCTTTCACACTTGAGAACCATAAGTATTATGCATATTATGAAAGACACGTCTCAAACAATAACCCATGAGTCTCTATACTTAAGGAAGCCGTCAAACCTTCAAAATTGAATTGAGTCACATGTCTAACATTATTATCATTAGGTTTTCCAGTGATACTAGGAAGAAAATGTAAGAGTAGTATGTAATGGTCAAGGGGGCTTTGAGAACTATACATCCTCTTGTGTGTTTAAACGGTTATTTTTATATTGATTTATTTTCACAAGAAAGCACTGTTAGATGCATTTGCCAGAATGCAGGGGTTGTTATCTTTACAATGAGAACAGAGATCCCTTGGTTAAGGAATTCATTTTTGCTTGCCTTGAATCATCATCATCCTTCCTGTTCCCATTCCCTTACCCTTCCCTCTGCCTCCTTATCCCTTTTGTCTTCCTCCTTTTCCCCTTTTCTTTCCCTTTCCCTTTCCCTTATGTCTTCCTTACACTATTTATGTATTTAAATCACAATTCTTTGATACAAAATTTGAAACAATAGCTTCATGAAGGCAAAGAAAGAGAAAAAAACCCCAACAAAACAAAAACAGAAAATAGCACGAGAAGGCATGGTAAGAGTAGCATCTGCCATAATACTACAAGGAGGAAGAGTTAGTGCCTCATTTATTGTCAAAATGGAGCATATGGACATCATGGTGTGTTGTCATCAGAACATCATGTTAATTAAAGCAAACATAATCTATTTGTAAAATGGTAATGTTTTTTAGAATTGACAAGTCTACAGAGTCTGGTAAATATCTTTTTTTTTTTAACATGTTGAGAATCAAGGATATTTCAGTGACAAATTTAGGACTCTGTGCAGTCTTTAATCACATAGGTTAATTAGCAGCTTCACATTTTCCATGAATGAACATTTTCAGTTCTTTATATTCCATATTTATCTGAAAAGCCTTTCATGCAGATTGGGCCTTACTCTGTAAGCTGCTCATTGCATCAGTACTTAGTGAAAGAGTGATTCTCAATAACGTGAATAGTCCTACGTATTTTAACAGGATTTTTTCTTATGGGTTGCAGTTCTTAAGGATCACACCCCAATGTAAGAAATCAATAAATCAGATATAAATAATATTTCTGAGAGGAACTTGCCAGCATTGAGAAAAAAATAAATTAGTACTTCTTAGCTATAACATTTATATACCAAATATAGGACTAATATAATCATACGAAGCTTACTGGAGCTAGCAGAAGGAAATTCAAGACCCATTGTTGTTCATTCCCAACAACACCAACAAAACCCCCAGCAAACCCCCAAACCCAATATCCTCTGAGGTAGTGTTTGAAAGGCCATGGAAGAGAATTACAGATATGTTTCAATAAAATGCAATAAGAATTCCATTACGTTCAATAGGAATACTAGAGGTTCATTTAAGGTGATAAATTTCTACTGGGGAGAAACAGCAGAAAGACTTTATTAGTACATCATAGCCTGTGACTCACATTTTTTAATAGAATATTGAAGGACAAACAGCTCACGTGGGTCCTCACTGTCCATAAACTTATTTTAAGAGATGCTGAGCTCCACATAAAACTGAGTGTAGCAATCAACTTTTTATCATTCCGAGTTTTCAGGATTCCCCTCATTTTCCTCCCATGAAGTTTTTCTTTATAATTCATTGTATCACTTAGCTGTTTCAATATACCAACTGTATTATCACATTTAGCTGGACAAGCTCTTCTCATCATTGCCACCACATTCTGGAAACGTATTTTTGGAATATGTGTAGAACAACACATTGGTGTAATTCATGGCTCTGACATTCAGTGGTATTAGGTTCTGCAACCAGTTTTGCATTCAGCTGACACTATTGCTCAGGAAATGGAGCACCTCCCTTTTCAATTCCAAAATAGCCATTTGCCTTTTTTATTTGCCTTTAAGAGGGAGAGCGAAGAATATTTCAGAAATAGCTTACTGTGTATCTTTGCATAAGCCTTAAATCTGGCTTCCTGAAAACTTCAGTATGTTCTGTAAAAGGTGTATTGTGTGCCCTATTTATGCTTGTAAATTTAACTCACACTGTATAAATTAGAAAACAGACTGTAAAAGACTGAGTGCAAACTGCAGAATTCTTTTTTTTCTCTTTCTTTCCAAAGCTGAGCTCTTCTTTAAAAAGTGTCTTTTTTCATCTTTATCTTGGGCAGTAGTGCTTATTAGAATATTAGGTCAATCTTCTTATAAACATGCCTTATCATTTAAACTTTTCTTCTTTCTTTTCCTTGTTGGAAATCTCAGTGTTATCATTTTCTGTTGAGTAATTATTATAGATGCATTAGTAAAGACCAATCCTGAATTTTCCATTTAGTAAGGTGCCTGGTCAAACACAAAAGGAACAATATTTGTGTTCTCCTTCCTCCTTCCCCCCACCAAATATGGGAAATTATCCCATGGAAGTAGCATATGAAAGAATGACTAGAGAAGAGTTTTTATCGTTTATCACATAAAATTAATTTATCAAACAAGTAATAATTTTATTAAGTTCATAATATTTTAGGTGATCTTTTGGTTCTATGACAAATCATTTCTTTCAGCAACCATCTCTCACTTTCTCCCATCATCTATTTTTTCCTTACAGCCTCATTCTTTTCCAAATGTCGCCTAGTCTATGACCATTTTTTTAAAACATTTACTCACTAAGCCTTCTGACATGGATCAGAGAAACACAGCCCTTTGTTCTTGCCCCTGCAGTCTCCCAGCACCCTGTGTGGCTGAGACTTCATTCTCAGTGAAGGGCAGGTCTTTGTTTCTCTTGGTTTTTTGAGTGATCTTTGCTCTCAGATAAGGAAACTCTTGATCTATCCCTTTAATCTGAAATGCCATCAAAAAGACATCTCAGAAAGAAGCAGCCATCTTCTTCATCCAATTACACAATCTGTAAATAAGCATTTGTATGTCTTAAAAACAAGTCCCACCCCTGATTTTGTTGTATTTTCCTAAAAGGTTTAAACAAAGATGGTATGAAGTTGTTTTTCTCAGAAAAACTTTATCTTCATCTAACAGTCTTATTTATTACCTCCAAACTTGTATGGTATAAGGGAATATAGTGACAGACAAATGATCTAAACAATTAATGTTAAACCTCCTATGTTATATGACTCAACATCTGGTACATTTACAAGAAGAAAACATTAGAATTTTGATGAGTAGAGTCTCTGTTTATTCACTGTAACTAATGTTTAGGATCTAAACATACTGACATGTTTGTTAAGTTTAGCTATTACCCAGTCTTCTTCAGGGCTAGCACTGCAAAGGAAACGTGACCACATGCCTTTATTTCACTGCAAAGGAAACTTGACGGCATATCTTTATTTGTCAGATATGCGTGTTCTCATTGACATATACCATATGGAAATTTACATATATTTTGGGACCCCAAGCTGTTGAATGAGTCTCATTATAAAATAAAATCATATTCCCTATATCAAAGAACTGAATAAGAGAAAATATAACGGGAGACAATCAGAAAACACTTTCAACTTCATTCTGCACAGGTGATGATTTTTTGAAAGTGGTGTAATAAACAGTGAAACAAAGTATTTAGAACCCCCACAAAATGAACAGATTTAAAATGCTTAAAGAGGTGCTGATGGAAATATTTGTAATCCTTTTCAACAAATATGAAAACCTACTTGTGAAGGGAAAATTGAAGCAGAGCCTAAAAGTAAAATTTAAAAAGAAGTCAACAGTATATATTATTTTCTGTGAAGAACTGTAAGTTCTAACATATTATCATTTATTAGTGATTTGTTACAAACCATAAGGTGTATAGGTTATTGTATACCACTTGTAACTGAATTTGCCTTTGCCTTGCTATTCTCTGACCAATATTCTAAAGATAATCTTAAAATACATGTAACACACACCTAAAGATAAGCCTAAATTAAAAAAAAAAATATCCCAGATTTATTAAATCAAAGTGCTGTTTTTTTTCATTAAATATAAAAACAAAAAGGGGCAAGCAGGTGAGCTATTACAGACAAAAATGAATAACCAAAGTAGGAATCAGAAGGGCAGAGCAAGGCTAAGATTTGTCAGATGACTGTCCACCCCTGACAAAACACTGACATTCACAGCAACTGATTTCCAAGCACAAGCACCTTTTCCTTCTCTTGCTCACATACATCCTTCCAGATCCAATGTATGTTTTTGCTTTGATATGAGCTTAATGAGGGGGGGAAACCCCTGCCAAAATGTATACATGCTTTTACAAATTATAGAAAATAACTCTCTTTCAGAGCATAGCTTTGGCTTCACATTCCTCTGACGCTCGTACTAGCAATCACATACCCTCCTTTATAAAAATATCTCCTGTAGCCCATGTACATTACTAAGCATATCAGAGGCATTCGGAGCATTACTGAGCTGCTAAGGGCATCATCTACAAATGTATTTGATATAGATGAATCCAAGCCTAAATCATAAATCCTCCCCTGTGTATCTTAAAAATGTAGGCACGTTTGTATTGACACAATTACAGATTTTAAAAGACAGCTTAAGAACAGTTTATATAGATTATGCAGAATTTACATAAAATGCTTCCTGAAATTTTCTGGACTTTAAGATAAAAAAGCAAAATTTAATGATCTGAATGTGTTTCTCTGCTGGGTGGTTAGTCTGAGATATTGCAGGTCTAATGAGTCTGTAACGATACATAAGTTTTTCTTCATCATTTAGTATTTACCCATGTCATTTTTCTTAATTCCACTAATCTGTTCACTGCTTTCAGTTACCAAAAGAGACTAAAATGCCAAGATTAATATGTTAATCTTTAAAAACTGTTGAGAAAGGAAAACTCAGTGTATATCATGCATAAAAAGTATTTGCAGCATTTAGAGCCTAGCCCATTTTCTGGTATTGCCACCAAGTTAGAGATTTTTACCAATTTGCATTCTGTTAAAGAAATGCCCCCAAAAATAAAATTCTGAATGTACTCTTAAAAATCTCATATTTTCCCCAGAATCTGGAAAAATCAAAGATGACTAATAAGAAAACTGGTGCAGCAAGTGCTCCAGCTGTCATATAAATAGGTGAAATATTGTCATGGATTGATAGAGAAGGAATACATTTCTTTCTGCAATTTCTCTTTACTCAGCAATAACTTTATAGCTGAGTGAGCGGAAAAATACCCATTTTATATGGAAAATACAGTACTTCCTTTCCTTGTCTTCCTTCCCAATTGGCTATTAAATGAGAATCTGTAATAAACCTGCTCATCATTCTTAATCTGTGGCAAAGGAGTTTTAAGAAATTGTACTACTGTACAATGTTAATAAATCTAAGCTTTTGTGGTTTTCTAATTTTCCCCCGACCTTGTAGAGACACCTGTCTTACAAACTTGTTATTTTGTTGAGAGTGAATATTTACAGTTCACCTACATTTCTACTTCACTTTCTCAAGTTACAGTGGGTTGCTATTCTGACTGGAAGTAATCACAGAATTAAAGAGTTGGGGTCTTTATGTCCATGACCAGCAATGGACCACTAACTATCTACTTCCAGGTTATATAAGCCATTTATGTGATGACATATGAGAGCTATAAGCTTTCATTAAATAGGAAATCAGAAAGTACCGTCATTTTTTCTGTGCAGAAGTTGTTCTCATTTAAATAGTTTAAAATTTACAGAATAATGTAATTTTTCTTTCTGAACTGCAAATACATCCAAAACCAAAGCAAACAGCCCCACAAAAATACAAATGCACCACAACAAGTAATAAAAAGAAAGCTAGAATATTAAATGAGGCCATGTTATTGCAGATGTAGAAACAGATTAAGTTAGATGTGCATAGGTCCAGTGGAATAAATAGGCATATGCTGATTTATATCATCTGACATTTCTAGTCATGAATCTTTCTTAGCTTTTGCAGATTCCCTTTCTATATCAAAGAAATACATGAAGTGCTTCTGAAAGAGACTATATAAGGGACGGAGACCAAAAGAAAATAATTTTCATAAATGCTTTGAACTTGGAATCACAGAAATAGTGTGAAAGTAATGCATATCTGGGAAATGTTCCAGCAAGGATGCAGAGGATATTAGTACCTGTGGCAAGGTGTTTTTCAGATTGCCAGTGTTTTAGAGAGCAGGTTTAGCTGAAAAGGAATAATCACAGAATCACAGAATGATAGGGGTTGGAAGGGACCTCTGGACTTCATCTAGTCCAACCCCCCTGCCAGAGCAGGTTCACCTAGAGCAGATTGCACAGGAATGCATCCAGGTGAGTTTTGAATATCTCCAGAGAAGGAGATTCCACAACCTCTCTGGGCAGCTTGTTCCAGTGCTCTGCCACCCTCAAAGTAAAGAAGTTCCTCCTCATGTTTAGATGGAAATTCCTATGACCAAGTTTGTTCCAGTTACTTCTCGTCCTGTCACTGGGCGCCACTGAAAAAAGACTGGCCCCATCCTCCTGGCACCCACCCCTTAAGTATTTATAAGCATTAATAAGATCCCCCTTCAGTCTTCTCTTCTCCAGACTAAAAAGAACCAAGCCCCTCAGCCTTTCAGATGTTCCAGTCCCCTCATCATCTTTGTAGCCCTTTGCTGTACCCTCTCCAGCAGTTCCCTGTCCTTCTTGAACCGGGGAGCCCAGAACTGGACACAGTACTCCAGGTGCAGCCTCACCAGGGCAGAGTAGAGGGGGAAGATAACCTCCCTTGACCTGCTAGCCACACTCTTCTTGATGCACCCCAGGATGCCATTGGCCTTCTTGGCCACAAGGGCCATTGCTGGCTCATGGTCATCCTGTTGTCCCCCAGGACTCCCAGGTCCCTTTCCACAGAGCTGCTTTCCAGCAGGTCAGCCCCTAACCTGGACTGATGCATGGGGTTATTCCGCCCCAGGTGCAGTACCCTGCACTTGACTGTGTTGAATTTCATAAGGTTCCTTCCTGCCCAACTCTCCAGCCTGTCCAGGTCATGCTGAATGGCAGCGCAGCCTTCCGGTGTGTCCGCCACTCCTCCCAGTTTTGTGCCATCAGCAAATTTGCTGAGGGCGCACTCTATCCCTTCATCCAGGTCATTGATGAATATATCGAACGGGACTGGACCCAGTACTGACCCCTGGGGAACACCACTTGTTACAGACCTCCAACTAGACTCTGTGCCACTAATCACAACCCCCTGAGCTCTATCTATCAGCCAGTTTTCAATCCACCCCACTGTCCGTTCATCTAACCCACACATCCTAAGCTTGCCTATGAGGATGATGTGGGAGACGGTGTCGAAAGCCTTGCTGAAGTCAAGGTAGACAACATCTACTCCCCTCCCCTCATCTATCCATCCAGTCGTGCCATCGTAGAAGGCTATCAGATTGGTGAGACAGGACTTCCCCTTGGTGAATCCATGTTGACTACTTCTGATAACCTTCTTTTCCTCCAGATGCTTTGAGATGACGTGCAGAACGAGCTGTTCCATCAACTTTCCAGGGATGGAGGTGAGGCTGACTGGCCTGTAGTTTCCTGGGTCTTCCCTCTTGCCCTTTTTGAAGACTGGAGTGACATTGGCTTTCCTCCAGTCCGCAGGCACCTTGCCTGTTCTCCAGGACCTTTCAGAGATGATGGAGAGTGGCCCAGCAATGACTTCTGCCAGCTCCCTCAGCACTCACGGGTGCATCCCATCAGGACCCATGGACTTGTGGATGTCCAGTTTACTTAATTGGTCTCTAACTTGATCCGCCTCAACCAAGGGAAAGTCTTTCTTCTTCCAGATTTTCTCTGTTACTTCCAAAGTCTGTGACTCCTGAGGGCTGGCCGGAGCGGTAAAGACTGAAGCAAAGAAGGCATTCAGTAACTCAGCCTTCTCTGCATCATCTGTCACCATGGCACCTGTCTCATTCAACAGCGGGCCCACATTTTCTCTAGTTTTCCTTTTGCCTCCGATGTACTTGAAGAAACCCTTCCTGTTGACCTTGATATCCCTTGCCAGGTTTAATTCCAAGGAGGCCTTGACTTTCCTCGTTTCATCCCTGCATACTCTGACAGGATTCTTGTAATCTTCCCAAGTGGTCAGCCCCTTCTTCCACGTACTGTAAACCTCCTTCTTCCACTTGAGCTTTTTCAGAAGCTCCCTGCTCAACCATGCAGGTCTCCTGCTTCCCTTGCCTGATTTCTTGCTCTTAGGGATGCACCGATCCTGAGCTTGGAGGAAGTGGGACTTGAATATCACCCAGCTCTCTTGAGCCCCCCTACCCTCTAGAGCCCTAACCCATGGGATTTCTCCAAGCAGTTCCTTGAGGAGATCAAAGTTAGCCCTCCTGAAGTCCAAGGTTGCAATCCGACTTGTCGTTTTGTGCATACTGCACATGATCCTAAACTCTGTCTTCTCATGATCGCTACAGCCAAGGCTGCCCCCAACCTTAATGTCCTCCACCAGTCCCTCTTTGTTGGTCGGTACTAGGTCCAGTAGTACACCTCTCCTTGTTGGCTCCTCCACCACCTAAGTCAAAAAGTTATCATCAATACACTGGAGGAACCTCCTGGACTGTACATGCCTGGCTGTGTAGCCTTCCCAGCAGAATTATGAAGAACAGCATTCCCAAAGTAGTCAAGTATATGCTGACTACAAAAAAAGAATTGCTTCAGAAGCATACATATTTTTACATGCCTTTTACCACAGGAAAACCATTAAAGTTAGGAAAGGGTAAGATGGATTACCATCCTGCTTGTGTATCAATACAATTATTAATACATTATTATTAGCACTTTAAGAATTAAAAATATTTCAAGTATAAAAAAATCCTCTTCATTTTTCTGTCATAAGCTTTCTCAACTTCAAAGAGGCTGAGCATTAAGCCAAGTGTGGCTTTATGTGCCCCTGGATCTTGTGGGATATGTAGGAATGCACATCTATTTTATAATGTGCATTCCTCTTCTTGCAGAACCCTTGTTCTGCAATGAACACTGACAGCTGGTGACTTGTGTCACCATGGTCTTTGCAGAAAACTTATTGTAGGTAGGTCCCTCAACAGAGATGGGGAAAATGCCCATGAGCACAGTATGTTTGGGCTAATTTTCTAATGGTTTCCCCAATCATTCTTTTTAAAAAAAAAAAAAAGGTTTCTCATGACCCTAGGGGGCCACCCAGGTGAGAAGGCACAAGGCTTTCACTTTTGAAATTACATGGGCCCTAATTCTGCCTTTAATTATACTTGTATATGTTTTTTGACATCAGAGGAGATTCTTATACAAGTATCAAGGATGTGATTTGACAATAGCAGAAACAGGATGAAGACTTAAGTCTTCATTAAGTCTTCCAGGCACTTACTGTGCCTGGCAAACTTTATCTATTAGTAACTTCAATTAAAAAAAAAAAAAAAGATAAATTAAAGAAATAATTTCAGAAACATTGGTACCTTCAATCACCTGGCCTACTGTGCTGTTTTTAAACATAAGGAATAAAAATATTTTCATTTGTAACAAAAGTCCAGTTGATCTGAAGATCAACCACACATCGAGATGCATTGGACAATCACAGTGCAGTGACAGTTTTACAAAGTTGCTCTTCAGAGAACAACTTCGGCAAGTCACATCTACTTACCACAAGATCTAAGAATATTATTCAGAAAAAGGGACTTTTTTCTTACTATTTTCCAAGGTTATAACCTGAAAATATTTTCCAACCTATCCTCAAGGTTCATTTGCACATTTTCAAGGTACATTTTCCCAGTGAACTCTGATTACTGATGCCTATGGGGGATTAACTTTAAGCAGACAGCTCAAACTCTTGTCCCTGCTGCAACCTTAGTTTCTTCTCCTCCTCTTGTTATGAGGGGATGAGTAGTTATAAACTTCCCATTACAGTATGTTGGTCAGCAAGAAAGCCACATGGACATTAATGTTTATTAGCAAGCTTTTTAGCAGAGTAATAGCTGAAGTGGTCTAAGCTTTAAAACTCTCCAGTGCCAGCTGGAGAATCAGAAAATGTGTATGAAGCTTTAATTAACTGTAAAATGTGAAGTGAACTGCATTGCACGATACCTGGGGATTTCAGTGAAGAACGTACATATGTTCTCTCTGCTAATTGAAGATGAGCTGCATTTTAAGGGATTACATCCCCTGAGGTCGCAGAGCCAGAGAGAGCAGAAGGCAGGAGGAGAATTTTAAAGGCCTAAAGTAAACTTTCTGTTAATGGTCTGCCCTTTGCAAGCAAAGTCTATTAACAGTTTATATTTAAGCTGATTTACTGCATGTTGGGAAAGTGGCACAAAAAGGAAGTTTATATTTTTTCTTCCTAGCCATAAAATATAAAAATTGAAGGTTTCTTATAGTTCTGTGACAGAGCTCATACGTTGTTTTTTCTTTTTCATTAAGCACTGAGAAAATTTTTTTGTTTGCTTTTAAGAAGTTACAGAAGTAAATTAAATGGAAAAGAAACTAATCCTGGCTGTAAACTCATCTAAAACGTACTGGACAATTACAACACTCTAGTGACAGGGTGGTACTGAATTGTCTCTTTCAAAGACGCACAAGAGCTAGCAGATTGCCTGGGGATTTCATCTTGCAGCAGGGACAAATTACAGCACATTGTCCACAAAGGAGTCTTAAAGCCCTCAGTTTCTAGTAAGAGATTCCAGCCCTCTCCTCCTTTCTCCTGCTCTCCAATCCCCTGTGCTTAGCCATTGGCTTTCTGGCAATCAGTTGGAATATTTTCACCTCCCAGCCTCTTTGCTACACATTGGGAGGTACCTACAAGAGCAACCAAACGGAGTCTTGTTCCTGGATTAAGTAAAGTTTTTCGGCTGCTCATTCCTCCACTCACTGCTGCCTCTCTAGGATGAGCAGGGGAAGTAAAGAAAAAGTGAGATTAGCAGCTGCCTCCAATCCTTCCCTCAGTGTAAAAAAAACAGTGAAATTGCTGAGCAATCTGGCATCCTTCAAATCACACCATAAAGTGACATATTAAAAACAGAGGAGCAGCTGAAGCATTACCTAAAAATGCTTCATTTCATTCATTTTAGATTTGGTGAAATATTATGCCACCTCTTGAAAAGTGTTGACAGGGGCAGATTAAAAGGGCAGTGGAAATTGCTTTTAGGTGTAACAGAGGAAGTAGAAGTTTTCAGAGTATCCATCATGGTTGAATTCCACTGAGGAGCAAAGCCAGCCTTGTGGATAGGAAAGCACTAGTATATTAAATTTACAGGAAAAGAAAATGTATGAAGGGACTAAGAAACTGTGGGGAAGTAGAGATTAAGTTGAATTGAATCCACTGTCTTGATTAAATACATTGGGGCAGGGATACGAGGGAGAAAGAATTAGATGAAATGGCCTAGAGCAACATTTCTCCAGTGGGAGGGTGGGGTTTTCTTCTGTTTGTCTTTATCCATCACTTCTTCCTAAAATGGGTGCATGACTGAGATGAATAACCACTGACTTTGGGTGTGTACCTGGTTGATCCAAGTCTGTTATTTGGAAATGGGCTGTGGATATGTAGCATTTTGCAAGCTGCATGCAGTTCTAGTGCGCAGTTTACACAAGCTGAATGTGTTTTTATCATTGTAAGTGGTTGTGGTAAGCAGGGCATTGCTCAGTGTGCAACATGCTTTTGAAACACCATGGCTGGATCACCTGAGTATTTGGAACCCGACTTTCATGTAGTTTCTAGGTGGAAACTAAAAAGAATGCAGAATAATAAATATCTTTATTCACAATTCACTGTGAAAATCAAGTAGGTAATAATTACTATGGCTTCATTTATGTCAGCAAAGTAATTGCAATTTCTCTTACAGTTGAAACATAGTTTTGGAAATGACATAGAAATTATTGCCAACACAGTCTAAAATAATACGTGATTGCTGGAAAAACAATGAGCCTGTTAAGATATAGTCACTTCCCATATTACCTGTTATTTCATACGGTGCTCTGTTAAAAAAAAAAAAGCTTAAGGAAAGTGAAGAAACTGAGTTTCTCCATATGTTCAGCACATAAAATATTGAATACAATCTGAAGGAGAATCTGCTTACATTTCCTTTATATGAAGTGTGTGTGACACAGAAGATGAACACATAAACCAGCTCATATAATATTTAGCATAAGAACATCTGAGGAGGTTAATGAGCTGACTTCTATTAACTTCAGCAATGCTATACAAGCACAGGATCTGGTACCTAACCTTTAGACTCGTAAAAGAATTATTTTGAGTCATATTTCTTGCATCCTTAATTTCAAGTGAGAAAGAGAGAAATAACATGTGGCGGACACTCATAGTGCACTATGTGTTACTGCTTTTGTAAACACTGAAGAGTCTCAACTATTCAAGCCCTCCTTTCTTCTAGACTTCTTTATGGCTATTGAACCTTTGATGTGTTTCCTGTTTGTTCAGAACTATACTTTGCTGCTTATTAGTGCTATTGCTATTTACCTTTTTCCTGTTTGAAGGTGGTTTGGCAGACAAATCCTGTGATAAGTAAACCTAACTGTTAGAATTTTAAGATCTTTTCTTTGTAATTTTTATTTTAAATATAACTGCCACCTGCTGACTGGGTGGCCATGTAATTACCTCTTTCATTTAAGTATTACCTCTGGAGTAGGTTCAAGAGCAGTATGTAACTTCAAGTGAGGTTTCCATGGCAGGGGTGCATAACATGGCAGTACAGTGCAGCACATGGGCCTCTGCCTGATCCAAATCCCCAGCTATGTGAAAACACAAGGGGCTTTTGAAGCTGAAATCAAAAGGTCATTCAATGATCAAGGTGTGTGTCCATCCTCCCTCTGGTAATAGAGCAGTGACATCTCCTAGGGAGGTATCCTCTACCTTTTGTTCTTTTCTACCTTTGAAGTATTCACAGGGACCTGTCTGCCCTTCTTAGTTACAGAATAAATGTCTCATGGTTTTCAGACATGTGGTGATTTCGGTATGCAGCTTGAAGGGCCAGGAAAGCTGAACACTGCTGTACTAGTCTGGCAGTTGCTAAACTTGGGAGCATTTTTCATTCTTTGCATCTCATTTGGGGAAGGCAGTATATCCTTGAGCATCAATGACTCTGTCAGAAAGCAGGGGCATATTTACATATCATCTGCATATTGTAAATAACTCTGTTCTCGTCATGAATCTTGCCTAAAAACTGCGTATCATCTGGCCTAATGTGCCAAACAGAAAAAAGTTTACTTAAGTTTTATCAAAAAACAGAATTTGGATTAAGTGTTGACATGCTAAACATTGTTCTACAATCAAAAATATTTGTTTGTGTAAGTATTTAGATTATGGCAATACTGCAATTATAGTAAGCAGTTAAACTTTCCAGACACCAAAAAGGTCCAATTCTTACTGACTTCAAAATCCTAAAACAAAGTTAAAAAAATTCCTACAAAGAATTTTAAAGAAAAGAACATCCAAGAGTAGAAACTATAATTCATAAAATCAAGACAAACATCTTTTTGACAACTAGTAATGTTTTTTTATTAAGAAGGGAAAATAAAAACAAACTTTCAGATACAAACTGAGGTTTTGTTTTATGGTGGTTTTATATTCTTATACAAGAATCAAGTTACTGAATGGAATCTTAACTGATTGTGGTTGTTTTCTTATTTTGAAAATAATTTTTAAATTTGGCCTCTTAAAAAAGAAGCCAAATTTTTGCAAAAAGATAACTGACTGTGATATGGGATGCTCAACACAATTTCTACATATATTAAAAAAATGGTTAGTTTATTTTTTTTCTTATTATTCTCTTTTTATTCTGTATGTATTCCAGTTTAATGGATCCATATGCATGTTCTCAGATACAAGAAACTAAGTCTTGAAACATCCACTCCAAAGTACCATATCCAGGCACTGATTAAAGATCAAAATTAAGATTGCCTATACAATATTTCAGCTGTCCACCTCTGAAGCAAGTTCCTGATTGAAGGTCTCCACAAAAAGTGACTTCTAGATTTTCCTGTTGTACGCACAAACTACATGACAGTATCTCAGCTTTGATTAGCCTCAGTGCAAGCGGTTGCACAGTACTCAGAATAGTGGTGTTTGGTATGATACTTTGCCAACTAAATACACCTTTTTGTAATGAAGAATCTAGGTGGAACTGCTGCAGGTGCATAAAGTCTTAGCAGGCTAAGGGCCCCGGTAACCTATGGCAATAGATTAAAATTATGTTGCTGAAGCTGCTAACATCACCAGGTGTCTCCCCATTTCTCTGTCAGCACAGGCATAGCTGATCTACCATATTTATTCTAGGGCTGGGCGATAATAGCATTTTCTGCTGTCCAACTTCAGTTGACACCCAATATCTGTTAGCATGCTAAGGCTCACTGTAAACTGAAAATCTGAAAAAATGGCCAAGAGTCTGAATGCGCTTTATTGGTTTCACTCCTGAGTTATGCTAGGGTAACATTAAGACATTCCTACCTTGATACGGAAATGGATCCTACTTTACTAAGTAAAGAAGTGTTTTTAAGTTCCTGTGCTTCGGTGTGCCTGGCTACATCTTTTTTCCAGTTAAGGCTATAGTAAAGGCCAAATTATTTCTTTTTTATGACAGAGCAGAATTTCTCCCTTTCGGCCACTTCCACCTTCTGCAAATAACCTGTAATTCCAAAACTGTTGATTCTCACATTACTGCTATAAATACCATAACACTTTGAGTAATTTAGAAAAATGCCTGTGTTTTGCTGTTGTTGTTGTTCTTGTTTTTCATAATCAATATTCTTATAAAACATGCTTGCTGACTTTCTGCATTTATTTCAGGCTTGGTTAATGTTGGTGTTGTGTACTTCCAAAAGAGGATAGAGGGAGAAGACAGACTAAAGAAAATATGGTAGAGACAAAAAAAAAATACTCCATAAGAATAGGACCAAATTATAATGCAATGTGTAGGAAACTGAGGGAAATGAAACAAGAATACATGAAGAAAATGATAACAGCAGTGGGAAGAAAAGCAGTATAAAAGAAAAAAATCCTATGCCTGAAGCTACACAAATAGTATGAAACCCATTTTAAGAAAAATCCATTTTTTTTAAAAGAAAATTTCTGTTCTATTTTTACCCTCTTTATTTTTGCATGATGCATTCTTTCTTTACAGCCCTAGCTATTAGAAATACAATTATAAATAAAATAAAATAAAAATAATTAAAATAAATAACAGTAAAAATAATAATTAAAGAAAAAGGTGAACACTGATTTTTTGAAATAGATATTTGATTCCAATGCCTGAAGCTTTAAAGGAGGCACAAGTGTCTTGGGGTCTTCTCTAAAATCATGTAAGATAACAATCCTGGAGGTGCAAGGGGAGACACATATGTGCTGGAGAAAATAAGAGGCAGGATCAGGACTGGGAGTTTTAAAGGCGAAAGGGATTTGTGGACATTAATTTGGAAGAAAAAATAGGTAAGGAACAGCAATATTTCAAAGGTGAACTAACAGTCCTGTCATGAACAGGGAAGAGAGCCGTTATTGGCAGGGGAAAGTAGATTAGTACGGGATAGTACACTGAAGGTGGCTATCCTAGGTTGTTATAGCAGTAAGGAGAGCCCTCCTGTTAACTTACAAATTGTTCTCCTTAGTCTCTTGATGGCCGCAAAGGCTTGACAACCTTCTCTTTCCATATTCTGCTGTCCTGTGTTAGCTAACATACAGTTAAAGTTTCTCCTTATGTCTTCTCTTCTCTTTTTTTTGCCCAGGAAAGGCTCAAGAGCTGCCCTCTTTTTCTGAAAAAATGTCTCTGCTCTTGCTTCAGTCCCACCCCATCTTCCTGCTGAGATTATTGCTTTTTCTGTGAGGTAACCTCTTTTCTTTACTTCTTTTCATCTTCTTTGCACCTTTCACCAGTTTTCTTTGTAACTCTTAAGAAAGAAAAAGAAGGGGTTGAGTGAAGAGGCTAGAGGAAATGATCACATGATACTTCAACTCTTCTTCGAAAGACTGTGATTTGAATCCCATCATTTTTGGAAAGCACAAAGCTGTCTACTGTAAGTTTTTTTTTATGGCAATACTCTTGCCCAAGTGTCAGCATAAAATCATGGAGAAATATCTGTAGTTCTCTGAGAAAGAAAAGTGAGAGGCAATTGATTTCCAGACTAATATATATATAACGTTCTGCCACATTCTGTGCTGCTGTTGAAGTTATACAGTGGCTATATCAAACCAAGACAGCTGCTAAATTCTTTTAGCTTTTTTTAAATGTATCTTTTGTGTATGCAGTTTTAATTCTGCAATCTTGTACCATTCTTATTCATTGAGCAGTTACAAACACAAGTAAAATGTGTTTGTTTTAGAAGGGAGATGTTATTCTTTGGAATCAACCTTGGGCAGCTCCAATACTGAGCTTTCTCTGCTACTGCCCACAGCAACAACATAACACTAGTTTCTCATAGGATTACTGTTTCTGAGATATGTCATCAGCTGTAACTTACACTCTTGCCCAAACATATCTTTGGAAAACAAGGAATTATTTTTCTGCTCATCCTGGCTTGATGTATTTCAATGACTCCCTATATTCCAGAGATAGTGACAGCACACTTTGTTTCCTCTATTTGTTCAGCTCTTAAGTGCAATCTACTCTCCACTAAGTACACAAAGGAAGTTTTCATACAGTTGGGATTCTCTCACTGAAAAAGTATTGAGATAAATTTGAGGGAGAGCAAATTTGAGGGAGAGCAAAGCTTCTTCATTGTCACTACAAAGCAGTTGATATTCTTCAAAATACTACAGTATATCCAGCTGACAAGTTACATTTTCATTTACTCTCAAAACAAAAAAGAAAACAGAAATACTCTAATGAAAACAGTAGTGTATGTTATCTGCTATCACTGTGAGGCCATTACATTGAACAAGCAGAAAACATGCCCTTGATTGTAGAGGTTGATTGAAACATTTTTCAGGTGCTTCGTTTGCATGCAAAACATATCCTGGTATTTCAGAGTGACTGAAAAAGAATTAAGAAAAATGCACAAGTCCAGTTTTCCCTACTAATGAGATGGATATTATTTAATAAAATCTCATGGGATTTTTTTGAGAAAAAGCTTCTGCATACACACACAATGATAATAGATAAAGCAACAATAGACAAAATGGTCATGAACAGAAAGTAAGCAGGTTTATATTTGTGATGTATGGATGATCATATATGCATGTGTCTGAAGAGTTGATTAGACTTCATAATGTAGCTGGTGCATCAGCAGCCAGAATTTAAATATTTGATTATATAAATCTGAAAGTGAACAATTCTAAAAAATCATCTCTGTGATGAGGTCATTAAAATGAAATGCATAGGATTATTTGTAACAACTAAACCAAGCCCAGAGTACCAGTATTTGCACTCTAGGAAGTTTCTTCTCCATTGTCCTTGAGGTCTGGCTACTGGCTACTCCCTTCCTTCTCCCCTTTCACAGGTCCTGTGTGAGGTGCAGACCTCTAGCTACTTCTTTCTCTGTCTTACATCTTCTGCTCTTGACATCCTACAGTCCCTACAAGCTCCTCTCCTTGAGTAGATCTGCTTGCCTCCCAGGAAAAGTGCAATTTCCTCCAAAGCAGAGGTGTTTCCATGACAATCATGTAGTCAGTGATGAGGCTGGCAGGGACTTCTGGTGATTGCCTAATCCAGCAGACTGCACAGGACTGGGTCCAGTTGGGTTTTGAATGTCTCCAAGGATGAAGACTCCACAGCGTCTCTGTGTTTGACCTCTGTTTGACCACTCTCCCACTGAATACCTTTTTCTCATGTTTAAAGAAATTTCCTGTATTTCATTTTGTGCCCATTGTCTCTTGTACTGTCACTGGATACCACTGAGAAGAGTCCGGCTCCTCATTCTTTACTCCCGTCCATCAGGTATTTTTACACATTGATAAAATCCCCATGCCACAAACCCCACTCCTCTAAAAGGAGTATAACACCACTGGGAACAACTGAGAAACAAGTATAGAGGCTGTCACAGACTGCTTTTTTTTTTTTTTTTTTTCCCCCAAGTCCATTAAAATGCCCAGATGAAATGTCTTATCTGGCAATTTAAAATATGAAAAATTAATTACCTTACTAGAAGCCACTCAGACAGACCCTTCCCATAAAACTTTTTACTTCCTGATAAATATCTGTTACAAAGTACAACTGGGATGTAACCTTCAGTTAGGATTTCTAGAAAGACTCCTTCATTTCCAAAGGAGAGATGCCTACTGCTTATTTACCAAGGGACATTATACATAAGACCCTGGTAGCAAATACCATAATAACCCGTATTAATATCATACAAATAATGTAATATCAATATTATCAGTTAGCAGTTCCTTCAGTCATAATGTCCTTGGATAATCAAAGATCACAAAATTCCTTTTTTTTTGTAGGCTTCTTCTTCCTACACTTCAGACAAATCCAAAGATCTTTGTTGGTGTGTATATTACATAGTGGGGCATGTATGCGATCTTCTTCAGCTATCTAATTGTGGATGTTGTTTGCTACTTCTCCTAAATATGTGAGTAGGCATAAACTGCAGCAATCCAACCACTGAAATTGAGCAACAGTCTCACAAAATGAAAAGCTTGTTATAGCATTTGTTATTTGACATGTCAACAAACAAAATCAGCTCATACTTCTTTTCCCCATTTCACATGTGTGCAACTCTTATGAAAAAACATTCAACATGAGCATTTCAGTGGTTAAGACATAAACATTTATGCCAATATCACCAAAATTTATATTTATGGAGGGCATAGTAAGAGATAGTACAAAAAATCCTGAAAGAGAAACATTGGGTTGGTGACCCAAGCCTATGGGAGGCTTTCTTGTTTGACTGTAGAGACATTAATGTCTGTTGATAACTATCCTTATTTTACTTCAGTCTGATGAAACATTTGCTGGAAAAAAATCTGTGGATTATGAAGATAGTGTGAATGCTTCCATTTTCAGAACTAGAAAAGAGTTCCCCAAATATGTAGAGGTAAACTCAGCTATACAAACTCAGTTGGAAGTAACTGATCTTGCAAATGCTGATGGTGAACAGAGATATGATTATATCAATTCCTAATGCCACCATAACTATTCCAAATGTAATAGAAATGTAAGTTTAAGACGGTTCCAGGTGCATGGTTCTGTTTTCAGCCGTGATCAGCTGATTACTCATCATCATCTGTTGCAAGCCAGCTGTCAGCTCCCAGGGAGAGCATTGAAGTCAGTTTGGCTGAGCAAACAGAGTTATTTCTGAACTGAATGCCAATTGGTTTCCAAAGCAGTGAAAGTAATAAAAGTGGTGATGTCAGTAACAGCAATCAAGCTGCACAGAGAAGCATTATTTCACTGCCCTAAATCATATTAAACCATGGCTTTGATTAACAATGAGACAATTTCTGCTCCACAGGTTCAGGCTTCTGTTTGCATATTAAGACAAAACTGTGTTATTGATAGATCAGAAACAGAGGGGAACCGGTTTCAGGAAACTCAGTTTAACGACTTCATTTGTCTACTTTTATTGAAAAGAGAAAAATGCATTATTGGGTTAAATTCAATGTTTCCTTTATTTTTTTCCAATGGTCTTTACAGTAGAGGCAGGGAGAGCACTAAAATATATGTTTGGGAATACCTCAGCAGATATAGGTGTATGTGTGCAATGGTGCATATGTTCTGCAAATTCTGATTCATTTGGACACACATGTCTGTAGATCCTATTCATGAATGACAGCTCTAGTGCTTTGTTTAGGAAATGCTGATCATACTGAAAATGTACAGAGTGACTGTATGTTGCTTTTATAATAGATAATTACATCCATCAGATTAATATCTGTTGTTTCTAGAGAAGTTGCAGGTTGTCTGGAGTTGCTGTGCACTTCTCAGCTGTGTGTTTGGAATTGCCAGATACAGCTAGAAAGTTCTCAAAATCTGCCTGGACAAAGAATGCATTCAGGAAACTTCAACAACCTGTCTAGTTATGAGTAACCATGAGCAGCATTGAAAGAAATAAAAGCAGCAGGTCCACAGGTTAAGAAAGAGGGAACTGAGTATGAATGAAAACAGTACTGAAAACTTGTATCTATATGGGACTATTTAAGGATGAATTTCAGATTGAAAGCCATACGAAATTAACGTCTCCATAAAAAAGAAAAACATCTTGGCAAATACTTGAAAACAATACTTAAGCTTCCTAATTTTGAGGTCAACCTCATGATTCTCAGGCTGTCGTCTAAGTCATGATTTTTTCAACCTGTAGAACTGATAGCTCTACAACTCTCTTGTGAGTTATAAGTTTCTATGCCACTGAAAAAGGGATGTTTTTTACTCTCACATGCTCATGGAGATGAACTTTGCTCGTTAGCTTTGTAAAATAATGTATCAATACGCTCATTTTTCTTAGGGCTGTTCTCTCCCACCAACATTTCAAGAGTCAAAATGGAAGAAAAGAAAAAGATTTTAATATAAAATAGGAGCTACTGTAGAGAAATTAACATTAACCCTTTCCTGGTGCACTGAAAATCCATCAGTGCTGATAGTCTGTCAGCCAGACTTTGAAATAATATAATACACAAAAAAGTATAAGCGTTACTAAACATGCTTTAAAAAACCTCCTAACAGTATTCATTTAGATTAAACAACCATCTGGCTGTCCTCTTAATCGCTTGACCTAATTGCAAGGTGGTCATTTAGCACATGTTTCAAAGTGATATTCAGGTAGATGAGGTTACGAAGAAAAACATCTGTTTCATATCACAAATCATAATTAAAGTTAAACAATTAAAGCAGTGATGGGCCTCTGGGATTTGTACACAGTCCTTCATTAAAATTCCACAAACTAAATCAAGGTATGATTATACTTAATTTTCATGCCTCTGATGAAGCTTATTTGCTTTCTGGCTACTGCTAAATAATTCCTGTAGGATCTCTACGGGCAGCTTAGCCAAAGAAAATATTTTTCACTAGTCTATTACCATAGACACAAGAAGGAATGGTTTTCTTTAGAGACTAGTGGGGGAAAAAAAATGCTGCATAGATATCTAAATGCCCTTATGGTAAAAAGTACTTGAGAAGTTCCTTACTTACATCTAGTAATATCCTACAGTGTGATTGAGTAAGTGTGATGGAGTAAGGCAAATGTTTTTAGTATGTATTTGTTGCCTTGCCTTGTTATCTTCCTTCTCAATTAAGTGGCTGTAAGAAGGTATTCTTTTAGAAGAAGAAATGCATAGCCCTCAATGTCCCTCATTCATCTAGCCCTGTGGAGCATTTGGTATTCCTGGGCACAGACCTATCATAAAGTAACATATTAAATATCACATAATCATTCTGGCAATTTAAAAAACATAATTTGGTTTTTTTCAGACCAGAAGGGAGATCTTTCATTTCATATCAAACAGTTGTGAAACTTTTTTAATAAAAGTAAACTGAAATTAAAGGCTGAAAAATAAAAAGTCAGTTAATTTCTATTTTATTTTGATTCTTGTTTTGTCTAAATGCACAACGGAGCAAGATTTAGCTAGTTTTATGCAGCATCTGGATGTCACCAAAAGTGCATTTTTAAAAATAGAAATGAAGTTTAAATGGACATATTTTACCTAGATCTAATAATTAAAAAAATAAAAAGAAGATATAGTAGCAATTGCCATTTGCAGTGAGTGTTGCCTTTCATTGCTCTGTGTCTTTTTACAGCTAGCAGACAACAACACAAGAAAATTCAAAACAGCCAGCTATAGCTGAACCTATGCTTAGCTGAAGTTTCTTCTCAGAAAATCAGAAGGCAGAGTACATCTTATTTGCTTTTTGCTTGACAGTTCTTATCATGCCTCTGATGCAATCATGTTTATTTCTATTATTTGAATATACATGTTTTAAGTTCCATAGCAGAGCACAGTATTCCAAGTGACAATATGCTATTGTATTCCATGATCTCCATTATGTAAATTACATTCATGCTTATTTATTTATTTATTCTTTATTTTAGTTTTTATCTCTTAATCATTATCCTTCTGTGGTTCATTTCTACCACTACATACTGAGAAAATGTTTTTGCTGAGCAATCTAGAGAGGTGCAATGATCATTCTTTGGATATATTTCAAGTTCAATATGTGAGTGTCAACTTTTTTTCTCTCCACTGGATGCTTTCTTGCATTTATGGACAGAAAAATTCATATGCCAGGATTTTTGCACACTTCTCCAGCTTCACTGGATCGAGTAATTTCTTCTGGTTTCTATTGAATGGGATGCATGCCAGCTAATTTTCATTAGAGAAACCAATTTCATGATAATTTCCCGATGATGGCACTGAATTATAGCACACATGTATTTTCATATTATATCTGCATTTATGTGGACTTTTTTGTATCAGTGGAAGAATTCCACTCAGCTACATCATTACAGGACTGTGAGTAAGCTCAAGGACTCAGTATCTTTTCTCTAGCTGATGGCTTTTTGTTCTGTATTTTACTAGGTGATTTTAAAACCAGAGTTCTTTCTTTTTATTATTTGCAGAAATAAACATGAGGTAGAGAACAAAGAATGATTTTGGAATGGTAAGAAGGAATTCTTCCAGCTTATTATCTGTCTTGCCAAGGATAAAATATCATGTTTGTTTTCAGCTTTCCCACTGAGCTTGGGAATGTTTAACAACCTAAGCACATAACTTTGGATACCATTACCCAAGGAAGAAAACTTCAGGTGCCAACCATGTAATTGGAACAATTTTTTTTTTCTGTAGTTTTTGGGGTTTGTTTTTTTTAAACATATTATAGTGGCCAGTGAGTCAGTGAGTAACTAACGTAAAAGTAGATACTCTTGAAATTGCTACTGGAGGACAGAAAACTGTGTCACAAATTCAGAAATCAACATGTTTCTAGAACTAAAGGCACATGATATAATTTGTATGCTTTCTAAAAGTTAGTGTGCTAAGAAAAACTTTTTATTGAACACTGACTATTTTACAGCTTAGGTGGTAGGCATATCGCAAAACTAACTTATACTGAGAAGATAACATATTTCTTAAGAAGATTCATGGTTCCAGACTACGCAGGATAAAAAGTGTATGTGCTATCTTCAGTCTTGAAAATCTTTACATTGCCAGGAAATAAATAGAGTTTATCTATTGGGAATAAAGGGAAGATTCTATCTTATCTAGGTTTCCATTTCACCTGTCATATTTCAGACTTGTCACATTTTTCTTAACAAAAGGTAGCCATCACTCCTCTGTGAGCTGGAAAAAAAAGAAGGTGGTGGTGAGTCATTTGTTTCTGGACAGTGTATCCCCTTGAGTGCAACGGTACGTGTCTTCTCATTCTATACCGCATGTGTGAGATACCGGACAATTGCTGCCATGGTTACGGTACTACTCACTGGCTCTGTTTTTCTGAATATTGTCTGCCCATGTTTTGTAGTAGCAAGTGGTATGGTGCTTGTGCAAGTTAACAAATGGCACGTAGCAATTATGCTGCTATGTATGAATATTTCAAGCATGGGTACTGCTTAAAAGAAAACATCTTAGTCATTTAATGCAGAGGGAGCTCTTTCTTTGATCTTCAGAGACATCCCACTAAATAAAGCATTTCCACTCACTGTCCAGAATAACTGCATGGAAAGTAGGTCTTCATGCATTTTCTAGAGCAAAAATCAATACAACACAGAATTTAGGTACATTGTGGCTGGAACATGAAAAGACCCACTCTTTTGAACTTGTCCAATTTTTATTGAAACTGCTTGTGTCTGGGTAGGCATGGAGCAGGCTTGACCTAGACCCAAAAAAATCAGACCAAAAACTTTTGTGGATCTCAACATACCCTGGAAAAGTGTCAAAGATCAGACAAATCAGTACTTGCTTTTTCTAATTTGGGTGGGTAAACGGAGTTTTCCAACAGCGTGTAGCCTTGCTAGTGCAGCTAACAGCCCTAGGACCCATGAGCAAAGCATTCATGGACTGACTACAGTGCTACATACCAATAGAAGCCCTGTATAATATTTCCTGATACTAATTCTCAGACTATTGCCACACAGCTGATGACTTTGGTAGCCCCACATCTTAGAAACCACACAGATAAGGGCAAAGACCTAACATGTTAAAAAGCATAAAACTGAAAAATAGAACTGTTCAACAGAGTTATGTATCCATAACTCTGTCAAATATATATATATATGAATCTGTAATGGAACTGTACAATTTAAAAGGTGTATTTGTTGTACAAGGTGTTGTACAAAAAGACATTTTCCAATGTGTTTAATTTAATCTAATCCTTTTACTTAGTTCCCCCTGTGGATGCTTTCCTTCTACTCTTTTTGTTCTCATGTCTGGAACAAACTAAATTCTCATGTCTTCTTCTTCTTTACTTTGGACTGAGAAAAGGAATCACTTTCTTTCAGAGGCAGTCTATTATATTTTAAAACATACATTTCCTTCACTGAGTGCTTTATGCAGAAAAGCTGATCCTGCAGGATAAGAACCAGATGGAAAAAAAGTTTGGTAAGCTGTTCCTGCCTTAACATTCAGTAGATATTCAAACAATTTTTGATGAATTTGCACAGCCACAGGGAACAACATATATTATGATGTAAATGCCATCAATATGACATATGCTTAAAGTTCTGTGTATAAATAAATAAAACATATTGAAAAGCCTGCTGCTTACTCCAGCTGTTTATTTCTCACAGTGTATAAATGCCAGAGAAAAAGCAAAAATACCCCTTGCTTTTGCAGTGTTTTCATATTGCGTTTGAGTCATAAAGCAATTAGTAATCTTAAATCAAGATTCCTAGCTGCATTCAGGTCAAGTCCCATGAGTGAATTTCTGCATTTGTGCTGAAAAAGATGCAAAACCTTTTAGATCAAACTGATGGAAAATGATATCTTCCTTCAAGATTGCATCCTAACTGAAATAAGATATATTTTCCCGGGGTCTTTTAAGGAACTCTTAATAATTCATGGGTCAATCAATATAGCCATTTGACACCTTATTGGGGACAGTGGAAAAAGCTTCAGGTGACATCCATGAGATCTCCATTGGTTCTCAAAGTCAGTTTTCTTTGCAAGTGATTCAGTGACCAAAAAAAAGGAGTAATTGAAGTAGAAAGCAGGGAATTGCTATCACTTGATAGGAAATACATAACAACTGACGAAGTATACCCATTACAAGAGTCATCAGCAGTTGTTAAAACTGGTGCAGCTGAGGACTAGCATCCCCAGAGTCTGTGGTGCAGCACCTGGAGACTGGTAGAGGCGGTGGCCTGCCTTGCCATTCAGCTTGCATTACACTGCCAATGACCAGAGGGAAGGAAATAATCTGATCTGTGATCAATGGTCTGTGGCAAAGCATTCAGTTTGACTGTGTGTTTTCATAAGTGTAACTGCTTGCTTGAAGAGAAGTCTGCTAAAATCATAAAACAGTAGAAAATCTATATAGAAAAAAATTCTCTGCTCTTCCACAGAATCCAAACTTGGTACGTTGCATATTATACAGTCCCGTTCAGTTCTAAAAAAAATCTTTATTTTTATACTGATTCAAATAACCAGATTTATTTTGGAAAACTGAGGGCTGAGGTCTGACGTTATTCCCCAAGCAGAATTCCTCTTGCACTGAAGCAGGGTCTTTCTAGACAAAAACACACAGGGCCCAGCTTTTGTGATTTTTGGTAATGCATCTAAATCACACAAATAACAAAAACTCTGAATTAACAGTACTTTATAGTATTTTCTAAAGTATTCAACATTTAATTTTCTCTATTCCAGTGCCAGAGATGACAGCATATGTCCTATTGATACAAACGGGAGCAGACCTATATTAGAAATAGAATGTCTTTGAAAATCCCCAAAAATTCATAATCCTCAATCTATGAGTCTCAGATTTACTCTCTGAATGACCAGGATGAGCGAATTTAGATCCCACTTCTGTGAAAATTTAGAACTTAATGGTTTGGCTTGGTTTTGGAATATTTGCATCTGTCTCTTCATCATAACAAATCCCCTCGGAAATTGCCTCTAAAGTTAAACTGGTAACTCACAGAACATGAATATGTCCATGACAGTACGTTCTGCAGAGGCTGCTGCTAAAATTCCAGTGTTGGAGTGGTGGTCCTTACTGCCTTTTAATAATATCTTCATGATTCAGATTAAGGGAGAACAGTTGAAGAGTAAGTCATGGCTTACCTCTTCTTGGGTATATATGCATTCACCTAGAATTGGTAAGCACCACTGTTTAAATTTCCCAAAATTTTAATATTATTACAAGCTTTCTTGAATGAGTTAATGTCCTTCTCCATATTCTATATATTTCAAAAAACATTAAATGGAGCAGCTAAAACCCTCACTTTATAAATGTGCTCCAGTTTTCTTTGCTCTTTTTAATATCAGGATTAGATTCTTGTCAGCTTTTGGGGGTTATTCATAGGCTTCCTATCACCTGACCTCAAAACAGAGCCATAGCTCTGTGTACATAATGCAGAGAAATAATTAATTTTCATTAAAAATTTCATTTGGGTTTGCATCTCTAGCACATACATTAATCTAGGCAATTGGCCAGTTAACGTGTGGAAGGTATATTTAGTGCTTGTTTCATGAGACACAGGGTTGGGAGGGCTGATTTTAGTTTTTACTTTGTTATTAAAGTCAGAATTTGCACAGTGAAAATAAGCGAGTCCTATCTTGCAAGTCTCCTATATTGAAAAGGGTTTGTTTTCCCCATCAAATTCTTATTTTTCTGTGGCTGCTTCCTTCCAGCAAACTGTGCATTTAATATTTAAGGAGTAGGTGAAAAGAATCTAGTTCTTCTATTTTGAAATGCAGTGACTATAGTCTATAACCACAACAAGATTAAGAAAAGCCTTATTCTAGCTTCTTAATCTTTTAAGGAATTTGAGCTCCATATAAATGTCCTGGAGAAAATGGTGAGCTCTTTATGCCAAAATTGGGGTTTGAACAAGTTTCTGCAAAGGCGAGAGAGCCTGTTGCCCAAAATCTGGGAGTTAATGCCTAAGTTCTTCATGGCTGATTGTCTTCAGAAAAAGGTTTGAAGTGGCTGAACTTTTTTTTCCAGAAAAATATTAGAATAGCAGTTCATTGCAACTAGAGATGTGTGCCTAGCACTACCTTGTTCGCTTTGCTTATTTTGTTAGTTTCCTCTTTCTTCTTTGATCATCTTTACTTTTTCAGTGACATACTCATTAGTACCATACTGCTGAGATGTTTAGGGGATTGGAGCATATGATAAATGAGGAGAGGAAAAAGGAAATGAATTTATTTAGTGCGGAGGAGAGGTGAGTAAGCAGGGGAGGATTGAATTGCTATTTTCAACTACCTAATGAGTTGCTATAAAGAAGAAAGCATCAGACTTCAGACATTAGTTGCAAAAGGCAAATTCCAACTAGATAAGCAAAAAACTAAACACCATGAGAGTGGTTAAGGACCAGGACAGGAGCCCAGAAAGGCCATGAAATCTCAATCCTTGAAGTTTTTTATACTTCAAATTGGCAAAGCCTTCAGCAACCCGAGCTAACTTTGAAGTTAGCCCTGCTTTAAATGGGGCATGGACTAGGTGGTCCAGAGTTATCTTCTGACCTAGCTTATGCTATGATTTCTTATAGTCACATTTGCAGAGTTCATCATGAACTCGATTTCTGAGCATTGCCATCACACAAGTAAATAACAATACTGCCACTCCTCTGTGGTAAATACTTATAGATAAATTAAATAATCAAGGAAACCTTGAAAAGATCTCATCATTTATTCACAGAGAAAAATAAATTCTATCTATTTTATGTTAAGCTGGCAACAGAGAGACTAATTTGGAGGATGGAGTTTCAATCTTTCTGCAAGTAAAGGACAAAAGAGCAACATTCCAGTCCGTATCTCAGTTAGGGTGACTGCTACATGACTTTTTTATGTGGAGTCTAACACAAAATAGGGGTTTAGAGCCAGCTTGCCATTCAGACTCATGAACCCTTGTTCTGGCACAAGGGAGAAAGCAAGTGCAAGGGCAAAGATTGCCCCTTTGGGCAGCAGTGCTAATTTATGCAAGATTAAAGTGGCCAGTAGTCATGGCCTATTTTTAGGCTACTGGTAATATTTCATATTGGAGTCTCAGAGCAGCTTGTATTATTTTCTTTCCAATGATGACTGAAAAGAATGTATTTCTTACAAAAACAATCTATATAAGGTTGATGCCAACTGCATTCAGCTATGAAGAGGATATCTCTTCCTATTCTAAGTTTCTACTACTTGGGACCACATGTGAGCTATATCAAATGCAGGACCGAAGCTGGTATGGATTCATATTGAGAGATTACAATTCCAACCCTTTCCTTCGTCTCTTCTTGATATTATAGGTACCAATTAATATTCATCTCAGCCTAAAACTAATCTCTTACAGCTCTAAAACCCATGGTGGAACCTGTCAGCAAGTGTCCTGAAAGGCTGAAAAGAAACTGAGTACTTTGATATCTCGGACCAGACACATCAAGTTCTCCTAGCTACTTACAAACATTTGCATGTTTCTTGTATCTATCTGTTTTACAAGCAGCTACCATGTATTTTGTGTATAGAAAATGTAAATTGATGACAATGTTTTAATTATTTTCTACAAAGTGAGAAATGTTTAGAGATACAGAAATCCCAAACTAGGTATTTCAAGAGAATAATAAAATACTAGCCTTATTTAGAGAAGAATCAGCAACACAGGATGTTTTCTTTTAGAAATCTTTGACAAATGCCTTGTAACCATAGAAATTATTCTGGAGACAGCAGGAGTAGCTAAAATAGATTAAATTAATGTGCTAGGCTCACTTTCTCACAGCATGTTTCACAGTAATTGATTACACTATAGCCAAACTTAAATTACTAATATCAGTGCAGATAGAAGAAAATGAATATTTAATAAAATCCCTTTGTGCAGTTGTAATAAATTAACCTATTTGAATAAGCTATAATTTGTGATAAGCATTTAAAGAATTTTTTCTACCTGAAACACTTTGTTGTGGAACCCATAAGTATGAAAATAATAAGAGAAAATAATTTAACAAAAGAGAAAAAATATAATTATGCAAACTTGTATTCATTATTTGCTTGTAAGAATTCAATAATATGTTTGATTTGAAAAATAGATGTCACCTGACTAATACTTTAAGCTTGGTCTTGCAGCCACACAGGCTCTTTAAGTAAATTGGTTTTAGAAGAAACAAATCCCCAAACCAATATCCATTTGGTTTCAACTGTAAAATGAGGGAGAATTAGTCAATAAAACCCTGTAATTGTGTTTAATGCCTATAGGTGAGCACAAATCTCTGGTTCTAGGGAATACAGAAGCTTTTATTTGCAGGTAGTCATAACAGAATAAATCCATATGTGTCCCATGCTATAATTAGAGTTAGAATAATCAATAGAAGAAATAATTTCAACAGGGTAGATCTAGTGTCCAATCATGAAAGGAAAATTGGAACACAGTACAGGAAGATCTGAGTAGCGGACATGCAAAAAAGCATTCCAGCAACAGGGATATTACTAGGAACATGGTAAAAACAATAGAGGAAAGAAAGCAGCTTCATACCAGCAAGAATTCAGGTTGATTCTTTTACTTCTCAGAAGCATATTTCTTATATTTTACTTTACTTTAAAAAAATACTTCAATTTTATATGATTTTCCTGTTCTTACTCTTTGAGGAAGATAACGGACTTATCATAAACTCCCATTTACTTCAATGGAGCTGTGATTTAGCTTAGTAAATACTTTGTGCACAAGACCCTCAGAAAAATCTGCTAGTTGATATCTCCACAATCTGTACACACAGCCTTTGCTTCAGCTTAATTGTTGCATCTTTATTTCATTACATTCTTCTAAGTAATGACTCATCATCAATTTAAGTTTCTTTCAGTTTTTTAGAGATACTGTCGTCAGCTTGATTTGTCAGTGTGATATCAAGTGAGCTTTAAAATCAGAGAGGAGCAAGCAGATGAACAACATGTGCTTTACCAGGTTCCTTGAGCTTCTCGCCTGTTTTTGTTTGTGTAACACCCCCATCTCCCTTCCTGCACGTGTCAGGGTGGCAGTACACAAGTATTCTAGCTCTTTTGAAAGATATAAAAGGAATGTGTGTACTACTTTGCTACTTTCACACAATTAAGTATATCCAGTAAGGGTTTTCACTATGAACTGTCCACTAAGAAATGTTGAAACAACGTCCAGATAATTAAGCAAACCGCACCTATACAAGCTGCCACCATTTCATCAAATTGACTGCTTTGGTTACTTCAGTCTTAGCTGTTTCATCATTAATGTCACTTCATCATTCATCAACGATGGAACTCTGGTTTATATCCCACAACATCTCCTTTTTAATACTTCATTAATTACTGACTTCTTGTTTTACTAGAAATATCTTTTTAGCATAGCTCAAATTTTTGAATTTTTTTTCTATTTTATTGAAAACTAAAAAACAAAATGGAGCTTATTTGTTGTTTTGTAAATATTTGTTACTGTACTTGTTTGATTTGGTCTACTTATTTATGAAAAATAAGGAATGAATTATATCATGTACCATATATACCCTGTAAAACTGTAAAAAGGATCATCTCCATGATGGAGACATTTTACTGCATACAGAATTCTCCACCCAGACATGTGCTATTCTCTGGTATTGCAGAAAAGTTAGGTTATCTGTAGATTAGGACATCAAGAATAGCTTTTCCCTACCTAACTTGGGTTTGCACATTGGTTTGCCCAGTACTAAGACAGGGGCACTGTGTTCTAGGCAATGTGCAAAGCAGCCATGCTTAAAGAAATTGCATGCTTCATCTGAGAGTATATCAGTTAGTGATAGTGATCTGAGAGTTATCAGTCAGTAATCAGAATAAAAACAGCCATAAAGAGTGAAGAGAAACAGTATCTTTATTACGAAGTGCTTCAAACATAGGGTTGAAGAATTTACTGCAGTGTGCATGAGCTATTTTTTAAATAACACATGCTTCAGGGCCACTAAAAAGTAATTATGATTCAGAAAAGTTAATAATTTTAATCGAAGATTTTCTACTAAACTTCAGTAAGGTCCTTAATATACTCACATAACAGCAAAAAAAGAATTTATTCAACTAAATAAAGAAAATAACCTCTGCATGGAGATGGAACATACGCCAGACAAAGTTGAAGAAAATAGTAGCAATTTTGTGATGGGAAGAGGATGTGCTGTTTAAGTCACCACAGCAATAGAATTGCACAAGAAAAACATAAATTATTTCAGAAATTAGATGGATAAAGCTTGTTCTGAGACACTGAAGAGAAATATTGTTTGACCACGGAGATGCTGCTTTTGTTTGATTCAACAGATTACAAGTCAAGGAGGCTATTCATGTCCCTAACATTGCAATTTAAATATTTTATGATATACAGGCCTAAGATGGCAACACGAAGAAGATCCCATCTCTTTGGATGGACAAATGAGCTCTTAGTGGAAAATATTTGAATTCAGCTCGAGATTTTCTGTGCTGGTAGTAGTACTAACAAAAAACTGAACAATCAATATCATAACCACTCAAAAGTCACAGTATGCAAAGAGTATATAAAATGTCGAAGAAAAGAAAAACTAGATTATGAATTGTAGCCAAGAAATACAACAATCCTAACATTATGGGACTTTAAATGAAGGGAAAGAGTGGCAGAGGACACAATAATTCTTAAGGTCCTGCTTAGGGTTCCTGCACATTAGTTGTTCTCAAAAAGGATATGCTCCACTTATAAAAGTTACTTATACAACTGGGGAAAGCAAAGCAGAGTTATTGATGTATACAGAATAAGAATATGAAATAATAATATGGATGTCTTGCCTTTCTGGCGCCGATGCAACCAAGTATCCATTCAGACTCCAGATAACACTATCAGTAAAAATCTCACTGAATACGTCTTAGAGTACTTTTGAAAAGAAATTCAGCTACAGCAAAAGAGAAAGAAGCAGATAACAGTACATCCCATCGACTCACCTGTGAGCAGTCACCATACTAAACTAAGCATATGACTTCCTACATCAAATCAAAAAGCATGGCAAATCAGAAAGTAGAACCTGGCAAGATTTTATTAACAGCAACACAAATGCCTAAATGCGTAGAGTATCTGGTACCTTCTATTCTTACATGGCAAACACCGGAAAAGTATACATTCCAGCACAGTGAAAAATCATTAGATTCCTTTCTGTGTATTCCTTATGTAATTTAATAAATAATAGGGTTGAAATTCATGAAAAAAAATTTCCTTTTTCCCCCCCTGTTTTTATGTTTCAACAAATACAATTCTAGTAAAATTATCAGTGAGTTAGTCTGTGGTAATAACAAAAATTGGTTAAATATAAGCAATGGAAGAGATACAGGCAAAGGAAGGTATTGTCATTATTATTACTCACATTCACTCAGTACTGTTTTATTTTTTAATAAGCTGATATATATAGTTCTAAAATCTGTTCGTAAGTAGTGTTGTTGGAAAAAAAGTTCTTTGAACTTTATAACTTTGTTATTTCAGGTAGGGATCACACTATGCCTATGGTCTATAAGAATGTTGGCCACTTAGAATTTCAAGAGCTGCTTGAGGGCATAGGGAAAAATCGCAGGGTTAACCATGCAAGAGTCCAGATTATCACTTTTGTAAAACAGAGAGTATGTATTAAGCTGCCTTTCATAATGATTCTGCTCATTTCCATATATCTTTTTTGAAACAGTATGTTTCTTTACTGGTACCATTTGTCCTTAATGTGAAAGCCCAGATTTGTATATCTACAGGTAAGACAAAGTTTCAAGTGAAATGTTCTTCAAAGATTTGAAGTACTGACAAAAAAACATTGTAATTTAGAGTTGTGAAAGGGCTTATAAGGTTTCCAGTGAGTTGAGTGGCAGTACTCTGTACAAAGACTCCTTTTGATTTAGCTAGGTCTGTTGTATTTATTTAAAAGGTTGGGTTTTTAAAAAAAAAATAATTAAAAATCCTATGGGAAATAGAGTTGCATGCAGAGAACCCCTGTAGTACAAATTTAATTGACTGCCATTACCCAAATAAGCTGGATAATTTAGAAATTTGTATCTGCATGAAATTGCAAAGGAGGTTGATTATAAGGCAGAAACTGAGGAAAATAGAGATAATTTATTTATGCTGAGAAAATCACATTATATTTTATTAAATAAAAACCAAAATAACAGGGGACAGACTTTTTCTTTGTCCTCTTTGAACAATGCTGTTCTACTAATTCATATCTATGTGTGCCTCAAAAGGAGATTTTTTTCTAGTTGCTTCTCAATGTTAAGCATTAAATATCCAAATAAGTTATTAAAAAGAGGGGAAAGAAACAGGAAAATTCTAGGTTACAAAAGAAAGCCAGGGTTCTGGAGTGGAGATGACTGATTAAGTGAGAAGTATTCAAGCTATAAATGAACAGAGATGCACTAACTTCAGTCTCAAGGGACAGGCCAGCCGATTTCTTGAGGCAGAATCAACAACTTAGATCCAAATGCTTCATCTTTTGCTTACATAAAAATGGTGATTTTCATTTGCACCTTGCACCTCTCTTTTATATTAACAGAAAGAATTGAAAAGCAGTGTAATAAAGGCTGGCTTGGCAACTTGAGCGGGAGAAAATTGCCACTCTTCCTCTAACAATCCGAACAGAGAAGAGTTGTATGATTTCCCATTTCACATTTATTTTCAGGGATGGTGACAATCTTTTTTTCTGTGTGGTATTTCTGCCAGCTGATAAGATTGCAGGTGTTAGAGTTTGTCATTACTAGTGATTGCAGTCAGGTTCTGGCAGTGTTTAGATGTGTATTGAGAAGGTATGGTTCGTAACCTTATTCTGTCAGTCATTGACCTGAAGTTTCAAGAAGCGTTAAGAAAACACAGTTCTCTGTTATTAGGTGGTGAGCACATTATTGTTTCAGGTGATCTTTTGTGGCATCAAAGATGGGGAAAAAACAGACTGCCACAGTTTCTGGTGTTAGAAGGTATAGAATGTTAATATTTATGCACCGGTTGAAATGGAAATGTTCATAATATTTCTCAAAGGAAAGTCAAGAAAAAATTGGTAGAAAATGCAGTGAATTGAAACCAAGGGTGGTTTTTTTCCCTACTCAGGCAGTATGTTGAGTTTCAGTGAAGATGATTTATTATAGATTAAGTAAAGCCAATCAAAACAATAGAGATAAGTTTTCCATAAATGAAAAGTGGGCATATTTCCACAAAGATTAGATCCAGTCTGCTTAGAGATAAAGGCCATAAACGTCAAGCTATCTGCTTCAGTTAACCATGCTGATACATCATTGTTTACCAGTGAACAAAAGTAAAAAATAAGCTTGCAGAATGCATTTCTCTTTGCAAAAAGTTACTGAAAAGCTAGAATACCAGATAAAATGCTTGAAGTCAATACCAAAAAAAGTTCCTATTTTAACCACCAGGGACAGAATTTCAATCCTAAGTTTATGAACTGCAATATTACAGACTCACAGAATCACTGGGGTTGGAAGGGACCTCTGAAGATTGTCTACTCCAACAGCAAGGAATCCTGCTCAAGCAGGGTCAGCCAAAGCAGGTTGTCCAGGATCTTGTCACTGAGTTTTGAATACCTCCAAGGATGAAGACTCCATAACCTCTCTGGACAACCTGTTCTAGTGTTTTGTTACGCTCATAGTAAAAAAAAAAAAAAAAAAACATGTTTACGTGTGGAATTTCATGTGTTTCAACTATTGCCAATTGCCTCTTGTCTGTTCACTGGGTACCACTGAGAAAAGCCTGGCTCCCTCTTCTTCATTTCCTTCCACCGGATATGTATACACAATTATAAGATCCCTCTTAGCCTTCTGTTGTCCAGGCTGAACAGTCCCAGCTCTCTCAGCCTCTCCTTGTATGAAAGGTGCTCCAGTCCCTTGATTATCCTTGTGGCCTTTTGCAGGTTAGTCTGAGAGACAGCATATAACTGTAGGGACTCTGAGTCCCTGAGACTCAGAGTTAAGTATGAGACTATTAGAAATTTGCCAAGAATTTACTGATTCTTTCTGATAATTAAACCTGTATAACACTATCGTCCTGGTCATTAATTTGTAATTCAGAAGACCACCCCAGACAGTCACATAATAGAACATAAATTAAAGTACAACTGTTTATGTTTAGTTGTTTATGTAAAGTTTGCCGTCTATCTGCAGTGAGAATTCCTGAAGAATTAGGGATTTTTAGCAACTCATGAGAGTTCCTGTTTGCTGTGACCTAAACTGCCTCCGAGAATGCTTTTGATCCACCATCTCTCCTTATCCTGAGTAAATACTAAAGGTCCACTAGGATATGTGGATTTCATAATGCCTTTGAATGCCTTTTAAAGCCTTTGGGGGATGAACATTTTTAAAGTCATCATGTGCCATTAGCTCTGTGCCATTTAGCTCTGTGTAAACTTTTGATAATTTATAATCAGCTGTAGTTTCATCTGGGCAAAGTTAAGTAAAGTTAGATGCTCTGGCTGTATCTAGTTGAAAAGTCGGGGAGGTGGAGAGAAGGAGGAGGAAGGAAAGGACTGTGAGGTCTCAGCTTGTTACGGGTTTGGAACATAGCTGGACTGTGCAACAGCTGGAATTGGAGTTCTGAAGTATTCTTGTGCTTCTTGTTTTAATAGTTAATACTGATATCCTGATTTAATAGCTTTTAAATATTTTGAGAGTACTTTTGAAACATTTGTGATAAATAGTCTGACTGTCTTTACAGTTTTAAAATATGTTTTAATGTATGCTGTAAATGATCAAGGAACTCACTTTCTTTAAAATAGAGAGAAAAACAGTACAGGGCTTATAATGGAAAATTGCTTCCTCTTAAACCATGCAGTGAATATTTTTTCATTAAGGACAGTTTCCATAATTAAAAAAAATGTAAAACTTCAGTAGTTTGACACATCTGGGTGACAACTTGCAACTAAGTTTGAGTGGCAAATACCCTATCACTAGAAAAAATGAATGCAATTCTGCACTTTGAAGAGTAGATATGTGTTCCTTTTGATGAAGGGGAAATCAATAAAAACAAAGACAAAAAGCATTTTAATTAATGGGCATTCCTGTTATAGTGGTGGTCTGTGGAAGGCATGGGTGTTTTCGGTAAACTATAAGCAGAAAACAGAAAGCACACAGTATAAATGCTACCTTTTGTACCCAACTGTCTCCAGCCTCTCATGAAGGTAAGAGTACCTAAAAGAGAATTATTGGTTAATTACAGTCTATATTTCCACAAATACCTAAACATCTTATTTCAAAAGTGTGCCTACAAATAATAAAATTAAATGGGTACTTTCAAGGATGAAATGCAGAATTTTAATTTGAAAGGTATTTATTTAATGCTCAACAAATTTAAAATATTGTGAACAGTCTTTCCTTTTCAAAGAATTCCTTCTTACTCATCAGCTGTAATCCTAGAAGTATGCAGGCTGGATTGATTTTGCTACCTGAAGCTTTCTACTATATGTAAGTGAACATAGCTTCAAGTTCTTGCACATTGGGATTTTTGCCTCCATACTATGTTGACATAAGAAAGGAATGAGATATAATACCATATATATATTTATTTGTACACATTTAATCTTAGTTTAGCATGTGTATATAGGATTTGTCTTACAGTAAATTACAACTCAAATTGAAAATATAGTCACCATATTCCTTCTACTGAGCAGTAACTCTGAATATAAAAAAAAAGAATCACGACTCCTGTGCAATATTTCAGTCTGCCTTAATTAACCATGAGATGTAAAAAGAATTAATCAAGCCTTATCTTACAAAAATGTAGCTGTTTTAAAGCTCCATGACATTAAAAATGCATGTTTCTCTTAATTTTATTTTTAAAAGAAAATAATGTTCTGGTTTTGTTTTCCTTCCTGGTATTCATAAACATTACACATTTTCTGACTTCTCAGTTGAGATAATCAATCATTCTGTAAATCCCAGGACTTTACCTTTTTGGCACAGATAGTCAAAACCCCATCATAGAGAGTAGAACTGACCAAAACATCAGTATTACCTTTCCAGGGAAAAATTGCCAACTGGTAGGTTAGTTTTACTCCAAACTGGAGTGGAAAGGTGAAATTTTAAGATGTCTTATGAAAAAGAAAACAAAAACATTAAAACAATTGCTTTACACATATAAAATGTAGATACTCCTATAAAATATGAATATAATTTAATACATTTATCGTAATAAGAAGTGAATTTGATACCCAAAGTAAAATTATATCACCTTGTTAAACACATTAAAAGAACAATGATATGATTTTTTTAAAAACCTTCTTGAGTGGAAAATATACGAATTGAATCATTGGTGAAAAACTGTCTCAACTTTCTCATGCAATCTTACTTTCAGATGGGAAAATGCTCCATCCCTACTGCAGGGGGGAAAAAAAAGTTTAAAGAAAATTAAGCCTTCTTTTCTGGGTATGTATTTGGCTTCTGCCCCAACATTTCCTCAGGGGCCAGTCCCAGTGGGTGCCATGGTCTTCCTCTTAAGCAAGAATTGACACTGCAGATTACCCCAGCAGGTTATGAAGAGCAACCTGTTGTATTGGGTTTTGCGTGGCAGCGCTTTGGTAGCAGGGGGGGCTACAGGGGTGGCTTCTGTAAGAAGCTGCTAGAAATTTCCCCTATGTCTGATAGAGGCAATGCCAGCCGGCTCCAAGACGGATCTGCCACTGGCTAAGGCTGAGCTAATCAGCAACAGTGGTAGCGCCTCTGTGATAACATATTTAAGAAGGGGAAAAAAACAACTGCACAACGGCAGCTGGGGAAGAGAGGAGTGAGAATATGTGAGAGAAACAACTCTGCCGACACCAAGGTCAGTGAAGAAGGAGGGGGAGGAGGTGCTCCAGGAGCCAGACCATGGTGAGGCAGGCTGTCCCCCTGCAGCCCAGGTCCACGGTGGAGCAGATATCCACCTGCAGCCCGTGGAGGACCCCACGCTGGAGCAGGTGGATGCCCAAAGGAGGCTGTGATCCTGTGGGAAGCCCATGCTGGAGCCAGCTCCTGGCAGGACCTGTAGACCCATGGAGAGAGGAGCCCACGCTGGAGCAGGTTTGCTGGCAGGACTTGTGACCCCACGGGGGACCCATGCTGGAGCAGTCTGTTCCTGAAGGACTGCACCCCCTGGAAAGGACCCATGCTGGAGCAGTTCGTGAACTGCAGCCCGTGGGAAGGACCCACGCTGGAGAAGTTCATGGAGAACTGTCTCCCGTGGGAGGGACTCCACGCTGGAGCAGGGGAAGAGTGTGAGGAGGAAGGAGCAGCAGAAACAACGTGTGATGAACTGACTGCAACCCCCATTCCCCGTCCCCCTGCACCGCTCAGGGAAAAGAAGGGAGGGGTGGGGGGAAGGTGTTTTTTTAAGATTTGGGTTTATTTCTCATTATCCTACTCTGATTTTGATTAGTAATAAATTAAACTAATTTCCCCAAGTCAAGTCTATTTTGCCCATGATGATAATTGGTGAGTGATCTCCCTATGTCCTTGTCTCGACCTATGAGCCTTTCCTCATATTTTCTCTCTCCTGTCCAGCTGAGGAAGGGGAGTGAGTTAGTGGCTGTGTCGTGATTAGTCCGGCTAGGCCTAAACCACGACACCTGTTCAGATCTGCTTCATTTCAACAACCTATGGAAGACTTTTTCCACAAGTGAACAATAAAGACAGGAAGTTTTTTTCCCTAGAGTGTTCCCTCTTGGAGCCTCCAAGGTCTGAACTAGGTGACTTTCCCCAAACATGACAGCAGTTTATATCACAGTTTCACCTCTTCTTTGTAGATATCCTCTTCAGGGAAAGAAGAAAAGAGAGCTCACCAGGATAAAAAAAATGAAGAAAGCTGGTGAAGCCTGCTTTTATTTCTGAACCAAGGGGAATTGTTTTTGTAGGAAGAGCGTAAAAATGTCTCTCAGCAGAGTTTTCACAAGAGCCCACCTAAGATAGTGTATCAGAATGAGAGGAGGGGCAAAATAAATCCTACTAGACTTTCTCTTTGCTGAAAGAAAGAAGAAACATACACTTTTATCTATACTAGGGGTATGTTTTCAAGGGGATGTTCAGGGATTTAGTTGGAGAACTACCATTAGCATCACTGGGAGCTGAGAGGATTTTTCTTGTGCTCTGCTTTGAAAACAGACCTCTTTGTGGTATAGGCACAGACACTGTTATATAAATAGTCTCTCTCTCTTTCTCACTCACTCTTTTTTATTATAATAATCATTGCTAAACAAACAGGCTTTTGATTATGATCAGCAAGGAAAATTTAGCTGGTCCCTTCCCACAGCGTAAAATAACATACAATATTAATCAGGGTCAGAATGCCCAGCTTTTATAATAGTAACTACTAAAAAGGTGCTATAAAGGAGTATCTCTTGAATTTTATATACTGCAAAAATTCACTGTAAAAGGAAAGATAGTAATTAAAAAATGGAACAGTGCAAATAGTAGAAATTAAAATATTTTAAGCATCCTTTCTACACAGATGAAAGCTCCTTTTATAGTGCCAATACCTCTTATTTAAAAATCAACACTTAATAATCATGTTATATGAAGCTGCTTTTACTGATATTAGCCTAGGGATAATTAACTCTAGCTTAAAAATGGATTTTTTTTCCTCAACCCTGCTAGCAAAAACATAATGTACTCTCAAGCATGTAGATGGAATGTTAAAATTTTTTTGTCCGTCAGATGAATGTACAACATACATTTCTTTGTTCCTGAAAATTATGCAGAAGGTCCACAGTAAGGAGATTTTAAAGACAATAAAGACCTCATTGATGATATTTCTTCAAAGTGATCTTAGTCAATTAGATCACTGTCACTTGATGAGCAGTAAAAAGCTGGGATAATTCCACTTGCAAGTGAAAGGTGAGCTGAGGAAAAAGTCAAGGAATCAGGTCACCATTGGTATCTGCAAGGGACTTCTCTGCTCATGGTGACATGGAGTCTCATATGCAGCAAGAGTTTGTGACAACACTTCATGCAGCATATAAAATATCTGCCATGCTGAAAATCCAGATGCCTAAACATGCTGGGCTATTTGAGTAACTGGCAATGACCTACAACTGCAGGAAGACACAACATTCTAGCTAAGAGATTAAAAAGTAGAATTGTCACATATAGGTATTCCTTTTATTATACAGTGAGCTCTTACACAATTTCTAAACACTGTTAATGGACGCATTTATTCCCCTCCCTGCAAGGGAAGAACAGTTAAGACATCAGGGATAAAGCATGCACAAATGCAGCTAGAACTCCTTTAGTTAAAACATCACCAGGCAAAATTACATCATGACTGCTCTGGAGAAGCATTTTAAAATAGTTACATTGACTTGTAATCATATGTATTATTTTCTGTTTCCTGGGTCATTGAGTACAGGTGGCATGTATAGATCATAACATCAAGGTTTTCTCTGCACTTAGAGTAGCTAAGGTTTTTTGATTTTGTTTGTTTGTTTGATTGTTCATTTTTAATGGCCACTAAGACATTTTACCAAATTACCTGCCTACAGAACATGTTTTAGATGTAAAGCTATATAAAAATGACAAAAAAAAAAAAAAAAAAAAAAAAACCCCGACAGTGTCCAGAGCTAAAAACTGTAAGTTTGTGTACGCAATGTACTGAGAGCAAGTACAACAGCATAAATGGCTAACAAGATTGTAGAAAAAAATATGAGCTAAATGGCAAATTAGAATTGCAGCTGTACTGTGAGCAAAAACATCTCAAAGAATTTCTGAGTTCCTTTCTTTAATGACATGAGGGATATTTTAAAAAATGTAATTAATTTAAAATGCAAAAATAAAAGCAAAAATGTTTTAAAGGACAATTTTCACGTAAATACTCTGCCATACAACTCTCGCTAAAAGACGTCTAATCTATAGTAAAGCATGACACAGTGAGGTTTGTTGCATTTTCCACCATACCTAGCCTCTTTTTCTGAATTAACTGATTCATGAGAGAAATAGCCAAGCAAAAACATAATAAGCACTCAAGAGAGTGAATACTTCAAAAGCTAGAGACAAAATGAACTTAAATTATCCCATAAAGGTTCCATCAATGACATGTAACAGGTGTAAATCACCTTCTATCACCAACCAAGGGCTTAATTTCAAAATGTGTTTATGGCCATCCAGAGATGTGCCTGTAAGGCTGCCTGTAAGGCATTTAATCACATGTTTGAGCCGGGACATTTACTTAACAGAATGCAGTGACCAGTTTCAATTAACATTCAGTCCAGGCACTTCATCTTAATCCCACAAGGGTTTCAAAGCTCCTTAAAACAAACAAACAAACAAGAATACAAATACAAATGTTGAGTCTTAAGATAAGACTTTTCAGCACTTTTCAAATTTAAAACTCTAATGAAAATTTTTCATTTGAAGTGTGTGTGGGGAATGATTCATAACATTTTCTGAATAGAATATCAGAAAACTCTTGCTTACTCTTTCTCACTCTTTCTAACTAATAAATTCTCAACACTTAAGGCTTTAAGGACTTAGGCTTCACTTCAAAGAAAAGGCAGTGAATGTGCCCTTGAAAATCTTAAACCAAAATCAGCTGAAAGGGGAAGGCAGAAAGGCAAGTTGAAAAGAAGGGGGAATTCAGGAAATTTGGGAACTTTTCATAATACTCAAAGGAAGCACTAAGGTTTGCAATCAAACAAATCAAACAAATCCAGAGTAAACACCTTTTACATGTTAACTTTTCCTCCAGAAGGCTTAATAGATTTGATTCTGTTTAGCTCAAAACCCTGTTCAAGCTCACAGCATTTTCATTGTGGATAGGAAAACCAGTCCCTAATGGAAGGCTTCCCTAAATTAGGCATTGAATTCTGAACATGTGACTAATAAAAATAAAAAAGTTTTGAAAATATTACCTTCCACTTCTCTAGCTCTTTACTCCTGTCATATAGATAAGGCCCAAAGTCCTCTAGGAACTAGTTTCTGTCAGGCGAATCCTTCCTCCAGCCCTCTGGCATCTCGGAGAAGTCAGTGTGCTGTGACATTTCCACAAACGTGCAGTGTGCTATATGTGACAACCAAAGGGCTTGCAGAGAGAAGAGGGTTGTGTTACAGGTATGGAGAGGCTTCCAAAGTCTTCCCTATTTCATTTCTGTGACCATTGAGGAACTGCATTTTCTCTCAAGAGAATAAATTTGATTTGAGAATTGTCATGCATTTGGTACGATTTTTGTGACATTTACATATGTAAAACACCTCTCATTTTATTTTGTTTCTATAGGGAAGAGTAATCCATCTCATCATACCTACTTTATTAAAAAACCAAACCAAAACAAACCATACCAAGCCAAACCAAACCAAAAAAAGTTACAAGCGATGTTTTGAAGTCCTATATTCTGCTGGTAATTCTGACATCAGATAATACAAATTATTCTAATAAATCCTTACTATATTAGAAGTGCCAGTAGAAACACTGTACTGGAACTGCATGGTGATTTTTAGTTCAGTATCCTGATTTTGATGGCAAAAGCCCCAGACATTGCAAAGAACATTCTAGAAAACAGAAGTGGTGAGCCACCTCACTCAAAATCAAAGGGTAGAGAAATTTTAATCTAGAAAGCTAAGCTTTAGACTCCCTTGTTAGCATTACAGAATCACAGAATCACAGAATCATTAAGGTTGGGAAAGTCCTGTAAGATCATCAAGTCCAACCATCAACCCAACACCACCATGCCCACTATACCATGTCCCGCAATGCCACATCCACACGTTCCTTGAACACCTCCAGGGAGGGTGACACCACCACCTCCCTAGGCAGCCTGTTACAATGCTTCACCACTCTCTCAGTAAAGAAATTTTTCCTAATATCCAGCCTGAACCTCCGCTGGTACAATTTGAGGCCATTTCCTCTCATTCTATCACTTGTCACTTGGGAGAAGAGACCAACACCCACCTCTCTGCAACCCCCTTTCAGGTAATTGTAGAGAGCGATAAGGTCTCCCCTCAGCCTCTTCTTCTCCAGGCTAAACCACCCCAGTTCCCTCAGCCGCGCCTCATAAGACTTGTGCTCCAGACCCCTCACCAGCTTGCCCTTCTCTGGACACGCTTCAGCACCTCAATGTCCTTCTTGTAGTGAGGGGCCCAAAACTGAACACAGGATTCGAGGTGTGGCCTCACCAGTGCCGAGTACAGGGGCACGATCACTTCCCTTCTCCTGTTGGCCACACTGTTTCTGCCACAAGCCAGGATGCCATTGGCCTTCTTGGCCACCTGGGCACACTGCTGGCTCATATTCAGCCAGCTGTCAACCAGCACCACCAGGTCTTTTCCCGCTGGGCAGCTTTCCCACCACTCTTCCCCAAACCTGTAGTATTGCATGGGGTTATTGTGACCCAAGTGCAGGACCCGGCACTTGGCCTTGTTGAACCACATACAATTGGCCTCGGCCCATCGATCCAGCCTGTCCAGATCCCTCTGCAGAGCCTCCCTACCCTCAAGCAGATCAACACTCCCACCCAACTTGGTGTCGTCTGCAAACTTGCCGAGGGTGCACTCAATCGGCTCATCCAGATCATCACTAAATATATTAAACAAGACCGTCCCCAAAACTGAGCCCTGGGGGACACCGCTTGTGACTGGACACCAACTGGATTTCACTCCATTCACCACGACTCTCTGGGCTCAGCTGTCCAACCAGTTTTTTACCCAGCAAAGAGTGCACTTGTCTAAGCCATGAGCTGCCAGCTTCTCCAGGAGAATACTGTGGGAGACAGTGTTGAAGGCTTTACTGAAGTCCAGGTAGACAACATCGATGGCTTTTCCCTCATCCCCTAGGCGGGTCACCTAGTCATAGAAGGAGATCAGGTTGGTCAAGCAGGACCTGCCTTTCATGAACCCATGCTGGCTGGGCCTGATCCCTTCGCTGTCCTGCACATGCCCTGTGAGCACCCTCAAGATGAACCTCTCCATAATCTTCCCTGCCACCGAGGTCAGGCTGACAGGCCTGTAGTTCCCCAGATTTTTCTTCTGGCCCTTCTTGTAGATGGGCGTCACACTGGCAAGCCTCCAGTCGTCCGGGACCTCCCCTGTTAACCAGGACTGTTGATAAATGATGGAGAGTGGCTTGGCAAGCTCCTCCGCCAGCTCCCTCAGCACCCTTGGGTGGATGCCATAAGACCACAGAATGTACACAGAATGTACAGTTCTGCACATGAGAATAAAGGAAAAAATTAAATTGTTGTTCCACAGCTCTAACAATACTTGTAAGGAAAGGAAACAAATATTTGTGTGCTCTGATACATTCTTGTATACCCTCATGTTTGATTTCACTAATTTCAGTGCATCATTTTCCATTTCTGTATCAAAAGCATCTGCATTATAAAAAAGGTTATATTTTTATTGTTCAAGTGACATGCAGATGAGCATGCATGGGTGCAATTGGTGCTCTTACATACGGAAAATCAAACTTGGTATTTACAGATATGTGAGCTGGCCCCAGAGACAATGGACTACAACGCTTTTATAAGAAATTTGCCACCACATGCTTAAAAGCTCTTGAGCAATCTTCTGCCCTTAAAAGGTAAGCCTTTAAAATCCTCTTGTTCAAAACAACCCTTGTCCATGCTAGGAGACCAACAGAGAGCAGGTTGCACAGATTCCCCTGCTTTCTCAAGGGTTGCATTCTTGGATGTATGTTTCTTCCCTTTTATGGTAACAAAGGTTTATATACCTCATTTTGACTCTTAACTACCAGCAAAGAACAATAAATTCCCTACTTGATTTTAACCTGAGTATTATCTCCTTCTTCTAGCATGTTCCCATGGGTCATTCCTAAACCACATGAGACTGAAAGTATATTAGCTGCTGCTGCCGGCATAGCGCTAGGATGTGGTAGAACAATATCTCTAGCAGACATGCATTTTTCATCTAAAGGTACATATATGCTGGAGTTGTCAACATCTCTTAGGGGAAGGAACAGCCAGAATCAAATGATTGCATACTCTTGAGGAAATTTAACTTATCCATGAAACAGAAGATCCAACAAGTCCATAGGAGCAAAGTCCGTAAGAACATACACTAACCTGTCATAAAATTGTACTAAAGTTAGTGAAGAGACAAGACTATCACAGACAGTTCTTAGCTAATAATTACAAAATATCATGGCCCAAAATGTCTGGTTTACCCTACTCTATACATCTCCAGGATGAGTGGTTTGAAGGAAAAACCATAAATATTTCAGTGTTTCTTGTCTTTCAGTCTGTGTTTCTTTTGCAGAGTTGCCAGCTTGCATCCTAGTTAGAAAGAAACACTTACAAATGAAAGGTTCTGTTGCATAAAAAATGTTTTATCTTGGTAGGAAAACTATTGATTAGGTTGGAGATGCATGGAGGTGTATTTACATCATCTTTAACAATACATGTGACAGGTATTTACAAAATATCAGCAGTAGACTTACTGCAGATGTGTAAATGACTAAAGGTCAGCCTCTTTGGTTAGATTTTTCCCTAGGTAAAAAACTAAAAATGTCACATTTACACTTTAATAACTGTATTAGGCAGTCAAGCAATTGTAAGGAGTGAATCCCCATTTGTTCCTACCCCTTTCTCAAAAAGAAGGCAGCATTACTGAAATATTTGGCATAAGGGAAAAAAAGTTAAAAAATGTATCATTGGAACAAGAAAACACATCCAGGAAATACTCTGTTTCTGTTTGTGTTGCAGGGGTTTTGATTGGTTGGTTGGTTGTTGTTGAGGGGAGTTTTTTTAATGTATTGTTATTAACACCAACTAAACTCTATCCTAAAAGAGGTAAGCACAGAATACCAAAAAAAAAAAAGCACTGTAAATTGTTATTTTAAATCAACAGCTAGAGTATAGAAGTTTCATGTATAACTTTAAATTGCTTTCTCCTTCACTCTTTTGCAGCTGGTGCGTGTTAGTATTCTGCAGGTTGGTAACTTTAACATCATACAATACATCCAGCTAATGAGATTGCAAGAACATTGTGCTCCTCCATCATTTTCTTATCAGTGACAGTCAGTCCATTAAAAGCTGCAACCCTGAGAAGTGAACTCCAGTCTAAAACTTTTACATTCTGGAAATGGTCTTCCCTAGGCTGTTAATAGATAAGATGGATGCAACATTTTGTGACAGTTCAAGACACTCGGCCTCCAAGAACCATTCTGAACCAACAACAAACCTAACAGACCTATTATCTACTTTTAGAAAAGGTTTTTTATCCAGGACAATTAAGTGCATTGTGTGCTCTTGCTGGGAGCTCTAGGCTCATCTTCCAGCGTTGCATCTAGCCTCATGGATACAACACCTTTGTCTTCTAAGCTTTAATAAGTTTCTTCTAAGTGAATTCAAAGCTTTTAGAAATATTTTTTTCAGTCAAATGATAATTTACAGTTAGGTAGAGCTGCTGAATGAGAAGATCTTAATTCATAAACTCAGAAAAATAGAAAGGTCATATTTAATACTGAAGGTTATTGTACTGTGTTCACTAGAAAAAACACCAGGTAATTGAAAGTATGGGTCAGATTCTGCTCTCCATGAGCTTACTGTGTGTTATACTCTGGATTCACATCAGTGTACAGCAGAACTTGGCATTGTAATAAAGAAGACTCAAGCAAATTTTTGCTATTGATAATAATTGCAACCTATGAGAGTTTGCTGGATCTGAGAAAATACTTACCCTGTAAAGAAAAACTATTCTCTCCTCTGGTCCGAAGGCTGTTCCAGAAGGAACGGCTGGTCTTACTGAGGGGCACTCTCACTGTTGAGGCTGGGATTTGCCTTGAGTTCAATGAATCCTTGCCTACCTAGGGAGCCTAGGCTCCTAACCTAGGAGGAGCCAAGTAAGATGCCTGGAGTAGCTAAAATTAGATTCACTTACTACCCTGTTTCTGGTTGAAGATATCTTATATCCCTGCTAAGTGAATTTGCAGCTGAAGCAGTTCCAGATTGTTTGGTTCTGTGGGTGAGTGATACTTGTCAGGTTCTGAAAAGGGAAAGAGGAACAGGTCACTTTCCCAGGGAAAGAGGAACTGATCACTGGACAGTCTCTGTCAGAGTGCCTTTCATACACTGAAGCATATAGAACAACCTGATTTTTGTAGACTGTTGCAATATAAGGTGAGTTTGCTAGTGCTTTTTTAGATAAATTTTTAATAAGCCAAGAAAAAACAGGATCACAGATATAAAATGGGTCTGTCTGGGTTTAATGTGAAAAAGACTGAAGAGTTCACAGGCATTAGAAATTCTTGGATTTCATTCAACATTATTACTTGTTTAAATAATAAGATTAATAAGAGGTTCTCTATGACCACTGGAAGGGAAATTAATTGAGGGCCTGGCTTGTACATGGCATTATCAACACATAAAATTGCTGTCATTCCTCCAACTCAAATTATTCTGAAGACAAAGGAGAATTACTAGCTTACAGTTAAACAAAGCTTCTGCTTTGATATTCTGAAGAACCAAGTCTCCTTGTATACTACATCTATAGGAAAAGTATGTAAAGTACCTTTGCTTACAATTAGCTGGTTATGGTTTGCTCATTTAAAAGTGAGTATATTAGTGATTGCTGAAATGAAAAATATCTTAAATATATGTGCTGCATCATTTAAAAAACAACCCATTAAAATTCAATCCAAAAGAACTACACAAGTTAACTTTCTCATTAAATGTACCTGGATTTGACCTATGTTGTCTATCGGAGGGATACCAGGTAGGTCAACAAAACAGTGGCAAGTAAGCTTCAATGTAGATAATGAAAAGTAATGCATCTAGGGGAAAGGATCTAAGCCATATCTAAGTAAAGCTGAAGTCAGAGCTGGCAATCACAATTCAGGAAAGAGATCTTGGAGCTGTCATTAGCAATTCTCTGAAATCGTTAGTTCAGTGTACTGTGGCAGCCAAAAAAGCAAAAAAAATGTTGGATAAAATGAGAAAGGTTGTTCAGGAAAAAAATTGAAAAGTTTGGGGTTTTTTTTGCTTCTGAATAAAACTTTGTTTTGCCCATCTCTTGAGTAGTGTGTACAGTTCTGGTCTAAGAAAGGTGTAGAGGAGTTTGATGTGTTTCAGGGAAGGACTACCAAAATGATCAAGGAGATGAAGCAGCTGCTTTACAAGGAGAGACAGCTGAGATGGATGGGATTAAGATTTACAAAATCATAAATTAATTAATAGATTGAAAATCTAACAGTAAAAATAGAGGGCAATGGAAACTATTAGGAGATTGGTTTAAAATGTAAAAGTAAATATTTAACAATAAGCAATCTTCTGGAACTTGCTGCAACAGTAAATTTTGGAGGTAGACAGCATCAGCAGGTTCAGCAAGCATTTAAACAACTTCATGGACAACAGGCCCATAAATATGTTGCAAGAGGACAAGGCAGATATGTATGTCCCGTCTGACATTTCTCATTCGACAACTGAGGATAATGTTAAGATTGATGGGAACAGGCTGAGCAGAGCCTCCAAGCTTGTATGTTCTCTGTAGTGACATCTTTTTTGCCACTGTTGGAGACTGGATATTGAGCTAAATGGACCCCTTGTGTAACCCAGTGAGATATCTTCTGGGAGTTCTGGCATAACACAGATGGGAGGGAATGGCTTCCTAGATGGTGTGGGAGTAAGTTACAGATCTTCCTTGGCAAGTAGATTGAAAAATGAACGTTTAATTTGAAAGTGACCATTATTCTGCTGAACAGCTCTAGTAACAACCCTTTTTTTCCCTTCAATCTGCTAAAGATATTTTTGCATTCTCCACAATATCAGGAAGTTTAAAGAGGTTTAATCAACCAACATGTGGTATGTATCTACGTCATATTGGCAACCATAAAAACATTGTTCAGTAACAAGTGGTCAAGAAAAACTCCTTCAACTTCAAATGTTATCTAACAAGTCAAAGAACTTTCTTGAGACCACTTTAGAAATCCTTCTAACTGAAATAAACATAACATGGAGCTTACCTTCAAGAGATATGAGTTTGAGAAAGATCTTTGCTTGCTATAGTATAGTTTTTCATCTTTGAGTCAATTTGCATCTACTATACTGCTGATGAGTGAAATGGCAAGTCCTCTGGAAATGCCCATATGGGCACAGTAATAGCATTTTAATTATTAAGACAGGGAAAAGAAGTTAATAAATACATTTTTGTAAACAATTTCTACCTTTCAAAAGCAATGCATTTTAATACCAACTTTCAAAGTGCAAAACAACACAATCATCGATTAAAGCATTAAACATGTTGTAAATACATAGTCTGTGTCGCTTATAATGTAAGACTAAATTCACTTCCTTTACTTTCTGGTTCTTAGATGTATTCACAAATAATTCTCAATGCTGCAAATGAATGAGATTCAACTGTGACACCTCACAAGAATATAAAGTAGCTTTGCACAAACAAGTGGTCAAGATTCCCCATATTTTCACCTAAGTTAACCTAGAGACAAGTCAGAGAATAGGCTGCTTTCTGCGTTCCTGCAGTGTTTTGTTTCCTGGTGCCCTTAGATGAATGCATTCATTAGCACAGAAGAGTATCTCTCAGGATGTCTTGAAGAACATAATGAAGGAAAAAAACACTTCTTATTCAAAGACTTTCCTTTAGCTGTCCACAAGAACAAAACACAAAACCAAATAAAACATTTCATTTAGAGCAAGTTTTTTCATGTGCTTGTTGAGCCAGGATATCAGGTCCTAGGATTATCAGCCAGTGGGAGCAAGCACCTGAGGAAAAAAGATAATAAAGGTGGACTTGTGCAGAAAAAGCTAGAAGCAGAAAGTTCTGGGAAAGCTTAAGGTAGGATTTATGATATTATTTTTTTTTTCTTAAAAGATAAGCAAGTGCAGTTTAAATGCCATTGTAGCATGACTAATGTAGTGCATGTGTTCTATGTTGATAATGTTGTACCACCCACTTGAGGGGGTCCTGCTGAGATTTGGGTTGCTTCAGAGAAAAGCTATGAAATTGAGAAGTAAACACTGAACATTCTGCTACTGTCTTGGTCCTTTCGCACTGTGGTGAGCACTTCTTTGTATGAGCAATTCGAACACAGCTAGGGAACTGCTTGGACAGAGTACTGAGTGAAGAATGCATGGAACCATTAACTGGTTCCAGGACAATCCTCACTTTGACACAGACTGCTTTTTGTGGGTTTGCACCAAACAGACTGTTTTCAGGGACTCAGTTTAGATTATTAGGCCAGAAATCTGAACTCATCAGAGAGGCTCTCTACTGTCTCTACAAGTTTAAAACTACAACCAAGTCTACTGCTAACATTGTGGAGGTAGACAGAGAAGAAAGTAGTTTTTAGGAGAGGTTTATTAGTCAAAGAAAAGTGATGTTTTAAATTTTATTCCTGTCCTCTTTGACAACACTGTAGTGAAATAAAATAATTTTATATTTCAGAACTCAGATATTGAATACACATAAACACTTTTTTGTTATTCATTGAGGTGAATTAACCAAATGTGCTTTGCATAACTAACATAGAAAAATACCAAGGTAATCGTTTTCAGTTGCAATCAACATGAGTTGACAGTCTGCTGCCTAACCCTTACAACTAAAACACCTACAAATTAAAAGTGTGCTGATAAGGATGTAAATAATATTAACTTGCCTTTAATCTGATTATAAGCAAACTAAAATAGTTTAACAACAGTATGCTCATATTTTGTATTATGGCCTAGCCAGACACAATGTATAAGCATTTCACTAAGTATATGAGCAGTATGACCACTAAAGGGGCAAGCAAAGAGGGGAGTGGTGGCATGTAAAGGGCATCCAATTAACACAAAAATACAAGACAGAGAAAAGGTAAGTACAAAGGAGTGCAAATAGGATGTGCTTGACACACAAAAGGATGACTGGAAAAGCAAAGCAAAGTAGATAAGCAGGACAGGCACAGACTAGACACCCCTTTTGTGGAGAGGAAAATGGCATACAAACATAAGGCACAAATGCAGAAAATTGAAGAAAGAAGACAAAACCACTTTGGTTTTGGCCTCTCATGAAAGAACTTTTCAGCCTGATCGCTTGGACGTGAGTGACTAAAAACACCAAGAAGCACGGCTGGTATTACATCATCAGCTCCATGTTATTGTATACTCATAAATAATTCAGAACATAGGTATAGAAGACTAACAGTTTTGCATATGTAGTTATCATGATTAATAATTTGTAAGTACAACCATAGCAAGAAGTGTGCCACTAATTCATTCAGTAAAGTTTGAAAACTGGCCTGATTTGTCAGTTTTCTAAACAATCCCATCACAATAATCTCTGATTACCTAACTGATATCTACCTATCTACCTACCTATGTATTCAATTGCAACACGCTGAATTTTTGAGCCACTTCCTCCTTGCCTTACAAATAAAATAATCATTTGGTACCTGTATTATTTTCATAGTTGGGAAAGGGAATAGCAATATCCAAAGTCACACATATCAGTATAAGAAGCACGTTATCTTGCGGTTGCCTTGCAGTTTAGACTTTCTGTTGTTATCAAACAAATAGATTTGATATAGGGTGCAAGTCTTACCTTCTTTTCCTTCCCTAGAACTGTATGTTGTTTCAGAAATACTTTAAATGAAATGAGGTTTGCCAAACTACAATTCAACAAGAATGGTTGCAGTATTGCTTTCATTTTATTACCATTGGCGATGTTAGGGTAATTAGCTAATTAATATGGTAATACTATTAGCAAAAACATCAGATGGGGATTAATTAGTCATACTAAATATCTCATATTTCATGAGTTATTTTATGGCCCAAGAGAAAAGGAAAATTAAATGAAGGCTTAAAAGCCTAGTTAGTAACTAGTTCTGTTCCTTTCTTTTAAAGCAACACATTAAATGATTTTCCTTCTATAGGAAGAGTAGGAAAAAAAGAGTTACAAATATACATTTGTTACTATTTAGGGATGCGTACTGATAGAATAAAGTTACCCATTTACACGAACCTGTTCTGCAACTAAGTATCTAACTGTGCCTGGTTATCCATCTCTCCACAAAATGGAGTCAAAATAATTGACATTGAAGCTGATTATTTATCACTGAGGAAAACATTTTTAATGGGAAAAAAGATTATCATGTCACTACTAATATTGAAAGGTATTTAAAGAGAATCAGTATCACTGGGTGAACATACATTACAGAGCTTTATGAAATGCCTTTGGAAATTAAAATAAAAATGGAACATCAGAGCTCTTTTATTTATCTCTGTGTGTTTAATGGGAATGAAATATGCAAGACCAAGCTCTGGATGCTGAATTCTCTTATTCAGTGAATAGGGATAGCACAAGCATTGACAGTTTCCTCTAAGTACCTTACCTATAATAACTACTTGCAAGAACTACAGAGAGGGGATATGGTGCAAAATGGATTATATGATTAACATGAAAAACCTCAACATTTTATGTTTTATTTGATATAGTGATCTGGCTCATTTTGAATGACAACATTTTACTTGTTTCTTGTAAGACTAGAGGAAATATCCTGTGGTGGTTATTGTTTTGCATGAGCTGAAATGCAAATCTTCCAGGGACGAACTCAGCAAATCACTTCAGCATTAAATAACAGTTAATAGGATATGAGCACATGAATCGGTTCTTTCGTGGATACACATCACTGACCCTGATCTGTTTAACTTTTACTTTGTGTCATTTCTTAATCCCTGACTTCTGCAATGATCTCCATCATCACTGAGTTCATTGCAAGATCATAGCCTAGAACTGCCAAAATTGAATCAGGATATTTGGGCCATCAGCTTTGTTATGTATCATCAAAAAAAAATAATATTCAAGACTCTCAAAGCCTTGAGAGCACAGTGAAATAGATTTCATAAAGAATACCATAGGAGTAAGTAAAACAAATTGCTAGTTTTATATTTAATTCAATAAAAGTCATGGAAGTTTTTGTGGATTGGTGGGGGGGAATATCAGTTTCTGGAATCAAAATTCCAGTCTCTGTACCAAAAGGCTGGAGGGAATCACTTGCAGAATTTGGATTAAGATTTTTGTCAGTCCTAAATGTCATACTTCTACACTGAAAGTCTAACATACCAGTCCATTAAGTCTAGAAATGTAAAGGACCATAGTCCAGGCCCTTAGATAATGCTGGGGTCCAGAAATCATGATGACAAAGCCTAAAGGCAGGATTCCTGGATAATGCTCTCTTTCCAGTGAGGCAGACATGTTACAGCTTTGTCTGTTGAGCCTAAAAGTTGACAGATCTGGAAGTAACAAGTAAATAGAAAGATTTTGGAATTACTGGAGTATTAAAATAATGAATTAAACAGGCTAAGCATGCTGGCAGCAAGAGAGAATGTGTGGGATTGGCTGTATCTGCATTCCAGCTCTTTGCTTCTGCCAAAATATGTAAAAAACTTATTTTCCCATAAAGTTTTCCATAAATGTCATCATGATGAATCAGTTTTTTGTATTTTACATATAATGTGATATAGTTGTTACCTGTAGTTATGCTTCCTAGCAGCCAGTGAGTTGTCAGAGACATTCTGATATAAAATTTCATAATCAATACTTCGTTTTCAGTCCAGGAAAGAAATAGGATGACTTCACACAATTTGCAATAACAATGGCAAATTCCTCTAGATATCCAGCAGCAATATCTTGCTGTCCTTCTAAAGGGAAGCAAGAATGGGGAACAATTCTCTTCACTTTGCACTGTTTAAGGCTTCTCCACTTGAAAGGCAAGTATCTTTTTTCATAGGGTGGAACAAGGTGCCTTGTAAGATGCCTACAGCTGTGCTTGGTTTTCTTACTGAGCAGGGATGCCTACTATCCTCTGCTGCTAATAAAACCATAAGAAATTAAAGGAGCTCTGTACTTCTGAAGGAAAAAACCTGCAGTGTTAATAAAATTTTAAGTCACAAGCTACCTGTCATTGCTATCTGTCGAGAAGTAAACCAGGAGTAAAATTATTCTTACTAGCCTAGAAATCTCTTCCCCACATCAAAAAGTGTTTTAAGTGAAAAGTTGGTTTGAAAATCTCAAAAGCAAATTAATTCCTTTAAAAAGAGAAGGGCTCTGGTGAGGCAGATGTTAACCTTTTTCACAGCACATATGTACACATTATATGAGTCTTAAAATTCTCTTCAGATACCAGCAGTATCTCTGGAGAGTTTATTACACTTGATTATTCCACTTAAGTATTCATAAATATTTATGCACCAATTGATGTTCTCGACGTAATCTTTCAGTGGCTGGTACAAATATGTCACTAAAAAGAACAGTGAAGGAATCTGCAATTAGCAATTAGTGATTCAAACACATCATGTGAAAAGTTGAAAAGCTCACTTGTGTAAAATAAGCTTCTGCATTAAACATATGGATTAGTTTAGTTTCCAAATGCAAGTCACCACCAGAGTGCTAAGCCTGTTCTCTAAAGACTGTTGTGAAGACAGTAATATGTAAAGACATAAACGTTTACCTGAATTAGCTTAGAAAAGCTCTGTTTACCCAATAATATGCAAATTTTCCATGACTGTTCCATTCCTTTTAATTTTTTTTCATCCTTTATTCAGATACATTTACACTTCTCTTGACCACTATGACACTAACAGCCTTGTATAGTATCCTTACCAAACACTTCTATGTTCTTGGAGTATATTACCTCATACAAACACCTGCTGATATGGTCTGTTTGCTTGATTTAGAATTTTATATGAGCTTGTTAATTTTGTCATGGAAGTACTAACCAGACACTATCATTCTGCGTTTTTTGAGAGGAACCTTACATGCAACATGAAAGTAGATACAAAATATTAAAACATAATTTCCTTTTATGTGTCATTTATGATCAAATACAACATGAAGCACTAATCAGGCAGGCCATATGTTATCACATTTTGTCTGGAAGGAAAAGGATGTGTAATCATATTTTTTAACTGATTGCCTAAAATGTATGACTGGATTTCTTTTTTTCCCCAAAAAATTAATAGTATCTGAGTACCCTTCACTTCAATGGAAACTTTGGGTTAATGTCAGACCTAAATACAAAAGAGATAGTGCATACCTAACTCCTGAAGATATCCATGTAGCATTTCTTCCCCTATTCAGTTAGATTGAGCTTGTACCCCTCTTCCACATAATTGACTTACGGATTGCTCTTTGCTGTCACATCCTGAAATATGCAAAAAAAAAAGCTTACTTCATGGTTGATCTCGTTACCCCTGACAGCTGCCCATGACTTCTTTTAATTTGGAAGCTCAGCCATGAAAAGACTACCAAGAAAAAACTCTCTGTGGCTTAGCTGAGTGAAGTTCATCACCCTGCATATGCCCTTACTTTACACAGTTAATGTTCCAATTGTCTGTGACTTGTCCGGAACTAGATCTTAACCAAATGGACCTGTCTTGCTATTACACTGCCACAAAAGTACAAACCCACTTCAGTGCCAGCTTACACACAGGCAAAAGAAGTAGTTGATTAGAGCAAGCTGGCTGCCAGACACCGCAAAACAGGAGGTACAAAAATGTTAATGCCATAGCCCTGGGAGAAAAAAGGTGTGCTGCTACTGCTGTGGCTCTTGTTCCTCAGGGAACTGCTGTGTGTCAGCTGCTGTCCACAGGGAGGCCTGATGCCCCTGGCAGCTCTCACTGTGGGCTTCTTTTCTCACCTACAGCAGCAAAAGCCTTAAGCTTTTCCAGGGCTGTCACCAACAAAACATTGCTCACTCCGTGGTTTTCAGAGTCAAGAAATTCAAAGAAACAGACAGTAGGGCAAACAAATTATAACCAATTTTTTTTTTTGGTCCCCAAGAAAACAGACGTTGCAACTAAAAGTTGTTTCTGGAGACTTTAGGAAAAACCTGGCTTCATAATATGTCAGCAGATGGTTGTAATAGGCCTAAGTCTTTTGTTCAGGCAATTGCACTCTTACCAAGCTTGGTAGCTGGTAAGACCCCTTTTAGTGATTGTTTTCCTTTATACTATATAAACATCTTCCCCACAATTTTTACTGCAAAGAAAGATGATGTCGTTCTAAGTAATATGTTTGGAAGGTGGAAACCAATCATTTAGGACATGGAAAACATGTATTTGTTGTGAAATAGAAATGTTCTTCCAAGACTAAACATTAAAATACTTGTTGCTTCAATGCTCAAAAACTACCCCTTCATTGTACAGGTGACAAGCAAAAGGGAAACATACTTTACTTGAACTTGTGTTCTTTCCAGTACATAATGAAACCATACTTAAGTACTCAGATTCAGATAAACAGTTTTTTCAGCTTTTTTATATTTCCTTAGACCATGAGAAATAAATTGAATTTGAGAATCTCACACCAGGAGGAGGGTTATTGCTTCTGTTAACATGGGTTTGGATTGGATATGTTAATATACTTTCATTATGGTCATACTATTTCTAGCTCTCTAACTCACTCAGAGCTATAGGCAATGAAGCAATTGTAACAACTATCATTTGAGGTGGCAAACTCTGAGTCAGGGAGGATTATTTGTATGTGTTAACAGAGTTTCTATTTTATGTGAACTAAAATTTGATGTCACAACACAAGAGGGGACTTTTTATATATTGCTACTATCTCTCCCATTTGCATAATGTAAGTTATAATCAATGCAATATTTTATTGCAGGTTTGAAGCATAAGTGTCTCATCTATGAAATTAGCCAGTGAAGATAGATCCTATATACATCTTTCAAATGTGCATGAAAGACATGAATAATTGACGGAAATTCAGAAGATTCATATGTCAATTGAATGTCACTTTGGGACATAAATTCACGGCATCCTCTTCTGAGACATATTCCAGTTTTGGCATTACTGAAAACTTCAGCAAGGGAGAAAAAAATGCAGATATCATCAGAAACAGTAAGCATATTCATATTAACCAACTTCTGAATACTCTTCTGTCAAAAATGCAAGTATAAAATGACACTAACTATAGGAAGTCAGTGAGGCTCCAAGTGATCTAACATAAGAGATAGATGTGTTGGCTAAGAAAAGCAAGTACCTAAATGAAAGGAAAAGGAATGAGGGCCCAGTTAAAGAAAATACTTTATGTGCAGGTGGAGACGTGAAAATCTGTATCGTGAAGAAAAAGGTAGATGAGCTCCTCAACTTACACAGTAAACAGATTGTTGGTGAAGAAGTTCTTTCTCATCAAAAGGCGTATTTGTGCACCAGCAGTGAAGAAGTCAAAATAACAACAGAGAGTGACATAATCCAGATTCCGAACATTCTGAAAAACACTGTGAAGAAATGGTTTTGTTCATCAGAAATAATCTCTTTGCTAGTTTGAAAATATTAAGAATTACTGACCTCACAGAAGGATTAGTGTTGTTTAGAAGACATATGAAAGTCAGTGAATTAAAAAAAACATCCAAGAATATACACCATAAACTAGAAGGAAGGTTATAGGCATGCTACACGTTCTCTTGTTGAAAAAAAGGGAATTTATTGCTTATCCAAGAAAGCTTCCTTAAAATACTAAAGATGGAGTTGAAATGATCCAAATCAAAAATAGCAGACATACAAGAAACTTTAAGTAAAGCAAATTTATAGTTGAAAGATGACATTTAAGTACGAAGTGTGAATCAGTCATGGCCTCCTTCCCTCTAAAAATTGAATGAAGATTCAATAAATATAACTGCTCGAGCTAGATGCTTTTTTTTTAATGCTGCCGTAAGGACAGAGAAAGTGCCCAGTTTATCAGTCTAGGTAAAACAATTATTAATATTCCTCACCCAAGATTCTGTAACCACATGAGTAAAAACATCATAGAATGAAACATATTTTGTTTTGAACATGCATAATGTAAACACTCAAGAACATCCTGAACACACTGAACATTCAAACATTTGGAACATTGTTCATGTCATTGAATTACCACAGGGATAGATACAACCCTTTCATTCCACAACAAATATTCAACCTTTTCAATACAGAAACAACTCCAGCTTGGAATAAAATTGACAGATCTGAGGAAAGAATGCTGCCTCATGTAGCAGAAGTTGCTTTTCTCCTTTTACTAGATCAGCATCCAGAAAGACACTAGAGAATAGTTCAAAAAGTAAGTACAGAATAATCAGTGCAACCATATTGTTTCTGTCTTATTAAAATACTCAGAAAGGATTGAACCTTCTCTACTTCCAGTACAGGAAAAGAACACTGTCAGCATAATGCATGGAATAAAGAAACAAAAGATTGACATACTGATTTACTATGTCTGTTTGCCTGATTCCATACCAAAATAATCCCAGACTTGGTTTATGAGATAATCCCGCTGCTGGTTTGTGGTGTTGTTTTAGTGAGCTTTGATAAGAAATTCAATTTGTTCCACTATTCTTTCCCCTAAAATAAACCTGCCCTTCATCAGCTGTTATGAACCAGTCACTGGAGAACATGTAAGTGCTGAAGTTGTATAAAAAACACTTCTTAAATTAACATGGAGTAAATTTTCTCCTTGCCTACAAGATAATTACATTGCTGATGTTGCCCACTTGGAAGATGCACTTAAATGTATCAGCAGTGCTTGAGATAACATCTGCTAAGTGCTTTTTGATTAAGTCTTTTATAATTATTCATTTTCACAAAGCATGTATCTGTTTGAAGGGCACCTCAGTTATCAAAGAGAGGATGCTAATGGAAGCCTTTCACTGTTTTGGATTTCTTACACTGGTTTGACATTTTGCTTAGTTTTATGAGAAGTGAGAAAAGGGTGTGAATGCTCTGTGTGAATCCCACCCATGCTATGATTCCCCAAATTTTGATATATAATCCAAACTATGTCTCCCATGTACTATGTGACTGCGGAGATGATGGATGTATTTATTAGCTACTCAGCTTGGAATCTTGTTGGCTTAGACTGGAGAATTGCAATACATCAGGCAATAGAAGAGACAGCAAACAAAAAGACTCAGACTACAGGTCTTACACGGAATTTTTTAATAGGTACTGCTTAATGCCTAAGCAATGAAGCACTTTCATGAGACTGCGAAGAAATCTGACATAACTGAATAACACCTTAATAATTTCCACAAATCTCTAGGAGACTGGCACTTGAAAAGACCAAGGACAGTTTCAAATCTTGCATGAAATATTTCAGAAAACTGAATAATCCAGTGAGTACTACCAGAAAGACCTTGCCAGTCTATCAACTGGTCAACTAATCCCACCAGATGTTGTTGATAACTTAATTAAGTCACTGGAGGGATAAACGTATCATGATTTTAAAAAGTCATCTCAAATGTGAGATGATTCTCATCCTCCTTGCATAAACTGTATAACCAGATGTCCTTAAAATGTTTTCAGACATCAACTCAAAAAAGGAGTTGTGAATATCTTAGGAAAGAAAGTTATATTCAAAGCAGACAGGAATGTATTTAGAAACACATTTGCTCAAAGCCGATAGTGGGACATTTGAGAAATACTGTAATATCTCTTTCTCTTGGAATCAGCAGTATTAGGTGAAACACTGAAGAACAAGCAAGACACTTGTGGGTAAAGAGATAGTATGGATTGTGAACCCTACAGAAACCATCCCCAGGCCCTTTGTTATACGAGCAGCCTGAATGCTAACAAAATACTTGCAAAACTTTCGGAACATGCCTGGTGACCAGCAGGACAAGAAGATGCTGTAGGTCAAATAATGAATATAGACCTCAGTGTGCACTGGGAGATATTAATAAAAGATGCTGTGATATGCAACAAAGAGCCAGCACAACTATTATTTTTGAGGAAACAAAGCTGCAAGTAAAAAGGTCCAGCAATAGTGAAATCATTTGTGCATCTCCACCAACAGATCAGGCTTAATAAAATTATTTGTTGATGGAAACAAACTAAATGAATACAAAGATAAATCACATGGCAAAGATCTGTCACATGTGACTTGCAGACTAACAAAAGACTAATCCTGGAAAACTGAATTTCTGAAATCTTCTTAGGCAGAGGAGAATGCTAACAGTAAATCAATCATAATTACTTCATTAGACTTTGAGTGTAGTAATGACATTGGAACACAGACCCAAACAAGATTTGTATATTAATGAAAGAGAGGACTTCCTTAGGATTTATGTATGCAGAGCACTGACTGGATTGCACATTTTTCCAGTTTGACACTGTGAGCACTTCTGCAGGAAAAGAAACTTGAAAATGTAGTTTGAAACAGACCTTTCCAAGCTTGGATGACATTTTGGGGAAGAATTAGGAATTCATTAATCATCTTTTTATTCCTAGAACTGTAGCAATGGATAAAACCATAAATGCCATTGCTAGATTTTCTGTGCCAAAACTGACACAATTGACTCAGTTAGGGGTGACGTGCCGATGTTGGGGGCGAAATCGATAGCCCAGCTCAAGTGCATCTACTCCAATGCACACAGCATGGGCAGCAAACAGGAGGAACTGGAAGCCATTGTGCAGCAGGACAGCTATGACATAGTTGCCATTACAGAAACATGGTGGGACGACTCACATGACTGGAGTGCTACAATGGGTGGCTATAAGCTCTTCAGAAGGGGTAGACAAGGAAGGAGAGGTGGTGGGGTGGCTCTATATGTTAAGGGAGTGTTTTGATTGTATAGAGCTCAATGACTGTCATGACAAGGTCAAGTGCTTATAGGTGAGGATGAGGGGGAAGGCAAACAAGGCAGATATCCTGCTGGGTGTCTGTTATAGACCACCCAGTCAGGACAAAGACGCAGATGAAGCATTCTACAGGTGACTGGCAGAAGTCTCACAATCACAAGCCCTTGTTCTTGTGGGGGACTTCAACTTAACTGGACGTCTGCTGGAAATATAATACAGCAGAGAGGAAACAGTCCCGGAGGTTCCTGGAGTGTGTGGAAGATAACTTCCTGATGCAGCTGGTAAGGGAGCCTACCAGGGGAGGTGCCCTGCTTGACCTGCTGTTTACAGAGAAAGACGGGTGGGAGAAGCAATGGTCGGAGGCTGTCTTGGGCTTAGTAAGGAGGGGGGTCAGCGAAACCACTACCATGGACTTCCAGAGAGCAAACTTCAGCCTGTTCAGGATACTGGTTGGGAGGGTCCCTTGGGAGACAGTACTGAAGGGCAAAGGAAGGCTGGACATTCCTCAAGAAGGAAACCTTAAAGGCGCAGGAGCAGGCAGTCCCCATGTGCTGTAAGAAGAGCCGGTGGGGAAGACAACCGGCCTGGCTGAACAGGGAGCTTTTGTTGGGACTCAGGAAAAAAAGGAGAGTTTGTCACCTTTGGAAGAACGGGCAGGCAACTGAAGAAGAGTACAAGGACCTTGTTAGGTCATGCAGAGAGGGAATTAGAAAGGCAAAAGCCCAGCTAGAGCTCAATCTGGCCACGGTCATAAGGAATAACAAAAAATGCTTTTACAAATATATTAACAACAAAAAGAGAGCCAAGGAGAATGTCCATCCTTTATTGGATGTGGGAGGGAACATTGTCACCAAGGATGAGGAAAAGGCTGAGGTGCTTAATGCCTTCCTTGCCTCAGTCTTTAATAGCCAGGCCAGGTATCCTCAGGCTATTCAGCTCCCTGAGTTGGAAGACAGGGATGGAGAGAAAAATAAACTCCCCATGATCCAGGAAGAAGCAGTTAATGACCTACTACACCACCTGGACTCTCACAAGTCTATGGGGCCTGATGGCATCCACCCAAGGGTGCTGAGGGAGCTGGCGGAGGAGCTTGCCAAGCTGCTCTCCATCATTTATCAACAGTCCTGGTAAACAGGGGAGGTCCCGGACGACTGGAGGCTTGCCAATGTGACACCCATCTACAAGAAGGGCCAGAAGAAAAATCTGGGGAACTACAGGCCTGTCAGCCTGACCTCGGTGGCAGGGAAGATTATGGAGAGGTTCATCTTGAGGGTGCTCACGGGACACGTGCAGGATAACCAAGGGTTCAGGCCAAGCCAGCACGGGTTCATGAAAGGCAGGTCCTGCTTGACCAACCTGATCTCCTTCTGTGACCAGGTGACCCGCCTAGGGGATGAGGGAAAAGCCATCGATGTTGTCTACCTGGACTTCAGTAAAGCCTTCAACACTGTCTCCCACAGTATTCTCCGGGAGAAGCTGGCGAATCGTGGCTTAGACAGGTGTACTCTTTGCTGGGTAAAAAAATGGCTGGACAGCTGAGCCCTGAAAGTCGTGGTGAATGGAGTTAAATCCAGTTGGCAGGCAGTCACAAGCGGTGTTCCCCAGGGCTCAGTTTTGGGGACGGTCTTGTTTAATATATTTAGTGATGATCTGGATGAGCCGATTGAGTGCACCCTCGGCAAGTTTGCAGACGACACCAAGTTGGGAGGGAGTGTTGATCTGCTTGAGGGTAGGGAGGCTCTGCAGAGGGATCTGAACAGGCTGGATGGATGGGCCCAGGCCAACTGGATGTGGTTCAACAAGGCCAAGTGCCGCGTCCTGCACTTGGGTCACAACAACCCCATGCAGTGCTTGGGGACGACTGGCTGGAAAGCTCCCCAGCAGAAAAGGACCTGGGGGTGCTGGTTGACAGCCGGCTGAAGATGAGCCAGCAGTGTGCCCAGGTGGCCAAGAAGGCCAACGGCATCCTGGCTTGTATCAGAAACAGTGTGGCCAGCAGGAGTAGGGAGGTGATCGTGCCCCTGTACTCGGCACTGGTGAGGTCGCACCTCAAATACTGTGTTCAGTTTTGGGCCCCTCACTACAAGAAGGACATTGAGGTGCTGGAGCGTGTCCAGAGAAGGGTGACGAAGCTGGTGAGGGGTCTGGAGCACAAGTCTTATGAGGAGTGGCTGAGGGAACTGGGGTTGTTTAGTCTGCAGAAGAGGAGGGTCTGTGGAGACCTTACCGGTCTCTACAGTTCCCTGAAAGGAGGTTGCAGAGAGGTGGGTGTTGGTCTCTTCTCCCAAGTGACAAGTGATAGAATGAGAGGAAATGGCCTCAAGTTGTGCCAGGGGAGGTTCAGGCTGGATATTAGGAAAAATTTCTTTACTGAGAGAGTGGTGAAACACTGGAATAAGCTGTCCTGGGAGGTGGTGGAGTCACCACCACTGGAGGTGTTCAAGGAACGTGTGGACATGGCACTGTGGGACATGGTTTAATGGGCATGGTGGTGTTAGTTGCTGGTTGGACTTGATGGTCTTACAGGTCTTTTCCAACCTTAATGATTCTGTGATTCTGTGACTCTAGATGATTTCTGCCATGTAAAGAGAGTTCATTTCCGCATGTGGATTATCAAGACGAATCTTGGAGATGAATGCCATGTAAGTCCATCATACTGAGTATAACAAGAAGTCATGGATGAAGCCAGAAGAAATGCAGATGTCCAATGGATAACTGCATCATCCACATCTCATATCTGTATCCATTACTAAGGAATAATTATGCATTACTCATGTAGTTGAATGATAGACATATCAATGTGGATGTGTGTGCCAGCCAAAATAAGAATAAAGAAAAGGAGGTTGTAGCAGACTGATTAAGTGAAGATTTGGAGAAGGAAGGGAAGGAAGAGGAAAAGAGTATGTCTGAAGTATCCGGTCTTTAGGAAATGCCTTTTAGAACAACTAGTATGTTTGCTTTCCGTTTTGATGGTACATTTAAACAAATAACTTACATATTTAGTTTTAAGTGTTATTTTTTGAGCAATAAATATGCAAAGTCTGTCATAATATAAAAATATATCAAACAGGAGGGTAAGAAAATAATACCTGCTGCTAACTGATGATTGAATCAAAGATATTATTTTAAACAGTATCTGTTGGCAGATGTCTTTGCAGATCTTCATCAATTTACCCTCTCAGGTAGTGAAATTTCTGTTCCCGAGTTATTGATTTAGCTTTACAAAACACTATACAATGCTATCACTATGTAGTCTAGGTGTTTATTGTAATACACTTTCCCCGGTCACTTTGCCTACAGGCGAATCTAGACGGGAAAATCTGATAATGCCATTCGTTAATATTGGTTGCAAGGCTTTTAAGACATTAAGATAACTCATATCCTTATTAGGCTTCCCATTAGGAAAATAAACTCCTTCTCTTTCCTCTAAGTCCTGACTTCTTATTTAAGTCTTTCTATAGAAAATTTTTATACAAACCTTATTACCCAGTCAAACAGTGGTCCTTTCTATGTAATTTCTATGTAATTTCATCCAACTGTATAAAAATTATTATGCCCTATTATCAAGAGTACTCGAAGATAAATAATATGCACGCATCCTGGGTATGTGCCATTTATTGTTAATGAAACCTTGAACAACACCAAACAAATTGCAGCTGCTTGCTGCAGCTGCCCTTTACTGTAAGACATTGGAAAGAATTTATCAGATGCCATCCATTAGGGATATATGTACTTCAGACACATCTGATGACAAGCTGCTTGGAAATTTTTGGCTTCAGGTGATGAAAAGAGAGAGGAGGAAAGAATAACTCCCAAAGAAAGAAAACTTGTCTTGACTTACATGAACACAAAACTATTCTTTTGGCAAGTCTGCAGCTCAGGATTGCTAATTATAATGACTGTTCCACTAGGATTTCCTGAATTATAATATACTATCTATTTTGAATGAATGATTGGCTTAAGACAGAAAGTGACACATGCCATGAAGATGTGTACATTATCTACCTGTCTGAATGACTATGCTTGATATTTCTTTAAAGATACTTCTTAAGAATCTGCAGAGTACTGAAAGCTTCAGTCAAAGAGGAACATTTAAAAGCAAGAATATCTCCTCATGAAGATGTGACTGCAAATGCAAATGACACTGCTTCTCTTTTGAAAAAAATTGTCTCCAGAGTTTTGATTTCCAAGTAAAATCCAGTGCTTTCTAGAAGACATGCCTTTGGAAAGTACCCATGGAAAAAGCCCCAGATTATGATTCATTGCTTGGTACATAACGCTAATGCATGAAATACCTGGCACTCACTTGAGGCATATGTTTTCATCTAGCACCTTTTCAGCCAAAGAGGATCCGAGCTCCCTACAGAGATCTAGTGTTTCCACATGAAGATGTCCTAGTGTCCAGCAGATCTCCATTTCAGAGTGCAACTGCAGTCATGCAGGCCATTTCCATTGCTAAGTCTGCACAACTGATTTGTACCTCTGATCTTGCATTTTGCAATATACACATTGAGGGTAATCGTCTGAATCTGACACAAGCTCCACGTATACCAGATCCTTCCTCTTAGTCTTTCTTGAGTGCTGAAACAAGGTATCACAATATTTTTAGTAAAGAATTGAGTACCAGAAGGCTGGATTAGACTATTTCCTAGGTATACGTAGGTGACTACTTTGGTGAAAGCAGTTATTTATATAAAAATATTCCTATTTTGAAATCTGTTATCATAATTATACCATATTATGAATAATTGTATCTGTAACTGTGGGAAGTGGGAGTGCATACTGGTTACTGGGACCAGATGCACTCTCTGCCCCCATCCTGATTTGGGCTGGGAGGAACTCTCCACATCTGTTATGCATTGTCCGGCCAAGTACTTGACCTGGCAAAGGAAGGGACCAGGAGGATCTGGAGCATACTGCAGAGCAATACCTGCCCTCAGAGTAGCCATATCCAATATGAATTAGAGGAAGAAAATCCAATGGCACACAGCTAGCCGTAGGCAAAGTGTAATCCCTTTGCTGGAATCCCAGTATGTCCCTTCCACGCTGAATAATATCCCAGGTGTGAGTCAGTGGTTTCAGGGATGCTTTAGCAGAGATGCAATTTCAAGTGTTTTACTGAAACAGTAATACCTCTAATATACATATATTAAGCAAATAAGCCATTACTTTCTGAACTAAAATAAAGGCAATCTCCTCTGGAATACTGATGAGGCATTTGATCTCTGTCAAACTGTAAGTGCTTAGAATGCAGGATAAGACTGCGAAGTCCAGCATTAGCCTTTTAAAATTTCATTTCCATATTAATATGAATCACATCTTCAGAGATTTACAATTAAGATGTTTGTCAGCATTTCATTGCAAATGCTCCTTCTTGCTTTGAGCACAATAATTATTTGTCAATGGTGTGGCGATAGTAACAAATGATGCTTAAAAATAATGGCGTTGAATATTTATAGAAGAATGAAGAAAATTGATTGTAACTTTTATCTTATTGTTTACTTGGTTTTATTAAATGTTTACTAAATATGTGGTAGTTTCCACTGTGAAGCATTTTTTAATACATACATTAATATTTTTCCATCAAAACTAAACTCGGTATTACAGTGTTCCATATGATTATGGTATTATCCACTGTCATCAGTTTTTATGGTCTTTGGACTTGAAGTCAAGTACTCTAGAACCAATCTAGGATGGGTAGTGTGTTAAAATGCTTTCTCAGATAGAAGTCAGAAAGCTTAGCAACTTGAGGTGGTATCTGGACTTACTTTTCAATGCATATTTGCCCCAAGGGTCAAGACATCTAGTCATTCAGATCAGCATCCTTCTAAACTGCATTACAGCTCCTGTATGGCTGGAATGTACTACTTCTTTTGAGTGGAAATCTAGTGGTTGTAAAGTGGGAGTTAGTGTAGGATGTGAACAAGGCTCAACAACACCTTCAAACCTAAGAATAGGAAGCATCCTTGAGTGCTTTTAAAAATCCCTGTTTCCATGGTATGATGGGTTAACCTTGACTGGCTGCCAGACACTCACAGGCATGGGTGGCGCAGGAGGATGGGGAATGAGGGGCTGCGGTCAGTCCATAACAGCTCCTCTCTGACGCTCCTTCCTCCCCACGCTTCTCCCTGCTCCAGCCTGGGGCCTTCCCACGGGCTGCAGGGAAACACCCGCCCCACCGGGGGCTCTCCCGGGGCCACAGGGGAGTCTCTGCTGGGGCGCCTGGAGCTGCTCCTCCCCTCCTCCCGCCCTCCCCTCGGGGCTCGCAGGGCTGTTTCTCACCCCGCTTCCCTCAGCCCTGGCTGCCGGGCAGCCTTTCGCCCTTTCTCACAGGGGCTTTCCCGCCGCGGCTGAGGGGCTCAGCTGTGCCCTGCGCTGGGGCCGCTGGAGCCGGCGGGAACCGGCTGTGTCCGGCAGGGGGCAGCCCCGGCCGCCCCTCTCAGGGGCCGCCCCTGCGGCCCCCACACTGCTGCTGCTGCCGCCAGACCTGAGCACCTGCACCCCGCTACACATGGGTATCTTTCTACTGACCTCAACAGACTAAAAACTTCTTTAAAAATTATTAAGTATAGAGATAGCCACCTAAGTTGTGGCCAGCCCATTTAAGTACAGGCATCTGTTTCCAGTTTTCTTTTCAATGTCTTTGCTGGGGAGTTGGGTGAGAAGGTGAAATAAGATGTTAATTTCATAATTTTACAATTTCAGAAAGGATTTTTCTGAACAAATTTAAGTGTCATTCATTATGTAAAGCACTCAAAGTAGATTCTTCCTCTCTCTTGTTTGTGGAAGCGGAAACAGTTGTACATTATTTAAGTCAGTGAGGATATCTGACTCCTGGGGCCCTGCCAACAGATGAGTTATGTGATAAATTATCACCCAAAAGTTATAAACACCAAATGGGAAATTTAAGTTTCTCAGACTGTGCAGCTAAAAAAATTTAAAAAAATAATAAACTCTTCACAGAATCACAGAATCACTAAGGTTGGAAAAGACCTGTAAGATCAAGTCCGAGCATTAAGAACCATCTTGTTCTTAAAATAATGACAGCAACAGCTGAAGGTTCCTCAGCCAAAATCTTTCTTTTCTTTTAGGGTTTATTTTTTTCCCCAAGACATGTATGTGTGACAGAAAGACTAAAAGAAAACATATTTTATTGCTGATTTGGAAGATGTATTTCAGTAACAGAGTATAACTTTATATTACATGTAAGAGTGATTCAAGCTTTGTTAGTCAGCTTAGATACTGCTCATTCTGCTCCATTGGTCATGGCAGTATCCCCATGAGCTGTGCCTCAGGGAAGCCATCCACCTCCCTCTGGGCACAGCCTGTTTAAAGGTCCCAAGGAAACAAAGCTGGCTCTCTATTGCTGAGCTCTGTCTCCTTGCTCTGGCAAGAGCAGGGAGGCTGAAAAGATTGCTTCCATGACACTCAGGAAAGGAAGGGAAAGTGAAGTGGGCTCCACTGCCCAGTTTTGAGGCAATTCAAATAAATCAGGCAGTTCCTGGGTACTCCTGGACTGTGGAGGAGCTCCCCTCCCATTCACTGGAAGGTAGAGGTTGAAACACTGATCATTCCCCACACCGAAAACAGTTGCTACCATATCCTATTGAATATCCTTACATCATTCATGCTTCATTTTGGCACTCTGGATAGGGGTGAAATTCACTTTTGTGACGTTTGATTCAATGTGAGAGTCATGTTTTAAGCCAGAAGTTAAATATCTGGACATTTAACAATCAGCCTTTAATATATCAGGCATACTGCAGATATCATTCTTGAGAGCTTCTTTTTCTTAAGTACAAGACATACTCTTATATATGTCCTTGGATTTAAATTCAGGACACATTCCTTCTAAAGTAACTTAGTGTTTCTGTGAGATGATGAATGGATTGAAGTAACCCATCTCGACAGAGAAAGATATCATCTTAATAATCTGATATTTTATGTTCTTTGTTATAATTACTTTTGCCTCAGATTAATGAATTCCATTTACAGTAGCAAGCTAGCAAATGAAAACCATTCAGCACAAGTATGAAATACAATGGAAGGATGAGACTATCTGGTATGCGAGGCATAAATTGAAGTATTGAAGAGTCATTATTTTCCAAAAAAAAGAAGATTTTTTTTCATGGTGTAAATTTTATTTAAAAAAAATCTCTTTCCCTCAGAAGAAATCAAATACATTTACATTCTTGAAGACAATTACCAAAGCCACAGAACTGAAAAACTAAGCTTTCCATTTTCTTCTCAAATCAATCCCTTTGTTCCCACTTATTTTTCTGTATTGTGTGTTATGTCCTTCCTATCTCTCTGTTTGTTCCATCTGAAGTCCAATCATTAAAAGAAAAAAAGAAAAAAATCCCCTTTTTTTTAAACAAACTTCTGTTTCTTTATAAATCCTTACTTGTTTAGCAATGCATGGCCTCACCTCTTGAGGAATGCACAGCTCTTTCAAACAGGGTCCCCTTGTAACAGCTGTTCTGCAGCCTAACGCAGCTGAGTGCTGCTTAATAAAGCCATTACGCTAACAAGTGAAATGGAATGGATCCATAAGCTGGAAAGGAGCGGTACCAAGGAGCTGAGACACAGGGCTCTGGGTCATAGTGCTGAGAGCAACGGCATCAACAGGAGAATCAAATGCCACAGGTAGAAGTGACCAAGGAAATCAGACTTCTCCTGACTGAAAAGCAGCAAGTAACTCCATAGCAACCGGAGTCTGAGACAGGCAGGTTTCCAGTGAAGAGGAACCAGACAGCACCCTGGTTGTGATTCAGCAGGCTCTGAAGGGGACTAGCAAATGACACAGAGAAATGAGCCCACTGCTGGAAATATCAGAAGTCTGGTCATTTTACCCATTAGTTCATCCAGAATGAAACCAGCAGTGGCCAGACTAGCAAAAATATGACCTATGTGTAAATCCAAGGTCCTGAAATATCCTTCCAGCCAGCAGCATCTGACTTGAAATTTAATGGGAAAGATCTAATGGTATCTGCAGTCCCAATTTCTATGTTGCTGGAAAGGCTACCCCCTCAAAAAAAAAAACCAAACAAAACCCAACAACACCCCTCCCCACCATCCCCCAACAAATCAAAACCATTCCAGGGAAAGGCTATAGAAATTAACTTTATAATATGAGGCAGAGTGGCAAAGGCCAGAGGACAAAGTTTTATGTATGTAGCTGACAAAACTCTATAGAAACCGAGACTTCACGCTGGCATAGAATTTTACTGTGGCAACAGATGCGATACTACCTGTCAGGTTGTAAGGGGACCAAATCAGGCAATATACATATAGCAAATAATGACAGAGAGCAGTGTGGAGTTACCCTGCGGATATTAGGAAGCTATGTTTTCCCAGTAATGTGTGCTATCAGAACTACAAAAAAAAATACATGCTCTGGTCCAAATAGCTGAATATGCAGAAGACAACACAATATTCACTGTGGCAAGGTGAGAAAAGGAGCATATGACTCCATGTCCCAGAGCCTAGCACACACAGGTGAAAGAGTAGGAGTCTCCAGCACCCGGGACTGCTTTTGTGTTTTATCCACAACTGTTTAATGTGAAATACATACGGTCCTGGGAGCAGTAACCGGAAGAATAAGCAACAAGACTGTGTCTGCTTTTCTGATATTTGTGCTACTAAAAACAGTGATGTATAGGAGGTGAAACAGGGACGTGTACTATTCATTTTCCCCTTTTCTTTAATGTGCCTCAGCTTGTCATCTGGGAGTATCTCCATTATTTCTGGGATACTGCAAACACTGTTTTTGTCAGCTTCTCTTTTTGCTGTGAAGTACAGGTAGAAAGAGGGGAAGATTTCATTTCAGCATGCTGATGCTCTGTCTCCCTGTGCAATTCGAACAGACCTTCCTATTTCATTCTCATACATATTTTCTGAACTGTTTTACCAGTGCATCCATGCAAAACCAAAAGGAAAAAAAAAGGGAAAAAAAAGGAAACAAAAAATAAAAAGCCAGATTTTTATAACCAGATGCTTAATTCACTGTTGCCTTTTCTGCATGGACCTTTTGTGACATTATATGCAGTCTGACATCTGACTCTTTCTTGCTTCTTTACAGCAGAAAATTATGCCAGATTTATGCAGTACAGTGAAGTCTACAGTAAAGTGCTATTTCACTGGCATTTAAAGGAGAATATATAGCATATGGAAACCTGTGAAAAGAGTAATTAACCATGGGTGATTTGAAGGGGGGGGTGGTGAGTCGTCGTCATACTCGAACAAAGTGGCCAAAGAGCAATCAATCCTGTTCTTTGAAGTCCTAACATGTAAATTTCATCAACAGTAATATAAGAAGTTTGACTACACAGAAGTCTCAGTTTCTTATAAGCTGTTCTTCAAGGCATACCTTTTCTCCCAGCTTACTTGCAAAGGGAAGGAGGGAAGGAATTGAAGTCAAAAGACTATAGCTGTTCAGATTGCGAGTCTTGTTAGGTTTTTTTCATATTTGCTTTGGTAGGACCATCAGTGGTTAATCGATCGAGCCTGCCCAGGACTACTAAATGCACTTAAGTTTGACAAGGGCATTGTAGCTTAGCATGGGCTCCCTTTTATGTAGCTATTATGAACCTACTGTTATCAACTTGCAGAATTTTGCAAGTCTTGCCCTGTTTCATCATTATCTTAAATCCTGTAACTACATGAGAATCTCAGGATTAATTTTAAAAGTAGCATGAGTTTCAGTCCTTGTAGGACATGGAGAAAAGCTCTTTCTCTCTCTTTGAAAAAGGAACTCCACATTCTGTTATTTTTAAGATCAGGATTACTAAGGAAAACTCATCATGTTATGACTTTTAATTAAGGTTCAACTAAATTTTCAGTCTAAAAATGTATTTAAACTAAGTATCTATTCAAGTATCAGCTATTATATTTTTGATATGAACATATGTTTCTGCTGTTGAAATTCAGTTAACAAGACCGATCAAAAGAAAAAAAGTTTGCATAATATGTTTGTGAAAATCATTGCCAGAGGAACTCATTGAGGCAAACACTACCATTACCTTCTAAATAGGAGAGGATAACTAATAGCATTGCTAAGAATCCGTGCCTGTGCAAGCTAAGATGATAATAAGGTAATCAGATTTCATGCTTGAGGGTGTTAGCTAATCGTCTGCAGAGGTTTGGCATTGCACAACTGGCTGAGTGCATCTTGTTTATTTTTATGCTTGCTCTGAGACATCAGTTATTCACTGCCACTGTCAACCGCTTACTGGACAAGATGAACTGAATGGTTTGTTCCAGTGTGATGAACTCTATGTCCTGTAATAAACGTTATCATAAATATAGCAAGCCATCCGTTTTAAGACATCAATAAAATGTACATTATAGTGTAATAACTGGTTAGTGGGCATGTGTACTGCTGCCCTCTACTGACTTACAACATAGGCAAGTGGAGTGATACTCTTAAGTTTTGTGTTTCTGACTCCACGAAAAAAAAAATGTTATCTTCACCATTGGTGCTATCTGTATGCTACTGAATGAAACTCTCTGTGCTTTAGTAGACATCAAGAGAAAAGCAGGAAAAGCTTTTCTTTTCCTCAGAAGAAAAGGTAAAGAAGAGCCACACAAGATGTTCCCATGTTTTAGACATAAAGAGGGAAAGACTCTTCTCTGACCAGCTCATCACCTAGTCTCAAAAGCACCTGGTGGAAAACCTTCTGCTTCCTTGTCAGCCATTTCCTTTACATGCCAGAGAAATGGTACCGCTGACCAGTGGCACAGAGGGAAAGAGGCTGTTTCCTGGTCTTTGAAGCAGTCATCCCTTCAAAGCTGAAAACAGTCCTGATCAACATTAAGGTAAAAGGGAAAACAGAAATGTGAAGGACTTGAGAATGAAAATTCTGAAATTAAATGCGCAGAATTTAAAAAATGAAAAAGGCTTTGATTAAATAACTTTCTTGCTTAGCAAGGGAAATACAAGCTACAAATAAATCTATGTAAAAGATGGGTGATGAAAAAGGGAAAATAGCAGTGATGATTCGGTCCCCAGATTATGGGGTATCCTGAAATACTGATGTTCTCATCATATCCAGGAGAAGATCTACTGGAGCAATGTATTTCCCTTCTTGTTCATGCACGTGTTCTAGTTCACGTCTCTCTGAGAGAAGCTGGACATAAAAGTGAATTTTCCCTCCCAGCATGGAGCTGGGATGAAGTAGGGCACTCTTAGAGCCCAGGATAGTAAAAAAAAAAATAAAACCACCACTGATAGTGCTTGTCCCATAGACAACACTCAGCAGCACTTAAAACAGCCTACAGAGTCAATATTGTAAAGCCAAGAAAGACTCTTATGGTTCCCCTAAACTATAACACCTAACCCTTTTTAGCAGCCCCATGAAATCTTTAAAGCTTATAGTAAAATTTGTACTTGATCAGTCATTGTGTGTGAAAACTGGGTTTGAGTTAACCTCTTTAGACTATATATTCATGCAGTTTCTTATATATTTATGATATAAATTAACTTATGGTTTGTCTTTCCCTTTGTCCTGCTAACAGGTAGATCACACAGATTTCACACATTCTAAGACACATTTAGAAATGGCACAGGCAAAAGTAAATGGCAGTGTATTTTTTTATAGTCCTTCACACTTAACTTTTAACTTGTCAGTTATATTTCAATAGGTGGAAGGTACAGCACTCTTTAAACAATGTCCATAAACTTTTTATTGATTTAATTATATTCCAAGTCATTAAACAAAATGGGTCTCAATTATCATTAGCTAATGAACAAAACACTGTGCAAACAGGAACCTAACTGGCTACAGAAACTGGAGTGTTTTCTTTACCCTACTATGTGTTATTCATTAGGTCTCACACAAAGAAAAAGGATATTATTGATTTAATAACATGATTGATTTGAAAGCCAGGGCGACCAAACAAGTTTCTGGACTGCTGTGTATTCTCAACTTTTTATTCTGTAGATAGCTGCAGAAAAGCTTCTTCGCATTGGGCTTCTCTCATCTGGCAAAACATTAATTTTAAATTCAATCTATACCTAGTTAATTTTTTTCAGCTACTACTTACACGATATATAATACATATTTTCCTGCAATTTAGGAGAGTTACAAGCCATAACTGAAGAAACCACTTGAAAATTTTGCTCTCCTTTTCAATAGCCCTCCATTATGCTAGGCTATCAGGTAAATTGTAGAAATTAATATCCCAGAAAAGCACATGGAGCCCAGTAAAAGACTTTTGGCTGGTATGTACCATTTTGTCAACTGTTTGATGACCAAACATAACTGTCTTTAAAGAAGTTATATTTAAAATACTGACAATCTAGTTAGTCACCCCTCAGAGTGGACCTGTGTTGTACATAGAGTCGTAATGCAGGTGTAAGTTGCCTGTTCTAAGACATAGTTGAAGCAGACCTTGAGTTGTTAAACATATTTTTCTTTTCTACTGACACAAGAATGTGCAGGATAAATGTAATTAATAAATTTTATCGCTTGAGTTTATGAGTTATTACACCCCAGTCTGTAAATGTTCACTTTACCATTTCATTACTATTCTTTTACTGTTTGAATATCCATACACATCCAGTTACAAAAGGCTACTCACCTAGTTTTAATACTGGACTCTACAACAAACATCTAGGATATTATAAACATGACAAAGCATTCTGTAATAGACATTAGAGTAAATCATGCCTTCAGTTGGAGTCAGAAAGCCACAAGGTCAAAGGAGGAAAGCCTTCAGTGCTCTATCAGCTCAGGCCTTCAGATACGTCTCAGTATCACAGTGCATTCATTCTTGGACAGCTAGCCAAGGCTGATGTCCATACTGCCATTGGTACCTGAACTAACTAGCTTTAAGCTATATTTGCACACAGATTTTTTAATGCAGTGTAGATGCATGAATACATATGCACAGTATTAGCAAGCAGAAACTTGTCTACTTTTCTGAGCAGGCATAGCCTGCTTCAGCTGTAACAGCCTACCTGTCACCAGCTGCTGCATGCAGACTGGCTTGTTTAACAACACAACACAAAACAACTGCTCTTCACTGCTCTTCTGCTGCAGGTGCCATTTCTGATTGAAATTACTGGAAAATGGAAGTGCTTGTGTGGCCAGGTTCATTCCTTTGGAAATTCTACAGTGACCCAACTACAGCACTGCAGACCCATAGGTACTTTCCTATGGGACAATGTGTTAGGTTCAATGCACTTAAATAGTCATACACATCTGCAAAATGCTTTAACTCTTGTATACTTGGCTAACAATTAAGAAAAAAACAACCAATTAAGAAAAAGCAACAGGAAAAGGTACAAGCCTACACAAGGCTTTCTTGGGGGTATGAACTCCATCACAGAGACAGTAGAAACAGCTGATCCACCACTCAAATTCAGCTTATTTCAGCTAAGAGCAGTGTTGAAAACACAAGAGGACATGTGTCAACAGTGATAGCCATGAGTATCCACACACAATTCTCGCTAAAACTGAATATAGCATTAGTGTTTTGTCATGCATTTGTTGCAATTGTCTTGTCAATTTTGTGCTTCTGAGTACAGTTAAAGTTAATAGCGATCTGTTAAGGCTCTGAATTCCCACAGCTTGGACTAACTGAGAAGCCTCAGCCAGGCTGCTCTTCTGTAAGATACCCTTAGTCTTTCCCCAATTTCAGTTGCATACTACCCCATTTCAAAAAAGACACCTCTCAGCAGTGAATTTGTAGCTTTGAATTTTACTCCCTTTGGAGTCTGTTAGAACCAAAATGGCATACAATTCATGATGTCTTTACAAAACTAGTCATTAAACATAGTCTCCGAAAACATCCTAATTTCAATTCTTGCCAACCCATCCTTTAGGCACAGAAATCTGCACCATAGTAGCTATCTTGATCTTTTTTTCCCTAGAAATGCTAAAAAGCCTCAGAACCCCATGTCTTTTATGTTAAAATATTCACTTGTTCAATCAAACCCTGAAAGGGTAATGATGGACTAGGGAGGCAGAATTCACAAGATAAGGAGGCAGACCAATCAAGCTGGAATACAGGAGTTTGCATACTTTACCCCTCACACACTTCACAAAAACTTATCTAGATCTGGATCCAAATTCTCCAGCTCAATCTCTTTTTTCTCTTCCTTGACTTCAAAAGCCTCTTTTTAACTTTAAAAAATTCTGCTGTGGTAACAATGCTCCACCTAGTGGAAATAAAACTGTTCGAACTATTGTAAGAATATAGTATAAACTCGGAGAGCTCTCAGTGCCTAAGTAGTCAATTTTTCCAGTGATAAGAAAGAAGTGCTAGTGTGACTATTACAGTATAGTGCCAATTTAAGAACACAAAATACTGTCATTTTAAACTATAATAGTGAACAAAAAGAGCAAACCTCTTGGGGATCTGACATAATTATGAATCTATTACTAATTTGCTTATGATGACTCCTGATACAGATATAGTTAAAATAATTACCTTTACAAAAACATTTCTTTTTAATTGATTTTTAAAGAGTAAGTAAAGAAGATCTGTCAGATCATGTTGTCTAAAATTTCACCTTCTTCTCTCAGTAACTTTTGCATTTTCGGTTTTGTGGTAGTGCCTGGGGACTTCAGCAGGGGATTGACATCCCATTGCACATTATGTTGGGAACAAACTTAATGAAGAACTAATCTTCCCTTCAAAAATTCATAATGTGGTGGGTTTTTTCTTATCACACAGTGCATTCACAACTCAAACAGGAAGGTGGGTATTTTTCATTACAGAGGTAATTTCAGATGAAGAGGTGTATGGAACAGCCAGAAGCCTTTAGGAGCCTCTGAGGGTGAAGCGTGAGACAAGGTAGTGAAGAATCATTCACTGTACTATCCATGGGAAAAAATCTGCAGTACATAGTGGCCTTGTACCCGTGAGAACTTGCACATGCTCTAAATCAGCATCAGGCTTACAAATCTTTTGAAAAATTAAAAAGAACAACCACAAAAACGCCACCTTTCTTATTTCATTACTGCACTGTCTTGGAATTATAATATTCCAAGTAGTCAATAAGGGGAGCACACGGAATAGATTACACAGCTGTATACATTGCAGAAAGATTTTTAGTCATTGAGAATGGTAAGACAGACAGCTTCCACTGAAAGTCAGTGAGAATTTGTGGTGTTTTGCTCCTCTGAAAATCTCTCTTCACTTCATGTTCCTAGATTCTTACTGATATACAAGGAAAAGCGAAAAGCAAACCAAAACAAAAGCTAAGCTAAGTATCTGTAGATCATTATATATATGTATGTATGCATGTACACATACATCAACACACTCCATAGTGCAAATCCTGGACAGACTAGTGTCTGGGGTTTGTTCTCATGCTGTGATCTATTTCCAAACAATGCTTACACAACCAATAAAGTACATGACTTCAAGACAAGTGAGATAAAGAAAAAGAAGTCTGCAGGGATATTCAAAACCTCTCCAGAATAACATACTTATTTTTAATTCATTCAGGATCTGTTTTCTCTTCTTTCCCTTTCATGCTCCAGTGTCCATCCTCCCCCCCACCCACCCAGTATCGTCTTCTTCAAGACCTTAAATCATCACAATTCACTGGTTGAGTGAAGGAAACATTTACAGAAAATATACATGAAAAGTGTTTTGAGGCAGCAATTTTATTCTCATTAATGGTATTTCTAGCCTAGGTTCAGATTACATCTATCTCCTTCCATCAAGGTAACTGTCTTCAATATCAGTCATTTAACTTAACTTGAAGCTGACACAAGCCTGCTATGGGACTACATAGCAAAGAAGTAAGATTTGACTCTGCATACAGAAATATGCAGAGAAAATTACCATGTAGAAAGGTAGGGTATGAATTTAAAGAGCACGACTTTCTCTGCACTAAGTCCTCATGTATATATGCTTAATATGCAGGAGGGGTGAGGTAGCCTAGACCTTTCTGAAATGTCCCCATTGAGAGACACCACTGCTGTTACACAGCATGTTAACTATGTGGTTAATAGTTACTTCCGCTCTGAGGCCCCTGATGTGGATTTCTACTTGTTCGAAAGAGTAATCTTGGTAAAAAATCTACACAGTGCCAATGCAAAGATAGACAATTTCTTCATATGAATGTGGTATTATTCCAGCCCACAAGGTAGAAAATAAAGTTCAAGAAAAACTTATTAATTTAATTTGGTGGGATAAATAGATTTCAGTAAGATTCAAAAATTAGGGCAAAAATTGCACAAGCCACTTTGAGCGATTTGCCCTATTAGAAATATGGCAAATATAAACTTGTTGACTTCCTTCACAGTTTAATCTAAATTGTCCTCTTTCACAGAGTCTGAAGATTTAAAGGTCATATGCTTAACTTTCAGGGAAAGATGAACAACAGAGATGAAAGCGTATGACTTTGCCTTGTCAGAAACTAGGTGTAGATAAATAATGAAATACCTGCCTATTTTCTCTGAGCTACTGATTTCCTCTATACAGACCACTCTGTATAATGAAACTTTTTTTGTCACTCTTCATCCTCTAAGAAAATGGCTTTTTTTCACTGAGAAGCAAGGAAGCTAAATTATTAAAATAGGCTATTTGACACAGTAACATTTCCTAGACTAAAAACATTGGTGTAAGATTTGCAATTTTAATCCATTCTCTCAGTAAATGAAAGGTAATTCCTAAGCTAATTCCTTAGTATCCTTAAGTATCTACATTGATTCCTGCAAAGCAGTAGTTATTCAGCCTCTTTATCAAAGACTTTTAAAAACTTGCTACTTCACTTTTTTTAATATTAGCTTATTTTTTGGGTTTTAGTTGGCCTTTTTTAATTTATTGTTTCTATCCCATTTTTAACCTGTACCATAACTGAACAGTATTTTCAAAAACATTTAGATGAGGATTGAGCAAAGAAAGACAAAGACAATGGAACATATTCCTAAATCACCTGGGTGCTTGTAAATGCCTTCCCCTATCATGATATCACAACAATATACTTTGTTGTTTAACAGCTGTTTAAGTTAACAAATAGTTATGTTCAAGCCAATAAAGTGAGAACCCCAGCATGCAGACTGATACTATGACTGGTCTCCTTAAAGATTTTACTAAAGGCAATGTTTCATTTTGTTTTACCCATCTTCTAAGCTCCCTGTGGCCAGGTAATGATTGAGAGCTAGTCAGCCAGCCACATCACAATTGCACAGAGAACAGGAGAAGAGGAAACTCATTGCTGCTGGGAACTTCTAAGGTGAATGGGTCTTTGCTCTAAACATACTGGTTGTCTCTTGTCTCATGGGGACTCCCAAGAACCAGAGGGACCTGATGCTTTTGCTCTTTACAGTAGCCCCTTTGCTGCAGCCCAATTGCATGGATTCCTTCTTAGTTACTGTTGGGGTCTTCCTCTAGTAATGTTGCTGGAAGTCCTCTCAGTGATCTCTCCTGCCACAGATATCCCACTCTGGCCAAGTTTCCTGTGAGTTGACTTGTGTCTGCCCAGAAGGGATGTGTTTCCCACATATGCACCCCAGATTTCAGTGTCTATAGGCAAAGACTGCATCAGCAAGGAATGGAGAGAGGAGTAGGGCACAAGAAAAAAAGGCAGATGCCTTTTATTGTAGGAAAACTGCGAACCTCACTTGTGCAAGTTTCTTTCTGACCTCACTCTGTACCAACCCTCAGTGGGTAGGAATAGCAGCAGTGAACCTTAGGTCCCCAGCTCACATGGCACTACTCTATGCATTACATGAATGTCACATGGATCAGATCTTCAGTCCCTGTCATACTGATTAAGATGCTGGCCATTGGAATTACCACCTTTTCAGGCTTCCTGTTTTAACCAAAAAATAATGTTTGATCCTGAACTCTTTTTTATAGCTACAGTTTCTAGCCAAAAGCTACAGTTTCTAGCCAAAATATAGTCCTCCAGAAGGGAAAATTGCAGGTGATTTTATATTGGTTTACTGTTTTTCCTCCTAATCTAGCCCAGCAGCCATGGTGAATCAGAGGAAACCAAAAGATATATGACTTCGCCTCCTCTTAATTTCTCTGCATTTAGCAGTAGGAGCAGTTAATTATAATATGAAACACTGAAAAGGCAGAACCAAAGACACCAGATGTCCCTTACTTCCCTAGAGCTGTCTTGGCAGCAGACATTATTCCTGGTACATGTGAAAATATCTTTTCCCACAGTTCAGAGAGATATAAACCCTTCATTTTGCTTGTATTGACTGGAAATGATTATCTGGAAACCTGAAAATGACAAAAATCTTGCTTTCAAAATTGCTTGAAAGCTAATGTATGAAAGGCATTATTCCTATGACCTGTTCACAAAGCTGGAAAGGGCTAAAGAGAAAAATGGAGACTGGTGGACTTGACCCACAGAGAGCACTACAGATGAAGAAAGCTGAAGGAAAAAGGCATGCCAAGTAATTTTACCTCCATGTCACACATGACAGTATTGAAGAGTAATTACTTGGACACTCTGGCTATTTCAAAATTACTTGCTCTGAACATTCACTGCATCTCTTGGGTGAAGTAAGTGCCATATTGTTCCTGATTAATTTTACGGATTGAGAGGAACTAACTGATTGTATAGGTACCATATTGATTTGTCTGCTGTCATGGGTAATGATTTTAATTGTGCCTCTTTATGCTAACTACTTTTGACTAATTGGGCATCAGTTCAGTAGGATCTGTGAAGTGCTTCATTTACTATTGTATTTCAACCAAATATTTTAGCTTCCCCTTTCTTTAAATTTGAGTGGATAAAAGTAAGACCTTTAGCAAATAGGAAAGTTCAATAAAGTGAGGAAAATGGAAGCAGTTTAAGAAGAGCAACTATCTGAAATGGACACGTAGACATCACAATGTTTTGCAAACCAAAGCAAAGATAAAACAGTAGTTCTAATTAAAACAAGAAAAAATGTGAAATAAACACACTACACACTAAAAGCAAAATGCATTTTGTGAAAAACCAAAATGGCAAGAAGAGATTGGAGATATCAGCAGTGGTGATCAGTTTTGCTCCATGCACTTTCATCTTGCCGTATTTTCGTCTTCAGCCTCTTCTTCCCTCTGTGATATAAGAATGGAGAGAGAGAGAAGGAATTGGTTATTGTAGCCAAGGAGTATGTCCTATCTTTCCTGCTCCTGCAGTTTACTGAGGATTAGAAGATTGTTACTTGTGTCTACACAGAGCTCTATGCAGGGCCATGAGTCTGCTCTAAGAATAAGGCCCAACTCCACATGCACTTGCTTCAGTTCAGCCACACGCTGAAGAAATGCCATACAGCTCAACCTTTTTCCCAAAGTGCAGTTCCTTTTTCAGAGCTCTTCCTGTTCTTTGCCAAAGGCTCTCCCCAGCTGCTGCAACAGTTCCTAGAATTCAGCACTTTTTTTCTGTAGGTCTATCCAGATGCTGTCCAAAAGAAACTCAGCCCTCAACCACTAAGCCACAATTGCCGTCTTCCCACCTGCTCTTTGTCAGCTGTCTGTATTAACATTTTTTATTTCTCAAGCTGCATGAAAGATGAAGACACCATTGTCTTTTATCTGCCTAAATGGTGTTAGATCACATTCTTTATAATTCACTCATATTTCACGTAGAAAACTCCTCAAACCTCAGACCTTATTCATCATAAAACAAATCACAGGGATTCACTAGGAATTCATTAGGCAGGTTAGATTTTCCTATTGATGTACCTGTGAAAGTTGAGAGATACTTAATATTCATGCAGTTTCCCTTGTACAGTTTATTTTCTTTCCATAAATACAGCGTAGATATTCTCTGTAAGATTTAATACATGTGGTATGTATACACTTAGACTGCTAAGCAGAATTTATAGCAAAACTGTTTACCAAATACAGTAACATGATAAGAATTTTTACACTAGCAAAATGTGTCTTTAAAACTATGGACATAGTTACTGTTAATAACTTTGTCTAGATGCCCCAAGATTGTAATTATTATCGTACATTATTTATTTTCTTATTACTGTTGCTAACTTTGAATAGGTAACTTTACCACTATTTACTCCATTTTATTAGGCCATTATATTTTTATTACTTTATTACTCTTTATTGTTATTGCCATTATGCAAATGGCTTGCATTGCAAATGTCTTAATTATCAGTGAAAATTGCAAGGAAACAGAGAGCTCTTTGGTCACCATTTCTAAAAAAAAATCATAAACTGCCCTTGCTAACTCAGAAGACTCCCTAAATATGCTGAACCAAAAAAATACTCAAAGCAAATACCAAACTTTCACCAACCTTGCAAGAATAATCCAGCAACCCGTGGGTACTCTGCCTGCAATGTCAAAGATAAAATTAATAGTAATCTGATTCCGTCCCTTGAGACTTTGGTCTAATAAGAGAAAGTAATCACCCATCAAACCAAAGCTCTTTGGTCACCATTTCTAAAAAAAAATCATAAACTGCCCTTGCTAACTCAGAAGACTCCCTAAATATGCTGAACCAAAAAAATACTCAAAGCAAATACCAAACTTTCACCAACCTTGCAAGAATAATCCAGCAACCCGTGGGTACTCTGCCTGCAATGTCAAAGATAAAATTAATAGTAATCTGATTCCGTCCCTTGAGACTTTGGTCTAATAAGAGAAAGTAATCACCCATCAAACTGTTATGCATTACATATCTTTATTACATCCCTTTCTGCTCTTCTCTGTATCATTATAGCACCTGTGTCAGCTGAGAAAACAAATTGAGCACTATATAAAAACATCCATTTTTATCAATCATGCCTCAAGACTGATTTTTTTTAATCTGTCAATCATGTATCTAATTTTTATTTTTATTTTTCAAAAACTGAAATTAATGTTTGACTGAGAATCTAACAGGTTGTAAATACACAGAAACCTGTGAACAGCCATAGCTAAACAGCTATGGTTTCATGAAAGGGCTTAATATTCATGTTATGTGGATAAGGCTAGTCAAACCAGTTTTAACTGTCTTTATCTGGAAGGGCTTTCTAATCTTCTTTGAATGGATAACTGTTTATGCAGGGTTTTACCCCACATTGAGTAAATTTCGCATAAAGTTTACTGTTCTCTGCTTTGATACAGCCACTGACTTGGTTCCTGTTTCCTGACTCCTTTTTTGTTTGGTTGGTTTTGGTTTGGTTTTTGGTTTTGATTTGGTTGGGGTTTTTTTATTGATGGCAACTCATTATAGAATATGCTTTTTCTTTGACAAAGTGTATGTCTTTTCTGATTCGGGGCAATATTTCAGGCACTCCTTTCCATCTAAATGTCATATTTTAATTTTTTTCAATAGCAAAAGGAAAAAGAACAGACTTCATAATATATAAAGCAACTTCAAACAAAGTAAGATTGTTCCTTACGTATCTTGTCTAGGTAAGCGTTAATGGGATCACACAATGAAGTAGGTTTATCTCTTCTGTTTGATCATATGTTTTACATTCCACTAAGAGACTTCCTTCTTAAGCTACTTCAAACACCATTTCCAGTGTGCAAATTTCAGTGATATTCCATATTTTTAAAGACAGCAGTCACAGAAATCTCCATATTTATTAAAGTCAAACCATTCTTCAGTGCAGCATAGTCAGTGTTGAATACTGACTGGACCAGCAAAAAGAAAGCATTTTATATATGGTCTGGTGTCTCGAAACTGATGAAGAGAACAGTCATACTGGTTAATGGAGAGTGGGAGAAGGGGGTGGGTGGAGAGAACATTCTAGTATGCATATTATTACTGTTGCCAGAGGTTTTTTTGGTTCTTTCTGAGATTTTAATATTTAGTTATTTACTCCGTCTCTAAGGCCCGTCAATCTGGACTCATAATAGTAAAGCTATCGAATTGAAAGGATGTGTGTATATGAGTCCAAATAAAAATGTTTGAAATAGTGTGAAAGAATTCTAGAAATATTTTCTGCAAAAAAAAAAAAAAATCCTAAGATAATACAGAGCATTTTTATGTGGTAGAATGTTCAGTTCACCCATTCTGAAAAAGATGGAAATCACTTTTGGCTTTTCAATTTACAAGGAATATAATTATCTCAAAATGAATGTTAATGAAAATTTTATACTCTACTACCACCTCTGCATCCATCTATCCTGAATATATATTATTCACTTACTATGGATCTTTTCCAAATATGTACCACTAAATAAATTAGCAAAGTATATAATATATAGAATACAGTAATCAGTATTGTAAGGCCATTACCCCCAGAAATAAAAGATACGACAGTATCCTGTGTTATTTTCGGGCAGATTATTTTATTTTGAATATTTTCAAAGCTAATAGTTCAGTAAAGATTATTTTATAAGTTTTCACTGAGATTCACTTATACAATTTCTTAGATTTCAGAGTACATTAAAGTATTTTTAAAGTATTAAAACTTATTCACTGTCTCATTAAAGTTAAAATGTTTTTAATGGCCATACAATTGTTTCTCAAAATTGGAATATAGGATTTAACTTTCACTTTTGTCATAGTCTTCATCAAGGCACATGATCATCCTGTGACACTCCTGTAGGCACTTACATGCTTCTGTATAAAATATAGATGTTATATGTATGTATGTATATAGAGAAAGTGTGGGATTTTAAAGCTTTAATGAATGAACCTTTGTAACATCACTGTAAGTCAGCAATTGGAATGACTCATTATGTATTAGAATATAAAAAATGCAAAGAGCTGAAAGGAATTTTTGAAGGTTATGAAATACTACTTTGAAACTGATAGAGTTTAGACTTGAATTTCCTTTATCTTCATACAGAGGTGAAAGCATAGAACAATGATTTATTTATTTTTATTAATTCCTAGGGTTTCCAGCCATGGTGAACATCCTGTGTTAGGTACTAAGCAAACACAGAGCTGAGCCCCCCACATGCACCCCTCCTCACCCTCAGATGCACTTTAGAATAGAATAGAATAGAATAGAATAGAATAGAATAGAATAGAATAGAATAGAATAGAATAGAATATTTCAGTTGGAAAGGACCTACAACAATCATGTAGTCCAACTGCCTGACTAATTCAGGGCTGACCAACTTACAGCATGTTATTAAGGGCATTCTCCAAATGCCTTTTAAACACTGACAGACATGGGGCATCGACTGCCTCTCTAGGATGCCTGTTCCAGGGTTTGACAACCCTCTCGGTAAAGAAATGCTTCCTAATTTCAGGCTGGAGAAGAGGAGGCTGAGGGGGGACCTTATCACTCGCTACAATTACCTGAAAGGGGGTTGCAGAGAGGTGGATCTTGGTCTCTTCTCCCAAATGACTAGCCACAGGACAAGAGGAAACAGCTTCAAGTTGCGCCAGGGGAGGTTTAGACTGGATATTAGGAAAAAATTCTTTACTGAGAGAGTGGGAAACACTGGAACAGGCTGCCCAAGGAGGTGGTGGAGTCACCATCACTGGAGGCGTTCAAGGAACGTGTGGACATGGCATTGCAGGACATGGTTTAGTGGGCATGGTGGTGTTGGGTTGATGGTTGGACTTGATGATCTTACAGGTCTTTTCCAACCTTAGTGATTCTGTGATTCTGTAATGTCCAGTCTAAACATCCCCTGGCACAGCTTTGAACCATTCCCATGCCTCCTATCACTGGGTACCAGGGAGAAGAGATCAGCACCTCCCTCTCCACTTCCCCTCCTCAGAAAGTTGTAGAGAGCAATAAGGTCACCCCTCAGCCTCCTGTTCTCCAAACTAGACAAGCCCAAAGTCCTTAGCCACTCCTCATAGGACATTCCTTCCAGCCCTTTCACCAGCTTTGTGACGCATTCAAGGACCCTTGCATCCTTCTTAAATTGTGGGGCCCAGAACTGCACACAGTATTCAAGCTGAGGCCGCACCAACGCTGAATACAGCAGGATAATCACCTCTTTTGACCGGCTGGTCATACTGTGTTTGATGCACCCCAGGATGCAGTTTGCCCTCTTGGCTGCCAGGGCACACTGCTGACTCCTATTGAGCCTGCTGTCAGCCAGCACCCCCAGATGCCTTCTGCAGGGCTGCTCTCCAGCCACTCTCTCTCCCAGTTTATACTTGTGCCCAGCATTACTCCATCCTAGGTGCAGAATCTGGCTTTCAACTTGTAAATTTGCTCCCATTAATCATAGCCCAATGCTCCAATCTCTCTAAATCCCTCTGCAAGTCCTCCTGTCCCTCAAGAGAGTCAACAGCACCTCCCAGTTTGGTATCATCAGCAAACTTGCTAATGGTGCATTCAACTCCTGCATCCAGATTGTTGGTAAATATATTGAACAGAACTGGCCTAGAATTGAACCCCGAGGAACACCACTGGTGACTGTTCACCAGCCAGATGTAGCCCCATTCACTACAACCCTTTGAGCTCTGCCATTCAACCAGTTCTTCACCCAGCGCACCATGAACCCACTCATGCCACAGTTGGACAACTTGTCCAGAAGGATGCTGTGAGGGATAGTATCAAAAGCCTTACTAAAATCCAGAAAAACTACATCCACCGCCTTCCCTTCATCCACTGGGTGGGTGACCTTATCATAGAAGGATATCAAATTATTTAAACAGGACTTTCCCTTTGTGAACCTATGCTGACTATGCCTTATGATTGCATTATTCTTTAAATGCCTTTCAACAGTACCCAGTATAATCTTCTCCATAATTCTTCCAGGAACCGAGGTTAGACTAACAGGTCTGTAGTTCCCTGGGTCTTCCCTCATGCCCTTTTTGTAGATTGGAATAACATTGGCTAGCTTCCAGTCAGCAGGGACCTCCCCAGACTCCCAAGACCTTTGGTAGATGATCGAGAGGGGTCCAGCCATACCATCCGCTAGCTCCTTCAGAACTCTGGGATGAATCACATTAGGCCCCACAGACTTGTGAACATTCAGCTGATACAGCTGGTCCCTTACAATTTCAGTGTCCCCAAATGGAAAGTCTTTTCTTTCTTTTCTTTCTTTTCCTTAAAACAGATATTTAGATACTCATCTTACAACAACAAGCACTATTAAATAGCTTTCACAACACTATTTATATTTCAAGAGCTGCAAACTCCAAAAACACAGATTTTTTTTTTTTTGTCCTATCCTATACCTACTAGTCCCAAAATTACCATGTGTGTAAATAAAAAAAAACCCTGCAACTTTTCTAAACATGTCAGTAGGACATACATATGCACAAATAGTCATAAATAGTTCAGTAATTTCTATAGGTTGTGTGCATAATGAAAAAATTTTTTAGGTAAGATCATTTATTATTCAAACAATAAGTTATGCAAGGAGTCCTTCAGCACTAGTAAAAGAAAAATACAACATTATCTGTATTATCTTTGTTTAGTGCACTCAGGGTTTGATGCAAAACCTATTGAAGGCAATTGAAAATACCCCAATTGCCGTCACTTGGCTTTGGAATTAGTCTGTTAAGTATGTGCCTGCTATTTTCTTTTTTGTGTGGGTAGGGTAAATGATACACCATTTTGCTCACTGCTTGTTCAAGCTAGAATGGGTCTGGCATACTTTCAAAATTCATCCCATAGTGAGTATCAGAACGAACTGTTCTATTTCTGTTCGAACTGCACTCAGTAGTAGTTTCACTAACTTAAAGTTTCAGACATGAGATGTTGTAACTGGAAGGCTCAAAAGTCCTAAGTGTCATTTTCTATCTCATGCTCCATCTCAGCCATTTGTTTTTGCTCATCATGAACTCATGTAGAACTGAATTACCAGAGTGGGAAAATAATCCTGACTGACTTCAGTAGTGATGATACAACAGCAGTCACCTGTAAAATACTGACACACCTGCACATAGTATTAAAATTTTAACCACTGGAGACTGTGTTTACCAAAGAGAACTGCATTAACATAACATTTGACATTCATGCCACAATGATGACAGTCAAAGAAGACAGAAAGACTAACACATTGTGTTTGATATCTTTCTCAATATGTGGTCAAATACAAGAACATTAGCCATTTATTTAATCTTTTGATTAGGCACAGAGGTGAGTAATACTGTGATCATTTGAGCTTTAATTTCTAATATATTTTCTACATGGCTAGGCAGAGCCCAAAAGATCAGAGAATAGCTGGAGTTAGCTCTGTTCCTAACAGGTGCCAAGGGTTATAACATAACATCTTTGAGAGGTGTCCTTAGATGTGCACTTTCCTGAGAGAAAAGGAAATCCAAGATGCATTCTCAATACTCCCCCTGACTGTTACAGCTCAGCTTCCAGGGTGATACATAGGAGTCAGAAACCTTCCATTCAAGGATCCTGTGATTTATACAATCTGCTGAACACTTTAGTCCCAAATTAAGGACAATGCAACCAGTGTACTATGTGGTAAACATTTTTTTTTCTTCTTTTGAAGATATACAATATGGTAAGGGTAGCCTGTTTAACTTCAGTTTAAACTTGTTTTCTCTATATGAATCCATAAAGATAAGGAATCACCCAGCTGAAAAGGATCTTTCTTTCTCTAACATTAGTAAATACAGTGAAATGTCAGCTTCAGTGCTACTGAGTTGTTCAAAAGCAGCTAAGGCCCTGGCTGTCAAATTTTGGTCACTGAAATTTAAGTAAACTAGCCTGGCCCTGGGAATAAATTTTTATGCTGGTTAGAAAACTGCAAGACTGAAAGTGCCTTTAAAGCCTGTCAAGGCTAAAAGTTAGGGAAAAGTCATGTTTTTAAAGTACAAAAGATTCAATAGATTTTTTTTCATCTAAAAGCTTTTATTTGCATCTATTATTTATGGCTATTAAATGAGTTATTAATATTGAAGACTAATGCAAACCACAGTATACTGTTCACTTTTTCCGCTAATTAAAGGTTTAATTTTTTGAGTGGAAGAAAGCAACACTAAAGCCAATTGTTACAGTGCAAAGTGCTTTCAGATGGAGATAGAATAAATGAGTAGGAGTGCTTTGCTTCTGCAAAGAGAGTTGCCAACAGATTGTTCAATTAATTGGCCATATAACTTGAAATTAGATGGCTTCAATATTTACTGGCTACAGCTAGAGAAAACATGTCATCATTGACTATGTCTGTACTTTCACCCTGAGAATGATCTCAAGGTTATATTTGTTATCATCCAGACATCAAACCTAGAAGTACAGGCACACGGAGCACATAGTTTCCTCATGCACCAATATACACTTTAGGATATAATTATTAATGTGTTAAGTGTCTTGCAATGTTTCCAGTCATGCCTGACACAGATTATTCTCTGGTATGCTTGTAGACACTGTCTCAGTGAAGTCACTGGGATGTAGGGCAGGTAAATGTGGAAAGACCCCATATACCCAGTGTACTGGTTTTGGCTGGGATAGAGTTAATTTTCTTCATAGCAGCCCCTAGGTTGCTAAGTTTTGGATTTGTGACCAAAACAGTGTTGATAACACAGGGATGTTTTAGTTACTGCTGAGCAGTGCTTACACAGCATCAAGGCCTTTTCTGTTTCCCATGCTGCCGTGCCAGCGAGTAGGCTGGGGGCGCACAAGAAGAAGGGAGGGTACACAGCCGGGACAGCTGACCCCAACTGACCAAAGGGATTTTCCATACCATATGACATCATGCTCAACAGCTGTGGGGAAGAAGGAGGAAGTGGAAGGGATGTTCAGAGTTATAGCATTTGTCTTCCCAAGCAAAAATTACATGTGACGACACTCTGCTTTCCCGGAAATGTCTAAACATCTGCCTGCCAATGGGAAGCAGTGAACAAATTCATTATTTTGTTTTGCTTGCATGTGCAGCTTTTTCTTTACCTATTATACTGTCTTTATCTCAACCCATAAGTTCTCCCACTTCTATCCTTCTGATTTTCTCCCCCATCCCACTGCAAGGGATGTGAGTGAGAGGTTGTGTGGTGCTTAGCTGTTTACCTGGGTTAAACCACAACACCCAGGTACACTAATAACTTTAATACACTAAATAACTTTAACTGAACATTTTTCAAGTGTTTCTCGAGCTGGGTATACAAGTTGTACAGAATAGGTGCATGACAGTGAAAGGTGAACATTAGAAAATGAAAGAAGGAGAAGGTGATGACACAAGAAGAGGCAATTCATAAAGAAGACGGAAAAGGGCAAATACACACATTAAAAATAAAAAAATAAAAAAGGGGAAACACTTCCTGTGGGACAGAAGATAAATGAAAGTAAGGCATTGAATTGTTAAGCATCAAAATGGAAGTGAGAACTTCAACTCAAGGGGAAGAAACTGCAGCTAAAGAAGATGAAGTAGGCCTGATGGCAAGATGAGGATGGAACTCTAAGAGACTTGCTAAAATTCTGCTTGAGTTCTGAGAAAGGCCTGAAAGTATAAATATGCCTCAAGCTGTGGATCCAATTTCCCTCTCATTTTTAAGCCTCCTTACAAATTCACCATGTGAATACTGGCAAGTAGGCATTTCTTCTTGAACACCTTATTTTTTTTTAGTTAAAGAAGAAAACTAAAAAAAAAGTCTTCAGAAATATTTCTTAGAAAAGAATGCCAAATGGTTCAGCTATCTGTGGAAAATACTGTTGTTTTCTACAGATACTGACTTTTGAGAGTTATATCTCCATATGTGCCATATATTTGGGGGAGGTTTGATACAGAGCACTCCAGAAATATGGTCTATAGGAATACTGCACAGCTTGCAAATGTCTCAGGAGGAACCATTCTGTCTCAGGAAGGTAAAGTCATTTCAGATTATGTGTATACCACTTTAGTACCTATTATTCATTTAGTTTAAACATCACAGAATAAAATGGTTTAAGTCGATTGCACTCACACTTTTATGAACAGAATATAACTTTGCTGTGCACTCAAGTTTCCCTGCTTGGAGACATTCAAATGAAAGTGCAAGTCACAGATGCATGGAGGCAGATAAGGTGGCCTCAGTCCAAGCTCAGGACTCAAGGAAATGTGAAAGTACACTCTTTGCATTTTCAGGTAATTCATCATTGCTGGAATATTTGCATTTGCATTCTTCTAGGATGTTGGCTTTCTTTAGGCATTCTTTTACCTGAACCCAGCTTTATCACATAACTTGTAGCTCCATACATGAGACTCTGATAGCTGGTTTTTTTCCAACAGTAAGTTGTATAGAAGACTTCATATATGCCACCACAAGTAAATGAAAACTCTGATGTCTCCACATTTCACTTTTTTGGTATGTTTGCTGTAGTTGGCTGCAGGAGGTGTGGATGGAAAAAAGAGGAGGAGGTGGGTGTGCAAACGTGAGCCTCAATAGCACATTTTGCTCCCCCTTCTTCTTTCCTTCCTCATCTACTGGCAACTATTATTTTGAAAGCAGAAGGTTTCCATACATTAGATTATTCCTTTGCATTTTGTTTAACTGTAATCACATTTTGTGTGCCAAAAGTTGGGGTTTTTTTAATAATCCTTTATTTTTCTCCAGTATTTTTTAAAGTGTTTCGTGAGCTATTTTGGGGGGAAATACTCATTGATAAGATAACGTCTCATGGTCCCAAGTCTCTCTTTCTTGGTAGAATGGGAAGATAATCAGTGTACCTTTGTTCTTAACTCAGAGACATCCACACCCTTTAGACAAAATTTTTGTTGCACCTAACCTAAATGTTTATTACAGGCAATTTTTACTATTTTTAAATATCTAGGTTAATCAATTACTAATATCTACAGCTTGCCATTTTCAGTCTTGATTCCTATGCACATTGATCAAAGATGTTATTCTTAATCATCAAAGAAGCAGTCTTCACCCCCAAATCTATTCCTTCTTCATATTTGCAATGTTCATATTTAATATTGATACCTATTCCATACATTGGTCTGCTGTCCAACTTCATTCATTAACAGACGTGAGAACTGTTGCGATCCGATTAACTGTATTAATAAAGGTGACTGGAAAAGGAAAACATCATTCCTTTTTTTATAGCAAGAGAAAAGGAGGAGCCAAAGAAATATTAATTCCTAACTAACTCTGGTACAAGTGATTTAGACAGTTCAGTTTTAAAAAGCAGAAAAATACTGGAACAAATATTCACACTATTTTAAACATCTAAAGTATAACTAAGAAATAAACAATTGTCCATAAAGATACTCCAGATCCAACATATATTAAAAAAATTTAGATTTTCTCTGTGACAGGTTTCCAGATGTCATGCGTAAGGTTGTGAATAATGCAATAACTTCCAGGATCTGGTTCAAGAAAGAAGAAATACTTGAGTTTTCAGGCTGCTCTACATTTTTCATTGGTCAAATCTGTCCTCAATATTTCTAGGGACCTGTTAAATGGTACCAAATCAGAATTTTGCTCATTTTCTGCGTATTCAGTATCTTTAGCTCTAAGAAGAAGAGTCCTGACACAATGGTGACATATTTGTCACTTCATTAAGGTAATACATTTGTGGACCATGCTCATTTTTACTCTTAAATTTTGTAAAGATTTAGTAAATCATTCTGTTAAAGAAGATACAAGGTAATGTTGATTTATGTCTTCCTTACCTGAGTCTAACATTTATAATGTCAAAGCAACAACAGAATTTGCCTATTAAAAAATGCAGCTAGGATTGTTTAAAGAAAGTATGAACAATAAAGTGTTCTTAATTTTCAATAGCTGATTTTCAGATACTTAGTCCTTGGCACATCCTGAAAATAAAACAAAAGTTCTACAGCTTGTAGAGGAAAACACAGCAAATTATTACTTTCTTCTGAAAATTTCACTGATCTTTCATACCATTTTTTGTAAATAAGACTTTTATTCACATGTACATACATGTATAAACTCAGTTCTTGACCTTGCTTACTTTTTTATCTGTAGGTTTTTACATGTGCAAGGAGGATGTTAGCAGTTTTATGTGAGTGTGTCTATCATTAAAACACTCTTGTGTACAGTAGAAGCAAATGCACAACTGAGAAAGCACAACTGCAAACAGAGACCAGAAGATGAAGGCCCTTACTAGTCAAAAACCTATTTGCACAGTACGTGAAGTCAGAGGAAGACTATTTCCCTTTCTGTTCACTTGAGTTATAAGCAATTGAAAACAGAAGTCTATAAAGGAAATGACGGCAAATCTGCATTTATTGTATTGGCATTACTAAAACATAGCAAAAGCTAGATGAAATAAAATATACTAAATTATTCTTGGAAATGAGTGCAAATAGCATTATTTTAAACAACAAAGCAAATAAATAAATAAATAACAGAAACCTGACAGCTTACATTATGCTGTGAAATTCAGCATGCTTATTCCACTAACATAATCATTTTTTTCATTCAAAGTAATCCCACACTCTACAAAGCCTTTTTAATAATTACTGCTGTTTCTCATCATAAATTCCCACAAGAGTTACAACTGCAGATTAAACTTAATATTCCCAGTTCTGTAGATGTCATTTGACTACTTCCCCTCCTTTTCCCAGCTCTTTCAAACTGTGTATTGATTTACCATGATTGCTGCCTTGAAATGGTCCTATGTATGGACCCCCTCATGCAGCACTCACACAAATGTCATTTCCACTGTTCTTTGTAAGAACTCCCTTCAATCAATGCTTAGACTTTTAACTCAGTTAATGCCCTCTTTTCTCAGGTAAAAACAAAATTTCCTTTCTAAAGTATGGAGCTTTATGATGAGATGACTGTGAGGATTTTGGTTTTCAAGATCTCACCAGGACTCCTATGATATCTGCAGACAAAATTCTATAGTATCTACAGACAGGAATTTCAAAGGACCCTGTACAATTTAGGTGTGAACTTTAAACCTCAATGAGTATATATCTTTCTTCAGCACCTTTGAAAATTCCAGCTACAATTTAAGAAAAATGCTAAAATAAATCTCATCAGTTAACCAGAAAATGATGAATTTGAAGTCTTTTCTGAATAGATAAATATAAAAGTATAAAACCCCCCTTTCAGACAGAACTGGAATTTCAAACTTTATGTCTTTCAGTTTACTTAGCTGGGCCATGCATGACCAGAATGTAATATTATAATTATCATTTGTATAGGAACTTTTTCTTGGCATTTCTTAAAAAGCCCAGATTAATTATATGTGTGCTTTGTTTAAGAAACAATTAAAATTTTGGATTTGAAATGGTTTCCATTTTCCAAATAACCATATTGTACTAATTTTCAGAAAGCAATTTAAAATATTGTCAGTAGAATAAAGATTTGGACAGTCTTTTTTTTTTTTTTTTTAATTACACGCAATGTGTTACAAGTTCTCTAAGTAGGTTTTTCATACACTGCTTATACTTACTGTCCTCTCATCATTAATCCATCTCTAACTTGTATCCCATCAGTACCTTCAATGGTATTTATTAGAGTACCTGTAGAACTAGAATTAGAATTAAAATTCATTAGAAACAAGCCCTGTTTCTTTCTTTTCCAGGAACTTATCTCACTATGCTGTCAATCCTTCTGGAAACACAGCTGAAAGGAAGCTCATTAGAAGCAAAATTCATTTTGAGGATGACTTTAATGTTTTGTGGTTTATGACTTTCTGGGATTGAGATTGATCAATTTATGGGTTTTCATATGAAAGGAATACTTATTTCCCAGAGAACAACACTGCAGTTTCCAGAAGACATCAAGATCAAATATTCGTAGTATCTTCCTCTATTGAAAAATAGAATCCATTTTAGACAATTTTAAAATGTTCTTAACATCTTTCAAGCCACATACAACTGAACAGTGGCAGATTTCTAAATCCCATAATTTACAAGTTCATTGTTTTCCTCTGAATATGTTTCTGAGATGGCTTCTGAGATTCAAGCTGGAGCTCTCCTATGCTGTGCGGGTGTACCAGCGTGGGGTTGTGCCGGCTAAGGCATGTCTTCACTGTGGGCCTCGACGTGGTGCTGCGTCACCCGGAGTAAGGAAGGCATTTGGCTCTGCTAGGGGTATGACACGAAGACTAGTCTAATATTTTACACCCCTCTAAGTGATTTCCGAAGTATTTTGAAACCTACAATACGCACAGCTTGCTTACTGTGATATGGAGATTTTTTCCAAGAAAAAAAGAAAACATTTGAAAATTATGTGCAAACCAGCATGTGGCAGCGGAAGATCCGCATTCAGAAGCTCTCTAGATGAAGGACAATACCCACGTAACCCTCCCAGGTTGGAGTGTGTCATTTTGGAGACTCATCCCTGGCTCCTTGGAGAAACTCCGAATGAGATTCCCACCTTGCATTGGAGACCTCACCCCAGGGGTTTGGTACTCATCTGTCATTTATTGACTGATAACGGTGTCTCTATGGACTAGGTCATTGGACAAGTTATGAATGCTGCTGTTTTAGTATTTTGAACACTTTTGAAATTTGTGAATATTGAGAAAACCTAGAAATGAGGAACAGGCACAGGCTCTAAACTGATGACACAGCTGCTTTCATAAAGTAATAAAACATCATGTTTCTTTGTTTCCATTCTCTGCTCTCTCTTCTTTCTCTTTCTACATTAAGTCCTTTTGAAAAACCTTTAAATTAACTTTGAAGCTACTACAATCATCTACACACCATTCTTTTTATCATAGATTTCTTCTTTTTTTAGCAGCTTCCTGAGATTCTATTGCTGGGGTTTTTTTCTATATTTTTTTTTCTATACCTTTTAATCTGCCTATAAGCCTTCACACAGGGTTTATGGCTGCACTGGCTTTACACGTCAAGGTGCTGGCAGCGGTGGGGGGGCTGCAGGGGCGGCCCCTGAGAGGAGCGGCCGGGGCTGCCCCCTGCCGGACACAGCCGGTTCCCGCCGGCTCCAGCGGCCCCAGCGCAGGGCACAGCTGAGCCCCTCAGCCGCGGCGGGAAAGCCCCTGTGAGAAAGGGCGAAAGGCTGCCCGGCAGCCAGGGCTGAGGGAAGCGGGGTGAGAAACAGCCCTGCGAGCCCCGAGGGGAGGGCGGGAGGAGGGGAGGAGCAGCTCCAGGCGCCCCGGCAGAGGTGCCCCTGCGGCCCCGGGAGAGCCCCCGGTGGGGCGGGTGTTTCCCTGCAGCCCGTGGGAAGGTCCCAGGCTGGAGCAGGGAGAAGCGTGGGGAGGAAGGAGCGTCAGAGAGGAGCTGTTATGGACAGCAGCCCCCTGTTCCCGATCCGTCTGTGCGGCTCGAGGGGGGAGGATTTAGAGGAGTCGAGAGTGAAGCAGCAAAGGCGATCCTGGAAAGAAAAGGGTGTGGGAGGAAGGTGTTTTAAGTTCTTGTCTTTTTTTTCTCATCATCCTACTCTATTTTTAGTTAGCAATAGATTATTTTTCCCCAAGTCAAGTCTGGTTTGCCCATGACGGTAACCGTCAAGTAATCTCCCTGCCTTTCTCTCTACCCACGAGCTTTTCCATCTCATTCTCTCATTCTGTCCTGTTAAGGAGGGGGCATGAGTGTGACTGGGTGGGTGTCTGGCAGCCATCCAAGGTTAATCCACAGCAATCACAATGACTCTTCTTTCATACTCGTGATTTATTTTAATCCATGTAAGTTACTGTAAAATCAACAGATAACAATGATGAAAGCCCAACTCAAGCAGGGTCTTGAGTCACTGCTCTCTCTTCCAAAGAGGAAAAAAGGAAGAAATTTTAGAAATTAGATGAAGTCTGCTAAGAGCTTATTGTTCATCTCAGTTATAAGATACACAATTAATGTTATAAGAGGTTGTATGAGGCACTAGATAGATACAGAGATAGTAATAGGTTGTACCCTTTTTCCTTTTTTGTCTCCAGCCTTCCTCTCCTGTACCATCCTCCTCCTCCTCAGAACAATGACTGAGCCTTTTCCAGACTCCTTCCTTTCTCTACAGCATAGTACCCAACTCAGGAAGCTTCCAAGCAAAAAATCTCAATTCTCGCATTCCTCAGTCCAGTCTTGTCAGGCTCAGATGAGTCAGTGCTTTTACTTTTTCAGCAGCTAGGCAAGTTTGCGATGGGAGAAGAGGTAGAGAAGTGTTATTTATTAGTTGAAAAGACATTTCTGAGCTTATAGTGAAAATACTTCTGTTTTCACCGCTGAAGAGATTTCTTTAATCTTCAGGAAAGACGTTCACTTCCTGGGTGTTTGCAACTGCAGATATTTCTAGTCTCTTCGCTGGCATTAGTTATCATATAGCTTTACTTCTTCCTGCACTTCTTTTCTTTTCGTTTTCCTCCCCTGGAAGACTGCTTTGTAAATATTCCAAACCTCTACCGAGAACGTTGCAACTATTTTGCAAATTATGTATTGCACTACTCCTTCAAGAACCACAGGGATTTTTGCTTACCTCAAGGTAGTAACTCACTTGATTGCTGAACTATATCTGTTCTCTTTATGTAGTCTTGTAGTTATTGAAGTCAGCTGAGGGATTCAAGACTCCCTAGAATTAGAATCTAAAGAATCTAAAATTACACTATAAAGATTTTTTTAAAATTTGAATCTAAAGTAAAGGTTTTAGATTTACCGTTTTGATATGATTAATTTCTCCTGATAGACTAAGAGGTGCTGAGATGTATTATGCTGCCTTTTCTCTGCCTTTTGCCTAGACATGTGTCAAGAGCAATGAAAGAGACTGTAAGATAGCAGCTTCCTCATATGGCCTACTTTAATACTTTCAAATGGTGTAAATGTTTATTCAGATTTTACAATTGGGAACATAGCAAACTACTAAATGATATATAGGCATTCAAAAGGAAAAAGTATTTTTATTCTCTTGAACATACCATTTATACGTATCCTGTATGCAGACATCTATTTTGAACTAGACTTTAAAGCAATACTCTAAATAAGCTGTCAGCAAACAGTTAATATTTTATTTGGCTGATTTCACACTAATGTAACATATGACGTGAGATAAAGATGACATCCAAGCCATATACAAAAAATATTCATCTACAGACACCACAAATAGAGTTTAAGTAAAATGTCATACCAAGTGGTAAAACAAACACTCTATTTTCAAATATTTTGATGACTTGGTTATTGAATCCTGATTTTTTTGTGTGTGTGTGCAGACAACCTTATACATATATAAAAAGAGCAATTTGCTGTAAGGTGACTTGTCCTTACTGTATACAAACACCCATAAGTAGAAATCTCAAAAAAAGATGAACTGTTTTAAAGCTTGTATCTCACTTCTTTTTTTAAATAAAAGAACCCATAAAACAAACAACTATTGCAAGCTACTTAGATGAAAACTGATATTCTGTTAGACTACTCAAATGCACAGTCACAGAATAATAAAACAAATTGAAATTGTGAAAAGGTGGTACATGGTTAACTTTGGTGCTTTTAGATAATTAGCTAATGTTTTTTAGCTCTAAGTATTGTACATTTTCCTAGTGGTGACACGCTAATTAAGATGAAATGATAGAATTTGCTGATAGTGATTAAATAATGTAAATAATCAAATTGTTCTTGACAAAATGTTGGTAGGTATAATGAAGAAAGAGATGTGATATTATTGGTACAATTTTTTATTTCACCTTTGTTGTTCTGATAGGTTTAACAGTGCATCAAGATGTCTTACCGACTTTAGGCACAAAAATCTATTTCAGGGCCAAAAATGTGTTTGTTATTTGAGTTTAAAATGCATTAATTTGCAAGTCAGAAAGATAGAGCAGATGTAAAACTAGAGCAAACTTTTTTATAAAACCAAAAATTCATATGTACCTTTTTTAAAGTTATTAGTGGCATAAGTAATTTTACACTATATATATGTATTTATACATTGCACTGTAAAAAAAAAAAAAAAAGGCAATAAATTCAGCCCAAATGTATTATATTTTAATACATTCAGAATGTGGAAATATGAATCTCTCAGAAGTTATTGCAACCTTTTCAGTGGTGCTTAGTCAGGAACAATATTTATTTGGTTCTAAGAGGGACAGTTTTATATCAAATAATGCAGCAAGACATTATTATTCTTACTAATGTAATTTGGAACATCTCATATAAATCATCTCAGTTTCCCTGGTGTATAAATGCAAAACACTTAATTCCTCTGAGTAGTAAATGATAATACATACCACCTGTTTGGAGATGAGCAGATCATGTTCAGGAAGAAGCAAGGTGAGACTTACATTATCATGTTCCATACAGAATAAAAATGCAAAATTTTTTTTTTTTTATTGTAAATTTGTAAACAGTTTTGTAAAACTCTTTTATCTCCTGCATGTTAATATCTGGAAGTATGTGTGAAAATTCACCCTTTTTTGCTTATTTACTCAGAATTTGAGACAAACATTTATAAGAAACTGAATCTCACTGGAATGGTTCAAGATGTTGTCCTGTTGTATCTTCTTTGTCCATAGTCCTGCCAGCTCCCCTCCCCTATTTATTTTCACTACTGGGTTCATGATCCTGATTTCTAACTCGCTGTTATCTGGCATCTTTTGTGGTAGCCACAGCTGGATTAGTACACAGGCAAGAGAGACAGTGTTGGACAAAGTTGCCTTACCCACTTGATATACTGATGCACTAAAGCAGCAAGGTGTCACCTGAACACAATCAGTGAGAAAAAGAAGACCAGAAATCTGGTCTGTCCTGAGTAGATTAGCCATCCTGTAATTGATTGCCAAATCCAGTGTCTCATGAGTAAATAGGAAATGTGAAAGAGAGAATAATTTGGTAAGTATCCTATGAAGATAAATCTCACACATTAGTTGTTGTTCTACTGTAATTATACAACAATGGGATTAGTGAAATTTTGCTCCTAGTCAAAACATTTAAAAACATGGTGGTTTTTCTTTTACAACTTAGTAAAATGCCTTTTCCATCTTAAGCTGCCCTTGTGAATTCAGTTACAGAGTCATAGAACTATACATTTGAATAAATTGATCTGTATATAAAATACTCTGCATTATAGCATCCAACGTCACTGCAAAAACACAGCACGTACCTTTCTACAAAAGTTATGGATTCTTTTTTTTTTTTTTCCTTTTCTTTATTTTTTAAGTCAGCTGAATGTATTCTCGCTGGTTTTTTTTAGGAAATAATTAACAGTTCAATGAACAAGCCAAGTAGGGCTTTATACTAGAGATCCGAGTTTAATCTTAGGAGTTTAGCAGAAACAGTATCTTCATAGAAATGCAAAACAGACAGAGGACTGTCAACCCCAGGAGCCTTTTTTGAGCTTTAAGGTATTTAATAGCAGCTCTTGTTTCCTTAGTGGGTACTGGGAGATCCAACTCTTTGCTTTTCTCATGATCTAGTGACAGTTTAGGGAATGCCTCTGGGTGAACACCATTTCAGACTATAACAAAATGAAAAACTCTATATAAGTGTTAATGCCTTTTTTTAAAACCTCATTCTCTCTTTCCCTTCAGAATTCATCATGGTCATGTCATTTTTACTTTTCTTGGCATTTGAACAGCTCCTAACTAATAGGTATCTGGATATATATACTCTTTTCAATAATCTGTAACATTCAAAGCAAAGATAAACTAATCAATCATTCTCATTTATGTTTAGCATTTTCTGTGAGTATTTGGGGCAGAATTCTTTGTTTAGGTCATGTTGATACTTGGACTGGTTTTGCAGCTCAGCAAATCCAAGTCAAGGATTGAGAGCAAACTGCGTAACTTTGGGTGATATGAAAAGGGACTCTGACATGGTGAGCTGACCTGGATTTTGAATTGATGGAAAAACCTGCATTTTCTGGTGCAAAAGTCAAGAAACAGCCAGCTTCATAAAACCAAAAATATATGGTGCATGACAGAGTAGAGATTGTCAGAATGACTTCTGGTCTCTTCTCTCTGATACTGCAAAGGGTTATTCTAGCTTCATGATTTACCTCAAGGTTGTGGCTAAGAAGGTTTGCAATCTTAAAATGGGCTTCAAAGTCACTGTGGAACTGTGGGAGAGATGTTTTGGTTTGGCTGTGTTGGTTTGAGATTACAAAATGGATCAGAGAGGAACTTCGGTTTGCAACCAGATTAGGAGTAATCACCAATTTAAATGTTGTGAATGGTCATGCCGACATTTAAGGAGAGGCAACTTTCTTATGCAGAAAGCTAGGTATTCAGCATGAAATCGAGTTGTCTTCCTTCCCTCATTCTAACAGCGAACTCCATTATTGCCCTTCCCACATTTCTGTGCAGACTTAGATGCAGTAACAGAAGCACTGTAGTAATCTTAATGTAAAGGGTATTTATAATTTCATGGATTATCATAGTGCTTAAAGAAATGTTAACTGCTCTGGTAAATCTGACTGTGGGAGTCTTACCTATGTCTTGATCTACAACCTGGAAAAAGAAAGCAGGATTGCTCAACAATATGTTTTAAAGATGCCCAAATTTAACACTTGACTGAGTTCAACTTCCTGGCAAATTCTTCTGTATGCCTATTTAAGAAGTTAGCTTTAGGTATGAGAAGAGGCATGTTCCTCCGTTGCTCTACTGGAACAGGAGTGCTCTGCTCATTCCTGGGCCTGAGCTAAGGGGTAGGGCTTTCACGTGCAAAAACCCAATAACAAGTGATGTCCCTCAAGGGTCCATACTGGGATCAGTACTATTTAATATCTTCATCAATGCCATAGTGGGATTGGCCTCTAGTGACAGGACAAGGGGTGCTGGTTTTAAACTGGCAGAGGGTGGATTTAGATTAGATACAAGGAAGAAATATTTTACAATGAAGGTGGTGAGACACTGTAACAGGTTGCCCAGAGAACTTGTGGATGCCCCATCATTGGAAGTGCTCAAGGTCAGGTTGGATGGGGCTTTGAGCAAGCCGATCTAGTGAAAGTTGTCCCTGTCCATGGCAGCGGGGGTTGATCTTTAAAGGTCCCTTCCAAACCAAGCCATTCTATGATTGTATGATCCTATGAAAATACCATGTGCATTCAGCACCTATACCCAGCCCAACCCCCATGACAGTAATTGAAACAACTATTTCATGTTTTCACTCCTCCACACTTCTGCATTTACCTCTGCTAAACTCTAATGCATTTCCTTGATGACTTGCCATTCATCTCATACTTCCTCCCATAAAGTATCTTATATTAGTAGTAGGAGTTGTTAAATTCAAGAACTGATTATAATACAATATTTTGACTTTTGGGGGTGTGGGGTTAGGGAAGTGGATAGGAATCAGCCTGGTGTCAGATGTTGTCTTCTAAGCTGAATTAAAACCTGGTCATTAAAACCTCTCTTGAGTAAAATTATAACCCTTTACATTTTTGCTGGACCCTGTTGAGAAAATCATGCTTGACACCTATTTCTCAAGGGGTTTTAATTTATTTAGAAAGAAAATGAGTCTCTTGGAAAAAGGTAACAGTGTTTCATGAATTTAAAAACAATCAAATAGGTTTGACCTCTTAATGGGTGGGTTTATTTCTTTTACATCCCATGAGTCTCATTTAAATTTAGTGGCAACTCTGAGAGTACTATGAAATAATGAAATAGATTTTGTAGTGCAGCTTGTTTCTCTACTTCTAGATTATAAAGAAACATATACATTTATGCATAGAAGTACATGCTGAAGCAGAATATCACTGACAGATATTCTTAATATTAGTGAATTTAAATATGACTAAAATTATATTTCATAATACCAAAGTATGAGTTGTTCGTTATGAGTGAAATTCTGTAATGCTCTGTTGGTTCCTCACAGCTACTTAATAAGCGTAATTGAGAGCATTTGTCATGTGTATCTCTTTCTGGACATTCTTGGCGTCCCTTCCTGCTGTTTCTGATGCTTCTCAATGGTAAGTAAAGCAGTTTGTGATCTATTTAAAATCTGTCTTTGTGGTGGAATTTGAGATTCTCCATTTTTACACATTCTTGATATTAGGTGATTCTTGTTACTAAGTTTAGTTGTGGGTTTCATGCTTGGATACAAGATGTTACTTTGTGGGTGGTTGTTCTTTGCTAGTAAGTCAGCCATGCATATCTAGGCACTTGTACAACTTCAGTGAGTAAGAGATCTGTGTGTGCATAAGCATACTTGTTCTAGCCTTTCACCCTCTACACATTTACAGCAAATAATGAAGTAACTACAGCTATAATATATAGCTGCCTTTAAAGACACAATTAACATTTTCTGTATCAATTATGTTAACTTTTTTTTTTGCGTTTTGTGGAAGGAGCACAATAATGCAATTGATTATCCCCTTTATACTTCTTAAGAAAAAATGTCTAAAACTACATTGTAAACCCAAAATTACCAGCATTTTAGGATAATAAAGAGCACGCAATCAATTACTTTAACATTATTATCTTCAAATTACTTTGCTATATATACTTAACTACAATTTAATTATTAATTTCTCCCAGTTTTTAGATTGTATTATTTTTAAGTCCTATGTTTATTCTGTTATCTTCTAACATACAACCTGCACACTAAACTAGTTATGTTTTCTTTATGCTTTTTGACAATTTGCTCATAATAATTTAATGATGACTTATGATGAGATAATTTTTAAAGGTCATTAGAGTACTTTAAAGATGGGCATAATTACGCTTTTATTTACACTTTCATGAAATTCAATGAGATTAGTAAATTTTATATACCTTGTAGAAAGAGAGGTAGAAAAAAATGCTACGGAGCTGATACATCACAAATGATACAATTATATTTAAGAGATTTAATATATCACTGACCAGTAGAGATGAAACTGCATTCACTCATAACATTGCAACTTGGGAATAAAATTCCAGGACGTAGACACCCATATCACACTGTATACTAAGAAGACATACTGTAACAGGCTATATTATACCCTTAGACTACTTTAAAAATTAAAGCTAAAATAATTATTTCAGTCAAACATTTAAGAAAATAATTAGGAAAAAATATTCACTAACCTGAGAAAATCTCTTTATGAAATTCTTCAGAGTACCTTTCTATATCTGTTATGAGTAATCGACAAATAATATGAAAAATACCCATTATCTTGAGAGACATACGTTGTCATTATCCATAAAGTAAAAAAATGAGGCTATATTAAGAAACTAAGCAAGAAAACTTGGTGAATTCAAGTACAAATATTGTTTGATACAGTTATAATGTCAGCTAGCATATTCTCTACCACAAACTGAATATTTGTTTATATCTGAACTCTCATACCTGACATTATTGCCTTGCTGTCACATTCAGTACTGTCATTTAAAAATACTAGGATAAGGGATGGATTGGAAGAATTTTTTTCTTTAATGATATACTCAAAATGACATAGAGAGCAAGCACAGAAATAAAGACATTCTTCTATAACGTTAACCTAAAACTATTAGCATGTAACCTTTTGGGTCATATTTTGCAGTGATTATTTATGTCACCTATGTAGATACTACAAATGGGAAGATGGAAGGATGTTGATGGCAATCAAAATAATTAGGTTTTGAAACTGCTGAAGAGATAAGAAGAGGAAGAGAGAGAAAAAAAAGCAATAGTTGGCAGATTTAAAAAAAAAAGATAGAATGCTTTTGATCAGTTTAGGTCTATTTCTAGGTAGAAGTTAAAAATTTAATACAAATACTGTGATAAAACATCTTTCTGGATATTTTTGTAGTGTTTTTGTTTAAGTCCAGCTTTTGAAGGAAGCAGAGCAGGGCATAGACTCTAGATTTTTAAGTTTTTGAGCAGTGTCAAAACAAGATTACTGATACACAACTCTTAAGGACCTAAAACTCTATGTTAGATTGAAGACACTTCAAAAAAAAATTGTTAAATAGTTAAATTATAATGTACAGTTTCAGCTTTGGAAATTTTCTTTTCCTTGTAAAATACAGCTTTGAAATACTTGATCAGTTCTCTGTCAGAGCAAGGAAAACTGGGCATACTTACAAATTGCTGTGAAAAAGTTTGTATCCTTAAAAAACAACCATAAGCATCATGATGCCTCATCTGTGGAACTTATTTTTCTGTGTTACAGCAATTCAGAGACAAATAGGAAAATATGAAACATGGAGACAATGTGCTTTCTTCATCTTTGGCAACGGTATAACTGTTGCAAGTCTGCGAATGTTTACAGCTCAATTGGAATTTTGAAATACTGGAGATAGCTCAGAAGTCCACAGGAGTAATTAAAGTTTTGGGAAACTTTTCTATAGCAAATACCTCAGGGAGCTCAATCTTCTTAATTTATCAAAGAAAAAGTTGATCAGATTGTGAGTGTCTAATATAAAATGCTTCTCAAATCTAGCAGGCAGTGTCATATAAGAAGATAGTGGAAGCTAAAACTAGACCAAATCAGACTACAAATAAAGACAAATTTTTAGGTGTGTGAATCATTGGAACATCTTGTCAAATTGTTGTTAGATCATTCATCAGCGAACAATCTAAAATCAAGATTATTTGAGTTTTATTTTGTCCTAAAGACTGATACTCCAGTTTCATTGCAGAATTTTATGACACAAAGTATTACAAATCAGCTTACAACAATGGATTTTATAATCTATTTATCTACTTTCATTCCCAAGACAGCAAGAAGTTAACAGCAAGTATGAAAAAGACATGCATCTATTTCAACAGCACATCTTGGCAGAGCATTGAAGTAGTACATTGAGGATCAAAGAGTAAGATAAAAACAGCTGTACAGATTTTTTAATGCAAAGAATAAGATACAAACATCTGTAGAGATTTTCTGATGTTTGAACCTATCTGTTCCTATATCTTGCACTGCCTGTGACAAAGTTATTTTTCAAATTTTGAGAAAAAGCAACTAGCAAAACTTTTAATAATCATTGTTCATATTTTTAGCACTGCACTGATATAAAATAAAAAAAGATAGCAAAAGAAACTGACGAGAAGTGGTGTTTGTCTTAATTTACCAACATCAGCATCTTGTTGGCTTATGTTATATATATTTTTGCTGTTGTTGTTTTTCTAACAACAGCATCATTGCAATTCATGGGAAAGTTATAAAAATATTTGCATAAAAAGTAATTTCCTGGGTAGTCTTTAAAGCTGTTTTGGTAGAACTTAAACCATTTCCTTTGTCTTTTTCCCCAGTTCCAAATTGGGGTTGTTCAGTCTGGAGAAGAGGAGGCTCAGGGGAGTCCTTATCGCTCTCTACAACTACCTGAAAGGAGGTTGTAGCGAGGTGAGTGCTCGTCTCTTCTCTCAAGTGACAAGTGATGGGACAAGAACAAATAGCCTCAAGTTGCATTGGGGAGGTTTAGATTGGATATTATGAAAAATATCTTCACCAAAAGGGTTGTCAAGCATTGGAACAGGCTGCCCAGGGAGGTGGTTGAGTCACCATCCCTGGAGGTATTTAAAAGAAGTGTGGATGAGGGACTTAGGGACATGGTTTAGTGGTGGACTTAGCAGGGTTAGGTTAACGGTTGGACTTGATGATCTTAAAGGTCTTTTCCAACCTAAACGAGATTCTATGATTCTGTGATTCTAAAATATAAATGTAACGACTCATTCAAGTGAAACACTGATGTCTGTATTTGAAAGCATTTTCAAGGCAAAGAGCTACCATGATTCTGGTAAAAAGCAAGATTTTTTGAAAGACTGGCAAAATACCTAGAGGGAGTAAAAAATGAATCCTCTACATGGGTTTTCATAACAAGCATTTATAACAAATGGTTCAGCTTCAAGCCAAGCTCTATTAATTGTTTTTCCTTGGTATCCCGAGATCACAATTTTTAACTCTCTCTGAGATCCGGAGACCAAACATTTGTCAGCTGCCCAATTTGTTGCGAAAATGTTAGCTCTCGAGTGAAATTTTAATGTTTAAAAATGTCTCTTTCATATTAGACTTGTTTTGCCAGTGTTATAAAATGTGTATTCCTAGGAGAGGACCCAAAAGGATCTCAGTGTTTAAAGTAAAATATGTTTTGCAATTGAAGGAGAAAAGACTCTGAGAAGCAGATTTATGTCTGAAAGTGCAAAGCAGCTGATCATTAGATTAATTAGTTTTTCTGTGGAAACAAAAAAAGCCTGTCTTTTGGCTGGTAATATTTCGCTTGACAATTAAGTTTACCATAATAATTCTCAGTGTTACATTACTAGAGCAAGAAATGGTTAGCACTTCCTGATATAACCATACTATATGTTCAGACATACAGAATTTAAAACAATATTGGGAACAACAATGGCAATAGTTAATGTCTTCAAAAAGAACTCATTTTTCATGTTGGACGTGGAGAGAAGATTTACGTCCAGCTCAGTAGTGGCCAAAAAGCTTTTGTCATCATTAAAGTTTTTGAATTCCTAATTCCTGGCGGATATATAACCACATAGAAACCTTGTCAGAGGGGCATCTTTGTGGAATAAACACAGCACAAGCTACCATACAGAGCAAGAAAACAAAGCTGTTTCTGTTACTTGGAGCTTTTATGTAGTCTAGGAGTCTCAAACTCCTAGTCTAGGAGTTTCAAATCTGTACTCTGCAAATCTCTCAATATGATTTTGGGCAAATTGCCTAGGTCCAGACTCAGGTTGTCAAAGAAGATCTCAGGCAGAAATTAAGTGCATAAATTCAAAACTGTAATTGCAAATAACCTAACAAGTCTAAGAACATCAGGCACTGATATTAATGTTGCCTTGGAACCCACTTCTGCTTTTGAGCATGCAGAGAAGTCCTTCAGTCTAGATAGCCCTGGCACACGGCTGACACATTGTCACGGCCAGAAAGAGATGTTCCTCTCCTGCAGGGCTCAGTCCACAGGCATGCTTGCATCATCCCTTTGGCTGAGGAACACCATTGACCAAAACCCTCTAAACTCAAGTATCCAACTCACTACTACTGCTCTCCTACTTTCTTGCCCAACCTTTAGTTCTCTTCTGCAGAGTTGAACAGCTTTAATGAGAAGGAACTAGCAGAGCCTTATTTCTCTCTCTATAATGGCTCATATTCTGGTAATTACAGCACTTCTCTAAGAGCAGGAAGAAGTGCATCTATAGTCCATCAGGCAGGATCCCTGGCCCCCAGTTTTCCACATGTCTCCTGCCCCCCTAACCATTAGATGGATTTATTAGCATGTGCTGTGCCCATCTTCTCTTCTAGAATTTCTTTCCTCAACACTGTCTTTTGGTTAACCCTAAACTGCTGTCCTCCTACTAGGTAGGATCTAAAATGATCAGACAGCTATGTAACATGCAACTCGTCCCAACTATCTGATGGTGAATGTAGGTGCCAGACAGAGCATTTTGGGCTCCATTCTTCACACCTGACTAATGCACCTAAGTAGGTGATGTAATTTTCAGTGAACCCTAATCTAAGTTCCTTTTTTTAACCTGTCTGAGCCTTGCTTCTCTTTCTCCAAATCTGAGATAGTGGGTCAGCATGAATTCGTGAGGGTAAATATATTTAAGAGTTTTCAGTATTCAAACTTCATGATACTGGGTACAGAGGACAATATAGCCTGGAATGAGCAGAAAAATGAGCAGATTAGTTATGCTTTTACCTTAAGTCATAGCCATGGTTGAGGTATCAAAGTGACCAATTGTTTTTGCTAGGGTGAAGGATAACTTCTAGTTATAATAATCAGTATTTTTCACAAAATAAAAAAAAAGACTTAACAAGCAAACCTCTAATTAAAAAAATAAATAAATTTATATATACACAGAAAAAATTGGCTGAAGATTGTATTTGGTGTTTATAAGTGCAGCTTCTTAAAAGCAGCAAAAAAGATTGTCTGGAGATTGCATTTGCTTTTGCTATGTGGAGCTTTTTAAAAGAAGCAAATTGTTGTTATAAGAATAATAGAAAACTAGACTCATTACTTGAAATTAATTATTGCTCAGCATCTGAATTAGGACAATTTGTTAATTTCTCTTTTTTTATAACCAGAATAAGCCTTTTAAGATTTTTCTGCTTTATTCTAGTCTTAATTTTACCTGTTTGTAGCAGAGTTATAGGGACATTTAGTTAAAAGCTGTCCAGGTAAAACCATATTGATACTTGTATTCAATCTGCATTGAACTATCTACTTGCTTGTTGCATAAATTACGTCTTCTTTTTTGGTTTCTTTTTGCATTTTGGCTTATGTTTTGAAAGTCCCATGTACCTTCAGTGAATCATTCTCCTTTTCCTTATTATTGTCATATTGAAATATTTTATAGGCTGTAGTCATAAACCCTTGAGTCTTTTCATTTTATGTCTGTATTGTGAAACTTTATCTTCCTTCAGTCATTTCTAGAACCCTTGAGTCATTTTGGTTGAGTGTCATTCATTCAGTTTTTACATTTCCTTCCTAAATGTACCATATGACTCTGTCTATCTGGCAATATTTATCTGATTGTAAATGACTAAAATTCATGTTCTTCCACAAAGCTATTGTTTGGCTTGTCCATTCCTAAGTTAAAGGTTTAAATAGCAAAGCATATAGTATATTTCTGAACCACTACTTCCAAAAAAGCAGGTGTAAGTGCTTGACAAATGATAAAAAGTGGAGTAGCATTTCCTGATTGCAGTTGGTCTCCACAATATCCCATTACTACCATTGTGTAGTGTGAAGGGTTCTTCTGACATGGCTTTGTGAATGCTATAATAAAATGAAATTGCACAAGCAGTTTTCTGTGATACAACTGTGTGCCATGTCTGTCTATGGCAAGAAGTTTTCTGCACCATTATTGTTTATTAGCAAAGACCAGTACAACAGAGCAATTCAGCAAACAGAATATCACTCTTTCCTGTCACACCAAAATTGTATCAGGGTGCAAGAAGAGTATCTGTGGAGTTGCCGTAAATAAAATGCTTATTTTATGCTGATTTGGTCTTACAATTAAATGCTTTGCCAACTTTTAAGAGCATATATACCCTTTTCAGTTTTTGATATCTGAACACAAAACACATGGCCCTAATTGCTATGTCTTAAAGCAGAAAAAAAAAAAGTTAGAAATTGTGACCTCAGTAGGCTGGAAGAAGTGCTTTGTTGGGGAAGATGTATGACTAAAATAAGTTTTCTAAAAAAAGAAAAGAAGCAGCAAGAGGGAATTGAAAGAGAAAGGAAAGAAAGATCAAGAAAAGAGAAAGAAAAGGAAATTCTATGTTATGTTTAGAATAAAAGCTACCTCACAGATGCATAGGCAGGGACTCTGTGCCTATTTACAGCCCTTCCCACCTCCTGCAATAGCCTGTGACGGACTTGCATGCAGGGGCTCCAGCTGTCCATGCTACAAGCGGCTGCTTGGCACCCTGTGCAATTGCACAGGAACCAAATGCAACAGCAGCCACTGGGCTCTCCTGGGAAGGCTCACCAGAGACACTCCTGGGAGGAAATGGTTTCATATAGAGGTGAAGGGTAGTTAGTAAAACTAGCCAGCTCAAACTTTAAAAGCAGAACTGTGATACTAGCATAAAATTGAGCACCACTTCCATTTGTTTCCTTAGTTAATTCACTTACTGGCATGTTTTGGCTAGTTCAGTTTACCTGGGAATTGTTTACGGCACAACTCCAGCTCCAAGAGCCTATGATACCAGCTAGATAGTTCATCCCCCAAGTAATGCACCACCAGGCTCCTCTTCAACTGCATGAGAAGGCTTGCAGGAGAACTCTGTCATATTGCCAGTGCAAGCTCTTTCTTGGACTGCCCTGTACTCACTGACCAATATCTTCGTATATTATGCATCATGATAGAGAAGGATTTCACATTTTGCACAATATTGCTACGGTTATGATCAAGGAAATATTCTGCGTTCAAATCCTTTCTGGGTTTGCTGGTGCATTGCTTTCCCTTGACTCTGGACCCCAGACCAGCTTTAGGACACAGTGCAGACCTCATTATTTTCTGAGCTTTCAGGGGAGAAGGACATGATGAGATTTTTACCCATGGGAAAACTGAGTGTATTTTTTTATCTGTCAATTTTCTGCCTGGTTAATTCTGGCTGTATGGATGAAGGTAGGCTGGTGGAATCATTGGTATTTGTGTTTTTTCGTTTTTCTTCTTTTTTTTCTGTAGTTGTCAAAATCAAACAAAGCAATGGGTAGGTGTTATTTCCTTCTCTATATAAATAAAAAAAAATAAGCTCATGGTGCTACTCACTGTGTTCTTTGTAATAATAAGCACCATCTAATGCTTTATTTGATTCATAGGGTAAAACATATTGGTAGCAGCTACACAAAGTAATTATTCTTAGAGAGTGACTTCACAAAATAGATTTTCTCGAAGTCTAAAAACAATTGTACCATAATTTAAAAAGTATTTCTCCAATTTTATTATGTTGAATTTTAACCCCAGATGTCATCCAGTATTAATCTTCCATTTTTTGAATGAAAATATATTTAGTTTTAAAATTTACAAAAAAAATCAGAAACCTGCATAATTATGGTGTGTGTGAGAATTTCTTACTCTTCTCAGTATGTATGAGACTTAATTCCAAATCAGCCAAACGTAGTCTGACTGAACAAAATGTGACATTTACAACTTGTAAGATCCTTGCCTAAAATAACGGATTAGAAAAGGAGCTTCTTGGCTGATACTAATCCCAAATATTAAACATTTTCTCATCTCAGTGAAGATTTTTCAAATACCATAGATTTGAAATGCAAGACATCTGAATTGAAATCATGGGGACTACTTCTAAACTATGAAGTAAGTTTTTAAAAATGCATGATGCATCTTTATATTTGCTTAATTAATACTTAAGCCTATAACAGGACACTACAGTCACATTTTCATGTTTTTGTTTGAAACCAGGAGAATTAGAAGGACACTTTACTAAAAAAACCCAACAAAACAACACCAAAAGAAAACAGAAAAAAACCCAAATAAAGTAAATGTCATATGTAATCACTGCTCTTTAAGAACTGGAGCTTGAAACCCCCATAACTAAGTTATCATTTAGCTTGCTATATAATTATGATAGGGGACAACCCTGTATGGAATCCTTAGTGCTGTGGTTTTTTATTCTACAGATATTTGTCTTCTGTGCTGCAAAATGCATCTCTCTTTTTTATTATCCTCTCCATCTAATTGCTGCAAAATTAATGCAGTTCCTGTAATGGGGATATTTTGTACTATTCTGATGAACACGATGGATCCTGAAATAGAGACATTCTTTGAAACTAGTGCATTAAAGCACAGATGTGCAAAAAGACAAAAATACTTAAAGAAGGACCTGATCCAAGATCTACAGAACTGTATCCTAGTTCTGACTGTCAGTTTGTAATGGGTTCAGAATGTGATACAAACACAAGACAAGTACAAAGTGATACTTCCCCCAGTGTGTACACAGAAGTTCTGGTATCTCTCTATATTTGCTCTTACTATGAATAAGCTTACATACTTTTTGTGGTTATTCATAGCAGTGCATTCAATCAGTGCATAAGGATAGGCAGGAAAGTGTTCGATTATGTTTGACTACATCTATACTTTTGTGAGGATTAGAGTAATTTGCATAGTCATGTGTAGTTAATCTTAACTTGACATCTGTCCCCATGGACCATGTCTACGAACTGCTGACATTAGCCAGTTGGCCTGTTGCTGAAAGCATTGCCACACTGAACGCCTCTTCTGAAACATAATTTGTGCTCTTCATTAATGTCATCCATTCTTTTGGATTTGCACAGATATGTATAATGATGTGTTTTTACTTACAACACATCTGCCGTTTTTCTGGAGGTGCATCTGTTCTTCATATTTTCCCCTGGGTCATGTTTTGATCTTTGATCTCTTTTCAAGGACCTTGTTGAAAGTAAGAGAGACATCAGACCTTTTCTATTCTTTAAGTGCTTAAAACTTCAACATCTGCAAAAAATATTACCTAGAAAAGCATTGAGTGCAGAGACATCTTTATCACAGAATCACAGAATCATTAAGGTTGGAAAAGACCTGTAAGATCATCAAGTCCAACCATCAACCAACACCACCATGCCCATTAAAACATGTCCCGCAATGCCTCGTCCACATGTTCCTTGAACACCTCCAGGGATGGTGACTCCACCACAGAATCACAGAATCACAGAATCAGTACGGTTGGAAAAGACCTGTAAGATCATCGAGTCCAACCTGGGGGGGGAAAAAAAAAAAAAAAAAAAAAAAAAAAAAAAAAAAAAAAAAAAAAAAAAAACTAAAACAAAAAAACAAAACTAAAACAAAAAAAAAACAAAACAACACACAACATCAAAAAACCCACAACAAAAAAAAAAAAAAAAACACCAAAAAAAAACCACAACCACAAAACCCACGCCACACAACAACAATAACAAGCCACAACCCACCCAACACCACACAGCACCATGTCCATCAAGCTACATCCCACAATGCCACATCCACACGCTCCTTGAATACCTCCAGGGAGGGTGACTCTACCACCTCCCTGGGCAGCCTATTCCAGTGTTTCACCACTCTCTCAGTGAAGAACTTTTTCCTAATGTCTAGCCTGAACCTCCCCTGTCGCAACTTGAGGCCATTTCCTCTAGTCCTGTCACTAGTCACTTGGGAGAAGAGACCAACACCCACCTCTCTGCAACCCCCTTTCAGGTAGTTGTAGAGAGCGATAAGGTCTCCCCTCAGCCTCCTCTTCTCCAGGCTAAACAACCCCAGCTCGCTCAGCCGCTCCTCATAAGACTTGTGTTCCAGACCCCTCACCAGCTTCGTCGCCCTTCTCTGGACACGCTCCAGCACCTCAATGTCCTTCTTGTAGTGAGGGGCCCAAAACTGAACACAGTATTCGAGGTGCGGCCTCACCAGAGCCGAGTACAGAGGCATGATCACCTCCCTGCTCCTGCTGGCCACACCATTTCTGATGCAAGCCAGGATGCCGTTGGCCTTCTTGGCCACCTGGGCACACTGCTGGCTCATATTCAGCCGGGTGTCGATCAACACCCCCAGGTCCTTTTCTGCAGGGGAACTTTCCAGCCACTCATCCCCAAGCCTGTAGCGTTGCCTGGGGTTGTTGTGGCCGAAGTGTAGAACCCGGCACTTGGCCTTATTGAACTTCATCCGGTTGGCCTCAGCCCATCGATCCAGCCTGTCCAGATCCCTCTGCAGAGCCTTCCTACCCTCAAGCAGATCAACACTCCCTCCCAACTTGGTGTCATCTGCAAACTTGCTGAGGGAGCACTCTATCCCCTCATCCAGATCATCAATGAAGATATTAAACAAGACCGGTCCCAAAACCGAGCCCTGGGGGACTCCGCTTGTGACCGGCCGCCAGCTGGATTTCGCCCCATTCACCACAACCCTCTGGGCTCGGCCATCCAGCCAGTTTTTTACCCAGCAAAGAGTGTACCTGTCTAAACCACAGGCCGCCAGCTTCTCTAGGAGAATACTGTGGGGAACAGTGTCAAAGGCTTTGCTGAAGTCCAGGTAGACAACATCAACAGCCTTCCCCTCATCCACTAGGCGGGTCACCTGGTCATAGAAGGAGATCAGGTTGGTCAAGCAGGACCTGCCTTTCATGAACCCGTGCTGGCTTGGCCTGATCCCTTGGGTAACCTGCACGTGTCCCGTGAGCGCCCTCAAGATGAGCCTCTCCATAACCTTCCCCGGCACCGAGGTCAGGCTGACAGGCCTGTAGTTCCCCGGATCCTCCTTCCGACCCTTCTTGTAGATGGGCGTCACGTTGGCAAGCCTCCAGTCATCCGGGACCTCCCCCGTTGACCAGGACTGTTGATAAATGATGGAGAGCGGCTTGGCAAGCTCTTCCGCCAGTTCCCTCAGCACCCTTGGGTGGATGCCATCAGGCCCCATAGACTTGTGAGTGTCCAGGTGGCATAGCAGGTCGTTAACTGCTTCCTCCTGGATCATGGGGAGCCTATTTTGCCCTCCATCCCTGTCATCCAGCTCAGGGGGACGGATACCCTGAGGATACCCGGTGTGGCTGGTCCCTGGGCAGTTTATTCCAGTGTCTCACCACTCTCTCAGTAAAGAAATTTTTCCTAATATCCAGTCTAAACCTCCCCTGGCACAACTTGAGGCCATTTCCTCTTGTCCTGTCACTCGTCACTTGGGAGAAGAGACCAACACCCACCTCACTACAACCCCCTTTCAGGTAATTGTAGAGAGCGATGAGGTGTCCCCTCAGCCTCCTCTTCTCCAGACTGAACAACCCCAGTTCCCTCAGCCGCTCCTCATAAGACTTGTGCTCCAGACCCCTCACCAGCTTTGTCGCCCTTCTGTGGACACGCTCCAGCACCTCAACATCCTTCTTGTAGTGAGGGGCCCAAAACTGAACACAGTATTTGAGGTGCGGCCTCACCAGCGCCGAGTACAGGGGCACGATCACTTCCCTACTCCTGCTGGCCACACTATTTCTGGTACAGGCCAGGATGCCGTTGGCCTTCTTGGCCACCTGGGCACACTGCTGGCTCATCTTCAGCCGGCTGTCAACCAGCACCACCAGGTCCTTTTCTGCTGGGGAGCTTTCCAGCCACTTGTCGCCAAACCTGTAGCAGTGCATGGGGTTGTTGTGACCCAAGTGCAGGACCCGGCACTTGGCCTTGTTGAACCTCATCCAATTGGCCTCGGCCCCTCGATCCAGCCTGTCCAGATCCCTCTGCAGAGCTTTCCAACCCTCAAGCAGATCAACACTCCCACCCAACTTGGTGTTATCTGCAAACTTGCTGAGGGAGCACTCGATCCCCTCATCCAGATCATTGATAAAGATATTAAACAAGACCAGCCCCAAAACTGAGCCCTGGGGAACTGCACTTGTGACTGGCCGCCAGCTGGATTTCGCTCCATTCACCACGACTCTCTGTCATCGTTTATATGTCACATGTTTTTGTCCATCACACCTGTGACAGCAATTAAGCAAACTTTTCGTGAAGGCTAAACCCTTGGTCCTAGCTCCTTCGTGATCTCTACTTTGTCTGATATCTTTCTTGGATGTAATGTCTGTATGTTTACAGGTCTTTTCTTCCTGGAGAAGAGAAGGCTTGGAGGAACCTCATCACAGTATTCCAGTACTTAAAAGGTGACTACAAAAAGGTCGGAGGCTCTCTCTTCACAAGGAGTCACATGGAGAATACAAGGGGCAACAGGTACAAGTTACATCGAGAGAAGTTTTACCTTGACATAAGAAAGAAATTTTTTACAGTAAGAACAATCATTCACTGAAACAATCTGCCCAGGGATGTGGTACAGTCCCCATTGCTGGATGTTTTCAAGATGTCATTGGTCAGGGTGCTAGATAATCTCATCTAGGCTCCCTTTCCCACGAAAGGTTGGCCAGATGATCTTTCGAGGTCCTGGGCTGTTCTATGATCTTATGATTCTAATGTATGCTCTCTGGATGAAACATATTCATTCTGTGATGCAGAAACAAGACACTAAAACTTGTAGTTCATTTTTCGACTATTTGGAACTAATAAACCCAGAAATTTGTCATATATTGAAAACATTGTTTGAGGATAAGATCATAATTCATTTAACAGATAATGTTTCACAATGGCTTTTCTAAATTACTGTTCTGAATAGTCATGTCCTTAAATTCATTTCACTGTCAAGCAGAGCCATATTTTTGTTCCTCTCTTTGGGCAAAATTCTGCCAGGTACTGAGTATCCTTAGATGGTGCCTAGAATTTTCAGTTCTTATCAAGGAGGTTGAGGGTGCTCTTCGTTTCACAGGATTAGACGCTATCTGAATTAGTATTCCTTCTTAGTTGTCACTCTCTCTCTTTCCTCAAAATACTTATTTTCTTTTATGGAATCAGATTAAGGCATAGCAGTCAATTGCACAAGCGATACAAACTGAAAATTATATTCAGTACCAGAGTTAAAGATTTACAAGGGCATTGTTTTTTCTTACAGCTACCACGGGTCAGCATTTCACAATAACTGCATAATAAAATTTTACCTGACAAAGCTTAACTTGATTTTTTTTTATCAGTACAAGTTTACGGTGAATATAAATCATTTTAAAGTTATTCATAGAAAAATTCTCAGTTGCTGTGTAATGGTCATTTTCTTAATCTCAGCTCATTTAGACTGCTCACGGTTGACATAGAAATTTAACTGATATTATAGAAATTTAATATTTTGGAGATAGTACACAATAGTCCTAGGTGCATAAAGATAATGCGTTGTTCCGGTATTTTGGGGAAAATATGCTTTTTCTGAACAATAAGCAGAACTGGAGAAAACAGGATTTGTTGTAGCTATGCTAAAACTCCCTTTATGAGAAACATTTGAATTCTAATAAAACTGAAAGAAGCAAGTTGCTACTTAATGAGTAACATAATTTGTAACTTAAAGATACTTGATCTTAAGCAATCAGAGAGTTTGTGGCCCAAAATCTGCAAACTTCTACTCATGCAAATCTTGTTTCCAAAAAAAAAAGAAGGAATAATATATTAATGTATTTGATGGCCAGGCATGTGTTTGCCTGCAGTTTGATAGCAAGGCTCTGAATGATACCCATACAACTGAGACTTAAATACATATTAGCTGATACTGAGCTCTATTTTTAAGGTAAAAATCTGGAGGATAGAGGAGGTATTAGGTATTCCATTACGTAAATAACACGCTTCTGTGAAAAGTTCTGTGGGGTGTCAGGATTTCTATGAAGGTGTTTTATATAAACATACAAGGCTGATCCTTTCAGCGTGATTTCAGCTTCCTATCTGTTTCTGTCGCTGTCTCTTTCACTGAGTGTTAATGACAGGAAGTAACATACTGAAGTTCACATTATGTGCATAATGTAACCGTTTTTAAACTCTCTGTTATATGGAGAATATGTAACATATGCTAGTTATTTTGCTTTTCACTTTATGAATCAAATGCAAGGGAGTGGGTTCAACATACATAGAAGGTCTTTACCCTCTAAGGTTCTGTGTACCCTTGCCATAATTCAGCAAAGAGCTTTCCTACCATTGGAAATTCTCCATTGTGTTGAAAGCTGGGGAGAAGCCTATGTCCTCCATTGGATGAAGCTCAGGGTGCATCTTGGACTTCAGAAGGGTGTGCCACAAAGACCAAGTCATTTGACATTCAGGAAGCCCCTCTTCTGAAGAGGATAACCCAAAGATCAACACCCTCACCCACCACCCTGACCTTGTGAATGCAGCAGAGTTGCAGGGCTGGAGGAGTGCACTCTTCGGGGGCTAAGAGACTCTCCCAAGACATTATGAAGAAACATGCACTTTGAAGCCACAAGAAAGTGAAAAATGGTAGGAATCTCTTTTATCTCCTCCATAAGAAGTCCTCTTGAAAATCTGCCCCTCAAAATCTGGGCTGAAGTGACAGGAATTTCAGAACTACTGAAGACAACTGCTAAGCTCATTGATTTATGTAGCCTTCAGAGGCAGAAGAGGCTTATTGAGAGTTAGGATGGAAAGAGAGAGAAGGAAAAACTGAGCAGAGTTTTAGTGTACTGGAGATTGCTACTGGATTAGCTGCTGGTATGAATCTACTTTTCCCTTCCATTGAAACAATTTTCCTCTTTTCAGAGAATAAGTCATAAGAAAAATCAGCTAGCATATAAACAGTTTACTTGTTTAAAAAACAAAATTAACATATCTTTAATGTGAGGGGACTGTGAAGTCTTTGTGACCAATGGAACCTCTAAAGTTTGCTGGACTGAGATTAAGTTTGGTGGAACAGATTACCCTGCAAGGAGGCAGTTGGCAGTGGTAAGATTTGTTTTAACCTGTTCTATTCAATCCTGCTCACACAGCTTATCTGAGTTTTCCTTATGTAAAGAGTTTCTCTGCTCTAATGTATTATTTTGTGTTCCAGTAAAACAGCCTTAGAGATTAGACACTTTTGGCTTAGTGTACTCCCTTAAAAAAAGAGGTGGAGCAGTTCCAAAACTCTAGCTATCATAGGTACATAATGAGGTAAAGCCTGAGCTACTGTAATCAAATTGTACTGACTAGAGAGAAGAAACAAAAGACGCCTTTATTAATATATACCAATGAAAAGCCTATCTAATCAGTGGTTAATACGCACGCAGTTAGAATGTGAAACAAAGTTCCTGATAAAAATGTGTTTTCATGATCATAATACCTGTATTCCATCAAATGTCCTTGGAACCTGTGTATACTGTCAACACCATGTGTCAGACTTTTTTTCTTTGGTGTCTCTTGAGGATTTGAAAGTGGAAATTAATTAAAGCTTACACACATTTTCCCTTTGAGCTACTCAATATGCTTAAGTGGCATGATGGGGTACCATCCATTTTTCTAAAGCTGTTCATTAAATAATTTGGTTTAAACACACATCGTATTTTTTTCATAACTAGCTGCAATTTCTGTCCTTGACTATGTAACCTTACCCCATTAAGAGACTCTGGCTTGTGTAATTAAATTATCTCTCTGCCCCAGTAAGAGGACAACATGAAAACGTGAATGTATGCCAATGTCAGGGTCCATGAACATAGAAAGTTACACTGTTTAGAGATTTATCTTTAGGAAAACTGCCAACTTTAAATATCTCAGGGATTTCTACACTATTATTACCCAAAGGAAAACAAGCAGTTATTTAGAAGGTTAAAATTTCCTGAGGTACGCATTTTGCTATTTGATTAACTTAAAGAAAAAGTAGTTTCATAAAAAAGTGCAGATTAATTAATGGTTTTAAAATGTAATACATTTTCAAAACTGAAGCCTTGATTAGGCATTTTTATGCCTGTTATGAATAGGCCATTGTTCAGTATTGTACAGTACTTCATTTGATTCATAGCATTATATAAAACATGTTAATGTCATAATATATTTGCTGGGTTAAGACTTTGTGCATTCATTTGAATATACTCATCAGCATATTTACTAACATCGGGTCTTGTTTCAGTGCAGGTCTGGTATTTCCCCCATTTCTGCAAATATTCAGGACTCTGGCTTTCCATTCTTGGGAATGAACTGAACAGTCTATCTTGTTAGCTGTTTCTCTTCAATAGGATGGTCACTTCTGGACAACTGGCAGAAGTATCTGGCTGTCATTTTCTAAAGGGATGTCCTTGAATATGAGGTTGTTTAATAACATTATGAGCAGTAGATAGAAAGAAGGAGAGTGCGAAAGGATAGACATACAAATACAATGAGGGTCTTCCATCTGGAAATACTCCAGCTCTTCAGTAGTAACAGTTAGAAGTTGTCTGCAGACTAACTTCTGAAAATAACTGTGACTTTATTTTAATGGGACTATTGAAATCAGGTACTACTCAGAGTGAATAAGGACATAGTCTGGGCCTAGGTAGAGTGATATGCATGAAAAAGTTGTAAAAAATACCATTTCTCACACAAAAAAAAGCTGATGTGGCAGATACCATGGGGCAGATTCTGACCATCTCAAGGATCCATACGTCAGCCTCACAAAGCCTGAAAGATAGGTACTTTGTTTCAACACAGTGACTCAGAACATAAGATGGACCCATGGGGTTCCTAGGCTTGGTCAACAGAGAGGGAATCAGCTCTGAGGAGCAATTCAGAAGTTCTAACTGCAGCACTTCTCTCTCATTGACTGTGTGCCTCCATAGGGCTACTCAGTATAGATTATTAGGAAATGTGTGCTCTCAGCTATGCACTGATTGGGAAGCCAACTGATGAGAGACCCTTGGCTTCAGGCTATCCTTTACCCTCTCATCCAGTTGGGATTCAGGACTCCTGAATCTCTTCTGAAGCTCAGCCTCTGCTAGCTCATGAGGTACAGCGGGTCACTGTTGGATCTGGTTGCATGATGATTAGTGCATTTACTTGAGAAATAGAAATTCTTGAACTTAAGGTCAGGAAACTTTAGAACTTCAGAAGATTTAGATTTTAATGTGGGGGAGCTGCAACGGGTGAGGTGGTGTGGAGGGGGAGAAATGGTTGTATCCAGACTTCAGTTTTCCAGTATACCGCTCTCTACACCTTACTAGAATAACCAGGGAAAAGCCCATTGCATAAGGATGCACAGTTTCTGTAGGTAGGAAGACCAAGAAAGAAAGGATGTGATTCTGTAAACTATTGATTAGAAGGATTCCAGGTTCTTCACTTCAGTCACATTTTATCCATTTTTTCTTAAATAGAGTATGTTTAATCAGTTCTCAGACTCCAGGATGAGCCCTCACAGGGGAGGTCCCTTCCTCACATATCTAGAATGGGGTCATCTCTTACATTTTATCTCTTTCTCTCTCTGTCTTTGGCCTAATAATTCTTGCATGCTTTGAGTTTTGGTATGCTATAGGACCTTTCAGGATGGTTGGGGGGGGGGGGGGGTTGGTTCAGGGCTGTTTTGTTTGATTTTTTTTTTCTTTTTTTCCCTGCATTTTGGGAAGGAAAATCTGGCTTTGTGACATCTTTAAGGAGAATTTGTTTCCCTTTAGATTTGCCAATCAAATTTTAGCAAATGATTCTGTGATTCTGTGAACATGAGATAATGCTGAGATTCATCTGGGAAAAAACAATAACAAGCAGTGACATTTTTCTGCGATGTTCTGTATTCAAGAGGACTTGAATCTGTAACAGCTTTAGAATATAGAAATGATCTATAACAGGTTTAGAATACATACATACATCAAACAAGGCATTCGGTGACCCGTCCACTGAACAGGTATTTTTTCATCTCTTCAATTCTGTGGAGTTTTTCTGACAATAAAGTCTTAACCACTCTGGAAAGAATGCTTAGTACATAGAATTGGGAAATGCAAATTCTATGCAACTATCTCAGAGAAAGACATGTCCCAATTAAAGCTAAACTGAACATACACATAGGCATATTCTTGAAAGAGAGGTAAAAATGCAGTATTGCAAGAAAAATATGCTGTATTAATATATCTACTCTTGTAATCTTGACTTTACTGAAATGTAGAGTTTGCCTGAAAATCAATCTGCTTGGCATTTTTATTACCATTGTGCAAATGGAAAGAGAGTAAATGAAGCATTTTCTGCCTTTACTTTCTGTGTAGAGTAATTCTTCAGTTTTCCATTTGGCTGTAGTCTACCCTTCTCTTTTTTTTTTTTAATCACACAAATGCTTACTCCTTGGTATCTTTGAGATTGTAATTATTAGTTATGGCAGATTACCATTCTATGTCCCTGAAAACCTTCCTACTGCGGTGCAAAAAGTACCGAGAGCTGAACTGCTGTAAATAAAATTTGGTTTAAAGGGTTAGTAAACACACTGTAATGAAGCACTCTAGGGCAGTTCAGGAGCGTTGAGTTACAGAATATGCCTACCTGGTAGAAGGCATAAAAAATTGCTATATTGCACATCCATTTCCTTACAACTGTTTGAACTGAAGATTAAGAGAACTGAAGGGAAAAAGGAAAGAACAAAATGCATATAATATGATTGAGTGTATTTTTGTACATGTTCAAGGTTAAAGCAACATCTATGTTTAGTTATTTTGATCTATTTTAGGAGGAATGACGTTTAAACTTTTTTTTTGTGAACAAGAAATCATAATCCATCCCCCGTGCACCATGTCTGAAGCAGACAGAAAGCTTAATTGGGTGTGGTAAAGTTGTTCCCAATCCAGCTAGGCAAACCAAATGAATATTTTCCTTCCAGACATATTAAGAGAAATAAGCTAATAATATTAATCCTTTAACGAAGATGAAAATTATAAGCTGATGGAGTTTTGTTGAGAAAATATATGTTTGGATTAAACCACACATTTTTAAAAAATAATTCACACAACAGTAATCATTCCTGAGTGGTAGCATGTATTCACTGGCTTCTAACTGCAAATTTCCCTCCTTTTTATGCTCAAAAAAGTAGCAATTTAGGAAGGGTTGGATGAGAGAGTTGTAGGAGGCATAAAAGCCTTAACAGAGAATTGTTGTTGTATGATTCAGTGCTGCATTTCAACTCAGCTATTCTTTCCTTGCATAATATAATAATGTTATAAAATAATATAATCTTAATATTAAAATTAATAAATAATAAGTATAGCATCACAGAATAATTTGTGTTGGAAGGGGACCCTGCAGGTTATCTAGTCCAAACCCCTTGCTTGAAGCAAATCCAGTTAAGGAAGTTGCCCAGCATGTTGTCTGGTTGGATTTCGAGTATCTCCAAGGATACCAACTCCACAGCGTCTCTAGGCAACCTGTTCCAGTACCTGACGATCCTCCTAGTGGAAATTTTTTCCTTACATTTAATCAGAATTTCTTGTGTTCCATCTTGTATCCACTGCTTCTTGACCTATCACTGTTCTTCTTCAAGAAGAGTCTGGTTCCATCTTCTCTGTACTCTTCCATTAGGTTTTTTGTAGGCAGGAGTAGGATCTGTCTTTAACCTTCTTTCAGCCTCTCCTCACATGCCTTGTGCTCCTACCCTCAGCCTTCTTCATGGCCCAGACCTGCTCCAGTATTTCCACTTCTTACTGGGGAGCCCAGGCTTGGACCTATCACTCCAGTTGTGTCTCATCAGAGTTAAGCAAATGTGAAGTATTACCTCCCTTGATCCGTTGGCAACACTCTGCCTAATGCAGCCCATGACACTAATGGTCTTCTCCATTGCAAGGACATGTTGCTGCCTAATAGTCAACTTGGTGTCTGCATGGGCCTCCAGCTCCTTCCAAGCTGCTTTCCAGCTGATTGGCTGCCAGCATATACTGGTGCGTGGGGTTATTCCTCCCAGGTGCAGAACTTGGCATTTCCCTTTGTTGAATGTTACAAGATCAGGTGTTAGTTTAAGAGTTTTGGTTTAGTAAAGAATATAGCACTAGAATCATCCAACATGCTGTTATTAGTGTCTGCCATAATTTTTGTCAATGGTAACCACTTACTACTTACAGACGTAACTGGGCATCTGGGATTTGAATGTCTATTTCTCTTTCTTAGTCATCTGTATCCAACTATTCAAAATACATGTACTCTACATTTTGCTTGTTTTCCCTGTATGAAATGAAATCTCAGAAAACCATAAAAAGCTAAGAGGAATTTCTAATTTATGTGTAGAGAGACAGAGAACTCATACTCTAAGTGATTTCTATAATTTCAGCAATGAAAACGAAACCAGAAAACCTTATTAAGGGGATTCAATTAATTAACAAAGACGATAGAAAACATTCAGGCAATTAAAATATTTTCTAGCCTAATACATTTTGGAAAGCTTTTATTAGAGTTACAGTTTCTTTACATTTGTCTTTTTTTCCCTTTTTAATTTTTTTTTAATGAACCACGGCATAGAGGTAGTCTTGTCCAACGCCCATGCTCAGGCAGGGCCACCTAGAGCCGGTTGCCCAGGACCATGTCCAGACAACTTTTGAGTATCTCCAAGGTAGGAGATTCCACAACCACTCTAGGCAACTTGTGCTCAGTCACTCTCACAGGGAAAAAGCGTATCCTGTTACACAGATGGAACCTCCTGTGTTTCAGTTTGTGCTCACTGCCTCTTGTCCTGTCACTGGGAAGAACCTGTCTCTGTTCTCTTTGCACCCTCCCTTCAGGTATTTGTGCAGATTGATGAGGTGCCCTGAGCCTTCTCTTCTCCAGGCTGACCAGTCCCAGCTCTCTCAGCCTTTCCTCGTAGGAGAGATGCTTCAGTCCCTTCATCATCTTTGTGGCCTTTCACTAGACTCTCTCCAGTATGTCCATGTCTCTCTTGAACTGGGGAGTCCAGACCTGGACACAGGAGTCTAGATGTGGCCTCACCAGTGCTAAGTAGATTGGAAGTATCACCTCCCTTGACTTTCTGGCAACACTCCTCTTAATGCAGCACAGGATACCATTAGTTGCCTTTGACACTGTGGTGGGCTGACCTTGGCTTGCTGCCAGGTGCCCACCAAGCTGCTCTATCATTCCCCCTCCATCAACAGCACAGGGGGAGAAAATACATTGAAAAGCTCATGGGTGAGATAAGGACAGGGAGATCACTCAGCAATTACTGTCAAGGGCAAAACAGACTCAACCTGGGGATATTAATTTAATTTATTGCCAGTTAATTGTAACAGAGTAGGATAGTGAGAAATAAAGCAAAACGAGAAACACCTTCCCTCCACCCCTCCTTCCCAGGCTCTACTGCACTCCTAACTCTTCTACCTCCTCCTCCCGAGTGGCACAGGGGGATGGAGAATAGGGGCCAGTTCATAGCGCTTCATCTCAGCTGCTCCTTCCGCCTCATGCTCTTCCCCTGCTCCAGTGTGAGGTCCCTCCCACAGGATACAGTCCTTCACAAATTCCAGTGTGGGTCCTTCCCACAGGCTGCAGTTCTTCATGAACTACTCCAGCGTGGGTCCTTTCCATGGGGTACAGTCCTTCAGGAACAAACTGCTCCAGCGTGGGTCCCCCATGAGCCATAGGTCCTGCCAGAAAACCTGCCCCTATATGGGCTCCTCTCCATGGGCCACAGTTCCCGCCTGGAGCCTGCTCTAGTGTGGACTCTCTACAGGCTGCAGATGCCTTCAGGTCATATCTACGTGCTGCAGCATGGGGTCCTCCATGGGCTGCAGTGGGAATATCTGCACCACCACAGTCCTCCATGGGCTGCAGGGAAACAACCTGTGTCACCATGGTCTTCACCACAGTCTGCAGGGGAATCTCTGCTCTGGTACCTGGAGCACCTCCTCCCCCTCCTTCTTCACTGACCTTGGTGTCTGCAGGGCTGTTTCTCTCACATATTCTCACTCTTCTCTCACAGCTGCTGCACAGCATCTTTTACTCTTTCTTAAGTATGTTATCACAGAGGCTCCAACAGCATCACTGATTGGCTCAGCTTTGGCCAGCAGTGGGTCCATCTTTGAGCCAGCTGAACCTGGCTCTGGCTGACAGACAAGCAGCTTCTGGTGTCTTCTCAAAGAAGCCACCCCTGCAGGCCTTCCCCACCCCCCGCTACCAAAAGCCTTGCCACATAAACCCAATACAGCCACAAGGGCACATTGCTGGCTGGTGTTCAGCTTGGTGTCCACCAGGACTCTCTAGGTCCTTTTCTGCAAAGCTGCGTTCCAGCTGGTTGGCCCCCAGCATCTATTGGTGCATGGGCATGTTCCTCCCCAGCTACAGGACTTTACACTTCCCCTTGTTGAACTTTATGAGATTCCTGTCAGAATATTTCTGCAGCCTTTCAAGGTCCTTCTGGATGGCAGCATGACCCTCTGGCGTATCAGCCACTCCTTCCAGTTTTGTAACATCAGCAAACTTGCTGAGGGTACACTCTGCCCTATCATCCAGAACATGAATGATGATGTTGAACCCTGTGGTACACTGCTAGTTACTGGAAGTCCTATGGAGCAAAAAGAAAAAGTAGTGAGAAGGTTCCAGAATGTTTTCCTCTGCCTTCCAGGTGAGGACTGGTATACTTAACTGTTGTACAACATTTGTATTTAGACATAGCTCTGAAGTTTTGTTTTAAGCTTATTTTGACTGAGACCACTGAATATAAAAGATGTATCTGAAACATGCATGTTGCCAAAACTAGAAATTCTGTGTTGACTGGACCACAATAACTTTAGTATTTTCTTATTTTTTAATATTTGATTTCAGTCTCTCGATTTCCTTCTTTTATCATAGGTTTTAGTTTTTTTAGGTAAGTGCACACACACATAGAAGGGTACAGGTTTAATTCTTTCACTTGAGATTTCTGAATTTCTGATATGTTCATCTTTTAATATTTTATTGGGTATATATACATGTCACAGCATGTTAATATGTCATGCCTGCATAGGATACAACAGGAATTTATTTGAAACTATGTACATATTTATATTTAAACTCAACACTCATTATATAAATATCCTCTTGGTAGCTTTTGAACAGTAAGGAAATAAACTATTGTTATTTTTATCACTGAAAGCCTCCAACATTTTAGCTGCTTTTTTCATACAAAACCCTCTCAATTCCTGCATATGTCCCTGACATACAAGGTTAAGCACTTTAAAGGCAACAATGTTGCCTTAAAGATAGTGTTTATAATTATACGTCCTCATTTCTAAGCATAAAAATTTTAGAGCTAAAAGTTCTACTTGAATTTCGGAACTCAAAAGTGTTTCTTCAATGAATTAACCATTAGAAAATTAATTTCCAAACTGGCTATCTTCCTTGGAGTAAATTAATTCCATTTTGTTTATTTACCTTTATTTATCTTGCTGATCGCTTACTCTTTACATTTACTATCACAATTTTCCAAAGTTTTCATTCCTGAGATGAGGTGGAAATCTTCTCCTCATACATATTCAGTGTCAGTTACAGCTGGCCTACAAAACGTCGGGAGGAGAAAGCTGTAACATCAGAGAAGGTCTCAAATGAACTCCAAGCAAATATTTGCATATTTTGCTTAACTGGGATTCCAAGCTTGAAGATTTAAGTGATTGAAGTAATGTGGTTTCACACATAACTTTTTCCTTTATTGTTTGCAACACCTAGTTGCTTCAGAAAACTGAAGCAACTAAAAAAGAGAGAAGATGATTAAAGATTTTTAAATTCTTTTGGGAAATGAGACTGGGAAACAAAAAGGTCACTCTTCAGATTCTTGTCTCCAACAGACCATCAAATAAGGCTAAAATCTACTCAGTTTCCAGAAAACAAAACCAAAACAAACAAACAAACAAAAAAAGAAAATTATGATCAGGGTCAGAAGCTACAAACCTCAGCAAATAAAAGGAGATAAATACAACTCCTTTGGGGAGCACTTCCCAGGGGGGAGAACTGGAGTCGGTGTTGCAGTGGGACCTAGAAAGATGTGGAAATAACAAATCAAAGTTGCCCTCAGAGGTAGGCAAAGAAAGCTCAAAGCCCAGATATTTTACGTTTGTCAATACGTAAGAAGTGTCCTGCACTTTACTGAAATAGTGGTGAGTCTCTGAAAGAGCTCATGGACCTAATCAGACTTCTGCTTCATTATACATACACAACCAAAGACCCTGACCAGTGATTCAGTACAAACTTGCATTTATTTTAAGTGGCTGTATTTTACCTGCCAGTATGACAAGAAGATGTTCACCTTTCTCCTGTTGTATTGTCTTGCATTTCATATCCCTTCATAAGAAAGAGTAGCATAAAACCTCCCTCTCACTTTCAGTATTTAATCTTTATGTTTAGACTGTGCTTTTCCAAATATTTAATATGATATATATTTGTGCCTCAGAAACATTGGATTATACTTGATATGATAAACCAGGTACTCTGAAATAAAGAATCCTTGGTAGTTTTTATTGACCTACATCTTCACGATTTTAACTCTTGTCTCCAGAATTATGCAGTTTGAAAGACTGAGATAGCAAACACACTTTCTGATCTCTCCCTCTCTCAAGAATGGCTTAGTCCTTCTATAAATGATGAAATTTAAACTACAGAGAAATCCTGTTTATTACAAAGACATATTGCAAGCCTCAGCCTATGGAAGAAGGAAGCACTCAGGGAAGGTGGGAGAGAAGATCTAAACTTCCTAATGGTCAAGAAAAAGCTGCAGGTAGTCAAGTCATACATGAAAGAGGGATCACTTGTTGCATAGCCAATATAGCTAAATTTCATGCCTCAATAAGGGCCTTACTTAGCTGCATATGAGCTATGAAAATGTTTTAAAAATATTTTCTTTTGTAATTTTTACTTATTTTCTATAAGTTATCTTCAATTTATTTCATAGACTCTACATGTATATCTATATGTATAAAGAAAACCGTTAATTTATACTCAGAAAAAGGCAGGTGGTCATTTTGTGATTGGCGTTAACACAGGCATTTACACATGCACTAGATGTACCATAAATACCACAAAAATGGCCAAAACACCATTCAGTATGTTTCTTCCTGTAGTTAAAAGGTAACCAGTGCAATGCCTAATGCTGATAAATAACAACATAGGATTTGCTAAACCCAGTTCAGATTAATGAGTTACTTCACACATAGCATGCAGCAATATCACAAAACTATATAATGAATGGTAGCCAATGTACTGAAAAATAAGAACGTATTTTTATTAAGAATGGGATTATGCTTTCTCACAGAAGTCAAGGATTGGCTCCTGTTTTAGCTTTGCTAATCCTACTTTGCCCCTGCCCCCCCGCCTCGTGCTTGTTGAGAAGTTTTTTTTCAAACATGTCAAGAACAGTACATTTTGCTCTACAGGTCTCACTGTTCGTAGCACAAAAGCAATTTCTACATTAAATGTAAATTCAGTTCAGTGTCTGCCTATTGTTGGAGAGATACTCTGGGAACATTTACTTATGGTAATACCAATTACTTTTACTTGAATCAATTGAGTAATTTAGGGCTCGACTGTACCTGAACCTCATATAGTTGGGAATTATAAACCTCTTCACTTTTCCTCAAAATACCCTCTCCCATCTTTCACTCTTTCCATGCGTTTAAGAGACAAGGCATAAAGGAAACACACCTGCATGGCTAATCTGATAGGTCTGATGAGAAAAGTGATAATGCCAGTTGTCACCTGACAGAAGGTGACAGATTTCTTGGTTTTGTTTTCCTGGGGGGGGGGGGGGGGGGTGTGTGGGGGATGTGTGCTTTTGGTTTTGGTTGGTTTGTTTTTTCATTTTTATTGTTTCAAATCTTAACTTAAAGATTTGAGCCAGAGAAACAATCATGACAGTATCACAGCTTTCCCCTTCTCTTGTTTCCTGTGCAGCATAGCAACATGATATCCTTTGCCAGGGGGATTCAGAGAAGACTGTACGTGACTTAGAATTCTGTCTCATAGCAGACAGACAAGCAGGATGAGCTGGCATTATTTTTACTTTTCTCATTTGTCTCAGGACACCTTGTTGTGGTAGGTCATCCAGCCTGGCAACACTGAGGCTGTCATGTGCCCCAGGAGTAGCAGCAGTGGGATGACCTCTCTCCCAGCTCATTGCAGAGGCAAGGCAGCTCTGCAGTAAGTGGAAGGAGACATTACATGGACAACACCAGGAATGAAGATTTACTGTTCCTAGACATCAGAGGAGTAAAATATCTGTCCAGTCTGCCTGATTACAAACAGCAGCTGGGATGGGGTTCTGCCTTTTCTTCCCACTGACGACTATTGACTATGCAAAGTGGAGGAGGATTTCTCCCTGCACTCACTTTGGTTTGGGAACTGTCGGCTGCCACCGCTGGATGCCTCCACGGGCTTCTCTGAACTGCCTCCACCTTGTTTCCTACCGAGAAAGAGCCACCATGTGCTCCATTCATGTACCTGCCACATCAAACATGTCTCTGCTTCTCACTGGTTCTCTTTTCTTCCAACTAATGCTTCTTTGCTTTGCTTTTATCTTACATCAAGGTCTGATACATATCATTATAACGCTGCTCTTGTGCTGTTGGAGTTTAAGCCTCTAATTTTCTTGTATGACCAACAGACTGTATGACCAACAGCAGTTACAGTTCAAACAGAAATGCCAACAGAGGGAATACACTCCCTAGATATTGCAACTGTTATCCAACAACGCTGTGGAAGTCATGGGAGGAAACCAGTTTTCCTGAGTCCAATAGCAGTGCTGTATGTACCAAAATTCCCTGAAACAGAGAACTCATATCCTAATACACTGAATCCATGAAACTGCTTGAGGAGCAAGAATGTCCCTTTTGTCTTTCATAAATAGTATCTTTAATTTTATTGCACATGCTCTGCTAGCTGTCAGTGTTGTACTTAATCATTTCAAAGTCATAGCATATTGTGTTTTTTGTATTTTGTATTTGTGTGTCTAGACATGCTACATTGCAGTTCATTTTATATTAAGGTGATTTACCATAAGACTCCTCATGAAACAATTAAGCATACTACTGTGTATCATAAATACAAAGTCAGAAAAGTGGCATGTCACTTCAAAAGCATATACATGCATTTGCCAAATAACCAGTCTGGCTAAGAGAAGATAGATCCTTTCAAACATTTTTCTATCATCTGTTGCTCCACAGGCACTGAAAATTTACTATGAGAAATGACCTGAGATCTAGCTCAATCAATCACCATCATTCCTACCCATCAAAAAGAATGGTGATTATGATGAAGAACTGTGAATAAGATATTATAACTGAAAGTTATTCAGAATGACCCCACTTAAACATATCCTGATGTCTCAACACATGTTTTGCCATAGGCAGTGTTTAGAAGCTTAGGGGAAAAGCAATTAAGAGGGAAAACCTTTTTTTTTTAAATAGGAGCAAATATAATATGAAGCCAGCTGTGAAGCTACTTCAGACATGTACATATCACCGTAAGTACCCATTAATATATAGACGTGAATGATCAGCCAGCTGTGTAAGAAGACCCTTCATGGAGACCAGTGCATGAATCCTGCGCACAGTCGTAAAAGTAAATCCAGCACATAATTGCATTTACAGTTTAAAAAAATACTTTCATGAATGAAAAATCAAAATAATTACATACTTGAGTTTGAGAGCAAGTAAAATTATTGAGTATATTAACTTTTGTTCTTATCTGATTGTGTTCTATATTTCTATTATTTTGTTCACTTAGATAATTTTTATTAGTTTGATTTATCTACTCACTATCCTTATGTTTAAACACATGGAAATAAACAAGTCTCTTATTAAAAAAGAAATCTGTCAGAAACATAATTTACTTCTTTACATATACATTTATCCAATTACTTAATGACTAAACCTTCTGAGCAAGAAAATAAAATGTACCACAGTAGGCCTATGTAAAAATATTAAATAAATAAAAGGATAGTAAAAATGCTATCCTTTTGAGTCCACCAACTAGCCAGAAAAGGCCAAAGTCATCATAGAGGCCTTGAAAAGTAGCTGAATATTGCAGCAAACAAGTGTAATAGAGATGGATTTTGTAGTAAGAGCATGATCATTGGTTAATGAGCAAATTCACTGTCAAATTACAGCAATCAAATTACCATTCCAACAATATGCACACTCTGATTTTTAAAAAATTTTATTTTAAAATGGTTCATGGTTTGGATCAGGTTGAAAACCAGTAGACTATTTAAACAAATCTGTGGAACCTCTTTATAATTCCTATTTTTTTGTGGATTTTTTTTTTGTGTCCATGGGGCCATTTATTTATTTATTGTTATTTCTTTTGGTTTAGGGTTTTGTGCAAAAAATAAGTTGTCCCTTCCTCCTGGCTGCCCTGAACTATTTCCTCACTCTGCACACTTTGAAGTCTGTGGGGCTAGATCTTCCAGGCTTCATTTAGTCATCAGTCCTGAAAGTTTACAGTCGCTATTAGTGCACATCAGACACAAAACAAGAAGATGCTCAATTTCATTTACTCTTGAAAATAATCTTATTCCCCATAATAGTAAAATGTTTGGTAGCAGGCAATTTATAACTCCTTATGCCATCAGTAATAGTTTACAGCTATAATAATTTTACTTTCACATAGTGAAAAGCCCTGCTGGGTGAACAGGATTTTGTGATGAAATAATATGCCTATAAGCAAGAATTACACTTCAGGGAAAAAAAAAAACACCACCACAACAAAAAAACCCCAACAACCCTCCCCCACTCCCCCAAAAAAACCTCATCCCAAAACAAACAAAAAAAAAGCTGAACTAACTAGGTATATCATTATAGGCAGATTTTAGATGCAGATGGAAAAGCTGTTTCAGAGAAACAGAAATTCACAGTATGGACTCTAAAAGCTTCAAATAAAATAACTGGTTTTTGAGAACCCAAGTATTTCTTACAAAGGTTAATTCTGTCTGGGAAAAAAAGCTTAGCTTCACACCTTAATAAGACTAGAAGACTTGGAAACTCTGCAGACATGAGCCTTGAAAAATCAGCTGAAGATTTCTAAGCTGTATTTTCCTACCCCTGATTATAACCTCTGATCTGATTGCTTTGAACTGGTAAGGTAGTATTATATAAAGAACAGAGTTTATCAAATGATTTAGGAACACAAGAAATCCTTCCCAAAGCACCAGACACCTGTAACAGCAAGGGTTATTAACAAAGTAAAAAGACATCTAATACTAATGATAAAAACACATTCACTACTATGAGCAGTAAGACATATACAAGGACTACACTGCCAATATGCTACTGACTTCCAGCAGAGAATACAGTAACAAGGGAAATGTAATATATGTAATTTATCTGGACTTCAGAATGAAGCATCTGATATGGTTCCTCATGGGAAATTATTAGTTAAATTGGGGGTTAGCAAAAGAATTCTAAAATATGGAATTAGCTCGGGGTAGTCAGGTTGTGGTGAAAGGATAACTCTGGCCAGGAGGAGGTGGCCAGGACAATTCCTTAAGTTTTGGCCTTGAAATTTATCATTTTTAGTATTTTTATTAAAGGCCATGGCACAGAAAAAGAATCAGACTAATGAAATATGCTGATAACATAAGGCTGGGATGCCCCCTCCGGTGGGAAAAGGATGAGAAAACCACATGGAAAGAACTAGATGACCTTGAAGACTGAAGTAATATAGATGGGATGAAATTCAATGGTATAATTGGGAAGATTGTGCACACATGGACTAGGAAGAAGCACTGCTGTTAAAAGCTCAGAGCTCATCAATTACAAGTGGCAGAGAATGAAGAAAACTCATGAACAGTCCTTGGCCATAGCATAATTGTAAGTCTGAAACACCGTGTAATTGTATACAGATACATAGAAGTATGGATGTATTCTTCTTATATATGAAATATATGTGTGTGTATATATATGTAAACCTAGGAGTGAATCAGATGGTATGTTTCAAGCATAACAGGAGACTATTGATGCCATTGTGCAAGACACTGGTAAAATCTAACATGAACTAGTGTCTACATGCGATTTCCAAATTTTTTTGGACTGACACAATATCTTTAACCCTTAAAATATTTGCTCTCTTGTAAGTATAACCACATACATTGCTGAGTTCTTGTGTTACTGTTCAAATTAGGACTGCTTACTATTGTCTGTGTATCACCTGCAGAACTCAGAATACAGGCTGATATAATTTTGGTATATAGTGACGATCATTTATTAGCAAAAAAATAGTTCAAACTCATAAGGATACAGAGAAAAGCTAGTAAGATCATCGGGGAATAAGGAAGCTATCGTATGAAAATTCGTAAGCAACACAAAGACGAAAGGGACTAAATCTAAATAGCTTGGGACAATAGAATTCCAGGGAGAGAAAACTATTTAAGCTAAAGAACAACACTGGTACAGATCAAATGGGAATAAATTGGCCATGAGGAATTTAGGTTGATAATTGGAATGTGATTTCAAGCCACAAGAGGAATAAATTCCTGTAACAGTGTTCCGTCAGGAAAAATGGAAGCAAAAAAACCACAAAGCACTTTGAAGTTGTCGTTTCACTAATGTATGGTGGAAATTATATGAGGAGTAAGTTCGGGGAGCAAGAGACTGAACGTAACCCACGGCACTCTTCATTTCAGGTTGTTTGGATTTCAGATCTCAAGGCTTAAGTGCTTACCCATCTTCACCTAAAGTCTGAATGCTAGGATCCAGGTCTCCTGACTTTGCATTTCCAAACTTGCTGCTTAGCAGCACAAGACTTCAATGACTCTTCTTGGATTCAGGCTGTAATCAATGAAAATAGGCTTTGCAAATGAGTCTGTCTAAGGTATTGTTCTGGTGGTGTCCTGAGTTGATGCTGCTGGAAAGCAGCATTTTGCCTCCCATCTTCCTCCACTTTTAGACAACACCAAACTCACTATCATCCTTTACTCATCTGACACTTCACCAGTTGTCAAACAATTATTTAAGCAGGAGAAAAGCAACCCCCATCTTTAAATTAACCATTAGCCAGGAATTATGCCTGGCCATGCTTGTGTAAGGACTATGAAAACATGTACTAATTGGTAAGAAATACTAGTTACCACTACAGAAGCAGTAGTTTCACTAAATGGAGCATGGCTGGAAATACTGGCTAAAGGAGCAGTCAACCTGGCTACATCAGCTTTTGAGAGGACATTAATGGCATTTATCGCATTTATCAGGTATTGCAAATGAGTAGCAACTCATAGGGACTTTGCCACATGCCTTTTATTTCTTTGTATGCAGAAAACATTACCAGTGCAGCCTTGGGTACTGACCCAGGTCACACATACAATGTGAACATTGTTCCAAGAAGCCTGTTCCAGCTCAGACATCTTGTCTCCTTAGGTATATATTGCATAGTTAATGTTACAGTAAAAGCATGTTTGAAGTTGCAATGGCAAGTGTTTAAAAACTAGAAAGCACAGGTGTGATTTGGGCTCTTTCTTTATTTGTGCAATATGACAGTGTATTTAACAACAGGTTCACATACCTTTTCTACATCTTTGTGTTTCGTTCAGGGCTCACGGTACTCTGTGCTCTGAAGATGAAATCAAGGTATTTGCTCAGGCTTTAAATATCTAGACTAATTCTATCTCTCCTTTTGAAAAAATGCTTGGCTGTGGTAGAGACAGACATGAAAATCTCTAATTTTCTGCATGTGTAATTCTCCTCTCCAGTATAATTTAATAGTTGATGCTTAAAATAATTAAATGATGCACAAACTTGAGTCAGGTAGAGTGAGGTGAAATAAGTTACTTGCATGCTTAGAGACACATATGCTGTTACAATTTGCTGAGCTCAGGATCTAAAGTAACTTATCTACTCTGTTCAACGAGGCTGAAAGTCACATATGAAATAACATTCAGGTTGTATAACAAAAACAGGTTTCAGGATCATATTTTTCCTTTGTTTTTATTTTATTATATTTCAGCATCTAATTATACGTTATATAATTTGCCTGGTGTTCAAATAGCAAACTGAATTACAGGTTTGTAAGCGATCAGATTTCTTACAAGATTAAGTCACAAGCTGTATCAGTTGAACATACATATCTAAAAAGAAATGTTTGTTGTTGTTTTTGTAATAGAAAATTTGTATATGAATTAAGTCATACTATAGAATTAAGTTACACCATAATTTTCCTTATGCTTTTAATTTTAAACATTTCATAAAAAGAACACGTTTACAATATGACCTAATTCATTTAGAAGCTATTTCTTGAAAAAATGTCTATAGCAGCAACAGATGGCAAGAAGAAAAAGAACAACAAAATCCTGTTTTGAATATCATCCAGTCTGACAAAGAACCAGCTGCTATAATAAGTGTTGTCAACATCCAAAATGTGCTTTAAAAGGAAACTCACTTATATCCATTAAATGAGGAATGCTTTAAGCAAAATTCTTTGTAATAAAAGTTCATGGTATGTTCTCGTTTATACCCATGCTACCTACTAATCGCTATATTATCTGATGACTGTCAACACATGTAATGCTAGTAAGGACAGATAGATGGAAGAGTGACCACACCTGCTTTTCCAAACAAAAAGAAGCTGTTTATAATGTATGTGATGTAGACAAACATAACCAAAACTATAATCAAATTTCATCTCATGACCCCCTTTCTCTATGAGCTAATTAAAAAATGTGCTTCAGCTGCTTTTAAAAAATGTTAGTATTGCTTTTCTTCAAACCAAAGGACCTTTCTGAAGAAGGCATTCAAAACATAAGTTTAAAATTTTGCTGTTGATATTTCTAATGTATTACATTGTATTCTCTGATACAATTCTTATTTTTATTAGGATAAGCTAATACACAGTACATTGTCTTTGGCTTTACACTGGAGCCTGTTTGTCTGAATAAAGCAGTTTGTTCTCTTTCTGTTAAATTTCATTTTGACATTCTTGGGCTCTGTCAGGATATTGAGAAGTTTGGCTAGAGGGAAATCACATTCATTTTAAAACCAAGAGTTATGTCATGCCCTTTAAAGTACAGCCCTGTACTGGGAGTTCTGTCCCAGAGGAAGCTCAGGAACCTTAAAAGGCTTCTAATCAAAAAGCAAAGAAGAAAAGCTCTGCCTAAGCCTGGGAGAAAGATGTCATTGTTCTGTATAGCAACCTGTCACCAGGCAGAAGCGGAGATTGCTGACAAATACACAAAGGTGGTCAAACTCCAAACACGCTAGGTTGCCCTTTACAGAAAGGATCACAAATTCACACTGCAGGTCAGTGACAGAGCTGGAAATACAAGACAGGTCTTTTGATTCTCAGCCTTAGGAACTATACAGCATTGACTCTTTTATCCCTCCTTGACTGTTTTGCAGAAGATGGGCGGGCATTGCATAGGGAAAAAAGGATTCTCTGTTTCCCTCACACCTGTACTGCAGAATGTGGCTTATCCTTAGTTTTTCTACGGATTGACAACAGCAATCATGCAAGGATAAGCCTGCTTTCAGATCTTATTAGCAGTCCTTGGAGTCAAATTCAAAATCTAAACGTTTCACACCAAAATGTGAAACAAAAGTAGTTTGGACCGCAATCAAAAACTCAGAGAGAAATAAATCAGGCAGAACTACCCATTTTTCAGGGTTTATACTGAATACGAAAAGAAAGAAAATTTAAAAAAAAAGCCCAACCCCAAAAACTTTATGAAGTTGTGATGTGATTTTGGAAAATACAGCAAAATTACATCAAGAGTATGCAAGGAGTAAATAAAACTGTGAATGGAACCTTTGGTAGGCAGACAGAAATACTGTATAATTCTCCGAGCCTCATTTCCATGGAAAACTGTCAGTGGAATGTAAATATTGGATATAAGGAGATGTCACCTTTTTTCCCCAATTATAGAAAACAGCACCTGACAACCTCTCTATAGCAGCTCCTCGTAATTTCTTCCATCTACATCAGCTACTAACTGACTGCAGTATACCACCTGAACACTGTGCTACTAAAGGGTTGCATAGATGCAAAACTAGCTGGAAACTTTCAGAGAAATAATTGCTCTAAAAGATGTCACTTTAATGAAGACAAAAATGTTGTATTTGAAATATCTCCAATTTAACTTATTTATGGCAAATCAGAAGGCAGGGTTCCCGCAGAACCTCTATGTCAAACCTGCCCACCAGACTGCCCCTACTGCAGCACCTTCAGCACTTTCAGAGCCTGGGAGCCGGCACATCAGCCACCTCAGGGTAACTTTCATCTTAGAGCAACCTCCGTACAAACTCAATGGCACGGAATAAGGAGCGCACACTTGCAACAGTCTTGTCTCTCAGCCTTGGCACGGGCTGCTTAGAGGCACCTAGAGAGTCACCAAGAACTAAAGGTATCAGGGTGTTCAGGCTCTTTGCTACAGAAACTGGGAGCTGGAGCCTGGGAAGCCTGAATTAGGCTTAAGGTCTGGGAATCCATCTGCATACCCTTCCAAACAGCATTTCCTAGGTGAGTTTCTATAGCTTAATTAGTCATTAGCCTCACATTAGTCAAGAGACAAAAAGCCAACAGATTTGCTATACAAACTGGAGGCAGGTATTCTGTTGTCAAACTGTTTTCCAAAAATTTTGTTTAGCATGAATTTTTTAAAGGTTTTATTTCAAGCAGCTTATTTCCTGTGAACTGAAATAATAAATTTTAGTCATCTGTAAACAAATGTTTTTTTCAATCTAACATACTTCTTTATATACCTACAAATACATACCTTTGGGTTGTGTACCTAATTGAGTAATGCAGAAGCAAAAAACACCTGCACACTGTACTTTTGAAATGCTAGCGCAAATTTGTCTTAAATATAAGGAAATAGTCTCAATTATTTAGTGTAATAAAGGGAATAAAGAATCTGGAAATAGTACATCATAGATAATGCAAAGAATATGTATGCTATGTTGTAGGACAAGAGACTGCACTGAGGAAAGAATGGGGAATGCAGAAATTCCTGGGCTAATGTTGTCTCAAGAAAGTCCACATAACGTTTTTTCAAGGCCCAAGTGTAGTCACACCAGATTTGATCCGCAGCTTGGAAGGTTCACGCACAGAAATGGTGTGGTCATTGCAGAACTTTTGTCACTTTATAGACATTACGGCCATTTAGTGTGAGCAGCTGTCTGCCACAGAGATCACTTCAAGTGAACTGTTCTTTAACTTCATTACCAAACTAATGGCAAGATTTTGATAACTTTCTTGTTTGTGAACTAAATTTCCTGGACACTTCTTTTTGCTTGCTGGAATAGGCATTCAAATTATATTAAATTGAAATATTTCACCAACTCCAGGTATGGGTAACCAAAGTGTTCGGTACATCAGGTGAAGTTAAAGGGAAAGAAAGGATTACTGCAGAACAGATATAAGTGGTGAAAACTCAGTGTTAGAGGAAAAACATAAATTTCTCGTTGTTCCATCCTTTTTAGTTGCAATCACAGCATCACTCTCTAAGTCAGCTCCCAAACTCTCTTACTTACAGTAGTTAGTGACTTTTCCTGACAAGCACAAGTGAGACAGCACCAGTGGGATTCTTTCAAAGATGTGAAATCCATCTTTACCATGGCTACTTGGGGGATTCATTATCAACTTCATGCCTGACTCTAACGACAGGCTTCCTTTAGGGGAGGGAATCTTCAATATGTTGCTGAAACTATAGTAGGTCCCTCAGTGACTGATTCTACATAGGTCCCATGCACTCTGAGCCACTAATTGAAATATCATTTTAACCAAGTCTACCAGAGATGTTTTGGTTCTCAAGTTAATACCTCAGTAATTATCATCTTAGGCATAAAACTGGTTGCAGTATCTTAATATTAACATCCTTACCTGTTTTAGAAGAATACCTAAAAGTCTTCATCTCATTGTTCTAGTATTTTATGAAAATAGAAGAAGAAATAATCTTTACCCCAAACAATGCTCGATGGGATAAATAATGGGATAAACAATGCTCGGTGGGATAAAAAGCCAGGTTGTTATAACAAGCGACAGACTGGACAGAAAGCAGTTAAAAGTAGGGTTGTTGTGATTGCTCTAAGAGAGGCAGGCTCATCACAGGAAGTACTTTGAAAAGGAGAACAGAGAAATTAGGAGTATGTATAGTGTAAATTTTGCTTGAATCACTATACAAAGGTTTACTTAGGTGTACCTATCCAACCCACAGTTATGAGTTGCTAACTGTATGACCTACAAAGGCCAAGAAAATAAGCTCCTGAATAAAAAAATAAAATAAAATTTAAAAAAGGGCATCTTACTGGAGACCTTGAGGAACTCCACACTGAAGATGGCAGTAGATCCAAATTCAATTAAATAACTCAGTGCTTATAGTTAGGCACTGTAATCGCCAAACTGCATGCTGGCCCCAGGGTGGACTACACAATCCTGGTGCCAAGCCTCTCTGCACAGCACACATAGCTCCTGCAAAGGGGTAAATGTCTGCATGCGATCTAGAAGAGCCACTGTGTTGAGCAAAGCATCATCCAGGAGTTATCCCTAAGGAAATTAAAAGTATGAGAACAAGTCTAAAATCCTGCACTTGTGATCCATCCTCCAGATTCACAGGTCTATGTATCTTCCTTCAGAGACACAATAGGGCTCAAACACTTCTCTTGAAACCCATGCACCTCTTTCCTCCTTTCATGCAGTAGCATAACAGGCAAAACACCTAATGAGGAAGTAAGAGACCTAGGTATAATTGCTTTAGTAGTCTGAAGGTACTTCATATTTACTAACCAGATATTGCCCTAACCTCCAGGATGTAGCCTATTCTGGCTGTTATATTTGTCCCCCCCTTCTTGAAGGCTGTGCCAACATTAAAAAAAAAAAAAAAAAAAAAAAAAAGAAGGAATTTTAGCAAAATGAAATATAGAAAAAGAATGTGACTTTGCTACTGATTAGTAAGTTTCCTTCCGACTGAAATTAAGTCTTTGAGCCTGTAACCAGTCTTTTAAGCAAAAGGTAGACTGAGTCATATCCACAGTTTTGGTGGCATAAAAATATTGATCAAAAATGTGTTCTGTGGCAGGCTATCTCCTAAGTGGTTGCTGCAGGACACATTCTAGACTGGTACACCAGGATAAAGAAATGCCAGGTTTTTCCATTAGGAGGAACCTGGTATTAAGCTATGTAGCTTGGGACGCTACAAGGGATAAGCAGAGATGCAACTCAAGTGCTTGGAGAAACTGAAAGAAAAAAGAAATCAGCAGGTTTTGAAGCACTGACACCCTAAGGCTTGGACTTCAGTTAAGCAGGAGTTTTGAATGAACACTTGACAATGAACTTCTTGGCACCTAACTCAGTAAGTCCCACTTTGGGCACATAAGTCCTTTATTGATTTGATCTTTTCTTTAGTGCTTGTCAAATGAAAAGGCATGTTGTGCTCTTCGATGACAAAAAAGCTACTCATTTATTTTACAGTATGCTTGTTCTTTCAATTAGCTTATAAATCCTTTGTTTGAAGATGGCACTTTAGAATACTTGTAAAAGCTGGTATCCTAAGAAATGTGAAAGGAAATACTTCATTCCAAGACTTGCTATGAAAAAAGAAGACATCCATTTTCGTATTCCTAGTATTTTATAAATTATGCTAAACAGCTAGTGCCTGCTATTGCCACATACTTTGAAATAAATGCTCATTTATAGAGAAGCTAATCTTAAATAAATTCTAAAAAAATCAAACCATGCTAGTAAGTGTTGATCAAATTTAATCTAACTATTATACCTATATAAAATGATTCAGATGAAACAACTGTTCTGGACAGAAATGTAAAAAACTGACAAAGCGTGTTAAAATGCTATCAAAAGAACAGTTTAAATTGGAATTATATTTACAGAAAAGTACATAAACCACTTTCTTAACACTTTTAGGCCTTTCAGTTTGTTCCTTTTGTTTATCTTCTTCTTTCATCTATATATTTATATGGGTTATTTTGACACAGAATTACTTGATACATGAAGAGAGGAAAAAGTAGACTAATGTATGTGAAGGTCAAGCACTATATGCCAAAGTAAACCTTGTTTCTTTATTACACTAAAATTATAGCAGAAAACAGTGTATTTTAGAAACCTGTTAAATTTTAGCATACCAATCATATCTTACATGATTTTATCCAGACAGAAAAAATGATGTAGAATTCCTCCAACAGCTTGGCAAATAGGTGGTCAATATAATGTTGACACCCAGCAAAATCTAACTGATTGTGTCTGGCTGGACAGTTCGTGCCTGTAGGACACATCAGAAGACCTCATAAATGATGACAGGAATAAGAAAAAGCTATAGGGGTTGGCAAAATACAAACATAGGCGAAATTCAGAGAAAAAAAAAATCTATAGTAGAGATTAAATAGTTGCTCATCATTACCTATTAGCTTGGGGGGGTGCGGGGGGAATAAAGGGCATCCATATGAAAATATTTCAATAGACCTGATTATTAAAATTCATTTTCTTATTTTCTGAACTGCCATTCTACAAGCAGAACGTGAGCATTAGAGTCATTATCAAAGATCCTGTGGTAACTTTACCCATCTAAGTTGTGGGAGGAAATCTGCAGGGTAGTATTTTTTTGATTAGAAAAAGACCTTTACTTCAGGGTACTTCTCCTGCATGCACATGGCTGCATGATGAACAGGAACCCTTTTTAGTCTCTTCAACTTTGTACACCATCTAGTGCAGTGCTGAGAATTAATTACATCTATACAAAGAATCATCCATTTTGACTGCAACGCTAAAAAACATAAGTACAACAACCTTTAACCAACTATTTTCACAAAAGTAAATGACTATTTGTTATATTCTTTATAATTAATGAAGACCAAATTACTTACTATGATGAATGCCAGTAAATACCCTCTAATACACAAAAACTTTTTCCACCATTTACATTTTAATGAGATTTGAAATGTTAATGAATGAAGGGAGTCTACTAATTACCTCGATGAGTGTCTCACAGAAAAGTGAACTTTGTTAGATGAATTAATATTAGTTCCTCATTAGGATGTTCTAATAGCTGAAAATAATTAATGTTTTAGCTAATATGCTGAAAATAAATAAGCATTTGTTTCACAGTTTGACAAATATTTTTAATGATACACAATGAGCTCATCAGTAATACATGTGACCTTTCAAAGTGTTCCACATATAACCAAATAACAAGATTCCTAACACACATCTTTTTAAGATAATACAGATTTTTAAGTTTTTTTTTAAAAAAACTTTATATTAATTTGCTTCCCATTTGATTGCTTGACAGACACTGAAATGAGACTCAGTTTAAGCTCTGTTATTTTTATTAATATGTTTAATGTAAAAATTTAGATCATTAAAGATAAATATTAGCCTAATTATCTTTCTGTGATGGATTTATGGCATCCAGTAAGGAAATTAATGTCCAGTACAGTTACCTGTTTTCATTAGTAAATATTCTGTGAAAAGTGCACTTTCTGAAGCACAACAGTGCAGCTCAGTGTAGAGTACTGGTGGGATCATGTATGAGGCCCTGGATTTACTCCATCCATCCCAGCAAATGGAAGACAAACAAAAGAGGACTCAACCATTTGCACATCAGAAAAGCTCACTGCCAAATCGACTAGGAAAGGGAAAAACAGAAAAAAAAAGTATTTTTGATTGATTCACCCCCTACTCCCTCCCAGGGATAATTTTTTTTTTTTAAATAAGCAACAGTAATTCCCTATTTGAAAAGCGTGTTTTAAAAAAAAAGAATAGTTTTGATGTTGAAAAGAGCATTGACAGAAAGTTTTAAAAGACGGTGGGTTAGAATTTCTAAGACTGCACAAAATACTGGATTAAATTGCAGGGGACAGATGCCACAGACCTCACTTGTTCATGTCTCAGTAAAGACTTGGTAAAAACTACACAGATTCCAGGAGGACTATTCCCTAAAGAAAGTTTAAAACCTAAAGGTCACATTATGAATACATAAAAATGCTAATTCACACATACATTCAGGAAAGAATACACACAATTTACCACAATGCCAAAATAAAATTTATAACCATTGTTTTAACCATTTATCTTGGCATAATGGTATATTTATAGCCAAGCTGCTTATAATATAAATTGTCCTCCCTTCTCCCCCAAATGAATAAATAAATGAAACATTCAACCTTATATTGCAACAACAGTTTGTTACAATATCCTGTATACATACTTCCCATAACTTCTTACTTAACAAGGTTGCTGATCCTGAAAATACAGAAACACATGTAGCTCCAAGGAATACATTGATAGGCATATTTGTCATGTTCAGCCTCTGATCCACGGAAGTGAATCCAGTGGGCTGGCAAGGCTTAACACGCTCTGGAGCACTCAATCCCAGTGGCAGTTAACAAATAGTTCCTTCTGAAACAGTTGTATAGAAAGGTCAAAGTATACCTTTTTTGCTTGTTATGTTAACCTCGTAACTTAGTTTGCTTCTGGGTAAGGGAACAAGGAATATATATCATCGTACCCGGCTATTTTTCACACTTCAGCTCGATTAGATAGCTATGTATAATGGTATGCAGTCCTGTACCCAGTTTGATTATCATACTTCTGGAGTCATATGGGGCACTTTAAAATTCTGCCACTATGCCCCAAAAACAAGTACATAAATCACAAATCTGACATTAAAAGGTACTTTCTATAATAGCTAGTGTCTCCAGTTCAGTTTATAAAATTAGTCATACTATGTTTGCTGGAAGTAAATTTCTGTTTAAATTTGGCAAGACAGCACTGAAATTCTAGCAATAGTTTTGGAAGGATGCACACAGGATGTTTCTACTGGTGGGAAAAGTATTTGAAGGTCACTTTGTTTCTTTTTAATCTCTCATTAATTTCTTCTGTTCCTGCTCTGTGGCTAAAAGAGAGTGTTCCCGAAATGCCATGTCTGCTCTCCTCTTTCCAAACAGCTGAAACTACTCTGGACTGGCTGCAACATGTTGTAAAAGGCCTGCCTATGTTCATGGGTATCAGAAATTTTCAACAAGTTGCTCGTGGAAGTGGGGCTTTTACCATCCTGAGGATATCAGGGTGTTGTGACATTGGACAAGAAGATGCGGTCATGTGTGGTTATCAGGATTTCTGGGTAGTTTTCACATGGTGGACATTTTCCCTTCTAGGTGAAGTGCTCCGTTTCATGGGCTACATAGCGAGTATGGCAATGGGCCAAGTTCTGTGAATGCTCACTAATGCTGACCAGTGAGGAACGTCCTGAAAGGCTATAAGCAAATCAGCAAGGGCCTACTGCAGTGAGAGAGCTTGTATTTTAACTGCTTATGCTGCTGAAACATCAGCATGGAATAGACAATTGGGACTGAATGAATATATATTTTGAGAATATCAGTAACATTTAACATTTTCAAATCTTATCAGTCTACTCAGTAATTACATCCTATTACCACATGGTGGTGCAAAACCTCTTGATTAACTTTTATATGGGATTCTTTGGAACTTCAAAAGAATAAAAAATATGTTAATGCTAATTAAACCCCTGTTACTACAAAAGCTGTTTGGCCATGGAGGAAACCAACCTTAAAGGTGACAGTGGCCTGAGAAACACGCCTTCCTATTGCAACAACAAAACATAAGCAAACCTTCCATGGGCAACATATGCCAAAAAGAGCTTAGAGCATTTAAATTAAATCAAACATTGATGTAAGTCAACATTTACTGTAAAGTGGGAGGAAAAAAAAAAATCAGGAAAGATCTCAAGAAATGGAAATGCAGCAATTGTGACAATAGTGACCAGACTACATGAAGAATTGCAATATCTGTCAAAGAATAATAGCTCACATTATTATAATGGGTGATACTTTGCTTTCTTGCTTTACTTTTAAGGAACATTAATGTGTTACTACTGATATGCAAAGGTGGGAATAGTACCTAATATTTTAGTTAGGGATTTCCAACTTTTTTTTCTCTATACCCATAAAGGTAAAAATGCTTGGAAAACAATAAAAGTGACCCACATATTACAGGATCAGTCTTGACAGATCCCTATGCTTAGCAGGCCTGTTTTGCTACAAAAGAAAATACATAATACAAAATATCGAAAGCTCACTTACTGATCTAGCAATACAACAGTGCTTTGGCTTTGGGAAAATCAATCCAATCAGCCAAAAGGGACCAGAAATTAGCAGTCTCTAACACACATTGTCACTCCTGTGGTAATGTGTACCACTTCCTGTATGACCAGAATAGAAAGACTCCCTTTTCTCTGTCTCTTTTTGATTATCAGGAAATGCAGCATTCCTCTTTTTTTCTCTTCCAGCTGCCCAACTCTTTGCCTTTCCATTGAGTGATGAAAAATGTAAATCAAGTGAGGAAACCAACAGCAGGAAAAGCATGATTAGGAAATGCATTGTTCTCCAAATGTTCTCCATTTTTCTTCCCAGTCCTTGGGTTAATATTAGCCTCTGAATATAATAAAAAAAGTCCACAATATAATTCCGGTATTTGTCTTTTTTTTTTTTTTTTCTTCTCTTGTGATGGGGTAGAAGAGAAACCCAGGAAAGAAAAGAAGATAAAAGAACCTCCCTCTACCCCCTCAGAAAAGAAGAGAAACCAGCAGTGATGCTGGCTCTTCTGTAGGAAGAGAGCTGCCTTCCTCCTCCTTTCCCTAACCAGGAGGCAAAGGAGACCTTGCCACCACCTTTCACAGGTTTACCCAGAACACAAGAGAAAGAATGATCCTACCAATATTTTCTCCTATCCTAATAGTCACGCACTTAGATGTGGAAAGTAAAGTGACACAGTCCAGAAATTCAGGGCATGTTCTGCTGTGTGATTTCTGATGTGACTGGCGACCGGTCACAAGCGGAGTCCCCCAGGGCTCAGTTTTGGGACCGGTCTTGTTTAATGTCTTTATTGATGATCTGGATGAGGGGATCGAGTGCACCCTCAGCAAGTTTGCAGGCGACACCAAGTTGGGAGGGAGTGTTGATCTGCTTGAGGGTAGGAAGGCTCTGCAGAGGGATCTGGACAGGCTGGATCGATGGGCCGAGGCCAACCGGATGAAGTTCAATAAGGCCAAGTGCCAGGATCTACACTTCGGCCACAACAACCCCAGGCAATGCTACAGGCTTGGGGATGAGTGGCTGGAAAGCTCCCCCGCAGAAAAGGACCTGGGGGTGTTGATTGACAGCCGGCTGAATATGAGCCAGCAGTGTGCCCAGGTGGCCAAGAAGGCCAACAGCATCCTGGCTTGTATCAGAAACAGTGTGGCCAGCAGGAGTAGGGAGGTGATTGTGCCCCTGTACTCGATCACTGGTGAGGCCGCACCTCGAATACTGTGTTCAGTTTTGGGCCCCTCACTACAAGAAAGACATTGAGGTGCTGGAGAGTGTCCACTGAAGGGCAACGAAGCTGGTGAGGGGTCTGGAACACAGGTTTTATGAGGCGTGGCTGAGGGAGCTGGGGTTGTTCAGTCTGCAGAAGAGGAGGCTGAGGGGAGACCTTATCGCTCTCTACAACTACCTGAAGGGGGGTTGCAGAGAGGTGGGTGTTGGTCTCTTCTCCCAAGTGACTAGTGACAGAACTAGAGGAAATGGCCTCAAGTTGCGCCAGGGGAGGTTCAGGCTAGATATTAGGAAAAAGTTTTTTACTGAGAGAGTAGTGAAACATTGGAATAGGCTGCCCAGGGAGGTGGTAGAGTCACCCTCCTTGGAGGTATTCAAGGAGCGTGTGGATGTGGCTTTGTGGGATGTAGCTTGATGGGCATGGTGCTGTGTGGTGTTGGGTGGGTTGGGTTTTGGTGTGTTGTGGTTTGTTGTTGTTGTGTGGTGTGTGTTTTTGGTTTGGTTTTTTTTTTTTTTTTTTTTTTTTAGGTTGGACTTGATGATCTTACAGGTCTTTTCCAACCTTAGTGATTCTGTGATTCTGTGATTCTGTGTTGCCTAAAAGCATTGTATTTTTGAAAGAATCCATCATTCCTTTTTCTTCTCCAGGAGCAATTGTGTCCCACTGGCTTTTGATATTAAAATGTTATGACAACTGGTGAGCACTCCATTACTCTCTTATTTTTATTGATGTGCTTAAGTAGTGAATACATCACCTCACAAAAACCTTGCTGGAGTTAGAGAGTAAGGTATTATATGAAATGTTGTTCATATGGTTGATACTTTGCCTAGTAGTGATCTCTCTTCAGGTATAACTGAACTATGGAGAAGCCAAGCTAAAGGAAATTTAAATCAGTAGAAAGATAAAGTAAAACAAAAGTGATATGAAACATCTTTGCTGAGGAAAAACAATGCTTTTGGGGCTTGAAAATAATGCAGTATATCTAAAGCCAGCTTTTGTATTCCTTAAATGAAAAACAATTAGTCAAATTCCAAGAATGCTCTGAAAAAATATTAAAATTTTCATCTTTTGAGCCCTTTCAAATAAGTAAAATATTTTCTTTTAGACCTATCCTACAGATCACTTTGCACATTAATAATTTCTATTATTCTGTACCAGAATGGTCTATGTTCCAGAATGGTCTATGAAGCACACAAACACCATTTTATATCTTCAGAAAAAACTAGCAGTAAGTACTTTTGGCTTCTGTTGCCAGTTCACCATTCTTGTTTACAGAACTCACTCAAACTTTGATTCATAGAATATCTTTCAAGCCCTCTATTTCTATTAAAACAGAAGAAGAGTAGAAGCGGAGGACAACATGTTGAGATTTACTGTGTTTACAAGAAACATTTTTTTCCCAGTGGTTTGCAGTGACTGATGCCAGTGGGAGTGTAATTCCATTCCTGGTATTTATGTGGTCAGCACAGAAGTTTCTCTGTCAAATATACTTTACCAAAGTGAGTAGAAAGATTGGAAGAGACAATAAATTCTGTCTTGATCACTTTGGCTTTTGAGTTGTTTTCAAACCTAAAGCTGTTATTTCCTTTCAGCAAGAACTGTTACTTTTGGTACTAAGGACTTTAAGGAACGTGTGGATGTGGCATTGTGGGACATGGTTTAGTGGGCATGGTGGTGTTGGTTGATGGTTGGACTTGATGATCTTACAGGTCTTTTCCAACCTTAGTGATTCTGTGATTCTGTGAACTAGGAAATCTAATTTTTCTTGTCTTTCTTACTCATCTATTTGTATGAAAACTTGACATGTCTTCTTTCTGTAATTCCTAATAAAATTTAGCATTTCTTAAAGACAAAAAAGGCATACATGTGTGTATCTGTGTATAATATACACAGACATATACAAACCCCATTCACAAACATGAGAATGCGGTGATGATAAAGTAATACTGTTTTCACTTATGTTGCCCTTTTCATCTTTAAGGCTTGCCAAATTTATCTATCTATGGTTGATTGTGAGACCAACCCAGAAAATGCTACTTTTACCTGTATAATTACACTGAAGACAACAGGATTAGCCATGGTAGTAAGCAATGGCCTACTTTGTGTTTCTATAGTATATTTTACTCAAGTTTATGGGAAGTTTTAGAAGTGGGAAGTGAATTACTAAGCCAAGTAATTACCAAGGTGTGCTGCTCAGAGCTATGAGATACTGTATCCTACATATGCTAGATATAGAAAGAAGCTTAAAGTTACACATATAGATAGTTCAGAATTAAATCTTAAACAAATATGCCAAATATAAAGAATTTCAAGCACAGTAGTCTTTCATGAAAATGAGGAGCACTACAGAATATACAGCAAAGCCTAAATTAACTGTGGTTGAGCCCTCTGAAGTGCTTCTTCTAATACACTAAATGTTAATATAATATAAGCTAAATATACTGTCCTCCAGTACAGCTACAGTTATTCTTTTAATCTGTGTTGTGCCTAAACCAAAGCAGTAATTTGTTCACATCTATGACAGTGAACCTCTTTATATTTCATTTCACAACAAAAGTCTAAAGAGTGACTAGTGAAACAAAAACATCTTCAGGACCCTGTTCAGAACTAAAAAATTTATTCTCACATAGCCAACACAGTAGGAGAAGAAGTGGCAAAGGTAAGAGTTAATTCCTGTGATAAATAAGGCAAATCTACCAGTGCTTCATGTGCAACTGTGATTTCACATGTATCTAAAAGTTTAAGCAATGTAAATTCTCTACAACAAGAAACCATATCTCAGAAGAATTGCTTCACACAGGATTTTCCAATATTTTACTTTTAAATAGAGGTATGAATTCTCTAATAGGAAATACATATCCAAAATAACTTAATTTTATTTATTTTGCAAAATAGGGGAATTATTCTCCTACTTACCCACTCTTACTATTCTTCAAATGACTGAGAATCCTTGAGGTCAGCCAACCAGTACTCTGGATGCTGTAACATATCAGGATGCAGTCTTTTGTTTATTGGTGTTTTGGATACTACTTTACACACTTAAATTAATTACTGGAATTGCGTTTAGCTGTTGGCTATGTAATCTGAATGCTTCAATAGTATCTGTGATGCCTTCTCCAGATGCAACAGGTGATTAATTAGCTTTCTCATTTTGCTTCTGTATAGTATGAGGACCTATCTTAGCTGTTCATATGATACCAGATAGATTATCATTATTTTAAGATTTGACTTGGAAAGTCTATGTCTCCAAAACTGTTGCAAAGCAATGCTATTTTTATTTAGTATATATTTAAAGCACAAGAAAACTATTTTACCCTTGGTTTGCACAATGTATTTCCTGTAACGTATTTCCAAAGTATGGCCTTCCTCAAATACAGCAATAGGAACTATCACAACAAAAACAATAATTTAAAAAGAATGTTTGAGTATAAACATGGTCTATGTAATTTAAAATACTTTTGACATCTTCCTCAACAAATATCAAACAAGTTGGCATTACACTTAACTTCTTATACTTGGAATAAATCAGCAATGCCATAACGGAGAGCTTCATTTCAAGCTGTTTTGTTTGTAGGCTATAACTTTGAAGACAATGAACTAATCGCTAGTGGCATGGTGGTCAGATGGTGCTGTCAAGAACATGTAACAAAAAGGACTTTAAACTTCTTTCAAATGTGTCCTGATGCAATAAAAGGGAGATCTCTGAAAGTGTGCTACTGTTGTGTGCCCACAGAGCTTGCTTACGAAGAAAGGTTTGCCTCTTGGGGCTGCATCATGATGAAGGCATACTCACTAGATGACTCAGCATTGCCTCCTGTCTCTTCTGCATGGTAAATGGGTAGGCTGCAGAAATACTGTGTAAAACCCCAAAAATAAGAAAAACCTATCTCTGGATAAAAATTCAGGACAAAGTAGACTCAAAGACTTCTTTGGCATGTCAAGACAGTTCCTGTCTGCTGATCCGAGGTCTGATCACACAGAGATCCGAGGTCTGGACACAGAGATTTCAAATCCAAGAGAGTTTACAGAACAGTGTAATACTGATATTTGGCTTTTCAGTGCAGTATTGGCCTAACCCTCAGAAGCAATGTGCTCCCACACATGCTGCTGAAGTCCACAGGAGCCAAGAATGTGCAGCATCTAACCTCAAGCACCACAAAATAATGGCCTAACAATTGTTTTCAGACTAGCAGCAGAAGTGGGTTACACAAACTACCAACTTCTAACTGCCCTAACATTTCCATAATTATAGTTAGCTTTCAAGTGACAAGATGAAGAGGAATGGGGAAAAAGCAGTATTTTGGTTAGGAGGTAAAGAAATTAATAGGTTTGTTTTTCTTAACCCAGTAACACTTGCATTCTGAACAGGAATGTTCTAGCCGATATAATCTGCTGATTATTTATTCACAGTTTTGCAGCTAAAAACAGTTAAAGCTTTTCCATCACCTGTTTACCCATGGTTTTGAGAACCAAGAAGCTAATGGATTCTAATGTAAAGGGAATAATTTTTATTCAAATGTCCTCAGAAAGTTGTCAGCTTACACTTTTAAATTTCAATTAATAGTTTCTAAAGCACTGACAACCCCCAGCACACAGTCATGATTGCTAACTGTGAAAGAGAAACTATATTTTTGCTTTATTTTGAAGAATTAGAAGGCTTTTGAGATTATTCTAACTTTCCTGCTGAAACTTGCTTAAAGTATAATGAACGCTGTTTCAAATTCTTCAGTTTAAAAATAGGCCACAAATGGTATTTATTTGGAATGATTAATATGGAGTTGTTCAGCTTTAGAGAAAAAAACATTTTAATGTTCAGGGTTTCATTTATAATCAAAATTAAGCTCTGTATTGGAAATGAATACTAAAGGAAGCAAAAATCCTGCACTTGCAATATTCTAGATAGCATATGCATTTCTAACTTTACCTAGTACTATAGATGCTCACAAACAGTAGAATTCGTTTATACTTCTCACGATACACAAGTGAGATGCTTAATGATCCATTTTGTTGAAAATCATCAGTATTGCTAACACATCAACCATGGTAGTGTATATTCAGTTAAATGTTCATGTCCTACACTTTATGGACCTTTGTGGATTCCTATGGTCAGCTTTACAACCAGCTTCACTGTTCCACACTATTATAAAATCTCACCTATAAATTTGTATACATGGAATTGATGGCTCAAACTAGAGCCAAAAGACATGCACACTCCTACAATACAGCGCTGCATTTATTAGAGAACAAATAATGTAGTTAGCTCATCACAGGACTTCCCTTTAAAGAATATCTTCCAGGACACTACAATTTGTTCATATGAAGGACTTCTACTTCTTACACGGGGGAGAGTATCATAATATGAGTTATTTTATGGTTACTTATTATATATGTTGGATTTGGTTTCACTTTGTTAGTCTTAGTTATAATCCAGCTGGTGCCAATTTAAATAAACTCACCCCTTCTCCAATATAATTTAAATATGTATATGCAGACAAAAAAAATATACACTAAAAAGAATTCTCCACAGTTATATATCCGTACTTCAGAAAACCCATACACCTTAACATTTCTTAGACAGTCCATACTTTCAGAAAATAAGTACAAATATCAACAGGACATAAAAATCAGTGATAAAGAGCTTTTGGAGGTAGAACAACGAGGCTATAAAGTATTTATACCTCAGGAATATTGGGGAAAAAGAGGCTCTGAAATTAATGTCTGTCTGTTATCTGAAAATATGTATAACATTGAAAGCTGCTGAATTTCAAAAGGGTTGTTCAGTTTTTGAAACAGTCATCTGTAGGTTTCACATATGAAAAAATGTGTTGCCTTGAATTTGGACAAAGAATAAAAAAAAACATTTTCAGGACAGACTTGACTATTTTGTTCTGTTTTATAATATTTCTTAGTTAGGATGATATTTCAAGCTCCAGCCCCACTACTTGGTCTGCAGCTTACCCATTAACGAGCAATGAAAATGAGCAGCAGTGCCACTAAATAGAGTTTACCATTCCAGTGATAAGACCATCTCCTTAAACCAAGCAACCTGGTTTGTACTTTTACAGGTAGCCATTCTGGAAGGTTCACTTTCTCTCTTCTCTTTTGAAACGGCATAAGTCTTAATACTTGGCATTATTTTCTGCACACAATCAAAATGTGCAGACAAAATCACCCCTGGCTGGCAGTATCTATCCTTCAAATGCTGACAACTCAGAGACACCAAAATTATGATACTAAATTATTAAGAATCTTGATATTTATCTCCTCTAAATGTCACTGTGTGTCAAATAGAGTAGAAAAATTATATCCAATGATAACAGCCTCAGTCAAGTAGAAAGATTCATATTTAAAAAGAAATGCCAAAAAACATTTAGAAATAATTCAAGAAATAAAATATCTGTTTTCAATTTATAAGGTACATAAATGGGATATAAAGTCAATTTATAAAGTTAATTCTGTAGTCAAAACTCCATTTAATTCTCTGGTTTTGAAATAGAACACTTTAAAATAGCCCCAACATTTAAAGTTTCATCAGATCTTTACTGAAAGACCAGCTCAACTGAACAACCAATATTTGCTGTTATTATCGAATTCCGGTAACTGTGAGCAACATTTAGCAAGTTTGCATAATCAATACCTCTCCTCTGAGCAGATAGACTTATAAAAGCTTTGCCCTGTACCAAAAGGTCTGAAACATTGAGATAAATCCCTGTGAAGGCAGATTCACAAGCGAAAATATTTACCACTCAATAAACTGGATCATACTGCTTTCTCTTGATGAAGCGGGTTACATGCCGTATGTAGCCTAAGTGAAATTGCTCTCAGTTTTAAGACATTTTTCAGTAATGTCAAATGAAAAATATATTCTATGCCTCTGTCAATATTAACAGTCCAGCAAAATTACACATTTCATGTTAAATAATAGGCTTTTCAATTTCCCTTTCCTACCATCTATTCCTAAGTGCTATTCCAAAGGCATTAATTTACAGTTCTATGAAACAAAATGTTACATATTTTTTGAACTTTAGGATCTAGCTCACTTGGTTCATATTGACAGTCAACCTTTTAAATATTTAATTACTATCACTTTATGAGGTGAGGGTTTTTTTCAGCTTTCACGAATCTGAAATTACTTCTTTCTACCTGCTGTGGTTAGTATGAAAGAGACAGCATGATTCAGAGATTTATGAAGTAGAATAAAACTTTCAAAATTCTATGAGACAGATTTTGAATTATTGATACTGCCAGAAGTATAAGTGACTTTCTCTTTAATGCAGAATGGGGCAGAAGCCTGATAAACCAATTCGGGGTGCCAGGCATGGCCAACAGGACCTTTCACAGAATCACAGAATCGCTAAGGTTGGAAAAGACCTGTAAGATCATCAAGTCCAACCATCAACTAACACCACCATGCCCTTTCACGTCCCTTGAAACTATGGAGCCTCCTCTGCCATAGAAGAATAACTGTAAATGTTAAAACTGCACGAAGATTGTCTGACTGGGAAAAGGGAACATAAAGCTTTCAAAAATGTACCTCTTCCAGAACCTGTTTGCTTGTCAACATTTCCAAGCATTCACACTAGGTTTGGGCAAGGGTTTTATTTGTTGGATTGTTTTCTAGTGGAATGGTTTTCAGTACCTGAAAACTGAACTGCTTTGCACAAACTTATTTCTCTTCCATTAAATTCTCATTTAAAAAGGTTTCTCAAAGCCAAAATAAAAATTCAGGACAAAAACACAGAGCCAATTCCTATAAAAATCAATAGCATAGCAGTTTTCTGTGGTATAAGTGATACAGATTGAAATTCTTTGAAAAGTAAAGTACTGAGAGTCATCCACAACCATGACTAATTATAATATAGCTAGCCCTTTAGAAGTCTTATTCTGAAATACAACATCCTTCAAAATGCTTTAATACAGACTCCTTGCTTTTAGACAGTTAATAGTTTGAATGAGTCAAGCACAAATCCTTTTCTTTCCTAAGAAGCTGCTTTCTCCAGTATTTTATTGTAATTCTTTTATACTGAAGACATTACAGCTATAAGCTTAGACTCCTCATTAACAACCAAATTATGACATCAATCATTAGCTTATAGAATCAGTTTATTTATATGATTTAATTACAAAAATACTTTTTTCAGTGAGACAAAAGAAATTTTTGTGTTCTGAGAGTCGTGATGCAAACACAGTTCTTTCTAATGCACAGATTCTCTCAGGAATGGAGAAGGGAGGTAAGGGAAAGAAAAGCAGAAAAGAGAACGGAAAACTTTCTATTAGATTATACTTCATAGTGGAAGAGTTCATAAAATTGATATTTAACTTCTCGTAGAGGAGACCTCAAGAAATACATACGGCAACTGTCTTTCCTAGGCAGTCATGCAGTCATCCCCCTACACCTGTCCCACCCCCCCATCAGCTTATCCTGCCTTGTTTGTTTCTAATTCCCATGTTACAGATATGGAAGAGAGGCACGAGCCAAAATAAGGTTCATGTAAAGAAAGGAACTAATGAACCTCAGCAGATAGGCTTGTACTTAGGCGCTTGCCTGCCATATGTATGATCCATAAACCTAAATATTTCTTCCATTCACAATATATGGTGATCACAGATTACAGTTCAGTAAAGCCAGTAATATTGAGTGAAGTCCCATGTAAACTACACAGTAGCAAAACTAGGAGACAAGGCTATCACTCTGCATACTACTGCTCTGCTGTGAAACTGTCCACACAGGACTTTATGCTATGAATTTTTCTGTGAGGGGGTCACCTGAGCTGTGTTTTAAAGAACATGGGAAGGGGGCATGCTTTCATCTCAAGATCCAAATAATAGCATAGCATAGCATAGCATAGCATAGCATAGTATAGCATAGCATAGAATAAAATATTTCAGTTGGAAAGGACCTACAATGCTTATCTAGTAAAACTGCCTGACCAATTCAGGGCTGACCAAGTTAAAGCATGTTATTAAAGGCATTGTCCAAATGCCTTTTAAACACTGGAAGCCATAGGGCATTGACCACCTCTCTAGGAAGCCTGTTCCAGGGTTTGACCACCCTCTTGGTAAAGAAATGTTTCCCAATGTCCAGTCTAAACCTCCCCTGGCGCAGCTTTGAACCATTCCCATGCCTCCTATCACTGGGTACCAGGGAGAAGGGATGAGCACCTCCCTCCCCACTTCCCCTCCTCAGGAAGCTGTAGAGAGCAATGAGGTTGCCCCTCAGCCTCCTGTTCTCCAAACTAGACAAGCCCAAAGTCCTTAGCCACTCCTCAGAACATTCCTTCCAGCCCTTTCACCAGCATTGTTGCCTTCCTCTAGACACATTCAACGACCTTCGCATTCTTCTTAAATTGTGGGGCCCAGAACTGCACACAGTATTCAAGCTGAGGCCGCACCAATGCTGAATACAGCAGGATAATCACCTCTTTTGACCGGCTGGTCATACTGTGTTTGATGCACCCCAGGATGCGGTTTGCCCTCTTGGCTGCCAGGGCACACTGCTGACTCCTATTGAGCCTGCTGTCAGCCAGCACCCCCAGATCCCTTCTGCAGGGCTGCTCTCCAGCCACTCTCTCCCCCAATTTATACTTGTGCCCAGCATTACTCCATCCTAGGTGCAGAATCTGGCATTTCAACTTGTTAAATTTGCTCCCATTAATCATAGCCCAATGCTCCAATCTCTCTAGATCCCTCTGCAAGTCCTCCTGTCCCTCAAGAGAGTCAACAGCACCTCCCAGTTTGGTATCATCAGCAAACTTGCTAATGGTGCATTCAACTCCTGCATCCAGATTGTTGGTAAATATATTGAACAGAACTGGCCCTAGAATTGAACCCTGAGGAACACCCCTGGTGACTGTTCACCAGCCAGATGTAGCCCCATTCACTACAACCCTTGAGCTCTGCCATTCAACCAGTTCTTCACCCAGCACACCATGAACCCACTCATGCCACAGGTGGACAACTTGTCCAGAAGCTGCTGTGAGGGATAGTATCAAAAGCCTTACTAAAATCCAGAAAAACTACATCCACCGCCTTCACTTCATCCACTGGGTGGGTGACCATATCATAGAAGGATATCGAATTAGTTAAACAGGACTTTCCCTTTGTGAACCCGTAATCTTCTCCATAATTCTTCCAGGAACTGAGGTTAGGCTAACAGGTCTGTAGTTCCCTGGGTCTTCCCTCATGCCCTCTTTGTAGATTGGAATAACATTGGCTAGCTTCCAGTCAGCAGGGACCTCCCCAGACTCCCAAGACCTTTGGTAGATGATCGAGAGGGGTCCAGCCATACCATCTGCTAGCTCCTTCAGAACCCTGGGGTGAATCCCATCAGGCCCCACGGACTTGTGAACATTCAGCTGATACAGCTGGTCCCTTACAATTTCAGCATCCACAAATGGAAAGGCACTGTTCCCACACTTGTGGTCCTCCGACTCAGGGGACCGGGCAGCCCAAGGTCTATCAGTTTTATTAAAGACTGAGGCAAAAAAAGCATTGAATGCCTCCTCTTTTTCTTCATCCCTATTAGTCAGATTACCGTCTTCAAAAAGTATCAGTCCAATGTTTTCTTTAGACCTCCTGTTGCTATTAACATGCTTAAAAAAGCTTTTCTTGTTATCTGAATCAACACCGGCCAGTTTCAACGCCAGTTGAGATTTGGCCTTTTGTCTCTCCTCCCTCCGTATACAAACCACAGCTCCGAAGGCCTCCTTTTGCATGACAGATTGATGGATAAAAATCCCTGAGCACAAATTAGGGAAAATCAGAACAGAACCTGAGTTATTTGGGAAAGAATGTAAACCCATGTCGCTTATCTTGAGGAAGTATGCCTGATACTAAGCATAGCTATTCTTTTCTGGGGGACGCGGCACTTGTCCTTCCCGGATGATTTTATTTTCTTAATTTGTTAGTTCTACAGAGCAGATCTCTCACATGAGAGGAGAAAGGCATGAATTCCTTTTCAACATATTCCAATCACTGTTCAAATGTTCTTCTCACTGACATGGTAGATCTTATAGTATAGTGCTTTTTATAGTATATATGTAAACAGTTCTTCAGTATCTTTCCTCCCAACAGGGAACTCCTGATTGTTCAGGCACTTGTACATAATGCTGTATTTGTGTTTTAATACATAATACTGTATTTGTATTTTAAAATCAAATTTAAAAAGTAAATGCTTATGTGGTTTGTTTTGATATTCATCAGCCCCTCAGATAGCCTAGCCTTTTGTGCCAACAGAGTAATACTAGCCTTATGAGAAATTTATCTTCTGAATTCTTTGGAGAACAGGAAAATACAAGATATAGAAAAAAATCTGGTATTGAAGATTACTTACTACTAGACAGGAACCTCTTAGGATCAAGCAGATTCCAACATATGCATTTAAAAAAAGATTTGGTCTACATGCAGGAATTACTTTATTTTTTAATTTCTTATGAAAAGAGAAGCAGATCATAAAAACTACAGGCTATATGCTGAATTTCCAAAGAAAGAAGAATACAATTAGGTTCCAGTGTTCTTGGATGCATAACCAGCAGTGGAGAATAAGAGGAAAATGAGGTAGCTGGGGAAGATTAGACAGGGTTTGTTTTTTTTCTTTTCTTAATACCTTATAATTTCTTCATTAGCACACAGAAATATGATCCCTTTCCCATGACATAAAACCTGCACAAACAGCTTTTTTCCATGATGTAATGAATCCCCTTGTTGATATAAAATGATCAAAAGACTAAGATGAAAGCTTTAAACTCTATGATAAAACATTGATAATTGTACTCTAATATTCAAGACTGTGACCCAAATAAAGTAGTTTTCTCTTCTGAATTCATCCTTAAAGCTTCATAAAAGCTGTATATATTCTTTTGTAAGTCATATTGTATCAACAGTTCTCTAACTACCAATTAGCTGCATAACATTTTGTATTATAACTGTCAATAAAACTTGCAATTCAGGCTGCAATGAAGTATTCCATTTAGATTAAGTAGCAAATATAATTAGTCAAATCAATGAGAATTGTTTTAAGCTATCCATAAAGGCTTAGGAAGCCTGAATTAGTGTTGTCCAGGGCTTTTTCCACATTTTTGGTCTGATTCTAATTTGTGTAATGTACCAGTACAATTAGGAAATTCATTAAAATGCCTATAACATAAACTTATGGACAAACTTCAATAATGCCTATTGTACAATTGCTTGTTAATATTGCAAGCTCTTAGTTGTTTGCTTAATTAGCTGATTTAATTCATGTAAATACCACATTACTTAAATGAAACACTTAATATTAATTTCTATGGCTTTATGTCATTCAGCAGTATATGCTGGATCTGTTTAATCACAGAACTGTGACACCACAAGAGAAAAAGTGAGACTTTTTGACAGTTGACTTTTTTTCCTACAGTGCCAAAATTTATTTAATGCTAAACAGAGCTAATCAATCATTTTAATTAACAACCAGAGGTGGGCTGAGGTCCCCCACTGAACTGAACAGTGACTGCTAAGTTTGGTGTCATCTGCTTCAGGGCAGATTCAGCTTATTGAGTTTGTCTGGTTGTTGAGAAAGACTCTTGGATATGAAAATAGCTTCCCTTCTTTCTACACCTGAAGCAGGTCTTTATGAAACGTGGCATTTTGTTTTGTGAACAGATATAAAACTGTTTAATGTTTGTTTTTAAACTCTGTTTTTGTCACTGTGGACACCTTTATGTTTAGACTTCAGGGTATTTTCAAAGCTGTGTGTAGGAGTTGAGAAATTATACATTTTGAATTCCATTATTTTCTAACAGGATTTGAATGCATATATTTGCCTAAGATTTAATTATACTTCTTTGCAAATGTACATCAATTAGACAACTTAAAAACCTGCTCTTTGGGGAAATAACTGTCAGTTTCTCTTTTTCTTAGAGTGTCATAATTATACCAGAAAGTTTGCTCTACCACTCTTTTCTTGACTTTCATTTGCATAGTAAAAAGAAATAATATATATATTTATAAACTCTCAATTTTTTAATTAATGAGTACAGAAATATAGAACTGAGCTAGAAGGGATCTCAGGAAGTCATTCGTCCATCTCTTTGCTTCAATATGGAAAGAAGTATAATTATGTGCAAGATGTTTCTTGGCAATTCTGAAAGATTTTCTACAGTGGAGACTTCACAGACTCTGAAACTGGCCTATTTTAATATACCATTATGTTTATTATTTCAACATGCAAATTAAACTGCTATTTAAACCTATTAATTACCTATTGTCCTAACATCACTAACACAGAGAACTGACAACTACTTTCCTCTTTCAAGTAGTATTTTACATATTTAAATACACCTAAATCTTCGGTCTTCTTTCAAAGAACTAATCCCAAATCGTATAGTTTCCCCTCACTAGAAAAATTATCCAGATCACTGATTATACTCATTTTTTCTCCTCTGACCTATTTGCAGTATTGGTGTATAGCTTTCTTGATGGGTCCAAATGCTCCCCAAAACAGGTTACTATACTCCAGCTAAGGTTTCATATATGATGAAAAAAGTAGAAGAATTACATAGCATTTCTTGTGAGCTGTACTTCATTTACATATCCCAGCATGATGTACAATGTTCTCCTTTACAGCAGCATGACACCACTGATTGATGTGTGGCTTATGATCTGCTGAGGATTATCCTCAGATCCTTTGATATTGAATTGCTATCTAATCAACTCACGTAGAACTGTTCTGTATTCATGCACCTGAGATTACAACCCAAAAGTAGAAGCCTGTAGTCATCTTTTATTGAATTGAATCATACATTTTAAAATCTTTTTTTCCCTGTTGTTAAAATTACTTTGAATTATAATACAGAGCTCCAATATGCTTGCAGTTTATACCAGGACAGCATAATAAGCATACTTTCTAGTCCATCACCCAGCATACCAATGAAATATAAACTAGAATTCAAGAAGGATCCATTGAAGAGCTTTACTCAAAAGTAAAGCTCCTTCCATTGACAATCTCTCAATACCATCTTGTGATCAGTTTTGCTATAACACTATGGTGGTCTCATCTACACCATATCTGAGAAGCTTAATTATGAAAATATGTTAAACTCCGTCAGAAGTCTTACTAAGGTCACAATAGATAGTATCTTTCAATTCTCTACTATACATAAAACATTCAATACAAATTAGCTGTTACTTCATTATCTTTTAAAATCTTACAAATAATTTGATTGTTTGTGACAATATTTTAGGGGAGAAGAAAGGGTGGAACAGAGCAGAAAACTGAAATAATTTAGCAATAATTTCCCAACTCTTCTTCCCATTCCTCTTAAAAACATTATTATATTTTTCATTTTCCAGTCTTCCAACACCTCATTCATTTTTCATGCACCCTCAAAAATAATGGCCAACAGTTCTGACATTACTTTAATTGGTTTTTAAAGCAGTTTAAAGTACATATCATCAGGACCGAGAAATTTGAGCAGATTCATCTTTTCCAAGTATGCTCCAGCTTATTTCTTCTCTGTTTGGCAGTAAGAACTTGTCATTGACATCAGCTATTCCTGTAGTTGAGCATTTCAGGGAATGTTGATAGAAGGACAAGGCAATTTTCCTCTGTTGATAGACCATTGCCATCCCTGGCTTTCTTTTTCCTTAAATGTACTTGCAGAATGATTTCTCAACACTCTTGCATGTCACTTCCTAACTGCATTGTCTTAGGCTATATCTGTTCTGGTGTTGTTCCTATCTGTGTGAGCTACTTTTCTTATCTTTCTAAGTTTCTATCTGACCTAGTTTCCATAGTCTGTATGATCCCTTTCATGGTTTAGTTAATTTGATCTCTTAATATACTTTCTGTTCTTTCTCTGCAATTGGATAGTTTGCACATATGCCCTTAATATTGTCTCTTTAGGAATCAGCTGACTCTCCTTAACTAATTTTTCACTAAATTTGTTTCTAAGTGTCCTGAGTTTGTTAAAGTCCACCTTTTTGAAATCTGTTGTTTTTATTCTGCTTCTCTCCTTCCTAAGGATTGTGAACTCTATCACTTCTTTCCTACTAGTTAACATCAAATCTAAAAGAGCTTCACCTTTTACTTTCTTTTTCTTTTTCTGTGTAAAAAAATTGCCATTCATACATTCCAGGAACTAATGACTTAACAAAATGATTACTCAGACACAAACACAGGTTTTGTAAGAAACTGATAGGCAAAGCACAGTAATGTTTGAAGCTATTGCATGTTTTCTTATCAGTAATTTAAAAAGCTACAGCTTGAAAAAGAATTCCTACTTAATAGTTTTTCTATGGACAGGACCTATTTTTTCTGATTTTGAATTATCCATGGCAAGCATATATAAAATTACTAAACCCTACATGTCATTCAGAATATTTGGGAAATTACCAACTACTTCTTAGTCTGTGAGTGGTCTGAAAGAAACTCTTTGCAAACACTATTCAAGCCCACAGTCCTGGATGCCTATAAATATAACTAGCAGCAAACCCTTTTTTCATCATCATTCCCATGGGCATTGTGCAAGCATCAATAACACATGTAAAGTAAGTATATAATGATCTCGGATCAGGATGGTAACATTTTATTAACATGCTGTTCTAGTGTAAATTATTGCATATTTTGAAGAACAGCAGTAATTTAGCCTTTAATATTCTGAGGATCTTCTGAAATAACTTAGTCATAAACATACTGTCTATGTCAAATTGTAAATTTCATGAAATGACTACAAGAACATTCCTGGGATAGCATTCTATGTCATTGGTATCTATACATGTGTACCCATGATATCAATGGTGCTTTCCATACCAGGATTTCTAAACATAAGGTAAAGGCTCCTGACTCCACTCCTTCTCTGAAATCTCAAATGGTTATGGTTATGATCTCATTCCATTTAATGACCTTACACTAAGTCAGGCAGTAAAGAACAAGAGATTTGTAAAAACCTGTCCAGCTGAAAATAAAAAAAACCACGATAAGTGCATTCTCTGAAATCAAGTGCAAGTTTTATTTCAGTGATAAGCACTTGAAAAAAAATAATATGCCAGCTGAAAACTTTTAGCTGGGGGAGGGATGACAGTCCAATGACTTCCAGATGCCTCTACCAACCTGAATTATTTTGTCATTGCTCTTGAAAAACAGACTCCGTGTAAATAATTTATTTTACATTGTCTACATTAACAGATCAAGTGAAGTTTGTAAAACTGAAATGAAATTATGCAGGCTTTATGAATTACAAATAAAATAATTTCTTATCAAAATTCCACCCAACTATTCTAGGATGGCTTTGTTTCCTTTTATGACTGCTATTTACTGTGTTTGCCAAGAATGTGGGACACTGGTTTCCATCTGAGAAGGTCTGAACACACATATATCCCCTGTAGGGCAGCTCTTCAACCATCAGACCATGGTGTACTCTAGTATACGTGCTTGTGAAGATGGGGCAGATATCCTTTGGTTTTGCTTTGGTTTTCATAATCTTCTACTAAATCCAGGCATCCTACTTTTATGTGAATGCCATAGCCATCACCCTGGAGAGTCTTTAAATGTTTTATACAAAAATATTTCCTGCCCCGCAGGAAAAGTCGAGAAGGACTCAAAGACTCTTCTTGAAATATCAATTACGTGGCTCAATAGAAATGTGTGATGCAGTTGCTCAGGTACCTCTGGAAGAACAGAACCAGGACCTGCCAACTCTAAGGTAAGGACGTTGAGCTTTGAACAAATCCTCAAATCCTGCTGTTAAGTTTTGTCTGTACGCATAAAGCATTCTTACTCAGTTCTCCATCTCTGAATTCCTTACACTTGGGGACTGGCTCCATACCAGCACTGGTATAGTGATTCAATTAGGTAAACACATTAAATTAAGTGTCCTAAATAAGCTTAGCATGTTCCATTTGGAATTAAAGCATAGTTAATCTGTTAATTAATATTAATTATTGAAACAGACTTAAAGTTTAACAACTGCAGTCAGATTTATTTTACACGCTCCTTGGCATTTAGCTGGAATGTGGCTTAGGTTTCTGTTTTATTTATGGTCTGACTTAGTTTTAGGTCAATAAGTTTGTTGGGATGCAGTTTGACCATGCTGTGAGCTAGGAAATGCATTCTTGTTCCTGGTGTTGCCATGATCTTTACATATAGCTTGTGACAAGTCACTGAACATCCACTTCTCTCTGAACCAAAGGAAAATAGGACTTCTTTATACTTCTGTTTCTTCTCCTGCAGCATATACATGAATATACTTTCAAACTTTGATAAAATAAATGAGTTTAACTCACTTATTATTTCAGTTGAAAATATACTGATGAGTTTTGAGCTGAGTAACACCTATAGATCTAAATTCAACAATTTTATTGTTCACATTAAATCCATTATTTACTGGATTTGAATATCCCAGTGATGAGAGTTGTTGTATGTCAGGTATAAGAGTCAAGAAATGTAAGCTTAATAATTATTGATTTATTTTCAACATAGAAATATTAAATTGTTCAATTATTATTTTACCAGTTAACATACCATAACATGATAAAACACAGACACATTTTGATTCCTTTGATTTTGTGGACTTCTAGTACTTTGAAGCACAGCAGTCTTGCCTAGTTGGAGTGGCACGTTGATATTGACTCACTCTCTACAGATATATTGTAATTAATTACTTCTTCCTTTCAGCCAATTTTTTTTGTGAAACACGTATATGAACACACAATACAATCATCACATATTCTTATATTCTGTTGCATTTTTCTCAAGTTTCTAAATTGTGTCTTGAGGTGGAGCACTGACAGTGTTTTATTACTGATCTCTTTTACTTTGTCAATAATCACAGAATCATTACTTTTAAAAGCCAAGATCTGCTACTATTAACTATCCAGTAGAATCTGACAAATTACACTACCCCATGCAATTTGAAAAGTGGAATAAAATTAGATGTATTAATTATATAAGCTCCTGACAAGCATTCTGATATCTTTGGGCAAATGCTGTCAACAGCATCTAGGCTGTAAGTTATCTGGAAAGATGGCACAGAATATATTTGTCTATTGTTTGAATGGGGGTTCCATCATCTTCAGACCAGGCTTCAAGACAGGCTGTTATTGCTATTGATCTATAAACTCTATGTACAGAAAACTGTGTGTTAACTAATGAAAGGAAAATTCCAGAGTTCAAAAATACCATCTTTAAAGCATGCCAGCAATGTACAAGCATCAAGAAAAGACCATTAAACACTACCAGCTAAAATTATTCGGGAAGATATTTTAAAGAACCTTGGTCAACAAGATTCTCGTATTTTATTATATGTCAGTTGTAGCTAAGTATTTAAATTGTTTAGGTTCTTTTGAAAATTCTCCACCACGAAAAGAAAAACTACAAAGGCATACTGAGGTGGAATTTCTAAACATTGCCTTGAACATCACTGTATCAACATTAAATTCCTCCTATTTTTCATGTCTTCTAGTGCCTCTATGGTTCCAAACTCACCAACAGAGTACATGCAAGTTCTGTGCATAAATGGTGGATAGATCATTCCAATCACTTCTCCTTTCTGTAATTCAAAGATATTTGTTAACTGTTAGGAAGATTTCTTCTTTTCAGAAAACCTAGGAAGAAAAGCACAGTAACCAAACACCCTCTTCAACAGGATAATAAAAAAAAATCTTAACTTTCAATCTCTTTCAATAAAAGCTATTTCATTTTAATTGTATGTTATAGTCTTTTCTTAAAGCTCTATACACTAACACAGAGGTACATAGTGGGCCTGCTATAGAGTCTGGTCTCCCAAAACCCAAGATACATACAGTTGCCATGATTAATCTCTTTGACATCTCTAATAGAATTAAATACTCTACCATGAGCAATTAAGTTAACTAACCAGTAAGCAAAGATCAATTACTCGGTTATATCAGAGACAGTTTTACCATCATCTATAGTCGGATAAGGATATCAGTCTAGATGAGCATTAAAAGGGCTAATGTTGTAAATTCAGTTGTATGTATCGCTTTATCTGTATGTTTGACTGTCCTCTTATTCTAGGTTTTGTTCACAGTGACTACTACAGTACAGCCCCAATCTACAACTGTGATTCCTTGGTGACTTTATGTTGAAAACAGTCTGTCATAAATAATCAGTAAAAATGATATATTTTTTCTAAGAATTATCAGCTCCTCTACCACAAATTCTAATCAGTTTTGCAAAGACTGAAGATATTGGCACAAACTGCATGGAAAACTACTACTTTTTAAAGAAGCTGAACTATGCAACTTCAGGAAAAAAAATCCCATGATGAAATCTTTGCAGAGCATTCTGATATTCAAGTTTTGCTAAAGCATGAGGAAAGACCAACATTTTTGTGTTAGACCAAGTTTTAATGAACATGAATTTCTAAAACATCTATCAAGAACTTCAGGGTTCTCTCAGCCCTCCATTCATCACACATGCTCTGGGAATATCTAAACAATATTTTCCTGTTTGCTTGACATTGTGTGCCCTGTCTCATTGCATAAAAGTAAAATCACATTCTCCTGCAAGCTGGAGAAGTTGAAAGTGTTCAACAAAAGCAAAACAAGATAAGAATATGGCAAGATGAAAACTGAGTGGCCAACTGAATATGTGTTACGATAAAGGTGAATTCCATATTCTCATCACTGTCAAAGCACATTTCCTGTATCTTGTCTCCAGAGAAATATATGCCATTGATAGAAAAACACTGCTTTCTATCTGCTGATTAATGTAATATCATTCAGTAACTACAGATACCACATTCATCTTCAAAAAGAAGTGTGGTTTATAATATTTAAGTAGAGGAGCCATGAGCAGGCTACACATACACAAGGATGGGCAAAAAAATTCTCACTTTTCAAGTTTTTGTTTGCTTTTTTAGGATGATGAAGTGATAATGAAAAGCTGTAAATATATGTAAAGATTTAATAATTTTTAAGCTATTCAGACTTATTAAAAATGCTTCAATCTCTTCATGAAGCTTGAAATCACTTGGGACAGCATCTCATAGCACAATATATAACATTTTTACATTTGTTTGGGGTTTTTTTCCCCAACTTGAAATATATCAAAATAACTCTTAGAATATATATATTTCACTGGTTTTGGTTTTGTAAAGAGAAGAGGTCTGTGTATTTCTTACATAGTGTGATCTACAGAAATATGTAAAGTTATTTTTTAAATCTTGTCAGAAGTATTTTGTCAGTTATTCTACCTTCTCTTGTTTTGCTCTTTATGGAAAGGAAAGGAGAAAGGACGGGTTGGTAAATGATGTTTCTTTCACTGTTTACCTCAGTCTTTGACACTGACTGTGTGTTATAGTGTGATGGGAAGATCACTCAAGTTAGTTGGCCCTTGCTGTTAGCTTTCCTGCAAACTATTTCTGAGCAACCCGGGCTTGTTCTAAGGCACAGACTACTACAGAAATTATGACATTTCATTTTCCTCACCTTTTTCAAGCACTTACCAATTAATCTGAAAGACACCAAAGTCTCCACTGTATGGCACTTAATTATGATATTGGTATCATTTACAAAATGCTTGATTGCCAGGACTGATCAAAGGACAGAACTTCGATATTCACCTTCTCTCTGGCTTTCTATGCCTCCAACACCAAGATTCTCTCAATAATTCATTTTATGTTCTTTTAGAGACATAACACCCTCAAATACTTCCCTCGTCTTCCCTCACCAGTGTTTGAAAAAATGTTTATCTTGTTGCTATGGAATATTAAAAAGAACAGAAATTAAAGCATTCCTAGGCCTGCAGCCATGCATGTTTGGGTGTTAGCATTCCTAGTTCAACCAGAAAATTACTGATTCAACCACCACCTTTCAAATCTTTTGCAAGGCAAATGTATACTCCAAGATATAAAAGTAGACTGCATCATCATATTAACAGAAAAACAAGAAAAATTCAAGCATGGTTCTTGTAAAACCCAGTAAATTCTGACTTTTTGAAATGGTTGTTTCTGGGTGGAAGCAGGACCACTCAGGACGTGTTCTCTTAGAAACAGGTGACAACACAGAAGAATCATATTAACTAGTATGAAGTAAATACTGTTCAGTGTTAAAAGGTTAGAGACACATGCACACACAAAAAAAGGTCATCATAAAGTTATGATGGAAGGAGCACAATCCCCAAAGCCAACAATAAAATCTGAACTTGGAATTTTGAGACTCACTCACTGTGGTGCAAGACTCACAATAGTATTGATTGAAGCAAATGGAAAGTTTTCTATGACTTTAGTCCGTGCTGAGTGTTGGTTATTCAGAGATTATCTTCTTTAAAGTATAGTGGCAAAAGTGTTCTATGCTTGAAAGCATTTAAAGGGAGTACACGGGAACAAAACCAAATAATTGTACAGATCATAAGAAATACAGAGTGACGGGTGAAAAAAAGTCAAAAAGAACCACACATTTGAATGTGGAAAGCATTTCACAAAGCAGTTAGCTCAAACAGCAGTTAGTTAAAAACACCTGTGGAAGTTCTGATCTTTAGGTTTGTTTTTCTTTTACATAATTACACTGTCAATGTGTAGGAACTAATTGAAAATTTAGTGAAATTAGTCTTTGACTTCAGTTAAGGTCAACTTTAAAGGTATTTTTAAGCTTATTTCACATTATAATATTCTATAAGTATTTTTTTCAGCATATGTACAATAAAATTCATTCTCACCTTCCTAACATTCCTTAATTTAATGATACCACTCATTTGTAAGTCCCATTCATATTACATACTATCATGATTTGCCCATGCAAAACCTTACCATTTAATTTTCCATTGTTCCTGTTCATTTACTTCCTTCCACTGATTGTTCTTTTATGCATTGTCATGTAGATTGCAAAAATAATTTACTACATTAAATATGTAATTGAAACTGTGATTTCTATCTGTTCTAAGTGTTTTGGCTGTGTTCTTTTACCCATGCATTTACCAGATGTCAGCCAGCGCAACCAGAGGCACTGAAACACCATGCCTGGAACCATACTACTTGTAAGGCTCTAATGCTGGAGTCTACAGTTTGCAATTGCTGACTGAAGATTACTCACTTCTCTAGGAAGTGATGTATTATAACCACCTCCTGCTAAGTAGTAAATAAACTGCGTATTTATAAGAGGTAGCAGCTGAGCTAAGTTGCCTTCCTTACTCAGTAAGCACCTAGTTTGTCAAGTCCAGGTTTCCACAGACAGCTGTGTAGCAGATTTAAAGTCCGGAAGGCTACAGTTTCAACTGGGTTAAAAATCTCATCACTGCCTCTACAACAGTAACAAATGCTTTATGATTATAAAAATTTCAACACTGTTCAGCTCTTGCATACATACATGATTAACATCTAAAAACACATCTACACAGCAGCAAATTCTTATCTGTTTTGATATTTGTGTCATTGTTTTAGAGTAAAAATGTCTCAATGCCCTTCTACACCTAACCCCAAACAGTTCTAGTCCCCCCCAGTTACATATGTACACCCTCCACCTGTTGGTGTAGTCATCCAGCACACCCCCTTACTGGGGAACAATGTGGGTTCCCTGACTGCACACCCCTCCTGTGGGAGACGTGGGTGCTCCAGCTCTGTGTGTACTTCTGCTGCTTCCTGCCACCCCCTAACGCACATGCTGGTGAGGGAGCACCCCACAAGTGCCCACACATACACCTTGAGGTGTGGGTCCTTGCTTGCTCACAGCCCTAGCTGGGTGCAGGCCGCTCCCAGCACCCCTTGGGGAGGCTGCGCCATCAGCCCCAGGCAGAGATCATGATGCCTTTGGGGTGGCTGCCAGCAGTCTCAAATCAGCGTCTGACTGTTGCTCTGTTAACCTCTTCTCTCTCCCCTCCCATTACAAATTAGTCTGCTTCTTTTCTACTGCTTTTCAAGCTGACTCCTTTTTTTCCAAAAGTTCTTTGGCAGTTCCCTGATAGCCTTTTTTCTGGCGGACAGTCATCTTAAGCAAACTTTGTTATTGTTAAAGTACAGTGTTATCAGTTTTGGAGCAAATGCCCCCTCTCAGGCAGTTTTGCATGTCCCACACGTGCCTGCTGATCACAGATCACACTCATATTACAGAAAGGGGAGGGGGAAAAGGCTGCAGAGGTTATCCACATGTACCTGCTCTGTGCTACCTGAACTTAATTCAACTTTAAATAAATACCAGCACCACCATCAGGTGGACTTTCAATAAAAGCCCCTCTGAGAAGCAGCTCCAGTGCCAGCACGATCTGCAGCGGAGGGTGCTAGTGCAGTGCACAGCGGCGTGTCCTGAACAGGGGAAACATCAGGGGAGTGGAGAGACCCGCCAGGAGCCTGCAGCTCATGCAGCAGTGGCTGATGAGACCCGGGTGGGGCCAGGAGCAACAGTGGCCAAGCCCTTCCATGTATAAAAGAAACCCCTGGGGAGCGCTAGCAACCAGGGTGTGGCAGTTCACGCAGGAAGGGCGCTGGAAGTCTATGGGATCGATCAGGGAGCAATGGTATCTACCCAGCAGAAGACTATGTCTGCGACTGACACAACTTCCCAGACGGCGCTCTGGTGGGAACACGCTACCACCGAGGTGTCAGGCTGCAGGGTGTGCCCTACTTTTATTCCAGCACTGCCTGGGAGCAGTGAGCACACCTGTGGGAGGTGCGCCCAGGTAGAGGAATTCCTCAGCTTAGTGACAGAGCTCCAGGAGGAGGTGGGTAGGTTGAGGAGTATCAGGGAGCCTGAGAAGGAGATTGACCACTGGAACCATACCCTACCATCTCTGGGACAGAGCTGTCAGGCAGACAGGACACATGATGTGGAGGATCCCCTATTCTCTCTCCACGTGGCAGAACATGGTGACTTAAGGGATAGGGGGCAATGGTGACAAGTTCTGGCCTGGCACAGCAGGCACATCTCCTCTGTGACTACCCCACCTTCCCAGGTGCCCTTGCATAGTAGGTACAAGGCTCTGCAAGTGGAATCGAACAATGACGAGGATGATGGTTCATCTAGGTTGGATGTGTTGCCAAGGTTAAGTTGGCCTACGCTCCACATCAAAACTGCTTCCATAAAGAATCAAAGATGGGTTATTGTCATAGGAGACTGTCTTCTGAGGGGAACAGAAAATCCAATGTGCTGACCTGACCCACTTCTTAGGGGAGTCTGCTGCCTCCCTGAGGCCTGGGTGAAAGATGTGACGAGAAAACTTCCTACCCTGGTATGGCCCTGGGATTATTATCCATTATTGATTTTTCAGGTAGGCAGTGGTGAAGTTGCAGTAAGAAGTCCAAGGGCGATCAAGAGAGAATTCAGGACCTTGGGACAACTGGTTAAGGGGTCAGGAGCACAAGTAGGGTTCTCCTCCATCCTTCCAGTTGCAGGGAACGATGAGGGAAGAAACAGACAGACTCAGCTGAACAATATCTAGCTCCGAGACCGGTGTCACCAGCAGAATTTTGGGTTCTGATCACAGGATGGTCAACATGACACCAGGCCTGCTGACAGCAGACAGGGAGCACCTTTCTCAAAGGGGGAAACTCTTAGCGCAAGAGTTAGCAGGGCTCATTGAAAGAGCTTTAAACTAGATGTGAAGGCGGAAAGGGATAAAACCAGGTTCACTGGAGATAAGCCTGAGGGCGGCATGCCAATGTTTGAGGGATGATGTGCTAGTGAGGTCCACCAGTCTGCTCCACAATGTGCTGAGTACACTGGAGCACATTTGACATGTCCCTGTACTAATGTGCGCAGTTAATTAGTAGTCACGGAGCAGATCATCTTGAGTGCCATCCTGCAGCACGTATGAGACAACCAGGTGATCAGGCCCTGTCAGCATGGGTTTATGAAAGGCAGGTCCTGCTTGATTAACCTGATCTCCTTCTATTACAAGGTGACCCGCCCAGTGGATGAAGGAAAGGCTGTGGATATTGTCTACCTGGACTTTAGTAAAGCCTTCGACACCATTTCCCACAGCATTCTCCTGGAGAAACTGACCGCTAATGGCTTGGACGGGCACAATCTTTGCTGGGTGAAAAAACTGTCTGGATGGCCAGGCTTGTGGTGAATGGAGTTAAATCCAGTTGGCGGGCGGTCACAAGTGGTGTTCCCCAGGGCTCAGTATTGGGACCCGTTTTGTTTAATATCTTTATCAATGATCTGGATGAGGGGATCGAGTACACCCTCAGTAAGTTTGCAGACGACACCAAGTTGGGCGGGAGTGTTGATCTGCCCGAGTGTAGGAAGGCTCTGCAGAGGGATCTGGACAGGCTGGATTGATGGGCTGAGGCCAACTTTGTGAGTCAACAAAACTAAGTGCTGGGTCCTGCACTTGAGTCACAGCAACCCCATGCAATGCTACAGGCTTGGGGATGAGTGGCTGGAAAGCTGCTTGGCAGAAAAGGACCTGGGGGTGTTGGGCTGGCAGTGTGCCCAGGTGGCCAAGAAGGCCAACAACATCCTGGCCTGTATCAGAAATAGTGTGGCCAGCAGGAGTAGGGAAGTGATCGTGCCCCTGTACTCAGCACTGGTGAGGCCGCACCTCGAATCCTGTGTTCAGTTTTGGGCCCATCACTACAAGAAGGACACTGAGGTGCTGGAGAGTGTCCAGAGAAGGGCAACAAAGCTGGTGAGGGGTCTGTTGCACAAGTCTTATGAGGAGCGGTTGAGAGAGCTGGTGTTGTTTCGTCTGGAGAAAAGGAGGCTGAGGGGAGACCTTATCGCTCTCTACAACTACCTGAAAGGGGGTTGTAGCGAGGTGGGTGTTGGTCTCTTCTCCCAAGTGACAAGTGATAGGCCAAGAGGAAATGGCCACAAGCTGTGTCAGGGCCAGTTTAGGCTGGATATTAGGAAAAACTTCTTCACTGAAAGGGTTGTCAGACATTGGAACAGGCTGCCCAGGGAGGTGGTGGAGTCACCATCCCTGGAGGTATTTAAAAGATGTGTAGATGTGGTGCTTAGGGACATGGTTTAGTGGTGGACTTGGCAGTGTTAGGTTTAAGGTTGGACTTCATGATCTTAATGGTCCTTTCCAACCTAAATGATTCTATGATTCATTCTTTTTTATCTTTTAGCCATTGAGGAAGATTCAGCACAGATGGAACATATAAATGTATCTTATAATGTTGCCCTTTTCCAGTGAATGCATTACCACAAAATTAAGATGTTTCTACCTTGCTTTTCCCATCTTAAAATACACACTTTATCAAGCTTAAAAATAAAACCCCTTTCACTTCCCACTTAGTGATTTGACTGAATATTCTTTTAATGGCTAAGTGTAATTTCTTGACTGCATATTTTTACATGCATGGTTACTTCTCCCTTTTAAGAGGACAACGGTATGTTGGAATATGTGCAGAATACTGAAAACTGGTGGCCTATAGCTAAAAAAAAAAATAAATAAAAAAATTACAACATCACCTACTTTTTACCAAATTGAAATAGCAAGAACTTTGAAGAATAAACAGAAGCATGATAGAGACAGTGATATCCTAACCTTTCTTTAACTATTTATTCATGAAAGGCACTTCACTGTCAAATTTATAATTCTGTGTTGATACTACTTTTGGAATTTGCATTAAATGACATTTTGATTATAGTATTCAAATGCATGTGCCCTTAAAACTTTGCCATTTATTTTGTATGCAAAAAGTCTTCCAGCTAAATGTCCCCATTTCCATTTTGGTCTGGATTCCACTGAGACTGTATAGGAAAGAATAGCTAAGTTTCTCCTGCCCGCCCCCCCCCAAAAAAAATCTTGTCAGGTAAGAGAAATTTGATTATAACAAGCATATTATGCACCAGCTGTTTGATTCTTAGCTCTAAATTACAGTGTTGAACAAATGAGATATTTTTCTTTTGATAAAATTAGATTTTTTTTTGTTTTAAATCTAACTTCATCGCTAATAATTCAGGAAAAGTCCTAGGTTGACATACTTAGACAAAGCAAGCATGTGTGTTTATTACCTAAATTCTCTGACCATGCCTTTGAGCCATAACCTTTTCAAACCATTGAGAGTTTCAACCCAAACAATTAGGTACATTCAGTGAGGGAAAGAAAATTGCTAATGATATTAAAACAGCAACAAGGATATGACCTCTAGGCAGTTCTTAAGTCAGAAAGTGCTTGCATCTGCATAACTGGGACCTGGCAAACTATTACTATGCAATTGCCCAGTCTCCTCTTTCCTTAGGTATCTACCACTGACCACTGTCAGTGGTAAAATAGTTAAAACGCTCATCCGTGCAAGTAGAATTAAGCATGTGTTTATATTAAGCCTTACTATATTTTTTTTTTCTTAAGCCAGGTGGAGCACATTTTGTTTGCACTCAAATTGCTTCTTGCAATTAGAAAACAAGATCAGATTATAATATCTGGGTTTACATTTTGTGAAATATTTTGCATCTGCAATGAACTGGCATCTAACAGTTTGCATTCTTCAGTCAGCCACACATTTTCCTGAAAGCTCATTGTAGCAAACAAAAGCAAAATGCAAAACAGAGCTGTTTGTCAAAGTTATGGTGAGCTCAAGGAGCACCAATGAGGAAAATAAAGTTTTAAAAGCATATCCAAGATGCCCATTAACTTTTAACATATATTTTTTTTTCCCAATTTGAATATAAAAGCAGTGTTTCAAAAGCACACGATGAATACTGTGTTTAAAAATCAAATCAAATTGCTTGGCAACCAAGTTTTACCTTAAGCACAGACTATTAAAGGGTTAGCTACTGTAAAGTTTTGAGAGTTTTCCAGTTGCTGGGATCCAAAGCAGCACAGAATATAAACATATACTTATATCTGAAAAATGAGCAAATCTATTGTCTTAATCGTCTGCCTAAACTCTTGGTTAGACCCAGGTTAGACTGTCCATTGTCTTTCAAAATAAAGTTCAACACATGGTTAGGACATGGTTGTCTAATGAGTTGTGCTGAGGCACACGTCTGTGCCTTCTCATAGCTCAGAGAGAGGAGTTTACCTTGAGTGTACCATGCAAAGTTAGTTGCACAAAATAGCGAAACAATCCTGAAAAAAGGTTTTACTACCAGTAGTACAGTAGTACAATTGTCTGCATTTTATCAGACTGTCTGATAAAATCAGTAATATTTGTGCACTTACTTTGACAGGACAGTATAAAACAACCCACAACTGGGGATGAGTGTTGACTCTAATGTCAATGAAGTAAAAATATCCTGCCCCTGCCAGCACCTACATTCAGTACAGGTTGCAGTCTTTATGGACTGGGGCACAGTGAAGGCAAGTAGCATAGATACTGACAAAGGCAGTAATCATCAGAAAGAGAGATAAGGCTGTATAATATTTTGTAGCCAGCAGTTCGACACCTAGTAAGTCACTTCAGCTAGCAACATTTATGTTAATAACTGTTGCTGAATTCTCTGACTTCTCAGGAACTAGCAACAGGACAAGAGGAAATGGCCTCAAGTTGTGCCAGGGGAGGTTCAGGCTGGATATTAGGAAAAATTTCTTTACTGAGAGAGTGGTGAAGCACTGGAACAGGCTGCCCAGGGAAGTGGTGGAGTCACCATCACTGGAGGTGTTCAAGGAACGTGTGGACGAGGCATTGCGGGACATGGTTTAATGGGCATGGTGGTGTTGGTTGATGGTTGGACTTGATGATCTTACAGGTCTTTTCCAACCTTAGTGATTCTGTGATTCTGTGAACTTCAACACATCCAGTCTGTAGGACCACAACCATCTGTGAGAGCTAATGTGATTAACATTGCACCTAGAGTAGAAGTAGTATCTGGTAACCGCCAGTAATAATATAACCATGTTTATTGGTAAGCAATTAAAAATGAAAAGATCTAATTTCATCTTCTTACAGAATCATGACTAAATAAGTCTAATTCATCATGTATTACCAGACAATACACCAGTTAATAATAATTAAATTATATAATAGACTTGAAGCAGTATTTTAAATACGAGCATTTGTACTTAAAGTGCTCAGATATGATTACCTTAGTACAGATGACTCCTATATATATAAAAATGTTATAAGAAGAGTTAATATTGAAAAATTTTTGTTCTTAATTTAAGACCCAAAACAGGAAACCAGCTCTCCTCTTATGTATATAATTAGAGTCCCCCTTATAAGCACACTGGAATTTATTCAGATGACTACCAACCATGAAATTCTAAGTGACACTCTGAGAACTCTGTCATTTATTTTCCTGCCGTCCAGCTGCATTTAACTGTCCTTCAATTTTTCGATATGAATACATTTAGACATTAGCTAATGTATCATTCTTGACATCTATTCACCTTCAGCAGTGCATTAAAAAATGACAATAAATTTAAAGCAAAGTCAAGGGGCAGTCTTATCTGACGCACAATAAAATACTTTAATGCCAACATCATGAAGTACATGGAAGGGTGAAAGTTATACAATGCTGCTAAGTATTTACTCCCTTTCTAGTTGTAATGTTAAGTTATATCAAGGTTTATCCTTATTTTAAGGACAGTGCTGCAGTACATTATGGGCCCATACATCATTACACACTCCAAAGCTTCTGAAAGCATATCGAATGTACCAATTCCTTTAGAGTAAACTCTACTCTTAGTTCAGCCAGCAAAATCGTCTTTATTGTCACCACCTACTTTAAATATGATTAGCTTCAGTCTGGTACTAAGTGCTTAAATTTCTTCCATTTTGTAAGTTTTTCTGCTTATCCTACTTTAAAATGCTAAGCGCATTACACATTCTCAAAAGCTGAAGTGAGAATACCTGTTGAGAATATTAAGCATGCATGAAAAAAGTTGGTAAGTCATAAAAATAAAATCATTGTATGGAAATGTTTGCTTTATGCAAGTATTATTTTTTATCAGATATGTGCCATAAAGTATCAATTCAGAAAGTACAAGTCAATAACAAATAAAACACAGATAAATTTAACAGAGACATCTGTAGCAAAACTTGCATTATTCTTAAGCATTAGATAAAAATTAAGCTTGAGCTGCTGCTGTGGCCTATTCAAACCATCCTGATCTCTGTTCCCCCTGGGCTTCCCAGGTGTTGTGTTCTCCTTTGCTATTGGCAAATAATTTATCTTCCTTCCTATGTAATAAGTGACAGTCATGGATTCACCTTTGGTGAATCTCTCTGTGCCATCAAGGGATGCATGGTCTTTGGAGCACACTGACTGCCTCCTAAACTAGTAAAAAGACAAGCTATCTGTTTCTGTCAAAATCTGGAGGCAAAGTTAGGTACCTCAGATGATTACCAAGTCATGAAAATATGCCCGCATTTTCCATTCCATGCATGAATTAGCCGGATAAAACCACAGAGTGAGTGCTGATGTTGCTTTACTGTGGTTTTGCAGTAAATTACAAACATGCTTAAAGCAATTGTCCCAAAATGGATTCTTGCACAGAATGAGGGACAACAAAATATTCAGTAAGATATTGGAGATTTTCCTGGTGTAAGATGGTAGACAATGTTGCCTAAAAACCTAACTAACTCTAATGTAGCCAAAGCTTTCACGCAACAGTATCCCCTATCACAAAAGCGCTTTGGTTCAATTCCCATTCTTCCCACCTCTCATCTGTTTTACCATTACAGACACTTGCAGTCAGGCTCATTTGGGTAACAAGTTTGTTATAATAATCAATGGGTAACATTTTCTTTTTCTATACTTCTAGCCATAAGTATCATTTGTGTTCAGCACAGATAAGCATATTATATGGAAGATCCTCATATTCCTAAAAGATCTTTTTTTTAAAGATGAAAATGTACAACCTTTCTACATGGTACCTATTAGAATAATTTTACAACACACACAGTCATTTTACACACACAGAGAAAAAAATTTCAGGTCTAGTGCAAATGAAGGAGCCATATACCACTTCAATATACTGGCTTACATGAGACGTAAAACTAATCTAAATTGGAATGATTTCCTCAGAAACATGTGAATATCTGCATGTTAAGCCCTAACACTCGCAAAAAAGAAAACATACCTTAAGACAGTATGAAAATCAGTCTGAGATTACAATAGGATTTTCTAAATATTTCTTTATCCCTATTTTCATAAAAAATAATTAATTTCCAAGAACCTATAAAATCAATACTTCTTTTTAATGTTTTCTGTTGAGAGTATGCTTAAAAGAAAATGAATTTTTTAGGAAAGAATAATTTTATATTTCAAACGTATCACTAATAGTTGAGGTTATGAGGAAAGACATCCAAGTCAAAAATCAAAGCACTGTCAAGGAAAGGGTAAAGAGTAGGAAACACAGCTTATTAACCCTAAGATTCCCTTTCTTATGGGTTATTTAACACATGCTGATCTGACTTTTCACCTGCCCTGAGCTTTGGTGTAAAGGAAGACATGAATACTGTTAGAGAAAATTACAGCTTTGTACTCAATCATCTTTATACTTAAGACTGATTATCTGGACAGGTATTGAAAACTTTTCATATCATATGCTCTACAGAGCAAAGCAGTGCAGCACCAAATGAGCAACAGTTAGTATGTGCAAAGATAAACTAGCTAGATTATTCATGGTACAGGAATTATAACGAGAATGTGTTTTGGAGAGATTATGTTGTATAATGAAGTCGATTTTCTCAGTTTTGTACCTTCCAGTCTGACTCAGCTCTCAGTACAGGTAGCTTACTAGCTTAACAATTTGATAGACAGCTTCTCAAAAAAAAGGAAGAAACAACATTCCTGACATAAAGTATATCCGTGGTGCACTTCGTGGTTTTGTTTTCTATTTGAAAAAAAAACAGTCCTAGACGTGAGGGGGAAAAAGGTACCTTTAAGACAGTTTTGCAATCCTGACATTAGAGGTGAGGCTAATCAAAACTTAACAAGTTATTGTGCTGTGCCAAAATTGACAAGCTATTTAGCGTATTGTCTTACTGACTAGTATGAATTTTACCTACTGATAGTTCAGTCAGATTAAGTATTTAGTGTAACTGTTGGTATGGGGCACATTAATCAAATGAGAAGCAGTTAGATGTTTTTTGCTTTGTAAATTATAATAAATAAATGGCATTCCTACTTGTTATTTATCTACCTTCAAACTTTAATGAATATTTCTAGTGCTAATTGCTGATTTTCTATATTTAGAGGGAACAGGCACATATGGAGATAATAGCACAATATGATATTTATGAGGTGCCAGTTCCCTTATAAATATAGAAATTGAGTAATTAGCACTAGAAATATTCATTGAAATTTCAATGCACACTTTGGGATTTGAAATTAAATTGAGCTAAAGTTGATGATCCTTGCCATAAATTAATATTTGGGGATTCGGAATTTAACTCAATAGAGGTATGCCTTCAACTACAGAATAAGTAAAAGAAACATTGGACATAGCAAGCACATTTGGTGAAAGGAAAGGCCAGGCCAATTACAGCTATTTGACAGCGTAGGATTGTTGTTATCACAGTTTTTAATGCATTTGTTATTTCCCATTATATCAGTCTATTTCACTCTTTCACTATCTCTAGTAGAAGATAAATGACTTAAAACAGTGGTGGGACTTACATGTTTTCCAGGTCAAGTCAGTACCTACAGAGGTAGGAATCTATGATAACACAGTTATAAATTACACTATATAAACTAAATGCTTCATTGACATAGATTGATTTTGAGCTATTCATTAAAACCACTAATCTTTTAAATAATAACAATACCAAAATAGTTTCTTATGAAGATTTAAATTTGGTTATAGTAACTTGTGCCTTCTGAAAGTGTCACATGCAACAAAGCCTAAACTTTTAAAAATTCAGACTCAAATGGTTGAAAATGAGGAAACGCAAAATGCCTGTACAGTATTTATTGATTCTGGCACAAAGCATAGACAATGGCAAGCCCTCTAGATGCTTCTTTTGGGTGTTGACATACCAAAGCAGATCCAGTGAAGGACCATGAAGATGTTAAAAGGATTTAAGCATCCGATACAAGAGGAAAAGCTAAGAGAGCTGGGACTGTTTAGCCTCAAGAAGAAAAGGTTTGGGTGCATCTCATTAATGCATTTATATCAGTTGGGGGGGAGCCAAGAAAACAAAGACAGGCTCTTCTCAGTGACGTCTAGAGACAGAGCAAGAGGAAATGGGCACAAATTGAAATACAGAAAATTCCCTTTAAACACAAGAAAACATTTTTACTATGAGAGCAGTCAAACACTGGAACAGGTGTCCAGAGAGGTTTGGAGACTCCATCCTTGGCAATGCTAGAAACACAACAGAGCATGGTCCTAAGCAATCTACTCCCTAGTTGGCCCTTCTTTGAGCAGGGGGGTTGGACTGGATGATCTCCAGAGGTGCCTTCCAAACTTAGCAACCATTCTGTGACTCTGTGAAATCTCTAGGAAAGAATTTGTATTAAGCTTTCCAGTTTGCATAAGGTGCCTCTATGAAATGTGAAGTTGCTATAGGTAGGAGAATGCAATCAAGAAACACCTTCAGCTACCACAAGCATGATTTTCTGTAGGAGGTGGATGTCTTTCAGATGTTTTAAGCTGTCTATTAATGTATCACATACCCATGAGAGCAAATTACCTGGGCAGATTTGTGCTCCAGGTACTAGCATAGCTTCTCTAAATGGATGTGACTGTTTCTATTTTTTTTTTCATAACATCCATTATTCCAACACAGTTACCTGCTTTTATCTATTGAAGTAATTTATTTTAAAGGCCAAGATAGAAGACTGGTTGGCGTTTGTGCCTGTATTATGAAATATAATTACAACAATCAATGTAAGAATATACTGATTTTTTTAAATGTGAAAATATTTACTTTGCAAATAAATTGAAGTTAAGAACATAATCACTTCTTGGGTTGCTTCCTTAACTATGCAAAAGTGCAATAAATCATAATGTGATTATTTATGCTAAGTAGCTTGGGTTTTATAAAAAGCTCATTAAGTGACTCCTTATCTAAGTTAAATGTTTGGGAGCTTTACTTTCGTTAAATGTTATCTACATTCACGTGAACAAATTCATACATAAATTCCTATTAATCAGTTTAAAATAGATTTTAATAAAAACACTAAACAATCTGAATGAGCAAATGCTTTTAATATATACAGTAGACTTTTAACTGATTAATATTGCTGTTCATAAATGATAATGGATTAATAAGCATTAAAACTAAATACATCTGACTACTGAATAAGTAAAACTAAACAAACAGAAGCTTTGAAGGCTCCTTGTCATTAAAACTGGACCTGGATATTAAGATGATTTTCTAATCAAAGTGAAATTAACAGCCTGTAATTCAAGCATGATACTTTGGGATCTAAGGAGTGGGCTCAAAAAATCATGTGATTCTTTAGGAGAATAATATTCTGCTAACATAACTTGGAAAACTTCATTACAGGAAAAGCATGTCATATACCTGAATTGCAGAGATTTTGACTGCAATTTAAAGCAGTAGCACATGTTTTCACAATGAAGATCTCAAAACCTGACACATTTATATGCCTTCCACTTCATCGTTACCTTCCATGTTTACAACCCTTCCATATTAATTGAGCATGTGCCAACATCATTCAAAAGCATATGTGAAGTCCGCCTCTTTAGTGAATTAATACTATGGCATTGTGTACTACTTCCTGATTTCACAGTTATGTGAAAAGAGCTCATCTATATGTAATTCAAAGTGGGCACAGACATACATCACACCATTTAAAACTGCAATGAAATTTTTCATCTACAAACTGTGATGAAGGCTAATACAATTAGAAGAGTTCTCTGAAGTCTATGACCACTTCTGCTATAGTATGCTGTTAAAACAGATAAATGGCTCCCACAGACACTTGCTAGGTTTCTAAAGAAGTAGAAAATTATTTTACATTTCTCCTACGTTTTTAGCAGACTATGACATTAAAAAAAAGCATAAAGAGCCCAAGGAGATCATGTGCAAAACACATATTTACAGAACATTGTTTTCCAAACAATGGAAAAAGTAACAAGTGCCAGAACTATATTGTCACAGATAATCCTTTAATTCATCATATTTGTGTATATGCCATAAAGACACAAATCAGCTTCTGAATTTAATCTGGCTGTTGCTTCCCCTTTATAAAGTAAAAACAAATTAATTCATCCAAAGCATTTGATAGTCAACTGTTAAATACATCAGAAAACTGCAGGAGGAAATTAATACTTCATTGCTGAGAGCTGAGTCTGAACAATGTGGACTAATGCAGGAGTAAAACCATGTCCTAAGCAAGGAGAAAACAAACAGAGTAGGTGCTGCTTCTACGTACACTGTCTATCCTGCACAGTCAGTCAGGAACAACAGAAACTTGTAATTTGACATTATATTGGTGCTTCACATGCAAGTTTTAATCAGATTATTAATCTGGAAAAATCACTTCCCAATTTAGATGCCTGACTTCTAAACATCAATATTATTTTAATTATATTTTTTTAAAATAAGATCTTTAATTTTAAAAATATTGGCATAAATATTTCTGACATGTTTCCAATTATATTGATTCTTAGGAAGACTTGATCATCAGGAAGCTAAGAACTTTTAGATACTGAGAACTTAATTCCCTGAGGAAACAGGGTAGGTGATCATAATGGAAGAGTCTCGCAGTTTACATGCATTGCACAGCACATGGAAACTGGAAACATTTTCCAGTAACTATTACACTATTTCTGATATCAAGGAAATGCTGAGACACTGGAGTTAGCACTTCTTACGCCTTCTTCAGTACCCCTTTGCTCCAGCCTGTTCTTTGGCTCTAGCCTTTACCACCCATTTACATCTAATTTTTTCCCTTCCAGCATCTCATACCCAATGCTATTTCACCACTCACGCTCTTCTCCCAGCTCCTCCCAGGCTGTAGTTTCATGACCACAGTAAGTAGATAGAAGCCATGCAGCATCAAAAGCAGCAATATTAACACCTCATTCCTTCTCCCTGGCTCTCATTTCCACTCCCACTGTGTCTTGTGCTGGGTTAAAATGAAGCATGGTTTTGGCAAGTTTAATGTACTGGAGAGCAGGAAGAGTGTGTGAAGACTAGCAGCCGATGGTGGAAGTAGAGTGAGATGATTTTTTCAGCAACAGCACCAATTTATGCCCATTTTAAAATCACTCCTTGCCTTCATAAAGTCCTAGCATTTCTCGCATCAGTGCAGATCTCTCTCCCAGATCCATTTTCCTGAGCTATCTCAGTCCCTGGCTCCTTACTCTCCTCTGTTGCCTCAAGTTCCTCTCCCCTCCTGGCTCTAGTCACCCTGTTTCCCCTCCTCTTTACACAGCTTTTTGAGAAGGACAGGAGGGAGAAAGCAATGCTGCCTCTGCCCTAATTCCTCTAACAACACCTTGTCACCTTCACTTATGTCATACAATTAGCAGTCATCACCAGCCACTAACCTGTTTGCTATAAATCCTGCTCGCATCTTCAGTCCAAGCTTCTGGCCAATGCAGACTGAAACCTCAAAATGTTTGATTATCAGCTTTAACTGCTTGTGTGCAGCAGGTTTTCATAGGCTTACATATTAAATAAATTTTATTGTCTTTTCATTTGGAAAATAAGTAAAAAAGAAAAAAAGTCAAAGTTGACATCAAGATGATTACATTTTATGTCCTTGTTTCTAGGTGTAAAAGTTTTTTCATAAGATATGTGCAAGATTAATTTCTGGGCAGAGCCTCTCCTATTCTTCACTTTTCTCTTCATGAGAAATCAAAAGTCAATCTGGCAAGGCCACTGTATCCAAACAGCTCCTTGCCAAAGAGTTATATATGGCAAACATACAGAAGAAAAATAAGATTCACAGTGCTGTGTTGGGCAATTTTAGACATTACTGACAGCTATTCCTTAAAAAAAAGCATATTTATATAATAAACACAGAACTGTGGAATATAATACTTTCTGTCAACACACTGTACTTTTTTTTAGACAAAAGTGCCAATCTCAAAGTCCCATGTAAAACCAAACTGAGTGTAAAAGACAAAATTAAGGATTTGTCATGTCCCTGAGAGCACCGTTAGCCCTGACTGTTTCTGCCCAGCCCCCTGGGGCTCTCCCCACACTACCCACAGCACAAGACCCCATGTCAGCCCCCTGGGGCTGCCAGTACCTGCCCCAATGATGCCACAGCAGAGCCAGTCTCCACCTCCCCACAGCCCAGCCCTGCCCTGCCTGGCCATGGGCCCCACTGAACTGGGCCCACCCACAGGCCCACGCCCCGGCCTGGCCTCAGCCCATTCCCATCCCCAGTGAGTTTCCTGGTGTCAGGGGCTGGGGCTGCTCCAGTGCCCCCAGCTGCCCTGCTCCTGGCTGGGGCAGTGGGATGGGCCCTGGCTGCCAGGCCCTGCCCTGACCCACCCGGTGGAGCACCTCACACTCACTCACGGCCCCAGGGATCCTCTGGCCTGTCCTGTTAAAAGGAATGTAGTTTCGAAATTTGTCTGTCAGAGTCCCAGGACTTTCACTGATTCGTTTATCAGAGCCCAGCAAAAGGATTTGCACTGAGCAGATGCACAAAAATCGAAATCAGTTATTTTATTGAGAGCAACAGAAACGGATTTGAGATTGCTGTTGATAAATTCACTAACTACAATAGTGCTACTAATTAAGGTTAATATTGCTAGCAAACTTGAAAGTAATACAAGAACACGGGGATAACTTCCACCCAGAGGGTGAGAGGCGCAGCGCTTACCCAGAGAGGCGTCCCTGCCTGGGGTGGAGGAAGAGAACGCAGCCCGTCGACTGGTCCGTCAGGTACCGAGGTTCTTCTCTCCCACCTTAACAATAATTTTCTCTGTCTTTTATCCCCAAAACTACGAGGTTCCCCCCCGTATGTGATGTGTAGCGTGATTTGGGTGGAGAGACGAGTGCATGATCTCTATAATCTTCATTAGCATATGCAGGGGTGTGAGTTGTAATATGCATTTCACCGGTAATGAGGCAAAGGTCAGTTATTGGACACAAAGCCTTTCAAAGAAACAAAGAACCCCTCAGTTTCCTGTTATTTTACTGTCTTTGCTGACCACAAGCAGGGCTGTGCTGCCTCCACAGGGCCCCCTCCTTATCTGCACCCTGTGTTAGCCAGGCGAGTCTCCACTCCCCTGGGCGCACAAGAGATAGCAAGGGCAGTCTTAATGGTTCTTTGTGCACAGGAATCCCACCTCATTATCCAAATTTCACATGGTCCTCATGGTGCCCTGAGAGGATTTTAGTGTCTGGCCACACGCAAATTAATTCACCATCATTTCAATTTTGTTATTAATGAAACAAAAATAATTTTCATTGTATTACCAGCACTGGTGAAGCCACATCTGTAGTCCTCTGTCCAGGTCTGGGCTCCCCAGTTCAAGAGAGACATGGACATACTAGAGAGAGTCCAGTGAAAGGCCACAATGATGACAGTACATCCTTTCCATGAGGAAAGGCTGAGAGAGCTGGGAATCAGCTGGGAGAAGAAAAGGCTCAGAAGGGATGTCATCAGTGTGCACAAATACCTGAAGGGAGGTTCCAAAGAAGGCGAAGCCAGGCTCTTCTCAGTGGTGCTCAGTGGCAGGACCAGAGGCAGTGAGAACAAACTGAAACACATGACGTTCCTCCTGAACATCAGGAAAACAATTCTTTACTGAGAGGGTGACTGAGCACTGGCACAGGCTGCCCAGAGAGGCTGTGGAGTGTTCATCCCTCGAGATACTCAAAAGTTGTCTGCATATGGTCCTGGGCAACCAGCTTTAGGTGGCCCTGCTTGAGCAGGGGGAGTTGGACAATATGACCTCCAGAGGTCCCTTCCAACCTCAGCCATGCTGTGATTCTGTGATACAAAAGAATTCTGCTACCAAAACTGCTCTTAGTGTATGGCCTATTAGATCATATTTCTCTAGTAGGCTGTATGCTGAAGAAAGCTCAGAGAAAAGGAACTTCCTCCATCCGCTCTATTGACAAACAAGAATTAAAGCTCTTTGTATTGACTGTCAGGACCATATAACAAGACCACATAGTCTTAAGTTCTGTCTGACAGATAGTGAAACTTCCAGCATGCCCTATGAAAAGCCTTATTCACGAAAAAAAAAAAAAGGAGAGCATGATCCCAATCCATACCCAGGCTGAGCCCACCAAGGAGGGCAGGAAATCTCTGCCACCATGCACATCTCCAGTTCTGGTCACTACCGAAAAGTATTTCAACACCTAACTAAATTGCTGTCAGTGTGTCTTTCCTGGTGAATGGAGAAAAATACGAAAAAATAATTAGGTCATGTTTTCTAGCTGTACAAAGCAAGCTGAGAAATTTAAGTGGTGAAAGCTCTCTAATAGGTATCATGAGATACCTGCACAGTGCTGTTCAGACCTTCCTGACAGGCTGGAGCAGCTGGAGCTCAGGAGAATTCCTCTCCTGTTAATAAAAATTTGCATTGCTTCCACGTAGCTGTTCTTGAAACAGAAGCTACTGAAAACCTAAAATATGCACCCAGTGGTAAAACCTAATTTAAGGTCATAAAATCTATTCCACTCACCAGAAAGCATGAGGGCAGCAGCTCCTGATACGTTTGGCACAAGGAGGCAGCTTTAATCTTCAAACTTAAATTAAAAGTAGTCAGTACATAAGAAGACTTAATGTAACTCTCAATTTCTTGTTTAAGCTAAGAGAAAAACAAATCACCACTACACACAAGACTGCCTTTAGTAGAAATTGATTCTTACCTAAAGGACTAAGGCTTGCTAAGAGACTCTCAGAGGGATTCACCTAACCTCAATCAAGACAAAATTAATGAAGAAGCAGACATCTCCTGGCATATCTTGGCTTATCACCTCAACAGGAATCACTCTATCTCAACATTTTCACTGAAATTAATTTAATTAACTCATCCATTAATAATGAATGATCTACAGGCTTGAAAATAATCATAGATAATTGGTTTTGATGGGAATTTTCCAGTAAGCTGCCACAGAAATGGGTATCTTCACTTCAGGGCAGCTTTATGATATTAAAACAATATTAGCTGGGGCATACATAGTCTGCTGGAGTTCATAAACATCTTAGGTATTAAAAAACAAACTAGAAAAATATCTGTTTGTTCTTCCAGGCATGAAAATAGGAACTGATATTATAGTGCATCTATTGGGTCATTAAATCATAACTTTCAATTTACCTTGTCACAGGCTGTTCTTTCTTCTAGTCTGAGGGATTGTGAAACTGTGTTAGATCTACTACAAATTATCAGAAACTAAGCAGCTTTCATGATAACCAGATCAAAACCTCAAATCTCTTGCTTAACCTAAACTTAGTCTCAGTGGCCCTGGAAGATGTTAATGGAAATAAATATTTTAAAGAGCATTTATGAGTAAATCTGAAAGGAAGGTTAACAATCAAATTCATACCACTCTTGAACTGAAAGCTATAATATTTATGACTAATTTTTCAGAAGAGATATGTCAACAACCTCATAAATCTGAAAGGAAGGTTAACAATCAAATTCATACCACTTTTGAACTGAAAGCTGTAATATTTATGACTAATTTTTCATAAGAGACAGTCAACAACCTCATTCTGTATCAAAACAATGAACAACTTTAATAACATTTTAAACGTGAAAAGAAATATTTTAATTACTAATTTACTGCTATTCATCTCCCTCTAAGCTTCACATTACTGGTGTCAAGATAATTTACTCTTCATTGTTAAAGCCTATTCTGAGTATTGCCAGGCATTGATTTAATTTTTCCTCTTTCAGGAATTCTCCTGGAAGTTGACTCAGTAATTAGGACTGTCTTTGCATCTGACTGCTGTTAATTGTTGTGACAGATTGTGATCAGCCTGTATCACACTTGGAAGTTCATTTTGTCCTAAACCGTCCTTTTTGAACTTTATGCTGAAAACATGTTTAAATGTAAACAATAAAGTTCTACGTTGCACGCTTATTGTTGAAAACCCCTTCTACACTATTCACTGGGAAAATGCCAACCGATCTAGTGTCTCAGCAGTTTCTCTTGACTACAAACCCAGTCCCATGGCACTGTGGATGTTTTACCTTCTTCAAAGCCCAAAAAAGTAACAGGGAACGACTCAGATCATCCAGGGCAGGGAGAAGATTAGAACACAGCTCTTGAAAGGAAAGACAGTTGCCATCATATAGAAGCAGCACATTGCTGATTTATTGATGTGAATCGCATATCAGGACCTCAAGGAATTTATCCAAAGAAGCCAAGTTCTTCAAACAAATACTTTCAAAGGTTTCTGAAAATATTATTTACATAATACAGCAAATGACCACACAATAGAAACACAAAATAAAATACAATATTACAGATATAACAGAAAGAAAGGATTCTTAATGCTAAGTTCTGAAAACCATATATTGATGATTTCTTTCTTAAGTCTTACCCAAGGTTTAGATGTTAACATACAAAACATTAAGGGTATCATCACTCCTTCAGGTGTAGGCCTTGGAGTGAATATGAGGACCATTATGTCAGTCATTCTTTTATTATCAAATCACTAAAATAAGACTGCTTTAATATTAAATGGAAAATGGATATCTCAAACTTGTTGCATGCCTTTGGGAAGATTAGATCCAATTTTTAGTTTAATTTTGTAACCAGGCTGTTTTCTAATAGTCTGATTTTTTGTCTATGATTAGTTCAAGCTATTTCAGTCAAAAGGACACTCCTTTTACAGTTTCTCAGTTATCTCTTCCTTTCATTCTTCTTTCCTGAATATCTTTTTGGGCCCCCTTTCAAGTAAAAGGTTTCATTTTTCATCTCCAAAGTATAAAATATATGCTCCTACAAAGCATCCAAAACCAAGTAAAAAGTCTACAAAAGTCTTTTAGCTGTTTGGTTCCTTATCTGTTTTTTTTTGGTTAGAAATCATAGTTTAGATCTGTGTTTTTACAGCACCTTGTGCAATAGACCTTTGGTTGATGGCTTGGGTTGCTGGGTGGTGTAGCAGAAGTCTATCATACACGGAAGTGAATATGAGACTTCTGTATGAAGTGAAATGCTGAGAAGATTGAATGAGAGATAGGAAGGGTTCGTCAGCTGGCTAACTCCCAAGAGATTAAAGTGAAATGGGTAAGTGATGAAAAGTTTCTTTTGCTAAGTTTTTGTTCCTTGCTTTCCTGCCATGTTACCTCAGGATTAAAGAATTCTGGAGTACCCAGAAGTTATTGGTGGGATCGTGAGGAAAGTGGTGATAAATTACTGGAGAGAGAAGGGAAGGTCAGAGGCTTTTATGTTCTGGGAGGTTAGAGAGATTGCTGAGTGCCTCATCTCAAGAAAAGGCATTGCTTTGCACTGAATCTGACTGTATATCCTAAATCCCTGAAAGAGACAGAATGATTAGTTGCCAATCCGAGGCAGCTAACTTAGAAACACTTGAAATTACAATGTTTTTTTTAGTGTGGAGGAAGATGAGGAATACTTGAATAAAACTGGTCAGATGCACATCTCAAATTCAACTAGGTTTTCAGACAGAAACAAAAGGAATACAAATTTATTTTAAAATTTAGTCAATATTGACCTGAGATCTGAGATAGATGTTCCCACTGTTCTCAAACCAGACAGAAAAATGCAAACCTTGTCACTACTGCTCATTAGAATGCCCTGTGAGGCATAAAGCTTGTTCAGTGCCTTGCATGTTAGTTTACTTTTTCAGAAAACCAGAAAAGTGCACACAGACACCAACATGAGATCCCATCTAGCCCAGAACAGGTCTAATTGAAATAAATAGGTGAATACAGACATCAGAAGGCATTAACATAATCATTGTCATGGTTCAGGTGTTTGGTAGATGATTTTGGTACAAAATTTAAAAAAAACCCTAACAACAAAACCACTATGAATCACATTTAGATCATCTGCTTTTTGATTCCCTTTTTTGCTTGTTTCTTGCAAACTACAGCAATAGTAGAATTGTTATTAATTAAAAATCTCTGCTCTTTTTACTGTCATCCTCTCCTTCTCTGTCAATTTATTTTTTCTCATTTATGTCCAATGTATGACTCTGTGGAAGCTCAGAGTGGACTTGCCTTGATTTTATTAAAGCCAGTTTGACCAAGGAAGCTGTATTTTAAGAACTTGAAACTTTTGCTTATTACTTGCATTAAAAACATCCTTCAAAAGGGGAATGAAAGGAGCATATGCTTTGTTCATAATTCATAACGCTGTCAAGCAGTAGAATTATTAGTATCTTAAAATTTTATGACATTTGCAAAAGGACATTATAAAAATACTTAGAAAATCTGACTTTATTGCATTTCACAAATTTAACTTACATTTGGACTTAAGTAATAATTAGCATTTTTACTGGCATTGAGCTACTGGAATTATATATAAGATAAAGCAATTTCAAAAGTTCAGCAGCAGTCAAAATTCTAATTTAAACTTTAGGAAAGTATTAAAGCTGGAATCATATGCAAACCAGTGAAGCAGTATGCCTAAAGCATCAGCCTGTTAACTAAATTAAACCAGTTACCCATTGCATTGAAAAGACATAACATGTGCAGGTGCAATTGTCCCAGGAGAGTATTTGCATACTAGGGGGTCCAAACTTATCCTGTTCTGAGTTTTTAATTCAACAGTAATCCAGGCAAGACTGCAGGTAGGCTGTCTTCATGAAAAATTACTAATTTTGCAATGAACACTTCCTATCCTCCCCCCCTTTATTACTATCCTCCCCCCCTTTATATTCCCCTTCTTTATTACTTGTGATAATATTGGATAAATTTTTATTTCCATCTTTTTAGGGGTATACAGATCATTTCAGTTGTTGGGGAGATTTCCTCAACTTACTTCAAAGACCCTTGCTGGATATTTATCAGGAGAAAACCATGTCTTTGGAGTTGTTGGGTTTTTTTTAAGATTCTATAAGACAAATTTTGCTAGGATCTTATATACCTAAAGACACAAACATCAGGGAGATTTTCAACCACTTTTACCCCCCATTCATTTTGGTAGGAATTAGGTAACTAGGTCCTGTTCATAGGATTTCTCTGCAAGTCTACCCATTGTCCCAAAATCTCTAAAAGGAGCAGGATTCATCAGCAGTTTTAATAACTAAAGAGTTTAACAGTTTGCAGAAGATCCAGATATATTACTCACCTCTCAGATCGGGACTGGCAGCAGCTTGGCCTAAGTTTAAAATAAAAGTCTTCTGACAAAACAGTGGCTTGAATCTTCACCCAGAAGCTGAGGAAAACTTAAACTAAACCTGCTGACACTTGGTGAGTTAATTTTCTCTATTCACAAACACTAATCAATTAGTTTACCTAATAGCATTTTACTAAGGGAGACAAGATAGACAACCAAACAGAAAAACAGTACCTTCCAATTCCTAATTCCTGAAGTATAACTTTAATTATATCACAGATCTGTTGTTTAAATCCAAGGTAATTTCTTGGCCAGGTAGTTGCTTCCCTCTTCCTCTAGCTACACCTCACAGAACAGTTGGGGATTTTTAAGTGTCTAGCAGCAAGGCTAGGTTTCAAGCTGCTGCTCAGCCTGCAGTGCAAGTTGTGCCTGCTCCAGTTCTGAGTCCTCTCTCAGCATGCTCTGCTCCACAACCAAACTGCAGCCTTCCCCCTCCCCAAGGCTGGGCTCCAGCTGTCTGAACAAAGTGATTCAAAGATAGTTAGAAAGTTTTATGTTTCGCTTTGGTAACAGTTCCTGTTAATTCAGTTCGCTACTTGCATGAAACATGGTACTTCAGAGCTGACACGATCTTCTATATGTTAGAGTATTTTTAACAGCTCTTTTGTTAGCTTCGACAGCCAAACACTTCTGTTTTCCTCTGTACATTAATTTCTTAAATTACTCAGTTCTTTAAATTTCTTCTTCAAATTTCTCAACTTTCTTCTGTTCTTTAATTTCTTCTTCCCAATGCCAAAATTATTGCCATAGGTTAACACGACCATTTACTTCAGGAAAGTTTAAAGTATAGTTAGTTGTCCAAGAGCCGTATTTTTACCATTTTTCCTCTGTTTCATTATAAGCTTCTTAACAAAATATAGCAACATACATAACATAAGAATACTGTAAGCCTTTCCAATGGTGCTTTCATTTATCTTTAACAGATGTCAATAGAACACACCTTCTTTTCGGATTCTCCTCACTTTAAGATGTTTTTGAGCAGGAATGGACTACAGTATAATTCTTTTCATAAACTGAATGATAGCCACCTAGAAACAACACCACTATGTAGAACTTATCTGTGTTATACAGCTAGACTATTCAAATAAATACAATTTGATAAGTAAATAAATCTGTTTATGTGAGATGTGGCAAATGAAAAAGTCTTTATCAACAATGAAAAATGTAATTTTTTGCAAAGCCAACATTAATTAGTCTTAAATCAAACCTGCATTTCACATTTTCCTCAGAAAAAACATTGCTTCAGACTTTTCTTCTATGTCTTTGCTTCCAAAGGACAGTCCAGAGAGGTCTAACTGGAGCCATGGGAATCCCCAGTTCAGGACTTGGTGTCTAGGACTCTGGGTTTCAAGACTATGAACCTGTACCCCTCTCTTCTGTGAAAGTAGTCCAAACTACCAAGTTTCTTGCACAAGAGATATGCAACATTATGTGATGTTGCTGTGCTGTAGCTATGGGATTTAGAAGTGTGGGAATTGTAAATCCCACCACGAATTAGCTAGAAACTAGGCAAGTTTCTGTCAGAAATCTGTGTGTTGATATGTCAGAGCCATCTCTTTGTTTTCTTTAAAAGTCCATGAAAACAGAAGATCATTCAACAAGATGTTTTGACTTAAATGAATTAGATTTTTTTTTCATTTAAAAATGTTTTTTTAGAAAATTCCAGCAGGTGATATCTAGAATAGTTTCTGTACTTCCCTTATATATTGATAGTGTGAAAAAAACCCTCAAATTATGTGTTTTTTTAAGATTATGTGTGGTAAGTTTGTGAAAGGGAGTATATACTGTCGTCTCTCACCTTCATTTACTCTTCATTATCTTTTTGTCAGAGGCTCAAATCTATCCCGTTAAACTTTGGTCATTCACAAAATCACTAGAGGTTGGAAGGCACCACTGAAGATCATCTAGTCCAACCTCCATTCTCAAAGCAGGGGCAACTAGAAAAGGTTGCTTAGGACCATGTCCAGTCAGGTTTTGAACATCTCTGAGGACAGAAACTCCACAACTTCTCTGGGCAACCTGTTCCACTGTTTGAACACCGTCACCATAAAAAAAAGTTTTTTCTTATGTTTAAATCGAATTTCTTCTATTTCAATTTGTTCCCATTGCCTCTTCTCCTGTCACTGGGCACCACTGAGAAGAATCTGGCTCCATTTTCCCTACCCTCCCCCCCATCAGGTATTTGTACACATTGGTAAGATCCCCTTGAGCCTTCTCTTCTCCAGGCTGAAGAGTCCCAGCTCTCTCAGTCTTCCATCATTTATCAGATGCTCCAGACCCTTAATCATCTTTGTAGCCCTTCGCTGGACTCATGCCAGAAGTCCATATCTGTCTTGTACTTAAGAGTCCATGCCTGGACTCAGCAGTCCAGATTTGTCTCACCAGGGTTAAGCAGATGAGAAAGATCATGCCCCTCTACTTGCTGGCAATGTTCTTCCTAATGCAGCCCAGTATGCTGTTGGCTTTCTTTGCTGTGAAAGCCTGAAACACTTGAGCTGTGGCCCCTACATCTCTGTTTCATTCGTTATGAGGCCTGCCTTCTCCATATCACACTGCACACTTGGCTTGTCAATCTAGTTCATCACTTTTTCACTTGACTGTGGCTCATCCTCTCCCTCCTCCACTGTTCCTTATTTAAAGTCCTCATGAGGTTGGCCCTCCAGTTAGCAGAAATACTTCTTCCCTGCCTAGACAGGTAGATTCTGTCTCTTCCCTCAAAGAGGGTTCCACAGTCACAAAAAACAAACCTCTGCTGTTGACACCAGCTGTGCAAAGAGTTGCTGACCCACAGCATCCATCCACCTTTCCTCAAGCTCTTCCTATCACTGCCAGGATCAAAAAGAAAACAACTGGGGCCCCATGCCCTTCACCCTCACTCCCAGTAGTCATGTAGTCATGTTTGATGTGTTCCAGGTCTCCCCTGGCAGTTTCATTGGTACCCACATGGAAAACCAGCAGAGCATAGCAGTCTGAGGGCCAGACAAGCCTCACCAGTCTTTTCACAACATCCCAGATTCAAGGCCCTGGCAAGCAGCAAAACTCCCTAGACAAGAAGTCAGTTCAGCAGATGGGGGCCTCCATCCCCTGCAGCAGAAAGTCTCCCACTCATGTCACTTGCCTTCCTCCTGCAAAGTCTGCTGACTTCCCCCTTCAGCCCCATTACTTGATGACACATATCCTACTTAACACACACCTCTTGCAGGCGAGACCATCTCCTGCTGCCCCAGGCACCACTGCAGCCCCAGACCTGCAGAGCTCACTCAGGAGCTCAGTTGGAGCGAAGGCCTCTAATGTTACAGGGAAAGTTGCTCCAGTTGGTGCTGGGGAATGTGCCATGGCACACCACCCCATTGTGGAGCCCAGCAATGCTGTTTCCAGCAGAGCTGCTGGCCCCTTCTGCACACCCTTTTGCACAAAATGCTGCACAGACTATTGCATCCAGTCACTGTGCTGTGCAAGCTGAACTCTAGGCAACTTTAAATAAGATGCCCAAGTTAGGAGCCTAGTTATATTAGCCTACTTCTACAAGTCATTCAAGAAATACAGAACCCTAACTGGCAATTCATCCAACCTAAATTTCTGGTGGTCCTTCCGTTCCCAAACGGAGGTGGTCCCCTGGACTGTAGAAGAATTCTAGAGGAATTAGTTTGCTAACTTCAGGTCTTCATTTGGTTACTAAAATGCATGAGCACAAATCCTATGTGTCTTGGAAGCATCCTTTTAGTTGTTCAAAATAGAGCTCTGCTAGCCAAAACTGGTTTTTTACACACTCTTACTGATGTGACAGGATGTTGTATTATCAGTCTTGACTTGCACATCTGAAATTGGAATTATTTGTACACACATAATATATTGTGACCACGGATAGACATACATAGCTATAGTCCAGTACACGAATTTCTCTGAGATAGCTAGAATATTTTATAAGGAGAATTTTTATATATATATATATATATATATATGTCGTAAATTAAATCTACCTGCCTGATCTGATGTAGGCTTCTGTAAGATCCCATAAATTTTGTCTGTGATTTTAAATTAATCCCATAATTTGCTATTACTTTGAAATGTTAGAGCAGCTTTACAATTGGTCACTCTTTGATAGGGTTGTTACTGTTCTCTGCAGTTCACATTGTCATTTTTCTGAACTAAATACCCAAACTGACACTTTTGAAATAATCTGTTTTAAACTCATTTGTACACTGATGATTCGGCATGATCCCTCACTTTTCAGAGGAGTGATAAACTGATTACTTGTAAACCAAGAATACATAAAGAGCCAGCAGGACGAAGACAGTCTCTTAAAATGTATCTAGATTATATTTTTTATTGTATGTAAAACAGAGAAATAAATGTTAAACATAGAAATGGTAATATAAAACTAAGATAAAAGTTGATTAATTCTAGTGCTTTTAGAAGTGAACAATGAAGGTGCTAAGCAGCTTCACATCAGAATGACCCAGTTTCACTACTTGCTTTCAAGTTCCATAATTCATTTTAGTGTCAGTTATAATGGTGTTGTACAGAAATAGGGACCATCTTTACTTTAATTGACTGAAATACTTGCGAATCCCCCCTGCCACCACCACCAGCCAAAACTAAATGTGTCAGTCTGAAGAAGGTTTACACCATCCAAGGTTAATCTACCTAAAATTCATTTCATCGGATTTGGTTTAATATGAATGGGTTACTTATTTCTATCCTTGTTTTCAGGTTCTAGTATACATTGCCTTTGACATATCATCCTGGAAGCAAGTTCAGAGACTACAGCAAACTCAGATCCAAATCAAAACAGCCTAAAGCTAGGACAGAGAGTGAGTAATCTGGAAAGACAGTTTTATTCTGTGCTATTATAACATCTACTATACAGGTCTAGCTATTGTAAGGAATGTTTTAGTATTTCCCCCCACTGATGAGAAATGGAAGAGCTAACCAAGCAGGGTTATATTAGAAGTCAAGAAATGGCATTGTATTGCACATTTTATGAAATTAATTACAAACCCTAATGTGATGTATTGGCTTCAAGTGTTAACTAGAGTTATTTCTATCTTTAATTATTACACTTTGATGTAAAACCACAATGTAACATGTTTCTAGAAAATGTAAGTTTTTAAACGAATTCTGCTATAAGATATTATTTTTCAATTTTTCAGTATTTTTTGAGTATTCATAGATTTGAAGTTTGCGTAGTGAACTACAGAGACTGAAATATTCAGCAAAATGAAGTATGATGTCTCAAACTTGTACTAACCCAGACTAATATGGCCATTTTGCACAGGTCTGGAGTACAGACCTATATACTGATTCTGTATCCAGTCACCTAAATTAATCTCCTGGGCTTCTAATTCCAGGATTAATCTGAGTCCAGTGAGCTCAAGAGTCACAGGGGAATTTGCATCACTTGTTCTTTATTTTGTATAGTTTGAAAACAAGTCTTTTGATCACTAGAACGGAAAAAAAAGATATTCTAAATGGTAATTGAAGGAGAACTGGTCAAAAATTTTATGACGATTCCGAATTTTCTGCTACTTTTCAGAGTTTTTCAAGAATAAAGAAAAAAAAATCAGATTTGAGAGTCCAAAAAATTGAGAGGCATCATAGCTAAACTACAGCACTTGAAGCCTGACCACCAAACCAGGAGTATGTGTCCTTGAACCTGTAAATCTCACTTCATCTAGCATCCTTACAAATACGTGCACTTCTCCAAATCAAGGATCACAGAAGCCTTGCAAGGTCCACCTGTTCTGCAGCTTTGGAAACCTATTTTTTATGTAGCCTTTCAACTGAGCTATGAAGAAACTCATCAGCTGCAGTGCTCTGGGTTCCTTGGGCTTCTTTGTTGTTTTCTGGAAGTTCACAGAAGTTCAAATTTTCATGATACACGATAGACCCCAAAAAGTCAATGAAAAACTTTTTTGGTGAATTACATGTTGGAGAGAGAGTTCATCTTCGTTTGAGTACTGTGTCACAAACATCACCTTGTAACTGCTTTTTACTTTAAAGATGCAAGTTTTTAAATCCAAAACTCACTAACAATCTCTGCTTCTGGCATGAAAAGCCCTAAGGCATAAGATAGTTTTACAAGCATAAGAGATGTTGATAAGAGCCTGAAACAACGTTGTTGCCACCATTGGATATTTCATTCTAAATCTTTTGAATTTAGTGCATTTTAAAATCTCAGATTCTTGCAAATGTATGAAAATTTACTTAAAAATACCTCTCTCAAGATTACTCAGAAAAATCTGAAACTGTGAGTCCTAAAGATCAAAAATAGTTTTAAAAATCCGTTTAAAAATTATGGGGTTTGAGCTAAAAATTATTTTTAATTCTTTAATCCTTTAACACCATCCATTCTTACTTCACAACACTGGAATATGAACACATACACTAATAAAAACTGTTGCAATTTTTTTTCACTTGAAAATTACACTTTCGTTTAGTCCTCATAGTGAACTTTTTATTCCATTTCTAAAGTAAAAAGTTAGAGTTGACATAATTTGTTTGATTTAGTTTAAATATCTCTACAAAGTGGGTACCACAGGAGTATTTTTTAATATATTAACTATTTAATAATGAAACAGTTATTAAAAACTAAATAGTTAGCAATAACTATTAATTATTTAATAACTAAATGCATTTTCAAAAAAAAAAAAAAAGCCCTGAATAGGAAAGACAGAACATTCACCAGACTACATCTCATTCAATGGCACTTAAATGAAGTTTTCCTTACCTTGTTTTCTATTTTTAACTACAAATTGAAGATTACTAGCTCAAGTATTTCTAGGATGCTGCTGTCCCTGAAGTCCTTATGCCCCTGGCTTCACAGCAGTCCATGGAACAAGATTGCTTTGACCTGAAGTGATGTGGGAAAAAATCTTCTCTTTTTCCCATCTCTTAAAAAAAAGATCCAGAAGCTTTCCTATTACCGGGTTAGAAAAAAACCAGACCTTTTGAAGTTTATGAAGAACCAACAAGTAAGAAGATATTACTGTCTATGATCCGGAACACGGATCTGATCTCTCCAGGTATGTGTCAAGGCTCTCACCACCTGTGACAGTGCTATGATTAGGATCACTATAAGCAGCTATGTACCTATATGTAAGCATCTGTTAATGATTGCTATTAAAAGCGTAGCACAAGAGCAGACCAGCCATTGGACTGATCTGGATTTTTTAAGCTATGATTTTCATCAAACTTGAAACTTTGTGATACTCTCAGCTGCGCGGTGAAAATTATTTCCTTTTAGATTTTCTGTGAACACCAAAAAAAGTGAAGCAGCTAAAAGTCAAGAGTTGATCAGCCTTGGAGAAAAATATTAGGCACTAGAGTGCACAAGGCCAAGAATCTAAGTTAGTTTCTTTGGAATGACCCCCTGGATTTAGCAAAAGGTCGCTGCACCAAAAATATTTCTGAGTATTTCTGAGCTCACTGACACTGATTTTTTGCTGAAAAGATGTTGTGCAACAAATTTCACACTGAACCTAGAGAAGAGGCAGGAATTCAGAAAACAACATGGAGGGGTTATCTTTATGTTCCTTCCTTTGCCTGCAGCAGCACAGAAGATTGACCAAATAGAGCAGATTTTGGTTAAAAGAGGATCATGTTCCAGTTACATATACCTAAGCAGTGTACCAGAAGCAGATAGTCATGACATTTTTACCATACTATGTTTTTATGGTACAAAAAGTGACAATGTTGTAACAAAAAGAAGACGAAACTGTGCTTGATAGGCAAGTGGCTTATGCACTCCATCAGTTTTCTGGAAAAGTTCTTTCTTTTCAGTACACTAGGTAATTTAAATGACCGACTTAATTTCTAATGCACTGAGGAAGAACAGAACCTGGAGATGATGCGTATACTCCAAAGGAGCATTTAATAAATCCATTTAACTAAGATTAACAATGAAAAATGTCTTACAAACCAATAAAATTTAATTAAAAATATACTTTAATTAAAGAAGTCAAGCACTTGCACTGTCAAATTATAAAGGAAATTAGAAAATGTAAAAGATGTGATGTAATCAAAGATCCCATATACCTGCTTTTGAAGAGCAGAAATCAAGCCAGATAAAATTCAGCTATACTACACAGAAACAAGTAACACCTACACATTGCAACATTCCCGATCTTTTATACAAAATATTTGCATTACACATATTTATGAATTTCTTCTTAAATTCCTATATTACCTATATTACCTCATCTTAATGCAGACACAGTAAAGACAGGATGTTGCATATGCTGAGAAGCTCCCTTTGTTTTAAATATGGAAGCATGAAAAATAGGTACCCTGAAAGGTCACCTACTCCATTTCCCTATTACATGGCAAAACACATTGCACATCTGCCAGGCACATGAAGAAAAAGTGCCCATGTTACAACAACTGTATGAAAAATAAACAAGGAGACACCATACCAAGTATTATAAGGAAAATATAGTATTATCTCATAATATTCACTTATTTACAAAAATATGAGTGCCAAATTGTTATTTTTCAAAATTAGTAGTCATGATTCACCAAAATTCTAAAAAATAATTCCGCAAATAACTCAGTGAGAATTAGGTATGTGAAGGGATACTGTATAATGTTAGACAAGAACTGTAACCTGAGGTCATGATAAAATGACTGTATATCAGGCCAAAGGAAAAAAATAGTCATAGTTGTCATCACACTGACTGGCAGGGTTTCTGACTTTCAGTAGTTTGGCTGCCTCTATCATACCCTCTCAGTATTGTTTAGGGTTGTTTAGGGTTGTTGGGGGCTTTTTTCATTCTCTACTTGCTCATTTTAAGGCAGTTGTCAGAGAAGGCGGCTAGCACAAAAGTGGTCATATTCTCTCCTTAGACTATTATAACTCTGCTGAATTCAGAGAGGATTGTTCCCAGTTTACACCAGAGAGAGAAAAAAAGAACAAGCTAAAAAGAAACAGGCTTGATTGACTGCTGTGAAAATTGTTAAACATTTAGGCCTGACATAGAATAAAATTACTGAAGCTCAATCTCATGTCACTGAATCGTCAGAAACATGCCACTGGTTTCACTGAAGCTTATTTGCTGATGTGCCACCAGATACAAGTTTGATGCAGCCGTTAGTGAAAGAAAAGCATCACTTATTATTTTTAATATGGTAACGGCAAATACAGGTAGATTTCAAGATATGTATGTCCATAGGAAAAGGCATTACATGGATTTTTTTTTTATAATCCTGGCAAACAGACTTTTCATTAACACTGCAGTGGGAAGCAACATTTAAAGCAGTGGGTCTGACATTCCTCAAGAGAATAATTTCCTTTAAAACACTAAGGCAGCAGGAGTTTCCTTATCAGTGTCAAAGTGAGGGTAGGTACAGTTTAAACTGACAGGTTTAATCATTTCTAAACACAGCCTTAACTTCCTTGGCTAAATGTTCCTCTCAGAACTGAACAGAACATTTACGCACTCCCTATGCCCAGGTTTTGTGACTGATTTTTTCAAGTGGCCAAATCATCACAAATTCTCTGAAAAATTGGAAGCATGGGAGAGGATGGAAGAAAAAAATGAAAAAAAAAAAAAACCAAACCCCAAACCTGGTCACAACTTTAAGTTATCTATAGTTATACCTATACAATCTCCTCAACTTTAAAAAAACGTATGGTGGTGAGGTTACTCCAGTGTTTTGAATGACGTGCATTTTCAGAATGTAGTTTGCCAGGTTTGATTACTTGCAACATTGTAATGAGAGTTAGATCTGCAGCTACTGCCCAGACCAGGAATCTCACTGAAGGCAAAAGCATCTTGTGAGAGAAGCTGCTAGTCTAAGAAAGGGTGAGGAGTTAGACCACGGTTGCTTGGGGCAGGGGGAAAATGAAGGTAAAATGGTGAAAGGAATCAACCTGGACTCATGGTGGAGGAGGAAAATACAGGCTATCTGCTCTAAAACTGCTGTATAAAACAAGCATTATGTGACTTGTTAGAGGAGGAGAGAGCGGTCTCGGAAGCACTCATGAAGGTGGAGATCAGGTTGGAGAGTGTGGTGGTGACACTGGAGTTCTGGTTTTGCCTGTGACCCACGCTGTTAAAGGAGAAAGGACAGATTTACTTCTGGGATAGCAGACACTACTGGGACACAGGAGACTGTTCTGCAAACCTCAAGGTGTTCAGTACCTCCTCTTTCTTCCAAACACCTCTCAAACAACCCGAGCAAATGCAACTGCCCATAAAGAACATAAAGTTTAAGAAGAAATCTGTGAAGCATCTCAGACTGTGGAAAATGACACGTCACAGATGCCTGCTGTGAGAGCTAGTCAAAACTAGACAAAGATGAATCTTCTTCAGGATGCTTATGGATGAATGCAAACTAAAGATTAAATGCCTGTTCCTAAATGTAATTTCTTTTGCAAGGATTACTTTCTAGGGATGCAACTGCTACTATTTTCCAAACCACACTTTTGACTGACATTACAGTGACATTTCCAAAAGCAGAGGGCCAATTACTTGATATCTCTCTATATATTTGTAATAGAAAATAAAAAAATTATTACATTAAACATTACAATGGAAAGCTTTTTTTATGCAGTATTTGTGTGAAACAATAGATTATTTGCACAAGGTCTAATCTCTGGTAAAATGTTCTGTAGCAACAGAGAGCTGATTTTATAGCTTAGTACAGTATGTGAATAGTCAGTTGAAATGGCAGCTGAAGGGTAAACACTTCTGGTTGAAAGCTTGTGCAATAAAATCTGACTTTTTAAAAAAACTTTCAATTTTATTTTTTAATTGGATCAATGTGTACCTTAAACCTGAAATGACAGCCGCCTTCTATCTTTTTGCCTCCTTACAACATCTCATTTTTATATCCTGGCTGAAAGTTCTTTTTTCCTTCCTAACTTGTACTTAATTTCTGTCTCCCTTTATTATTTTCCCATTGAACTTGGTAATTTTATCATCTGGGATTTGGTTTGTATGCAAAATTCTATATAGAACATTTTACTTAATCTATTCCTATCGTTATGAAAGAAGCCCCAAACTCACTTTTAAAATAGAGTAAGAACAAGGAGGTAAACATTCTGGGTATGAAAATCCCCTAATTTAGGAAAGTTTTGAAAGCTTTTCACTACAGTTTGTTGATCAGCTGATAATAGCCTTTATCCTACTGGTCTAAAACTGTCACAAACTTCAGGCCAGCCTTGATGCACATGAACAGCCAAAAAAACCCCTCTGACTAAAATTATCTGCAAATTTTGAGGAGCAGAAAAAACTAGATATAACTTGCCACTTGGGGACTTGTCTTTCAGTAAAGCTAACTGGTGAAGCACAGGAACTAAAATCCTATTCAGTCTTTCTAACTACGTGAGAATCTGCTCCTGCTGCAAAACTCCTGTGTCGCTGAAGCCTTGTTAGCCGATTACAAATGCCAATACTTTGTGCCCTCTCTTGTTTTTCTTTGAATTCTCAGCTCAGCATTGTACAAACTTGATTCAAGCTGCTGTATAATCCTGTTATAAATTCATTGCCTTTTCATTTAAAGCCTTCAGTTTAATTCCTTCCTGGATGGATCTGTCAATTCATTCACACTGAGTAGCCACACAAGGGCTTTATTTCTGGCTTTTTAATGTGCCAGTCACGGATAGACATGAGATCCAACTGCAGTATCTCAAGTGAGCTTCAACAGTACAAATGTTCACATAACTGCAAGAGACAAACTTCATTTCCTCTGGTGAGGCTTTGGTTGACACTAAGATTAAGAGCTTAACAAATGCAATGGTCTGCCCTGTTACCATTCAAGAGTTTCTTGCTTCACCGTGCTATGAAAGAGAAATGAAGGACTGTCTGACTGTCTAACATTTTCTCATCTCTTGAGTGTTATATGTGATTAAAAGGCAGGTGAGGTGAGGAGATTTGGGTTCAGTCATATGAAATATCCAAATCTGTACCCATAGGAACCTTGTCCTTTGGCCACCAAAACATCTTCCTTTCAGACTGTGGCTAAAAATCATCCATTTAATCTGAACCTGATAGAAAATAGACAAAATGGTAAGTAAAAGTAGCAGTAATGAGTGCATTTGAGTATGCTGGAAACTGTTCTGCTTTTTTGCCACAGTAAATCCTTGTGTCATCAATTTTTTACCTCTTGTTCTAGGATTTAATGCCCTTATAGCTGATTTTACTCATTTTTCACCTTTTGGGAGAACTTTAATTTTTATTTTTTACTGTTGAATACTCCATTTCATCTGAAAAAATAAAATCTTTGACATTTTTTTCTTCCTCTTTGGGGAAACAGACAAACCAGTCTAAAAATACCCTAAAAAGCCTCCAGTGAAGTGCAATAAATTTAAAGGTCTGGATACAATGCCTTTGGTAGAAAATGAAAACAGCATCTCATAGGGTAAAAAAATATTTCTAGTCTTACATACCCGTGATTATGATGGTTATTATTAAACTATCACATCACATCAATGGGTAAACAAGTAGCTATGCCTAGATCAAATTAACTATTGTGACAGCTGTAAATACTGCAGTAATGAGTCTCCTGCGGGCAACAGAACAGATAAGAAAATGATTGAAGCTCCATGGGTTTACTACACACTTACAGGTGATTTTGCAACAAGTTAGACCATCTCTTAAGTAGGAACAGTCTGCTTGCCTTAGAGGTAATGCAATGCCTAAATAGCAGTCTGAGCTATATGCTATTGAGCTTTAATCAGTAATATAACACTTGATTTTATTACTATTTTATAAAAAAAAGCAAATGAAGTAGTCAGAATGAAAGTTGTTTTTCAAAGGTGAACTGTAAAGGGAAAAAAATCTTCTGTCTGTCTCTCTACTTTGTTTTTGATGTATAGTTTGAGGGTTTTTTTACAGGGTGGGAGGTAGTTGCTTTGTTTAAGAAAAGGTTGTGTGCCTCTCAAAGTATCAGGAATACCACATGCAGTTTTCCTCCCCTGCGTACACCAGTAGAGAGACTAAGTAAAAAGAAGTGTACCCTATGCAATTAGTATTCATTCACAAGCCTTCCCAGTTCTGTGTCTTTCTGCTTGCTAGCTCAGCAAACACCATGCAAGGAGGAAATAATGGTATGTGCCCTATATTCAAATTACTAGGGATGATGATTTCTGAGAATGCAATTAGAAGTCACACCCTGGAGAGCCACACATAGATGAGAAGACAACTTTTTTACGTTTGCCGACCAATACTGCAAAAAAGAAAAGGTCAATAATATTTGAGCCTTAGAATCTTAATTACCTAATTATGGTTCCTGCTTGCTTCAAGCAAAGATCCATAAAAAAGACAAAACACAAAAAATGAAATAAAATTATATTGTGAAGCAGAAGAATGAATTCCATTTTTGAAGGGGTACTTTTTAGTTTTTTAACTGCACTTTTGATGTGTCTTGCAAATCTACTTCTGAACTCAATAGGATACATTTAAATAATTTAACAGAAACTTTAAGATTTCAGTATCACTGTTTTTAAAGCTTTATCTTAAACAAAACACCTGAATGCATCCTTTTTTATTAAAAAACATCGGGATGATATTTCCTAAACACTATGATTTGACATATGGCTGCTGTTGAAGTGCCCTTTACTATCTTCTGCAAATTACCTAGAGGACTAGACTGTGGATTTTATAGTCACAGTTAAGGATGCATAGAAGGATATTAGTATCTACAGAGATTCATAGAGGCATTTTGACTTAGAGAAAAAGAGAACCTTTTGATTTTTCTGCATTCAATGTCAATATATGGTACGTCATGAACGAGTATTTATTAATGAATGCTGATTCTTGAGATCATTCTTATAAGAAGTTTAAGACTTTTGCACAATTTCATATTGCATATTATGAAAAAGGATTACAAGTAACTATTTATTCTTGAACAATGAAGGATCAGAAGTTGTAAGAGCAGACGAAGAAATGTCTGCAAGGTACGATTTTGTGGAAACAATGGGATTTCCACAGTATTGAAAGGTTTTGTGGAAGAAAGGAGCAAACCAGAAATTTTTTTATTGTAAGTATATAAATGTTGTATTCTGACTTACCTTTATTTGTATTAAATATATTTTCATTAATACAAAATATGCATTTATTAAATATTGACTTGATCTTTGAACTACATAAACATGTTTTCAGCAGCACAGTACAAAAGGCAACCTGAAGCATCTAAACTATCATGAACCAGAATATTTTGGAATTTCAATAAAAAAAAACGTTCAGTACAAAATTCAGAGTTGGTGTTTAAAAACAAAAACAACAATGAAAATAATGAGAATATGTGTCTTACACTTTTTAGATTATCAGGTAAAGCACGGTTGCATGCAGCTACGTATATTTTATCTCTCCATACACATAAGAGGAAGGTGGTTTACATTCTACATTAGTTTCACAATGCTACTTGACTAGGAAAAGCTATGACTTCTGCAACAAAAGGCCTGTTTCCACATGCCTTGCAGTAAGTAACGTAACTACCTCCTCCAGCATTAACTGAACAATTAACACTTGCTCTTACATGCACAAGTGAGTATGTACCTGAATATGCAATTTATTCTCTAATTTAAATGCTATTCTTTCATTGACATTCCTCAGATATTATTCTACCAGTTCCTACAAACTGTCAACCTTTGCTACATACAGACATCTCTCTCCCCTCCTCTTCTCAAACCCTGCCTACTATAGGTGCACCAAGCTTGCTTCTGCAATGCTCAACCCATCATGCTCATCCCCTTTCCTCCACATTTGCTCTCACACAGCAGCAGTTCCTGCCACTCAATTCATTTACCTCTGCTGCTACAGCTAGGTTTAATTGAATAATTGAACTTCATTATCTATGTAAATCTTTCTCTTTTTTTTTCCCCTCAGTTAAGAAGTAAGTAATAGCATTAAATCACCTGTACTATATTCATCATTCTTTCGGGAGTAATGATGTACAGGGAAGAGAAGGGGTGAAAACACTGAGGCCATGGCAAGCCTCTGAACAACTGGCCATAACCTATGTAAGAAACACAAATCAGCAGCACAATTTTTTGCCAGTGCTGCCATTTACTAATTAATCTCTACAGCTCTCATTTTGTTATTTGATAAATTTGAACATACCAATGCAATGACATCTGGAAATTGGAAACTCTGGGTTAGCATGTTTTACCCCTGCATCTTTTCACCTTTTCACAGTGTCCCAGCAGAATACATACAAATCAATACAGGAGTGACACTTTACTGCTCAAGGATATGAGCAATTGTGATGCTCACTCCTAGGACTCCAAAGCCTCCGCAAGGCCAACCACAGACTCAGCACTCAAGAGAATTTCAGTGCTGCCACTGCTTAGAAATCCAGTGATGGGTAGGACCATCAAGCAGTTGGATTTAGTTTAGATAAGCTGATGTTAACTAAACACTGTATCTTCTCAGGTCCCTGTTCAAATGTAACCTACACAGGCCTTGTAAGGTTCCTTTCTAACATTTCCACACAGGGTGAGATTATTTCCATCATACATGTTGTTTTGAAGCAGGATCCAATCATCTGTATTTGACACAAGCCAGGATATCTCTTTCCGTTGACCATGTAGGAGCTAGGCTAGATGACTTCAGCTGAGGATGTCTCTGTTTACATAAAAACTTCTTGGCCAGTCTACCATTGTTATTGATCGTTTCTAGAACTGAAGCCATTTCAACCTTTTCTGAGTGCTCCCATCCCTTTGGGCAGGTCTTACTCCCAGGGCAGAAGGACTCCTAGCATGTTGCTGGTGCTGCTGGTGCTGCACAGGGAGGAGAGACACCTCCCCCAGCACCAAACCCCTACCAGGAAGTCACCTGGTCCTGTGCTCTGGGTGCTGGGAATGAAGACCGAAGGTGGTACCTGGGACCGCATGGAGAATGAGTAGAGATTCGTTAATACAGAGGCAATGGGGAGCCAGTGGTGGTATCAAGGCTGGGGGTCACAGGGTGGTCAGGGGTCCACTCAGGGCTGGGTGTTCCCCAGACATTACTGCTGTGCTATGTCTGTCCCTGGGTGGAAAACCCTCACACAGGCCCTGCATGACGCCAGCCTAGGAGCAGCCGCTGCCCTGACACCCTCCTTCTGGGCACCATGGCAAGTCCTTGCAGTCGAGGAGGTGGTCACCAGCCCCGGGGACCAGGGAACCCCTGCTGTGAGGGGACTACAGGAGTGTAGGCCTCGGTGTGGGCACTGGAACCAGCACCCTGGAAGGGGCAGGGGGCTCCAATACTCTCCTGAGGCACATGTGTGACTGCTCCTCAGCTAGTTCCTCTGTCCCTCCCTGCTCCTGCAGGGACATTGCTTCACTCCTAGGGCTGCTGCTAGGTGCACACTGCAGCACCTCCAGGTGTCCTTGCGTGCCTGCGGTGCGGGCAAGGGCACATGTCCTCTCCTGAAATCCTCTCATCTGTGTCTGCTCCTGCCTCTTGCAGTCTTCAAACTCATGAGACCTCCCACCTTGAGGATGGAAATGTGCAGAAATGTTAATATGGATCCTATCCAACTGTGCCAGACTGATTGCAATCAGGATTTGTCCTTGACACATGGCTGTAAGAGGAAACCTGTCGAAAATTTTACATGAACAGTAGAGACTTTGCCCCAACATGGCTTAGGTCTCTGCCCAAGATGCCTACATGAAGCAAATGGATTTCTGACTGCAAAGAAAGCAATCAGGCCCAGGACTGGTCATTGCTAACCTGTGCTTGGGATTGCTTTGTGCTGACAGATTACAAAGGAGAGAAGTGACTGGCAGCTGAATGGGATACAGCGCAGGGTGCTTAGAAAAGGAGCTGTCAGAGGTGCTGCAAGGTTGTGGGCTGCAAGGAGTGCTGTGCCAAAAGCTAGCTGCCTCATGAGGCGTTCTGCAAGAAAAGAAGAGCTCCAAAGCTCAGATTATCCTGAAGTGGTGACATTCATCAGAATATAGAATAGAGGTCCTTCAGTAGTGCTTTTCTAGCATGTTTAAAACTGTCAGAAAGTATATGGAAAAGCTGAACTGTATGTTTCAACTCTATCAGTTAAGTGAGGGAATAACGTGAAACAATCTTGCAGCTGTGTAGATGGCAGTGCTCTTATACAAAAGCACACAATCCACACATATTACACACCATATCAAAATGAAGAACATACATTTTCATGCTAAGGTTTTAGACGGAAAAGCAGCACTCTCTATACGTATCTTTGCCTTCTGAACAAGTGAAAGGAAGCTCATGAAGCTGACCCAGCTGATACAGCAGAAGTATTCCATCATCTACCAGCAGTCCTGGCTAACCAGGGAGGTCCCAGTTGACTGGAGGTTAGCGAATGAGACGCCCATCTTCAAGAAGGGATGAAAGGAGGATTTGGGGAACTACAGGCCTGTCAACCTGACCTTGGTGCTGGGGAAGATTATGGAGCAGATCATCTGGAGTGCCATCCTGCAGCACGTATGGGACAACCAGGTGATCAGGCCCCGACAGCATGGGTATGTGAAAGGCAGGTCCTGCCTGACTAACTGATCTCCTTCTATGACAGGATGACACGCCTAGGGGATAAGGAAAAGGCTGTGGATGTAGTCTACCTAGACTTTAGTAAAGCCTTTGACACCGTTTCCCACAGCATTCTCCTGGAGAAACTGGCTGCTCATGGCTTGAACAGGTGTACTCTTCACTGGGTAAAAAACTGGCTGGATGGCCAGGCCCAAATGGTTGTGGTGAATGGAGTTAAATCCAGTTGGCGGGCGGTCACAAGTGGTGTATCCCAGGGCTCAGTATTGGGACCCGTTTTGTTTAATATCTTTATCAATGATCTGGATGAGGGGATCGAGTGCACCCTCAGTAAGTTTGCAGACGACACCAAGTTGGGCGGTTGTGATGATCTGCTTGAGGGTAGGAAGGCTCTGCAGACGGATCTGGACAGGCTGGATCGATGGGATGAGGCTAATTGCCTGTGGTTCAACAAGGCCAAGTGCCAAGTCCTACACTTTGGCCACAACAACCCCAGGCAACGCTACAGGCTTGGGGACAAGTGACTGGAAAGCTGCCCAGCAGAAAAGGACCTGGGGGTGTTGATTGACAGCCGGCTGAATATGAGCCAGCAGTGTGCCCAGGTGGCCAAGAAGGCCAACGGCATCCTGGCCTGTATCAGAAACAGTGTGGCCAGCAGGAGTAGGGAGGTGATCGCCGCCCTGTACTCGGCACTGGTGAGGCCGCACCTCGAATCCTGTGTTCAGTTTTGGGCCCCTCACTACAAGAAGGACATTGAGGTGCTGGAGCCTGTCCAGAGAAGGACAACGAAGCTGGTGAGGGGTCTGTTGCACAAGTCTTATGAGGAGCGGTTGAGAGAGCTGGAGTTGTTCAGTCTGGAGAAGAGAAGGCTGAGGGGAGACCTTATCGCTCTCTACAGCTACCTGAAAGGGGGTTGTAGAGAGGTGGGTGTTGGTCTCTTCTCCCAAGTGACTAGCAACAGGGCAAGAGGAAATGGCCTCAAGTTGTGCCAGGGGAGGTTTAGGCTGGATATTAGGAAAAACTTCTTCAGTGAAAGGGTTGTCAGACACTGGAACAGGCTGCCCAGGGAGGTGGTGGAGTCACCATCCCTGGAGGTATTTAAAAGATGTGTGGACGAGGTGCTTAGGGCCATGGTTTAGCGGTGGACTCAGAAGGGTTAGGTTTACGGTTGGACTTGACGAACTTAAAGGTCTTTTCCAACCTAAACAACTCTATGATTCTATGATTCTATGTTATTAATTGTTTTCTTTTATAAGCCAGTTTTAAGAAAGAACAGCAACATTTATGCTATCAGAAAGATATAGACCAAAATAATTCTTTATCATTATGGTTGGGATACTCACCTATGTGTAGATGATCATTTTATATTAAAGCATTACCAGGCTAAAGCAACAATAGTCCTGGGAAACCAGGACACATCTACTAGGTGTCCTAGTTACTGAACTGCAAGGTAGGCCATTCACGTCCTGAACCACATGATTTCTCCACTACAGAAGTTATGTACCATCTTCACTTAAAAAAATAAAGTCTCTCTAATGGCATTTTCAGGGACCCCTATCTGAATAGCTTCTTCTAGGTATGCTTTAAATGCATTCACCAGATGGTCTCAGGAGACTTAGGCTTCATTTCACCTCGTTCCTGGATTTCAACATCAGAAAAGGCATCTCATTGCTCACATCAAGGCAGTTCAGGGCAAGCAAAGAAAATTGCTAGCTTACAAAGAATATACAAAAAGTGAAAATAAGATGCCTACAAATTTTGCGTACTTGCAGGGGTATAGTAAAAGAGAATTTTTTAGACGGCTTTTTGGATGTACATGCTTAAAACCAAACTAAGTTCTGTTTAAGACACCCGCATCATTATTTTGGCTGTGGCTTCTCCTTTCTTATAACTACATAAGTTGTAAGTTCTTCTTTCTTATAACTATATAAATTATTATAATACCATATAGGAAATAAGAGTAATATATCAAGAAAATAAAAGCAAGGATTTACTAAGAGTCACTTTTTTAATAAATATGGAAATTAAAAGTCTAAATTATCCTTTTGGCTTTATTATGTGACTGACTGTACAGCTGGAGTAGAATAGCACCTTGCATAATGCAGAAGGCTTAAAACTACTTACATTCCCATCAGTAAATGACGGATTTTGATGTGTGTAATTTTATATAACATGAATATTACATTCTTAGAATAAATATTAATAAATAATAATTTAGTAACTGTTGACATATTTTTATTGACAATAAATCAATGTACTTAATTATTTATGATTTTTATCTTATACTACGATTGAACATTGGATTTTAGTCCTTATCTATTTATACTTCCTATGTGCAGGTCTTATCCAGAAGATACTAGTTACTAGCACTGCCATCCAGCTACACTTCAGTCAGATTGCTTGTTTACTCCCCCACTGCCCTGTTCAAGGGGATCAAGCCCCAATATTATCTGACTACAGATATATGCTACTATATGTTCACCCTGCTAAGTTGACTCTACTCTTACTCCTAAGTAATGGATTGTTCTGACTTCTGATTTAGAGGACCCTCAAGTGTATGCTTGAAGGTTTATTGGTATATGCGAGAGATGCATCAAGGATCATGCTAAGGTTTCTGACTACGTTTTACATGAAAGTAAACTTTAGGAAATGGTAGATCACCTTTACATAGGCTTGATTTACACAGACTGTTATGTTGCCCTGTATGCACTCTTCCTACTTTATTCACAGGTGGAATTAGTCCCCATTGCTCATGAAGATCCCATAGTACAACCACATGTGATCTAACGAGAAGCGCATGGAGGAAACAGATGCAATGTCGGGATAAAATAAGAAAGGATAATATATTCCTGTTTTGTCCAATTTGATTGGATCTTTTTTTAATATTTAATAGATTAGTGCTGAAACTATAACCACAACTGAATTTCTAAGTTTGGTTTTAAACGTTTTTAAATTTGTCTGTAAAAGTTTTTTGTTTTAGTTCTGCATCAGCAACTGCCATTGAAATATATGGCATACCTTCAAGCAACATCAAGTCAGCTCACTTGACTAAACTACTCAGGTTTTCTGGATGACACTCTTAAACTGTATAGCTGAGCTAGGAAAACTTACTCTGTTTTAAAATCAAATAATCTGTTTAAAATCAAAGATAAAAATTAAATTAACAAAAAGGTACTTTTAACCTTCTCTCAGAAATGTTACTGATAGTGAATTAAAAGCTTTTTAGTTTGAGTTTTGTTTTTCATCTTTCTTCATATTAGTTTCTGCCCTCTATGGTTCTTAGCATGATTCAGAGTAAGAACAGTTATTCATTAAGTTGTAATGTATTGCTGTCTTCACTCACACACTACTACTATCAGCTCTGAAGTGTAGAATCAGACATGGAAATTCAACCTGCTTATTAGTCATAACAAGTATAAAATATATCAAATCTAGGTGCTAGCGTACAGAAGGTAAAAGAATCACATTACCACATTAACTTCAGCTTGGTACAGCCTAGGACTATAAAATAAAAAAGATGTTGCCTCAAGTATTCTTATTTATAGGTAGTTACTATTTATAACTATTCTAGATAAACATTTCTGCAATGTCCTGTTCATTCATGAGACATACTGAAGGTATAAGAACTCTTCATTTGTATGGATCAGTAGCTGACGCTGAAAATAACTTTTTGTTATACACTGTATTGGGTTTGCTTGGCAAGGTTTTGGTAGCGGGGGGGGGGGGGGGGGGCTAAAGGGATGGCTTCTGTGAGAAGCTGCTAGAAGCTTCCCCTGTGTCCAACAAAGCCAATGCCAGCTGGCTCCAAGACAGACCCACCGCTGGCCAAGGCCAATGAGTGACGGTGGTAGCACCTCTGGGATAACAGATTTAAGAAGGGGTGGGGGGGAATACTCAACACCTGCAGCAGTCAGAAGAGAGGAGTGAGAATATCTGAGAGAAACAGCCCTGCAGACACCAAGGTCAGTGAAGGAGGGGGAGGAGGTACTCCAGGAGCCAGAGCAGAGATTCCCCTGCAGCCCATGGTGAAGACCATGGTGAGGCAGGTTGTTCCCCTGCAGCCCATGGAGGTCCACAGTGGTGCAGATATCCACCTGCAGCCCGTGGAGGACCCCACGTCAAAGCAGGCAGATGCCTGAAGGAGGCTGTGACCCTGTGGAGAACGCATGCGGGAGCAGGCTCCCGGCAGGACCTGTGAACCCGTGCAGCAAGAGGAGCCCACACTAGAGCAGGTTTGCTGCCAGGATTTGTGGCCCCGTGAGGGACTCACGCTGGAGCAGTCTGTTCCTGAAGGACTACACTCCATGGAAGGGACCCACACTGGAGCAGTTAATGAAGAACTGTAGCCTGTGGGAAGGACTCATGTTGGAGAAGTTCGTGGAGGACTGTCTCCGTGGGAGGGACCCCACGCTAGAGCAGGGGAAGAGTGTGAGGAGTCCTCCCCCTGAGGAGGAAGGAACGTCAGAGACGTGTGATGAACTGACCGAAACCCCCATTCCCTGTCCCCCTGCGGTGCTGGTGGGGAGGAGGTAGAGAAAATCAGGAGTGAAGTTAAGCCCAGGAAGAAGTAAGGGGTGGGGGGAAAGGTGTTTTTAAGATTTTGTTTTGTTTCTCATTATCCTACTCTGATTTGATTGGTAATAAATTAAATGTATTTTCTCCAAGTTGAGTCTGTTTTGCCCATGACGGCAATTGCTGAGTGATCTCCCCGTCCTTATCTCAACCCATGAGCCCTTCGTTACATTTTCTCTCCCCTGTCCAGCTGAGGAGGGGAGTGATAGAGCAGCTTTGGTGGGCACCTGGCATCCAGCCAGGGTCAACCCACCACATACACCTATATGACATTATATATTTTATTTGGCTAATACATAATACACACTCCTACTTTTTATTTAGCAAGAATTAGCTATCATTGTCTAGAATGACAACATACAGCAAGTAGTTTGTATTTTTACAGTAATTGGATGTGAAACATAATGAGTCCTGAAGCTGTCTTAAGACTTTTTTTAAGGTAACATAACTAACTGTGTGGTAAGTCAAAAATGTAGCTGCTGTAAAGCTGCAAGTTTAGACAACTTTCTGAAATGTTGTCTCTGAAACCCTGTATCACCCCTGTATTAGATTAGAGACCCTGGAATGTTCCTCTGATCTTGGAGTTATAACAAGTACGTGATAGTACAGTGGGTTATAGCAGGATGATAGATTGCTGCATTTATCCTGCATATTAAATTTGCTGATTATCTATGATCCAATATATTTCAGCTTCTGACCATCTGTTAGAAAAAGCTTGGAAGCTTCATTATTAGGTAATTGTTTCATAATTACTCTGAGAAGATGTCTAATGTAAATTTTCTCATTTAAATTATATTATAATTTATTGAAGAAGTTTTTAATCTACTTGCTTTTTGCCTAATTGTTTTCAGCCAACATCTGCCATGTGTGAAAAGCTAAAAAATATATATAAAGCCTCATATGCATCAAGGTCCTTCTCAGTATTCAGTAAACACAGCAAATGTCCGGTAACAGTTGGTATTCGCATAGAAAAAGACGCTAACCATACTGAATACACTCTTCCAGCTGTTGATGCAGAGCTTTAGCCTAGGGAGCTGTTTACAAACGTATTTGGCTATTTTACCATCTGGTATTTACTGACTCTGGGTGCAGTCCTGCTTCTAGTCATGTGATTCGTCCAAATCAAGTCTACAGGAACTAATTTCAGAGGCATAGCTGGGATCAATTATGTTAGTCAAAAGGTGAGAATTTGAGGCTCTTTAAAGAAACCTATAGATATGAAATGTTCAGACTTAGCAGAAAGATTCAAGTTCCTTTCAGCACTATCTTTTCTGAAATTAAGCAATTTTTTTCCTCTCTGTGAGACATTTGGTCTTCTTGCTCCAAAGAAAAAATTCTTATTGCTTAAAGCTTTCAGCCTTTGGCTAAACATTTGCTCTGTAAATGGAACCATTCACGATTTATTTAAAAGGAGTTTAAAAATCTCTTCTAATAAAATCTTCCTGTCAAAAGAGTCAGAAGGTAGGAAGAGAACTGCTGAAGAATGTGAAGAAAGGACACATATTTAACCTAACTTGACTACATATATGATGTTTTAGAAACCACCTTCAGTATTCCTCTAAAAAAACAGGCAGTGGCTTCAACTACTTAGGAAAAAAGCAAAATATGAAAAAAAAAAATTTAAAAAGATAAGAATTATGTAAGGGTATGTGAAAACCTTTTTTTTTTCTAAGTATAATGGGTACCTGAGTACTTCAGCATTTTTATATGCTGGAGATATTTCAGTTATACAAGCTCTAATGAGAAGCACATGGAAGAAACAGATGAATGTTGGAGTAAAATAAGAAAGGCTAATATATTCCTGTAAGCAATATGAGATGGATATAAGTAGTTGGCTTTGGAGTGCAAATGGTAGTTATAAATAAATATGGTATAATGTGGAAGTTAAAAAAGAAGTGAATTCAAAGCAATACTTCTGGTTGTTTTTCTGATACCATCCAAGATAGTGAGCTGGCACATCCATAAGTGTGTTGGAAGTGTTGGACAGATAATTCATTAGAAAGGTGATAGAAAGTCGATGAATATTGGAAGGGAGACTGGAAACTGGAAATTTTATAATATAGCAGATAAAAAAGGAATACCAGTTTTTGTTGTAGAATGGGGAAATAGGAATATTTGTAAGGAATTAGTGACAGGATTGTTTCTAAACATCATTTGGCTAATGCTAATATTTTTGCTAGTCATACTGTTATGTTCAGAGACTCTTAAGAACAGAATGAATGAATTACTGTACTTCTCTGATTTTCTGAATAAAATAGATTAGGCTCTGCCAATCTATAACACTACTGTCAAAACCAAAAATGACTGGGAGAAGAATTCTGAGAAGTACACAGGACAACTTGGAGCTGGGAACTGTGCTATCTTGTGGGTGCATACATAGTTTAAGACATTGTACCCCTTATTTTTACCCTGAATGTATCAAGGTTTGTATGGCAGACTTAGTTCTTTTGTGCTACTACTTGCTAAATTTAGAGATATAAGCTGTCAAAAATCTTTCCTCCATTAGAGGTGCTTATGGGCTGTAATCAAGTCATGGATCTTGGTCGTTCCTCTCTCTTAAGCTAAAGAGGCTGAATCTCTTAAATAGTTTGCATAAAGGTATTTTCCCCACAACTATGGTTCCTCTAAAGTTGCTTTTAATTCTGAAGCCTGGACATTGAGTCCACCCCATAACTCAGTGTTCCAACTATGGTATCCATACTTTCTCGGGCAGAAATCCCTGCCAGCATCCTTCATCTAGTATTTCCCTGCTTCCAGCATGGCATTAGCTATTTGACCAAGAGCAAACAGCTTGGAAGATAACAGATGCAATAAATTGTGCCAAGTAGACTGTCTCAGGCTTTACCAGTTGAACATTTGCTGGTTTGTTTTTCAGCCTTTTTGGTAAAGCTTTCTCCAACAGACAAATTAAATGTTTAAGCTTTCTACAGCAGTACTTCTGGGTGTCTTGACTCCTCTAGAAACATAAATATGCAGCCTTTATTAGATCTGAAATATATGTTGAGTCAATTTCTAAAGTAAAGTTTAATCTCCTTGAAGATAAAAGAGTAATACAAATCATCTTTTTTCTTATAAGGGCTTGTAACGTGAAAATAATTGCATATGGGGTAGGAATTTCCCTTTACTACTTGTACGTTACCAACTAGTTCTGTCACCTTAAGGGATAAATTGTGGCCATTTCCCCAGTTGCCACCAGCGTAGAACAGAACTTAGAAATATGTATGGACATGTGCCATTTATGGTCATAAGCATCATCACCTCTGAGTACACAGTATTTTGTTATTTGCTACACAAATGCATTAGTTTGGACAGAACCACAAGTAAATCCCCACTATACATCTATAAGCACCTTCAAAACAAACCTCCCTTTGGAGAACAAAATCCATTTGTTTGAAACCAAAGACAGGAAAGAGTCAGTCCTAAACTAGTAAGTTTCCTACAGATTAAATAATAATTTTCATTCAGATGTCTAGCAATCTTGCAGGTTCCTACTGAGGGAATTTTATACCAATAGAAAGGTTAGAATCAGAATTAAATTAGAATTAGGACTATATCATTAGTTTGGACAAAAACAAGAGTATCAGATTTCAGGAGAAAACTTTCTTCATGGGTCATTAACATAACCTCAAGGCAAAGTTCATACTAGAATTTACAATGGCTTTTCTAATTGCAGAGCTTCTATACATGGCCAATTAAAACCTCTTTTCTACCACACTGACACATGTATTATTAATAAGGCATGAAGGGAATATTGCCAGTTTACCAGTGTGATAACGCTCATACAAATCCTGTCCTGGTAGAAAATGAGAAGAAAAGATGTACTAATAGTTAAAGTATTGGTTTTAGGATCATATACACAGTTAGTTCAAATTCAGCTGACAAATTTGGCAAAAATTTCTTGGTGTCCAGCTCTCTTTAATGGTCAGTTTCATGGTATTTGTCCTTGTAACTTGGAAGTCTCATAAGGTCCCAATAATGTGTTAAGAATAAAGTAAAAGTATGTGCTAAGACTTTGTTTTTATTTCAGACCAGTTGGAGGACTATAGCTTTTTGGCCATCAAAACACACTTTTTTTTAACATGAGGACAAAGATGGGAAGGGCAAAGTATTGTGTTGTCGTTTAAAGATGAAAGACTGAACATCAGATGGATTAAAAGCCAAATTCTGTGAAGCCCATAAGCATGTGCTTAAGAAAAATATTTTGAATGGAGCCCACATGACTTTCTGACACTTGTCATGACGAGCCTGAGAACAGAACCCGGGCTTGTTCCAGTCCAGCATCTTTTCTACAGTAACGCTTTTCTTATGCACATGCAGCAAGGACTACGGTCATCTAATAGTGGCTTAAATCACTGAATCTATATTAAGCCAGCTTTTGAAGTCTCTTGTATTTAGTAGTCTAAGTAAGTATATAGGACACACTAAATTTAGACACTAAATAGCACCTGTTTGTTCCATCGTGCACCATTCATTCCCTGCTTTCTCACTTGTGAGTAGTTTAGTCATCCCAAGCGTAGCCTGACAAACTCCTTCATGCAAACATACATATTCTGTCTCTCATTTTAAGATAACTCCACCTTTTCATCCGTGGATTTAAAAATAACCAGCATTTATATTTGTGAGTCCCACTGAAAACCAATGCAGCAGCCTCCCCTGCTGGCTGTTGAGGAGATTAACTAACAGACATTCCTCACCGCGCCTGGTATCAGCCCTGCCGTTGCCACACAAATGCACAGAATTAAGTCAAAGAGAGCTACATGAGGCTAGTCACATGTCAACATTTTTCACAGTGTAACAGTTCATCAGTGAACACCGAGATGCTTAGTACCCGTCAGAAGAAAAGAAGTAAGTATGCCGGTTGAAATGCTGTTTGTATTTGCTCTGAGGAATTCTGTACAGTTGCAGGCGTTTTAATATATTGGCCACACTTGCATGAACATTTTAGTCTGCCAGCACATGCCAGTGTATTTTAGCTATGTGACTCGTTATAACAGACCTGCTTTCTTCTTTTAGTGTCAAAGACATTGTGTTAAAGCAACCAAAAATGTCTGTATGCATTTTTATGCTTTGTTTCATCAATAAAATCATTGTAACTCCTTTTCAGAGTAATTTTTTAATATTAAATTATGTACTTTCTACCAAAATTAATGGGAATCATACAACACTCTCTACTGTATAACTTGGAAGGTATCATTGTACCCGTAAATGGATAAGCTTTGACATTGCTGTCTGCAGGACAATACCCTCTCAACTATTTTGTCTTCTGTAATAAAGCACATAGCAAATCACCTGTAGGGCAAAAAATAATGGACCCAATGGTGCGAATTGTGATGGTCAAGACTTTCTCATTTAGCTTAATGGAAAACCGCAGGACCTTAGCAGCCCACAGGAATGGCACTGTATAATATCTCACACAAGGTCAGGGCAAACATTTCAGACAGACTGGGGATTCGGCAGCTATGAAATTTTTGAAGTTTGTGTCATCATATAATCAGCTGTTTATTCCTAGTCACTAGGCTAGTAACTGGTCATGATTATTCTACAGGGTCATGCAGTGTCCACTTTAATCAGATGATTATCAGAAAGCTTTTACTATTAAATTTTATGTTTATTAGTATATCTTTATGACCCCATTCATTTAAAACTACAGAAGATGAGGATGGAAATGACAGAGCCAGTTATTTGAGTTTCCTGCTGATAAAGTAAAAGTAAGGAGAAAATTGCATTTTTCTATTTTTTAAAAATATCATTTTTACTTTACAGTGCAGAACTCCTCTGATGCCTTGCTGCTAGTAATATTATTTCAAAGCCACTTTCAAAGTAGGAAGGTCCTTGTATTCCCCTCCATCAGCCAAAAGCAATGAAGCATTACAATTCTCTGCCCATTCTATTAATAGACTTGCAACTGAAGCAGAAGAAATTCAAGGACTTTTCTTTCCTGACACATTTTACAATATCTCTAAGCAACATAGCACAAATCAAGGTACAAAGCTCACATGTCTTTTCTGATGAACTAGGTCATTTGTTTAAGAAGCTGAAAATTAATTACACTTATTTCCTAATACCTTTGGTAATGTCTAAGAGTAACATGGTCTCAAGCATTGCAGCACTTTCACAGTGCGCTAAGTATTCCATTCACCATTCAGTGTCAGAAAAAATATTGCAACTGTTATTTTCTGCAAAGCTAATATGGTCATGTTCACACCTAAGTGAAGGGGTTTTCTTCTGCAAGAATAAGTAGAGTCAAATGTTATGGTATGGGTATGATCTCAGAATATAGCCTGAGAAAATAGAAATAATGGTGGCTTGCCAACAGAAAGTCTAGTGGAACAAATTTCCTCGTTTTATTACACATCTTTTCTTAGACATTGTAAGGACTATATTTCCTATCCATACATTAGATACATTTATCCATGCTTGTGACACTGATTGTGACTTTTTATATTAAAGTATTTCCTGTGATATGCAGAAGCTCCATCCAGGACCTCACTGTAATCTTGTATACAACCGAAAATATCCCTGACACATTCTGGTCTGTTTTGCTTTTTGCCATGTCTATTTTCCCCAAGACTGAAGTCAGTATGGGCTCATAGAAATTGAGCAAATAAGTATGCTTTTATGTGGCAGACAGATTTAGGAGTTTGCTCCATTTTGCTTTCTAGTTAGACATGTCCTAGTTACAGATAGATTTTGGGGCAACATTTTGGATTACCCCAGAGACTCTTACTGGTTTCGAATATCCCAAAGGTTTGAAAAGCTGTGTTGTTTTGTTATTGATGTTATAGATAAAATGCCAGATGAATACCCAATTTTGAAACTGGAGTAAGTAAACACATTTTTATTTAGGCCAGGGTGATCCTTGTTTCTGTGAAAATACTGATTTTAGCAATCTGAATGAAATTTGTAGGAATGAATACAGTTGCTGGAGGAAATAACTTGGAGAAGGTATCAAGAGACCAGTATATAAACATGTTTAAATCCCGGCTAATATTTCAATATCTCTGTAAATATTTCTTCTTAACAATGAGCCATTTTAATTACACAACAAAGCAGTCCTCCCACAGTGCTACTTAATATATGACAAGCTGACATTTAATTGAATTCAAATCAAGACTTTCTTTCTTGATGGTATCCTTTTATAGATCAATTTGTTTTCCTTAAGCATCTAGGAAAAAGTAAACATTTAAGATTAATTAAGTTCTGCAAGGTGTCTAGAAAGTGTCTGAATTAAATCCTAGTCACAGCAACATCATTACAGTGATGGCATAGACAGGTTTGTACATCGTTTTTTTCACTTTGGAAAATGATCCCTCCACTTTGTATCAGAAAAGAAAGAACAAAGAATGTTAATACGTATTTTCTTGTCTCGAACAGCAACAGGGAAAGTAGCAATCTTACCCTCCATTAAATCAGAGAAAGGTCATAGCCTCTGTAAGTTGTTAGTATTTGGACAAATAGACCTACTAAACCTACCTCTTCACATACCAACCATTCCCTCTTTCAGCTCCACATTCCCATTTTAGCTTGCTTTCAGCAAGCACAGCTGCCAAGACTCCTGCTCCTCTCTCAATAGTTAGAGATATAATAGCAAGATAGTAGTGAATGTCAAATCTCTGGAATAGTTGGGACAGAAGAAATGAGATGCGCAAAGTAAGGCTGAGCAAGATTGTCAACGTCATCTAATGTCTGAGTCACAGATGAGAACGTAAGATCAATAAAGAAAGGAAATAAAAATAAATATAAAAAAGAACGAAGAAAAAAATATGGCTACATAAGTAGGACAGGGAAAAAAAATAAAGCTAAAGACCCATTTCAATGAATTGTATTCCAGCTGACTGAGACTTTCTTACTTATTCCATGAGGCAACTGGTCTCATTGAGAGAGGAAAACAAATAATAAATAGAGGCAGAAAACTCCAGAACACCACTCAGAGCAGAAAACAGCCACCTCTGGAAGGGGCAAATAAGACAGAAAATGTCTTTGAGTACCACAAGCCTGGATTAATCATCACTTGAACCTGGTGAATGCTAGGAGAGTTCTGGTGACAAATGGGGATCACAGGCAAATGTTATTGGACATCAGATTAAATCACAGAATTACAGAACAGTTGAGGTTGGAAGGGACCTCTGGAGGTCATCTTGTCCAACACCCCTGTTCAAGCAGGGCCACCTACAGGACTGTGTCCAGACAGCAAATGACAGTAAATAACATAATGAAGAGCAAAGAGAAAGGAAAGTTGAAGTAAAAGTTGCATTTCTTTAGGCATGATTTTAAGCTGCAATCTCAATATACCAATTTACCAGACTACATTTATTTCTTAGCAGGCTATTCTCTGAAGGTACTCTCTCATTTTACACATTTTGGACATCATCAGATATAAGCAATTTTCTTTACAAGACTTTGAGTTGCACAAATATTTACAAGTCCACCGAATTTTAAGGGGCTCAGCATTTAAAACTCTCCACCCCTTAGAACTAAGACAAGTCATCCACATCTTAAACAAGTTCTCTTTCCTGTCTCACCCTGCTCTCACCCCACTTTTCTTTTAGTAGCAATTCCATTATGTCTCTATCCTGGAAAATTAGTAGAACTAACTATACAAAGACAAGTACTGCACTAAATATAAAATCTTTCCTATACCAGCTATAGAAGGCCAGACATTTTCCTCCTCATTATTTCATGCCTATAAAAGACCTCAAAGAGCTCAAAGGTAATAATTTCTTTTGGGGTTTGATTTTTTTAAAAAAGGAATGTTTAATTCTCAGCCTAATGACTACCCCTAAATGAAGAACTACATTAAAAGTTAACAATTGTGAAGGTCAGTCTAGTATCAGAGAAATACTTATTTCTTAATCCTGACAGAGGAACAAATGATTACTTCCTTATAAAAAAATTTGTTTCTCTCACTCTTCTTCTCCCTCTAGTAGGCATAAACAATACTGCTCAAAGTTTTTCTCATACTTAGATGGGATGTCAGGTTGTGGACACAACAGTATCTCTGTCTTTCTATATCTCTATCTCCTTTTTTTTACCCCTAGAAAAGCTTACTCATATCACACTCATAGGCATTGTGCTTTGTGCACTGAAGTCAGATTACCTTTTTCAGAAAAAGCTGAACACTGTGAACAATAAAAATACAATGACCAGGTATTGTGCTTCTCCAGGTATTGTGCTTTTGGTTTAGCCTGAACACTGAACATTTGGAAACAATTCTGCACCAACTTGTATCTGCCCGATCACATTGGCCAAAATTATATCACTGCGCCTTTCAGTGCTAATAAAACTAATGAAATGTACTAAGAATTTAGACTTCATAATTTTTCAAAGAGACAGTGGTGTGAAATTTAATGTGCCAGTAACATTTGGACTAGTTTTGCTTATCTAACCTATGAAAAGATAATTCTGCAAAAGCTACAGCATGTCATGGGAAACAGTGCAAAATCCGTTACTCATTAGATCCTATTAGAACCCATGCCTTATTAAAGCCTTGATGCCTCAAAAGGGTTTACAGTAACTGTTACTGAAAAATAACCCTTCCCTCGCATCAAAAGCACTAAGAATTGAGAAATGTAAATAAAAGCTTCTACTCTCTCTGAAGGGAGTATGATAGCATGTATTTAACCACCCTCCAAAGATTCCTGAAGTAGTGTAAAAAGATAAAGTACTCTGCACTAATTCAGCAAACCACTTTAAGGAATTTGATACTATTAGACATTTTTTAATTACATCAGCCATGGTAGTTAAAGCTAAATACCAAATTCAACAGAACTCTAGTTGATGAAGAACCAAAGAGAAAGAGCAGAAGAAAACATCTAAATGATTCTATGATTCTATCTCTAACTCACACAGGTTTTGCTTGTCCAATATTAGTGTATGCTGCAGGTGGGCCTGATGATCGTATTTTTGGCAGCTCCACTGAGGATCACTGGAAGTTACACATCCTGAGCATACCCATCTAATGACAATGGGTAGCACAAAGCATAAAACTATCAATGTATTTCTTTTGCATGAACCAGAGAAACCTGGAAGACCTATCACTTAGAGTTGCATTTGGCACTGGTAGAAAATTGGAAAAAATGTTTCTAGTGTTGCATCAAGAACATCCTGTGTGGGATTCCTGCTGGCTTTTTACAACCTGTCTCCAGGTCTAGGCAAATTCAAAGGCAGTTCATCAACAAAACTTGTTCTCTTACTTTCCCTTTTATTCAGTTACAAAGCAAACAATTTCCTGAAAGACCTTCCCAACCGTTATATTAAGGTGTCATATATTTTTTTAAAGTCCTTATAATTCTTCTTACATTGATGTTAAAAAACACTGGCTCGTGATTTGTTGGCCCTTATTCTCAAGGATCTGTATCATAAGGACTCTTCTTATGAGAGGAAACACTCCAGGAGGTTACTGGAGTGTGTGGAAGATAACTTCTTGATGCAGCTGGTAAGGGAGCCTACCAGGGGAGGTGCCCTGTTTGACCTGCTGTTTACAAACAGAGAGGGTCTGGTGGGAGAAGTGATGGTCGGAGGCCGTCTTGGGCTTAGCAACCATGAAATGATTGAATTCTCAATTCTTGGTGAAGTTAGGAGGGGGGTCAGCGAAATCACTACCATGGACTTCCAGAGAGCAAACTTCAGCGTGTTCAGGATACTGGTTGGGAGGGTCCCTTGGGAGACAGTACTGAAGGGCAAAGGAAGGCTGGACATTCCTCAAGAAGGAAACCTTAAAGGCGCAGGAGCAGGCAGTCCCCATGTGCCGTAAGAAGAGCTGGCGGGGAAGACGACTGGCCTGGCTGAACAGGGAGCTTTTGTTGGGACTCAGGAAAAAAAGGAGAGTTTATCACCTTTGGAAGAAGGGGCAGGCAGCTGAAGAAGAATACAAGGATCTCGTTAGGTCATGCAGAGAGGGAATTAGAAAGGCAAAAGCCCAGCTAGAGCTCAATCTGGCCACGGTCATAAGGAATAACAAAAAATGCTTTTACAAATATATTAACAACAAAAAGAGAGCCAAGGAGAATCTCCATCCTTTATTGGATGTGGGAGGGAACATTGTCACCAAGGATGAGGAAAAGGCTGAGATACTTAATGCCTTCTTTGCCTCAGTCTTTAATAGCCAGGCCAGGTATCCTCAGGCTATTCAGCTCCCTGAGTTGGAAGACAGGGATGGAGAGAAAAATCAACTCCCCATAATCCAGGAGGAAGCAGTTAATGACCTGTTACACCACCTGGACACTCACAAGTCTATGGGGCCTGATGGCATCCACCCAAGGGTGCTGAGGGAGCTGGTGGAGGAGCTTGCCAAGCCACCATCAATCATATATCAACAGTCCTGGTTAACAGGGGAGGTCCCGGACGACTTCAGGCTTGCCAACGTGACACCCATCTACAAGAAGGGCCAGAAGAAAAATCTGGGGAACTACAGGCCTGTCAGCCTGACCTCGGTGCTGGGGAAGATTATGGAGAGGTTCATCTTGAGGGTGCTCACAGGGCATGTGCAGGATAACCACAGGATCAGGCCCAGCCAGCACGGGTTCATGAAAGGCAGGTCCTGCTTGACCAACCTGATCTCCTTCTATGACCAGGTGACCCGCCTAGGGGATGAGGGAAAAGCCATCGATGTTGTCTACCTGGACTTCAGTAAAGCCTTCGACACTGTCTCCCACAGTATTCTACTGGAGAAGTTGGCGAATCGTGGCTTAGACAGGTGCACTCTTCACTGGGTAAAAAAACCGTCTGGATGGCCGAGCCCATAGAGTTGTGGTGAATAGAGTCAAATCCAGTTAGCGGCCGGTCACAAGCGGTGTTCCCCAGGGCTCAGTTTTGGGGCTGGTCTTGTTTAATATCTTTATCGATTATCTGGATGAGGGGATTGAGTGCTCCCTCAGCAAGTTTGCAGACGACACCAAGCTGGGTGGTTGTGTTGCTCTGCTGGAGGGTAGGAAGGCTCTGCAGAGGGATCTGGACAGGCTGGATCGATGGGCCCAGGCCAATTGTATGCGGTTCAACAAGGCCAAGTGCCACGTCCTGCACTTTGGTCACAACAACCCCAGGCAACGCTACAGCCTTGGGGATGAGTGGCTGGAAAGCTCCCCCGCAAAAAAAGGACCTGGTGGTGCTGGTTGACAGCCAGCTGAATATGAGCCGGCAGTGTGCCCAGGTGGCCAAGAAGGCCAACGGCATCCTGGCCTGTATCAGAAATCACTTGGCCAGTAGGACTACGGAAGTGATCGTGCCCCTGTCCTCGGCGCTAGTAAGGCCGCACCTCGAATACTGTGTTCAGTTTTGGGCCCCTCACTACAAGAAGGACATTGAGGTGCTGGAGCCTGTCCAGAGAAGGACAACGAAGCTGGTGAGGGGTCTGGAGCATAAGTCTTATGAGGAGTGGCTGAGGGAACTGGGGTTGTTTAGTCTGGAGAAGAGGAGGCTGAGGGGAGACCTTATCACTCTCTACAACTACCTGAAAGGGGGTTGTAGAGAGGTGGGTGTTGGTCTCTTCTCCCAAATGACTAGCAACAGGGCAAGAGGAAATGGCCTCAAGTTGCGCCAGGGGAGGTTTAGGCTGGGTATTAGGAAAAATTTCTTTACTGAGAGAGTGGTGAAGCATTAGAACAGGCTGCCCAGGGAAGTGGTGGAGTCACCATCACTGGAGGTGTTCAAAAAATGTGTAGACGTGGCATTGTGGGGCATGGTTTAGTGGGCATGGTGGTGTTGGGTTGATGGTTAGACTCGATGATCTTACAGGTCTTTTCCAACCTTAATGATTCTGTGATTCTGTGATTCTACAAACAGTTTTGCGTGCCTTCCACCATTTTATTGCCAGTCATGAATGTGTATGTAAGGGCCTCTATACACATCAGTTCTATTTGTGGCACAATGTTTTGTTTCTTCCTCCATTCTTCACATGCTGCAGTGAAGTAGTATGAGACCTCTCTTCAGTTCCACATTTCTCCAACATTTTCCTTTCCATTTCTCCATATCCCAACTCGATCCTGCATGCAGTTCCTTATTTCCCACATTTACATTGTTTATTTTCCTCCTTACTCTATTACTCTTTCTCGTAGAGAAAGGATAATTTAAGTGTCAACACTTTAACTCATACTGACAGGAGGCAACTCTAAGAAGCAGACAGGGAAACAGATATTGTCATAATAGAGATCATTAATGGCATCTTCAATCAGTTATTTCACCTACAAAATTCTGAAAACCATGGTTCTGCTAAACAGATGAGAGAAATTATGTATTTTTTCCATTTTACTCCTTGCTGCTGTTATTTCTTTCACATGAGTAGGCTGCTATTAAATAATACTATTAAATAATACCATAAGGACTTTTACACTTGATTTTTTATTTTAATTTTGGTATTAATCCCACTTCTGATACAAATTTTTCTGATACCTACAGATAGAAGAACAGACCACAGCCTCTTGAAAGTATTCATGACTACACTGGAGATAATAAGATAGGTCTCTCAACAGAGTTCCTTCTAGTAGAGAGGAAATATGTGTTTCCAGTTGGCCTGCCAGCTCAGCTATATCACCTTCCTGAAAAAGCACAAACAGTTAAACCAACAGAAGTGCTCTACATTCAGTAAAGCGGCACTGACATCAAGAGTTTTGAAGGCATAGTTGCATTAAGTAGAGTTTATGCTTTCTTTCCCTACAGCTTTGCCATCTTGGCAAAGCTTAGCAATAGAGATCAGTTCTACTGGTGGTGGTAGACAAGCACCAACACTCCCTGCTATAGCTATAGCTTGCCCACACATCACTAATAGCAGCTCTTCTAGCAAAGGCAGCAGAAGGATAATTGTGTATTATCCACTGCTAAGCCTACTGTTTTAGTTTAAACTCACAATGATCTATGGCTTAAGTTTAGACACTGAAAAGACAACTTGAAATGGCTCAGGCACAACCTTTTGGCCCTTCTGTGACACAGGTAATAATTTTCAGAAATGAGGCAGGCCAGAAAATGGGGAACTATAACATCTCTAACTTCTGCAGCAAGATTTACTGGATCATGGTCTATATTTCTGGAAGCCTCAGTCAGAACAGGTAAACTCAAAATATTTGTACCACGACATTCTGAAACATCTAAACATGCAGCGCTGCTGAGTCAGTGCTCCATCTTTTCGCTCACCTCAATAATAAGTATCAAAAGATGCCTTCATATTTCACAAAGAGAAAGAGGTCTTGAGAGATTTCAGAAATGAGCTTAAAAATACAGTGCTTGTGAAAATACAGTTTATGTATCAGTTGAAATAAGGATTATTAATCACTGTTGTGACTCCTATATATTGCAAACCAATAATTATGTTCTAAATATACGGTTTTAAAAGGTTGTTATAGGCCTCCCTATCACTATTTGGAATAAATTTCACAGTAAACATATGGAACACACATCTATGGAAACATAAAAGTATAGATAGAAATTTCAGATCCATAAAAAAACTTACAGTGGAATAAAGAATTAAGATACCATAAAATAATGATTTAAGACAAATCTAAACAAAAGTGCATAAGCATATGCAAACATGAAAGATGTACCTCCTGAACTAGCCCAGGAACTAGTTGCCCAATTAAAGAACTAATCATTCATTAAGAGAGGGAAGAAAAGCAATTGTTGACAGTCAACAGGGAAATCAAATTAGACCAAATCATTATTTAAATGTTTTGATTTAAAGGCAGAGCTGTTAATGAGCTACCAAGAGCTATAATTATCTATGTGTCCAATTTCAGCAACAAAATTAAAATCCTGCAATAGATCAGAAAGACAAAAAAACCCAAACCATGCAAAAAATTTAAATATCAGAATATTGGCATTTGCTCAGCTGTTGGGGGGTTGGCTTTTTGGGGTAGAAGGATTGTTTTGTTGTTTTGCTATTGTTGATTTACCAGCTGTATGACAAAAGAAAAGGATTTTCAAAAGTTAAGAGGCAGTTCACCAGAAATAAGATACTAGGGTCAGCCCAGCTATGTCTAGCCATATATGATGGTGAGGGCAATTTTGTAAAGCTTTTTAGGGAGCTAGTTGGAAAGCTTCTTGCATAGCTCATGTGTAGATTGAATGGAATGGCAGAGAGAACCAGGGACAATTTCAAGATTACAAGGGTGCACTGTGTCCCAAAAGGGGTATCTAATTATTAGCTCAAATATCTTGCTGCACGCAAGGATGAGGAGTAAAATGTATCTCTGACAGAGATATAGTAGTGATATGCTCATTAAGCTGCCTGTACTTCTTGTAAATTAATTGTCCCTTATTGTAAGCAACCATAATGGTACAACCTAATTGTCAGAAAGACAGGATTTTGTGAGCTAATTGCAAGTAGTGTAGCTGGAGATCTAACTATTAAAAGAGCAAATAATTGAACTACAGCAAATAAAACAGAAGCCCAAGAGATTAAATTAACATTTTCAAAGGTGTATCTCATCATGGCACTGGTAATAGCTAATATGCCTATGTCATTATTACACTGTAAATTTAGATGCCTGTGACACCAATTATTAGATGCTGATACTACTACATTGCTGCATCCTCTGTAGCAATACTAGCGCTGTGCCTTACTCTGCGTTTGAACTTAGTCCAGTGCATTTGAACTTAGTCTTTCTCATCTCCAGTTTACTTTGTCATGCTCCAGTACCCATAACCTGTGTCCAAACCAGCAGCAATAATACCGATACTTGCTTTGCCTCTCTGCTGGGGAGGGGAAAAAGTTGGAAGCAGACTGCATTTTAGTCCCACACAGTCTGTGGTGCTCCTTCCTCTCAGGAAAATGCCAGAACAGAGCTCCTGTGGATCTCGGAAGAGCAACAGATAAAGAGAAGGTTGTCTGAAGATAGAAGGACTTCAAAATCACAATGAAGTCCAAGCATGCTCAGTGTTGGTTTTGCTCTGAACTCTTCCACGGAACAATGTTTGACCCAAGCAGAGGCTCTGCCCCCTTAACCATTACAAGATGGGTATTAATAAGGGCAGACAAAGACACTCTTGCCCTCAACAGCAGTATTATGAAATTCCTCAGATGCCTTGTCAAAAAGGTTTAATAGCATTGCAGTACAGGTGAAACTTTAATAATTTACTTTTTGTTAGCAGTAACTCAAAAGACTCAAAGGATCTGAACTCTCACCTGAGGGAACCATATCCCAAATCTAACAGACTAATATACCATTAAATCTTTTGGCCTTTTCTCCAGTGAACCTTTCTCCTTAGGGATGAACTGTTTGATACAGCCATTCAAAAGTATATTCTGTAAGATTAGGGAGGAAGAAAGAATTTCACACAAAAAGTTTGCTTAAAGTAACTAGACCTACATTGCCCATAAACCAAATTAAGTTAGACAAATGCTTGTAGATCAGCTACAGAGCTGTAGTGACATTTTAGCGAAGATATAGACACAACTTCTTTTGCTACTCTTTTGGAGCAAGAAGACGACAGATGAAGACAAAAGAACAGACTCAAACACAGTCTACAACTAGTCAGCCTGATTATTAAATGTCAGATATTAGGAAAGATTGTTGAACAGCAGAGTTTTTCTCAGGGAAACTAACTTACAAAGCATTCATTCATTATGAGCCTGTCCACTCATTGCTCTTGAAGTTAAACCATCTGGCTGGGGTGATTTTTTTTTTTCCCTAAAGTTGAAAGAAATTTCCCTTATGCACTTCGGTTATGAAATAGTAATTTATTACCAGGCCATTGTCCATCTGTCGCAATTATTATCAAATCCTTATCTGAGACATATAATTGTATTTTGTGTTAGTGCAAGACCATGTGGGACCCATGCTGAAGAAAATGGCTTTCCTGTCCCTTAAATTATCAGGCTTATAATAAAATTGTATAAAAAGTATTATTATGGTAGTGAAAACGTTGTTTCATCAAGTAATAAACATTGTGTTTATTTATATTTATGAAAATGAACATTTTCTCTCTGTTCTTTCTAATTGGGCAAACAAGTTTTCTTATGGCTTCTGATATAAAAAATACAGAGTCCTTTATTGGATTCCATATTCAAGCAAAATTCACTGAAAAGTAAAATACTCAGATCTTGATCCTGCTGAAAAACTAGAAGCTCTATTATTGACTTTAATACAATCAACAGAATCTAGAAATTAATCTAAAAAGCAAGTGTGGGATTCTTATGCTTACTCTGAACTCTTTATGCTAGGTGAAAGGGATGATGCTTAGCAAAACACCTACAATACTGTAAAGTACAAGCATTGCCAAAAAGAACCTCATAAGCATCCTCCTGAAAATTCTACATGCATCCAAGAGATGGTTCCTAATACAGGATATTTCTTAGTCTTCCCTTGTGGTGCAGTGTTGCTCCCTTGGAATTATTTCTGTTTCTTGCAAATTCTTTGCATGCTCTAGATCTTGCAGTACTCTTGGGAATGTTTCACTACAGATTCCCACTGGACATATGAGTGGATAGTCCCATGAGTATGAGTAGTGTTGGAGTCTGCCCAATCCCTGAAACAGATTTTGCTTGCTAATGGGAAGGATTACAGATAGCAAAGCTTTTCTTCAGTTACATATTCCAGACAGGCTTTTGCAGAAAACTTCACGCTAGTTCAAATTGGGTTTTTCATCAGCAAATTTAACATTGACATGAACGTGATAAATAGAGCCGGTCAGACAGGAAAAAATGCTGTTTCACTGAAGCTGAAACATTCTGACACATCACTTTTGACAAAGTTTTTTTCAGAAAGAAGCAGAAAAGAAAAGATTAATCATTGAATTCTTAGGCACGGGTGCAATAGCCTGGTTTGAGAAGTCCTACGGAGATCTAGCATTGTGTTGCCTTTATGACTGATTAACAGTCATCTGAAATGAGAAACTCTGCTCAATAGGAAATGAACTACTGCATCAGAATCCTCTGTATGTTATTGTAAGTGGAAAACTATGCCCCAGGAAGTCTCCTTTGACAAAGCCTTTCTTTATACTTTTTTTTTTTTTTTACTTACTATTCTTTATTAACTTTGTATGGAACCTGACACAATTGGCCCTCCATCCCATCTGAGTCCTGAAACACTTCTAGGTGTGAATGTTTAATAATAGCACTTCACCCATAAGCTCAGTTTAGTTCTCAGTTATTTGTGAAACTATGGTAAAACATTCAAACATCTCTAGCACACCAACTGAGCAACTGAACCACTGGCTGGCTTCATCCATTTTCCTCGAAGTTCAAAAGGGCATAATTTCTTCTGAAAATCAGAAATTGCTAACGCTGTTTGCAAACCACAGACGTTTTTTAACATGTATAGCTTTCAGCATAAAATCACCAAAGAGTAGTGAGAACTTAAAGCTCGTACTGTTTCTTAAAAGATGTTACTAGAATTGGGGCTTACACCATTTTCTTCGAGCTGCCTAAAAATTAGGCATTTTGTCATTGCTCTAGACTTCTCTAATGTCAATGAAAGAAGTTTGTTGCATCCAAAAGATAATTTCACCCATTCTAAGACAATGATGACACATCCAACCTTTTTTATTCACCATACTTATCTCTGTTTCTGTTAGATGTATTGGAAGCCTAAACAATTAACTTTTATACACCTGAAAATCAATAAGAGGAGTTCTGTTGTCTCATTCCGATTGCATTGCCTAAGTTTAAAGGGAATTGTCTTCATGGGATGTTAATCTAATTTCCAGTTGTGTATTACTAACTCGCTCACTGCAAATGTATCTACATGAACACAGCAGTTCAAATCATGACTGCTTCTGAATCAAAGTTCCTGATAATTCCCATTTACTAGGCTTTGGTTCACTCTAGGGATAGCTTTAAGCCAGAAAGTGTTAGAGGAGTGCATTTAATGCCACTTAATGGAACCAGTCTAGAACAAGTTTGAAGCTTGAAAAAAATAAAATCAAACAAAGAAAGTGTTTGAAATGTGTATAGTATGCATGTCAGATCCCCAGCATCAGATTTTTGTGCTCTATAGTAGACAGCTACAACATGGACATCAGTTTCTCAGCATCAGCATTTGTGCTACAAATCTACTTCTGCTTGTCCAAACTGTTTGGTACTGTAGGCATAGTCAGAGACTTGCAGGACACAAAAGCTCTTCTCGTTGCCAGATCACGGTTGTGCCCTGCTCACACCCTGGTATTTATAAAGAAGAAATCTTAGCATAAGTTAAAAGGATGATACAATGTGGTCTGGGCTGGTTACAGAATATGTGGAGTATCCCCTGATCAATGAAAAACTCAGCTGATGTTGTAGCACATATCTGCTATTCAGTCTGGATACAGACAGTCATTTGCAGGCTCACTTTTTCACACCATCACTTCTGCAAATAAGTGATACAAAACATACATTACAAAACAATGTGTTTGATGTACAGAAATAAAAATAGATGGATTCATGTGAAGTACTCGCATACGAAAAGGGATTTCTATAGGGTTGTTCACAGAAAATCAAATGCATGCAAATTGTGAACTTCACTTCAATGTACGGTCACGCCCATAGCATATATTTCCCACTTGGCTCATTCTAGAACATAGTATAGCATTTTCAGTTTCTGGTACACCTTGATGCTCTTGCTCACAGAGTATCTAATTCAGTGAGATGATGAGCACCACCTGACAGAGCAGTCACAGCTACTACTGATTCCTCTAAGAAGGGCTGTGGCTCAGCTACTTGGAGGAGAAAGCTCACACACTGTACAGCCCAGGTGCCCTGTGCCAAGTTTCAATAGGAGTGGCAGAGACTTGCTGTGTAACTTTCTAATGCCATCGCTTGCTTCACACAGAGAGGAAACTGCATGCAGAGTAAACACAAGCTGAACATAAATATTAGAAGCAATATTGCTAAATTACCTTCCAACACTGGTCATATCTCTAAGTCTAGTCTCAGGCCATGGCACCAAAAAAGCAGTATTTCTTGCACTATAACCTATAATCTATATGCTTTTGCCAATAACTATTATTTCAGTCATGATCAAGTTTCTCCCACTTCCAGTTTTAAATTTGAGTGGGAAAACAAGGCAGCTTCTATGCACTTTACCGAATATAACATGAGAAGAATTTGAACTTTTCAAATGCGAACTTTTAAAAAGCTTTTTATGTTTAAAACACATACAAATTGCCCATTTTCCATCAATCAAATACAGCACAGTAGACTTTGTGCATGAATGATACAATGAAATTATTAAGCAGCTCTGATTCACTTTTTTTAATCAAGGAAAAAAGACGTAAACTAGAACTGCTTTGAAGTATTCTACCTCATCTACTATTTTACAGGTTAAATGTTTATTACATTTACAAATTATTTACTGCAGAATTTTTCCCTAAGGTGTTTGCAAATTTGATGTTACTACGAAAGATTAATGTGTGCTGAAGCAAACTGGAGTAGCCTAATTTAATTACTTAGGACAATTCTTAAATAATGCTTTACTGACTGCTCAGCAATTAGATGCATTGCCTTAAGAAAGATAAACTAACATGTGGTGTTGTGGATCTCATTTGACAAGAAGACATTTATTTTCATTCCCTTGTCATTTGCTTTTAAAAGCTTCTGGTGTACAGTATAGTTAGTTTGAGCAAGATTTAGGGGGGGTGGGGGGTGAAATACAGGTGTATATCTGATGTGAGGAATTACTGAAATGAGAGTACAGAATCTTGAGACTCTTGGGTGCTGTTTTGTTATTCTGCCAAACAAGGGCTCCTCTGGTAGTCACCAGAAGACAAAATGCAAACTCAGTTCCTGACACTGACTATATTACTTTTGCATTGTGCCAGGTATTGTGGCTGTAGGGACTGAGCTAAATATATTCCAGCAGTATTGTCTTGAGCAATCACCCCCTGCTTACTTGCCTGCTTACTAACCCATAGAAAAATCCTCGGGTACTGTGGCCAGCCTTTAGCCTATACATCGCGCCTACCTTCTTTGCTACATAACACAGTCTTGGTTACACCTGTAAGAATTTCAGATGCAAAAAGTGAAATTTTTCTCATTTAACTTCCCACATGTACAATCTAGATGGAAACCGTCGGCCTAGCTGCCCCTTTATAAACAGTAGAAAGATGTGTTGAGAGGATGTGTTACATATTCATTAAATTCTGATCATCAAGCAGTCCATGTTTTCGGTCAAAATCTGCACCATAAAAAGGACTAGATAAATATTTCATTAAAATAACATTTTTCCACTGCAAATGACATTTTGCTGCATTTTGCTCAAGATGCTGAATTACTGCTTTATCACCTACTCAAAGAGCACAAATTGTTAGATTTATTCATCCATCAATGAATGTACATTAATACAATGCTGCTAATAGTTTTCTCTGTGTGAATAGTTTCAATATACTTTCCAATGAAAAACAAAATCAAGCTCCATTTGGTATTTCTATTAGATTTTTTTTGCCACATCTATTCATTTATATCTGGAAATTTTACGTCTTTTATGTTCAAATATTTTTCAAGTGCTGTGTAGAGAACTTTCTGTTCCATCTGAACCCAATTTTGAATGTATTTTTGATTTCAGTTGCACAAAACCTTGCCTATTGTTCATTCAGAGGATACTTTTTTTTCAACAGGACATTTTATGCAGTCCAGAGAAGGTGTAGCTTCTGTTTTGATTCAATCAAAAGTTGAGGAGTTGGTCAAATCCATACGGTGCAGACAATCTAAAGCCCTAAGTGTATTAGCATACAAAGAATACCAAAGTGACTAGGAATGGAAACAATCATTTCCTAAGGCATCTGATCTATTTGTCAGACAAAAAAGGGTTAAGAGGATCAGAAAGTGATGTTAGCCAATTATTACTATCTTCTGGGACACAGAAACAATTGGAGAACAGCTAAAATACAGTATTAGCTGTTTTGATCTTTTTTTAAAAAAGGCATACAGCAAAATAATATAATTCATGTCCATGTGAAAATCTGATTTGTGCATTCAGATTTCTTTGCTGGTTCTTTCTCCATTTCCACATCTAATTTACTAAATGCCTCTTATGAAAATTTTAATATACTGAGTGTAACAAGGCTCAGACTCATCAGCTACTCTTTCAAGTATTCATCATCCAGAAAGACATAGCTGTACTCCACTGGTCTGACATATGCCAAAAATTCCAGGTGAACAAGAGAAATAGTGATGAGTAGTTGACAGAAGATATTAAGTGAAAAATGCAGGGAGGTCATTTAATTTGCAAGAACTGACAATATACCCAATTTTATCTACGTATTTTCAAGATACTCATCAGAACTTCCTTCCTTGGCAAACCCTTCTATTCCAACCAAATTGTAGGAAGAGTGCTGTGAGGAAAAAAAAAGCCCTGTCAATACTTCTACCAGATATATCTTCCTTCAGCTTTCAATTTTCTGATTCAAGGGGAATATACCAATGTACTTCCAGAGCAGTGTTAACTGCTGTAACTTCTAAAGCAAAACTAATATTCTGTGTCACTTTGTAAGGGTAAGGAAGGAGGGACTACCAAAACTACAGAAGAAAAGCTCTGTGGTATGGATACACAAATGATACTAACTTACTGCTGGGCAATTAAAGAAAGAAAAAAAAAACTTGAGGATTTCCTTTGAATAATTTATCCAGATTTTTTTTGTCTAGAAATACTGATGAAATTGTAAAAGATCCAATTCCTCCTGCAAGATTTCCAATGTATTTCTCTAAAAAATCTATTTCTGCCTTCTCTAGTAATAAGAAAAGACAAAAATTCCTCTATTTGTCTGAATTTCTTCCTCAACAGAAGTGTGGGGTTTGTAATAAATGGGCAATGGACAGTTCTCACTGTTCCACAAGCATCTATACGAACATTAACACTGAAGATGTGTGCTCACAACACGAATCAGCAATTTCTTTAAAAGATATGGAGCCACTTTTCATTCAAACAGTAGATATTTTGGTATATTCAGATAATTAACAGCTCCAGCCTGGGTCACTCTTCTATGCTGACAGTACTTGCTTTCAGTTAGGAACAGTGAGAAAAGCTCAGTCCCAAAGAGCTATGAGTCAGAACAGTCATATCCAATAAAAACACAGTAAATGGGTATCTGGAGCAGCAGTGCACCCTTCATCATGCTGCAAGATCCAGTTTAGAGGGCAACAATAGTAAGTGCAGAGAAGAAATAAAAGACTCACTTGAGATTAACCAGCATTTCTTTGGCAAGGGACAGATGACCGAGAAACACCTTGCAACATTTGATGATTCAAAATTGTCAGTGATGAAACAGATGTCAGTCACACCTAAAAAATATGGAAATTTTGTAGAGCGTTTTAGCATACTATATTAGTGGCAAAGAACAAATGGATATTCAAAGAGACTGAAGTTTTGTCAGAGCTGAACTTGCTATGTGATTCTGAGTTCCTGAGTAGTTGGAACAAATTCTTAGGAAAATATATTGGAGATCTTGACTTTGGCAGAAAATCGTATGTATTTGTTCTGCTTCAAGAGGCTAAGAAACAGATTATCAAATGGTTCAGAGAGCGCCATTAGTGGGGGTTGGAGCAATGCATCCAGCGATGTAGACTCGAACACAGTTTGTACCCGTACGCTCCAGTACCCCAAGGGTGTATGAAAAGACACTTTAAAAAAACTAACCTGTATTTCTCTGTAGTCATCCTGTCCTAAAATAAATGCTATTTTGCATTATTGTGCAGAGAATAAAAATGCAGGTACTGCATGGTACTTAAGATTGCTAGTATTAAAGGTCGTGGTTTGAAAGAAAACTGCAGCCTTAAACCATGATTGTACGGAAGGGAAAGATGAGATAGCTTGAGTTCTGAGCAGGTTATTTCCAAACAGTGAAATACTTCTGTCCAAAGAACACAGAATAATGCTTGTTTTCCGTCACCTTCTCTAGTAGTCAGTTTGTCCAGAAGTGTATTTTATCAGTGCAGTATTTTGTCAGTAGTATGAAATAATCTGTAAACTTGGCTCTGTTGTTACTTATGTTTGTAATTAATAATCAGGCTTAACTGTGGAGGTCTGCACTTGATTGGAAAGTCTGACTGGAGCTTGTGATGCTTTATTCAGAAAAATGCTTTATTTAGAAAAAAATCGTGCCTCCACTTTGTGAGAACTTTACAAAAGGCACTTTTGGTTACCTAGTGCTTGTATGTCAGAAAGCCTAATATTAGTTTTTGCTGTCTTATTTTTTTGTAGTATCTTCCTCCCACCTTTTTGTTGTTGTTCACAAGGCTTAAGTAGGCTATACCTAGCATTACATCGAGCTAGGAGTAGGCCACATTCTTTATCAGGGAAGTATATAAAAGCAGTTCTCCAAGCATAAGCTGTAAAAATTATCAAGAAAAATGAAAATGTTATGACATTTTGGAGGCATACATTCTTACTGAACATTTTACATGAAGAGAAATACTTGCATCGTGGTAACTCTAACCATTACTGGCCCAGCCAGACACAAGTATGTACAAAGCTAACACTACTTGCTGTCAGACACCACATCTTCAGCGTATGTTTGTTATGTAGTATCTTGATCCACCTGATTTTCAAACTCACAGGTGATTTAAAATTTCCTATTTATATTCAGGAGGCTAAGGAGGGAACAGGCTCAACAAGAAGACCTGTCCCTAACATCATCACCCATTCAAGAAAACTGCAGGCCTGAGCTGAGTCCTAGGTACTAGCTCAAAGAAAATGTTTTTCTTAAACAGCCAGTGGAAGACAGTATCTAGTAAATGCCTCCGTGAAGCCTTGCGGATGAGATGAGTTTTCAATCTATGAACCGAATGGAGAACAGAAAACAGATTTGAAACTGTACCGGGTGCAGCTGTGCAGGTGCTCAGGTCCGGCGGCGGCGCCGGCGGCAGCAGCAGCAGTGTGGGGGCCGCAGGGGCGGCCCCTGAGAGGGGCGGCCGGGGCTGCCCCCTGCCGGACACAGCCGGTTCCCGCCGGCTCCAGCGGCCCCAGCGCAGGGCACAGCTGAGCCCCTCAGCCGCGGCGGGAAAGCCCCTGTGAGAAAGGGCGAAAGGCTGCCCGGCAGCCAGGGCTGAGGGAAGCGGGGTGAGAAACAGCCCTGCGAGCCCCGAGGGGAGGGCGGGAGGAGGGGAGGAGCAGCTCCAGGCGCCCCGGCAGAGGTGCCCCTGCGGCCCCGGGAGAGCCCCCGGTGGGGCGGGTGTTTCCCTGCAGCCCGCGGGAAGGCCCCAGGCTGGAGCAGGGAGAAGCGTGGGGAGGAAGGAGCGTCAGAGAGGAGCTGTTATGGACTGACCACAGCCCCCAATTCCCCACCCCCTATGCTCCTTGGGGAAGAGGAGGTAAAGGCGTTGAGGATGAAGGAATGAAGGTGAGCCTAGGAAAAGGGGGAATGGGGGGAACGTGTTTCAGTTTTTGTCTTTGTTTCTCACCATCCAACTCAGTTTAAATTAGCAATAAATTAATGTTTCCCCAATGTTTTGTCGGTGATGGTAACTGGTAAGTGATCTCCCTGTCTTTATCTCTACCCATGACCTTTTCATCTTATTTTCTTCCCCTGCCCTTTGAGGAGGGGGAGTGAGAGAGTGGCTGGTTGGGTGTCTGGCAGCCAGCCAAGGCCAACCCACCACAGAAACTAAATCAAAGTAACCAAACTGAAATCAAATTACAATATTTCTTTAAACTCTGTACCAGGTTCAAAATCCAGTGTGTAAAATCTAGCCAACAGCATGTTTTCTGTTAAAAGAAGCTTTATCCTTTTGTTCTGTAAAACTCAGGAGTCACTCCTCTCTAGCATTAAGCACCATTTCAGACTGGATTCACAAATGCTCAGCATCAGTTTTGCAGGTAGTGGTAAATATAACCAGGTAATTCAGTGTGACTCATAAGCATCGGACTTGCCAGCATTTGATGGAAATCTTCAAATTTTGCAGTAGTAATAACAATGTGCCAGGTGTGAGAGAGGAAACTGTTAGCCTAAACCCTTCTTTCAAAAAGCATAACAAAGCAGGAGCCTAACGTGCTGTGCTGGAAGTACACTGAAGCCTTTAGTGCAGGTTTAAAGAAATTTTGAACAGAATTATAGTTACTTTTATCTGTTGTACAATTATTAACAATTGTATTTCTACTACACATTGGGTTGCACCACCAGGAGCAGTGCAAATGTGTTTTTTATCTCAGTAGTTTCTTACATTACCTCATGTGTAATTTCTATGGTCTGGTTTGTTCTGCTGATTTAAAGCAGCATCAGGCACCCAGGTTTTACAGAGGTCCAACAGAAGGTCCTAAGAGAAGGCTCAGTATTGTTAGCAGCTGCAGTGAAGCCCACACGGCAGTTCATTAATTTTAGTTGAGGTATAGCCTGGGGTTTCACAGGCATGCTTTGTTAGTTTAATGAACTAGGGTAAATACCTTAAATATCCTGGTGGGTCTTGATATTCTCTTATTTCAGGTTTGCGCATATTTCTGAGGTAGTCTGATAGACTGAAGCCAATGGAAACAGTGAAACTTCTAGGGACCAGCCCTTACTTTCTAAAAAATCCCTCTGATTAAGTCCAGTAAAAGCATCTCATTACAAATGGTGTATCTGGTGAAGATGGTCCTGGTGTGGTGTAATTCTGTTTTGCAGGTTAAAGTGCCACTTATGTGAGTACTTTCAAAAGGTGGTTTTTAGACCACTAGCAGGTGGTGATTTCTCCTGGAGAGCTCTCAATTTGCTGTCATGTTGTCTGAAGTGAATTTTTACATACCCATTGTTATCTACCACCAGTGACTTTGCATCTATTAATTCTTCTAATATGCTTGCTGCTTTTTATTCCCCAATGTGTTCCTTGTGCAGGTGATACACTGAGGAGCAGCCTTTCAAAACTCTTGTGAGGAGCAGTATAGTGAAAGTATTTACCCACAGTCACTTACTGCAGTCCAATTGGCAAGTACCTTGAGCAAGCGTCTCATACTTAGCAAGAGCTAAGACTGTCCAAATAATGCTATCCTGGGGTATCGATGCTGTACTATTTCAAAAGTACTGTTCTATTATTTTTCTTCTGGGTCAACATGCATTTTGACTGATGTTTCTCTTCTCTACTATATTTATTGAGGAAACTCTTTTCATTGGTCATCAGTCAATTTATTAAACTGCCTCATATTCCACATGTCAAGCATCATAGTTAACAGCAGTGTTCCTACTCCTAGAATGATTTTCTGCTGATAGCTTGCTTTTACAATGCCTTGACAGGTTTTCTATGTCTACAGGGACATGTGGATATCTCTTTTTTTATCTCATTTGCTGTAAAATGTTCTTCTATGGCACCAACTGACATTAATTTTTTTTTCCCCAAAAATTTAAAGATTGTAAGGATTTCAGACTCACTATTAGTTTCAGGTAGAAATTCAGATTTGTTGTTGTCCCTACACTTAACATGGTGTGTCCTCTGTCAGAATAGGTGGCCCTTCTGTTTTTCCTATCTCACTTATGAAGGTAGTATTGCTTCAACACCATGAGTAGGACTTATCTTGTTTATTCACACTACAGCACCAATTTCTATATTAATAGTCCTTCTGAGCTCATATCTGTTGGCTAGTGCTCTGTTTGTTACTTATGTAGCCAAAATTAAAACTGTTGTTAAACTCACCCTTCAAAGCATTTTTGGGGTTCTGGCACTGTAAGTCTTTTTCTCTGGGGGAGGAGGTAGGGAGGAGAAGGTACAATGCATGTCTCCAGACTTGTAAATCATTGCTTTTAGTATGCCTTTTTAACTGTTCTAAAATTTGGGGGGTAGACAGATACTGTTGTTGTTTTGCCCTATCATTAAATTGTTTTCTGGTAGTACTTTTCTTTGTGTCTTTCACATGTGATCTCTTTAAATTCCTGTCCTGTAAAAGCAGTTTCTTAATATCAGCAGTAACTGATTACCCTTCATCATTTGCCTCAGTAGGTTTCAGGTTTCTCTCAAAATTCTTTTGTGAACAGCTTATTCCTCAAAAAAAAAAAAAAAAACCTCAAATGCCTTGAACAGCAAAACTATACTTTTTCCCTTCTGCTTAAATAAGCTTGCCACTTATATCCTAATCTTTTGTCACTGTGTATATTAGAAAATGAGTGGCTTTGTAGGTTGCAGGTCATTTAACTAGCTCAGGTCCTGCAAAGTTTCAGCCCCATTAGCTGCTTCTGCCTACTCAAGGTTTCTCAGATTTGCACATTGATTTCAAAGTGCATGAAGTCATCTTTCTTTTCTTAAATTCTGACCCCAGAGTTTGAGTTCACTTAAACTGTTAGAAGAACTGAATATCCTGTTGTTAATGATTTTAAAACACATTCTCAGCAGCTCAACTGCAAGAGCAAGAAGAATTCTTGAGTTGCTTCTTTTTATCTTGGAAAAAAAAAGAGGCCATAATAAAACAGTGGAAAAAGCTGCAGCTAGTGCTGCGGACTTTTACAGACAAAACAGCATACCTATATAAGACACATGATGCGTTAATATTTTGCTAATCAGTTTGGACGAACTCTTCAACTGAGTCACTATTACACTGCTGAAGTCCATTTACAATGTCAACTAACATCAGCTGCAGGTCTAGTACCTTGATAAGGTAATATAGTTTATTTTTCTGGCTAAAAAAGACCTTTTTAAAGATTATTTTTGACTAAATTTTATATGGCCAAATATTCTGAAACTCTAATGGCTCTAATTTGATTATTACTTTCTTCATTACTAAGTATAAACACATTTTTATTTAAAGTTTACATTAGTTTGGACTATAAAAACAAGATTAATGGAGCATCCTCACAAAACTTGATTTGGATTAAGTATTTTGCTCAATCAGAAGAAATTCTGAAAGCTAGCCACAATTTTTTTTTCCTACAGGATATATTAATTAGTATATTCACAACTTTTAATCAGTTGGGTATTACTTTGCCTATTCCAGTGTAGCACAGAATAATTTTAAATTGTTTTATTTATTATTTTCTTAATTCGATCAAATAATGAAACACTAAAATGCACATAACGAAATGTCCAATATACAGATATTTTTAGTATTAAAATCCCCACATATATATGATCTGCTCTAAGAGCTGTAGTCATGTACAAAGGAAACCAAGTTAGAATTTTAGGGTTAGAATTTGTTTACTGTCAGCTCCCTCTCATTCTGTCTGTATCCACATGAAGGGATGTTGGTATTTTTTCCAAGATGAGGCATTCCAGGGCAAATCCCCTCTGACATTCTTTACTAATGAGGGAAGACTCAGTCCTGCCTTAAATACAACAGAAGGACTACATGACTATGCATTCTAGCAAGGTTCTGGGGGAGAGATTTGGTCCTTGAGGCATGCCAATAGAGCCTGTAGGCTAACACTGAACACAAGTAAGTATCATTATAATGGTTCTTTTTTTAATTAGGTCACATTTCATTTCACTGCTTTTGTTATTTTATTTCAAGTTTTGTATTTCTCTATTGAATTCTTCTGTAGATAAAACCATATATAGTCCAAACCCCTTTGAATTTCGGCTATACTTGAAACTAACCACTAGATATGAATGCAATTCTTTATTCTTTTCTCTCAGTTCCTATATTTCTTTGCTCCCTCTCATCAAATGAAGTGCTTCTAGTTTGGATGTGGTCAAAGTCTAATAAGAATCAGATATAGGAGAAATCCAGGATGGCAACCTACAATTAGTCTATGTACTTAGTGCCTGACTGCAAGTTGTCTTTCTGGACATCTTTACTGTTTCCCCAAATGTACTAAGATGAGAAGTTCTTCAGAGTGTTCAGTTTAGCTTTTGATTACTCAATGTATCAGATGTTCTTCCTCACCAGAAATAGCCTGTTATCCCTTTCACTTTATCTCACTCGCAGCACACTAAAAAAAAAAAAACCCTCAGGTAAAGCCTCAAACTATTTTTCTGAACAGCACTGAGTTCTAATATAGTTCTTACCTGGCCAGCACTCTGTTTTCAGCCAGTCGTCCTTCAACTGACAAGCTCCTTAATTTCCTTTCTAAGCATCCAGGAATAGTTAAGTGAGGGATGCCCCTCCTGGCTCCTTCCCTGTTTGCCCCTAACTAAAGATCTGATTCTTCATGCTGAGTAGTTCCTCGTACTCTGCACTGTCCGTTAATTATCTTTTGATTGACTCGCAGCTCTGCCAGCCGCTCTCTCCATTCACTCTTTCAGAACATAACTTCAGCTCATATCTTCTTCATTAATGACTGTTGCTGTCTCACTGCAGATAGCTTCTCAAAGCTCTTGACTTCTCAGACTAGATCATGTGTACATGTCTCAAATTAATTTTGTTCCCATTTGAGATCTTGCCAGGAGGATACAGCACATTTCTGTGAGTTATTGTGGCCACAAGCCATTATTTCAAATGCAAACAGTCATTTGCTTTACTATAGCCTTTAATTAGTATGCAATTAACCTGGATCTGTCATCACTACATAGCTATTATTATTAATTATTCTATGCTAGCCAGGGCAGCTGGGTTTCTCTTCTGTTTCCTCAAATAGCACTAACAGTAGATTTCCGAGCACTTCAAAAAGCCAGACTGTGCCCAGATTGTTAATGTTCTCTGACCTTTGAGGAAGCCTAATTAGAATAGTTGGAGAATTTCAAATGAAAAGAAAGAGGGTAGCAATTTATAATTAAGCATAAACATTTGGCTCCAGAAAGAGTTCAAATGAAGTTATAGACTTCCTTGGCGGTTTACTATGCACTTAACCAAAATGTTCCGTACATTGAAGATAGATCTGTTAGAATATAATATGTAACAAAGAAAATGGGAATCACAACCATGAAAAGGCATCCTAACAGCAGACTGTATTGTACCAATGATGACCCGCTCTTTGCCTCGTTTCACATTAGGTACTTCGCTTTCAGAGGCAAAGTGTTTAGAAGCAAGAGGGAACCAAAGCGTTTTTGGTTCCCTCTAGGATCCATATCTTCTCTGGGGGAAGGACGAGTTAGGAAAGTTGTTGTTTGGCTCCATATTTAAATGATATCAGTAAGATCTAAGCAGGATATAATAACACAGAATACCAAATCTGTATCTCGATCCAGATGTAGACTTTGGTCTGAAATTATCATTATGGAAAGTACAAACACTATGTCTACTTCCCTAGATATGTTTAATAGGAAATAATGACTCGTTGCCTATTCAGAATAATTTCCTTACATAGTATGTAATTACACAACAGGAAAATAGCAGAAATATGGAACTGAGAGACAAGGTGGGGGGGGGGGGGGGGAATAGGTTCTAATGCTGTCCTTATCATTCTCATCCACAGGGAAGGATCTGTGGCTCAGACCTTTGGCTTTGAGTTTAAGAGCTTCTAGTCAGAAAAAGCAGGTTGAGACTGAGAATATAGCAACGCTGTGAACGCAGCAGTGTGCAGCAATACCTTGACTTAGCTTTAGCTGTTAGCTCCTGAGCTGAAAGCATATTAGCCATATTAGGCTCACACTCTACCCACAGTTGCTAGTCCTTCTCAGAGGCAGGTGCAATTAACCCAGCTTTAACCTCGTTCCTTAGAGTCCTACCTCTGCACTGCACCACATTGTGGATTTGTGCTTTCTCTCCAGTAGCCAGCTCATCTATCCCTTATACGACATTGGTCATGTCAGTTAACAGTCTGCAGAGGTCCCTTCATTAGTAATGTTTCTTCTCCTTTGTGTAGTCTCCAGCATAGGACTAAGAAGAATGAAAGAAAAAAATCAGTGTGAGTTCAGCAATGGAACAGCGGCTCCTCTCCCCACACTTCGAAGCACATATTCATCCAAGCTCTTCTCCTAGATTAAGAGAGTTACTGAGAAAAGCAGGTTTTCCAAGTGAACTAGGACAGGACTGGTTTTAAACCAAACATCTCAGTCAATCCATGTATAATGATGCTCAAGTTTTAATGAAACAAAAATCGTGAGAAGCAGTGACTAAGCTTCAAAACAGCTATTACCACCATAGCAGCATTGATGCTATGCAGATGGGAAGTGTATCTAACCTCTTAATTACACCTAGAAGCAATTGTTTAGACATTTAGTTGTTTTATTAAAAAATTGCAGGCACTATATTAGCTTATTTTATTATAATTTTATTTATAGCTTGAAGATGTAGACTTCTTTTTTTTTTTTTAATAAATAGCAGGAAATGAAGCAAGAGTCAGACAATACACTAAGGAAATGTTCTTTACTGAAGGTGGGTGTTCCTGGAAAGCAGTGTTGATTCCTGCTACTCTCTTTGTTGGCCGAGGAGCCAGGTAGCTTAAGATGAGCCTCTGTACTTCACACAGTTCTGTGACCATGTGTTTCATTTTACCATTTTTATCAATGTGAAGACATAAGAAAGGGAGAAAAATAATAACAAACAGTTCATGTAGTGCTATCTTAAACTATCAGAACTGCATGCTAAGGAAATGCAAGTTAAAGCTCTAAGATATTTTAATTTGCAAGCTCAGAAAACCAGGTATTTTGTATGGAAGAAATATGTGAAAAAACTGACACATTATGATAACCTGTATGTATCCGGGTCTCTTTTTTTTTTTCACATTATTGTACTGGCCTATTTTCTAAGGAATTACTACTGCTTTTCAAAGAAGTTCATGAGGTATGTTTGGTTTTTTTTAAAAAAAAAAGCTGGTTGACACATTTTTTTCCTTTTTTTCTGGATAACTATGCTATGAGAAACACTTTTTTTTTTCTGAGCCACTTCTTTTAATTTGTCTTAATATTTAAACAAAGCTTTCATTCAAAACATGGAAAAAGAAGGAGGAAGGGGTTCAAGAACGTGCTTTTAAAAAGTCAGTCTTAGCGTGAATCTGCAGTAAAAAAAATATTTAAAGGTTTCAACAAAAGTTTATTTTTTACTTCTGGAAATACCTTTCTCCCAGAATCTGTACAGTTTTTTCCAATTATATTCCAAGGTCATGTTCAGCCATCAAGATCTGATTTCACATTTTTATGGACATGTTTCTAATAGCAAATCCCTGAAGAGAAGCACTGGCATTTCATGTCAATGTTGAAACTAGAGGATGGTGTGTTACTTTGCTCTTGTGGTTTCTGATAAACCTAGCAAGAAAGCATTTAACTTCATCTAAATCTCTAGAGTGTTGTAGACTCCTCAGAGACAGAACCATAACCCAGGAGATTCACTTTTTGCAGAAAAAGATAATAAAAAACAAACAAAAAAACCATAATTCAGCTTTGACAGGTAATATCACACTGTATGATCTTAGGAAGAAGCCTTGCAAATCTGTTTACCTGCTAAGTCACTGTTTTTTCTTCTCTGAAAGGGGATTTCCTTCCCTATTTGCCTAAAGACCTAATGTTCATTAATGACTTAATGGTCAGAAACCAGATCATTCTCCTTTCATAAAAAATGCTGAAAAGGGTGTGGAAGAGGAGACATCCAGAAAAACTGCACTCTCATGTACAAAATCATTTGCTTGTTCTGGAGCATAAAATGTGCTCTTACCTGTAAAGGCAGCCACAGGTTCACCTTCAAAAAGCCCAATATGGCAAGAGTCTTGAGCTGCCTCTTGGGAGGTATTTCTTGTTTTGATTTTACCAGCTCTCCCCTTAAGTGTTCTTAGCAGTATAGTTCCATGAAAAATTTGCTGTCAAATCCATAAAACAGCAATATTTTTACCTTAAATTTGACCCATCTTCAGCCCATTCTATCTCTGTCCCCTTTAGAGCATGGATTCCAGACCCAGGAATCACTTCCTATTCTCTTTTCTTCATTCACAGCATCTTTTTGACAAAAAGTGATGGAAGGGAATAGTAGGTGACTCTCACAGAGTCAGCCCACATTAGAAAGGAAGTTTCTGTGGCCTCCTGTCCCACAGCTGTGCTACCACTCCTTGGAAAAGGATTCACTTTCTTAGAATTCCTGTGTTTGAAAAAATTGATTGTACTTATTTATTTGTTGAAGAGGTGCTTTATTTTTAGGTGTGTAGTCAGAATATTAGCTAACAGCATCTAACTATACAGGCGTACAAGAGCCTGTATAAATGTAGAATAACTGTACATTCTTAGTCATTCATAGCTGTATTTCTCATTTATTCGTAATTCTAACGAAGCTTCATCTCTAACCACAACATGGAAGGGATCAAATTCTCAGCCTGATATTGATAACATTCAGAGGTTGGAAAAATATCCTTTGAAGCCTAACCCAGGTACAACTACATCGCCCACCTTGGACCTAAAATTTGAAGCCATCTACAAAAACTCTGATTTGAAGATACTATTATGCAATGATTTATAAGCCACAGAATCAGTAGTATCGTAAAAGTTATATATAAAAAAGGGAAAACAAAATTATATTTTCTAATTCTAGTTTAGGCTTTAACGAAGTAGTTTATATATCTCTATTCCCCTCCCTGGCTATTATATTTCTAGTTCAACTCTTTATGATTTAGCTATGTGAGGATAATGCACTTTTCTTAATTCAAGCCACTATATTAGCAACACATTTGGAAATACTCTTCCATAAATAAGCATATAGTCCCTTCCCCACGTATGTTAGAATAACATCCACAAATATTGTAGCAAGATTCTGATGTTCTGTTAATTTGAGCCAGAAATGCTATCAAAAATTATTTAAAATGTATTTGACTGACAAGTAATGTACTCTAAATGACTGCTGATATTTTTGACAGACACAGCTAATTACTGCTAATTAGTTCAAAATTAATTATAAAATGACATGTTTATATGGATTAGTATGCATCAAAGTGCAAACGGTCATTCTGAGGGCTTAATTTATAGTTCCACAAAAAGCAAAACACGCAGGCAAATCTGGTCTTGAAAAAGAAAAATCCATGAACAGAAGTATTTCTGCATCTAATGATACACTGCACATTACTTGTTGAAATAGGGCAGTATTTGCAACATACTAGAAGCAAGTAAAACAGCAGTAGTTGCAGTTCTTTTGCTGTAAGACTTAGCAGTTTTATTGGCTCTACTTGCATTAGCCTTCATGATAAAGATTTCCATATTTTATTTGGGAAATGAGTAACAAACTTACATAAGATTCCTTTGAAAAAAACATCAGTTTATCTTGGCAGAATATTTTTTCCTTTGTTTTTTAAACAATACAAAGCTTTTCTTTAGACTAGTGCAAAGCTTTCAGTGATGATAAAATAAATTAATATCTGAGTGTGCGTAGCTGCATATCACACAGAATCACAGAATGATAGGGCTTGGAAGGGACCTCTGGAGATCATCTAGTCCAACCCCCCTGCCAGAGCAGGTTCACCTAGAGCAGACTGCACAGGAATGCATCCAGGTGAGTTTTGAATATCTCCAAAGAAGGAGACTCCACAACCTCTCTGGGCAGCTTGTTCCAGTGCTCTACCACCCTCAAAGTAAAGAAGTTCCTCCTCATGTTTAGATGGAAATTCCAAGGACCAAGTTTGTGCCCATTACCTCTTGTCCTGTCACTGGGCACCACTGAAAAAAGACTGGCCCCATCCTCCTGGCACCCACCCCTTAAGTATTTATAAGCATTAATAAGATCCTCCTTCAGTCTTCTCTCTCCAGACTAAAAAGAACCAAGCCCCTCAGCCTTTCAGATGTTCCAGTCCCCTCATCATCTTTGTAGCCCTTTGCTGTACCCTCTCCAGCAGCTCTCTGTCCTTGTTGAGCCAGGGAGCCCAGAACTGGACACAGTACTCCAGATGCAGCCTCACCAGGGCAGAGTAGAGGGGGAGGTAACCTGCTAGCCACACTCTTCTTGATGCACCCCAGGATGCCATTGGCCTTTCTGGCCACAAGGGCCATTGCTGGCTCATGGTCATCCTGTTGTCCCCCAGGACTCCCAGGTCCCTTTCCACAGAGCTGCTCTCCAGCAGGTCAGCCCCTAACCTGGACTGATGCATGGGGTTATTCCGCCCCAGGTGCAGTACCCTGCACTTGCCTTTGTTGAATTTCATAAGGTTCCTCTCTGCCCAACTCTCCAGCCTGTCCAGGTCATGCTGAATGGCAGCGCAGCCTTCCGGTATGTCCGCCACTCCTCCCAGTTTTGTGTCATCAGCAAATTTGCTGAGGGCGCACTCTATCCCTTCATCCAGGTCATTGATGAATATATTGAACAGGACTGGACCCAGTACTGACCCCTGGGGAACACCACTTGTTACAGACCTCCAACTAGACTCTGTGCCACTAATCACAACCCCCTGAGCTCTATCTATCAGCCAGTTTTCAATCCACCCCACTGTCCGTTCATCTAACCCACACATCCTAAGCTTGCCTGTGAGGATGATGTGGGAGACGGTGTCGAAAGCCTCGCTGAAGTCAAGGTAGACAACATCTACTCCCCTCCCCTCATCTATCCATCCAGTCGTGCCATCGTAGAAGGCTATCAGATTGGTCAGACAGGACTTCCCCTTGGTGAATCCATGTTGACTACTTCTGATAACCTTCTTTTCCTCCAGATGCTTTGAGATGACGCTCAGAATGAGCTGTTCCATCAACTTTCCAGGGATGGAGGTGAGGCTGACTGGCCTGTGGTTTCCTGGGTCTTCCCTCTTGCCCTTTTTGAAGACTGGAGTGACATTGGCTTTCCTCCAGTCCGCAGGCACTTCGCCTGTTCTCCAGGACCTTTCAGAGATGATGGAGAGTGGCCCAGCAATGACTTCTGTCAGCTCCCTCAGCACTCACGGGTGCATCCCATCAGGACCCATGGACTTGTGGATGTCCAGTTTACTTAATTAGTCTCTAACTTGATCCGCTTCAACCAAGGGAAAGTCTTTCTTCTTCCAGATTTTCTCTGTTACTTCCAAAGTCTGTGACTCCTGAGGGCTGGCCGGAGCAGTAAAGACTGAAGCAAAGAAGGCATTCAGTAACTCCGCCTTCTCTGCATCATCTGTCACCATGGCACCTGTCTCATTCAACAGCAGGCCCACATTTTCTCTAGTTTTCCTTTTGCCTCCGATGTACTTGAAGAAACCCTTCCTGTTGACCTTGACATCCCTTGCCAGGTTTAATTCCAAGGAGTCTTTGGCTTTCCTCGTTTCATCCCTGCATACTCTGACAGGATTCTTGTAATCTTCCCAAGTGGTCAGCCCCTTCTTCCACGTACTGTAAACTTCCTTCTTCCATCTGAGCTTTTTCAGAAGCTCCTTGCTTCTGAAAATATCTGATATACTCAGATAAATTAAAAAGACACATGAGGCTGTATATTCAGCTATATTGGACAATAGAATACATGAGAAAAAAATGTCCTTTTATCTTCCTATGTTCTTTTGTTTGTGTTTGCACAAGAGGTCATGCCAAGGATTTAGCTAAAACCCAGCATGCTTCCTGTCTGTGATCTTCATGTCCCATTTCAAGGTACAGGACTGTGTGATACACCTGCCGTGCTGTAAGAATTGTTCAAGCCTCAGTTGCCTTTGAGCATTACTGGCCTTGCAGCAGACAGACAAGGAAAAAGCCTTGCAACCAGCATATCTGCCCATGGCTGTGTACAAAGTATCGAGTAAATGTTCACCAAATACAAGTAACTGTGTATTTGATTTTGCATTTTTACCCCTCGAAGCATATTCTGGTGCTCATCTCAAGCCTCTAAATGAACATAGACTAATATACATGCAGCACATTCTTGAACCCCATTCAATCTACCTGGAAGGCTGCTTTTGGCCTGCATTCAAAACATTAGAACTGTATCTTTGACTTAGTGGCATAGTATGAAAATGCAGCACAGAATGCCATTTGACATATCACAGTGACATGCAATTTCTTTCAAAAGGTAAGAAAGTCTGACTGAGAACCCTTTTGCTGACAGTTGGGAATTTGATCAATTTAAAACAAAATATTTTTTTTCCTATAGGTGTTGGGGTTTTTTGAGCTGCTTGGTAAAAATTAAAACCCTCTCACAGAATGAAATAGTTTAAAAGAAAAAACTACTAGAAAGAAATCCATTCTCTACAAGTTTCTTGGCTAAAGGCAGGGATTCTTGGACAAAATTCTCTACCTCTGTTATTCAGAAGAGCAAATTCGATGATCTAACACAGTCATGAGTTTACACTGGGAGGAAGGCACTGCTTCTTAGCAAAAGCACATGTTATATAGTGTGATCACAGTTATGTAGCTTTAAAGAGGCTTGGTTCAACCTTCATCTAATGAGTCTCTCAGGCCTTAAAATACGCTGCTGTCTGGAGTGCTCTATAGAGTCCTATCAGTTGCATTGCAGCTACACAGGTGTATATGATCTGGGTTTTCTTACAACCAGAAGAATTATAAGAGAGTACCACGCTGACTTTCTTTTCAACTAGGCACATCTGGCTGTTATTAATTAAAGAAAAATATCTTGCTTCCTAAGCGGATAAGATACGTTAAAAAAACCAAACAAACAAAACAACGACAAAAAAGTCAAACACCTTTTCTAATTCTTGTTTATGTTTTATGAACATTTTTTCCAGCTACAAGCAGTTTATGTGGTTGAATGAATAGTGCCTAATCACCACTGAAATTTAACACCTTCCTTTGGCATGAGTTAATGCCAAAGTTCATCATGTATCAAAACCATGCTATTGACACAGCAAAGGGGAAGATAACAGATCTTCACCTTATCTCCTTATGAAATGCTCAGAAAGCACAGCATAGGCATATCCTGGGATTTAGTTTTTTTTTTAACTAGATTTAACTGCATTTGAAATAATTATTATGGAATGAGGCAAACTAGCCTTTGATAGAGAGGATGAAAAGAAAAATGAAGTTTTACAGTATCTAAAAGCATATGTATGACATTGTGCCATATTTTTTTTATGTCACGGTTGGTTTTGAGGTTTCATTTGAGATGGAAGGCTGAGCCTGGAATAAAGAAGTATACATGAATGAAACTGTACCGTTAATTCAAGTAAAAATACATTCTTTCTGCATTTCAGCCACTGCAGTGCCAGCCAGAAAGTGAAAGTGATAGGAAAATGACTTCAAACAAAAATCAAGTTGACTAGGCTATTTTCGTGGAACATAGTAGCTTTTTACCTTTCTGTATTACCAGTCAAAACCAATTTCATTTGTGAATCATTTTCTAAAATGTAAGGTCATATTACAGAACAATTTATTCCATGTGCATGTAAAGTTTGTAGCATCTTTCAAAAAAGGGAGTAATTAAGCATGTAAGATTAACTTCTCCTCAGAGTACTTTTATTTCTCAAACTGTTTATTCTTATAGATGTTTTTATTTTTTGTGTGTATATTTCTCTCTCCTGCTGTAAACATTGCCCCACAGTTGGATACACAAAATTAAATCATTTAATGGTTTTGTGGTTCAGTTGATTGAGGTCCCTGGGTCTCTCTGCACTCCTGGCAGCCATCTTATTTGGTCTGTTACTGTCATTCACTGTCATTTCCACTTGGCTGGTGCCTGTGACAGGTCACATTACTGAATGTGCTCAAAATATGATATGAAAGAGAGGACTGTGATTCTGATACTGATGGGTAGTGCTCTGTTTGCTAAAGCTATCTGAGGAGACCTTGGTAAATGCAGTTTCCTCAGGCAGTTTGGGGAATCAGTGGAAGATTATGATGGTAAATAGAAGGGCCATCTGTCTACATTTACTAATAAGGCTGTGCTTTCTGAAATCTGTTTTCACTACATGAGTATTGTTAAAGCCAGGAGCTGGTTTACTGACACAGGATTATTTTAATATAATTAGCATTTTTAAACCTAGACCAAGTTGTGCACCTGTTCATCTATCTGTTACACATTCAAATCTGTTCTGTTCATCTAAATAATTTCAGGTTTTGGGGTGTTAGATTTAATTGTGCAGCCCTTCTCTGCTTCCCCTCCCCTTCTCACACAATAGCTACATTATTTAGAGAAGATGCCAAGGTTTTTTTTCATAACACCTTAATGAAATAGCTCAAAATATTTAATATATATGCTATTAAAGAACTTGACAGCTTGTAGAAGATGTTGGAATATTTCAGGGCTAGCAGATCTCATAATTCAGAAACACATACCGCAGCAACTTCAGCAACTGCCGTCAGTGCATTGCTGTGACTCTAAACATATTTATAAAAATAAGATACAAAGATGTTGATATTGTACTAATAAGAGAAGAAGCAATCTAGTTCTGGATGAAACTAGAATTGTAAATAAAAACGGTGACATCTTAAGGTATCAGTACTGATCTGCTTTTTATCTTCAGTAGAACTTCAGAAAAAAATGATAATAGAATATATATTTCTGTAAAAAAGATCTCTGGGCCTCTATGGGACTTTGTATCTCATTTCATCCAAAGTCTGAAGCCAAATTTATTGGCAATGCAGCATAAAATGTGAATTGGGATGAAGTTGGCCAATCTGTTTTTGCTGTCAGAGTAAAGATAATAAATATCCTAGCACATTAATATTGTAAGGGGACTAATGTAGATGACATAGAACAGGCAATGGTGAAAATTATGACATATATGTAGTAGGAGGTCTTCCACAAGTGGACAAACCTTACTTGTACTACAAGTTCTATGTTCTCCAGTCCTAGCAGTTTTTGTTGTAATCCAGAACAACTGCTTAGTATGTCATAAGAAAGAAAGTGTTTAATTATCGTCAGTTTTGTAAGGAGGATCATGTCTGTATACCCCTTCCTTTTTTAAGAACTTAATTTGGACACTTCTGATCATAAAGGTTACAACTTGTGCTATTTTCATGTCAAAAAGGAATGTAGTTAAAAATAAATTGACCTTTCTTTTACATCCACATATGGTTATAGTGTTAATATGATTCCTAAAACCATTTTTCTGTTCTCCTTGCACAATTATAATGTATAAGATATCAAAATGTCATTCCATCAAGTAGCTAAATTTCTCCTGCTAAAAGAATTGTTTGGGAAAGTCTGAAATGCACTGCAGAGGACATGCAGAGACTCATTTTCCATTATAAACAGCAAATTCTTTCTGAGAGATGTTTCAGGGAAACTTCAGCTTATTTGATTTCAACACTTAAAGTGTTGCAGGAAAATGAGTAGCTCGTGGCACTGAAGCCTAACTGAAGTCTAGCAAACTAGTCTAGTTTTTTGCTATCTGATGGTTTGGGCTCAGAAAAGTAATGAAAGAGCCATGAAATAAAAAGAATTAGATGTGGCCGATAACTAATATGAAAAAATGAGAATAATATATGAATGCTAAAATAGTTGTGAAGAAAACAATTTTGAAGCCATTTGTAAAGACAAATTTGAAAAGAACAATAATAAAAGTGGTAATTTTCTTTACTTGTTATGACCCAATATGAAGGAACATTGTTCTATTCAGAAGGTTTCTAAATATTTCTTATACATGTTTCTCCTCTTGTGCCTGTTACTTTACATGTCTTTTTCTTGTCACAGAAGCCAAGAGCTTCTTTTCTCCGTTCAGATCATGTCTTTCCTAGCCTCACAGACACATCCTGGGCTCTGGAGAATATGAATGTCCTAGCTGATGCTTCTGCCTTAAAGAAGAGATGCCAATGAATATCTTTGTGACTCTATTAATATATACCTTCTTTCAGACGTGACGTGGGAGTGTGAAGATAATTTAAAGGGGTTGAGTTGTTTACATTGACACACTTCTTCCACATCCCACTGACCTCCCCTTGCCCATAGAGTCAAAATTCAGAACGGGCAACTGACAGACCCTAATGGAGAATTTATGGTATATGCAATTCTCTCAGATATGTACTGGAGACCTTGAGCTGTCATGTAATTTTACCGCAAAAGGCCCACCACAGCCTCTTTGCTCCCCTTAAAAATAGAGGGCTTAGAGAAAGGGGGCATCTTTACATGGCATCTTCAGCCCTCGCAGACCTTTCTACCTCTAGCAGATGCAGCACAATAGCATTTGGGAAGATTTTGGAGGAGGGCAGGAGGGGAAGGGATTCTTCACAGACTGAAACGGAGATCATTGTTTTAGGTATCAGGTATGAATTAATGAATTTTTGAAGGCAAATATATTTGGGTAGATGCTGTTATTACTAGTGTCATGTCATCTGCCTACATGAAACTTTTCACCTGCGTTTCATGTAATATTACATGATGAGTTGCAGCAGAAATTCGAATGACAATCATATTTTCTCCCTTCTGGTATGGTACATCATAGAAGTCTGAAACAATGTGTTAGCACATTACTAAACAGCAAATTGATACTTGCGAGAAGACAGTAATTTCCTTGTTAGTAATCTCTTTGCTAAGGCAGAAAATCCACTTTCCACTTCTCTACCTTGTATTAAAGATGAAAAATCTTGCAAGAATATTTTACCAATTACTTCAAAGGGGATAAAAAAAGTTATTATAATTAGACAATTTATGCTACCTGAATGCTCAGAACTTAAAGAAAAGATCTAAGTTATTTATTCAGTTACTTTCTGTCTAACAGAAGCAAGCCTTTACTATACTGCATAATTTATAACTTAGTAGGAAAACACACATTATAGGCTTGCTAAAATTGTGATTTCCTCCTGCAAATGAAAGTTTAAATTAAGAATCCCACTGCAAGCCTCACTCTGTCCTTCTATGTATATGCCTTCTAGGCCCTCATCCAAAAGGCACTTGTTTAAATTAAAATAAGAATATTCTTTTTTGTGGAGTTTATGTCCCTGCATAAATGCTTTGAAAGATCATGTCCTACAGAAGGGTTTAGTAATCTTAGGATTAGCACTGCAAGTTTCAGGAAGCCTTACAATCATCCAGTTCACTTGACAAAAACCTGCCAGATTCTGCTGGAAATTTTGCTTAGTGAGAGGCAGATTTCCATTCAATGGAATGACATCATCTGCAACACCCCTGTGCAAGTCACTGCATTAGCTTCATAGTAAGAAAAGGTGTTTACTCTGTCCCCCTTAATGACGGTTGGAAGATGGAGTGCTGGTGGGGAGAGGAACTCTGCACCTGCCTGCATTAGGAAATAAAAGAGATCCCAGCACTGGAACTTGTCTGTGTGCATTGGAAAGCTGCTACAACGGTGCCTGGGAATGCTGCAGCCTGACTAGCTAGCACTGCTCTGGGGTCAGCATGGCTGAGTGTCCTTACCAGCCACTTTGCATCTAGCCATCCATTTTCAATGCTGAGATAGCTAATGGCATGTGTGCATAGTGTTTTGTGCCAATTGTCCTCAATGCTAAGGAATGGTCCCAGGAACATTTAATTTACTTGTATGGATGTAGCTTCCAATTCTCATATATACTGTGGCTGGATTTAGACGAAAGTTAAAACCCAGAAATTCTTTCTCTAAAGTTATTTCCTCATTCACAGAAAGCTGCTTTTAAGTTTCTAGGACTGAGCAAGTATTGTTACATATGCTGAATATATATGACACAGAAAAGTATAAACAGACCAGAACAACAGGTCAGTTGCTAACCAACCACATTTGACATGTGGTGTTCTTTAGTTTTGTTTATGTATTTGCTGTTCTCTACCATTTCTTGTAAATTTTCTGCAGACTGTAAAAAGAAAGTGTGCAAACTGTAGAATTTAAAAAGTTTTATATTTTTCCTATTGACCCACAAATGCAATGCAAGAACACCACTGTAATAGCCTATGTTACCTCAAGTCCTTGGTTAATTTATGTATTTGCTGGTGGGAGGTACATGATGCTAAGCTTTCTGCTTTCTGACTATGCAGAATTCAGTACACGTGGTCACAGTTTACATGCATTTGGAACATCATAAGTAAGCAGAGATGAGTTTAGCTTAAGTATAAGTCATATTGTGTGATTTTTTTCCTTACCAGATTGTGAAGAAATGGATGGAGGGGAAAAATTAGTCAACATCTCTAACCCATCATCCTCCAAATTCCCTTTAGTTATAAGAAGCTGTGGTGACAATGCACAGAGCTTGCACAGTGCTGTAGTAGTGATGACTCCAGCCTGTTTTTGGACAACACACCTAAATCTTTCTGAAAATCTTAAGCTTTTGTTTTCCCCCTCTTTCTCTGTCACAGATTGGTATTCAGCTGCCTTCCCCATCCTCCAGGCTTGTAACCTTACTGCAATCTTAGGTTTTTTCTTTCCTTTTCCTTCAAAATAGCCAGTATCTTCCCTTCCTTGTACCATTTCCACTTTGAAAACTTTAATAAACATGTAATTCACTTTAATTTCAACTAGAGCAAGCTATCAGATGAGAAAACAACCATTTTTTGCAGTTCTTCTACCCAATTTTCCTTTGGTTGTATCAGTAGTACTCATGGTTCTTTGAGACTGTTAAATGTGCCAGACATAATAACATTTGCTTGAGTTTTTAATACCCAATTAAATTTTACTTTCTGACAATTAATATTTCATAGACTCTCTAGTTCATTTCTCTTAATGTGGCAGCTAGCAGAACATGGAACAAATCCTATAGCCTTTTGTTCTGTCACTCTAGAAAATTTTCTTTTTATATCTAGGAAAAAGAATTTCCTTAGTTCTGCTTTTATACATTTGTCTTAGTAGACAATATCTTGTACGAAAACAGCTGCAAAATTGTTCTTGGCCAGTGATACTTTGAATGTGTGTTCATTACTTTGCAAAAGAAAATTAAAGCTGTTTGTAGTACAATGGTCAGTACAAAAATGCAGTTTTGCCAGAAAGATGGTTTTGTTTTATTTCAAACCTGGAATATGTTTCCAAAATTATCATTTAGATGCATCGTCAAATCAATCTTCTTGATGCTGCACCTCAGAATTCTTTGAAGTAGAAGAGGAGCCCTTTGACAAGTCTACTTGTACACTCGTATGCATTCCATGTCTGTTACCTTACCCCATGTCAGCAGAAACCTTTCATGGAAATGCTGGCTATGTGTCATTCTTTCAACATATTCATACATCATAAGAAAATGGAGTTAAAAATATACCAACAATCTGTTGGCTTCTTATTATCGTTACTTCAAATACTGGGCCTACAAACAATTTACGTAAGTGAACACCTTTATATTTGCAAAAATACCTCCTGGATTCAATGAACCTAGTAATTTTGGAAGGGCTTCTATGAAGGTAGCATAGCAAATCACACAGTCCAGATTCTCAGCTGAAATGTAGTAGATGAAGCAGATCACAATCTGTCCCACTTGCTGTCCCAAATTTTAAGCTTTGCAAAGTAGATTGGGACATCAGAAATCCTTCCCTATTTCTTCATTCAGCGGAGGCATAATCAGTGGTGCTGGTAATGATTCACAGTATCAGCTCCGTCCTACGACTAATAGCATAGAAAATAAAAGTTCATCTGTCACCCTTTCATTGATCTATTTTCCCCTGTAAGCTGATGCTTAGTTTTATTCTACTAAAACTGGAAATTGTGAACAAAGGCACAAAAGCATTGGACCCAATATAATTTTCTAAAAATCCATCTAATTCATAGTTCAAAACAGTGGTTCAAACAGTGGCTCAAACCAGTGGTTCAAAACAGAAGACTGTCATCAGTCTTGAATTTTCTTTTATTTTCTTAGGTTTATCAGGGGTACAATTAAAAAAACAAAACAAAACTAAAAAGAAATATTTTGTTTTCCATGTATTTATTACATGTCAGGAATCTTTTTCTTTTTCTTCTTCTTTTTATTTTAAAGAACAGGAAGAAAAAATCCTGGAGTAGTTCCATGGACAGTTGCCTTGCACAACATTTCCACTATTGAAGTATTTGCCCCAAGTAAGGGGATAAAATGGGTTGCAAGTGTCTGATCCTCCTCTGTAACAGTTTATTCTACTTGCAGCCATCAATACCTTCAATTACTGGCATACTACATTTTGCAATAACTTTATTATTGAAAATATTAGATCAACCTCTAGAACAATCCTTAAAGAATTTTACCAATAATGTCCTTCAGCTGATACTTCTCTTTCCGTACATTGGGTTTTGCCAAATTATTATGTATAAATCTTGTATTAAACACCACCTTTTCCACCTTAAATAGTTTACATATGGCACCATAATAGGTACTTTATTGAAATGTATTAGACCTGCTTTATTTTCCTTTGAAAACTCGCTTTTAGTGAAATCAGAGTAATCTAGAAGGTTTCAGTTGTGGAACATCCATGTTGCATTTATCGTATTTTCCTTTTACTTTCCGATGTTTTTTCATTCCATCAGAATGTATCCCACAATATTGTATAATGCTGCGATTACATTTATAAGCTTACACTCACTGGTTTTTTTTCCTTTTTTTAAAGTATCTGCAAGTATCTGTAGATATTTTTGTTTCTGATCATATGAAACTATCATTATTTTGCCAAGACTAACCTGAGGAGCAAAACAAGGCACCATAACCATGAACATCTTTCTTATACTTTGGCATGTCAGAATTCAAATACATCCTCTATCAGTGAATATTTCACTTTCCACTAGGAATGTTTTCATACTCAGAATTAAGGATGGGAGATAAATTCAACAAGTTCTAGTAAGTATATATATGTCTGCTGTAATAAAACTAATATCCAGAAAACCACATAAATGCTTAAAAAATCAATGTTGCCACATTTTCATTTTCAGAGTACAATGTGCTTCATGCTATCTTGAGCTCACTTTTTGGAACTTTATAATTTGTTTTTCAAACTAACCTGATGTTCCTTTCTTTCTCCAATACTCTTTTGAGCAGCTGAGGAGTATTTAATTATCACAGTAATTTCTGAAAAACAAAATCCCAAAATTCACCTCTCATGTAACTTAATTTGGAACAATGAATTGACCCATGTAACAAAAATAGGAATGGTATCTTCTCTCAGGAGCCCAACAAGTACCAGTTCTTAGCCCTCTCAGCTAACTAGTTTCAACTCTCAAGCAGACAAGCAAAGTTTTTTAAACATTACTATTACTGTTATGTACCTGACAAGATAAATCAGAAGTCTTTGAGCACTAAGTGCATAAACACTGGTTTTATTCTAGTGATGTTCAAATACACACTCACTGAAATCTTTAATGAGTTCTTCCCCTCTGACAAAAATCTCAATTTATTCCTACAGTTCAAGGATAATAGCTAGCAAGGACAGGGGAAAGGACTCATCTAAACTCATCTGAAAAGCAGCAAGTAACATACTAGGGTATTTAAAGGAAATCTGGGAAAGTGGGGATTGAGGTGGGAAACATATTTTACACTATCTGGAAACAACCATCAAAGCTGGCACTGTAACTTTGCAACTGAGATGTTTTTCAGACAGACTTTCATAATACGAACATCACACACTGCGTTCAATGTGTGCTGCAAAACTAATGTCTCGTGGATTCATAATATAATAAAGGACTAGCCTATTGAATCATGTGTTATTTATTGTTCTCTGAGAAAGCAGCAGGAATTTTTTGTGTTACCTCCCTAATGTATTTTTCCAATAACCCTATAATGTTCTACAATGAGAATTTTTAACTTTCAAGTCTCTCTAATTTTACATTTGTATCAAACCTTTAGCAGAAGCTTGCCTTAATTCTAGAGTCTGCTGTAACTGTAGGTGAAGGCAATGAAAGCACATTGCAGCTACACCAAGAATGCCATCACACAGGGGCAAGCTCCAATCAAGAATAGTGACTTGTGGGTCAGAGTTCCTGTTCACTTGATCACACTTTTCCCCTACTTCTTCCATGATTTGAGATGCTAATGGCTGAGTAAGCCATGCTGCTGGCCTAAAGGGTAAAGAGAAAGAAGTAAAAGGAATTGAAGCATTCACTCCTCTCATTGACTGCTTCCTTTTCCTCCTTTGCTGAAATATCCATGGACAGGGAGAGACAAGTGTTAGTGACTAGACCTCTCCTGCCCATTTTTGTGGCCACTGATGCTATACTAGGAGACCCTCACAAAGAAGTGAAGATCTGACTTTGAATTGGTAAATTTCTTTGGTATACTTTAAAAATCAGTTGTTCATATTTCATACACTCAGTATATCATAGAAATCTAACCTGCAAGGTGCTTTCTAGTCCTTCATCTATTTCTGTACTCGGAGACATTTCATCTGCTCTTTCAAACTTCCAGTGAGCAGAATTCTTGATTCCTCATATGCCAGTGCTAATTCTAATATTGGAAGATATTTTTATGGTCTATATTTATCAATCTGATTAACAATCATCACAATACTCATGTAAACTTATGCTTACATAAATACACACACAGGTCCACATACTCAGAGTGTAAGATATTGTATAGAAAAGTGTGCATGTTTAAAAAATTTGTGGGAGCATGAATTTTCTTCCATGTGTTTTTTTCCTACCATTGCCATTGCAAAATACTTTCAGCACTTATATTCTGCAGCTCAGATTAAGGACCAATGACATTTAGCAAAACATGGCAGGTTTGCTAATAGTTTGCAGATTTACCAGCATGTTGTAACTTCATAATTCAAACCTGAATTGTAAAAAAAAAAAATTATTTTTGCCTATTGCTAATATTTTTCTTATTTCTTTTCCTGTAATTTTATTTCTGCTTCAGTATTACAACAGAAATGTTACACAAAACACTAGCCTGAATCCTCTTAATTCCATTGCCAAAATTGTGCTAAATAATCAATTTATTTCCAACATTTAAGTGACACCCTAAATCCTATTTCAACCACAGCTGCTTTTTTGTACTGAAAAATGCAGACTCAAATGTTCAAAAAAGGACATAATTTATCTTAATGATGGCATACTTGATGCATTACTGTACAGCACACAGGGGGCAGCAGTCCCACTGCTAGCTGATATATAACTTCAGAGTCACAGGGAATGCAGACCTTGAAAGCTAGAGAACAGTAGACAGATAACAGGACAGGAAATATTTTACAGGTCAGTGTCAATAAACTGACACCAGGCTGTGGTCTGAACTGCATATCTCCAGGTAGAATCATAATAAAGAGCACATAAAGCTTTCCTTTTTTACTGAGCACACAAAAGGGAAAACTAAAGAAATGTCAGCTAGATGGATTAAGTGAATAACTGTCTTTTAATTACATGTTTTACCAAAGGTAGAGATGCTATTTAGGAAAAAAATGTGAAACTAAAACACATGGAAGGGGGAAGAAGAGAATAAGATACACCCAGCTGGCATAAATGAACATAAATGAAATTAAGTTGCCTGAACAGCAGGAAATACAATTTGTGCCAGAAACTGTCAGACTGATCTCAGCCATCTCTCAAACAAGGCTATCAATCACTGTCTCATCCCCGTCTTCAGCATGGTTTTTCTTACCTCCAGCTGGCTGTACTTCAGCAGTGGAGACATGTTAGCTGAAATTTATTGCTTCTCTTCACTTGTCTTTTATTCTTCAGCATTTCAACTATTTATGCCAACCCTGGAAAGGTATTATTCTGCCTATATAATTGAGCAATAAGCAGATCATGGGCAGGAATGGAGGCTGCAGTTCTTAGTGAACACAGCCGTGGACTGACACTTATGAAATCTGGATTTTATTCCTACCTCTACAGTGGACATTGAAAAGCTATCCTTCTGTGCTTAACTTTCCTCCATCTGCAGGACCTCCACTTATATGCTGAAGCCTTCTTTATTATTTATGAGTAAGACGCAAAGGATACTTCTTCAGAGAGAAAATGAAGTGTTTCATTACTGTGCATATGCATACAATATGCAGGATCTTAAATTATTAGAATATAATACAGGAGTTAGCATCAGGGAGCACCGACAGCTTTCTGCTCCGTAAGGCAAGGCAAACTGGGAACCAAGGGTGACAGCAAGGCAGGCAGGGCAGTGGCCTCACTGGCAAGGGCACAGCACCAAAGTACCCAGACAAGAGTGGAGCAGAGCAGTAACCAGGGTCAGCTAACAGGCCAGGGATTGCCAGGCAAATTCACAGTGATGACGTAGGTCGGAAGTCAAGCCAGGGGGCTGCAGGTCAGTGTCCTGGTCTAGATCAGCAAGGTACGTGGCAAGCAGAGTCATGGATGCAATGTAGCTCAGGCAGGGACCACAGCAGAGCAGCTCAGGATAAATGCAAGTCCTGAATGAGAGGGGGCCAGCCCCTGCCAGGGCTTTTCAAACAGCCCTGTATCAAACAGTGTCAAGGCCAGATAACTGCACTATTAGAGCTGGCCTTGAGCCCTCACTGCTGAGTCCCCAGGATGATGGCAGAATTCACTCAGGGCTTGGACACTTAGAGGGTAAGTAATGTAGTTATAGCCTACTTGAATATGTCTCTGAAATATGTTTCATTGCATAAGTATGGGCTTAATTGTACTGAACAGTGTACACTGAAATAACTGGAACAACTTGCATAGTGAGTTTTAGATAAGCGCTACTCGAGTTACTACTAAAAAGAATGGCAGACTTCTCTTTTTCTGTTTCAAATACTCTTACAGCTGCTTAATTTTCATGGAGTTCTTTGTCACAAAAGTGGCAAACACCAAGACCTTCAAGATATTTCTTCATCAGATATTCTTTTGAGAAAAGTATCTATTGATTCAAAACCAATAATGACTCAACCCCAGAAGTCGTTAGTAAATCAATTAAGGAAGATTACCTTTGACTTTAATAGTAATTCCATGCATGAATGGTCTAAAGGATCAGTTTGACAAAGTCATGTTTGCTTACTATTTAGAAATTCCTATATGACTAACAGCTATGATTATAAAACAGCTTCATAAGCTTTCTGCCACTATGTCTAATACTTTAGTTGCTCTGATTAGACCAAATGTATTTCTGGATTCTAAATTTCTACGCATTTTGCTATGACTTAGACATTCCAAAGCTAATGGCCATTCAGAGCATTGATAACACTGGCACATAATTTTTCAAATCAGTAGATTTTCTTAAAACTGCACTTCATTAGAGATCTGGGACAGCAGGACATTGATAACAGCAATGCTGTAAAAAAGTCATATTGCTTACAGAAAGCACTTTCACTGTGCTTTGTTAGGCGAAGACATTTGAGCTGAGGTAGGAATATTGTGAAATTGTCTGGTTTGTATGCATAGTCACTACTTCCAAATACAATTTTATCATCACTATGCAATGTCAGTAACCCATTTTGGAAAGTTGGAACTACCCACTAGAGCTTCCTTTTAGGTCTCAGATATCAGAACAATGGCACGACAGCAACGTACATCAAGGAAAATAGTAAAACTGAATGTATCTTGCAGACTGATAATCAGAAATTAATGAATAAAGAAACATTCAATATTATTGATGGGACATCTCAAACCAAGAGCATGGAAGCTGTTCTTCTCTGATGTCAGTAGCTTATGATGACTATTGACTTACCATTTTGATTCAAGGAAGTCTACACCACTAATGCATTTTTCAGAACCTTTTTAATATTTGATCAAGGATAAAGTAGATTATACATCGTACTTACTTGGAACAGTGCATAAGACACATATGCTGAGCACAAAGTCTGAAAATTTTGATTGCTGTTAAAACTGAGATTACAATCAGATTTCCACTATGATTTGAGAAAAGTAGACTACATGTGTATCTGTTTTATGGGACTCTAATTAAGATATCATCAATTATGACTAGACAGAAGATGTCAGAAATACACCCTATTGTCTCCTTACCTACTCTGTGCCCTGCCAGGGCTGCAAATAAAGTGGACAGCCTCTAACACAGAATTTAAGCTTATGTCAGGAACAAAAACATGACTAAATAAATATTAAATATGTGTTTAATGGCTGAGGGTGCATTGTAGGATGACATTAGTATCATGTATTTGGTATGGCTTGTGAGGGAAGAGAATAGCTTTCACCAGCTTGAACAACTGTGAAAAAATATATCAGCAATGGTTTCACCTACATTGTTTTTTAGATAAAATGTATCACATAAATGTAAACTGGCATTATTATGGTCATGTGAGATAGCAGAATTAGATTTATTCTTAGTATATGTTTTTCCTCATACCCAGTGATTTCACAAATGCTGGCAGATTAAGTCTTAGTTTTACAGCCTTTGCGTATTAAATTTGCTTCCTTGTACGCAGCGGACAAGCAAGAAACATTAATTCATGACTGTGAAGAAGCTTTAATTACTTTTATTCAGGTACAATAGCCTAACTTAACTACTGCATGCATATTTGTTTAGATGCAAATCACTATGTTTTTTAAATTGCAGGTAAACCACATGATTCTCACAGGTATCAACCAATACTATAAAATATCTTGAAAGATGTTCATGGCTTCTGCAAAATAGAACTAACTCACATTTTTCTGTACTTCATGCTTTTTCCTGTACTTTATGTTTTATCCAAAGTCTTAATTTGGTCATGATAAAATGCTAAAATGTTAACGTTACTATTCCTCTTTTGATTTTTTCTCACCTAAGAATGGATACAGTTTCTTGTTTCCCCCTTAAGCACCACATTGTTTTCTGTTGTATTTGTATGATAAAACAAAGATGTAGACCTACTACAGGACTGCATCAGGAATCTCACTGACAACTCAAATGACAGTGCTATTATACCAATCAAATTCAAAGAATTAAAAAAATTGAATGATAAAAGAAATGTCCAAAGAGATCACCAATGTTGAAGATCTTAATTCTTATGCAATGTAAAACTTCACTGAGTTGCCCATATTAGGATTTAAGTGACTGGATTGTTATATTTCTTGAGAGAAATGTAATGTTAAAGTAAGCATGTAAAACAATGCTCCCTGACAAAACAGAGATACTGTAATTCACTCTTAAAGTAAAAGAAAAGAATATTTAAGTCTCTCAAATTTCTTCTATCATTAATATATGAGGATGTGTGACTTGTATTTAAGCCAAGATGACAGACTGTTGGTCTGAACTCAGTCAACAAAAGGGCTTTACAACGATGCATTTTCACGCTATGATCCCTCTTGTCCATAAAAGTTGATGAAGCCTAATCCCCAAAATAACAAAGTCAGTGTGAGTCCTTCCACTGTATTATTCACAGATCATTCTCAGTTAAAAGTGCATCATTTGTCCTTTGTGCTTCTTACTTGGCCATGTACTTAGGCATGCATCTAAAGGTAAGCATGAGCAGTTTCACAGAAAATACCTAAATATAAGTATGAACAGTCCCACAAAAGTCAATGGCATGTCCTTATTGAACTGGAATCTGAGGGTATCCATGGGTCTCGAATTCATAATCTACTTTTTGGCAAAACAGTTTCATGAGATAGCTCCTATGATGGTATACAGCAAATACAATTTCCATGCAAAGTAGCATGAATATTTAAAATACATTATCATAAGCTTCTATTTTGAAGTTCTCAAATAATGTACCTGTATACCATACATCTACTACTTTTACATGAATCTAAGTTTGATCCACAACATCCAGTTCTTTTTCAAAGTATAACAGCTTCAAAATCAACTTTCTAGAATATCATGCATGTTAAATGAATGGGACCATCAGAACTTTGCACAGAATTATGCCAAAAGTCAACAGATATCCTTCAACTGTCCTATAAAAATTTACAGTATAGAAAAAAAGAAAGCTATTTAAGACAGTAAACCAGAAATTAATATGGTACATCAATATCTTTTTGTTTGGTTGTTGGGTTGTTTTTTTGGTTATGGCACTTACTAATTGCTTATCCATACTGGTATCTATTGTAGTTCATAGAATTTAACAGCATTGATAGGTAAGAGTATAACATGGGTATTTATTTATTTGAATAAAGTGAAATACATCAAATGTAAGTAGAAAAGCTCTGTAATTTGAAAATGTCACCCTATCTTAAGTCAGAGTTCTTACGCTTGATTTTAATGAACTGGCTTTTCCTACCATACATATATCCATATAGGTTAGTATTCAGCTGATTAGCTTTAAAACTTTAGTTGTGCAGGAGGACTCCAAGGTATGCTTTTAGTAACTGTTAGTATGGTTATCCTAATTTATTTTATCACAAATTCAAAAGCAACAATCACAGAATCAGCATTAGGATCTTGATTTTTGACCCTGGTAGAAAATTCCAGTGAAATCCAGCAGAAAATTGTGCTATATTTTTAAACTGTCCAGTAAGATGTAGTTCAGCCTATCACTGCTGTAATTAAACAAGACTGAATACAATAAAAATAAAAAAGTACACATAACATATTTTCTAATCTACTAATAAGTCAAAAATTGTACACCATTCTAATCACAAAGCAATAAAGCAATAATTCTCAGCAAACTCCTGCAGTTCTGGGCTAAATGCAGAACCCTGGGGAGTTCTCTTGTACTTCTCAACAGGCAAGAATTTACTGATTTACTATAAAAAAGGTCAGCTGTTCTATAGCTATTCTTAAAGTAGCAGATATTAGTAATCTGTTCAATTTGTTCTGGGAAATTTTTTTAGCAACCTCTCTACTCATTCCTGGGCTTCTGTCCAGTTTTGCCTAGATTGACATGCTTTGCTTTTTAGAACCTGAACATGTGTCAAAATCATGTGATGGCTTGGGTTTTTTTCTTCTCACTTATTTTTACAGAAAAAAGAATGGAGAGAAGGGCTTGCTTATGGTAAGATTATTACAGGAACATGTGTCTTGGTGTGTATTAGAGAAGCTAAGATGCCCAGCTTGCACTTGGAATAGGAGTCAAAGTTGGTCATATTTTTCAAGACAGTTCTTAGTTAGCTTAATTTACAAGAATGATGCAGCTATTATTTACTTCTAAAGAAATGAGACTCCACATATTCTATGCCAATGCAGAGTATTCCATGGCAACTCTATGGTACAGGACTTTGGGACTTTATGACACTCAGGTTACTAATTGGGTATTTTGTAATAGTTAACCAAGTGAATGGAAAATTATCTTTTTATACAGGCTTGGGCTGTTCCTGGAGGTGTTGCCCTCCTTATTTTGAAACATTTTTAAAAAAATTCAGGATTCTCCTTTAAAACTGGAAGCTATCCAAAGTCCTTGCATTTATTATTCATCTTTTCAGGTGTAATTCTAGCAGCTGTTCAGTCTTTCTAGGCCACATTTCCTCGTACTTTACTTCACCTCAACAGCCTTTATTTATAACCTGAACTCTCACCTGTTAACAGAGGTTCTTTTTTGTATCTTTTATATTCCTTGAGACTTAAAACCCTGCCCTACATTAAAGAAAATAAAAAGAGGAGACTAGAAATGCCACAATATATTGTTATGTTCTGTCCATTCACATTTGCTTCTTCTTCTTTTATGGCTTTATAATCTTCCCATCTATCTTTCAGGTTTCCTTGACCAAGTCTGTAAGTAGATTTATCACATGAGCCTGGGAGTTTTGTAGCACTTCACTTGCCAGCATTGCCTGTCATGGTGCCTCTGGTCAGACAAAGTTTGCGTTCTCCAGAACTATTCCTTTAGAGAGACGTGCCATTGCTGTTCTCTCATTGTTTTTCTGCTCTTTCCAAGTACCACTGATTTTGCTATGCAGTCAAGACATTAGGTGTCTAACACAACATTTACTAAAATGCGGACACTGTTTGTCTTATTAGTGTGTAAAGAGATTATAAAAGCATTCATAATTCTCTCTAAAGAGAACAGGACTTACTAGTAATGTCTTAACTATCATGCTTCTTTCTGCTTATAGATAAAACAGGTCTCTATGATTTCATCTTCATACTCAGTGATTTAGAACAAAGTACTCCTCAAACAGTGAACTGTAGTGCTACTGAATAGCTCCCCATAGATGTGACATAGCCTTGTTATATACTACATTCAAATCATTATGTAATCTTTGACAGAAATCAAAACTGTGACGTTTCTTGGAATTATGCTTCATAATTACTGTGTTACTAAAAACAGTCACTTGTTACATTGGGGTGTCATCAAAACAACTTGTGTAATACAGTAACACAGCTGATAGATCTTTGGTGTTCATAGGCCCTTCAGTTTGGATGAGGTGTTGTTTAAAGGTTTGGGTTTTACATTTTAGAAAGTTTAATCAGAGTAAAAGTAAAAATAAAAATAATCCTCTTCATGAAGCTTTTTAAACTTCAAGTTGAAAGCTTCCAAGCCAATAGCAAGTGACTTTGAAGCTTCAGAAAGCACTTTTTCCCCTTCGTCATTCACATCTGCTAACTGAAGTGCACACATATGGTTCCCTTTTACTTATTTAAAAAGCTTACTTAGAACTTCTAATTAGTCCTTACTATGCTTTCTTGTTATACCCCCAAAGTGCAGGTGTGACAGGTAAATGTTACCGAAGTCCCAGACACCATGACAGTGCTGCTCATTGCTACTAGCCTGGCTGCGGGATTGTTTCCTAGCACTAATCTCTCTTGAGTTAAGCCAAAGCACAGATACAGTCTAGCACTGTATCATATAAAACAGGTAAGCAAATTTAAAATTTTCTATATAGAGATGACAGCTTGTTTAGCTGAGTTGTTGGCAATGTTGTAACATTTTACTGAAAACTTTAGGGGTTTAATTAATCTTTTTCAAGCAACAGCCTATGAAAAAACATGATATAAGAGAAAAAACATATAGTATCTATAACCCTGTGTCTGAGCTTTACCAAAGATTAACATCTTTGCATCTTTAGAAAACAGACATGTTCCCCTCTGCCCAGAGATTCAGTAGCTACAGAAAAGTACAGTGAACTATGTTTATTCAGAATAAGGTTTGAAGAAACCTTTACAGTTTGAAAATACATGGAAGAAACAATACTGAATCAGCTATGAGATCCACAACAATCTCAATATATGTTTTAGAAAAATCTAAAGGCCTCAAATTTAATAAGGGCACTGGATTAACATCACATGATACCAGTAAAACCTCAAATAATAGAGGAAAGCCTCAAAAATCTCACTTTCTACAAATCATTAGTCATTAATACAAACAAAAATTATAAATGATAGTGGATTGAATATTTTCCTTCTCTTTTTTCAATATTAGCATATAATAACTTTTAATTGAAGCAATCTCTCGTTGCTTCAAACATGAACAAGGAAATCATTCCCTTAGTCAGGGTAATGTGACAGAAGAATGTGAATTCAGCAAGATCATGTATAACTGAAGATTATTTTATGTTTCAAAAAAAAACAGTTTGCAATTTTGATATCTTCTCTATATTGTCCTTGTATGTGTGACATTTTAAGGAAAACAAGGGTGCATCAAATTTTATGATTGAATAATTTAATTGTCTTTTAAGGAAGACAAAATAGTTTCATATTTTGGGCAACATTAGTATAGTTACTTGTTCCTGTATTAAGAGTTCAGTGAGGTGTTTCCATTCCTCTGTTTCCTCACTCTGTCAGGATAACATCATCCTATACATAGGATTACCTTAGAGTGTACTATGGTGCCTATGTTTAAATTTTCCTGTGCATGGAGTTTGTTGTGCATACATGTCATTGCATAGTTACATTCTCAAGATATGAATGCCAATAGGACGAATTTTCTTCATTGTTCAAGATTAACCACAAATGCAGTTAATTAAGTTGTCTGCTCAAGTAGACATTGTGCAAATTTGTTTCTGTACTCTTTTGCTTCTAGTGAAAACATTTCTGAGTCAAAGCCTACTGATATGTATAAAAAGTACATATTGAAATTTAACTAGAAAACTTTCTCTAAACTTATATTTTTTTCTTCCATTAAAATACATCTGGGTACCCCATAGAAAACAAAGACAGAAAGGAAACCCAACAAGGTTGCAAATGAAGCATGGAATTGTTTGACAATGCCACAATTAACATTCTTCTTCATTATTTATATGTGCATCTTTGTCCTTCCTCCTTTTCTGAGTCACAGTTCAGCATCTTCTGTGAAGTACTTTTCTTTACAACATACACAGTTTTGGCTTATCCCCACTAGCTCTATCAGCCTTCATCTGCTGTGTCCAGCCATCACAGACTGCCTGTGCACCTCCTTTTCTCTACCAATGTGAGATTGCACCTCTTCAGTCTCTTAATTGCTTATATTTAAGATCCTCTCTTCTCTTAGTCAAGCACCACTAAAGGAAAGACCAAGAACAAAGAAAATCCTCCTGTTTCCTACTTCAGCCCCATTGTGGCCACTTCCATACCCCATTCTACTTTTACAGTTTCCTGAGGAGGGCAGCTGCTATGCAAATTTTGTTTTGTTCCCATTTTTAAGGCTGGGGCATACACAGGCTTATGTCTGTACAGGGTATCTATAGGACCTGCACACAGTACACAAGCCACTACTGGGCATATATAAACTGAAGTTTTCAGAGCTAGCAACTTAAGTACAAGTTTCGTAGAATAGCAGAATTCACTCCTTACTCCTAAACAACACAGCTTGCTGATTTTCATGACCATGCCACAAAGCTGTATGCATTTCTTTAAAATGGAACAGAATATTCTTGGTCTTCTTTCAGACGAAAAACAATGTGATTTCCTTAAACTAATTAGAAGAAACCTTTTGATCATTTTTCTGAAACTTTCCAAAAAGGTAGCCTGAGGAAGAAAGTCAGCCTTCAAATTCCTCTCAAACAATTAAATTTTGGCAGACTTGTAAACAGCTTATAAACAATTGAAACACTTTTCTAATAAAGCAGCCTTGTTTTGTCTTGCTTATAAGCAATTGCTACAATTTCAATTAGATATCTATGTATATGTATTATATATCGTGTATGCTGTATGTATATGGTTTTTAAAACAAGATTAAGTGATCCTGTAATATATAAAGAACACTAGAGTTTTTCTTTCAGCTTTGTAGTTGATTTCCTTAAACCCTGTATCATCATATAATTTTAGTCTTACCAATTATATAGAATCACAGAATCATTTAGGTTGGAAAAGACCTTTAAGATCATCAAGTCCAACTGTAAACCTAACACTGCAAAGTCCACCACTAAACCGTGTCCCTAAGTGCCACGTCTACACATCTTTTAAATACCTCCAGGGATGGTGACTCCACCACCTCCCTGGGCAGCCTGTTCCAATGTCTGACAACCCTTTCAGTGAAGAAGTTTTTCCTAATATCCAATCTAAACCTCCCCTGGCGCAACTTGAGGCCATTTCCACTTGTCCTGTCGCTAGTCACTTGAGAGAAGAGACCAACACCCACCTCTCTACAACCCCCTTTCAGGTAATTGTAGAGAGTGATGAGGTCTCCCCTCAGCCTCCTCTTCTCCAGACTGAACAACCCCAGCTCTCTCAACCGCTCCTCATAAGACTTGTGCTCCAGGCCCTTCACCAGCTTCGTTGTCCTTCTCTGGACACGCTCCAGCACCTCAATGTCCTTCTTGTAGTGAGGGGCCCAAAACTGAACACAGTATTTGAGGTGCGGCCTCACCAGCGCCGAGTACAGGGGCACGATCACCTCCCTACTCCTGCTGGCCACACTGTTTCTAATACAGGCCAGGATGCCTTCTTGGCCACCTGGGCACACTGCTGGCTCATATTCAGCCGGCTGTCAATCAACACCCCCAGGTCCTTTTCTGCTGGGCAGCTTTCCAGCCACTCGTCCCCAGGCCTGTAGCATTGCCTGGGGTTGTTGTGGCCAAAGTGCAGGACCCGGCACTTGGCCTTGTTGAACCGCATACAATTGGCCTTGGCCCATCAATTCAGCCTGTCCAGATCCCTCTGCAGAGCCTTCCTACCCTCATACAGAATAGGAGGCTATTTCTTGGGAAATCAGAAACGCAAGTTTAATGGCATAAAAATACCACAGATTAAAATGACATGGGCAAAAAGTATGAAATAGCTTTTTAAGATATAATTGATTTACCCTATATTCTTTACTAACTAAGCAAGGGAAAATAAAAACACACTTTAGCAAACTATATCATACTTGTTTTATGCTGTGTATCTGCCATCATTTATCCATTTCACATTTTGGAAAGGGATCTAGGCTAATTGAACAGGAAAATGTTCCTGTTCTCTCACCAAAGCTTTTAGTGCCTTCAATAAAGTCACTCTCGGAAATATATTGATCTGTGTTGTGAAGCTCGTTGAAGATCCTTTGCAAAAGTTCATGTCAAGTCATTTTCTATGTTTATTATTTACTCCTAATAACATTGACAAACCCATTAGGTGCTGACAGTTGTACAGTTTTTCAGATTGTAGAAAAAGGTTACAAGACCCCTTTAATGAGATTAATTTGATTTCTAACGAGTAACAAATGCAAAACTCAAGTACATTTGACAAAAAAGAAATAAAAAGTCATTAAGTCAGTCATCAGTATGTTAAAAAAAGCTAGCTGAAGGCTTGAAAGATCAAAAAATGTGGAAACAGAATGCAAGGTAGACTTAAGTTTTTGGAAGAACTCCACTACAGAGAAACAATTTTAATACAGCACTGAGTAAGGAGGCCAGAAAAAAGAATAATTCCTTTTAGGTATTTATCTTTAAGAGTTGGTATTGTATTCCTACAAAATGCAGGCTGATTTTACAAGGCATGCCAAGGTATTCCTTTTGAAATTTTAATATGGTTTTTGGAAATAATTTGTGAATTAAAGTGCTGATTCCTAGGAGAAAGAAACAGAGAATGTGACCTCAGATAAAAAATATCAGTTACTGTGTCTTGTTTTTGCTAACTCAAAAACACTCATGCTCGAGGCTTAGTTCTGAAGCTTTGATTCTCTCTCTTCTGTTTTGTTTTTCTCTAAGTAGCAAATATTTTTCGCTATGATGTCTGAGGGACTGAAGCAAAAAAGCACTCATTTCCCACCTCATTTGTTTTAGAATGGAATCACAGAAAACGTCACTACAATTTGAAAGTTTTCATAAGGACAAGAGTGAGTCCCACAAAAATGGCTGAGCAGCTTTATTTACAGGATTAGTCCCAGTGAAGACAACAGAAAAAATCACCTGAATACTATGATTCAATGCATAGCTGCAGTTGCACCAGTAAATAAGAACTAGAAACAAAGTAAACAAAAATATTTAGATGCGTAATTACCCTTTGAAAATAAACTTTGAAACAAATGAGAGGTAGAATTAGATTTAAAAGGCATGTTTCTTTTTGGGCAAAAGAAAAAAAATAAAAAGATCAACTTATGTTGGTTTTTAATTTAACAGTCCCTCTGGGTCCAGGCTTGCTCATTTTACCATGAAGACAGATTTTCAAGATTCCCTTTGGTATATCCCCACACTGATAGCTGGTAAGTATGATTTCAAGCCCTGCATCACAGGCAGCACTAGTACAAACAGCTTACATATAGAAAAGTGATTCTTAATCTACAGTATATCTTGAAAATGTGCGATATGGGTGCAGTTTTCTTTTTTTTTGTTTTGCTAGTGACATCAATAGGAAATAGGAATAAATAGAAAATTTTTTTGCTCTATATTCTCTAAGTTTTAAATTAGGTGTTGAAAACAAAACCTGCAAATACAGTTTTGTATATAAAACCACACTGAAAGGCAAATAATGTTGTCCTGTTACTTGTATAATTTACTGGTAGTTAACATACAGTAATCATTTGAGTTAATTTAAATTCTTATCTTGGTCACTTATTTTAAAATGTGAGCATAAAAGCTCTTTTACTTGTTGTACCATACTACAGTTCTCTCACGAATATACAGAAAGTTATGGAATACAAAAATTGCTATCTTATTGTCCTTACATATTCATACACTAAATAGTATCAAAGCAATAATATAGCTCACTAAGGTCCACAGTGCATGCACATGACTTCATCAACCCTTAGTGAACCATAAAGACCCAAGAATAACAATGCAAATCAGTCTTCCATGTACACAATGCACAGTGAGACAGTAATATTACAGGAATAGTTTTGTCTGCATACAGAAATAGTTGCAGATAATTAAAGTGTCACCATATGATATTGCAGGGGACTCCTCTACACGCTCCACCAGGTGGAATTCAGAAGAACTTAACGATCCATAGTTGCTCTCAGTAGATTTCAAAATGCAAATTGACGACTTACGTTTCTTTAAGGCAGCCAGAAAAAAAATCTTAATGCATTTGCTGTCTTGTGAGATGCTTGTTTTTATACTCAACTGGAGGCAAAGCACATAGTCATGCACATAAGCAAACGTCTCTTAATTCTACAAAAGCCATAGCACCTTTATGCATTATGCTTCATAATTCTTAGGTTGTGATCATCTTGAGATTCACAAAAAATAACGAGAATATTTCAAGAAAATTTCACTGAAGTCAGAAAATAAATTAGGTTGGTTACCCATATCAGGAAAAATTTACCCCAGAAGAACTGTACAATGTTTTATTGCAGCCAGTATAATGGGACTTAAGTGGTTCACATGGATTTGCCTTTTTTTTTTAACCCCAAAGAAAAAGGTCCAATTAAGATACAGAATATATTTGTCTAGAAAGCTGCCCAAGTCACTTAGAAAACCAGTGACATAGTAACTGCTTGCTGGGAAAAAAAGAATGATCAAAGTTGCTGTCCTGAAGAATTGGGACAATTGTTATTTGATTGTGGGGGGAGAAGAAATAATTTCAATGGTTGCTGCAAACTGTACTACAGCTGCTGTCAGGTCTTTTCCTTCCTTCTTATTGCTATCTCATCTTGTTTGCTTCTGATTATTCTGGTTTCAAAACACAATACAATCCACTTCTAGCATAAACTTCTTCCATAGGATGCAGCTGGGAAATCTCTATCCCATTATCATTTACCATGGGTCGTTGCTGCTCAGAAGGTAGAGGGAAATACAGGAATGTGAAGCTGGAAGTTTTGGTTTGAAGAAATATGTATTGGGGCTTTGTGTGATCTGTTTTCATGCTTGGGTCCTGCTCCAAAACTCCTTCACAGTATTTTTTTACAACTCTCAAAATAAAAAATATCATTCTCAATTGTCTTTTCTGCTAAGGGCGGCTTAAATCTCCCAAATAATGCTTAATTTTAGCCATGAGAGAGGTCTCAAATGAAATCTTATGTTTAGAGGATTATGCATATCCAGCAGAACAGTCACGTGCCTTGGCTGTAGAAAAAGTAAAAGATCAGAGTTTGGATAAAAATAGACTATTGTGCAAATGCCAAACATCACTACTTCTGTTTCTAGTACCACCCTAAAACAATCTTTGAGGTTGCAGTTCAGTTTCTGGCTAACTGCTGCTACTTTCATTCTTTCAGTTCTGCATAATCATGCCATTTGGGCTGACAGAGTGAAAAAAAAATTTTTGAGGTAGAATGATATTGACATCCAGGGCAGATATAGGTCATAACATATATTCTGTCTTTAACAGAATAACGGATGAGGAAGAAATTATCTCTTCCCACTTCACTCAATGTGGTTTTTCTCAGGGACTTCAAACGTGGCAGGTTTCTTTTCCTTCTAGCTTCTAACTTTCCAAACACCATATCTATTTCAGGAGTCACTTAAACTGGTAACAAAATAATGTAGTACATCTTTTGGAAATTTCTACTAACACTCGACTAATACCTTGGTAGTTATTTTGCCTGAAAATTACTTATAAGGGCATTATCTAGTAGCTAAGGGTAAAGAAGTCTAACGCAGCTTCTAAACATCTCAATTTATAAACTTTTCTTAAAGCAGGAATGTTACCTATTAACTCTCATTACAGCGTGCATATGTATCTTTATATTTTATGTTAAAATGTTTTTTATATATATATGTGTGTGTGTGTATATATCTATCTCACCAGAGCTAACCTTCAAGATTTGCGGTGCCTGAATATGTTTGTAAACCATTTTTTTCATTGCTTTCATTTTCCACATAATTCACAGATATAAGCAACTACATAAAGGGCTACCATTCATAAGAATGCAATCAGCTGTCATATGAATATTGCTTTGAGAATTCAGCAGCCAAATCTACATTTCGTTTAATTCAGCCCTTTAGAAGACTTGAAGAGCAGGAACAGTCACAGTGGTGGAAGTAGAAGAACAAGAACTGAAGTAACTTTCATCTTTTTGGCTCATTAACTCTGAAATGAGAATGTATCATGATTGGTCATAAAGGTGCCTCAGCAAATCTAAAAGCTGCAAGGAAGCAGCTATAATTAGTTTCCTTTTTGTTTCTTTCTTTTATTTTCTCTTTACTTCAGGGAAACATGCCAGGAAGATTATATTCAGAACTGTAAATGCATCTAAATTACAAACACAGCTTAAGAATATTTGTAACTTTTTTCAATTATTTGAAACATAAATGTAATTTTAACTAAGTGCTCTATTATCCTATTGCCTTACTTAGATATATACACACTACATTTTCAAGCACCTACTACCGCATATAGGCAGGTCTGATAATAATTATATACATAATCAATATGTTAACTGACAGCGTCACTACAGTTACCAGCCAAGATTGACTCAGCAAAGAATTAATCAAAATAGTTCCCATCTTCACACCACAGACATAAGAAAATACCTTGGCCTTGAAATTTTCAAAGGATTTTGGAGCCAAGGGAAGCGCTAATTTCATGATCAAGGCTGCTCCTGGAAAATGTTTCATCCATTAAAATTGAGGACTCCAGACTGAGCTTATCCACTAACTATTGTTGCAGTTGCAGCCACTTAGGATGTGCAAAAAGGCAGATTCTTGAAAGGAGTAGTCTCAAATCAGCTAGAGGTTTGAAGGTTAAAAACAATGAACGCTCAGAAATTTTAGAAAAGGCAGATTCTCAGATCCTGGTACCTTTAAGTTCTGATACTTTCAATTTTGAAAAAAGTATGCAAAATGTAACAAAATTAAACATTAAACAAAACCATGATTTTTAATGTTGTTTCACAAAGTGCATGGGAAAAATGTTGACTCAAACAAACCACACCTACTTCACATTAATTTTTTAAAAGCTATTTTAACTCAGAGATGTTTGACAAGAGCATTTTGACTACCCTTTACAATACTTCAGGTATTAATCAAACCCCTACACTGCAAACCCAAGTAATAAAATGCGCACAGGAACCCTTAGGAACTTCAGTGATCTAGCCAATATGAACGCCTTAGTCTTCTCCAGCCACTAATTAAGGCAATCAATGGCTAAGACAGGAGTGAGTTAAAGAACTGAATGGCATTGGCATAGCCAGACTCCCAGCTCCCCAATAAAATCTCCGACAGCTTCATGTATGGATTTCAAAGCAAGAGAGACCAAGAAAGCACTGTAAAAATGAACAGAAAGAAATCACCTTAGGAGAAATACTTTATCTTATTGGAAAACTCAGGAAGAAAGCCTTCAGAGGCGATCTCTCTGTTCAAGGGAAGTATAAGGACATTGACTGGGGTCAATGTTAAAAGTGAGACACTTTAGCTGCAACTGAGGCAGCTGAGAAAAAAAGCACCCACCACTTTAGGACTAGACAAGCTGTGATTATAAATGTTATCCTTGATTTTCAAAGAAACCTCTTAAAAGACTGATTTCGTAGTTTTCTCTAAGATGTTCAATCTAATTGGAGCTGGTAAAGCACTGTTTCATGGTTTGACTCAATCTGGGAGATTTTCTTATGAGAGAATAATAGACTGTTATGTTCATTCTTGTGGTTTCACATGCCACCTTAGCATATTTATTATTCTTATGAAAGCCGCAGCACCTGGAGTGAAAAGAATGTGTAAGATTTCATTTAAAAGGAGAACTAATGCTTCACAAGGTGTTCTAGATTTCTGGACCAAGGGGAAAGAAATTAGTTAATAAAGCCTATTCAGAAACAAACCCAACATGGTGCACATCAGGCCTAAATGCCAGACACTTTCTTAGTAAAGTGATGGGGGATTTTTTGGGTTTTGTTTGTTTTTTTTCAGTGGTTTTTTAATTGGTCATCTCTAGAACCAACGCAGAAGCAGAGAAATCTGAGGGTAAAGAAGCAGAAACCATAGAATATACCTATGTACATTAGGAAAGTTGCTACTTAAGGCACAATCACAGCTGTCTTTAAGTGATCTACTGAGCTTATACATCATGATGACAATTCAGAAATGTTTATATGAGACCTGGGACTGCATGAATGCTTCTTCATGTCCACCACACAAAAAATAAAGCATTTAAACCCTGCCCAACCTTTTTAAAATGCAGGAGAATATATTTCAAGTTATTAAAAACAATAAAAATCAAAATTTTAAATAGATTTCATTTTAACATTAAAGAGTTTCTTTTCTGCATGCATTGCCATATACAGATGCAATTTATCTTCATTCCTGTGAAGAGTATTTGAAAGTGAAACTTAGTATTTCTATGAAAATAACTGGATACACAAACCCCATCTTGGACAGAATCAAAAACCACTAAACTTGGGGCAGACGAGCTTAAGTCACTGCATTATGTCTGTTACAAATCATGCAGGCTGCAGCGTGCCTGAGGAGCCCCCCAGTATCTCACTATGTAAATAAATTGAGTAACTACTAACAGCTTTAACTCAAAGTATTCTTGCTGTTGTTGCTTTTTCTGGATATGAATATTATTTAAAAGTAGCACAGGTGATTATGTGGCAGAAGTAACAGAAGAAATATGCATTCCTGTGCTTCCTTGAGAAGAAAACAGGCTTCATTTAAATACATGTTTTAGTAACTTCTGGAGCAGGAGAGAAGAGGTAGCCAACAAGAATCTTTATTTCTGTCTTCATAAAAGACCCCCACTCTCCTGGTCTCTTTATATCTTCAGTCTTGGCTTATATTGCTTGTTTTTTAATCAAACACTGCCTGCTTTCACATCAGAAAATAACCAAACATAAGAACTGAAGTCTTGTAACAAAGAAAAGAAATCTGTCATTATCCTTATTGGCTTTAAAATTCCCAAGATGCCCAGAACATTAATTCTGCTAGTGCACAGAACTGCTGCAGTACTGAGATAATAGCATATCACCATGTCATAGCTTGACAGGCCCAAACACAAAAGACCATCTCTGAGTGTGACTGGACCAATCTACACGTCAAGAGGGGAGGGCTGAATTATTCCACGGAGGAGTTTTGACTAGAGAAGCCATACAATGTAACTAGCAATAGAACGAGAGGAAATGGCCTCAAGTTGCATCAGGGGAGGTTTAGGCTGGATATTAGGGAAAATGTCTTTACTCAGAGAGTGGTGAAGCATTGGAACAGTCTGCCCAGGGAGGTGGTGGAGTCACCATTACTTGAGGTGTTTAAGGAATGTGTGGATGTGGCATTGCGGGACATGGTTTAGTGGGCATGGTGGTGGTGGGTTGATGGTTGGACTTGATGATCTTACAGGTTTTTTCCAACCTTAATGATTCTGTGAATTCCCTACTCTGATATAGGGCTTGAAGTCCCTAACCCTGATTCAAGATTTAACATAGATTTCATACTGGAATAATAACCCTCAAAAGTAAGTAGTATTCTCATCATTACTAATTTTCTAGGTGGACTGCTCATCTTATTTTGTGGAACTGGGATGGTCTTTCTGTTCTGCATTACAAAGCAGCAAGCTCTATGTCCCATGGTCTGACAGCTATGTATACGTGCTACCACATGACAGAGGATTGATGACAACCCTCTATGGGAATGTTTGTGAGGAGAGAAAGACGCATATTATGCATAAAATCATCACCTAGTAAACTGCTTATCTAAATAAGAGTCTTAAAAATAGTTACTTTTAAATTATTTTTGCTACCAATAAGGAAAAGTTAAGGAAATGCTATAGAAAGATACAATTAATATTGTAGCTATTTGACTTAATTTCCAAATACAGTATAATCAGTATAATTGAAAGTAGCTAAGAAAGCTGATCAGAATCTTGTACTCTTTCAAGGGAACTTTCATCTTGTGTCCAACTTACCAGAAGTAAAAACCTTTTTTTTCCCTAAGTTCTATGTGCTTCTGTTTTCAGCCTTAAAAATCAATTATTGCTGGCAGCAAGTAATTAAACCAACTAATGAGATGTTATTTTAAATTACAGTCCTACTTTCCCTGAACTGTTTTTGCACTAAACCTTAACTACCATATCTGCATTATTTTTATCCCTTTATAGCTTCACAAGCTTGTTTATCTGTGGGTTGTTTTCAGTTAAAGATCACCTGCAGTCATACTAAGAAATAATTAAGTATTTTTAATTGCAGGTTTCCAAATATCAAACCAAAACAAATAAAATGTAGGTCTATTCCATAAAATGAAAATTTTCTAATGCTATCGCATCACTAAAATACAGCTAGCTATAGTGTGCAGATTCCTGTCATGTAAGAAATGGCCTACTGCAGTTAACTTTAGCAGTCAGGTTAAGTGCATTTCTTTCACATAAGTACACCACTGAGTGTGCTGTAAAGTCATTTAAATGGGTTGCTGACCCTTTTCTGCCTTTTCTTTTTCAGTGGTTGGTAATAAAATGATATTGTCTGAAGTATATGCACCATCAGGGTTAGATTTTCTGTTATGTGGTTTGCTATATTGTTTTCAAAATATCTAGAACGTTTTTTGTATATATGTTGAACCAAGTAACAGAGAAGATTTATGTGAAGTAAGAATGTGAACAATAAATATGTCACATGCTTTCTAAGAAATTACATTTCTGCTGTTTTATGAGTTAATAATAGGAATAAATGGTTCCTTTAACATCCAGCTCTCCTTCCTATCTATCCCTTACATATTGTGATGCTTTCTGCAAACAGGGCATTTACTAACATCATCTGCTTTGCATACCCTCTCTCCTTCAACGTATGTTAAGAGAAATTGTTGAAAGCATCCTACCCCATTCAGCAATATGGCATGAATAGCCATTCTCCTTCCATCACCACCATTGAGAATCTAGAGTTGGAGGATCCTGAGCAAAGCATTTACACAGACTCTTTTATGCCTATGGCTATGCAGTTTGCTCTCTGGTTTCGCCTTAACCTCTGTCATGTCATGCTACAATTCCCTACTCTGAACTGGTAGGAGACAGCTGAACTCCACAGAACACGAAAGAGTGTTTCTGAGCAGCATTCCCTCCTTTTCATTTTCCCTTTCATTCAGCAGAGCCTTAGGGTCCCATTCTCCCACTCTGGAGTACAACTGGCCCCTATTCTTTCACATAGAGCTGTTCTTTCTCTGATTTGAAAGCAGAGGCCTCAGGGACCCCTGAAGGCTTGTACAGTATTTCCATTTCCAACTGACAAGTCCAGCTCTCTTTTCTTTCTAGCCTGCATCTTTCTCTGCAAACTTCAAAGCCACTTACTCTGTCGATTTCTGCCAACACTCTGATATAAAGGGCCACAAAGGAACATGAATTAGAGAGGAGAGGGCTCATGTCTGCTTGGCATGAACACCTGCACCTCTACCACTGACCTCAAGAGACTCTGAAACAGTGTTCCCTTCAGTCGCCCTGTCTTTCTTTGCTGAATCTAATCCCTACGCTGTCCACTGTGTCCTGTTACTGCCATGTGTGCCGACAGCACCAGAACAAGGAAAACTCCTGGCAGCATCTCCCTCCGCTGGGGAGAGCTCAGCAAGCACAGCCTCTCTCTGCCTTTGCCTGGCCTTGCACAGAGAACAGAAACCCACAGGGGATTTCCTCAAGGTGCTAGTCTGCCCTGCAGGAATCCATTGAAACATGGGGTTTCCATCAATGTAGCAACAGTTGTCTATGGAGAAAGCAAAAAATGGGAAGAAGAAAAGAAAAGACTGAGACAAGAGTGACAGTTTTCTCTAGAGAAAGGAAGAACAGCTTTCTGGGAAGGAAGAGGTGGCTTTGAGGGTCAGGAGCAATTCCTGTTTCTTGAGGGGGGATTTAGATGTCCGAAAAGGAACATTAAAGGCAGTATTAATTAGATGTGAATTAATGCAAAGAGAAGCATGTTCATGAAATGGGGTCCTAAAGAAAATCTGCATTTTTAAAGCATTTTTAAATCTGTACCAGTTTTGTGCTCCTGGGTGAAAACACACTTTGCTTGCAAGGGCATGAACATGTTCACAAGAAACTTTGGGGAGGGGGGCAAAGTCAGAGATCATTTGTCTTTATTTACTGAAATCATTCATAAATCATCCCATGGTCAAGTGGGATGCCTCCCCACTTCTTTGGGCTTCCAGCTTGTAAATAGGCAATAAATGTCTTAAAAAACAGAAACAGGTTAAGACACATCTATGCTGATAGGCACGGACAGTCTGAAAGTCACTTTGCTAATCTGAATTGGACTGAATCTGCTCTATTTCACAAGATTCAAAGGCATGCTACATCCAAGCTAATATCCCCTGCCTTTCTCCAGTTTTCCAGTGCAAATCTGGGTTGTTAATGAGGATCTCAAGATCTGTCCTGTGACTTCTATCTTGCTGAGTAAAACAGAATGAAAGCTTGGCTGATATATGCAGAAATCCTAAGGTACTCAGGATTTAATGCAATTAGACCTTGAATCATATACAGCGCTATTCCAACAGTACCAGATTTCATAGATACTTGTCTAATATTAATGCAAAATCACTTACAGCAGCCACATAAAACATACTCTTTTTCACTGCTTTTTCTTTTTAAATCATTTACAAATCGACCACCACCAAAATCAAAACCAACCTTTACTTTTCACAGATCACAGCCACAGTCCACTGAGTTCCTGTCACTCTTAATGAACTCTGTTATTGCTTAAGAGGTGTTTAATACCTACCAATACCTAGGCCTGACTGACACAGACACTTGATAGAAGGTCTTCACCCTTATGTCTACCCCAGGTAGAACTCTGTTAACACAGGCTGAGGTTTAGGTATCTTTTCAGGATTCAGAAGCTGAATCCAAATATCCAAAATACTGCAGAGGGAGTTATTGAATATGCCTCTAGAATATAAATAAGAAGGCGCAATAACCACCTTCCCTTGGTTTGCAAAGCCCATCTTTCCAAATACATTTATTCCTCCTCCAAGTAAGCTTTCTACCGTAACGCCACTGTTCAAGCTTTCTGGAAAAACAGGCTATGTATAAACAAACAGAGTAAATGTCATCCTTTACCGAAACTAAAGGCTAGTTCAAATACCATTCTACAGTAGAAACACAGACATACTAGCCTATTCTCAAGTTGTCCCAAGTTTTTGTCAAAAATATTAATTTCAAATTTTAATAATATTTCATAAAAAATTCATTGACATAGCCTCTTTTCTCTCCTCAATATCGCCTCACCAGAAATCAAGGTTAATTAATTCCATGCAGAGTCTATGAAAACATTTCTCTAACATATTCAACTCAGTATTCATTATGTTTTCCTGGTCTCCAAAAATATGACTTGGTGATTTCTGGTACTAAAATCTGCAGAAATGAATAAGAATTACTGCTTGACCTTTGAATGTACAAATCTAGATATTAAAAAAAACCAAAAAACAGAGGGGAAACTGTACTAATGTCCATTTGTCTAGTATTTCCTAATCATATACACCCACTTTTGCATTATTAGCTGCCTTACTAAGGGAAGGACAGCAGGTAACAAGTGCTTTTAAAAACGGCTTAAGTTTTTAATCATGCCACTGTCTTAGTTGGCTTTGATACAATCTTTGCTGTAATTTTTATATTTAGTTTTGGATCGCATCTTAACAGCCACCTTGAGGTTGAATTTACTCTAAGACGACGAAACATTTTAGAGGGAAGAAGCTCCATCTGCTGGATATTCAGCTGTATATTCTAACTTTTTCTCTGATTTTTATAATCTTATTACTTACATCTTTATTCACTCTCTCCCTTTAATGGAAATCTCATCCTTTTACATTATTGAAAGTAAATAATGTGCCGATAGTATTATTTACCCAAGACAATATAGCAGAATATATTAACAATATTTATGATAGGAAACTTAATATGGAACGTCTGGGTTATTGCCTCACTTACTTTACTTTCCACTTGACTTTTATTTCCAGGCAACTTTATTTCACAGAAACAATTTAATAAAGTCCTGAAATTCTTTTGGACCACAAGCTAAGTTAATGCTTAAAAGTGTGACTGAAAGTCCTGATATGCAACCCTGGCTTCTATATGAGATCCAACTTAAAAAAAAACCCCAAACATAAAGAACATTCATATAGGTTTTGCACAACTTGGCCCATTTTTCAAAATCATGAGCATGACACACAGTCTAGATGTTTCCCCTTTCACGATTAAGTATGTTCCAACCATTTTTCAGAAAGAAAGTTATGTTATTTAAATGAAGGTTGGTATCAATCTTTTCACCTAGAGTTGTGTTATGAACAGCAGCTGCCAGAGGCCCACGATGGAGGAACGGTGCAAGCGCCAGCACCAAATGATGACAGCTTTGACAGAGTATGGGTAATATCGTTGCTATTCACTCTACCTCACTTTTCTTTTATCCGTGCTGCAATATCTAAAGTACAAATATTCAGATCACTGCAAAATGTATTTACAAATCACGTCCTACACCATCTATCAAAGAGATGATCACCATTAGAAAAATGTTTTAAATTAAAATTGAAGCTTAAAGGAAAGCAAGTGTTTGCAGAGATTTACTTAAGTCTAACAGATGTGATTTATGTTTCTAAAAGTTTAACGCAGCTCCACTTAGCATTTCAGGTAGTTGATAAATTAACTAATACTCTTTCTGCATCTTGTCCTCCTTCGTTGTATGTTTTTATGTTTTGGGGTTTTTTTTGTTATGATAAGAAATTGAAATCATAGTCTTTGAAAATGTTAATTTTCAATTGTTGTTATTTTTCAGTGTTAATTGAGCTGTACGCTATTTTAATGTTGACTGCCAAGGTCAAGCAGCAAAGCTGCCATTCATGCTATACCTGGCACCATTTTATATGCATGTTTGCAAAGAAATATTTACAGGGTGTTTTAGGAACAATTGACATCTTTAGTTCATTAAGTTCACGTTATGTTTTATGAGGTACAGAAGTATAGTTTTCTGGATTTGCCAACACAGAAACCTTTAATTTTAAAATCAGTAAAGTATTTCACAATGGATCGAGATACAAAACCATCCCTCTTTTCCACAGGAAAATGAAAATGTCTTGCACTAAAAAACAAAAGGAGAGGGGATTTCTCTTTGCAGTTTCCACAGTCCCATGGCAAGGGATTTGCAAAACTTAAAAGGGTGGAAGCACTTCATCGTTATCGTCACTCTTCTCTCTTGTTGAGTGCACTTCATGAAACACCCTGGATGAGCTTAGCAGAGAGATAAGGCATTGGCACACTTTGCCGGCTCTGTCTGTTGGCTGTACTGTACACAAAATGATCTTGAAGTCAAGAAAGGGTTGTTGAGTTGGGGGATGTTCATTTGTTGCTTTGTCCCCTACATGTATTTCCTTCCTGAAAAAGACAGAGAGAAAGTAAGCCACCCCCCTCCACACCCATGCACTATTACATAGTCCCAAAACCCTGTGAGACATGAGGTAATTTTCCCAAAACAATGCTTATAAGTGACTGCTACCATTTCTAGAGCTTTTGCTGGGAAGAAGGCATGATTCCTATCCATTAGCAGGTTTAAATAAGTCTTCTAAGAAAGATCTGGCATACGTTGATAAACTTTATTGTCCATTAATTGTCTCTTATTTTTCTAAATCTCTATGCCTATATGTAGCAGATGGCAAGATCTACAATAAGAAACCATCTTGTATTTTTGTCCAAATTATAATCTAAATTGGTTTGAAAAGAAGTTTTTAAAATCTTTGTACTTTTGTCTGTGTGCAGCTATTGATGACATCTATACACAATGCAAGAAGATCAGAGATGTTCTTCCTAAAACAGCAACAATAGTAACTTGAAAGTATTAGTGAAATCAAATTTTAGTGAGGTCACATGCAAAGTCTGAACCCCACACATCTAGATCAAAAATAAAAAATGCCTCTAACTGAGGTAAAGACAAGACAATTATAAGGGTGCACTTTTAAAACTGTAAGTTTCACTTTTTTGATTGTACATATCAATCTAGATATTAAAAATATTTAGTGATTATCTAATGGAATATATCTTGAGAGTATCAGAGAATATCCTAAAGTGAGAGACCCTGAAGAGAGGCCCTCTGCTTCTGTTTGGAGACATGTATAAGCAGTAGTCACTTACAAAATCTTGGTCATATATCACACAAACTAATCCTCAAATCAAATGTCTCATTTCAAATTAGCAGCTGATACAAGTTCAACATGTTACACTATTGCCAAGGTAATTAATGTTCTTTCAGCATCATTAGAACTCTTCCCTTCATTTTTTTTTCTCTGATAAAAAGCATAGATTATCTACAATTAAAATCTTTTGATGCAGATCTTGCTTTTAGTGATGTTTGACAACTTCCAGTTGAGAAAATTGGTCATTTTTGCCTTGGCTCAACACCAAATCCATTTTGAACTAATACCATTTTAAAGGCAATTATTTTCTTCTGTGGCCCACTACCTCATTTGGCCTGTAGTATCTGCAGACTTGCTCCCGTGCTTCTAGCAGTCTGGGGTCTCTTATTGGACTACTGCTCCCTTATTTAAAGAAAGAGACAACTACAATTGTACACCTCAATGTGTCATAAAATCAAACAAATGCACCAAGTTTCTTGGATATTTCTAATCCCTCAGAAGCATTTTGTTGGTGCTGGCTTTTTTTATTTGGTTGGTTGGGTTTTGGGGGTTGTTTTTTCCTGCCTGGATTGAAGAAAAAGCTTTAAATTAAAATGTTGGCAAACGTCCCTAGAAAGAAGCTGTAAGTTGTGCTCAGTTCTAAGTTTTACACCAGACTTTGAACACATCTTTACTCATGCTTAAGTTGCATGAGCATTTACTGTGCCAGCATTTCCACTGAAATAAATCCTATTGAGTTCAGACCTATAAAGTTAATGAGAAGTTGAAATAAATTAATCGGCAGTTCAGATCAGAGTCTGGAAAGATGTCCAATAAGATGCTAAGCAATAGACAGACTAGTGCATTGGGCAGTCTTTTTTGACACTTTGTTTCAGCTGATGAAGAGATTTGGATTTAAATTCAAAAAGTTATCTTGATACTGATATGGGGATATATAAAGAAAAAGAGTGCCTCCTGACCAACACAATAAACCTAATGACAGGTCTTCCCAGGTCAAAGTTACAGCTGTGCCTTCAGATTATTTATGAGACTACTAGTTATTTAAGGCATGCGTTCATGGGAATCGTATCATTAAAATGGATTTTAAGTGAATGCAAAAGATTTTGTGGGCCTTATGCTTCAGGAACAAGAGTGGCTTATTTGGGTTTAGGTAAATCTGTTCCCAAATGATTTCCACTAAGCTGAAATAAGCAAGTTATTTTATTATGACTGTTCACAGAGATTTTATACTGGTTACTGGTTAAGCTATCTCAGTTTAAATTTATACCTTAAATCATAGCAGCCAAACTTTGTCAGGAAAAAGAAAAAAACCAAAACCTGACAGACCTAAAACCTCTCTGTGCTACAGTTTTCCATCTGTGAAATTTGGTGAATTAATTCTTGATTTCTTCTAGCCTTTGTCAGTCTCACATGTTGAGACTGCAGTCTCCTAAGGGAAAGAACTAATTTCAGAAAGGGCCTCCAGGTGCTACTTTAATACAAATTAGTATTACTAATAGGTAATTGTTGCAGTATAACCATCCATATAAGCAGTGAAGTACCTTAATTTTCTTACCCGCTTTCAACATGTCTCTGAAAGTGAAATGGAGTCATATAATTCTAAAGAACATGTTAATACTCATGATAAGCAAAGAAGAAAATTCTAGGGGGATTAAATCTTCTTCCTTTTTACAGAATGAGCATGATAAAAGATACTGTTGCTACAGGGACAGGGAGGTAGGCTAATGCTGAAAATCCTCAAATCCTTCTGAATCCTGAGTTAATTAAAATGCTTAACGAAACTTTCTTGATCACGCTAGCAAAGCTTTAGCTAAACTAATAAGAAAATCTATCAGTTACTCATAGTTACAGCACGTGCTTTTAGATTTCCACTAGAAAACATAATCCTAATGCTGAGGCTTGCCTGGACCAAACCAGAAGGACATTTTGTGGTTTTCTGTGTCAGTCAGTCATGTATTTTAAAACTGAAATATCTCTCTTCCCAATACTAATGCAGTTGATCTTATTCCGGACAATTCCTTTTAGATCTTCATATTTTCATTCTTTCACATTTTTACAACTAAGTTTAATTAAAGATAGAGAGAAAGAAACATCTTAGGTTTGTTTTTTTTTTAAATTCTGCTTACTAGTCGTATTCTAAATATATTATTTAGTAGTTCTACTATCTGAAATTATTCCAGTCATGACTGCTTCATTGATGTGGTTAGTGTTCAAAAAAAAAGAAAAAAATGTCTGTAGGATTTTTAGTGGTAAGATTGTGATGCCGTTCTAAGATCTAGCCACAGAAATATGATTCCAGCTTCAGATGCAACTAGAAAACACCTTGGGCCTCCCTTTGTATAGATGTGTACAACATGTCTTAGTGTGACATGATGCTTGTAATATCCTTCACATGACTTGTTTGTCACTAAACATGGCTTCTCAAAACCTGAAACTGATTTCCAGGGAAGTTCTGTTTTTTGGGTTTTTTTTTTAATTCTAATGGAGATTTTATTTAATTTTTAGATTTTCAGTAAAATTCAACTAACCTTTCAAAGCCTGCTTCAAAATGCTCACATTCCAAAATAAATTCCAGAATTTTTATTCCTATTTTTCTAAAATGTTTCAACATTTAGGAATCTAATTCAACATGAATACTATTCTCTGATCCACTCTGAGTATTTATGTCAGTGTCATGACATAACATGCTTGACAAGTTTAAGCAAAGACTTCATATAATCCATTCAGAATCATACCTGCAACTCTGACTAAATTGGTATTTTAAATACATGGCAAAAAAAAAAAATTGAGAATTTGGGTGAAACATAGTGCATTTAGGTACAATGTTATGTAAGCTGCTAAGCTGAAGATATGTACTACACTGTTTATTTATACTCTATACAATTAATAAAAAAAGTCTTTCTGGGGAGTACTTGTCAGATTCATACATTACCCCCAGAATGACCTTCATTAATGTCTACCATGGCAGAAGGGGAAAAATCTTTCAGTTTTTGCACTATGTTTACAGCATCATACCTCAAGCTGTTTCACGGACGCAAAGTGACAGAGTGGTTGTATTCATTATGTTTGTTTGACAGGATGACAGAATCCAAGCAAATTTTTGTTTTGTGACTTAACTATGATGAAATTTATATTCTTCACAGAGTTCATTGGACAGCTGATTACATTTATTTCAGCAACAGATTCTTCCACATAGATGGAAATGTCCTTTGACCACAAAATGAAGTATGAGGTCTGACAGAAGACACTTCATCCAGGAAAAGTGACAGGCTATTATTTGTCACTGTTGAGATGGCTGATTTTCAAAACCACCACATATTATGATAGTTTTGGAAATCTTCAGCTGGACGTGGTCTTGACCATGGCTAGCAAAGGCTCACTGACCACTCATCACATGTTGGAGATCAAGGCTGGCCAGGACCCAGGGGAGGTACAATCAACCACTCATAGCCCAACAGTATTGGGAAGATGGAGGTGGATGAGGTACTCAGAATAAGCCAATTAGCAGCTTCTTCTATGGCCTATGTAAACTACTGATACATATTTGACTACTATTAAGTAACTATCCCCTTCACAGGTATAGGCTTTCCTTCTTTCATCACAGTCCTACAAACAAAAAGTTGCAGAGACTTTTTTGTGGCATTGGCAAATATGTATCAGCATACAGTAAAAGCCTTTCAACCTTTGATCCCTATATCAATCTCCCGGTAAAAGTATGAACTTCAGTCACCTATTAACTACCCAGCAGGGCTGGGAGAGTTTGTGAAGCTCACACTAAACTCTGTACTACTGCACTTAAATTGCTTACTGGTAGCCTGAAATAAGCTTGTATATGCCTACCTGAGCTGTGATTAGTGATGCTTTCCAAAGAAGAGAAAAAACCCAAAGTCAGCATTAAGGGTGGAGATAGAAGGCTAACGCTGTGTTACTAACAGAGAAAGCAAACATCATCAAGCACTTTGGAGAGACTTTGAATCACAGAGAATTAGAGATGTTTTCCAGCAATTCAAGACTTTTATTTTTTTAGTTTTAGATTTTTAATTTAAATAATTCACTCTACTTAACTCCTCACAGCAAATTTCATGTACTTCTAATAGTTCCCTCTATGCCTGTTATCTGCTGAACTAGATTACAAAAATACATTGATTTATGAATTTTCCTGAAATATTGCCAGTCAAGTAACATTTCTTAACTCTGCTATTAGAATCCAGCTAAATATATAAGCATTTAACCTATTTCCATGCAGTGATACTGTTTGGGCAGAAGGCTGCAGTAGAAGATCAGGTAGAAATGCCCCAGGAGATATGTAGTTTTTGTTTGTGGATTTTTTTTCCTTACTTCATCTTTGCCAGTTAGATTAACAACTAGTCAAAAATATTTACAAATTTCAACAAGCTTTGGTAGCACAGAAGCTTTTCTCACAGACTCCTATCATTAATTGCAGCTAGGCTGATGATCTGCATCATAAAGAGGTTTTATCAAGATGCACTATAAAGAAAAACATTTACATTCATTAGATATTCTGTCTGACTTGGTGCTTGGCAAAAATTAGTCATGCATACTGACCCTATTAAACAATATTCATACATGCAAAATATGTAGAATAAAAGTATAGCGTAACCTTAATGATTAGCATACTATAAATTTAGTCCAAAACAGGATTTACAAAGGTATGTGCCTGTATAAATGAATGAGAATCAAAAGTGCATCGAATATTGGTATTTTTGTTTTAAGATCAATTAGCCAATTTCTTCATAGTTTGGTAACAATTATCTCAGAGTAATGAGCTGTAGAACATGTTTAACTTTTACTAAAAGTCTTTGCAAAAACTTATTTAGAAAAATAGTTATAGTAGATGACATTTTGGTAATCATCTGGTATTTGAGAAAGTGGGCATTTTCCTAAAATAGCATCCAGATCATGTTTATTCCTCTGTTCATTTGATCAAACGCACACAATAGCCACAAACCAGAACAGCTGCACTTCATATGTGTATGGACATGCAACTTCTAGTAGAAGAACAATTTAAAGCTTTCTTTCATAGCTAATTGCAACATTACTGCTAATAATACCAATCTTTTTGTCTTCAGTTTCACCTTTCATCAGATTATCTCAAAGAGATTCTAAACCACTAACTGTGGGGGGCAGTCACTTTTATGCACTTTGTACAGGAAATGATGCAGATGAGGGGGCAACCCAAAGTCTTCAATGGGCACACAGTGGGTAAGTACCAGGAGCAGTTGTATTAATTGCAATATGCTGCTCTGTTCCCTGGAAATTTCCTTAGCACCAGGTGTTATACAGACATAAAGGCATAATCTTTTTTTTTCATTACTTATGCTTGTGACTAAAAAAGTAAATAAAAGTTAAACAATATCAAAAAACCTTTCTTGACTACTTAACAGACCAAAGAGCTGAATGCACAAGGGGAATAAAAACAAACCAAAGACAAGCAGCTAAATAAATACAGTAGTACATGTTCTTAGCTCTATTTTTGGAAGTTCAGAAAGATACAATGCATCATGATGCAGCCTGGTGTAGAGATCCTCAGCTGGCCTTTAGCTAGCTGGTAGGTGTGCAGATACTATTTACCACCTTACAGTAGGTATAGGTCAGGACAACATAAGGTAACATAACAGATTAGGAGCAACTCTACTTTGGTTCCTGAACCAGCTCTTCTGGCATTAGCTTAAGTATTTCCTGCAAGAAGGGCAAGGTCTTTGTTTTTTGGGGGTTTTAGGCCCTACTCCTTAACCCAATGTTGACATGTTTTTAGCGTTGACGTGTATTTAGTGTTGATGCGACCTCACCGTGAGCATTGTGTGCAATTCTGAGCCCCACAATTTTCAAAGATGTTAAAGTACTTGAATGCGTCCAGAGGAAGGCAACAAAGCTGGTGGAAGGGCTGGAAGGAATGTTCTATAAGGAGCAGCTAAGGACTTTGGGCTTGTCTAGTTTGGAGAAAAGGAGGCTGAGGAGCAACCTCATTGCTCTCTACAGCTTCCTGAGGAGGGGAAGTGGAGAGGAAGGTGCTGATCTCTTCTCCCTGGAATCCTGTGGCAGGATGTGTGGGAATGGATTGAAGTTGCATTAGGGAAGGTTCAGACTTGACATTAGGAAGCAATTCTTTACAGATAGCGTTATCAAACACTGGAACAGGCTTCCTAGAGAGGTGGTAGATGTCCCAAGCCTGTCAGTGTTTTAAGAGACTTTTGAACAATGACCTTAATAACATGCTTTAACTTTTGGTCAGCCCTGAAGAGTTCAGGCAGTTGGACTAGATGATCGTTGTAGGTCCCTTCCAACTATTCTATTCTATTCTATTCTATTCTATTCTATTCTATTCTATTCTGTTATGTTATGTTATGTTATGTTATGTTATGTTACACGTTATTGGGAGGTTTCACTTAGCAAACATTGCATTAGAAAATGTACTTAAATACTTCCACAGTGCTCAGTAAAAAAATAATTAGTGTAGTATTTTGCTTGCAAATATGTTCTTTTTGAAAATAAAGAATGTTAAAAAGGAAATGCTTTACCAAAACAATACTATTTCAATGGAGGTTTCTAATACATGCTAATCTGACTTTGTATCCTTTTCATGCTCTGAAAATTTGCCTGGCCTAAGGTACAGGCTCGTGTCCAGTTCACCTCAGTGACTATGCAGGAGGATGGATGAGAGATTCTAGAAATAAATGGATGTTTTGAAATTTCTCTTTCTTACGAAATTACCCCGTATTCTTTGTTGTTCTAACTTAAGAAAAAAAACATTCATTTTTCTTAAGGAGAAAATTCCAGTTCCTACATAGCTCTTAAAAAAAAAAAATAAAAAAATCAGATGTTCAAATGCTTTTTAATGACAAAAGAATTCAAAAACCTGAGGCAGGGGTTGCTTCCTTGTTTGCTTGCTTGTATCTCCTGTATTTGCATTAGTTGAGAAAAAAACCCAAACAGACTAATAGGAATTATTAGGAAAGAAATGGAGCATAAACCAGCATAAACTAACAATGTAAACCCATAATGTGGCCACATCATGCATACTGAATGTAGTTCTGATCTCTCCATCTCAAGAAGGATATAGTTGGATTACAGTAGGAACAGAGAAGAACAACAGTCATGGCTTATGTATGATTACAAAGAGAAGAACTCTAACTGGAAAAGGGGCAACCAAGGAGGCGTATTATTGTTATTAACAGAATTATAACTGACTTAAAAAAGGTGAATATGAAATTATTGTTCACAGTATTTTCCAGAGCAAGAACTAGTGACTATTACATAAAATTAATTGTACCTGGTCCAAAACATAAATGTACATTTAAATTTGTAATTCATCTCTACAGGGTATTTCAAATGCTTGAAGGTTGATTAGACTACCTTTTGGAAGAAAACTCCACTGAGCAGTATCAAATACAAAGACACGCTCTGGGGCTCAAACCCACAAATATCTTGAGTCACAAACAGGCCAAAAGTGTGAAAGTATTCAGGAGACGCAACTCTACAGACTGCCTACTGCTGCATACTGTATAGGTAACCAAATAGGGTTTCGGTCCAGTTCAGCCATCTTTATGCTTGTATTCATCATATGTACAAGAAAAATACCAACGGACAAGTGGTTAGGGCAGCAGTTTTAAGAACCAGGGTCTCCTGAGTGTATTCCTTACTGCACATCTAGATTTCCTCTGAGACTGAGCAGCCCATTTGTCCACTGTCTATATCTGTTCTCCATCCATAAAATGGAAATTTTTTTTGCATCACAGGGCTTTAAAACCAAATACCTTTATAGTTGTGAATTACTATCATGATATAGATCAATACAGGTCTATGAAAATCCCAACTGAGGAGGGAAAAAATATTAAATTCTCCATATTCCTATAATATATAAGCATCTGACAGAGAAAACATTCAACAAAACAATAGCACATGCTTTCATTGACCATCTAAGGTTCAGATCCCATCTTTCTGTCACTGAAGGAAACGGCAAAGCACTTTGTGACTATTTACTGCAGATTCTCCTTTAAAAGGGATGAAAGAACTGAAAAAAAGTATGTTCTCTGACATTCCTGCTTCTACCTCTTGTGTTTCTGATGCAATACTATTAACACTAGCACACATGGGAAGAATTACTATTAGCAGAACAGCTGCTTACACTCACTCTAGCACATAAGCTGTCATTTATCTCAGAATTTAAATAAGTCTAGCGGTACAAAAAACATGCTCTTGCTGTGGTTTCTTTCTTCCTCCCCCTCCTCCTGTTTCTGTTTGTTGTATCTATGACTCTGGCTTGTCTTTCCCTAATTAGGTTGTGAGTTCACTGAGAAACCTTTCTACAATACCCACAAAATAGTGGTCCAACACTGATCTGGCATATGAGGAATATAAAGGATAAATATGGTAAAGGCTGGCTATTCTCACCAGTCAAAATACAACTTTAACACTTGTAAAAGATGTCCTTTCCTAGAAATAGTCTCCCTTGATCCCACACTCACATTCTAGAAACAGATAGCTGTCAGACTGAAGTCATGGTCTACTTTTCTACTTATTTATTAAATTTATTATCAGATTATGCTTCAGGATGCTTCAGGATGTGAAATCTGGGGCACCTCAAGGGCACATTTTCTTCATAGAGTATTGCTTCCCATTTTCATAGCTTCTGTTCTAAATGGATGGCAAAGTCAAATCTAAACCAGCAGCAGCTACTGAAGACAGTTGGCCTCTAAATGTCTGTTTCTTGACAATGAAGTGGGAAGCCTGCCCAGAATAAAGAAGAGTGTGAAGAACTGTGTAGGTTTGATGGAACAGTTGGGTCCAGGGTGTCACACAGAAAAGCAAAGACAACTTTGTCATTGAGCAACACTGAACTGTTAAACAAGGTTCAGGGGTTTGAATACAGGTTTCAGTTGGCTAGGTTCTTGTTAGCGGTACAGTGAAAGATGGGAAAAATCGTTAAAGCTTGAAATACAAAGTATTTTTGTCTTTATTTTGACAATGTCTTTTGCTTTCTTTCCCTCACTGCTTCAGATAAATTGCAGAGGGAAAAACAGTTTGGCGGTGTACTAGAGCTAAATATGAAAACAACTGTCCTTTTTGAGGCAAAGAAGTAAGGTGAGATGAGCTGGATTTGTGCTGAAAAATGATGCTGCTGCTTTGAACACAAATGCACAGGAAAGGGCAAAAAACAAAATAAAGAGAGAAGTAAAATGCTGTGTATGTCTGTGATGCTTATTGCTGTTTGTAACCTTGCTGCTTTTGAGAGGCAGCCACTAGCCTTTTCTCACTTCAACAGCCATAAGCAAAATCATATCTGTGTCGGGTTATTTATGACAGTGCACGTAGTTGTTTTTCTGGTCACAGTTCTCAACAGTTTTGACTGAATATATCCAATCCTATTAAACAGAAAACAAAGAACTAGGAAAGAAGGGAAACATGGTAAAGCTTGTGAAAAGGTGGTAAGAAGACAGGAGTTAGACAGGAGAGATTACGTGTTCAGCACATGGCCTTAAGCTTTAGCCAGCAGCAGTCCAATGTATCAGCCAGACCCTTTCTTGTGGATTGTTTTTCTCATTATATCTTCCTGGAATGGTATAGAGAAGGTGACATTTTTCATGTGATGTCGCCCAGAGTGGTGGATGTGACAGCTGTGATTTGAAAGCTTATTTACTATTGTCCATAAGATACTGGGTTTTATTGGGATCAGTTTCAAATTAAAGATACTCAAATTGATAGAGAATCTTTTGCTTTATTAGTTAAGTCTATATCCAGGACATAAGCCTTGGTCTGCTGATTTCCATCTTCACGCTTCTTTTGTTTATTAGAATTGTGAGTTTAGGTAATTTTGCTTGGATTCATCTATTTTCAGCTTTTAAAATTTTGCTCTTTTTCAGTGTAACATGTTAGAAATCAAGTTGGACTTCTATTACTTTGAAGATCTTGTAACATAGGCATATGCACAATATGGCAAGGAGTAAAAAGGATGGAATAAAAAAAGGAAGAAAGAAACACAAAGTTGCTAGAAGAGTAGAGTGATAGGGACTGATAACTGCTTGCTTATAGATCCATCTGACACTTCTAGAAAAATCTGAGCTTAAAAAAATGAGCTACTGCTGTGGTGTAAGACCCCTCCCTTGATCCTTTTCAAGTACCAGAAGGCTGGAAGCTGGCTAATGCAACACCTGTTTTTTAAGCTCCTTTTTCCAAGGAGTTCTGTGGAACTACTGACCATTGACTCTGATGCCTGCACCAGGAAAATTATTAGAAACTATAATAAGGAGCAGAATTTAGTGGATAGATATGATACACTGAGAACGAGTCAACATTTTTTTTGTAAGACACATCAAAGACCTGATGGAGTTCCTTGAAAAAGTCAGTACATGAATAAGGGAAATCTACTTGTAATAATCTACTTGGATTCCCAAGGAGTTTTCAACATGATTTATCATCAATAATTCTTGAAGAAGCTAAATGGCCAAGGAATAACAAGCCTTCACAAAGATTAAACAGTGGTTGAAAGATAAAAGCCGCAGAGTAAATTACAATTTTCCATGAAACAGGAAATTCACCAGTGGAATCATCATGATGTGTGCTCTGTATTATGTTCATAATTGATATGGAAATATCTGAGAGGTAGCGAAGGTTGTTAGCAATGCAAATCAAACTCAATAGAGAAGACAAAAGCTGATTGCAAAGAACTGCAGGAATGACATTGATGGTACTAACTGGGCAAAAATAGGAATCCAAAATTCAGTGTAGATAAATGTAAAGTGAAGCACACTGAAAAAAACCATACTCAGTTTTACCTGTACAATGATGTGCTTGGAGCTTCTGAAATACCAGGCAAGAGAGAGTTCTTTGAGTTGTAATATGCAGTCAAATGACAAGAAAATCAAAGTTCAGTAGAGGTAAAAATATGGAATGTTATAAGCTATTAGAAAAGGAATAGGAAAAAGAATGGAAAATATCATTGTATCACTGTGTAGATCCATGGTACATCAAATCTTGAATATTATGTGTATTTCCAGTCCTTTTCTGTCCGAGGGTAAAGGTCAGCAATGATGAGAAAAGCTATGAACAATTCATATAAAGAAACACTGAATAGATGAGGTTTCTTGAGCCTACAAGATATGTGACTGAGTGGGAAGTGATAAAGGAATGCAAAATTATGGGTGGAGAGGTTGAATATGAATGTGATGTTTTCCAACCCAGGTATTAGGAGTCACCACACATAATAACAGGCACACAGTCCAAAACAAAGGGATGACAATATATAGTTAAAACGTGGAACTCCATGCCAGATCACGTAGTAGAAGCTGACTGTTAGTATGGGTTCAAAACAGGACTAGATAAAACTCATACAGGACTATAGAATACAGAGGTACGACATCTGGAAGCACCTGAGACACACATCACTAGAATATAACTGATTAGTCAAAAGAAATACATTTGCCTCAGTTTAAATCCTTTGTTATGAACCTGCTAATGACCACTGTTGCAAGCAGGATACTGGAGCAGGTGGAGCTCTGCTCTGCCTCAGTATGACCTATTGCTTTCTGAACTTTTGCCTGCACTATCAACTGAAGATTAATAAAAGTGTTCAGCAACACTCCAAGAGTGGTTCGACACTCTAATTGTTTCAGAGACTTATATTGCACCTTGCCCTTGTTACTGTAAGGGTAACCTCATACAATTTGATAAGAAGGTGCCCTCTCTTATTTGTGTTGATAAAGGCCACAAAATGATGAATGAAAGGCAAACAGAAGACGACAATGACAAGTTCTGTGAAGCAATTTCAAAAGTATTTATCCAGCCTATCTAGTCATCAATGATTTTACAGTCATTCACATTTTGCTGGCCATAATATGATTATGAATAGTAATATATGAATGTTATTATTATTCCAAGCAGTATACCTATCAAAAATATCCAAAAGAGTTCTCTCTAGATTCACTTACGATTTGTAGCAATTTGTCTCCATTCTGATAATGTTCTGAATCTCTTCATGATGTCCAGCATCCCACCTGTTTACGCAGTTTTGCTTCCCTGCGAAGCCAAGACGTATAACTGAAAGAAACTTACTAATTTTCCCATTCAGACTTTCCCCCCCTTTAAACGGTGTCTTTGAATCCACTCAGAGCCCCACCTGAGATACGTGAATATAGCTTCCTGTCCCTGCTGACTCAATCCAGACCATAGTGAAACTCCTGCATTATCTGTAGTTGTAGCTCTGCAATTAAAGGTCTTTTTAGAATCATAGAATCCTTTAGGTTGGAAAAGACCTTTAAGATCCTCAAGTCCAACCATAAAGAAGTGTAGCTTATATAAAGAAATCCCTTATATGGTAAACATTGTATTAGAGTTATTGGGAAGTTTCTATAGAAAAGATTTTATATGCTTACAAAAGGATTTATAATGCCTTCAACTTACGTGGACAACATTTCTCTTTAAACTATCACATCATAAGTAGTGGTTCAATGCACATGGCTGATTGTGTAAAGCTAACTATCTTTTATTGTCACTTGTGGTATAGTAGGTGTACTGAAAAATCAACTTACTGAGCTGTAAGCATGGCACTGTAGCTTTATTTAGACTCTTTCTAGAAAAAACTCCTATGGATTTTATAGTGTTCTGCTATTTGTATTTCTTGTTTGTTTTTAAAGCAAAATCATTTATCATAGATTGGGAGACTGAAAAAATAAATAATTTAATATATAATTTTTTTCTACAAATCTATTCACTGTGCAGAGTGGTAAATGTTTTTTGTAAGTAATCACCAATACCACAATTATTCAGGAGACAAATAGTCAAGATTCTTAAAATGAAGGCACACAGAGTTATTAAGTGAATTTGTCCTTGCTCTAAAATGTCCACAAAAGATAACATGTTGAGAAATGTATAAAGAAATTTGTACAGCATAAGCATAATATCTTTTAAAAATCTCTGAGACAATGGTTAACATATTGTTAGAAAGAAATATGTGCTACTGTTCTACGATTAATATAAATAATTCTGCCTTTTTATAGGTGTAATGCCATTAGATTACAAATAAAATTTGTATAGAAAACATCAGGTACATAGTGCCCTTTATCTGTAGAGAGCTACAAATCATTTTAATCTTTTAAGTGTCAGAAAATCCCTGAACATTGTAAATAAAAACCTAGAATGCTTGTTTCTAGTCCATACATATTCATTTTTAACTTGGATACCCAGGAGCAATAAAACTAGACTAACTTATTTTCAGGAAACTCCAGAACCATCTGAGCACAATTTTATTACTTAGAAAATACCGCAAAACTCAGGAACGGCTTTGCCCATATCTTAGGCTGTCAATGTCTAAATGACTCCATAAAGTAATCTTCTCTGCAGGTAGACTTACTTATAGCATTTAATTCTAGCAATTCCTTAGTCATTTTTATAGCAATTTACCCTTGGAGTATTAGGATGAATTTTTCTTAGTTAACTATATACAACTAATAGGCAACGCTGAACACCACTGAAATATTCATTGGATAAGGTATGAGACTCTTGTTTGCACCAATGATTTCCTAAGTCAGGTTTTGAAACTGCACTTGTGTTTTGCTGATACCGCGTAAGAGCTGCGATAAACTAGTGTTCAGATATTCAAATGATCCAGTAAGACCTGTTAGTATAGCTACTCTTGCTTTGCAAAAGTTTGCAGAGTAAGGAAATTAATGGAAGGCAATCCTTCCTCTACTGCAAAACAGTAAGAAAACTGTGTATTCATTCCTTCACATGGAATTGGAAAAAAACTCAAAGAGATGCAGACTGAAATTCTCAAGTTTCAGTAACTCATTCTGAGAAAGAAAAAAGGTATTTAAAAAGCAGATGAAACAACAATACTTGTAATTTTTATGAAGGTAACTGAACACCAATATCATGTCTGCATACCTTCCAGCTAAATTAAGGAAAGACCAAGGTATTGCAATGTGCAAAAGCCAAGATGGAGCATGACATTTTTATTTCTTGGACAGACACACACAAAAGACACACAGGGAAGGCAATGCCAAGTATAAAAACTTATCTCTGTTGCAGGAAAGAAAAAGGAAGTTCTTACACCCTTCTTACTGAAGGGAACACTGACCCAATTTGATATAGTAACAGCCCTGATAAAAGCTCCAAAAAAAAGAAAAGCCCCCCAAATCTGCTTATATTCATATTTGAGCTCAGAAAATAACACTTTTACTACTTCTTTCTCTTGTTAACAAACAACCCATTGGACACTTGAAAGCATGTGTTGCAAGGAAGAACTACTTGGTCCATAATCCAAAAAATAATGTTCACCGGATTTTCCATTACAAAAAAAAAAAAAAAAGAAAAATTAATACATTTTTCCTCTGATCACTGAGCAAATTGCAGTAAATAGAAAATCATGCCAGATTAGTAGTAATTTTACAGGAACAAAATATTGCTCCAGATCTGCACTTTTCCTTCCTATTCAATATTCCTTTGCTCTGAGGGGGAAAAAAAAAAAAAGACAGTAATATATGAGAGTTTAGCCATAATGAGTTCCACATTCTTATAAATTAAGTATTGTTCAGAAAGGTAGAGGTTCAATTAGAACAAGGCATCCTGCTTTGCTGGAGACTGTATATGTTCCAAATATAAATCTTTACACTTCACAAGGTGAATATAAAAGGTATTAGTCCTACAAGCCCTATGTTTGGGTAAAAATGTGTTATCACAACCAATCACATTTGTTTAAGAATTTCCAATCCATTAAAAAAAATGTGCTATGCTGCACAAATCCCTTGTCTGCAGGATAAGTTCAGCCAGCTCAGAAACACAGAAGCATAGAATGGTTGAGGTTGGAAGGGACCTCTGGAGGTCATCTGGTCCAACACCCTTTCTCAAGCAGGACCACTTAGACCATGTTGCCCAGGACCATGTCCAGATGGCTTTTGAGTATCTACAGGTATGGATACTCCACAACCTCTCTGGGCAACTTGATAAGATCCCCCTGAGCCTTTTCTTCTCCAGGCTGAACAGTCCCAGTTCTCTCAGCCTTTCCTCACAGAAGAGATGCTCCAGTCCCTTCATCCACTTCATGGGCCTTTGCTGGACTTTGTCCAGTATGTCCATGTCTCTCTTGAAATGGGAAGCCCAGAACTGGAGACAGGACTCCAGGTATGGCCTCACCAGTGCTGAGCAGAGGGGAAGGATCACATCCCCTGACCTGCTGGCAATACTTTGCCTAATGCAGCCCAGAATACCATTAGTCTTCTTTGTTACAAGGCCACATTTTTGGCTCATGTTCAACTTGGCATCCACCAGGACTCCCTAGGTCCTTTTCCGCAAAGCTGCTTTCCAGCAGGGTGGCCCTAGGTGGCCCCCAGCATATACTTGTGCATGGCATTGTTCCTCCCCAGGTGCAGGACTTTGTACTTCTCATTGTTGAACTTCAGAAGATTCCTGTCAGAACATTTCTCCAGCCTGTTGAGGTCCCTCCGGATGGCAACATGACCCTCTTGCATATCAGCCACTCTTCACAGTTTTGTGTTGTCTGCAAACTTGCTGAGGGTACACTCTACCCCATCATCCAGATCACTAATGAGATATTGAACAGGACTCAACCCACTATTGACCCATGGGGTAGATGACTAGTTACTGGCCTCCAACTAGACTTTATGCCACTGAGCAGCACCCTCTGGTCCTGGCCATTCAGCCAGTTTTCCACCCACCCCTCACTGTCTGCTCATCCTGCCCATACATCAACAGCATCTTTAGGAGGATCTTATGGGAGACAACTTCAAAGGCCTTACTAAAGTTTAGATAGACAACTGTAGTCTAGGCAGCTTATTGGAACAGAAAAGCCTGCGGGCAGCTCCCACTTGGTACTGGTGACTGTATCACCTGCCTGGCCTTGCACAGCAAGAAGTTCTCATGCAAACACCCATTTTTGTTTGACAGTTGAAATAATGAATAAAGCTGTTTTCTTGCGAGAAAAATCCTATAGCAGCTCAAATAACTAAAACGGGAGAAACCTTTCTATGCAGAGGGTCTGCAAAGCTTGCTGCACGCTGATTGGTGGCCCATTAGATGCTGCACACCTCAGGGTCCCTGGCATGTGAAGGGACATAAAATTATCTTTAGTATTGTCTCTTACTTTATAGTGTTAGCTCTAACAAACACCATTTTAAAGGACACTTTACAGAGTCTGAGTGCCTTTTGTCCTAGGATCATAATGAACCAGCACATCCTAGTGCAATACAGTGACAAAAACTTCTGAACATCAGAGAATCTCCTTGTTTCAGAAGTAGTTTATTTTTCAGCACTGTAATGTGTTTGCAAATTAATACTCTTTGACAACTCTATGGTCCTATTTTTGTCATTTTTAATCCTTAAATAATATAAGGAGTAACCATCAGCACCATCTTTTCCAAAGAAAATACATTAACCAAAAAACCCCAAACAAACAAAAACCACCCTTTTCCTTATCAATGATTGCTTAGATTTGATAAATGTATAATAGCTCATTACAGTTTTCTGTACACTGTCTGGATGTTTGGTGTAAAATGGCAGTTGTGATTATACCCTGCTGCTGACAACTGTGACTAGTTTAGCATTACAGACTAACATATACAGAATTTGAAAGAATCCTGTGGAGAAACAGCTGCCTTGGGAAGACTGTTGTCCACAGGGTCCTTGATCCTGCCTTCTCCAGGTGGCTGCTTTCACTTGCACTAACAAGAAAAAACATTTTATTTTCTCTCCGTGGGATAGAATTTCCAGGGCAAGCACAGAGATTATTGCTAGGGTCTTGCTGGTCTTTCCTTAAGTGGAGAAACTAACCAACTGAAGATCCAGGCCCACAGGAAAATTACTTCATTAGCTGGAATGCAGAAACTTTTACCAGCAGGAAAAGAAGGAAGGTGACTTTGTTTACCCTGAAGCTGAAGTGCTTTGCATTTGCAAGTAAAGGGTGTGGCCACGAATAAAGTACCATCTGTTAGTACACTAAAATTTACTGTTTAGCCCAAACCTCGGCAGCATTGAGTGCATCTGTTGTCGTGGGCTCCGGCAAACACAAACATGCACAAATAAATGGTCGGAAACTTCAGAAACTGTAGGTCTTGCCTACCAGTAATCTTGGGCAAAAACCAGCTGATTCAACGGAGGTCATCTCTTCCTTCTGAGCACTCACTTAGGATTTTCTTGTTTCCAAGGTAAGTCTACCATCCATCTCAAGCTAAGGATGTAAGGAGAAAACCACACACGCACACACAAACCCTCAACTCAAAACAAAAACACCACCACAAAACTGTGTGTCTGCCACTATAATAACAAGTAGGCTGTCTTTGAAAAGCAAGCATCTGACAACATAACAAACTTAGCTGAGTCATTCACTGTGATATATACTGTTATAAGTTTGTAACATAGTTAGGAGCTGTATAAAAATCAAGACAGCCTGAGAAGCCCTCAGCTAAAGCTAGTCACCTGCCTCAGTCCTAATTTTATAAAGAAGCAAACCTCTCAGAAAGGAGAATTTCTCCATCTCCGAACAAACCTGCAATTTGGTGCTCCTGGTATGGCTGAGCAGATCTGAACACTCACACTGATTCTTACACTGACACATCCTCCTGTGTTTGAAAGGAGGGGACTTGGCAACACCTTTGTCCTACTTTGTTCTGCTTCGTTTACATTTCGATCTGAAATTCCTCTGACCATGGCTATTAGTGCCAGTCAGTGTACCGCATTATTTCAAAGGAACTGCCAACTACTCTGCAAACAAAGCCTTTCCTAAGAGAGAAAGTTTCTTCTTCTCTTCAAGCTTGATTTTATTTCATTAATGTGTTTGCTCATGTTCTGGCTATGTATCTATCTGTAAACTTAGCAGCAAGAGCTATTTTTATCCCTAAAACACGTGCTCTCACAGCATGCACTCACTCATCCTGACTTTGGCATCTCAATGGGCAAAGCAGAGACATGAGCTCACATAATTCATTCTTCACTGAATTTGGTTGAAGAAATCTAGGAAGTAAGACAGCTGCATAGGTTGCTGCCTTTATCATTATACATCTCTAGAAGGGTGGTTTTTTTTTTATTTGGCACACAAAAGAATGAAAAGAAATAATACTTCGTATCTGTCATAACATTTCAGAAGCCTGTTTTCCTGCAATCTAAAACCAGTAGCTAGTAACTCTTCTGTTCTAAATAAGAAGCCAGGATACTGAAGAGGGCACTGGACTGCTTAGCAGAAAATAGGTTTAAATTTAATCTAAACCCAAATAAAAATATGATTTTTTTTTTTAGTAAGTATTTAATCTAGATCTCTCCGGCCTTTGGCAGGGACAAAACAACTAGGAGATGTCTTCTGCCCTTCAGATACTTGACATTAAGATGCAGAGGAAATAAAAAGTAAGGCACAAAAGTGATGGGGAAAATTTTTGGTTTGGAGACTGGTAAGTAAGATTTAAGTTTAACTCAAACCAAAATGTCAAGATGCCTTATTTCTTACCATGGTGAAAAAACTAAAAGAAAAATACTTCGAGTCAAACACAAAATTTTGTTTAATTTTGACCTATTGAGGAAAACAGCGTAATGGTGTAACCTGAGAAGAAAGCTGCGGATGTCCCCCTCTCCCCAAATCCTTTGTCACTTGAAGCGGCTGACTGATGTCAGGATTGCTCTATGTCAGGAGCCAGTAAACAGCTAATTAACCTATCCTAAGCATGTTTTTTCATTTACAGATTGACCCAAAACACAGGCACTTCACAAAGAAGTAGGCACAACCCAGCTGCTGTATCACAGCAACCTGAAACAACATATCTACTGTCCTTTGCAATCAAACCTTATCCTGTACCCTTGTTTGAGAGGTCCCCTCTCTTCACTTGCCTCCATGGAAACATCGCATTCCTACCTTTCCTCCTCCAAACCACTTGCTCCCATCACTCTACCTTACTCCACTCTAGACCTCCTCAAAACTTTCCAGGAACCATTTCTGCTCATTGACAAAGACTGAATTAAATTAGTTCTTTAAAAAGCCTAAAGCTTGAAGAAAAGGTTAGGGCCACCCAACCATGAATAGGGAAAGGGGCAGAAAGAGGGAAACAAGGTAATAGTTTCTCTTTGTTGGCTGTTGTATTCCTTTAGCCACCCACAGAATCACAGCTTGAGTTAACAAAGGGCAGGGGGAATTTTACCTCCTACTGAAGCAAAGTGTTAGCTGGAAAGGCACAGTGCATGATATTTGGTCTAATAAAGATTGATTTTCATCTTCAAATATATGAAGTAATACTTATTTTAATTATGAAGAATAACCATGCTATGTCCCAAATAAGAAAAAGAAAGTATCAGAGAGAAATATTAAATCTGTCTGACCTCTCAGGAAAATTTCGGATATAAGATTGCATATAAAAGTTCACCTCTTCCACTGAAAAATCAGTTCAGTGTAAGGCTGTTCTTTAGATTAAGACAAAACATATTATAAACTACCAAAATCTCAGGGACCCCTTCATGCCACATGTTCTTACTCCTTTCTTGCATTCATGCTCATGTGACTAGGTCAGTGACCGATCTAGCTCAAAAGTTACCATCCGAAAGAAAGAAAAGATTGTCTGAGGGGGGAAAAAAAAAAAACAAACCCCAAACCTCTTCCTCCAAGCCTAACTATTAGTTACTAATCAGGTAATTAGCTAATAAGGGTTAATAAAGGCAAGAGAGATATTGCCTCCACATCTGTGGAGAAGCAATTTAATACCCCATTATACCTTACTCCAACTTGTATTTTAAACTGATCAGTTGGCCTGCTGATATATACAGTTCCTGTCTGACTGGAATAATTGCAAGGAATGATAACAACCATGTAAAAGAACCTGATATAGAAACAATGCCAAAGAAATACATCTCTCAGTGTAATACAAGTCACAATGGATCTTCCCTCCAAGCCTACTGGCAGCAGTACATTGTCATTTGTACGTGTTCTTCAGACATGTCTTATTCTAATAGTGTTTACAAGTAGCTCTAGTTCAGAAACTAGTTTACAAATAAGTAAAAGTATTTCACAAAAGAATGAATCTCAGTAATGAAATACTATATTTATAGAATCCATTTTTTAATTTAAAGAAATTGAATGGATTATGTTAACATTAAAAGATAGATGCAGGGCAACAGATACTGTAATCACTCATTCCTTTTGAATAAATATTTGAGTTACAATATTGAAAAATATATTGCATTTTGTTTGGTTGGCATTTTAATTGTAATTGATTGATTTTACTTCTGCAGATCACAAACTCATTGCATTTACTTCTACAAAGTCCCACATGGATGCATCTGTATGTTTTTACTTGCATTTTCTTTATTGTTTCCTTCAATACATAAAAGGAGGAGAGTGGGAAAAAAGGAGAAAAAGCAGAAAAAGGAGAAAAAGGCTGGCTGGTGATGAAAAATGCAAAGAACTGAGAATAGAGCAGGAATAGGAAAAAAGGGTAGACAGAAAGTGGAATGGAGAAACAATGTGGTATAATAATAATAATAATAATAATAATAATAATAATAATAGAAACATACATTGAAAGAAGACACAAAACAAAGTTATTGGGAAAAGAGATAGATGGACCTAAGAAAAAATATTCCTGTTTCATGACAGATTTCTAACATTCAAACAGTCGTGTTTGTTCTGTAGTGGTATGAGTGTGCAAAAAAGATGTGGATTTTTTTCTGTCCTGTCCCCCGTGCTCCAAAATCACAAGAGCAATCTAAGTGAGAAAAAAGCAACTGACCTGCACATTATGGCACTTGCCTGGCAGAAGATTTTGATGTTCAAGTCTTACCTCTATCCAGTTAGTATGGGACAATCTATGCAAATACTGTAGTAGGTTTTAGGACAAACCTCTCTGCAAGTGCTTTCCCTTTTTCCCTTTGGAGCAGTAATTATTAAATAGCTTTACCTGAAGCTCAAACTTAAAAGAGCTGGGAGTTTAATAAAATTCTCACAGAACTCCTGTGAGAGTTTTAGATTTCACTATGCTGTGCTAGTTTTCCTTCCTACCCACCTTCCCCCCTTTCTTCCTGCCTGTCCCTCCCCTTTCCTTTCTCTCTCTCTGAGAAACATTCCCTATTCATACTTTATTAAAACTGTCAAGTTGCTAATAGCAACGCATTTTGATGAAACTACAATTTTTCAATGAAGAAAAAGAATTATTTGAAAATGTTCTGACTAACCTCTTCTGAGGCCGTGGTTTCACAAGACAGAGTGAACCAAACTAACAGCCCAGCACTGCTGAAAAAAGGAAGGCTCCAGAGATCCAGGGCCATCATGGCAATTGTGGTATGTGAAGGCCCCCTGAGGGCCACAGATCCTGGAGTCCCGGCTGCTGCTTGGTGACACTGGTCTTCTTGTGAGGCTCACAGATAAGGTCAGCAGTGACCAGGAATGTCAGTTTTGGTTACCTGATTGCAAGGAGCAATGGGAATACTTTGTTGCAGCAGCAACCTATTTTCAAAAGGGAGTTTCTTCGTGTATTGTGAACTGGTATTGCTGGTTGTGAAATCTGGAAGCTTTTGGTTGTGGTACGGATAGGATTCAAACATTGGATAAAAGGCTTAGCTCCCACTAACTGGAATGTCTGCCTTTTTCTTCCAGCTCTGTCGCTATTTTCAGAGCCTGTAACAACTCTTATGCAGAGAACAATCCCATGAGATTATCTGGATCCTAAAAATGAGCTCTCTCATGAAATGTGCATACTTTATAATCCTCTGCAAGAAATAAGGACAGAAGGGACTAACTATCTTCCTGTCTTTCAGAAGTGGTAGGATACGAATATTATACACACATACAGTCTCTGAAAAGCTCACCTGAATGCAACTGAAATATTAAGCATAACCAATTTTCTGCTTTCCTTATGTCTGGAACAAATTTGATTATTCCATGCATAATTCCAAGCAGATCTTCACATGGTGATGCACTCTGCATATCATGTACCAACCTAATATTCTAACCACCTTCACAGAACTCCTTACTTCACTGTGCCTAATGCTAGCAAATATTAGAAGTATGCAAATGAATGCATAACTAATGCTGAACATGAAATGTAGTACCTTTCTGAAAGCTTAATTTAAGTGTGTTACTATCTCAATATGTTCTATCTTCACTGAAAGCTGACCAATTCTATTGAAAAGTTTCAGACATTACTCAGGCTGTTTTCAACCTGACTTTTTCTTGACACTGCAAATTTGTAAGACTTGGATCAGAAAAGTAAAAGACTGGAAGAGCTAGCCAGCAGAAGTTCAGGTGTTTTCCCCAGTGAAACCAGCTTAAGGTTCCTTAAAAAAACCGAAGAGAGTAGGACAGGAAAATATTAGATCCACCAGAACAATTGTTCTGTTTCAGAAAGTTATCATGGAAGAATCTGAAAGCAGATGTCCGTTTAGAGTCACTAAGTTTTTTTGCCAAGGATGGACTGAAGAAAACATTTGTCAGTGAGTTATATGGTGTAAATTTGGGATAATTCCAATGTAAATATAAAAAAGAAGCACTCTTTCACTTTGATTACACAACTCAGTTTTTACAATGCTATGGAAGAATTTATTCTCACAGAGACAATCAATGAAAAATATATTAATTTATACTATGTTTATAGATGTATTTGACTTTTATTATAAATATATGTATGTATACATACACAGATCTATTAAAAAACCTAGAATACACAAGCAAACCTTTAAGAAAGGGAAGGGTGGAGAGGGAGATCTATAACATGGAGGATTCGTTAATATTCCTTTTTTAAATAATTTATTTGCATAGAAATCATGACCTATTTTGGGCTGTTCTACACATAAACTCTTCAGAGACAAAGTGTTATACCAACAGTTGAGTATTAATGCATATTCTAATATTATTTCCCATCCGAATTTCATTTGGTTTTAAAACTGTACTAAGTAAACTAGGATTCACAATTTCACAATAAACTGAATATCAAATAACATTATTTAAGACTGTTTAGCATACTAATAAGACTATCAGTGTAATAGAATAAACATGAGACAGTTAAAGAGGATTATTTTCAGTTCATAATGTTGCTAAATAGGCAACGATTCTTTCCTGGACACTTCATGATTTTCTTTTCCTGTATGGTCTATTAGTATTGCAAAATTTCTGAGACAGATGAAAAATTATTCATGTTAGTTCCACAGCATGTCTCAGAGGAACAGGTTTCTCATTATTTTACTGAAATGATTTCTTGCCTATCAGCCAATTCTTTGCTTACGTATATAGTGTCCCACCATCTCACTTTACCTTTAATTGTACTCATGGGAGAGCATTAGTGTCACTAAGTTTAATAAGGGACCTCTGATACCCTCTAATTGCCTTTCCTTCTGCCAGCGCTTCCTCTGTTTTTCAGTCAGGCGGGATAAAATCAGTCTAATTGAGATTAGTATTTTAAACATATAGCAAAATCAAATTAGCATAACGTAGAGGTGCAAGGATGCAGCTAAGTTGTTACAGTGTAGAGGTTAGTCACAGTCTAAGTAGCGAGTGATAATGTTGTTTTCCGAATTACCCCTTTGCTATACAGAATTTTATGGGCTCTTCTCTGCAGGACTATTTTCAGTTTGGAGAATAAACGAACATGGACTGAGGTATCACCTTACAGTAAACCATTTTCTTATAAACTCCAGTCCTGTTTGTTCAAACAAATGAAGAGGAATTACATGGATGAAAGACCATGAATCTTCCAACACTCAGAACTGCAGTAGCTAACTCTTACATGCCTTGCCATTATAATGGAAGCAATAAATCTGAACTAATACCTGACTTCCTTGACAAAAAAAAACTTAGAACAGTTACATGTCAGAGAATTAGATTCACTAAAATATTTTTAGCTCACTGACAGCAGAAAGTAGGATACAAAGAGGTGTATTTTAAATCTTTCTTTTCTCCAGGAACAGAAAAGAAGAAACTTTTTCCTTAACTGCAAAAAAGTATTCTGCCTCTCTAAGATCACACCTCCCATCTTTCTCCTGAAGCTAGGCCTTAAACACCTACAAAACAGTGTAATGATTGATCAAGCCTCTTTTCAAAACAACAGTTCCAGTTTCAGACTCCTGGGAGACCTGGGGTCAACCTTTTTACTCTGGTTGAGGGGCAGAGGCTGTCAGAGATCTGAGCTCATCGTCCTCGTTCTTGGGGATTTGTCTCCCTGGATTAGGGCCAATTTAGAAAGAGCACAGGTAGTGACCATGAATAAAGCTGCTCTTAATAAATCTAGAAGACTCACTGAGAGCTAGCCTGCCTTCTCTCGGATGCTGCTTTTTAAGTTAAGGCTCTCACCTTCGCCCCATGCCTGTGCTGCATTTTCAGCTGCATCACAGCCAGTCTTGTGCCTGACTATGTACCTTGTTGATCCCGATCCTGACCTACAGCCTGAGGACCTTATCAATACGGACTTGCCAGCTTATCACTGGACTGTGGTTGATCTTGTTTACTGTTCCCAGACCTGATCCTGACTCACTGACTAGACTTTCTGGCTTGACCTTGGACCCACCTTACCACTGTGAACCTTTCTGATGATCAGGACTCTCAGCTGAGGCTAGCTACCATCACCATTCCTGGCCTGCTTGCTTCGCTTGTGCGCTGCAGGATGGGGCCTTTGTTGGTGAGGTCACTGCCTCTGCTGATGACGTTACCACGCTTGGCTCCTGGCTCCCCTTCCCTTAGGGAGCTACCTGCCCTTGCTGTTGCCAACAGACACTATACTCTATTTGAGATTATACACATTTCACAAAAAACCCATCACCCCCACCCCAAAAACCCCAAAAAGCAACTTATGCATCAAGCTATAAACCACCTTTGGAACAAGTTTGTTTTAGTGTATTTTTCAAGAGGGTTTAAATTGAGATGCTCCTTTTTCAGGTGGAAACTCCAAGCCATAAAGGCAATAGATTGATCTTATTTTTAGCTTTGCTTTAGCCTAGTATTGTTAGTATTTCCTTGAAAATAGTTTCTCTTTGATCCAAAGCTAATAAATATTTTTAAGGTTCTAAATGTTGCTCTTAAGAATCTACTGAGTCACTAGGTCTAATCTCACACTATCCTTCCAGGTGAAAGATATGGAAAACAATGCTAAAAGGGGGAGAAATCTTGAAGTCTTTAAAGGAAACAGCATCTTTCTTTCATATATGTATTTTCAGTGATGTGCATTTGATCTGCCCATGCAACTCTATAAATTTAAAACTGATGGAATGAATTATCTTCTAAAATTCCTCTCTCAGATGGAAAAGTGATTGAGAACTCTTATTAAGCAATCTTCTGTACAAAATGCTAACTCATTTGTAGCGTACTTTCCGAATCTGGAATTTGGAAATGGAAATTGAGTATAAAACTGGAATAAAATATTGTAGTTTTCACTAATTTCTAGATGGAATGGTATCTCCCAAGGTCAATATTAGCATTAGCTGTTGCACATATTGAATAATTATCTAAATTCAAAACAGGAATTTCACTGATGTCTTGAAAATAGTCAGCAAACAATGTATTATTTCTCTTTCAGCTGTGTAATAATGAATCTCTCTAAGAAACATAGCAATTCTGTGGTTCAAGGCATCACTGACCTTTGAGATAAAAACTAGATATTTCAACTAATTTGTAATTGCTTTCTCAACAAGAAACTACTAAATGTTAAGATGCAGGGAGCTATGACTTAACCTTTTGTCATGGTTTAACCCCAGCTGGCAACTAAGCCTCACACACAGCCGCTCGCTCACTCCCCCACTGGTGGGATGGGGGAGAGAATCGGAAGGGTAAAAGTGAGAAAACGCGTGGGTTGAGATAACAACGGTTTAATAGGTAAAGCAAAAGCCACGCACACAAGCAAAGCAAAACAAGGAATTCATTCACCACTTCCCATCGGCAGGCATCAGCCACCTCCAGGAAAGCAGGGCTCCATCACACGTAACGGTTACTTGGGAAGACAAACACCATCATTCCAAACATCTCCCACTTCCTCCTTCTTCCTCCAGTTTTATATGCTGAGCATGACATCATATGGTATGGAATATGGTATGCTCATGCTGAGCATGACATCATATGGTATGGACCCCAACTTTGGTCAGTTGGGGTCAGCTGTCCTGGCTGTGTCCCCTCCCAACTTCTTGTGCACCCCCAGCCTACTCGCTGGTGGGGTGGTGTGAGAAGCCTTGACTCTGTGTAAGCACTGCTCAGCAATAACAAAAACATCCCTGTGTTATCAACACTGTTTGCAGCACAAATCCAAAACACAGCCCCATACTAGCTACTGTGAAGAAAATGAACTCTACCCCAGCCAAAACCAGCACATGTTTGAAAACGAAAATACCTACAGACTTTGCTGAGACAATCAGACGATCCATATGCATTATTAAAAGTAATTGTATATTTCTGATACCTCTGCAGCAGTCATCTTGCTGTTTTATGTAACTTCATAGTCTTTACTGACAAAAAAATCAAAACTTTCTGCCTATGAATTATCATAGAATTATTTTTCTGATCTTTTCCAATTTACATGCTTACTTACTTCAGACAGTCATGAAAAACTGAAAACCTGTAAAAACTACAGTAAACTTCAGTGCTTACTGTTACCCTTACTAACCCAATAAAAATTATTTTTCTTCTCACACAAATCAAAAGTCTTTTTAGGGTGTGTACTTTGGCCTCATGATGGAATGTTTCTATCACAGACACTGTCACAGTCACGATCCGCCTTGAAGGTGTAACTTGACAAATCTAAAAATTGCACAGGCAATACTTAAATTCAATGATATGCTGTGAACGGCGAAGTCTTGGCAAAATTGGACAACAGTTCCCAGACACTGGGTTATATTTAGCCATAAATCAGCCTCTTGTAAAATTTATTGATCAAAGTGATCTTTAGAATTCAAAGGACATTTTTTATATATATATATACATATATATATAAAAATATATATAAAAACTCTGCATAAGGCCCTTCAGGCATGTAGAATAGTACCAATATTTTGGAAGTACATATTAAAATGATTTTATAGCAGTTCAGTGACAATTGAAATAATTTCTATCTAAACTCTAGAAGGAAATTTAGGGATTTTTTTTAAAGGTGCTGCATAAATGTAAACTATATTTGTCCGGGCTGAAGTATGCAGGACTTGGTCTGAAAAAACAGTATGTCTGAGCTCTTTCCTGAAGGCAGTTAACTTTACCCATCTAGTTCATTTTAGCTACCTAGGAGTCCTCTGGGGGAGTAGATAGCTAAAGTACATTCAACTGCTTGTATTCCAAGCAGGTTCGTAAGTCAGAAGTACCCATCTAGGTACTGAGCAGTCATCACTCCTGACTTTTTAAAAAAGCTTTTCATTTGAGTTCTCTGTTGACAGCCTCACCTTATTTTTGTCCCTGAGATACAAAGAAACCCTTTTATCTTTCCAAATCTATGCCATGGGTTGTGGAACTCGTTCTGTAGTTTCCTCAACAACTCATGACATATACCAGCAGTACAAAAAGGCCTTACCAGAGCCTGGACTTAAAACATTGAAACCTATCTGGTAAGTATATTTGCAGGCAATTTCAAGGCCTGCAAGAAAGAGCTGGCTTCATACCAAGTCCCAAGGCCTAAAAGCGCACACCAAATTGTTCCAATAAACTTTAGTGTCCATACATGACAACTATATACAATTTATACAATCATTATTAAATGTTTCAAAATATTTTGATTCATCACGGGAACTTTCTTTAGCAGAATAACAAGTGCAAAAGCAGAGGACTGAGATAATATCATGTTTTAACAGGCAAAATTGCAAGCAGTTACATGCCTGTTTTCAGTTCAGGTGTGCAATTCAGTATTTTCTCTCAGCATTGTAGAAAGCAATTTTTCTTCCTTGTGTTTCTTTTATTTTTAAAGAACAGGGTTTCTTTGGATAATCTCCACTCAAAGTTTAATCAAATCCTACATTAGTAAGGACTGCTCTGAAAAGTCTTGATCCATTCAATGTCTTTCCTTTATTTGTGAAACAAGAATTAAATAAGAAACACTGCCTTACTCAAAGAGTCAGGAAATCACCCTAACCCTGAGCAATTCCAAATATTACCAATTGTCTCTTAGCTCAGTAAAAATTGAAGTTATTTGGCTTCTTTAAAAGGGAACAGTATTTTAAGAATGTTCTCTGTGCAGGTGTTACAGTTTAACAGCAAGACACCTACCATAGTTCTTAGGATTTTAAAGGAAAAAGAGAAGCCAAACTGGAAAAATCAAGAAGTAGTATTGTATTTGTTCTGATTTTTTTCTTCCATGAAGTAAAATCATAAATATTTGTTAGTTAACCAAAATATTCTGTTTGCCTTGAAATGGAATATTTTGTTTGCTAACCTTAATAAGCCTTTTATCATTTTACGTTACATTTTTAAAGTACTTTGCATGAAGGATAATGACTCGAAACACACCTGTACTCCTGTATTCTAAAGTAAAACTTAGAAAAAGTCAAGAAGAAAAAAATTCATGTTTTTTCTTTTTTCTGAGACTGCTGACTTTAAGTGAGTATGTGTATTTTTGTAGTCCCTCATAACTTTCTTTTTCAGTTAACTTCCTGTTTACTGGGGAAAAAATGTAATCCTACTTGTCATCAGAAAAAAAAAAAAAAAAAGGTTGTTTTCTCAGCTTGTTTCTTCTTTTCCTACAGCTATGCAAAACACAGAGGACAGAATGGGGACAAGAACTTGTGGCTGAGGATCAGTGGGTTTACATAGTTTAAGAAGTATTCTTGGGAGAAGATCTGTCTGATTCAGTGAAACTACTTCTCCCCTATGTAAAGGTATTTCATTTCCTCTCCATATATCAGGGTTGTGTTTTGGGACTTTTCATCTGCTTTCTGCCATGGCACATCCCTATTCCTCACTGGCTGTAGCTTCATGTCTTCATCATGCATACATACAAACATTTTCTCATTCACGGTACATTCAGGCACACAGCCTGTTTTGTGAGCACACACACGGTGAAGTATTCAGTCATTCTGTCCATGTTCATTCTCATTCTCCATGTTCTTCCAGGAAATGCAACGGACCTGATGGTTTGGATTCATCCTGTACAACACTGAATGGCCTATTGCTTAAAGAACCTTGTTACAGCTCCATCAATCACATTTCATTTTTTTCTAGCGCTATAATTGTTTTCCACAGGAAAATAATTACTACTCTGGAAGGAACTGTGAACCGATAGAATTGTCTCCATTCTAGAAGTGATTGTATCACTTTAGTTGTATTAATAGCATCAAGAAATGCAATTTGTACAATTCTAGTGTACAAATAAGGGCCTAAGGTCAAGCTCAACATGCTTTATGGTTACTTTTTAGAGTTTTAATTATGCAATACCATTTTCTTCCCCAGTAACTGTCAAAGTGAATAGCATTTAAATACTTTATACAAATATCCCAAACAACACAGTAAAGACTTTGCCACTTTAGTACTAAAGAAATGTATGCTCATTGACCTAAAGAGGTTCTGAAAATGTCTGAAGTATTTAAAAAGCCCACAATAATGACAATTATGATCAACTCCATCATTGAATTACGGTGACCTGGATCTGACTGGCAGAAACTTCTGTTTTAAAACAAATTTTGATATTTTTTCCCCCCCAAGATGTTGCATGCTTTTCATTTAACAGCACTGTTTCATGCATCATACTCATTCAAATTATAAGTGGAAAAAAATGGCACAGTCACTTTTGGGAACAGATACAAATCATAAAAATCAGGAATTCAAGGGAAAATATTAGATTCTGTAATTCTAATACAGTTTATTTTATTTTCCATGACACGCTTCAGGGTGTTTTGGGGCACAGGAAGTCCACCACTTTTCTTAAGAAATTATTTTGCTGTCTAACTTCTTTCACTCTCAGAAAAAATGTGTCTATCATCCAGCCAGTGCTTTATTATTTATAGACATTTCTCTTAGTTACACATTTTATATAATGCTGTTCCTTTTCCCTCCCCCATTCTTATGTCCTTTCCCGTCTTCAGGCATTGCTTAGCCAAGCAATACATTGTAAGATAATGCCTCCAGTTCCCTTATTAAATAATCTGTTGCTATTCCATTTAGATTCTTATCTGTCAATACCACTCTTGCAAAGAAAAAAAAAAAAAGGCAAACAGTATATTCTAGGTATGTTCATATCAAAGTCACATAAATGGAATCATTACCATGTTTTCATGCACATGAAGCCAAAAAAGAAAAACTTCAAACTTTCCACATATGTGAAACCTCCTTTAACAAAGTGTCTGCTGCTACCTTGAACTTCACTATAATTTCTGGAGCCATCCTCCTGACCCTCACCTGTCTGGAAAATGTTTGATATTATTTACCATGAAACTACCAGTATTTCTTTTTTCCAAGCTGCATCTCATTGATATTTTCTTTCTCATTCTCAACTTACCTTCAGGATATTCTTCTACTCTTATCAGTATTTAGATCAGTTGTTGCTTATTACCTCTTCCAGGTCATTAATGAAGATATCAAATAAGAAAAGATTCAACAGGTGTCACTGCAGTGTCCTCAGGAATTCTGTGTTTTTCTTATTACTCTCTCTGTTTTATAACAACTGTCACATTTCCCTTATGCATATTTCATTTCAGTTTTCCTTCTATCATATAAGTAGCACCTGTTCTATTCAATACTTTGATTTAAATCTGGGGCTTATCACCTCAATACACTAAATGCTGCCGATCACCTTAATTTCAAAAGTTAGCATTTCTCATGCTGGTATCTGAATGCCTAATTTCAAACTTGAGATCAAAATGTAAGACAGCATTGGTTGGTTTTCACCCTGCTATGTAGGTGCTCATATTCCCATTTCACATTAAATTAATTTAAAGATGACTACGTAGATGAAAACTGAAGAGTTGAATATGGATCTTCAACTTACAAAGCAACTCTAGAGTAATAAGCAAGATGAAAAACAAATCTAAACTATATTGCATTGCCTGACTGATATGGAAATGAAAAGTTAACACTTTCTTTTTCTCCTGGTATCTTAAAAACAATTCTAACTGGCTATTTCAGGTGCATTTTTGATTCAACTGCTATATAATGATCATCAATGATTGTTGTAGGGTAAAGAATGATATTCAGGATCAGGTGTACAAAAATACTCAGTTATAAGCATAATGTTTCAACTAGAGATGTTGACAATCACAAAAAATCCATCATGAGTAAATAGGATGGAGTGGCTATGGGCTGGTTTTATAGACTTAAAAGTAGGCTGCCATAGCATAGATGCTTGCTATGTGTAACCTCTGGGGTACTCACAATAGGAACAGTAGCCAATTTTTGCTTCCCAATCGTGGCATTCATTACCCAGCAATATTGTCAGGGAGCTATAGAAATAAAACCATTCAAAATTGCCTCTAGCATTATGAAGATGAGTTTTATAACAAAACACTTTCAAAATTTATAAAAGTATTCATTTTCTTGAAAAATTTGCATTTGTTTTATTTTTATTTCCTTGTTGATATATAGAACTAAAAGGTAAGGTTTGAAAATGACTGTCCCATAAGATTCATGTGTTTGTTGCGCATGGATTGCAGCACACCAGAGAATATTGTTAGAGGAATTTTTTTTCAATGATCTTTGTCAGCCCTGAGGTAATCAAAACTGCTTGAAGTCACTCCCATAAAACAAAATTAAGCTGAGCTGTCTTTCATGAACAAATAATAGGTATGACAAAACTGCAGGTATCTATGGGGAAGCCATAGAGTTTTTGTATAGAAATGCAAAGGGAGAAAAGTAGCTCTGTATTGTTACTCAGGTTTCCCATTGTCATTGTGCAAGAGAAAACAGTGTGTACTGTGACTCTTCAATTATGGAGAAAAAGATTATAAAAAGCTGGGGAAGAACAAGGATGTAGATCACAGAAAAAATTTAGGCATTAGTAATATCCTTGCTCCATGAATGTCCTGTGCACACTATTGTGATTGTTCAGTACTTTGTGAAGCCGTAAGGAGTCTTCACAACATAGAAGTTAATTTACTTTCAAATATCACATTCTCCTGCACTTCTGTTTCTTCTGAAATGCTTGGGCATAGCTGACTTTACTACTAAGGCAAGCTACATTAACATTTTTTGTGGTTTACTGATATGAAATCTCATTACGTTTTTTTTTTTTTTTTTTATTTTCCTGTTGTTCTAACAGGAAACTGAAAATACTCCTTAGAACTTGCATTTTCTGTGATGCCCACCAATAGCCCCATTAAAAATGGTTAGGTTAGGCTTAAAGAGATCAGAGAACTTCAGTGGGAACAGGGACTAAGCATGATGTTAGGAAATACAGCTTGGGCTAAGTTGATTTTTCACTCTAGAAAGGTAGATGTGCTGGTTTCATTGCCTTCACTTCCTCCCTGATCACAGATGCACGTTGCCCTTCTCTCTCTTGCACTGACCTGCTTCAGCTTCCTGAAATGACAGCAAAGCAACCTGGCAATACAGAGCAGTTCTCCATCAGATGAGTAAACTGAACAGCTCAGTGAAGATTCTGGCAGACATCAGTCCAAAAGAGGAAGGCAGACTCATGTGGTTCCAAGTTAAGGCTGAAGGAGATGACAGAAATGGCACTGTCACCTTCTGCAGGGGAGAACTGTTAAACCATCTGAGTCATAACCTGTAAATTTTAGCCATGTTACAGAATGAATGGCAAGCAGGCTGCTTTTCCATAAACTTCTTCAGCAGTTACATTTGCAAATCAGTTACCTTACATTTGCAAAGCAGTTACCTTCTCAAATCACATGGATGTGACCAAAACCACTTTTCTTTTTTTTATATCCTTTGTCATTCCTGTGTGATCTGTATCGGTCTGTGCTTCAGTCACCTATATTTAGATGGCAAAATGTCTACATGAATTATATTTGCTGATACAACACCTGAGATTCCGCAATGCAGGACTACAGCTCCTGTATGTATTTTAAAAATTAGAAATAAAAATTAATAATCTATAATGTATAGGTTTAGCTATTGATAGAGCTGGTTAGAAATGTCAGTGGAACATTTAGCTAAACGGTCAATTTGCCAGTCACTACTGTTCAAAGGAAAGTGTTAAGTTCTGGTGAGTTCTCCCACCTCAGAAAAGTACTACATAGCTCTGAATAAACATTTATTTTGTAATACATGTCTCAGTCACAGAGGCGAGCAGCTCCGGTGCCAGCACAACCCGCAGCGGAGTGCTCTAGTGTGGTGCACAGGGGGTTTTCCTGGACCAGGGAAAACTCAGGGGAGTGGAGAGACCCACGAGGAGCCTGCAGCTCACACTACAGCGGCTGATGAGACCTGGGTGGGGCCAGGAGCAACGGCAGCCAAGCCCCCACACCTATAAAAGAAACACCTGGAGAGCGCTAGTGACCAGGGCGCGGTGCGGCAGTTTGCACAGGAGGGCGCGGTAGCTCTGCCAGCTGGACCAGACAGCAATGGTCTCTACCCGGCAGAGAGCAGTGGCCTCTCTAAAATCTGCACCCACCAGGACTGATGCGACTTCCCAGACTGCGCTCCAGTGGGAACACACTGCTACCCAGGTGTCAGGCTGCAGGGTGTGCCCTACTTTTATTCCAGCACTGCCTGGGAGCAGTGAGCACACCTGTGGGAGGTGCGCCCAGGTAGAGGAATTCCTCAGCTTAGTGACAGAGCTCCAGGAGGAGGTGGGTAGGTTGAGGAGTATCAGGGAGCCTGAGAAGGAGATTGACCACTGGAACTGTACCCTACCATCTCTGGGACAGAGCTGTCAGGCAGACAGGACACATGATGTGGAGGATCCCCTATTCTCTCTCCACGTGGCAGAACATGGTGACTTAAGGGATAGGGGGCAATGGTGACAAGTTCTGGCCTGGCACAGCAGGCACATCTCCTCTGTGACTACCCCACCTTCCCAGGTGCCCTTGCATAGTAGGTACAAGGCTCTGCAAGTGGAATCGAACAATGACGAGGATGATGGTTCATCTAGGTTGGATGTGTTGCCAAGGTTAAGTCGGCCTACGCTCCACATCAAAACTGCTTCCATAAAGAATCAAAGATGGGTTATTGTCATAGGAGACTGTCTTCTGAGGGGAACAGAAAGTCCAATGTGCTGACCTGACCCACTTCTTAGGGGAGTCTGCTGCCTCCCTGAGGCCTGGGTGAAAGATGTGACGAGAAAACTTCCTACCCTGGTATGGCCCTGGGATTATTATCCATTATTGATTTTTCAGGTAGGCAGTGGTGAAGTTGCAGTAAGAAGTCCAAGGGCGATCAAGAGAGAATTCAGGACCTTGGGACAACTGGTTAAGGGGTCAGGAGCACAAGTAGGGTTCTCCTCCATCCTTCCAGTTGCAGGGAATGATGAGGGAAGAAACAGACAGACTCAGCTGATCAACACCTGGCTCTGAGACTGGTATCACCAGCAGAATTTTGTTTTCTTTGATCACAGGTCAGTCTACATGACACCAGGCCTGCTGGCGACAGATGGAGTGCACCTTTCTCAAGGGGGAAAAGGATCTTCACGCAAGAGTTAGCAGGGCTCACTGAAAGAGCTTTAAAGTAGATTTGAAGGGGGAAAGGGATAAAACCATGCTCACTAGCGATAAGCCACGGGGCAGCATGCCAATGTTTGAGGGATGATGTGCTAGTGAGGTTCACCAGTTTGCTCCACAATGTGCTGAGTAGACTGGAGCACATTTGACATGTCTCTATACTAATGCACACAGCATGAGGGATAAACAAGAGGAGCTAGAAGCTTTGGCCCAGTACCAGAGCTCTGACATCATTGGCATAAACAAAACCTGGTGAGTCCTGTGACTGGTGTGCCCTGATGGACGGTTATAGGAGGGGTAGGCAGGGCAGGCAAGGTGGGGGAGTGGCGCCGTATGTAAGGGAGGGGTTGGATTGCATGGCAGTGGCAGTTGGTGACGACATGGTTGAGAGCCTCTGGGTAAGGATGAAAGTGAAAGCAAATAAAGTGGATGGAGTTGTGGGAGTCTACTATCAACCACCCAGCCAGGACGACAACACCAATGAGTTATTCTACACGGAATTAAGGGATGTCTGTAGATCAGCTCTCCTTGTCCTTATCGGTGATTTTAACTTCCCAGACACGGGAATACCATCCAGGAAATTTCTGAAGCATATTGAAGATAACTTCTTGGTGCAGGTACTAAGGGAGCTGACTAGGAAAGATGCCCTCCTAGATTTGTTGTCTGTAAACAGAGAGGGTCTCATGGGTGATTGATGGCTGTCCTGGTCACAGTGACCACAAAGTCATTGAGTTTCAAATCGTTGGTGATAGGATAAAAACTGGGGAAAGCAGACTTCAGGCTGCTGAAGGAGCAAGTTAGTAAGGTCCCCTGGGAATCTGCTTTTGAAAGTATTGGGGTCCATGAATGCTGGTCACTTTTTAAGAGCCATCTCTTAAGAGCGCAGGTGCAGGCATTTCCAAAGTGTCGGAAGTTAAGCAAGGAGTGGAGAAGGCCGGCTTGGCTGAGCAAGGATCTTCTTCTAGAACTTAGGTGGAAAAGGAAAGTGTATGGACATTGGAAACAAGGACAGGTGACATGGGAGGACTACAGAGATGCTGTTTACCACTGTAGTGAGAAAATTTGTGTGGTCAAATCTTGATTAGAGTTCAAGCTGGCCAGCAGTGTGAAGGACATCAAAAAGGGCTTTTTTAAATATGTTAACAGCAAAAGGAGTATCAGCGATCACATTGGTCCATTTCTTGATGAGGTCAGTCACCTCACAAATAGAGATGTAGACAAAGCAGAGATATTTAATGCCTTCTTCGCCTCTGTCTTTAACACCAATGATGGGCCCTGGGACCCCCGGAGCCCTGTGTTGGAAGACGGTGACTGGGGGTGTATAAAATCCCAGCCAACCCTGAACTTGTTCGAGACTTGCTGCTCCAGCTGGATGCACATAAATCTTTGGGGTCCAATGGGCTTCATCTCAGGGTACTGAAAGAGCTGGCCGATGTCATTGCAGGACCTCTCTCCACTATTTTTCAATGACCTTGGGAATCTGGAGAGGTCCCACTCAACTGGAAGCTGGCAAATGTCACAATTTTCAAGAAGGGTAAGAAGGAAGACCCTGGTAATTACAGGTGTGTCAGTCTCAATTCAGTGCCTGGCAAAATTATGGAGAATGTTATTCTGGGAGTTACTGAGAAACACTTGAGAGTCAATGCAGTCATTGGTCATAGCCAGCACAGATTCATGAGGGGGAAGTCCTGCTCAACCAACTTAATTTCGTTTTATGAAATGGTCACCCGTCTAGTCGACCAAGGGAAGCCAGTAGATGTAGTCTAAAAATCTTTTTTATATGAACTTTGATTTTCTTAAGAAAAAAAATAATTTAAAAACTTTGCATCCTTTTGGGGTTTTTTCTTCCAATTCCAGAAGGCAAATTCACTGCTACAGTATACCTGAAAGATGTACTGGGAGCCAGTCCCAAACACCGTATGCAGCCAAATTAGTTAATATCCTTTCCAGTTCCAATCTATAGCTAGTAATGAGCTGCACATATTTATTCCATACACAGCTTTGTATAAATAATGTGTTGATTTTCGTGATTGAAAAAAAAAAAAATCTATCTATTTGCATAGAACACCTTCATACTGAGATTTACATGGCATCTTACTTGGGAGGGGCAGGTGTGAAAAACTCTCAATGCTTAGCAGCAACTGTTAATTTTGTCAAAAATGGCAGAGCAGGAGACAGCACCTGGCCTGCCAAAGTAATACTAACATTTAAAGAGGAGAGGGTGGATCATAATGGGGGAGCGAGAGCATTGGCACCACCTCAGGAATCAATAATCTATGTAGAAAGCTAGACTTGAACTGCATATAATCCAAGAAAAAGGCTGAATATAAAAGCTAACATCCCTCTCTAATCCAGGATTCGCTCCTGCAGAGGCTGAGAACAGTACAGATTCTCTGACCATGTTGGAAAATAAGCTTGTTATCTGGATAGGAAAGGAAAGAGAGATGATTTGGATTTGATCTTAGTATAAGTAGATTAAGAATGCCTGCCTTTCGATTCCACTACTTTCTACTACTTGAGAACTGGTAGTGCAGGAGTGGGAGACAACTTATTTTTTTCTCTGGTCATCTTTACCTATGAATGTCTGTGCTTTACTGGAATATAGGTGGGAGCACACATGAATAGGAGAGTTTAGAATAGAACATATGAAAGGGTTTGTTAAAAGGTAGGAAAAATGTTAGCATGTATCTTCTTGTATAGCAACACAGTTCTGTCACCAGCTCAAATCCTGAGCAGTATGTACTTTCTGATTGTATATATTATGGTTACTTCACACAATAGAAAGCTGCATGCGTGTCTTTCCTCGCATTCATCCCATGGATTCATTTTGCGTGCCCAAACCAGCACTCCAGAGGATCGTGAACATTTTTCTCTCTCTCTGGCCTAATTAATTTTTCATTCTCTTCACCTAGTTACACAGCCTCAGCAGGGCTGAACAGTTTGTAAGGTAAGTGTCTTTCCTGGGAAATAACAGAATGTGTTTGAAGTTCCTTAGGCAGACATGAAATTAAACCTGGATCTCCTACTGTCTGGCCAAGTCTCTGGCCAACACACTGTTAAAAATAAGGGAGGGAAAACTTTCCTTGTGATATCTGAAGAAGGATGAGGCCAGGTGTGTTCTTTGGAAGAAACTGAAATAGCAGACAGCTCCTAGGCCATGTATTCCACATGGCAGATACATCCCCATGATGTCTAGTGGGGCATGAGAGATGAAAAATTTAAGATGAATCCTGATAAATCTTCAGCATTTCTGTATTAACTAACTACAGACAGCTGAACAATGATTATTTAGGGAATGTTCAGATACCAGCTAGCTCTTGCTTCTTGTGAAATCCATGCTGAGACATCTATCTCTATGTTAACACATGCTTCAGGTTTCTGTCCTGGTTGCTGGTACCCAAGACCCAGATGTTGCTATAGCCCAGGGATCCTTCACTTCTACAGGCTTTCTTTCCTACCTATACAAAAAAACCCCAAAACAAAACAAAAAAAGCCCAACAAAAATGACAGTACTTCCCCACTACACTGATGCGCTGTCATTTTAGAAATGGTTGAATATGTAGGGTGAAGACACATAACTGCATATGAGACATTGGTATTATTTATTTACTGAAAGAAAGGGACTGTTATCAAAGGACTTATTTATGTTGCAGATTAACAAATTTGCAGGTGAACTTCCACAAAAACATTTGTGTTTTCTTACCGCTGCTTTCAGAGGAACACTTCTGTGCATGAACTTTGTAAGTGCTAAGCACATTGTGCTAGAATATAAAATCAATTTCATGCCATACTTGAGCTCAGATACACCCTGAATATGTAATTTATTCATGGTTAGTTTAATGAAACTAAATATAATTAGGGTGCTTCTGTAACTAAGAGTTTGCTATTATAAACACTGGCATTTTTCTATGTTTCTGTGAACAGCTTTCTATGAGAATTATTAATCTTAGTAGTAGAAATACATTACTAGTAAGGTACTGAGTTATTGCACAATAAATCTGACAAAATGAGCTGTCGACACATAAGAAAAAGATGCCATTAGCCACAAACATAATATAATATTTAATGGAAGACAGCATAATGATAAAAATTTATTCAAATGCTGCATAATTAAGTAATAGAATCACTAATTTTAGCAGACTGCTGCTTTAAATGGGAGACAAAGTATATTGGGGAGAGGAAGGGAAACAGAGGGGAGAGAGAAGATCGTTAGGAATAGAAATTAAGACAAGTTAGCTTTGAAATGTTTCCCATTACCATATTACTGAAATTCCAGCCAAATGGTGTCCTATAACTGAATAAAAACCCCTGAATTAAATGTTTGCTTTTGTTTCTACATTAGCACTTTCTATATGTATTAGCGCCTTTTAGATGAGAATCTTTGAATGCCATGGTAATGAGTTACTGAACTAATGTTTGGGAAAGTATCATTGCCCTCTAACACCTAGAATAACAATTATGCTGCTACATGCTAGTAACTCTATGTTGCTAAGTAGTAAATTGCCTTCAAATTAAGGTATATTGACTTCGCTTCTCCTGTGGAAGGATATAAATCGTCCTCATTCTGTAACTTTAATTTTTTTTATTTGCTAAAGATACCACTGTATAATTAAATTTAAATAAAAGATATTTCTCCACAAGTATTTTTGTCAATGATCACCTCCTCCTTATAGTCCAAATTCCCACTGGACAGTTAGAGTCCCAGTTTGTCATTCAGGCTATTAAAAACCTAAATACTTACATTGTGTTTAAAGATTCAGCATTTTACAGTGTCTTACTTCCAATTTCAAATAGACAGCATCTGATAAATCTGTGGGTCTCTTGCAGCAATGGCCATTCCAGCCTAAACATGCTGTTAAATCTGAATAAAAGGAAACATGTTATAATTTTCTCCACAGATATTAACGGAAAGTGTCTCGCCATAAAGCCACCTATTTGGGCTATTTCAAAACAAAAGAATTTGGAAGGGAGTTCTCAGTTCTCAGCCAGCGTTCTGATAACCTATCTTATACCAAAAACTTCAATTTTATGTCAGGACACAGGAGAAGAAACACTCCCTCTGGTAGTAAAATAAGAGTATGATTGTACTATGGGTACATTTCCTGCTTTCACAATGAAAAAGCACTAGCACAGACTTCACCGTGAGCTAGACCCAATAGCCATGGTCTAGGGAAGATCAGTAAAGTACCAGTTAAAATCTATTTTACCTCGTTTTAGTGTTATTTTCTATATATGCTTGTTGGATACACAGGAACTATAGAAGAATGTGTACTACAGAGATTTTTTTTTTTTTCCCTATGATTTAGAGGAATTTAAGATTTAGGAGAATACAATTTTGATAGGATATTTTTTACTTCTCATAATATACTCTGGCTCAGCAGAAGTTCCAAAGAAGGAGGGCATGTGTTTTTGATAGTATGTGGCAGAACATGCATAAAGACAAAATATATATATGAGTTGGCCAGAATTGTTCATATAGCTTTCTTAAATTTCTGAGGAATATCACAGCTTGTATATCCCTGAGTACACAAACACTCTGGAAAGTTTTGAGTCTCTGTCACTATGCCAAAGCCTGGCCTTTCAGTGGAAGTTCACTAAAAGTGTGTTGGACTACATAGACTTGCTGTTGCTTCAAGTCTGGTTGGAACAGAACACTTTCAGTCTCTCAGTAAAGAGTGTCTTTATCTTAGGATGACAGGAGTTCGTGCAGGATTTTTCCCCGCATTTACAATTCAGTAGTTTTGTTGTTTGTTTGGGTTTTTTTAAAGCACCTCACTGTTTCCACAGTTAAGCAAATATTGATCTTAAAAACTTAGGTCAAATGATTTGGGGACTTCTAAGAGGCAAAAAACTGAGACAGCAAAGGAGTTGAAAAGAAGCACAGACTGACTAATAAGTAGCTAAAATTTCCTTAGAAGAAGTTCCTCCCAGACTTCTTCACTATTGTTCCTTGTCATGGCCACATGACAGCCACACACTTGTTACGTCACTACCAGAACAAGCCTTTTGAGATGAATGATTTAGTTCAGCACAGATTTGAGATTACTAACAGCTCAATAGCCTCATTGGCCTCACATAGAAGAACAAGGAAAAAAAAAAGAAAACCCTGTCAATGAGAAAAATAAGAATGTTAATGAAAAGTGGGTATGTACATAAAAATTTTCAAACTAGCAAACAGGTGCCCTATACTTGTATGTTAAAAAAAATCAAGTAGAAATAAATATAGTTTCTGTAGAGAACACTACTATGGTCAGACCATGCATTTATTAAAGTGACTCTTAGAACAAATTATTATATAGTATAGATAAACTAGGAAAGATATTTCAACGTTTGCAACATCAATACATGACATCAATAGCAACGCTATTTGGATATGGCCCAGCACTTCTAGGAAGAAGGTTAAAAAACAGACTTCTTGAGAGGTCTCCACCTGCTTCAATACCATTGGAAAATACCTTTATAATTTTAAAATTGCATCTCAGCATCTGGCCTTTCCATCTTCACTAATATTTACATATGCCTTTGAATATTTCACATTCATTACCCATATCTGCTATATTAGGTCACTTTCACAGACATTTCCATTTGAACACAGAGAAATGCACTTACTGTGTCAGTGCCCAGTGAATGTAAAGCACAACTGCCAGATACATAGTCACTTTTAAAGCTCTTTCTTTCCACTTACATTATGGAATGGTAATACATAGTAATAGTTTACATGTATTATAATTTCTTATTATCAATAATTCCTTCATTTCACCTGGTTATCAAATACCAACTCAGAGTGTAAAATTATTGCCATTACTAATCAAGGTATAAAGTAAGATGTGAAGAATTTAAACAATTGTCTTATGAAACACACAGAACTACTCTTAATTTTTTCAGGAGAACCTTATACCTCATAGGATTCTGAAAGCGGGGGGGGAGGGGAAGGACGACCCAAACAAAACTAAGCATTCAAACTGTGAGGAGTTTTAATAGCAGACCTTATGCTCCCAGCTTCAGGTTTTGGTGTGAAAGTTTCACAAAGCTGACAGTTCTGAAATTCCTTTCCAATTCTCTAGTTAGTCTAGCAGTTGACATCTCCATCCATGCCTCTGGAATAAAGTCTTTCCAGAAAATTACTCATGCTAATTTAAACCTGGGATCTGCTTCCAGATCTCTGGCCATCCTTTCTTGACAAATTCAAGCTTTTCGCAGCACCTTCCTTAAGAGTCTGACATACAACAACATCCTCGCATTCGAAATCTGCCGTAATGCACGATAATCAGAAATAACTGTAATCAGGATCTATAACCACTAACACGAACATAAATGCATCTAAAGCATGCAGAACATTTTGGAGTATTCTGCAGAAGCATTTTAGGGATGGCTTAATGTAATTTCCTGAGCTGTTACCACTGAGTTATCAGACTCTTGCCCAGACACTCTTGTTTGCCGTCAGAAAAGCGCTCCCTAAGCACCTGTCATGGGCAAAACAGCCTAATGTCACGGAATTTTTCTCAGTGCTGCTAGCCAACACAAACTTCCCAGCACCGAATACAGTGTTGAGGAAAAAAAGAACACAAACAATTAGAGAAAAACGTACCCTTTCCTCTCCCCCATCTGAACTTCCCTTATTTCCACAGCAGGGAACGCTGCAGGCCTTGTCTTAACAGAGGTTACACTTCAAGACTGTGTTCAAATTCCACATTGCAATTAAGCGATTGTAACCAAGCTCCTTTCTTGGAAAGGCAGGCAACCAGGACAGCGCCGGGCTCTACCTTGGCATTGCAGGGTGGCTGTGCGGGATGCAGGAGGGCGGGAGGAGCCGAAGGGAAAGGAGGCTGACACAAAACATCAGCTCCCTTCAGGCGGGCCTGAAGCCCAGAAATACAAATACGTGTTCCAGCTTGGACATAACTGGTAAATAAAAGGGATCTGTTAAAGACAAGCAAGTGCAGCTTCAGTGAGGGGATGGGGTAAAAATAAGATGAAGGGATCTTGTGTTTTCCATCTACGTCTGGCTGAAAGTAAAATGCTATTAGACCTCTGTAACTAAGATGCGTGGGAAGTTTTACACAGTGAGTGTAAAATGTCTTTATGTGTTTTAAAAATGAATATAAGAATTTCTGGCATGGGCAGTAAAATAAACATAGGATCATGAGATAGCTATTCTCATGACATAAGATGAACTAACTATCCATAAAGCGAAAATTAAAGATGGCTAAGAAGAAAGCAGTAATGACTTGTTACATTCACATAAATCTACACTTCACTCTCATTTGGTGGTGGAAGCAGCTGAGTAAAACTGGAGATTAAACTTATGTCAGACAGCTGAGGACAATCTGTGTGAGTTATTCACGAGCAATCTGCTATAACCAAAAGCAATGCTTACCAAAATGACATTGAAACTAATTCTGGTTTTGTAAAAGAAATAGTAAGTTAGTTTTAGACTGGGTATCTGTTTTAGATTGGATATTAGGAAAAATTTCTTTACTGAGAGAGTGGTGAAGCACTGGAACAGGCTGCCCAGGGAAGTGGTGGACTCACCATCACTGGAGGTGTTCAAGGAATGTGTAGACGTGGCACTTCGGGACATGGTTTAGTGGGCATGGTGGTGTTGGGTTGATGGTTGGACTTGATCTTACAGGTCTTTTCCAACCTTAATGATTCTGTGTTTCTGTTTTAAGGGGAAGAAAAAAAATCCCATTTTCTTACTGTCCTCCTGATCATTTGGGATAGGAAATATTGCCTAGCTCTTGCAGGTGAAGAAGTCCTTCAACGTTCTCTGCAGAGGTCAAGAATAACTAATATATACCAAATTTTGCCAGCAAGGTGCTTCTGGCCATACTTGCATTGGAAGGTTTCTACTCTGAGACCTATAGCTTCACCATCAGAAGGAAGTTCATACTTCTTGTGGCAGCTGCATGCCAGTAAGCATGTTTATAACCTACTTCCCCCGATCGTAGTGTAGTAGTATTAGAGGAAGGTAAGGGAACAGAGCAAAGACAAGTAATTCTTCCAGGTAAACCTCTTCTCTCATTAGGTAAACACAAGTTCTACTAAAATGTCCCGCGCCTAACATTTCAGTATCAACCCCCAAATCTTACAGGCCTCGCATAATTTTTACAGGTTCATCCTGACCCTCCATCTTTTGCAGATTAAAAAGAAATAGTAGTTCAGGCTGAGAACTAGACAGAAAGCATTCTGAAGTATCCAGCCAAAAAGGAAAAATTAAACTAGCAAAGGCATGCATTGCAGATGAAAGCTGCGCTGCATTGCTATATTCTAGGCAATGAGTTTGTATTGACTGAGTTCAAGATGAGGACATTCTGACCTCTTTGCTTATAAAATACAATGCTCATGAAACTAACTTTCTGTCTTCCCTGCCAAGGCCTGTAACTATAATCATGGTGAATTTACCAAGGGAAAAAAAAAGGTAATGAATCTTAAACTGACACTAAGTTCTCCAGGCTAAGAGAGACGGATTATTTAAAAATAGGCATTGAAAGCTGGTTGGCCTCACTGCTTCCTTTTGACTTCCAGAATGAACTGAACATTCTCCCAATAGTGGGCTTTTAACAAGGTGTAAGTATACTGAGTGGTTTTTAATAGCAGGTAAATGAAGCAAATTAAATGAAATTTTAAGAGATCAAGCTAATGAAACATTAGAAAGAGTCAATTTTTAAATGGCATGGCTTTCTGAAACGGTATCTTTTGATCTGGAGCAGGCACCTTGTTTCACAAATAGGTTCTGTACCGGGTGCAGGTGCTCAGGTCCGGCGGCAGCAGCAGCAGTGTGGGGGCCGCAGGGGCGGCCCCTGAGAGGGGCGGCCGGGGCTGCCCCCTGCCGGACACAGCCGGTTCCCGCCGGCTCCAGCGGCCCCAGCGCAGGGCACAGCTGAGCCCCTCAGCCGCGGCGGGAAAGCCCCTGTGAGAAAGGGCGAAAGGCTGCCCGGCAGCCAGGGCTGAGGGAAGCGGGGTGAGAAACAGCCCTGCGAGCCCCGAGGGGAGGGCGGGAGGAGGGGAGGAGCAGCTCCAGGCGCCCCGGCAGAGGTGCCCCTGCGGCCCCGGGAGAGCCCCCGGTGGGGCGGGTGTTTCCCTGCAGCCCGTGGGAAGGCCCCAGGCTGGAGCAGGGAAAAGCGTGGGGAGGAAGGAGCGTCAGAGAGGAGCTGTTATGGACTGACCGCAGCCCCCCATTCCCCATCCTCCTGCGCCGCTTGGGAGGAGGAGGTGGAAGTGGAAGAGTCAGGAATGATGGAGTGAAGTTGAGCCTGGGAAGAAGATGGGCGTGGGGGGGAATGTGTTGGTTTCATGTTTGTCTTTTTTTCTCACCATCCAACTCTGTTTTTAATTGGCAATAAATTAAAATAAGTTTCCCCAAGTCGAGTCTGTTTTGCCCATGACAGTAACTGATAAGGGATCTCCCTGTCTCTGTCTTGACTCGCGAGCTTTTTTACCTTATTTTCTCCCCATGTCCTGCTGAGGAAGGGGAGTGTGAGAGTGGCTGGGTTAGCATCTTGCACCCAGCTAAGGTCAACCCACCACAGGTTCAAATAAACAAGACCTTTAAAGTTTATAGTCTTCAACCTGATATCCATGTAAACTGACCTTTCATCATAAGTGCTAATCTGTTTTAAGATTCATACATGATCTTCACATTTCCGATTTGTCGGTGAAGAGCCTTGGGGACCCACCCATGAGAACGCCAAAAGAGTAAGAGTTTAGAGGTGAGGGGAGTGGATGAGGAAATACCTCTAGTGTTGAGAAACAAACCTCAAGATACCACTGTATTAAAGAACAAAATTGATTTACATGTGCACCATTTAAAATATTGTGTTTGAAACTTTACCTGATTTCTTTATATTACATTTTGGGAAAACTACTGAAGTAGTTCAGGCAAGCTTACATAAATGAGTGCAAAAACCTTCTTTACTGAAAAAACGACAGCAGTCAACTTTGATAGCACTTGACGCACAAAAGAAAACCACCAGACTGTGGTACCTAGTCCATTCTGGACCAGCGACTGAAAGGTAGCTTTCTTAACACCCTTAGGAGGACACTAGACCATTTCTCTTATGTCTTTCCAGTCAAATGTCATGTAACTTGTCATGATCATTAACTCCTTAAATACACCAAGAAATACATTTATTTCTTGAACTCCGATTTTTGAACTCAATTTTCCTGAAAACTGTGACTGCTTATTATACAGATATATCTAACAAGAAAAGGAAGCACTGGGTCTCCCTCACCTTCCATCAGTGATTCCTTGCCTGGAATTCTGTACAATTGAAGATCTTAAGAGTAAGACTCCTCTGTCCAAATTAATCAGCAATGTATGGTATCCCTAAAAATGCCTATTTCTCTCCATGGGCAATAAACAGAGCCTTGAATAATACGCTAAGATGTAGTGGCCTATGCTGTTTCCATATACTTTTCTTTCTTTTGTCCTTGTTTACAGTGTTTGCTTGGGCTCTTTTTTTTTGTTTTTTTTCTAAACCTGTTCCCTTCTTAAATCCCTTCTTCTGAGTCTTTTCTTTGCTGTTCTTGTCTGACATAAGCAAGTGTATCCTACAGCTAACTCCTCTGGTTTTTTGGCCTATAATACAAGGGCTGGATGAATTCTAAAATGCTTGGCAGTGGGCATAGGCATTTTTCTCACAATATTAGAAACAGGGTTTGATCTTTTTATCATACCATATTTCCTTCACAGGAATACCATAGGAAAGAGGAGGAAGATATTTTAATTAGTGGAGACAAAACATCAGACCTCATTCATTTAATTAATCTGTTTGTTTTGTTTCCATTATTGCAGTATAAACATTGTACACATGGAAGTCTTTCTTTACACAAAAATGAAGTCCAGGCACTATGCCATGGTAAGAATAATAAATGAAATTATCCAATGCACAACAAAGCTGGTATAGTATCCTTGCTAATCTCTCAAGTTAAGAGGAGTTATTTTTTCCCACACACATTGAAACATGAAATATGTGACCTTTAAAAGCAGTGACAGATGCTTTAGAAGGGAGAAAATAGTAGGCGTAGTGTGTAAAGTTTGTTTTCCTGATAGAATTGCTTTTTATATTGTGCAATCTGTCACAATCATGTTAAGATAGTTGAAAGAAATCAGTGCAACATTTTTGCTGGAAAAATGTTGTTTTGTCAGTGTTTGTCAGCATGTAAAACAAAGGAAAAAAACTTCAAAAGATTCTAACTGGCATGGGTATTTTTTTAATTCTTGTGTCATTCTAATAAAACTATTACTTAGTTTTAATATTAAATGCATCTGCTAAAGAATATTTTGACATTGCTGAAATTAGGCACTTATTTTTATTTCCCTAACAAATGACTTTTGAATTTTAGATCTGTATTAAATTTAACCACATTTTAGATTAAATTTTTATTGTTTTTTTCATTTCACCACTTAAACATAGGAAAAATCCAGAGAGGTGACTGCCTGCTCTCACTTTGCATCGGTCTGTCTCAAGCGATTTTTCAAGAGTGCTAAATTTCGTATCCTGGGCCTACAAGTTCACAACATGAACAGTGTCTCACAGAAGCCAGGTAACTGAAGAGGGGACACAGATGTTTTAAGGTTCCCCACCAAGATTAAATAACTGGGCCTGTTTAGAACAGAGACAACCAAGGTGTAATGTGAGTCTTTCCATTGTGTGAAATGATTACAAATGAAAATAACAGGTTTCTCTTGTCTGCTAGAAGATAAATTGCAATTGGCTTAATTTGTAATAAAGGAGATTTTGTTTGTCTGTTAAGAAAACAACATTACAAGACTGGCAAGCATAAGAAGGTGTCACCTACAAACAAGTCACCAGAGGTTTACAACCTGGTCAGTCAAAAATCCAGTTAAATATGCCTGATACTGCTTCAGCACAGGAAGGTGAAATAGATCTTAAAAACTTCTCAAAATACTATGTGCATTACTGTAGCAAAAATATTTCTGAATCTGGGAAACCCTTCTACTTTCATCTTTCCACTCTCTGGGCTACTTCTAGTCTGACCCTGCTACCATCATCCCTATTGTTTGGTGGTGGCAGCAAGAGCAACAGAGGTCAGGCATGTTTGCCTATTAAAGCCAATACCTGAAGGGAACTCTGGGCAAGTACCCATCTTGATGAATACTTTTTTTATTTTTTACAGGGAGAGATTTTTAATTTAGTTCCTAGTCTGTACTTTACAATTCATCTTCCTGAGATGTTGAGTTGTTGTAATCTGAACTAGAAGTTCTGCTCTTTGACACTTCCCTATGAATTCTTCACCGTCTGTTTCAAGAAACAAGCTGAAAAGAACTGCGCGCCTGTGTAAGTGCTTCTGAAGTTCAGCTGAAGTGAGTAGAGTGTGCTGCTAGCTCAATTCACCAAGTTTTTATGATCTCACTTTCACCTAATTTCATGAAAGGAGGAAAACGTAGTTTTCTGTCTTAGCTGGATGCAAAACCAGCTGTTATTCTTTCACTTGCTCAGGACCTCTGTCAGTCATCTTTATAGGCAGTTTACAAATGTATAATCTACTGATACATGTGCATGCACTAGTACATGTTTTTTTCATCTACTTCCAAGTTTCACTGACTTTTACTGTAACAGGAAGTTTTAATTCTTCTTTCTCATCAGTCTGCCTTTAGTTTCACTGGGGATCTACCTAGAGTTAAAAAGTCTATTTTGAACTACTATGAACTACTATACTACTTTCCAAAAAATGAGTCAGTTTTCATTTACAATATGATCTTAAAATATTCTTAGAATCTTCCATGCCTATTTGAGAAAGCCTTGTCTCTTTATTAATGGTTTCTGAGGAAGTATCGCCTCCTTTCCTGAAATTGTTTAATTGATTCTATAAATATTCATTTAATTCCAATAAAAGATGGAGGTATGAATCTGAAGAGGAGACAAGTGACTTGCAAGTTTAATATCTACAGTTATCTTTGATATAGTGAGGACTTTTTCAATAATTTTTAAAGGAAAGCTAAAATGGTGTGTTAAAACATACTTTAAAAAAAAAATCAAGAATTACCTGTAAAAATAAAAGGATCTGCAGCGGTTTAAGGTGATTACATCAGCAGATCTCATCACCATGACATGAAAACTGTACTTATTCAAGGGTTTTTTGTATGTGTAGTGGGTTGATCCCAGCTGGCAGGTAGGCACCCACCCAATTGTTTGTTCACACCCTCTCAGGAGGATGGGGGAGAGAATAGGAAGAGAAAAAGGAAGAAGAAACTCATGGGTCAAGACAAAAATAGTCTAATGACTGAAGGAAAAATAAAAATTGACAAGCGGTGCTAGAGCAGTCACTCACCACCAGCAGACCAGTGCCCAGCCCAGCCCCAAGCAATGGCTCCTTTGGAAAAACTCCCACCTCAGTTTTGTTGCTGAGCATGACGTTGTATGGTATGGAATATCTCTTTGGTTAGTTTGGGTCAGCTGTCCTGGCTGTGTCCTGTTCCAAAATCTTGCCCATCACTAGCCTACTAGAGTGGGAAATGGTGGCAGCCTTGATGCTGTTCAAGCACTGCTCAGCAATAGCTAAAACATTGGTGTGTCATCAACACTGTTGGTCACCGGTCTAAAACCCAGCACCATGTGGACTGCTGTGAAGAAGAATAACTCCATGCCAGCCAGACTCAGTAGAGTATGACTGATCTTTATGAAATACTAACACTGAAAACTTATGCTGACAAATCTGTCTCCTAGCCCCATAAAATATTGTGCAAGCTTTTTGAAGTTGCCATTTGAGGAGATAACACAGTTAAATTATGTTCTGCCCAAACAGTCTACTTCACACTGCTCTTAATTTCCTTTGTTGTTCTATGGACACTACCTTTATGCAAATAAATCTGTACCACCCAGGTTGACATAAAGTGATTAAGAGTAATATTTGATTACAATCTCAATAAAAAAATAAGCAGGCGAGTGTCCTGCTTGAAATGTAGCCAGAAAGATGTACCAAGTAAGTGAGAAATTTATGCATTTTGTACACAAATACAGTAGAGTGGAAAAGATAGCGGTAAGGTCATATTCCTATGCCTTCCTTTCCATTAACAATATATCCTTCTTTTTAAAAATAGCAAACGGAATGCTCCAAAACATGAATTTTAGATAAAAGATGACTTTGTGAAAGTTTTGATGTCACTAGAATGCAAGTGCTTGTCAATCACCTAGCAATTTCTAATTCATGATTATGAATATACTCACTATAATGATGTATTATTATTTTAGCACAGTATGCAGCCCTCAGTCACTTTTATCTACCCTTACTTGCTTATACTTTTATCCCTATTTTCATTATTCAGGATTTCTTGGATATCCTGGTCTCCTTTGCTAGTATAAGAATGGACAAACAAAAATTGTAATACTCCAAAGCACCTGGTATCATTGTTTTTCTTTTAAGGAAGACAGATAATTGGAACCACTTCTAAAGAACCCAAGTTAGACGAACACAAGACACACCTTTAATAAAAGATTTTCCTAAAGTGAATTTGTCTCTTACTTGAAAAAGGCTTAGAATATTTGTAGAAGGAATTAAAAAAAAAACATTTATAGGGTGTTAATCTGAGGCAGACATCTATGAGGGCAAGTACAGAAGGCCTTCTTTTGTGTTACTGTTTTTGTCCTCTGATAAGTGGTCCTTAGCATCATTACTTTTTGATCATGAATCGAGTGAATTTTTACAATCTGAAAACAAATGCCTTATAAATTGGCTTGGGAGATATGATTGTACCTGTACCAAACTGTTGTCTTGTTCTTGAAAATGACAGCTGTATGGCTTTTCTATTTTTATATGAAAATAGTCTTTGAATTTATGACTTGCCACCTGCACTGTATTTATAACAAACAACTAGAGAATTTAATGTGTTGTACAAAGCACAAATCACAATAGCTAGTGCTATTACTACACTTTTAAAAGCACAGAGTCTATAGGAAGTAAAAGCAAAAAAGGGGGGGATTATAAAAGCTACATTATGAAGTGTGTGCACATCAAGGTAATAAAAAAGAGCTTATTTTTCCTGACATGTTGCTGTTCCCTTAGGAAAAAAGAAGAAAAGTATTGGAAAATCTTTAGTAGGCTTGTTCATCTTGCTTACTAAAGGAAGCAATACAAAACATAGATATATGGGTGTTTTTTTCCTAGCACCATGCATGAAAGCAGCTGTTTTAATTCACCAAGGGCACAGATAGAATAGTTAACAACCGTTGCGCATTGATCAGTTTTACCCCCTTCCAAGTCCCATCCCTTGAGCTGTATGACCTCAGGGAAGTGAATGGTATTCTATACATAGGGAGTTTTAAGATGTCTTATTTTAATACCATGAATTAAATTAAAATGAGACCCAAAGTATGTCCTTGTTTTTCAGCAAGAAGTAATCGTAACAGCAGGAAGCAGTAGTAAAAGTAACTTTCTGCATCACAGCTGTTTCATCTAAGTTCTAACTGGCACTGTGTTTTTAGGTATATTTGATGCAGAAGTAGTCAAGGTACTGAGTGTATCTGAGCTCTTAAGGCCCAGAACTGCCAACATCACCTGAGGCCTCCACTGATACACCTTCTGACCATTGCTACAGAGGCTCTATTTAAGGTGAGGCTTGGGCCTTCAGTCTCCGCTTGAGCTGTGTTGTATAGCTGCTTCTGGCCCTGTGTCCTGGAGGCAGCTCAGGCCTATGTTATAGGTAACCTATCTCCAGCTTTGTCTCCCAGACGGACCTTGGCCCTACACTGTATGTCTGTCTCAGCCCTGTCTTCTCCTGATCCTTATTTCCTCATTCATCTTCCTAGATTAGCCTCAAACCTGAGGCATGAGTTCACTCTGTCTTATGAGCATCTGATGGTTGATGGATCCCATCACCAGCCTGGCTCTCCTGGGGTGCTGTAGCACTGTGCCTGGTTGGTGAAGGTGCTGCCCTACCTGCACTGGGATCACCCTTGACTTCTGGCTTGTTCTCCCTCGTGGAGTGGCTCCTGCTGCTCCTAATGGTGAACTCTGGCAATGCTTGGGAGCCTAGTCCTGAGCTGAAACAAAGCTTCTGGAACAATTAGCAGTTGTGACCTAGCTGCTGGTGCACCATCTTGTGGGGTGGATAGCCATTGGCGACGTACACACTTATCCTTCAAAGCAGGCCTGGGCACGTGGGCTAATCAGAATGACACACGTTGCAGAACAGGGAAGGATAAGACCACGTGGCACTCTGCCTATAAATGTGCAGCAGCAAGTCCCAGTCCAATGTGGGCTGGAGCTGTGGAATGGCAAGAACATGATCTCCCGGTGGTCAGGGATGCCCTCATTGGCTGCTGCTCTGAGGATTGAGTTTTTTACGTGTACTTCGAGCTCAAGTTATGGTTCATGTGTAAAAACGACCTGATCTGTAGGGGCATTTTGATGTTAGTTGAAATTACCTGATCTGCAGAGGATCTCTGATGCTAGTTTTGTAAAATGACCCAGTCTGCAGAGGGTCTGGATTAAAATAGTTTTTATTATAATAACTCCTTTGTTGTGTTACTGTTCTACCAAGGATCACTAAGCAATCTGCCTGTCCCCGTAGTGTTAGATGACATCAGTGTGTGTGTTGGGGAAGGTCCCAAAAGAGGCTGGTCCTGATAAGTAAGGCCCAGTGGGGCATTCAGTACCCTGACAAGGACTCTGAGATCTTATTGTAGTACTGTAGCATTACAGTGCCTGTGAATGTGAAATGGGTATGTATGAATGGGCTATTTCATTCTCTGAAGTAATACATTTCCTGATTTGGACATGCACCTGAACATAGATGTTGGAACTGATAATGCATAATAAAGGACTAATTAGAGTTCTCTGGTCTTTCAGGTAGAACTCAACTTCAGAGCACAACTTCTTGGTTTCAGGGTGGCAGCATTGTAAAAACTACCATTATTACTAGACAAAATAATAAAATATGATGCTACACACTATTTTTCAGCCCCCATGAAGTCACAATTTGCAAACTTTGATTTAAAATGTCCTACAACTCTTAGACCCTAAAAAAGGCAGGAATATTATTTTTGTTATGATGATTTCTCAAGAATTCTGGGCAGTTGTTTCCCCATAGAATCACAGTTCAATCTGTCAATCAAGCAATAAGCTAAGTACTCTATAAATCACTGAGCTGTCATTTTGTCTTGTTTTCAGTGGAACACCTTGACTGTTTCTATTGTGAAGAACTTTCCTTTCAAATTTAGAATAAGGCAAAATACTTTTTAGTGTAGGTTAGTTGCTACACTTGAAGTTAAAAACTAGGGTAATTTGTTATTTTTTATGTTAAATCATCATTAGTTATTAGTGTTATGGTATCTGTTTTGCAGAATTAGGAACTTCTTATGCTGCTCAGAAGATGATTGTTGTCTTATGCTTGGGAATAGTGAACACTTGCAAAGATGAAGGCATCTCAACATTGGCATGCAATAGTCAGTGTTGGCTTAAAGGAAGTAAAGGAGATAACAAAGCTAAGATATTCATAGAAAGTTCTGCCCCTATCTTTCAAATACAAATCTGGGTTTGCATTTAGGTTTTGGAATTGCCCGTCTTCAGCTTTCTGATAGCACATAGGCACAATTCACTGTCAGGTGACCTTCTGATTAGCAATTGGCTTGAATAAACAATCCTATTTACATTTCCTATGGATTTACTTTCCACTGGACTCCATCCCCAGTAAACTGTCAAAAGTTTACACTATTCTCAATGTATGTAATTTGTTGGATGTTTCTTCATTTTGTAATGAGTCAGTGAGGTCTCTGCTGCAGTGATTCATTCTGTGCTAATAACAAGGCAGCTTGCTTAAGGCATGAGCCACTAAGTTAAATGAAGATGTGAAAAATGGAAAAGTGCTGTAGGTGACTAGGGGAAGGTTAAGCAAGTGGACATCAGAACAGAGGTGCTTCATAGGCTAGAGAAGTTTCTTACAGATTTGTATTCATAGGTTTCTTAGCTGTAGCTCCACATCTTAGTTCTGTACAAGCCAGAGAGCTTTCTGAGCCTGAGCTAGAAGGGAGTTCAACTATTAAAACGCTTTCAAGTCCGAACGCTGTATGTCTAAGTTTGAAGCTAGCCAAGATCAAACAAAAAGAATATGGAGAAGAGGGTCTACCTGCCCATACTGAATGTTGTGTTACTAAAGTGGGGTTTGATCCTATTTGATTTGTGCTGGTATCTGCAGAATTTGATCCATCCACCCCCTTAGGTTGCATGCTGACAACCTTCTTAAAGATATCATTCCTCCTTTACTATTTGATAGCCTCTTCCAAAGCCAGTAGTACTTCAGCCTTCATGTCTCAGCTCACTGGCCTCTTCCTCTTCACTGCATGTTAGCTATCCTGCTGATTTGTTTTCCCTTCTGAAAGGTCTTGTTTTGTATTTCTGCCAGCAAGCTATAGAACTTGAACGACAAAGGGACTTTTTGACATATTGACCTTTTTGTCTCTACTGTTCACTATATTGCTGCTGTGCTTCAAGCTGGATTTCCTGCTTGTTTCAGAAATGTTTTTACTGCTCCATTTGATTCTATAAATATTCCAAATGCACAGACTGGTTGTGCTGTTGTCACTCATTTTTATAGAATTTCTCCAGTCTGCTTCTGCTGTACTAAATGTTCCTGGTATCTGTCCCCACCTCTGAATTTCCTTTTTGTGTTTGTGTATTGTCAAAAAATGAGTGCAGTCTAGCTTCCTACCACAATATTGGTTTCTTACATATTAACCTCAGTTTCCTCTGTAAACTGCCTCTGTGTTTGATGCAACTGTTCTTCATTATTCTACTTCAGAGGATGCTGTAACGCTCTCTTCCCAGAATCTCATTTTCTCTCCCTTTCTTCCACTGTCCCAGAAGTTTCTTGTGCATCTATTTATGGTTGATCTGGTACCTGAGTGTAGTAGACTGATCTATGCACTGGGAATCCAGAAGAACAGAGTGTTATGTTGTAACTCTTTCAGCAATATCCTTTTGCAAATTCAAACTTCCCCATTTATTAATGTATTCCTTTACTTGACTTATGCTGAGACTGAAATGGTAGGTTTTCTACCATCACTTCTATCTCTTGCCATTTTTACGCTGTTTGAGTATTTCTTTCAGGTTTTTAAGAGCATTCATAGTAAAACTCTGCTCAAGCACCACTGAAAAGCATCACTTACACCTGTGTGAATTAACAACAGTAGCTACCACTAACCAGAAGGTGGTAACAATTTCTCAGCTGCCAACAATGAAAGCAGATACATGTCTGAAAAAAGCTTTTACCTCAGTAACATGTCTGCCTTTTTGAAAATCCCTACAGATTAAATAGATTTCAGAGCATGTTTGGAATATCATAGAATGAGAGGTACTTCAAATGAGCTGGGGAACGGCCCAACACCTACCTATTGAACATTTTTGAAGATCTTTCTCTTGTTAGGAAACTTTTTTTTCCTAACCATGTCTGTGACAATTACTGAGAAGTAGCTGTCAGAAGTAATTGCATGGCTTCTGGCCTCACCAGGTGAGAGCAACTTTTTCATGCCATGACCTCATTGCTTATCAGAATATGTTGTTGACAGCAGCAGATTCCTTATGCTAAAGGCTACTCAGTGGTCAATCTCGGAACGTTTTCTTCTTTGCCAGGCAGGTTGGCTTAGGCCTGGTCATTTTGATCTTATCATATATTTGCTTTCAGCTGGTCTTTAAAAGTGGTTTCCATGTTTGCCTCGGCAAGGTTTTGATTAATAACTGACTTCATTTTGCATCCTGAGATAGACATCTCAGTGATGAGAGTTTTCAGAAAATCTTCTAAATTTTGAGTGTTCTGTAAGGTACTAAATAACCAGTTTATGATACATATTGTCACCTGTTTTTGCTTCACTGTGTCTCTATCTTTCTTTGAGCCTTGTTTTATCCTTATGGCCATGACAAAACTTGATGCTTGTATGTCAGATTTTTGTTCAGTGGAAATCTGAGTGCAATTTAGGTATAGCAAATATTTTCTTTCTGTAAAGATGCGACCTTTTAAATGGCACTTCCATTGATCTGGACTGGAGGGAATTGCATTCTCCTATTAAAAGCTATATTTGTACAAGCTGAAAACTTTCACCAAGTTTTATTTGTTAGCTATGGATTTTATTCTTGCAAAACATCACTTAAATGATAGCTTTTCATTTCTGATTTCACTTTTGGCATAGCAAATTTCACACTCAAAGCGTAAGATTCTTGTTCTAATCTATACCTCTCATCATTCAGTCAGGAAAATAAATACACAAGTTTTGATTACACTGATATTACCTGTTAGACTGTGTGACCTATTGTATCCATCTAAAGACAAAAGACACTTTCTCTAATTATGCAGAAAAGTTTCAAGACTTTCAAGCCTGCCTTACATTGGAGGATAGGACTGGAAATTATGAAGAAACTTTCTCTTCCACTACTGCCTCTTTTGGAGTAGGGTACCTGTTTGCTGACCAAGCTAATAACAAATGTTTGTTAACTACTCAATTTTGTCTGGGAGAGAAGCCTCAGATGGATCTCCTGGGACACTTCCACTTAGGCCTACAAACAAGATCCCTCCTTCCTCAGAGGGATCCTATTGTGTTAGTATTATATTAAAGAGAGAGAATGAGTGCTGAAATTACTTTCTGCTGAAGTGTTCGATATAAATGGAATTAGCATCTAGATAGCATTCACGTCTTACTGTCAGTTTAACATGAGTATCAGCTGCAGGGCCAAAATTGTTTTTAAAACCACCTGGATCACTGCTGCTGCTCACTTCTGTCATTTTGTTTTATAAATATGCTGAGAGAAATTGGAACAGGACACATGAGGTTAAAATTGCACAATAGAGATCCTGTTACAGTATGCAGTGAGGGTTTGTATATAGGAAACAGGCAAGGAGAGGACCCAAAAATATGGTAAGGTTTTTCCTCATCACCTTTTCTCAGTAACTAACCACCTTACAGGTTTTCCTTCTTTTTCTTGCATATCTAAATTTAGTTTGAGTTTGATGTAGGATTGCAGTAGATGGCTATGAGGTGAATTACTTAATCATAGCTGTTTTGGTTTTTTTCCTCCTCAGATTCTGTTTCCTTCCCTTGCTTACAGTATTTTTTTACCTCTGCATTTGACTGCTTGGCAGATCTTTTGGCTGCTTTATAAGAAAACAGGGAGAAGAGGTGGATCATGGCTACTGACATTCCTTGTGACTAACAGCTACTTTGCTTCTTTACATTGTGTTATTTGAGACTTGTTTGTTCTGTCTGAATAATTCTTTTGGCCCTTATGCTTGAATAAGGTGATTCACTGAAATATTATTTTCTATTAATTGATACTGTGGAAATGGAGAGACTCAGAGAAAGATAGTGAGGATGTTTTCCTTATGCAAATGGTACTTGTCTTCTGGTTTTTATGTATTTTGTATCAATTTCTTGGCTGCTAACATACATACTCCACAGTCTTAAAATTTTGAACGCTTTTTCTTTGTGTCAATTTTTGGAAAAGATATAAAAGCAAGTAATTTCAGGCTACAAAAACAGAACCAGTAACATAGAGACAGCAGTCATATACAAGTGTTTATTGTTCAAGAACTAAGCAAGAGATGCACTTCTGGGAGGAAAATGTTTAATGGGTTGAAAACCACACATATAATACTGAAATTAAATTTATTAAAAGCACTTGTCCATTTTCTCACAATACATGACTTTCAAATCAGCATGGTTTGCTCATGTTCTCTCTGGCAGCCCTTATTACTTTAAGGCTGTTACATGAAGGCCATTCTCACTTTCTTGTTTCTCCTTAAGAGTACCGTAATGGCATTGCATGATTGGACCACAGCTTGGCTGGAATCTGGAAATGCATGGGTTCCAGCCTTTCTTAAATGGAAAATTCTACAAAACATGCAAACATCTTCTAAACTGAAAAGCTGGAGGTTTGTTGTTCGTTTTTTGTTTTTTAACTAGAACAAGCTAATAAATTCATATTAAATGTTCGAAAACAGATTCCTTCATTGTCCATTTTGTAATTTATAAGTTCTTTTCCTGAGTCTTGTGCTCAGTTCAATAAGTGTTAGTGGCTTCCCAATTTGAAACATACTTTCCAAAATCTTTCAAAATCTTTAGGAAATTCTTCCTCTCTGATCTCATAAGTGCAGGTGACTTGGTGGAAGATCCCATACGTGTGGGAAGCTATGAGTTGTGCATTTGAAAATAACTAAGCATAACATTTTTTGGAAAGAAAGCTAACACACTTTCAATTTTTTTGTAGTATAAGAGTTCAGTAGGGCAGAGTGCTTAGTTTGCTTATATTATTTTATTGAGAATAGAAACAGAAGAGATGTACACTGTGACATTCAAGGGGGTTCTTTTGTCATTGTCCCTTTAAGACTGACGCTAACCAAATTGGCTAGACAGCTGACATGATGAGGAAAAGCTTGAGTAAAAGAAAAACTTCAGAGACCAGACTACTAATGGTGGGACAACAAAATAAAAAGCAAAGGCTTGTGATGGTCAAGGTCTGAAAAAATTAACAACAAGGCTTCTGGAAGAGAGCACCGAGCAGAGCATGCCTGGAAGCACCCACTACTGGTGGAGCTCCACAGCATGGTGAGAGAGGCAGATTGGGCAGATTCAAACCCCAACTAGAACAATCACTGGACAAGCCAATTTTTTTGTCAGTCCCAGGTTAATCTGAACACCTTCCTACAGTACGGGAAGCAGCAAAATGGATAGGTGAGTACAGGGTGTTTTGCTGAACGGTAACCAAGGCTCATCGGAAAAAGAAGGACCTCAACCAAGACATTTTGAAAATAAAGCACTGTCTGAAGTTGAAAAGAAAGGGGCTTAGCCTAAGCATGGGAAAGCTAGTCCCTGCCAGCTACAAAGAAGGCAGCACATAAAGTAAAGCTATGTTCTAAACTGTGGGAAGGAATGGAGAAACAAGCCTTTATCTTCCATACTTTCAAACCATTAATTTGCGGAACTTTGCCTAGATGAAGGAAAACCAGATAAACCTGACTGCAGGAAAGCAGTCAGCCATCCTGAAGATTTACAAATTAGAAAAACAAATACAGTGTTTGAGGGACACAGAAGCTGAGAAATTCCTTGTGTATCCTCAAATGAAAGACCCAAATAAGACTAGGGAGCTAATCAAAGTATTTTACCTATTGAAAGACTCCCCACCCCAGAAAGCTGCTTGTGTGTCAGCAGTCCATCTGAATTATATAACTGACAAAAGCAGTACTCAACAGGACTCAATTTGGTGAATACATGATATACTTAGGTAAGAGTGCTGGGAGGCAAGAAGGAGAAAGGTGAGCAATTTTAATGAAGGGCACCCAGGTGGGAAAAAACAAGTGCCAGATTATTTTGTAGAGACAAATCAGTCCTAGCAGTGTGAGTTAAATCTGTCTTTGTTCTCACTAGGACTGAATGCTGGAGATGTCACAGTAGCGACTGCTCCCTAATTCAGTCTGCAACGGGACAGACAGTCAGAGGGAGATGATGGAGGTGAAAGAACTTCAAACCGCTTCTGCATTTCAGGAGTATGAAACTTAACAAGGTTCAGAGAAGATTAAAACTTAGCACTGTGAAGAGAAAACAGGCAAAAGAAGGAAGAGAATCACTGTGTGGGGCCGTGGCAAACTTTGTGCAGAAGTCTTCATTTTATGTGTTATATGGAGTAAGCAACCAGATTATCTTTTTTGAGAGGAATGTTTTGGGGACTTTGCCCTTGTTGCATCTACATAGCTCTGCAAGGTGTTTGCGTGCAGTCAGAAGATAGAAGATGGATGGTGTAGCTGCATGACATATTTGCGCACAGTTTACCTGTGTATTGTGTTCCATGTTTTATTAAAAAGTAGAGGCTGAACGATGGGAAGAAAAGCTGCCTCTTGGTTTGTCCCAAGGTGCCCACCTGGGGTGGAATGAAACCCTCTGGGGAGGGTCTGTCCCTTGGAGCCACTGAGCAGACTGGGGTGAGGGTCACTTCTGGTGAACACCTGAGAGGAGCAGTAGTGACAAGCAAAGACTGTCAGGTTTTGGGGATAGTGGGACAGTGAGACCTTACCTAAAAAGCCAAAGGGGTCACCGTGTTATGTCAGTTGCAAGCCAGGAAGTCCTAGAAAGCTTTTGTACTACCAGCAAGACGGAGGGAAGGACTGCTGTGTGTCAATGGAAGGGACGTGAAAGACTTGTTTTAAATGCATTTTGTTGTAATCTGTGACATACCAGAGCTGAATTTCATTTACAGGATTGATCTGTTCTTGTTTGAAAGCTGGTAAACCTAACTGTAGGTATTTTGTACCTCTTAGTGGGCTTTGTTTTACAAAGCAAAGAAAGCAGTTTCTCTAAAAGGCAGACCTGGGGTTCACAATGCATGTCACTCAAGCCACAAATATACTAACCTTTCCCACAGATGGGCTGGAGAACTTTTCTAGCTTCTGGGAAAAAATATCCCTGTCCTGAGTTGTCAGAGGCCAATACTCCCTGACCGAGTTCTTTTAGATACTCCACGCATGGAGGCTGTAATGTTTAATATCAAATTTACTTATTTGAAGATATTTGACATAATGATAATTCTTCTTTGAGATTATATTTCGTGTATTATGTTACCATTATAAAGTTAGTATTTTTTTAAAGTTGAAAAACCTGATGCAATTGACTGATCAATAACGCAGCAGACTTCAATTGAAACTCTGGCTTTCTGGCATCCACCCTGATTCTACTAAAGCAACTAGGGTCTTAAATCTTATGCTCTTATGCATAACTAAATCATATTTTCCACTGTTAAAAAGTTTGCATGATGGGGAAAAGTAGATCTTCATCTAACATGAAACATAGGCAGATCTCGCTTGCTTCAATTTGTAAAATGGCACACAAATAACATTTATGCTGTCACTGTGCCTGTCTTATTTCCTGGGACCCTTCCATTGTATTTCCGTATTCCTGTGAAAGCTGGAAGTTTTGTCTGGATTGAAAAGCAGCAGAGATCCTTGTGATGAGAGCAGCTATTGACTGTCTATAGAGAAAGTCATCAAATGCCCCAAACAAAACACAGATCTTGATGTAGATAACACTGATCCAGAATACACCTACTCTCTGTTCAGTGAGAAAAAGGGAGTTGTAGAACATTTTGCACACAAATAGTACTTTTTTTGTGCTAGGAGCTGAATTCATCAAAATCAAACTTCCGTCAACCTCATAAGCAATTACAGAAAATGTCAAACTCCTGATAACATCAAGGGAGTTGGCTGCTGTTACAATGTGTGATAAGTAGCATACATGATAGATGGCAGTTTAATTAATATACTGGAAATCTTTCCTTGATTAATCTGTAGTATATAAATTACATTAATCAAGAAGGAGTCTTTCTACTAGGTTTAATTTTATAGGCATTATACTGTCAGAAGAGTTTATTAATGGGTATGTGCATTCTTGACTATCACAAAATCTCTCAAGGCCAAACTGGAAAGGTAATAGATTCTTCTCCTTCATCTTAGATTTCTTGACCTTCTGCCTGTACTGGGAGGAACATCAACTTTAACAAGAGTTTGAGAGTAAGGGACATGATATTGATACCTGTATCAATTCCGGCAGCTGGACAATTAGAGCTATTGCTCAATAGATGTAACCAAAACAAAGAGACAAAGCTTTTGTAATTTAGAAATAGTTGGAATAGTTGTAAGATAGGGAGCTCTGGGGTGATCTCATTTTAGACAGCCTTGGCCTTGGAGGAGCAGATGCACGGAACCATGAAGATAAAAAAGTTGCAAGATGCGTACAAAACCAGCCTTGAAGGACATGATATATGTGATCCCAGGACTGAGCTTGTGCAGAAACAAAGGTCAATCAGCAAACCCAGTGAAGAAGAGTATGAGCCTTCCTCTGAAGACCCCCGGTGACCGCCCGGAGACACTAACAAGCATGCACAAAGGACATTAGCATATGTTAATAAGTTCTCGGAAATAAGATGAATATGTATAACAATTCCGGGAAGTCAAATGCATATGTATGTAATAGGCCAATATAAGCTACAAACTAACACTGTTTAGATGTGCATGCTAGGTGGAATTATCCCCCGTGCATCCAGCGCCGCAATAAAGAGTGCCTGCTTTCTAACATACAAACAAGTGTTCGAGAGTTCTTTTATGACCGACTTTTCCAGTAACAGTATCACTGAAAGAATGGGTTAAAATTTACTTGTGGTGTCAGCTGGTTCTTAAGTAGCACTCTTTATTGCATTGGTCTGCTGTGTAATATGTTAGCTGACTAAATGATTGTTGTGGGGATATGTAGAACTTTTCTGTAAATCCTTTTACTCTAAAACAGTAGGTAGAATTTCTGTAGTAATTTGTAACATGTATTATGACCAAGAATAATATTTTTCTTGCTTTGCAAAGTATCATTTTTCTAGCTGTTTAGTATACATATAACCCAATATCACTGTTGCACATTAAAAGGGATATGTAGTCTTATGTATGCTCTGTTTATGCAAATACTTAACTAAGCATTATTTTCAATTCTAGTTTTCATTAGTGGACGTGGTGTTAATTATAATAGTGTAAAAAAATCTGTGCATAAACGGATGTCTCCTTTTGCCTCTTCTACTTGTAAGAATAATGGTTGAAGATTTGCTGCTGTGTCTCTTAAAGATCTGTTTCAATTTAGTTATTCAAATGTTAAATTAGTTTTAAATCTCTACTATCTCTACTGTTTATAGTTTTCATTAGTATCTGAAAAAATGTAATACAGACATTTGGACTGTTTTCCAAGGATTGCATCTGGCACAGCTGTCTTCTTAGTATAGGCACTGTGGGCCATATTCAGGTGATCTAAATGCCACATAGATGTCTGGGCCTAATGTGCTAGTCCCTACATTTTGTTCATCTCCGTTGAGAGGATGGGAACTTCGCTGACACAGCCTGAGTTCATCAGCTTCATTAGTGAAACTGCACTCTTTTACCAGTACTCACAGAATATTTTGTGTCAGGGTAAACTTATATTCACTACTTTACCATATGAAAACTTTCCTAAGTAGAATATGGAGGTTTCGTAGTCCTTTGTCTGAGATAAAGGAATCAGTAAAAGTTCAAAATTGAAGGTAGGCAACCATTTGACAGTTGAATCTAGCTTTCGCAAATATTTTAGTTGTTGAACTTTACCAGGCTGGATATTTTTAAAACTTTAAAATTTAGTCTTGAACATCATTAAACATGAATTTTGTGTTTCCCTCTTAAGATTTACAGCTCTTCCATGTTAGCTTGTTTGTCACTGTCATCCAGTTAAAGAAGCCATATGTGACTTCCATAACTAACAAAAATCAGTCAGATAGCAACTAATCATAATGCTCACCAGACATCTGCATACCAAAATCTATTTATTGAGATATGACGACTTGGAATAGTCCAAGAAGACAATCTGAAAAGCATGTGTTTTATTTTCTTGAAGGATTTTCTTTTCAGTGTACTTGCCTCAAAATTGAGGCAGTTTATGACATTATGGTTTTGAAGCCTTGGAAGCTGCTTCTAGTTTCTCAAAATCAATCAGTAGGATTGGTTCATTAAAAAAAAAATCTAAAAAAAATTAAATCTCTGAGAAGTCATTTATGTAGGAAAAAAAACCCCAACAGTCTCCAAAACAAACAAAAAAACACCCAGTAATCTCTGTTCTGCAGTGTTTCCACACTAGTGAAGAAACTAAAGACAGAGGCACAGTGCAGATGTTTTACCATGTTTTACCATTTTGAAAGATCTTTTATTCTTCAAATCATATTTTGGAAAAGGCAAAATTCTTAAAAAGAAAAGGCTGGATCCCAGTGCACACAAGATAGTATTCAAGTCTTCTTATCTTTTATCCCTTTACTGGTGGTGCTTTAGAAGCAAGTTTGGTATGGGTAAAAGCACTGCAGCTTTCAAGATGAATACTAGAGAAGCTTAAAGCAAAAGACCCTTAAGCACACCTGCAGGGAGATTCATTTTAGCAAAGAGAATGAGAACCTTCCACAGTGATATATTACAGTTCACGGTGCTGTTATATCGTAGGGGACCAAATCAGGAGTGGTTTCATTGAAGTCAGCAAGCAAAATTGTAAGTGACATTTGGAGAGGGTCCTTAATTTGGTCCCAGGATTTGGTTTGATGCATGTATATACATGCTTATATTTAAACTAGCATCTTGCTTCTTTTCTGGAGCTCACCAGCTAAACAAGTTTTTTGCTGACCTTAAAAAGGTTACAGCCAGGCAGTGTAACCTCTCGAATGTAATGGACATTTCAGATGGGCATACAACTCTTGTATGCCCTCACAATGCAATGGTGATCTGTTGAACCAGGACATAGAAATAAGTTATTCACATATGCTGGAGAAATTCACAAGCAGGAGAAATGAAGGTAGGGGACCAGCTCTTCAAAGGTTACCTCCACTGATTGTCAGTTTTATCCATTTCATACCTTCTTTTTAAGCACCAGTTCAACACAAGGCGGGTGAGTGTCTCTCTTTCTTCCAATGTAAAAAACATTGAGAGGCTACAGAAGCTTGTTTCAAGCAGAGCTGAAAATATAATTGTTGCAATAAACTGAAGTTTCATCCATTTAGGTATAGTGCCTTTCAAAAGGAACGTAACAAATGCATAGCTTGGATCCTTTCCCTTCCTCTCTCCTAGTAAATACTTCCACATACCGTTGAAATGCTCTTACTTTGATCCCTTCCGTCATGGATGAAAGGAGCCTTAACCTCATATCACACAGGACAAAGTTCCCGAATTTAAGTATAGACATACATGTTCCTTAGGGCCTGCACTTAAGGAAACAATATTTTCTGTTTTTCTGTTTATATTTATACTAACTGACTTGATAGACAATGTTAAGGCATTCAAGACAATCTTATAAGAACAAATTTATCAAGAGTGAAATGGCATTTACACAATTCATGGAGGTATCTCACATTTCAGCCATTGACTGCATCTTTCAACCTTTTGATTGGACTTGTTCATTTGAAAATCATAGCTCTTGATCTTGGATGGTAATAAAAAAGCAATCCTCAAAACAAACCCTTCCCTAAGGTGTGATTATCCATCTGGCTGACACCAGTTATTTCAAGCTGTTATTACAGTTAATTTCCTTTTCATTTAAAAAAAAAAGAAATATATATTGAATGGAATCATCTTAGGTATACCCTTTAGGGAAGTGTTTTAGAAAGAACTAATTAAATTTTTTCACCTTAAAAGTGAAAGAGGAAGTTCATACCATGATATTTTACTCTTGAATATGCTTATGGCAGTAATTGCTTGCTCAATGTCACTGTTCTGCTATGGCCACTATGAGAACAGGTGGTAGGTATGTACTAGAATCAATACTGTCATTGTAAAGTACGGTAGCTTATTCTCTCAGTCCACTTCTAGCTGCTTCAGTCTTTCTCAGAGAGCATGGTCTCTCTCAGCCCTGACAACAGTGGAGTCACTATGCAGACTGCTTAATTAAGACAGTGTTAAATTATCATTTAGAGGAGATCAGGACAGTGGTCTCATCATCCAGCAGTTTCATTCTAAATAAAGCCATCATTCTCCTTTCCAAGAGTTTAATAAGTTCTTATACATTGTTTCTCATGTTCCCTTACTGATTTTCACACTTTTTAATATATATAACTGTTAAAAAAAGAGTGTAACAACTATTATCATCAATTCACCAAATTCTCACACTCCAGTCATTAAGAAAATCTCATGTTCAGTTCCTGTTTTATTTATCTTTAAAGACCCTTCCAGTATTTTCCAGTCTGTACAAAGGTATTTCATACGAGTTTTCATCAGTCGTTTGATGGATGACGTATATTTCTCCTCACTGGTCTTTTCATTGTACAGTCATTGTATCTTGGTACAGTATCTTTGTACAGTCATTCTAGAGCTTTACTTTTGTTGTACAGCTACAATGATTTGCATATCATATATTGGTCTTCAGTACCTCTTCTTTATAGCATTTTCTTTCTATGCATTAACTGTAGTGCAAAGCATAGAAATTTTGGAGAATTCTGTGTTGTAATAATGCTAATAGCATTTTATGATAATAATGATTTTTCAATGGCAACATGGATATGGCTCATACTCAGGTATTGTATGCTACTCACTGAAGTGCTAATACAGTAGATTTTTTTGTTTGTTTTGTTAATATAATGATCTTACAGGTCTTTTCTAACCTTAGAGATTCCATGATTATATACCTTAAGAAAATAACATTAGGGATTAATATAACTGATGAATAGTCTGCATGGGTTTATAGGATACTTACTTGACTGGTATTGAGTTGTGCCTAGTCTGAAGACGTACCCAACACAAGCAGAAGGCATTCTTTCCAATGCAGACATTCACAGGTATCTCAGATAAGGGTGATACTATTAGAGAATGCCTGAAATTCATTGTTACAGCCTGCCTATTGAAGATTTCTAAATCACAACAATGCTGTCTTTCAGGCAGATTTCCAAAGAGTCAAAAAATGTTCTTTGTTCAAATGATTATCGTTTAACAGTGAATAATAAGGTTTCTGTAAGCAGATACACTGATTGGCTACATTTCCATGTCAGTGGGAGGGATCTAAACCTACTGTGTTTACGCATATCAGTTAAAGCTGATATCTTATTTGGTGTCCATTAAAATAGTTCATAGTAAAGGAAATCAGACCAAAAAAGTATTTAGTTCAAAAAGTGCTAGTATTTTTGCTGTTATCAACACACTGTAGGAAGGTGTATCAGTATTTGAGAAAATGCCTGGACCTGATAGAATGCCCCAAGCTACCACAAATGGCCTACTGCTTATCAAAAGAATGTTGTCTTTTCTGAGGGTTTAAACACATGGTACTTGAAAGAGCAAAAACCCCATTAATTTACAGTAATCTGAGACAAAGTTTCTAGGTTGTACTTAAACAAATATATTTGGTACCTAACATGACACTTCCACTTTCATTGTTCTTATTGGTATTCAACACACTTGCCAAACCTAAGGTAGGAAATAAACATCTTCCTTAAGACCGTATTCTTAATAAATACATTTTCCAGATGGCATTTCCTTTCATCAAACCTGCCTTCTGATAGGAATAGTGTTTCCTGTCATCTCTTTCACATATCTAATTCTGTGAAAGAAACTGGGTTTTTACTTTTTTTAATAGTAGATAGTTTTTTCCCCCTGCTGTTTTCTCAATTTCTGGTATTGGACACATCTCTCCCTTTAATAGAAGATCTAACATAAGTTGAAAGACATGAAGTAGATATGTAAACAAAACAGAATTTGTCATTGAATACACCTATTTTCTAGGCTGCTGGTGCAATGATAAACCTTATTCTGATTTTCTGCTTTGTCTCTCCTGAAATACACTGTGGCTTATTCTGTGGGTGATTGAAAATGATATAAACACCTCCCTTCATTCCCATCTTTCTTTCCCCTCCAGTGAACACATTCAAATAACTCATTATCTAAAAGTTACTGTGCTCACTTAAGGAATAGAAGGGATGTTCTGGAAAGCTTTCACAGAAATGAAAAGGATTGTTTTATCCATTGCTTACAAATTTACAAAATGCTTATTCTGCTAATAGTGAGTGGCTGTAGGAAGGAGACAACAAGTTCAAATACATGTAAGAACTTTCGGGGGGGAAGGGTTAATAAAATTTAATGAATTAAATGTCAAACTAATAAAAATAATTATTGAAAAACTTTATCTCTTTATTGATACCTTATATATAGCAGAAGAGAGTTAAATGTAACAATGTGTTTGCAGTGAATATTTCAGTTTCTTAAATTTTGTGAAGAATTCTCAGCTGCTTCTTCTGTAACATGTTGCTGGTACATAGGCAACTCTGACAGCTAATGAAGTAGGCTATACATACTCTAAATATACCTTTCTACTCAAGAAGTTGAATTGGCCCACAACAAGAAAGTGGGGAGCTGTGTATCAGTCTGAGAGTTGTTATAGCTGTGGTTTTCATTAAGAGAGCCTAGATTCAGTTTTCTGAGTTTTGCTGCCCCACACTGGGATTAGAAGAAACTACTTCACAAAAATCTAACTGAAAGGCAAAAAGCAGTGAGAAAAGCAAACTGAAGGTATATGAAAGCCATGCATTTTGCAACAGTTTCATGTAGTCTTTATAATTCAACCATATTTCCTCTATCCTTAATTGTAGCACAGCCGCGCTAACAGGTTTTGCACTTATTGTGAATTTGTGTTTTTAACTGTTTATCAGATCTTACTTAATTCCTAGCTTCTCTTCTTTCTTTGCCATTCCCATTTTCTCTCATACAATGAACACTCAATTGTATTTGTCTTAATTAGTTTTAAGCTATCATATTTTTTAAATTATTTAATTTATTTTAGTCCTAATTTGCGCAGGCTTGGACTCAGTCCTGTAGTTCTGTATTCATTCTGAATTGTATGTGTAAGTAGTTTAAATAGGTCCAGCACTATTAGTTGTGTTTTCTATTTTGTTATACTCTGTGATTATCCAAGAATTTTTACCTAGGTTTGATGGCTTGAGAAACACTGGGCTCTTCTGACAAATTGGGAAGGAAAGGGTTGAATGAAACTAATGCCAGTTTCTATACAACACAGCTCATTCCTTCTCTGTCAAATCCTACTTGCTTTCTATTTTGAAATTTCCTGCCTTTCTCATGTCCAGAGTGTGGCATATTGTATAAATACTGAAAAGTTTACTTTTGTTAATGGGTAGGTGTTACTATAAAACTAATTGTACTCCTGAAAGTATAGATTTTGAATTTGTCAAAGTATTGACAGCATTTTCTCAGAGGTACTACTAGCTAGGCATTCGTCAAGACATATGACCTTAGGTGCCTAACAGATGTATCAGTTTGTTCATTTTGTGGGCTCACTTTAGACATTGTGCTGTTGACAGAATTGTCCAAACCTTAAGAACTTTTCCACAGGACCCTATCCCAAAAACAGTGCTTGCACCACTGATAAAGTTACACCTCAGTCTGTGTTCCACTCATGATCATGGTAAGTCTCAGTTCTAGGCCCACTTTTGATGTGACCTAAATTGTAGCTAAGTCCTTGAATTACTATGATGGTGGCCAAATCTCTTGACTGGATGACAGGGCAAAATTGGGAGCTGGAGTTCCAGAAGACTTTTCTCTTTGGTCAAAGCAAGTATAGTAGAGGCAATAATAGCATAGTGCTGAGCCACAGGGCTGGATTTTTTCCTGAACAGTTCTCACAGGCTCTATTCATCGTCATTTTCAGAATTCACAGTTATGACCAAAACCACCCTGCTCAAGTGTTCAACCTGAAGAGTTGGTTTCATCTGATTAAATCACAGGTTGGGCTAATGATGAAGGCTAATGACTGAAGCAAAATCCAGACAGGACTGGTGGGCTGGTGCTAATGGAATACAGAAATTAAATACTTGAAAGTTAAGGGAAGGATTGCATCTTTTCCTGTAAGTGAGGGCTTGAGAATGTTACTCTCTGTCAAGTTTGGATTTATCTAATGGGATTCCTCCTCTATTCTCAGTGGTTGTTACCAGGCGAGACAGTGATCAAGATACACACCTGTGCTTAACTAGAAGGCTGTAAAATTCTTTCCAGTTAGAATTTAGTAATGGTATTGATATATTCATCTTTGGGATTAGAACATCAATGTCCTTTATGTAGAATTTAAATGTAAATCAATGTGCAGATGAATAGTGTACATGTGGTGGTTCCCTTATTATGCAAAGGTCTCTCCCTGATTACTTATCAGTCCCCTGTGATCTTTCTACCAAATGGTGAAATAGGATGGGAAAGGACCTACTCATTTGTGAGACTGTCTTTTAGGGCATCTTAATTTTAGTATTAAACTGTTGCTTAAAATAAGAGGAAGAATTTATCTGTTTGTCCATACATTTTTAGGTAAGCTTTATCTTCTCCACCTTTGGTTTAGAAATTGTCTGAAGGTATGGCTTTTATGAATGTATGGATATACTGAAACCAGATTTTTTTAACCCACTGACATTGTAGAGATAGCAGCGATTTCAATTTTTAACTTAAGTCACTGCAACAAGACACCTTGATAATCATGCTTCTAATGTCTAGATCAATGGAATAAAATATATGCCTCTATTGCATTACTTAAGTAACGTATTCTGTTTTATCTGAGTCAAAAAGCTTTTTCCTTGTTCTGTTCATCTCACTGGTTGACATGATTCTAATGACAAGTAATGAAAAGACACATTATAGCAAGCTGCAGCCTTACTGACACCATGTAACTATACCGTTCTTCACAGGAGTGCAGCCAGAAGTAAGAGTGAAGGCAACCCCACAATACAGACTTCTCACACATTTTGATGATTTTACATGGGATGAAAGAATAAGATTTGCTTGTCATTAGCACAGCATAAAAACATGTGAACAAAACACAGTTGTTCTCTTAAATTCAGTTGATATCTCACACCACTAAAAAAATAAACATGAAGATGGAAAAAGTAGGAATAATTATCAAAGGAACTTCTTATTCTTCAGTGCAGGAGTTAATAACTGCACAAAAAGGCTGTTCCAGTCAAGATCTCAGCCCGGTTTCTGGAGAGGTACATATTTAATTCCAGGTACCTAACTATTGCATTGAGTGCAGTAGTCAACATTTCCTGTTTTGATATTCTCAAGAATATAAAATCAAAGATTAACAGTGAAATGGAAATTATTTTTAAATATAGACTGTAACTGTTATCAAAATTGGGTTAGCATAGGCTTTGAGATTTACTGGTGCTTCTATACTGTGTGAATCCTGAGTATTAAAATAATGCAAAATTAGAAATATCTCAAATTCACTGTTTATAGTGGTTTATCAGTGTTTTGCCAGTAGTTATGACTGAAATAATAGATCTTAGTACTTAAAATTATTTTTTATTTTGGGATGTTACTATTAAACTGAGAGTTCTAGAATTACTTTTAAAATGAGGGAAGATCTTGATAAATGTAAGTGTTACAAACTGCAGTAAGGGAAAGAGCTTAGGTAGAACTTAATTAAAACCTTTATTGCTTATGAAATCCTACTTAGCATCTTTGGATTTGCTCTGCCATCGGTTCCACTGCTGTTCTCCAGTACATCAGGAATACATTTTCTTGCCAGATACAGGTGTCTGACCATTGTTACTGAGCATTTTGAACTTTCCACTCCATAGGTGGAGCTTTATTTTCATCCATAGACTTGCTGGTCAGTTTCTCAGTTGCTTGGCTTGTGAAATGACAGGTCCTTGCAGGAGAAGGTGCTTGTCCTCCCTAAGCATTCCTGGAGACAGCTACCTTTGCAGCACATCCTCCATGGAGTCTGCCTGAAATCTAACTACTTGGCTGCCAAGAAGCCATTTCAGATTTTGCTGCTTCTCTTGCTTTCTTTCATCCTCCTCCTGTTTCAAACATATCAGAACAAGCCTGTCTCCAGTCTTCATTTTCACTAGTTTCTGTGACAAATGTGACACTCCACTTTTTAGATAGTCTTCTTCTATGAATATATTTTAAAATAAAACTTTTAAAAGAGATGTCTTTATTATCAGGGACATATCTTTATGGGAGTGAACCTGCACAGTCTTAAGGATTTTTTTTTTTTTTTCATCTTGTAACAAATTTCCTAGGCTTTTAGTTTGGTCTTTTTTGTGCTCTGCAGAAATGAAAATGATTGTTTGGATGCAGCACAAATGAGCTTATCAGATATGTTCACTCCTCAGTCTGACAAATTATGTGATTTTTTTTTTTAAACTAACATTGCATTTAATAAGCTTCTGTACTAACTTTTCATACATTTGTTAAGAATTTAATTTCTCTCTACTAACTGAACAGGGGAGGGAGCAAAAGTACTGTTCTGATTTTCTTCATCATTAATTCACAAGGACCTAATACATGGGAAAAGTCAACTCAGGTTTGCTATTTAGACCCACTTTGAAAAGAAACCAAGTTCTTACTGTTCCCTTTTTACAATCCCACTTCTTACCCCAACAACTATTTCTGCTTAGAACTTAGGCATCATCTTCCCCAGCAAGCTAATTTCAATTTAAAGAATTTATGACTTATTTGGATTTATGACTCATTTTTTATCACAGGAATAAGCTTACCAATTTAACTATGTCATACCAGGGGTCCAAATCTTTGTCATCATGACTCACAGTGAAGTTTTGAATGCTCAGCCTTTCCAATGAAACTCAAGCTTTTACAGATTAATAAACATCTACACTTTACAGTCACTTGTACAAAATGTTATATTTGGTATTTGGAGTATAACAGTCTAGTCAGGGAAGAGCTATTTCTTGATTGCTGCTCAGAATACAATTGTTTAGCTAATGATGAACTTGAATGGACTATAAGAAGGGAAAAGACAAGCTAATTATGTCTGTCCTGCACTATATATGTCAGGAAAGATAGTTTCATAGGAATTTTTGCTTCCTCACAAATTGGAATCCCAATTAGAATTAGTGTAAGACATCCCATAAATAATCTGGGGAACAAAGACGAGAGCTTGTAATGTCTGGTACAATGACATAAGCATGCCAATGTATAAACATTTTATATAAGTATGAGCAACATGACCTTGAAAGGGGCAAACAAAAATATAAGTAGTTGAACACAAGCAAAATGCAGCAAACAAGGAAAAATTCAGAAGATAAAGAACAAGATAAACACAAGTGAAATGGGAAGAATATTTTGCTGAATACAAAAGAAGAATTGTTGGCAAAACTATAAACAAGATAAGCAGCATTGGAAGCAGGCTTGGGAGGTGGGTAGGTAAGTAGCATAAGAACATTGTGTATGAGGATGGAGAAAAAAGAAGACAAGCCTGCTTCAGTTCAGACTTCTCTTGCTCAAGAGCTCTCAAGTTTGATCACCTCAGCCTCTGCAGCTGAGGCCACCAATGACAGTATCCGTCACCGCTAACTGTATAGCATCAGTTCTGTGGTCTTTGTATCCTCACAGCTAATTTATGTTCTAGGTATTAAAGGCAAACAGTTTTGTACAGAGAGTGAACATGTGTTGATAATGTATAAGAAATAAACATTAGCATGAATTGTGTTGATAATGAATTAATATCGTAAATTTTTGTTTTAAAATTTGAAACCGGTGTGATTTATCAGTCATTTAAAAGCTCCTGTTACACAGATCAGTAATTCCCTTCCTTATAAACACATACATACACAAAAAAATATTGTTGCAGAAGATCTGTAAACAAGCATGAGGTGTCACTAAGCTAAACCTTTTAAATCTTGTGTCTTTTTAGTGCATTTTTTAATTAAAGGCTTCTAGCAAGTGAGCTGGAGAATAGATGACTAGTCACTAAATAAAAGCTAACTTACGAAGTTTATAAACAGGGAAAATGCTCACATCTTTTGTATCTGGGAATTATGCTGGCCATTTAAGTACCTTTTCTGACCTGACAAAATACTGAAGATCATAATTTTTGAGTGTTTGTACTGTCTCAAAAATCACACTGAAATGTTCTTTAGCAAGACAATTCTCAGACATCAAACTGTCACTATCATAGCAGTTTTTGACTATATATAGTTGCCTATTACTAACAAGTAGAGACAATGCAAAGTTTACAGTCTACAGTGCTTCCACAAACTTTCTTTGATGACAGAGATAAAAACTCAGCTACAAGGTTGTCATTAGGGTTTTTTCCCCCCTCCTTATAACAGGCATTTTCTGGGAGAAGCCACCTCCATTCTCATTTATGAAAATAGAAGTCTGTCTTCCTCACTTCTGTGTATCACTTTGAAACTGCTTCTAAAATCATTTAGGTGTACTGGTTTGAAACTGTGAAGAGGAAACACTAGATCTGTGTCTGTTCTGCAGCGCAGCAGGGCATGGTGGCGGGGGTGGTGATGAGAGTGAGCGAGCGACAGCTGGTGCAGGGCTCTTCCTGGATCTCAATAAGGAAAGCCCAACAACAAATGGCTTAATAAGATAACTGCTTTAATAAGACAGAATGAGAAGAGAAATATAGACAGTGAGAAATTCTTACATCTCTTCAGATGCTGGGCACCCCACATTCGTGCAGCATCAGTTGAAGCCTGGATGGATTTTTCCCATGGTGCTGTGGAGAGCAGATGCAGTCCGTGGAGAGAAGCTCTCCCTTTTGGTCATCTGAAGTATCATGTAATATCCTCACAAGAAAACAGCTCTTTCTAAAGGATGCTCTCATGAGACATTTCTGCTGCACAGCCTTGGTGGGGACGGTTCTGGGCATGATCAGTAAAAGGACTTAAGGTACTTGAGTTTTTTCTGTTTCATAATAGGGGTGTCAAGCTATCTAAGGACCCCAGTCCTGTAAGTGTACTAACAACTTACATAGCACTGGCTTCAGCACAAAGCACAAAAGATTTATAAATTCAGAAACAAGGAGAGTAGGAAACTAATTCAAGAATACTAGCACTTTTTTTTTTTTTTTTTATTTTTAAGTCATCCGTCTCTAACAAAAACTATGTGACAATGAATTAACTAGTTTCAGGGTATTCGTCTAAGACAGGCATCTAAGTCTGATGGAGACAAGATTTTTCAGTCTATATTTTATTCGACTTCATCTATTGGGTGGCACAGGCATCCTCCCTGCTTAAGATCCAGTGAATGTTAAAAATCCTAGTCAGAGGTATTCAAAGGTGTACCTACCATTGTGTTTCTCAGACAGGTAAGAACTTTCTGCCTATATTTCAAGCTACACGATGCAAGCCAGCGCTTAAAGGAAAACTGTATAACTGTGTCAGTTGTAGCTATGCTGTGCTGGAGCTGAAAATCCCTGGTGGGAGGAAAAAATGATAACACAGATTTTGGAATGAAGCTGATTTGTGCCTGGCTAGTGTGGAGGTGGACAGAACAGTCTTGGGTTTGTTTGTGAATCATTCTGTGATTTTGCAGTTACTGAAGTATGCTAGCCTTTCTACCAGCTTGTTTCCATAGTCTTTCCCTATCTCTTCTCTGGTCTTTCTTCCCTTTTCCTGGCCATACAGTCCTACCCCTTCATTGTGCTACTCTGGAGCTTGATGGATCCCTCAGCTGGCTGTCCACTTTGTGCTAGATTAGTCTTCCAGCACACTAGTTTGTTGAAGCATCTTACAGGAGATCCAAAACAAGGTAAGAGGAAACAACAAAGTGGGAGCTGGATTGGGACAGGGGAAGGCTGCATGATCTCCCCCTCTCAGTGTGGCAGTGAGTTTAGTCACCAAACTCGTATTTAAGAATGTCTGTCCTGGAGCCAGGTAACTCAATCTAATGTGGCTGCCATTAGTATCTTGCCCAAAATATTTACCATAAATGCAAGAAGCTTATGCTTTACTAGAAAAAAAAAAAGGGGGGGGGGGGGGCGGGGAAGAAAGGAAAAAAATAAAAGAAAGTAATCAGGAGACCTGGCTTTTGAGGATGGCTTCCAAGCAGAGTTGGAAGACATCTGCTGTCCTTGGTGAGGGGGATGGACAATCAGAGACACTGATTCTTTTGAAGTCAGTGTATTTGTTTACACTATGTACAAGATGTATTAAACTATCCATACCAGGTGTACATAGTACCCAGATATTTTCCCTCCTTTTCTAAAGTAGGGTGTATCTATAGAGGAATGAAATCAGTCCCATTAATATAGGATTATCTCAAGCCTTTTATCAAGCCCTAGCAGCCAAGTTGATGTAAAAACCCATTGCAGCTGAAAGAGGCTTTTTCTTTTATATTATTTTCTTTCTTCCCCTCTGCATCCTACGCTGATGAGCCTTTCCTTTTTGTTAGATCAAGAACTTACCAAACACTTTGAGTAGAGTATTTAACTCATTTAATTGGCAGTAGCCCCTTTCTTTTCTTTTTTGTGGCTCACTTAACTTTCTGTCATCTTAATGAATTAAATTTCCTTACAGGGGGCTTTGATAAGGGCAAAAGAATAAACCACAAAGTAAGCGGTGGAAGCATACCATGAGGTATGAGGAGTGGAGATGGAGCAGGATAGCTTACCACAGCCAGGAGGGACAGATCTTCCTGTGTTGGTTCACTGGATTTGGTGAAACTATATTCTTCAAAAAGATGAGAGTAACTCCTGCTGCTGAATGTCTTGAAAATGATTATTCAGTGAACAGAGGTGGACAGTGCAGAATAAAATTCACCAATTAAGTACATTTTGAATGTTAGAACTGTCCAAGTTGAGGGCAGATCCTGCAGTCTTCTGGAAATGAGGGCATTTCAAGGACTCTGCAGGTCTTATCTTCTGTACTGAAACAAGCTTAAATATAACTGCCATAACTGTCATGCACCTTATTCTTTAGGTAACATGAACATGTTTGTGAGTGGCTTGCACAGAGAGATATTTCTTACAAGTACTAATGCTTTTGAGTTAATACCAAGATTTTCCGTGTAAATATTGGTACTTACGCATTTAAACTGGTGTCCTGTTTTTGAAAGTTTTGAATGCTTATCACATCCCAGTTTCTATTAAAAATACCCTCTTTCCCTCAAATACAACTATAGCAAATAATTTTTCACCTTCTGTCTGCATTTTACTTCATTACTGACTCTAGAACTTCTCATCCTAGCAATGCTAGACTTGGGCATGGAAGGTATCATTTACTATCTGTTCTATAAAACCAGCAATGACTGAAGCTTTCTCCTTGTCTCCAGAGCCTGACAGATTGATCCATTTAAATCGACACAAAGATCAGCACATTTTTCACCCCTACTCTATTAATCTATGCTTCACTTGTCTCAACGTCTTGAAAGCTATACTGAGTTCTCAGAATGTCTCAATCAGGCACTGCTGAAATTGTGAACAGCTGCCACCATTGATCTTAGGAATTCATACAGTGTGGTTTATTGTCAGACCTTGAAAATCAAATTCTTTTGCAGATGCTAAAGGTCCCATAGCATTTAATGGGACCACTCACTGAGTTGTCCCACAGTCCTTGGCCATAACTCTTTCGTGTCTCTAACTGTGTATACTTTTCAATGCATCAGTTAATGCCCAGCCTGTTTAGAGGTGGCTGAATGTCACTGATGATGTATTGGTTTATGCATAGCTAGCAAGGACTTACAGCCCTTTTACTAGTAAGGTGTTTTATAAATATGAAATGTTAGTAGTGACTGTTGCTTTCAGTCTGCATACAGATAAGCCTAACCGTTTTCAATGGATCTGTAAATGTAGCCATTTTATTACATATCTTTTAATTAAAAGAAAAGGAGAGGTGGAGAAATCTTGGTAAACTAGTTTACAGAATACAGAAATAAGCAATTATTTTGTAATTACATGGTACTTGGCAGAAGCAAGAAGGTCCTTTTTGTGATTTCTCCAATACAATTTTAATGTAATTTTCAGAAAGTAAATAACCATGTCATTAAAATAATTACATTGCTATTGTCAAAATAAACATTAAAAACTTTTTTTTTCTAATTAGTCTAAGACCTCTTCTGAAAGGACTAATGCAAAAGAAATAATAATAATATAAAAGACCCACTATCAAAACCTGAAGTAAATTACACAGGGAAAATGGGCAACTTAAAAAATAGAGGTGACAAAAATGAATTGGTTCATGTCTGTGTACTCATGTACCATAGAGTCAGAATATATTTGTGAAGTGCATTATAATCTGAAAATATTTTTCCGCTCCAGTGTGTGTGGAATCAAAGTCATTCATCTGAGTGTCTTTTTGCAGGAAGATTCTTATTTACATTCACTGAGTAGTTATGTTTCAATTATTTAGTGGTTGTAGAGTTTTTGCTACTTCTGGTCTGTGTGGAACTTCTCTGAGGTCTTCAAAAATTATAAGGATGCTCAGTGGGCTTAGATAATGTAGGTGTAGATCCGCTATCATTACAAAAAATTTTAAGAACCTATATTGAAATGCAGTATTTAGAGAAATACAGGCCTGACCATTTATATTTAGTCGAGCTTGGTCAATAATACACATATGATTTCATCACATCTGACTATCAAATCAGAGATCCCTTTTGTTTTGTGAACAACCATCCTGCTATATAACAGATGTAAAATAGGTGCATATATACTGGGTGGATCATATTACGAAAGATTTCTAAAGGGCTTGACTTTTTGTTTCCATTATTATCAGTGAAAAATTATTTGGCATCTTTCATTGTTAGGTTACCTGATAGGGTTGGAGCTCTCCCAATTTAGCAGACACCATAACTCAAAATGGTGGTAACAAAGCATTGGCTAACAGAAGAAACAGCTGCCCTTCTGTGACTGTTGCATTCGAGCAGTTAGCTTTTTGAACACTGTTCAAAGGCTCATTGAGTTACAAAGACTGTTTCTCACCATCCAGACACCAGGAAGGAATAATGCTATGACCTATACTATAGGAGACAGGTGGATGAATTCTTCTCAGCTGGTTTTTAAAACAAATCAGAAAGATAATTTCTTCTGCGGGTTTCTTTCACACTTAAAAACAAATATGTATTTTAAGAAACTTGCATAGATATTGTGCTGTGTAATTAATTACTTTGGCATTCCTGTTGCTGTACATGTATTATGTTTCTTCCTCCACACTAGTTCTTTCCCAAAACCAGATTTTTATTAGCCTTGCAGTGTTCCCATTGCTACTTTGTTACTCTGGTTCCCTTGTGACTCTTGGGACAAATTTCCTCTTTCCTGTTCTGACAGGAGGCTGCCCTGTTTCACTTTCTGCCAGTGGAAGCATCTCGTGCTGTCACAGTCTAACTACCGAGCTTTCTGCTGCATGACATTCTCAAGGTTTGAATCTGTCACTTGAGTCTCCATACAGTATGCTACTAATTTTAAAACTTGCTGCTTTCTCTTTAGGCAAAGAAATGCTCAAGTAGCTCTTTTAAAGGTAGATTGTCACTGCACAGAGTGGTAGATGTAATATTAGTAATTATCCTTTAGGAATTAGTCTAGTAAAACAGGGAAAAAATTATACTCTCGTCTGCCCTCACTGGAGGCTTTAAAGATGCAGAAGACCATCTTCCTTTTCTGAAGACTTAGTGGCTAGGTTTAATTAGTCTTTGAATGTGAAACTAAAATGAACTCTGAGCCCTCTCAATTCAAACTTCCATGCCTGGTTTTATGAGGAATAGTGGCATACTAACAGGAAAGCTGAGACACTATACTGTGTAGGCAATTGTGGAGCATGCAAGCTCATCTGTGGAAGAAAATGTTCTTTAGGCTATTTCTTAAGAAAGTGAGGCTTCGAAAAATCATATAAACATACAATTCCTCCCTATAAATTTTGAATCTTTGGGCTAATTTCAAAGGAATTTGATGGAAGAATAGTAGTCCCAATTAACTGAGTTCCTGCAGGCTTTCTAAAAATAGCAGATGGAAGGAAAGGGAAAGAAATCAGTACCACCAGTGGAAGTCTAGCAGATAACCAGCCACACAGCTGGCTAAAACCCATCATCATAGAAATACTTATCCGATGCTGATATGGCATTTAACCCCAGAGTTGGCGGCTGCTTGCCCAGCCAGTAGATGGGCATTTTGAGCTACAAAGAAGTCCATCAGGTTCTGGAAGTCACAGGGCAACAGAAGGAAGAACCTGGGAATATTACACATGTGTGAATATGACTCCAAACCTCCCCAGGCTTTATTTAGTTCTGTACTCCATGGAGTGGCAATATGCAGTACAAATTTGCAGGGAAGTTACTGGATTTCAAGAATAATTACTGCTTTGGTTTGGTTTTTTTTCGGTAAAAGCATGTGCTATTCTGATGCTATGATGTTTCATTGACTCTAAAGCGAACCGGATTTCTTGCTTTTTCTTATGCTTTGCATAGACACTTCAGAGCCATTTCAGCTAAAAGGGAGGCTTTTCTTTTTTTATTAAAAAAAAGGAGTATCCAAAATGTCTTACTGCTGCTGGATGCCAAATCTAAAGACACACTCATTATCCAGTTAAATCTGCCTTTTTTTTTTTTTTCAACAGAGGAGCTTTTGGCCATATTTATCAAAAAGAGAGACAAGGTAGTAGTGCATTTATGAACTAACACCTAAAAGAAGTGTTTGGAAATGAATCTGTTCTGTGTACTTTCTTTCCCCGAAACAAGTTTTTCAAACACTGTTAAGTTAGAGGAAGAACTATTCTTTGACAGTGGAGCAAAGGATTAAACTACAAATTTTTATCACCAGGAGACGTACTATTTATTATGTTCATGCTGAATACAATCATATTGACAAATTTTTGTTTTCATTTCCTGTTCTTCAGAAGCTGAGGAAGAAATAACATTGTGCCCCCAAATAGAAGATAGGAGACTTAAATTATTTTCATGATTCTCTCTAGATTTGCTATATATTTTTAGCCAATTGCCTTAATCACTCTGGTAAGCAACTAAGTATGAATTTGTCCACACTGTATGCCTGATTGGCAATCTCATGTGACTACACTATGAATTGGAATCTTGTTTACTAAATAATAATTCTGCCACATTTACTTACGTTTTCTGTGCAAGTAGCCAGCCTGAAATGAAGTATGACTTCCCTTAATCAGAAAGGTTTCTAGATCTAAAGAATTTACTATCACATATAAGTAAAAATAACAATGAGAACTTTCCCTGCATGTGCTTTCAAAGTGTATTTTTGAGGGAAGCGTATAAATGCTTCTGCTGTTGTAGAAATTAGACATAGTTCTGTTAGGCAGTTAAATTTCTTTATAAACACTTATGCTGATATTTTCCTATGGAAACTGATAAACATAATTAAGGAGTTAATTTATTTTAGATGGGGGGGAAGAAAATAAATTTATTTCTCCTCACAGACATTAAGCACTAGCTTACTACAATAGGCCTAGAGCCAATATGAGCTTTTGATTGGTTTCTTTATTTAATATATATGAATTTATCAGATAACAGAGGGTTGTACAACATAGGTTGCATTTAAAATATTTTTAAAAGATTCTATTCTCTACTTATCTTGCTGCATACAATTATTTTGCTGTAATTCACTGTAGATGAATTAAAATGCTTGGGTGACTGATATACTGCTGAATAGCTAACCTACCATGCTCTTATAAAAAAAAGTCATTAAACATTGCAGTGAATTACATCAGAGTAACCTGGCAAATCCTAAATTATTGATGCTTTCTATCAAGGTCTGAAAAATACTGTCACTAAGCCTGCTGTCTGCATGAATAGAAACCAGGATCAGATGAGTAGGAAGGCTGGGCAGAAGCATAGCCAGAGATGCTCATTTCTTCCATTCAGTGAAGGGAGCAAGACGGGGAGCCAGAAAACTTGGGGTGTATCTCCTGAAAACCCGAAGAAGGTGATATTCTTTAACAGCTGTTTTCAGGATGATAAAGAAATGGCCCAAGCACTGTAGCAGTTTATTTAGGTGAGATAATATAGGTCAATAAAAAAGAAGCACACAATGCTAGCACAACCAAGCTCTTTGCCACAGCAGAAATAGAGATTTATCTGTTCATATTAATAAATAACTGCTATAAAATAACCTCTTAACTCATGTACTGCCATATTAGTACAACTCTACATCACATTGATTTTGTGTGAACAGAGGCCAAATACTTACTACGCCATTGTTCATTGGATTATGGAAACATGTAGTCCAAAATGACTACTCAGAAGGCTGGAAGTTTCTCCTAAAGAAACTAGTTAGCAGTAGTATTAATGTTGTTTAAAAAATTAAAACTGGTAGCTCTGTAATGAATAAAATGTAATTTCACCTTTTAAAATCAGATTAACCAAACAAAGAACAGTAGATAAGTAATAAGAATTTGTAAGAGGGATCTAATCTTCCCAACGTAATTCTGAGAAATAAATTGCATTAAAGACTTTGAGTTAATTTCTTCTACTCTGCCCATAATCAGAGGAACATGATAATCACAGAATCACAGAATCACTACGGTTGGAAAAGACCTGTAAGATCATCAAGTCCAACCATCAACTAACACCACCATGCCCACTAAACCATGTCCCACAATGCCACGTCCACACATTCCTTGAACACCTCCAGGGATGGTGACTCCACCACCTCCCTGGGCAGCCTGTTCCAGTGCTTCACCACTCTCTCAGTAAAGAAATTTTTCCTACTATCCAGTCTAAACCTCCCCTGGTGCAACTTGAGGCCATTTCCTCTTGTCCTATCACTCATCACTTGGGAGAAGAGACCAACACCCACCTCTCTGCAACCCCCTTTCAGGTAGTTGTAGAGAGCAATAAGGTCTCCCCTCAGCCTCCTCTTCTCCAGGCTAAACAACCCCAGTTCCCTCAGACGCTCCTCATCAGACTTGTGCTCCAGACCCCTCACCAGCTTCGTTGCCCTTCTCTGGACACGCTCCAGCACCTCAATGTCCTTCTTGTAGTGAGGGGCCCAAAACTGAACACAGGATTCGAGGTGCAGCCTCACCAGCGCCGAGTACAGGGGCACAATCTCTTCCCTGCTCCTGCTGGCCACACTATTTCTGATACAAGCCAGGATGCCGTTGGCCTTCTTGGCCTCCTGGGCACACTGTCGGCTCATATTCAGCCGGCTGTCGACCAACACCCCCAGGTCCTTTTCTGCAGGGGAACTTTCCAGCCACTCATCCCCAAGCCTGTAGCATTGCATGGGGTTGTTGTGACCCAAGTGCAGGACCCGGCACTTGGCCTTGTTGAACCACATACAATTGGCCTCGGCCCATTGATCCAGCCTGTCCAGATCCCTTTGCAAAATATTTCATGTTTTACCCAGGACTACTATCATTTGATGATTATCTGAACAAAAAATTTCCTAATTTAGAGAAGTACTTAAGTATGTTCCTAAGCTTCTGCTACTTAATATAAAACTAGGAATTTAGATGTTTGAGCCATCAAGCATGCCATGTACTAATTAGACTACATGCCTCAGAAGTGTTGCTTTGTAGATGCCTTTAAGTATTTCTTTTAAATAAGGATGGAATAAATGTTTGGCATTAAAATATTTAAACAAGGCAAGCTTTCTGGGGAGATGTGACACAACAAATATTCAATTAAACTTCAGTTTCTATGTCTCTCCTTACACTCATAAGTGGTCTTGCTCATAAGGCTTTTTGTTTGGAAAACTTCCCTGGTATGCAGAAGTGTCTCCCATATTTATAGTGGAAAAAAAGAATTCCTCTTACTATTTATTTTCTGTTGTCCTTGGGATATTCCAAGGACACTTAATTTCTTCTTTTTGTAATAATTTGGACTTTTTGTCTGTATGCAGTATACATCTAACTTGCATTTGTTTCTGATGATATCAAGATGACTGTCATTAGTGTAAATGGCTTCACCTCCTTTTCTGAATGGAGCTCAGACAATAAACGGTGCAGGTCAGCAGTTACTGGGCAGGAATATGCAAGGAACTTGGAGGGGGAGGAGCATTGAGGGAAAGATGAGGGAATGTAAAAAATTGTATATGATTGATAGGAGAACGGAGCAATTTAGTACTGCGTAGGGAATGGTTCAGAGGTAATTTGAAGACTAAAAAGCAAGAGAATGTGTGGAAAAAACCACTTCATTTACTTACAAGGAAGAGTGGCAGGGTGCAACAAGATGGTGGTGGTAGAGAAGCAAGAAAGAGGGAAACCTCCTCTGTTTGTGTGTTGTGTTCATTGAAAGTGACATTTTAAAACATAAACTGGTGAACTGCAAATTGAAGATGAATATTGCATGAACTGGGAAAACATTTTAAAAGAACGTAATACGTTTTGAAACCAAATGCATACTGTTGAATCAGTCACAATAAAGGTGGTATAGTGGTGGTTGGCAGAGAGTCATTTGTTTAAAAAAAAAGAAAAAAGATCAGAGATCAGTGATTCCCCACAGTATGTGTTTTACTTTTCAAGCTAACCATGTGGAAAATCTCACCTACCTATAAAGACTGTTTAAATTAGTTTTTAATGTGTATACAACAAATTACATGCTCTTAGGGGCTATGGACTTTGATTTAAATGATAGATGTAAAAATCTGTTGCTCAGCTACCACTTTTACACAAAATGAACCTGTAATTCTCGGCACTCTTACCATCTTTTTTTCTGACATGCATATAACAAGAAGTGAAGTGAAGAAGACTTTTAAAAACTCATTTGGAGTTTATAGTTACCTAAAAATATGTAAAGTATTGTTTAATTTGCTTTAATCTGTTCCTAAGCATGTTAATATTTCTGGAAAACAATTGGAAGTTTGGGAGGTTGTAGTTCCCTGAAATTAATTTTATTCCTATTTCCAGTAAAAAAAAAAAAAAAATCAAAGATTTGTATAAGAAATTAATTGCTTAAAAACAAACAGAAATGTCATTTGTGTGGATAGTAAAAAAATATTCATGAAATACTGAATATATTCTAGATTTTTGTCCTTCTGTCATTTAAAATTTTATAATTTGGAGGGACTTTCACTGTTGCTTCCTTTCTTCTTCCCTTCCTTCCTTCCTTCATTCCTCCCTCCTTTCCTTCTTTCCAATTTTTGAACTTTAAGAATTGCTTGGATCACACATTTTCTTTTTCCTCCATACCTTTGCTCCAGGTTGTGATGTCTATGGAAACACACCAATTACCATGAAGCACTTGACAGAGTCACTAGAATTGACAGCACTGATGCTAGGTAGCATATTGGAAATGACAGTCATTGACGTAGTACTGGAGTGTTTCTGTACATTACAATAAAATGTTATTTTGGGAGATATTGTCAAGTGCTTCCACCACAACATTTGTGCTTTTTCATTTTTATTGTGTTTGAATAGCCTCTACAGTGCCTGTGAGTACTACATCAGGGCATTCTGTTAGAAAATAAGTGTAGTGACTGGAATTGGAAAGGAAACTCTAAATAGAGCAGTACAGTTTCTTTAACCACAGGGAGTGACATAAAAAAGGCTGAATACGAAACTTGATAAATTTTTAAGTTCTGTCTTTTCTAGGAGCTGAAAGATCAAAGCAGTCATAATACTTAGAATGATTAACTTAAATAAGATGTGACCATTTAAATAAAAGAACATATGCATTACTACTGAATATTAATGTTAATATGGCTAACTGGTCAAGAAAGGAATAGTTGAAGAAAAAAAAGTTTCAAATGCTTACCAACAACATGGTTACTGAAAAAAAATAAATTCTGTAATATTCATGTCAGTTTTATTAACTTCTGCTCTGACTCTGGACTGTAGTGATCTGGTGCAGTTCCATGCTGAGGTTGATGGCACATCAAAGCAACACCACACAGTTTTTTCAATAATTTTTGATGCAGAGTAATCCGCAAAAAATGTTCAGGATTGAGAATGTTCCTGTAGGGCAAAAGGCTTGGAATAATTGACTTTGAATGAATATAATCTGCAAAAGACTGACTGCATCATTAACACCCAGTTGTGCTGTTGATGTCAAACAGACCATGCTTGCTTTTCTACCACATGACTTAGCAGTGCTTGACTGACCTTGGTCTAACATGCTGATGTGGTGAGGATCGTTTTTTCTTTCTTTTTTTGAATGTACAGTGATTTTATAGTTCTATGGGTTTTACCTAAACAGGGCTTTAAAAAGAAGGGTGAACTAGGTGCCATCTCTTTCCAGCTAGTTGCATTAATGCTTGCCAGGGTAGTAATTAGGGTTATGTAATAGATTTCTCCCCATTTTAAAATCAATAATAGCCTACCATAGTGAGAGGTTTGCTTTCTGTAACATTTAGTTGCGTGGTTTTTTAAACAGGGGATGTTGTCATGGACAATGGAGCAGAAGAATGGTCTGCTTCTCTTTATTTTTTTCCTTCCTCCTCATTTTTAATTAAAAACTAAAAAAAAAAAAAAAAGAGACTGTATAGCAGTTGCATTTAACACCCGCTTACCTCTATTGAGTTAAGAAGGGTTCTTTGGTGCACCTAATGGGCACAACAATTTTGTGAAGTCGATAACTTCTGAAATATACGGTCACTTGAGTTAACATTTATAAATGTAAATGTGATGTTTTAATAACAGTGCATAAAACACTGACGGATCACACACTGTATCAAGCGATGCAGTGCCTCTTCAATCCATTGCCATAAAGACAAATTGTTGCTGCAGGAGCACAGAAGCACTTAATTGTTTCAGGTGGCATCATATGCCTGATGTGTCAAAACAACAGTAGTAATGTATCAGATTGAGAGAAGAATACAATGTCAAGAAAGAGCTGAGATTTGGAAAGGGAGGAGAAAATGCTATTTTTGAAACTTAACAATGACGGACAACACAACGCAGAGTTAAAATGAAAAGAAAAATCAAGCAAGGTGTATTGGGTCTGGCTGAGATGGAGTTAATTTTCCCCGTGGCAGCCCTCATAGTGCTGTGCTTTGTATTGGTAGTTGGAAAGGTGTTGATAACACTCCAGCGTTTTGGCTACTGCTGAGCAGTGCTCACACAGCATCAAGACTGTCTCTCCAACATTCCCCCTCACCAGTAGTCTGGGGGTGGGCAAGATCTTGGGAGGGGACATAGCCAGGAGAGCTGACCCAAACTGACCAAAGGGATATTCCATACCATATGACATCTGCTCAGCAATAAAGGCTAAGAGAAAGGAGGAGGAAGGGGAGGGGGGAGTGTTCGTTATTACAACATTTGTCTTCCGGAGCAACTGCTATATGTACTGAAGCTCTACTTCCCAGGAAGTGGCTGGACATCGCCTGCTGATGGGAAGTAGAGAATAAATTTTTTTTTCCCTTTGCTTTCACACACAGCCTTTGCTTTTGCTTTGTTAAAATGCCTTTTATCTTGGCCCACGAGTTTTTTCCATTTTATTTCCTCCCGCCACCATCCTGCTGAGGAGAGGAGTGAGAGGAGTGAGGAAGTCTGATTCCTCCCATAATGCCCAGCAGTTTCTTAGGCCCACCTGGCTAAAAATAGCTTTCCTTTATGCTCCCATCCCAAGTCTATGCTGGTAAGTCAGGCTAGCTGGTCAGACTTTCTGGTGTGCTCCTCTTCCTCGAGTTCCCTTTGCATTTGGGATATATGCATTAACAAGAATTATTAAAGTAGGTCTCTTCTGAGCAGCCATTGTATTATTTTCCATTGTTCTGCTGCCCAAAAAGCTTTTCCTCTCTGCTGCCTGTTGCTGTGATTCCAGTCTTTGAGCCATTTTCATACTGTATTAACCACCACCCAGAAGTCAGTACAGACATAGTCAGGACAACTGATGCTCCTGAACAGGTTTAAAGGCTATTTTCAAGGTCATTACTTCTGCAAACTGACTGGAGTGTCCAGGCCCAGTTGCAGGTGCCAGCTTCCCCTCTGGAGGGGTTCCAGGCAGTCGCTTGTCACCTCCTGTTTCCTGCTTTGATTTTACAGGATCTGTCAGTAGGCAAACTTCATTTATTTTTAGCATTTAATTCATCATATGCTGGGGCTTTAATAGCCCAAGGAAGTTGGTCTTCCTCATATTGTTGATCTCTCAGCCACTGATTAATAGGATCACCTGGCCTGGAACTTCAGCCAGTATATGTTTCTGTCCATCTTTCCATTACATGCCTAAAGCCTGTGTTTCTTGAGTGGGCCCTCTGACTTTGGAGTGTTTAATAACAAACCTAACATTGAAAAAAGTACTGATTACCTACTGCATTTTATTTAGTCCTTCGGTGTTGATCCTCTAATCAATACATCACCAGTATAGTAGAAAGGTTCTATGGAAACCTGTTGCTTTAAAGTTTGGTGGATGATGCCATTGCAGATGGTAGGGCTGTGTTTTCAGCCCTAGGGCAGACAGTTCCAGGTGTATTACCTTTGACCATACTGCTAATCTTGTGCTTTTCTTCCAGCATGTGCCCTCCACTATGGTAAGTATAGATCTCTCCTTGACCAACAGGGAGTCCTTACAGGTTATCTGTGATACCAGAGGGGTGTTAGTAACTGTGCCCAGGTGTAAGAACTTTTGGGCCCTGGCATCAGTAACCACAACTTTTAGGGTCTCTCCTCACTGTCCTGTAAACACACTGCAGCCACCCAAGAAAATCCAGTCTATTACTCCCTTTTTCCTTGTTCTTTCCATGGGTGTATTTCATCCTTGCAGTATTGCATGTCCTGTTGTCCTGTTCCTCCAGCCTGTCTTGGTCCCTCTGCACGATATTCCTTCCTTTAAACGTGTGCTTCTTCCTCCAAATGGGTATCATCTACAAATGTCGCAAAAGTGCACTCCATTGCCTCCTCCCAGGGCAGACCTCTGTGGTACTCCACTTCTTGCTGATCTCCAGGTAGAGTACAAGCCATTAACCACTATCCTCTGAGCCCAATTGTCACAGAATCATTAAGGTTGGAAAAGACCTGTAAGATCATCAGGTCCAACCATCAACCCAACACCACCATGCCCTCTAAACCATGTCCCGCAATCCCACATCCACACGTTCCTTGAACAACTCCAGTGATGGTGACTCTACCACCTCCCTGGGCAGCCTGTTCCAATGCTTCACCAATATGTCCAAACATATTTTTACTGATCAGGTTGCCCTGTCCTGCCTATCCAGGTCACAATGTCCCAGCTTGTGCCTACTGACCCTAAATCATCTGCTATATTCAGCAACAGACCCACATTTTCCTTGTTCAGCCTTTGAACACTGATGTAGTGGTAGAAGCTCGTCTTGTTGCTCCTGATGTCCTCAATTCCTTTGTTGTTAGTGAGGAACAAAATTATAAGCGTTTGGAAATTTGGTTCAATGGGTGGCACATGGTCCTAGACATGGATACACACAGGATGAAAGAATATGTTATAGTTGGAATCACTGAGAAAAGCTATTCAACAATAACAATATGAGTGTTCCTAAAACTGCCTTCATAATGAGAACTACATCTATTGTCATCATTTAAGTTCTGCAAGCAATAAATTTTCCTCTCTTAAAACTTTATGGGAGTAATTACAGTATTTACATGAACGCATTAGTATTACATGGGTGAGAAAAAACATTCTTTCTGCTATATTTCACATAGAAAACTGTTGTGAATATATTCATTTTTAATAGAAACTTTTCTAGAGACTAAAGTGACTGAGAAAAGGTATTTTGTGTAGACTTACAGTTTTTGATATCAGCTTCTAAAGCTGAATGAAAACTTACCAGCAACACATGAATAGATAGACAATTCAAGTTATGACAAGTAAGACTTCTTGCCAAAATTTGACATTTCAACTGAGTTTTCAGTCATGTTGTTGTTCTTCAACATTATTGGGTTGGTATTACCTCTTCCTCCTCCCTTTCTTTCTTCTCCTAATGCCCCCTTCCTCCTCCCCATGCCCCAAATTAGTATTTTGTCTGAATTTTGGGTGAAAAGCCTCAGGCTGTGATTTCTTGTCAATTTTCCAGAAAAAAATAAAAGTTTTTATTCCTCTTTCCCCTCCTTCACTTTTCTGCCTTTTGCAACGATTTCTTTCCAATCTGTTGCTATTTTACTTGATTTTTCATTCATATCCAAACTGGTAACATTCTACCCCTCCTAAAAAATTGGTATATTGGTCAGTATTTGAAACATTCACGAGTTGTGCAGTTATAAACAAGAAAGTACTTAATGAGGGAAGGCTTTGTATTCTATCCTTAAGACAAATTCTTAAGACTTCCTGAATATTATTCTTTAAACAGTAGTATACTTGTATATTGGATATGCTAGGGGAGATTATCTTTTTATTTTTAAATGGATACTGCTTTGGATTTGGAAACAGTAGGGAAAACGTCAGTTCTTACTGGAAATGCCCTAGAATTTTAAGCACTAATCTCTCAGTTTATGAAGTATCTTGCAAAGCAATCTGTTTATCTGAGGAAGTGACTAAAATACTTTAGCTACTCAAGGTTGTATCAATACACATTGTCTGTACATCTTCCGATAAGAGTCTTTTGAGGGTACAAGGCTTTTTCTTTTGCCTTCATTTATGTTTTTTGCTTTAAGACTTTGAGAATATTATGGAAAATTAAGGGAAATCTCTCTTTACAACATGTTTTTTTTTAAATAGGAAACAGTCCATTACACTTAGAAATGAGTTGGAACAACTGCAAAATCAGATATTTCCCCTCCATTCTAGATGTTGGCAAGTAAAACAAACTCTATTGCTTCTACGTATAAATTCATCTAGATGTGCAGTAAATGAATCTTCATGCAGTACAAACTTATAAATGCAAATATCACAAGAAAACAAATCTACAGGGCAGAATAATAGTTTTGATCCATTTTTTTTCCTGCTGTCTCCACTGTGTTCAGTTAACAATGCATTCTTTCATTTATCATCATCTTTTTCTACACCTTTGCTCATCTTTGTTTTAGTATAGTTGCATTTTTTGCCTTTAGAATGCTATGAAAGCTATGAACCTTGCTTTTTAAAAAATAAATCAATATTTAATCAAAAAGATAAAATGATGACATCTTTTGGAAATAGGGAGAAAAAGTAATTCTGGCTCTGTACCCCAAGTGATTACCAGGTTTCCTTCCCTGTCAATAGGAGAGAACTTTGAGGATCTTTCTATAGGGATAGGTCTGGGCGGATCGCAGAAATTTCTGGGTTAACCCTCCCATGCTACTGAATGGAAACCTGTCCTACTTCAAAAATAGTGTGTTGTGCTACTATGTCATTGTGCTTGAGATTTAACATAAGGTTATGAAACCAGAACTGGCTTATAACAGTGCAAAAAATGAATCTAGGCTATATGTAGTTGGTCATTTGATATGTCTTTCCCAGTAGCCATCTTGTGTCACTAGCAAGCAGTGTCCCATCACTGTTATTATTCTAGGGACCCCAAACCTCCTATTCTCACCTGTTAGCTGCAAAGTGTTGCACAAGAGCCTGTTTCAATCTTGCTTTTCCAGGAGCCGTATCATGTTACCCCCAAATAGTGCTCAACTCAGAACAGGTTTGATCAGGTAGGTTCCTACAATTCAGCTGTTAATCAGGTACTAATCAGCCCATCCCAATATTTTGCTTAATAAGCTTACAGTGTGGATACTGTGCTGTGATTCTCTTTGTGTACACTTGTTTTCTGCACATTGAATTACATCATAGTCATTGAATCATAGAATGATTTAGGTTGGAAAAGACCTTTAAGATTCAACTGTTAACTGCCAAGTCCACCACTAAACCATGTCCCTAAGCACCTCATCCACACATCTTTTAAATACCTTCAGGGATGGTGACTCAACCACCTCCCTGGGCAGCCTGTTCCAGTGCTTCACCACCCTCTCAGTAAAGAAATTTTTCCTAATACCCAATCTAAACTTCCCCTGGTGCAACTTGAGGCCATTTCCTCTTGTCCTATTACTTGTCACTTGGGAGAAGAGACCAACACCCACCTCACTACAACCCCCTTTCAGGTAATTGTAGAGAGCGATAAGGTCTCCCCTCAGCCTCCTCTTCTCCAGACTGAACAACCCCAGCTCTCTCAGCAGCTCCTCCTAAGACTTGTGCTCCAGACCCCTCACCAGCTTGGTCGCCCTTCTCTGGACATGCTCCAGCACCTCAATGTCCTTCTTGTAGTGAGGGGCCCAAAACTGAACACAGTATTCAAGTCGACCAATAGAACAAGAAAACTGCCGTATGTTACACAAGAGTTTTAATATTTCGTCATGCTAAAAGCCTGCGCATGTTATTGATGATTGGTTATACATTCAGGTCCTGCTTAATGCTCTATTTGGGTGTTTCCTGCTGCATACATTTGTTTCTCAGTAATTTTTTACATAGCTGAAAAAAGCTGGATGGCAGTTACCCTGTTATGCTGAACCTCAGTTACCTGCCTACGTTTTTGTGTATGTTATTAAAGTTATGCATTCAGTTCATGTTTATTCCTATATTTGATATTATCTGGTCTGCACGCATTTATTTTTCAGTAGCATCTATTTGACTAAAAAAGACTGGACTGCATATGTCCTGTCATGACTAAACTGGACTCAGCTTCCTGCCTCTCTCTCTAAAGTAACTTGAATGCAGGTAAACTCTTTTCCAGATACTTGCTTCTGAGCTGCACACCTTATCAGCTATCCCACGTATGCTTTTACAGCTGAGAAGCTGGGCTGTTTTTCTAGCTTTTGAGATGACTCACCACCCTAAATGGCAGCCTTATCTTTGTTATAATACTGTTTATATCTGTCTACATAGAATTACCAATTATGTAAACATATGGTTATCAATAGAGAAACACAGGAGACCTGTGTAGCCCCTGAAGCAAAAGGTGTTGCATAACTTTTATTGATATTAATGTTAATTCTTAAGGGTTTATTGGGATTTTTCAATTGTTTAAGTTTCAGAAGCTTCTTTTCCAACATATGTGAACAGTTATCAAATGAAAGCTAGACATGTACAATTACTGAATCAGGAAAAAAACACATCAACAAGATACTTAGGGCATAGTGCCTATGGAAAAATTGTCCTGCATGTGCCCGTCACAGGGTCAGGGCATGAATGAATGTGACTTGTCAGCTGCGTGATATGATTTTCACAGATATGATTCACCAGTGTTCACCTTTCTCATTCATGATTCAGTCCTATTTATTTTTCCATCAGAAATTACAGGCATGAATTTCAAAACAGAGGAGAATAGGGTGTGGGTGCTGCCTATTAAGTAAGCTAGGTACTTTGGGCTGTCTTGGATGTGCAGATTGAATGATCTAGATGCAACAGGAGGTTACTTTTTTGCATAACTTGAAAGATCCAGAACATAGTTTCAGTAAGATATTCAGCTAGTCATCAAGTGTCAGGCAGAAAAGATCAAGGAGAAACAGTGAATTCACGTCCAGTTCAAGCCTCCACCTGAATGCTGCAGAGTCTGTATGTGATTTTTGCTAAATCACATAGGACTGTAACCACAAAAGGAGTCCTGAAAACTGCAACCTCAGTTAATATATCCTGTGGAATGTTCCTAAAATATTGAGACCGCTATGATTTTGTGTAAAATGTCTTAGCGCTGCAAGGTCTGATTTGGAGCCTGCCCAGAATTGCTTCCATGCCAGAACAGAGGAGCAGCCCAGGGAAGTTTACAAACTGGCTGTTACTCCATCTACTTTTTTCTGTGCTCCTGCACAAAATGTTTCTAAAACACTAATCTGAGATGCAGGGTTTCAGAGTTCTGAACAGTAGCCCAGCTGAAGTGAATTTACATCAGGTACTTATTAAATCAGTAACGAGAATCCCTTGTCTTTCTATTCACACTTTTTATACACTAGTTGAAACTACAGGGTGTCAAGCTCAGACTCCAGCTTAATATATATTTAACAATGCAGAGTAAAACAAATTCATCAGCGGAAGTCAGAGAAACTGCATTGATTTCACACAGTCATAATCCAGTGGTTGAGCATACTTCTGTGGAAGATGAGGTAGAATTTCAAATTCTCATCAAATAAAGAAATGGCATCTCACCCTTCCATAATCTGTGCCCAGTACATTACAAGGCTTGATGGTGGCAGTGACCTCAGTATCTTTTCTGGAGTTACAGCTTGGAGGATGAATGGGGGAAATTCTTACTGATTTCAAAGAATATTTTTAGTTATAAATACTGTGTCTGGAGTCTAAATGGTGGATTTGAGGGGATGTAGTTCTAGCAGCTAAGTATTGCTTAAGAACATTAATAGGTGTACATGAATGTCTCTTTTCTGTAAGACAGCTTCTGAAAGTTATTTCCTGTAATAGAAAGTTAAGGAAACTTTTCAAAACCAGTTGTTTTTTCTGACCCACAAACTTACATTCTTCTGACAGTTGCCACTTTAGCTGCCTTCATCTGCCATCTTGTGGTATATTGGCTTAAGCTCAAGTGTATAAAAATGCACATACATTATTTATTCTATTTTATAAAATTGTCCTGCCTCACATTAGTAATTACCAGAGTGATACAAGCTCATTTTACTTTTGTGAGCTAATGCATACAGTAAACGAATTTTCATGCACTGTTTTGTTTTTAATATTGGAATAGCAAAGAAAGACTGAAAAATCAGCCAATTGCAAAGTAGTTCTTGTTGAACATATTTCTGTTTTACTAGAAATCATCTATATTGAAAAGACTTTTGGACTTTACATTATGTTCACATGTCTCAAATAACACTTTTCAATTCAATAAAAAACCAAGAGTCATTTTTGTTGATGTTTTCAAAACCAGTTACTGGTAAATCCAGTAGAAAGGCATTGTGAACACATGTAAGCTTAGAAGTAGAAATCCAGGTGCTTTTGTAGAAGAGAATTTAGTTAATAACATCATTGCAGTGACTCTAAGATATTGAGGTATTAATATCTGTCAAACTTATTGTCCTATTCTTAGTACCAAAAGTTTCACAGGAAAGGACAGGGCAAGTTCTACTGGAAAACCAGGGTGGAATAAGCTGTCACATGGAATGAGGAATTGTTTTTCTGAACGTCATTAGTATTTAGCCTTTGATAAATTTAGAGTTATGTTTATGTAAAATATATAGATATATGAAATATGCAGATATATTCAAGAATTTGGGGGTTTATATTTTGCTAAAGTATAATACAATAGAGTTTTAAAATAGAAAGATGAAATGAAAGTTGTAAAAGCTCTTTTAAAACTTACCTAATTAAGAGTTGGTTTCAGGCTGAATTCTGTTAATTTAATTAAAATTATATGATGTTTATGTCTTTTGCTTATTTGGATTTATCTAAACTATTCAACTAGCTTAACTTATCAGAGCTAACTTTACAGTTAAGAGCTACAACTTTCCTTTCTGGATCTGCCATGGTATATAGGACACATACACATAAACTGCATTGAAAAATGACTTGTGAAAATAAGTAATCATTACATGGTTTTTATTCAGTTTCTTAGGCTAACCTTGAAAATACTACTTAAAAACATATCATTGTGAGTTCTGTCTTACCTTTTCCCAGTTTGGAAAGATACAAAAAGTTCTAACATTTATTAACCAGTTTGGCTAAGTATAAAACATGATTACAATACAGCTTTTCAAATATTAGCACTGTCATTTAAAAAATATATCTGTGTACTAGCTGTGAAAGGGCTTTTTGAACCCATTCTGGTTTGTATTCATACTGTTAAGTCTCCTGCTTTCTTGGCAAAGAGATATACACAACAAGATTAGGTATATTTGGTTGGTCTTCGAAAAGCAGGTTGGCTGACAGAGCTCTAAATCTAAGCATGTTCTTTCCCAGAATGTGGTCAAGCCAACAATATGAGGCAACACAAGCTGAGCATAAAACCCACCATACTTTATAAATACATTATAAAGCATGGAAAATCTCAATTATTAATTTTCAGTAAGGAGATATGTTATTTCCAGAAGACAGGTAAAAAGAAATATTGCCTCCAACTACTTTTAACTATTCAAGTTAGCAGTGCACTTCTGTGAGTATTTGACAAAGGTCAATTCTGACACTAGTAACAATAAGATTTCATATCGGGATATCATGGCACAGACTGGGAAATCCAAACTTTACCAGTTTGAATGCTCACTTCAGCTCGAGACCCAGGAGTTTAGCCTTGTTAAACAATTATCTTTTTGTAAATAATAGTAAAACTCGAAATTATTGGCTTTTGAAAATTATTACAATTTTTTTCCAAAATACAAAGCAGATTCATAAGACTTCTTACTCTTTTGATGTTTACAGGTCACCACTCCTGAGCCCTCCACCCACTAACCACCTCCATTCTCATATGGATGTGAAGTCAATGGCAGGACTCCATATGACTCCAGAAGGGCAAGGATTTCTTATCTGGGCTCTATCCTCTCTGGAACAGGAGCAAAGTATTCACATGACTGGTTAAACATGATTGGCTGGTGATTACATATTTAAGGTCATATTATCCATTTATGTTACAATGAGAAGATAAAGCTATCCCAGGTACTAGTCCGGCCTCTCGAAAGAATGTTTCTAGAAAAGATACAATTTTACTATGAAACGGACAAGGCATTTCTACTTGTAGGGTTTGTGATAGCTATGTAAAAACATAAGAAGTCAACAGAAGTTGAGATGGGCACAAAAAGATACTAATGTAGAACTCTTTTTATTATACTTTTAAAACTTTTTTAAAGTAAACTAAAATTAAACACTTATGTAAAGCATATATTTGTGCAATTTTCCGTATTTCCTAATTAGAACAACCTAAGTTATTCTTTGACACATTTTCAGATTATTCAGAGATCCTACTTTTACTGCTGTAAATAAGTGATTTGCAATAATAAGTTGGTACTCATTGAACATTATCGAAGAAGTCTTAATATTCAATTATTAATTGACTTGGACATGGAGAAATAAGGAAAATGTGGTTTACTAATAATGGTGACTCCATTCCAGTGATATCAAGTTTTTCCTTGATATGCTTTAGAAAGGGCATTGAATCTGCTAGGTGAATAGAACTGCAAAAATTGCAAGGATTTGTAGGGATGGGGGGGATTTATTTAGTTTTGTTTTCTGTATCTACCTCTACTGTCACAAAAGTTCAAAGAGCAACCCAACCACCTTAAAGGAGATTATATAAAGTAGTTTTATAGAAAAATCTTTTAAAATTGAAAGAGCTTTTTTAAAGTTGCTAAAGTTGGACATAATCTGTCAAATGCAGTCATAGGCAAGATTTTTCTTGAACATATCTTGAATATTTTAAACCCCTTAAATGATGCAATATTTTACTTCTATGGTTTGCACGGGGAAATAAGGGTAAAGAGGCTTTCTAGGAAAATTAAAACACAAGAACATGAATCTTGTCTGTAAGTCTTTTTTACAATTTCAGTTTCAGTTTACTGAAGGTACAAATGTATTCGAGGAGTTTCAGTATAGTGTTAAAAATGTTTCAAAGCCTGTGCCCAGAAGGGCAGTAGATTATAGTCCTTCTGATATGGCATCTAATACAGCAAAAGACAAAGGAGAAGAAAAATCTGTAAGCAACCATTAAAAAAACTGCAACAAGTACCTCAGACTATACTAGTTCTGCAGTCAAGTTAATCTAAAAAAAAAATCATGTGGTGAGACTTCATCTACTTTTTTTGTGTGCTACAATTAAGAGAATGTCAGTATTTTACTAAGATAAGTAAAGAATGCTGCACTGGATTGAAACTGAAGTAGAAGCTAAAACAGACTAAACGTACCTCTTTTTTATTTGGCCAGGGAAAAAAGCACACGAAAATAACTGTTCAAACCTTTTTTCTTTTTTTTTATTTTGTTGGAAGTTCCATTTGAACTCTGACTTGAAATGTTGAAGAACTTCTTCTCTCAGTCATCTGATAGCCAATACTTGCAGCATAGTTTCTATTAAACAAGTTCAAAGATTTAGTATTGGTTCACAAGCAAAAGTATCTGCAACAATACTTTCTATTTCACTTGTATGTCCTTTAATGACTCTCAGTCACCTGGTACCTCAATCCAACATGAGTTATCTGTTGAAGTTTCCATAGGATCCTGGAACTTTTAGCTTTAGATTGAATTTAGTTTTTCTGCAGAAAAATACTAAATGAAAAGTAGAACATCTGAAAAATTTGACATCCTAGAGAATTATTACAGTTCAGGCATCAACATCTATCTAGGGTGGAAAAGTATTTTAAAGCCAGGAGAATTTGTGAGAAGTTGTGTAGCGTCCAAGTTAGAGAAGAATGTGTTTACTTGCTATAATCCTGAACCAAAAAGTGTACCTAAAATCAAGACTTGATTTCTTTTTATGTTGGGTTTTTCAGAGGAAGCCGTGGATTCCTGTAATAGCTGTTTTTCTTTCCCTATGAAAATACTATCAAATTTCACATTTTTTTTAAAGGAAACTACCTCAAAAATGTTTATGTATCATGAGAATATATTTCTGCATCAGCTATTTCTGCTATCACTGTACGATGACTTAACTAGGTCAGTCAAAACAATGTTATTGAGGTTCTGGAAGATCATGTGGAGTGATTTCTAACTCCCTATTGGCTCTCCAAACTTGTGGAAAGATTGGAGCTTCGTTATGAATCTCTTAACAATAAGTAACAATCATGACACTGGCAGCTTTCCAAGGCAACATGGAGAAGTTATGGACTTGTCACACTTCCAGGGTGTCAGAAGGTGCCAACTCAACTGTGATTCATTGCTGATTGCTTTTGCTATCACAGAATCCTTTAAGGTTTCAAGCCTTCGGGGAAATCTCACAGATTATGCTTGGCAAGATGTAAAGTGTCAACTAATGCATCACGTAACAGGGTACATGATAATTTGGTAAAAGCCAAGCTGTTTGGTTTTTTTAATGCTTTGTTCTGAACCATTATTGTTCTTTTTTTTTTTTTTTAATTAAAGTAATTAAGGGGTGGTTGTAATGAAACACCTTTAACAGTTTGTTTTCTGATTAAGAAACAATATGAGAGTTCTAAATACTGGCTATTTTTCCCCTCTTTCCCTCTAAGAAATTGCTAATAGTTCATATTCATTGAGTTAGCTCTCTGAAAAACTGGGACTCTATTGGGACCAACATAATTTAAGAAAAATCTTTGGGTAAAACAGCAAGATCCTGAGGGATTTTTATTGGTTGATAAAATTTTTGTGTTTAGAAGAAATGGTTTCTTAACTCTTGTATCTGTTTATTGGCTCATATTTGGACATATGGACAAAGATTTTGGTCTACAGTGTAGTAGTATAAACCAGAAGCAAAACGGTTGCCTAAATTACTTTGGATCAATAGTGGCATAGCTGAGAACATAATTTACTGCTGTATGAATATTCTAGGAGTTAAAAGAAAAAAAAAAAAAAAAGTAGTGCATAGTTATAACAATTAATTCCAGTGAACTATTGGGCTAAGTTTGATTACAGAAGCTGATAGTAACTTCCTAAACATTTTTAACCTATGCCTTAATATAAAACATGCCTTCATTTAAAGCTATCAGGTTCTGTAATCTGTGAGAAAGTTTTAAGATTATTAAAAGGATAATTTTTGTGCTATAGTATTCCTTATGGAATATAGCTAGTCATTGTGGAATACTTCTCCATGTACAAGGACGTAACAAAGCAAACTAAATTATTAGTTCTAAATATTTTGATTACTAATTGGATAATCAGAAGAGAGCTGAAGTAATTAGCAATTTTAAAACCTGTTTAGCATTTTAGAAAGATAGATAATTTTTTGTCATTCTGTTGCCCAGTACTGACATTACGCAGTTATTAGACATTGAACAAGCTTTGAGAGACAAACCTTACAGAAGATCTGAAGTTGTTTCAATCTGTCTTCCTAAATGTCACATGCTCATATTTAAAACCCCCAAATCTGTTCTTTTGGCACAAGAGACAGGTGATTTAGCATCACCAACTGCAATAATATTTTAAATAAATATCTGTGTCTGGGCATGACTGAGGCACCCCTATTTTGTAGGTTCTAATGAAAAATAAAAAAAATTATAGACGCTGCATCTCTTTTCTGGCATGAAGGCTTTCTCCCATACTCTGTTATTTCCCCACAGTAAAAATTCCTACTTAGGCATTGATGTAATAATCATAATCATATGTTCATGATAAAGTGACTGGGCTACAGTTGGAAGGCCTCCTGCACTTTAAGGCATATGACCACAGCTGATAAAACTTTAGGCTTCGCCTGAAAAAAATCTTACAATATTTGTTACATAAAATAACTCTAAGAAGATCAGAAAAAAAGCAGGAAAGGAAGTAACCTGAGGAAATAGGTTAGTTGTCTAGATGACTGATTATTATCTCTGCCTTAAGGGACAAGACTAATACCCTGAACAGAAACCTGTTTAGCTGGGAAAGTCAAAGGACTTTTCTCTGAATTTGGAGTTCTCATTCCTTTCAGAAGGAATAAGCAACCTGTATTCCTCAGGTCAAATGTGGATTTTTTTTTTTTAAGCCATCACCTGCACAAATAGGAAAGACTGAGAAATACAGGCTATCTGCCAGCAGAGGAAGACTGTGAACTAGATAGTGAGGAGAAAATGCAGCTTAGTAACAGTCCTGTCAGATAAATGTAAGAATGAGCATGTTCCTACCCATTAAAGTGAACAAGAGAATATTGTGTATTGTTTGTTTGTTAAGGTGATTTTTTGTTATGAATTGATACAGAAAATACATGATTGGTTCAGAAGAAGCTGAAGTAAATGTCAATAATCTTGAGTTATAAAATACCTGTTGCTTTTCATCAAGGTGTAAAATATACAGCAGCATAACTCGGCCTTTCACCTGTTTCTTCAGTGCTGTATGTGGGCTAGAAGCTCTTCCCCTGAAAACCCTCTTCTTTTGTCTTAAAAATCTAATGTTGTGTTGAAAGTAATAGTATTTTTTCAAACTAAGGAGAAAATGGTCATGACTGAGGGCATTGATGGATTAGCACATTATGTTTCCATGTTTTACTACTAATCTGAACTTGATCAGCAATTTCATGCTTTCATTTAAATTGTGAAAGAATCATATAGATATGTATTCAGAATCTGCTTTTGCACTAAAATTTAAGGTGGTGTTAACAGGGACATCTAGTAAAATGAAATGAAACTAATTTTGTTAAACTGGTATCAGTCCTAAAGTGTGAAGTAGATATTTGGCTCATTATCACCAGATAAAGGTCTACCTGAGCCATGCTATCGAACTTTAACCTTAACCTTTCACATTACTCTGCTGGTTTTGTCTGGGATAGAGTTAATTTTCTTCTTACTAGCTAGTATGGGGCTGTGGTTTTGATTTGTGATGAAAACAGTGTTGATCACACAGGGATGTTTTAGTTATTGCCAAGCAGTGCTTACACAGCGTCAGGGCCTTTTCTGCTTCTCCACCCCACCCCACCAGCGAGTAGGCTGGGGGTGCACGGGAAGTTGGGAGGGGACACAGCCGGACAGCTGACCCCAGCTGACCAAAGGGATATTCCATACCGTATGATGTCACGCTCAGCATATAAAGCTGGGGGAGGAAGGAGGAAGCAGGGGACATTTGGAGTGATGGCGTTTGTCTTCCCAAGTAACCGTTACGTGTGATGGAGCCCTGCTTTCCTGGAGATGGCTGAACACCTGCCTGCCGATGGGAAGTGGTGAATGAATTCCTTGTTTTGCTTTGCTTGTGTGCGTGGCTTTTGCTTTTCCTATTAAACTGTCGTTATCTCAGCCCATGAGTTTTCTCACTTTTACCCTTCCGATTCTCTCCCCCATCCCACTCTGAAGGGAGTGAGTCAGTGGCTGTGTGGTGCTTAGTTGCCAGCTGGGCTTAGACCACAACAATTACTTTTATTGTCATTCTAACCTTGTGTTTGTTGTAACCAATGCGCTCTTAGCATGAGGATACTTAAACAGAGCCAGGAAAGCTGTTAAGGCACCAACCCTTAAGAGATCTGTTTTAAGCCTCCTTACATTAGTCCATCTGTTTCTCCCAGCCATAAACTTAGTGTTGGTATAGGCAACTTGTCCACTTTGTACCTCAATTTCTAAGAGCTGAGCTAGGGGTTAGGCCCATAGGACGTAATAAGAAGACAGAAGAGTTTGTTTCACTCAGGAAGAAGCTTTAGCTCTGGTTTGATAGTTTCAGGGGCTTCAGTTAGTTGCTGTGGAAGTAGGGATTACTTGGCATAATGTAGTTCTCTATTCTACAGCCAGGATTAGGCTACAAGTTCAGGTTACATGTGTGGTTCAACTAGAGAACATTATTGCTGAAACATAGATATACCTCTAAATTAGGTAGATGAAAAAAAAGGGAAAAAAAAAAAAAAAGAAGCTGAAGATTTTCACAAGCATGACCCATTTGTTTATATTAGCAGATGTTGCTGGTAGGTGTCCTTGACTTTTGGGTAATATGAGTCTTTATATAGAAGACGACTATAAAGATATATATGGTTTGAATTGAGGGGGCCATTTGAACTAGCTTTTGGGTTGGTGTTGAAACCTTCCACCAGCATATGCTCACTTTTATACTTTGTGGATGTGACTGGGCTAAAGCTAAGCCTGTACTTCATTTCAGGCCTAGTTTTTGTGGAGATTGGTTAAAAAGTCTAGGGCCTGGACTGAGATGTCTGTTAAGTCTGGCAGTCTGTTATGATTACATCATGATGGGCCTGCCTCACAGCTGTCTTCAGCCTAAGGCTGCCATAGATGTCTTTGCTAAAACTTAAGTCTAGAGTAAATCTGAGGTTGTGGCTGAGGTCAATAGGAAGGACAAGGGAGTTAAGGGAAATTGCCAGTGTGTAGTGTTGACTAATGTTCTGAACCTTTGGATATACAATAGAAAAAAGTAACATTCAGTAACCGAAGGAAAGATCTTTAATAACTGTATATGTTGCTTAAATCAAGGTAAGATTTTTCACTATTACACTGTTCATTTATAGAATAAGATGAATATGACAGCAGATCTTTCAAGTAACCTAACAAAAACTGCTTATCCATTTTGGGGACTCAAATAGAGTAAGGAGTTTGGGGTTTGTATATTATCTACATTTTTATAACTTATAAGTATCTTTGACTACAAATATCTCTTGCTTCTTGAAGTGGGTTGATACTTCAAAAGATCAGTTATAGTGACTGAATTTTCTGAAGCAAGTTCTGAAATTAGTTTTTGTCTTCTGAACAGATAAAGGCTGAGGAAGGAAAAAATCAACCCTTGACAAATTATGACTGTTTTGCAACAAAATGGACCTTGTTGACAAGAGTGAGGTTTGATAAAAAATATTCTTTAAATATGGTATATATAGTCAACACAATGAATTACAGCTACAGAAGTGTGTCAGTTTAATGGTGAACAGTTCCATATCTATGCAGAGCTAATCACCATTCATCAAAATAATATCTTTGCAGCCTCACTGAAGATGCTATACTAAAAGATCAGTCAGCATTCCCACTGTAACATCACTTTCCAAGAGCTTGGTGGCTCACTATAAAACTTTATGTCTGGTCTTTAGGTCGGTAAATATCTCAGACTAGTGGCCTGAAGAAATTGACTGCCACTTTATTGAATTATTTGCTGACATTTTCTGTGTCTGAAACCAGGCTTGAATTTGTTGGCCTCTTTAATTTGTCTGAAGTTAATATGGACGTTGATAATGGTGAGTATGGTCTAGATGATGGTGACTTTCTCAATACTTTATAAAGGGAGACTTCCTAAAGGGAAGAGACAGAATTTGACTTAACTCTTCTTGAGAAACGTTAACTTTTAAACTAAGTTGGTATGCCTCGTAAGATCTTTTGCTCAAAATCATTCTGAATTAATTCAGAGAGCAGTTGTCACACTTACATCATGTTCAGTTCTAGAATTTCATACTGTAGACCTTCTTCTAATGCAGGTCATCTTAACCAGGCTTAAGGTTAGCTTTAGTCAAGCTATTTTGAGCTTCTAAAATATTTCTACTTAAATTATTACATTAGATTCATTGAAACTTGGTAATAAAGGGATTCACCTGGCTTTGGGGAAGTTTTATTCATGCAGCTTCACACTATTTCCAATAATATTCATTTTTAATGGAAATAATATTTGTCATTTTTATAGCATTTTCTATCTCAAAGGCGCTAAACTACTTCATATACTTTATCTTATAAATGGCATGCCTTATCCACTAATGAAATTCAGTCTGATAATATAGTACTAATAAAGACATGGTTATTTTCCCCCTTTTCAATTTTTATGCTGCCAGCCATACTTTTTAACAGTGGAATTAGATTTTTCTGAAGGCACGGATATGTCTCTGTGTAGCATGGCACTGATATTAACAGAAATATGTGAGAGTTGTGCTAATCAGTGGGATACTGATTACCATAAAAGAATCTAAGAGCACAAAGTATACCAAGAAGAATATAAATATTTGGTCATTATTACTGGGAAAAAAATCTTGAAATCACGTTGGGGTAAGTAGTGTGATTTTTTGGTGGTTGGGGGATTTTGGAAGGGATAAATACAGGAATGACTGTTGAAAATGGAAGAATCCTCCAGACAATTGAGATGATGTATGGCAAGGAGAGTAAAGGAACCAGTACAAACATCTAAGAATGCTTTTGCACTGACGGAGTAACTAGAAAGGACATGATTTGTTTTAACTGTTTGTTTGTTGGGTTTTTATTTTGTTAAAGCAGTTGTAGGGACTGAGAAAAAAAATACAAATTTTAAGTTTGTCTGATCTTTCTCCCCTTTCACCAAGTTTCCCTTTTTTTGCTTCATCTCCATTAAGAATTATTTCATCCCAATTGTTGTCTCCATTAAGAATTATTTCCATTGCTTCCCTTTCTCTCTTGGCCAATATTTTTGAAAGTTAACTAATGAATTTGAATGTTCTTGTTTTGGCACACCAAATTGAAGATTTCTGTATTGTGGTTGATATGAGCATGGTGACTACAGCGTACTCTTGTTTCTTTCCAACATGTAATCAATATGTACTTGCAGATGAAGAGTTAGAAACCACAAGCTATGTCCCTGTGAAACTGAAGTTGCAGAAGACCCAAAATATCCCTGACATCTGAGTTTCAAATGTTTTTGCAAACACGTCCAGATTTGGAGGAAATGGTCTAAGAACTACTTTTAGGGAATGTTTAAGGATAAGTATTTTGTGATTTGGCAACAGAAGATACACTGCACTAGACCTATCTTTTTCCCTTCTCAAGTAATACTGTATTTAACACTTGCTTAGGTAAAATCCAGTGATGATCTCATTGCTTTTCAATTATGAAGAACATTTAAATATTTAATTTAAAGGAATGATTAGTAATTTTCATGAGTTGGAAAGACAACTTGCAACTCAGGCAGTTTAAGCCATACTATCAAGTATTATTTGCCTATTTGCATATCCTTGTAGCGAATACTGTGGATATTTTGACATGTAGCAATACTGTACCGTCATATTTAATGTATATGTCTTTCCTTTGTATATTTTCTGCTGTAGTATAAGAAAATGGCAGGAATCAAAAGCATCACAAAACTTTCTCTGTCTGCATGATGTGCACTTTTTTGAAGAAGAAATAAATCCTAGACATCTTGACAATGACTATGATGAAACATAACATGGTAGTATGTCAGTACTTGCTAAAAACATTAACAGTTTAAAAATATGTTAGCTAGTCTTCCTCAAACCTTTGAATTATAAACTTATGCCCTCATTCCTTATTCTTTTCTCTCCTTAGACTATTTCTGGGAAGGAAGAGGTTCATGTATAAAGATGATTGTTAGAATATTTTATGAATGCTATGTATCTCACATCTATAGCGTATTATGGGATACATAGGATAAATCAGTGATCTTTGCCAGTACCTGTCACACAAACATACATGTGTACATACATATTCAGAGTCATATCTAAAAATACTAGAGGAAGCTAGCAAGTAAACTAAAACCTAAGGAATCCAGCTCATATGTTAACATTACTCATAGTGAGCCAAAACCACAGAAATCAGGAGCATTGCTTAATATTGTCATAACAGCTAATGCAAAGGTAAGTCCTTATTTGTGTGCTCACATGAATTTTGAAGGTGGCTACTGACTTCTTCCTCATCAACTTCATCTGTTTCTTCAATGCCAACTGGTCAAGAGATGATCTCAAATTTATAAGGTATCACTTAGTTCTTTTCATGTCAAATGTGACGTTACTGGAAATACAGACAGCCTTTGTAGGAATTTGCAATATTGGCATTTCTCTTCGAGGCAAGAATCGTGCAGATTCCTAGTATAGGCATAGTCTAAAAACAGTATACTTAAATGTTATTTTTGTACATGGTAAAAACATGTCTGCTTCAAGTAGCAGCAGTAGCTGTTCCAGATGCACAGCAAAATTTCCAGCAATGTATGTGTACTGAGTTTTTGCGGAGAGTTACAAATAAAACTATATATGATATATTTTCTGAAAGCTAATGAAACTTATTCTATTGCCAAAGATAAAGTAATTTAGTCACTGAATTGCATAAAACCTTTGTGAGGGGGAGGAAGTTGCATGATTTTCAAATGTGCACATGATAAGCACTCACAGGACAATGAGCTAGAATATTTAGCGTAAAATTAAATGTTTAATTGGGCTTTGGTAGCTCTCACATTAGATTTTAATTCTCTCAGATTTGTTTATGTATATTATAATTTTACTTTTAACATTTCCATTTCATAAACAGATGTACACCATACACATCCTTTGCCAATAAAAACTCCTGGAAACTGTTTCTAATATTGAAGACTGCAGGAGATTTCTGCTTTCTCTTCTCTTCCCCCCCAAATAGCTAACATCATAGAAATAAACAATTTTTCATGTAGTTTTTCCAAATGCAGCTATATCTTTCCTCCTCACTGTAATGTCCATCGGGCAAGTTGTTAATATATGTATAATGAAAAGTGAAACACGTCCTTTCTCTTTATGGCCTTGGTGTCATAAATTACTGCTTAATTGCAGAATAAAAAGCACTATACCTTTAGAAACCCTTGAAGGTTTTTTGCTGGTGGTTGGTTGGGGTTTTTTGAGCTCTTCCAGAAGAGATGAGTTATACACAGCCTTCTAGTCAGTGACTGTGAATGAAAAAGGTGTAGTTTGTGAGGGAGACTAGCTGTAGAGTGTGAAGGACGTAGTGACCTCAGTACCAAATGTCCTTGTCAAATCGTCTTTGAACATTGTGTACTGGATTGATTGCCTGTTTCAAAAAGGACGCCCATATGGCAGAAGAATGAGATTGCTATTGCTGTACTATGGAAAAGCATTGAGAACTAAACATGTGCCTTGGCTGCTTTTTCCCCTATTGCCAATTAATTGTAGGTTCCTCTTATTAGAGTAGCTCTCATGCAATACTGAGACAGTTTTGTGGTCCTTATTGTTATGCATTAACTTAAACTTAGTGGGACTAACTGCGTTTATAAAGTTTCGAAAGCTTACCCTGATAAATGTTTCATTCCTAGAATTCAACAAAGAAAAAATATAAATTATTAAAAACTTAAGGGACTTTTTCCTCAGAGCCCGTAACTGAAAATGTGATGACAAAGTTGGTCAACAGCAGCCAAATATACAAGTTTAGGAGGGATTTTAGAACATATTCTTCTGGCAGTCAGTGTCACAAAATAATTTGCTTCAATCACATTTCTGGATGAAGAGATTAGGTAATATGTAAACTTCTGTGGATCCATGAGACAGAGCAGATGATAGACCTGAGCCGTTTTCATTGATATGTTAGTTTCTCTAGTTTAGGCAGAGCTTATCAAATGCCTATAGCTTGTTGCTTAAACAGCTGTGCTCTATCCACTATGGCACAGAGGCCACACATCACCATTTAGAAGTTCCAGTCATCATTACCAGCCTCAGTGTAGTGGTTCCTTGGAAGTTTCTTGTGTTTCCAGAAAGAAGTGTCATACAAAAGCTAATATAATGAAAGGCAGAGAAGAGATGCAGGTAGCAATTTTTTCATGTATATTCATTAACAAGCTTAATACTTTAGTGAAATATGTAACGCTCAGAACAATTACCATCACTCTTAAACAAAATTTTAGAGTAGTAGGTTTCCCTGTGAATTCTTTTTTATCTTATCACCAAGGGTTTTTTTTAAAGTACGGCTACTGTTCTGCATTGCACTGGCTTTGGCTTTGATAGAGTTAATTTTCTTCATAGTAGCTAGTATGGGGCTGTGTTTTGGATTTGGGCTGAAAACAGTGTTGATAACACAGGGATGTTTTAGTTACTGCTGAGGAGTGCTGACACAGAGTCAGGGCCTTTTCTGCTTCTCACCCCACCCCACCAGTGAGTAGGCTGGGGGTGCACGGGAAGTTGGGAGGGGACACAGCCGGGACAGCTGACCCCAACTGACCAAAGGGATATTCCATACCATATGATGTCATGCTCAGCATGTAAAGCTGGGGAAAGAAGAAGGAAGGCGGGGACATTTGGAGTGATGGCGTTTGTCTTCCCAAGTAACCGTTACGCGTGATGGAGCCCTGCTTTCCTGGAGGTGGCTGAACACCTGCCTGCCGATGGGAAGTGGTGAATGAATTCCTTGTTTTGCTTTGCTTGTGTGCGTGGCTTTTGCTTTTCCTATTAAACTGTCGTTATCTCAGCCCATGAGTTTTCTCACTTTTACCCTTCCGATTCTCTCCCCCATCCCACCAGTGGGGGAGTGAGCGAGCGGCTGTGTGTGGGTTAGTTGTTGTCTAGGGTTAAACCACGACACGCATGTGTACATCTCTCTTCACAGACTTTCTTCCAAAAGTATTAATGTTTCTATTCAACACTGCTAGTATGACTGAGGTGTTACTGCCACTTTTGCAGTTAAAAATCACCTCAGGTGTGGTGAATGGTGTGGTTGTTTTGTATTTACTTAGAGTAATTAATATTCAAGTCCATCTTATTCAATTAAAATACTACTGTGAATATTCTCATGTGATTTTTCTTAGCTCCTGTGTGTTACTGTTTTTAATTCAAAATTTGTAATTTGAAGAAAATAAATAGGTGAAGAAAATGGAAACAGTGGAATAAACAGAAAGAATTAAGTTGGCTATTTTAGGAGTGAGATGCTTGGATTTTTAATACTTTTCTGTAGTTTCCAAAAGACTTAACATGCTGCAACATTGATACTACTTAGCAATTTAATTGTCTTCATTGGACCATACAGGTGATTTGTAACTAGGTGTGACCATCAAGCACTCAGCATGAATTAAGGAGACAGTATTTGGAATGAGGATGACGTCTTAGTCTAATAGGTTTAGTTCTGATAGCTTGCTTGGCTTTCTGCACATATAATTGTCTGTGTACTGCCCGTCAAAGTGACAGCACTAATGTCATTAGTTTCTTCATCTTATGCATGTCAGGCAGAAAGGTAATTTTAGTTGTGGGAAGAAACAGCCAAGACTGTCTTTTTTTTTCCCCTGTCCTTGACTTTTGAGATCACCTTGTGCTGTTTAACAGCATTAAGTGCCAAGTGGGAGGGCATAGGCTGGACAGAGCACATGGATGTGTTTCTGCAGTGTGTGGGCCATGACCCTGCCTAATGATATGAGGAAGTTGTTTATGCAGTTACATAGTGCAAGGTTGGCTGACCAAGATAGAAAGCAATGCACAAAGCTGAGACTAGACTATGAACCCAAATGATATACTTTGCTACTCATGTAAAAGCAAGGTAGGAACTAGGAAGACTTGGCTTAACATCCTAACTCTGTGAACTACATTAGGAAACCTAGGCAAAGATTTTATCTTTATTTTATATATATATATATATATAGGCTGCAGGGGACATACATGTGATTCAGACACAGATTCATCTCGCTGAACTGAGGCATTCAAGATAAGAGATTAGTCACCCTAGGTCTTTCTCTGGTCAGTGAAGAGATCTGGGTACTGCCAGACTGAGAATTATGGTGGGTGAATTGCTTTCTGCAGGTATTCCCTTGACTAGTTCTAAAGTCTTAGGCAGGTTGGTTAGATGCCTTAAACTAATCCAGACTCTTAAGCACAAGCTCAAGTTTTTGTTTTAAAAAAATCCTATTAATTTTTTGCTAGGGCTAAAGACAGGTGTTTGTATGGCAGAGATAAACAATGTTTAATACCTTCACTAGCAATAGTTATAAAATATTTTAAGAAACTATGAAAGGCAAAAATCAGATGGATGAGAAATGAACAAACTTATTTTTGGACTTGCCAGGAAGCTGTGTGGAAAGTTATACAAGTTAGACCAACTGAGGACATCCTGTTTTCTGCCAATCTTCAAGGGGATCCATAAAGAACCATATATATGCAGTCAAAAATATTTCTGTAAAGTTGTCTTTTTTAGAAATGGAAATTTAAAAAAAAGAATCTATGGCTTTTAGAAGGACAAGATAGCCAAATTGCCAGTTGTTTTAAATATTCTAAAATGGACTATGATAACGGGTTCAATTCTGACCAAACAGTCTTGTGTAATCTAAAGAGCAGAAACCATGAACTTCAGACTTTCCTCAGAACTTCCAGGAGGAAGTGAGCCTCGACTGGAACAGCAAAGGTAGATGTGAACACCAAAGAAGAGTCCACCACCAGGTTGTTCTGAGGCAAGGCTAAAAGGAGAGGAAAGAGACAAACTCTGCTAGCTTGGCTAGCCAAGGATGTCAAAAGCATGAGGCATGAGCAAAGGACAGCATGAGTTTGTTGTCAGAGTTGCAGTTCCAATTCAACACTAAAAAAGCATATAGGCTGATGACTTTAAAAGAGATAAAAGCAGACATTTGACTGATTTTTTTTTTTTACTAGCATTTTTTAATAGGTTATAACAAGTGCTATGTGTCTATGGGCAATTTAGCATAGCCAGATTTAGGTAACTTTGTGTGTTGCGTCTACAGATGCCCTGAAGCAGTAGGGCACAAACATATTTTTTTGCCTGGGAGCCATTTATATGCAGAAATACATGCATGACCCTCTTATGAAAGGTATTTGTCAGAAAAAAGATATAAATTATTTTGTATTGCAGAGTTTATAGGAATAAATGCATCATCATGGTTCAAATCTTGCAAATGTATGTCATTGATATGAATCCACACCAGCGGTAATGTGTTATTAGATTTGTAACATCAGTTTTATTACATCATTCAGTATTACTTCTTTTAACTAGTGCTTTTATCTATAATGTAAATTTAATTTAGCTTTAAAAAAAGTATTAATTTATTGTGAAAGTCCTCAAAATATCCATAAAACCTTTCAGAACTGTTTCTTCCTTTGACAACTATCACCACGTTCGCTTTTGAAGGTCAAAGATACTTTCAATACTTTTACAGGCCAGATGGTAATGCTTTTGCATTTGTACTTCAGACTTTCATGCTGTGGCTCATTCCCATTGAAATTAGAAGGAACTGGGCATCTTGGCATGAGTTCATAGTGTGTTAGTAAGGCACATATTAGAGAACAGAGATTGTTCTCTCTTCACGTTAGTAATATCATTCCTATTTGTTTTGGTGCCTGTGCCAAAATACTGTGTTTCCCTTACAGAGAGTAGATTCCAAGCAGCTGTCTTTTGCCTTTTCAAACAGGGGAAAAAGAGGAGCATGGAGAGAGAGAGTTTGCTATGACTCTTTAGTTTTATGTCACATTCAAAACTTAGTTTCAAAGATATTTTATATCTCAAATGTTTAGGCTCACACATCTTTGGACTAAGTTAAAATAATTAAATTACATCCTAACTTTTGGCATTTCTGAGACAATTTCATATTCTTATCCTTATGATAGAATTTATACTTTCAAGTTATATTAAAATGAAAAAATACTAGCACTTGAGTGGATTTTATTTATCTACTTATTTATTTAACAACTTTTTAGCTGCATTTGCTGTAAGGCATAACTGTAATATCAATGATAATTTAAATCTTTTCCAGCTTTCAGTCCTTGAGCATAACAAAGCCAGGAGTTCAAAATTTACTATATTGAAAGCATCTCAGAAATACACAGATGAAATGCTTTAAAATTAACAGCTGTTGAAATGCAGTTCATAACTGATCACTAACATTTCCAGTCTCCTTTGACTGCATTTTGGTATGTATTTTAAACCGACATTCACTTTTGTCTTTTATTATAGATGAGAATTCCATGAAGCCACAAGACTTTGAAATATCTGGTTTTAATAAGTCATGTTTTACCATTAGCATTCCATATTTTGTGGGACATTTTAATCAAATTCTTTAAAAATCAGTCTGATTCTTCCACTTTTCAACTGCTGAAGCTCTTCATAAATCAATAGTTGCACTGGTATTTCTTGGAAATCAGCATGATTCCAGGTATGATTCAGACCCAGCACCGATCTTTATTGGTCCCAGGTGCCTTCCCCTGGCTGCAGGTTGCAGGTGCACCCTCCCCTAGCTGAGACCACGTTTCAATTCCATGTGATTCCCACCAAGCTCAGTGACTCAGGAAGGAGACCTTGTTCAGCTGATAAAAGTCAAACTAGGTAGCATCCTTCCTTGCCTACCATCCTCACTGTTCTTGCCAAAATGCACATTAACTGAACAAACAAAACACAGTAAGTTCTACCCATTCTTCAGGAACTTTTTAGAGATTCCTAACTTTGGCTGTGTTGCCTCAAGGCAACAGCAGAGAATGAATGAGAATGTAAATCCCAATGCTTTCCTGGATAGGAAATCAAGGCAGAACTTGTGTTTTAAGAAGAAGCCTGAAACAGGTCCAGGTCAAAACACTGTCTAACAAGGTTTCCCGTGACACACTGAATGTCACTTTAAAAAGCCCTGAATTCTACTTTACCTGGGACTTTAATTATTTGTACTACAGTATCCATTTGCTCATTCTTACAGACATTTACTTGCGGTTTGTTTGTCTTGTTTTGTTTACTGGATCTTTAAAAAGTAATGATAGGGTACCTTTTAATAACTATGGTTCTTATCAGCATCTTGTAAAAGTTCTACCTGCCGGTTGATAAGCTGTGATACAGAATTGCTAATGTTAGTGGAGGTCTGCCTCATGATGATAATTGGTATTATCTGTGCTAGGATGGACTTACAGGACTTGTGCAAACTAAATAAAGTTCTAGGAGTCTGCAAATACTGTACAAGTTAGGGAAAACATTTTCAGATATGCTTGCCATATTTTAACATTTTAAAAAATGTTTATTTGTTGAGAATTTGTGTGACCATGTGTTCAAGCCACATTTTAACTGAATCTTGAGTTTCCACTAAGACTTAGGAACATAGTGGATTAATAGATGTGTTTTACTATTAATGCTAGGTTATCCAGCTATCTAACAATCCCAGAAGAGTTAACTGGTAGGGCCATGAATCCTGTGAAAAGCCCATTCCTTTTTGTGCTTAAATCCAAAATTGCTGTCTGACACTGAGAAAGATTTGATTTAAAGTTCCTTACTGAATAAATTAGAAAGTAACCGAAGTTGGATCCATCTATAACTATATCTATTTTTATTCTAATTCTCCTTAAAGTTTCTTTTTTACCTCCAGATAAAATGTCGTTATAACAGGTTGCATATTCAGGGATTGGAAAGCTATGTTTTTAATACTTTGAGTCTGATTCCAATGTAATAAAAGACAACATTCTAATGGTTCACTACTCTGATTATCTGTCTATCTAGGGCAACAACTTGCATACAAAACTTATGAAATTACTGATGCTTTTAATGTAATGTGCTTAAAAATGTATCGAAGTATATTAGTGTTTCTCTAAATGCTTCATTCTGTGGGTAATGAAATTACGTTTCAAAACTACAAAATACTCTACCAAACAGAATTTTTACTTTCCCAGTGAGCCCTCAGTTAAAGGTCAAAATTGATTGATACATATAAAGGCCTAGTTTTTATGTTAATCATTTCCCTAATAGAAGTGCTCATTATGATGGCAGTAATGGTTTATGTACAAGCTTGTGTGTGCCTATGTGTGCAAATATATTCATTGCAAACTTTTCTGTTTTATTTTTGTTCTTCCACAGCTGTTACTACATAAATTTCTGCTACAGTAATGAAAGAGAAGTCACTGCCAAGTCAGCCTGGATCTGAAATGGTAAATTAGGCCCCTAAGGAATCACAGAATCACCATTTTAATTTTCAGAATTTCTATGGAAAGATACATAACAGCGGTCCTAGATCGTATCCCAATGCTTTGTAATGCCACAGTGATCAACTAGAGATAGCCATCCCATGAAATATAAAATCACTTCATCTTGTTTGGCTTCCAAAGTATTTAAAACTACAATTGAGACAGAAATTGCAAAAAAGAAATGTTTGTGGTTATGTTTGGGATCATGCTGGTTAGCCACCTGCTAACCAATCTATCCTTCTTTAGTTGAAATATTTTCTTCTCCAGTAAAGTATGTGTTAAGCCTGAGGGCCTATCTGTATTTACCTTTGTTGGGTTATAACTTTGCTATATGCTGCACTCAGCTGTGGGAAAGAGAAACTGTTCTGCAGGGTACTCAGTCTGCCCTTGTGGTAACCTACTGACTATGTAAGAGCCATCTAGGGAGTAACAACTACTCATATTTATTTTATAATACTATTTTATTCACACTCCTCTCTGTTAAATGTGAACATTTAAAAAACCTTAACAAAGGTTTTTCTCTTTTTCATGTCAAACAATTAATGTTCTTTTTATAGAATTTGAGATTAACATAACCAGCCTCAGAAGTTTCATACTTTCATAAGGCCAAGTGGTTTAGCATATCCTTTTTGTATATCCTTCAAATTAAAAATATAGCATCAATTCTGTCAACATAAAACACTTAACGGCTGCCTATGAGATATGCAATTATCTAATCACAAATGTCTTGTGCAAAGAATAGAGGCAAAAAAAGCTCGTAAGCTATCGTAATGTTACATTACTGCCTTTTTTTTTTTTTTAGCATCACATAAAGTTAGCTCTCTAATGCTTGGATTAATAACTCTCTGAGATATTTTTACATTTTTCTCTCCCTGGTATTAGGTGAGTAGCTCATTCATAGTGAAATGCTTAAGATTTCTTTCATCACAGCAAGAGTATAGCGAATGCTTAATAAATATTTAAAAGCTCCATCTGCCAGAGTAAACTAGCAGAGGCAAAGCTTCCATGTCCTCTGGAAGTATTTAGCCTAACATATTCCATAGTAAGTCACTGTTCTAGGAAGGCACATCCTTGCTCTATATGGGCATAAACTGAGTTTTGTAAGGCAATCAGTTATGAATTAGATGCTTCTTTGGCAATAAGGTCTTCATAGAGAACACTTTTTCTTGGTAGTATGAATAAAGTAGCAAAGATGAAACAATTTTTTTTTTTTTTTCTGTTGGTGTAAAAAATATTGCCTGTGTAGTTTGCAGAGCAGATTATGGTGGTGGGGTTAATTCCATCCAGGAATGAAATCTAAAGTTTATAGTGAATGTTAAGCATGTGAGGTTAATAATGTGGCACAACAGCTTCTTGAGAAATCTCTTATTGTGGTATAGCTAGCTCTGACAAATGATGGCTATATTTGTCACTTTGCATTCTTGTTCAAGCAGTATCTTTTATTCTTCACATTGTTCCTTGGGGAATTGCTGAGGTGTGTGAAATCTCGAGTGTATTTGAAAGGATTAGACTATCAAACGGTAAAGTTATCATTCATATGAATGTAATTCTTCACAGGATATATAAAATGTGAAATATATCAGGTGGCCCAGAGTGGAAAGAATCTGCAGAGATGCTTTTTCCATCAGCAGAGGATCGTTGTTTTGCTTTCCAGAATGCCAATGAGTGCATCAGCAGTTGCTGCTCTAGCAGGTCTTCTTCAAAGAACCTTTAAAAACCGGGGGGTGATGGGAGGAGCTTTTCTTTGTGGACCTTTAAATGCCATAATAAGAATGTGTTTGTCCAGTTTCACATTATTCCACTTCACAATTGGATTGGATGTAGAAATAGTTAAGCTAAACTGCCAATACTCTAATATTAAAATTATAGTTCTATAATCAGCTGAACTAAATCTGAAGACCAGACTGACCTAGGGAAAAAAAAAAAATTACCTCCGAGTTGTAAAAGCTTAGTTTAAGATTTGATAGCATGGAGGGATTTTGCACTTGCATTTACTGCACTCTTTGAGATGGCCTGGAGTTGGATGAAAAACTTAGTGACTGCATGATTCTCCATCTTTTAAAGTACTACATTCAATCAGGATTTTTTGTCTGTCCTATCAATTTAAGCTGAAGTGATAAATGGGATAGATGGTGCACCCCTTCATCCAGTTAATGATCTGAGGAAAGAAATATGTGAATAATTTTGAAATGTGCTGGAAACACTCATTTGTCTCTGGGTTTCCATGACTGAAAGCGTGGAGTGAAATCTGAGTAAGGAATACAATACATTGTGCAAAATAATTTCTTGTTAATCATGGGCATCATAAGCCTGATTTTTGTGTAGGAATAAGCAGTGGTTTATAAGAGTCACATTCAATCTTACAAGTTACATGAGAAGTCTTTTAAAGCAAACTCCAGAGCTTACTCCAGCTGGCTTATTTTGGAACCTTATTGTACTTGATGAAAGTAGTTTGGTAATGCTCTGAAAACTGCACAAGAGTCACTAAAAAATCAGCTGTCAACATATCTTATGTTGTGCATATTTTTTCAAAGCAATCATAGCTAACTTCTTTCCAAGCGATTCTGACAGATACATGGAGAAAGCATAAGCTTAATTCTTACTCTTGCTGCACTAATTCTTTGTGAAAGGTTTTCAAAAACCTTAAACAAAACTCTGAGTCAGAAACCCTTGAACTGCAGTCGAAAATCAGGGTTAGAGGAAATCTTAACACTTTAGAGGGATGTTTCTGTCATCCCACAGTGCTCCTCTCTCCCACATTGAGCAGCAGAATAAAGGTATTTTAATGCCACTGTCAGTTCTGCCTCACCAAGAGATCTCTGCATGGTTGGCATCCTCGAGGGACATGTTAGGCACTGTTCAGAATACTTTTTAATGACGGAGGTTTCATTACAGCACTTTAACAAGGTTAAGAATGTACAACTTAGGTTGTGCTGAAGTATATTTATGGTCTTTTCAAGGTTTGGGGTTTTTTAACTTGATATTCTGGAAGTATTCAATTTACCTGAAAGAAATAAGGACATTATGTCTTTTATGAAAATATTTATTGAAAGCTATTATTTTAATGTCAAAGTTGTGATTATTTCCTCCAGTTAAGATGTAAAAATTTTTATACTGCTGATGTTTTTTTCACTTTCAGACCCTTGCATGCATTTTCTGCTTTGGATTTAAGGTCCTGCAAGGTGAACGTTGCCCAAGAAATCAAGACATTAGCAAAAGTTGCCATTTAAAGATAGTAGGGGACAGTGAATGCTTTTTTTTGCTCTATTACCCATACTCATAGAAGTTAATCCTTGTGATTGATTTGGATCCTTTGCAACCCACCAAGGAAGATTGAATACCTTGCACTTCCTAAATAAATAAAAAGATTCAGAGATTCAATATTTTCTGTAACATTTGGTCATTTGAGACATCTATGGAACAGGTGGTAGAAAAATCTATACCTGTTTTAACCTAGAGGGAAAAATCAAATTAAATTGGATTTAAAAGGTTTATCCAATAAACTAGTGGAGAATGATGTCATAAACTGGAGGCACTGGGGAATTAGTTCAGGGCCCACAACTCCTCACAGACTCAAGGATAAAGAATGAGGGTATTTATTTCATTGACAGAGTGTATGAAGACCAGAGTGAACAATTCAATCTTAATATGTGTATTTAGAAGGCGTTTGGAGAATCTCCCACTTATGCCAGATGGATCCAAGAAATTATCGAAACTAAAGCACAGACATTTACTTGATATGCCACAAAGAATTTTTTTAAAATCCCCTGAAGACTTCTTAGTGGGCCTGGAACTAGCTAAAGAATCTCTTGCTGTTGATTTTGGGTTTATTGAAGTTATTGAAATCTTTTATAGTTATTAAAGTGATTGAACAGATACAGTCATAGCATGATTAATTTATATCTGTACTAATCTACTTACCTTAGGAAATTTATTTCCTTTCTGGTGTCAACAGCAGGAAACATCTATGCTAGTGATTTCAGTCGACTCAACGTGTCAAAAGGTATGATTTCTGTTCTGGTGGAAGATGTATGGGTAAAGTTGCACTGGGCAAACTTACTATTTTGTCACTATAGGTATTGATTGGGTTCAGAGGCTGAAGTACAAGTGGTATTTTTCCACTTTCCTGGAACAAAGTTTAGTGTGTAGAATGTATTGGATCAGCAATATGAATGTTTCTGATGCAATATACCAGCAAAATGCTGTTTATGTATATGAGGTACTTATTAGGACTGTTACACAGATATGGTTGTGTTTTCATTAAAGTGATCATACCACTCTGTTAGTGTAGGATGGCCAGCTCAGCTGCTTAGTGTGTGATACTAATAACTTTGTAGCTGTGGCTATAAACTCACAAGCTGATTATAACCTGTTCTCCACTGCCATCTCTATTCAGCAAATGCCTAGCTATTGTTCAAATCTGAGTACAGAAGTAATCTCTAGAAATGTTTTTGTTTTGATGAGATGCTTTAAATTTTTCCCTATAGATCAAAAGACACGGATTTGTGACTTGATACAACATTAAGACCAGAGTGTTTTTAAAATGAATCGTAATTATTTTTTGTTTGGGACGTAAAATTCTTTGCAATTCTATAGGTTTCAGACATCAAAAATTCAGTGCATGTGTTATATAATACTGTCTGTTAACAGTGATATTTCACAATATGCATGAATTAAGAAATCCTTTTTAGTAGCTGGATGAGCCAGCTAACTTTGTTCTTTTAATATACTTTCTGAAGCTCACATCAAGGGATCATATATCTGAGGAATTTATTAATCTGACATGCAGAAGTGAAAGCTCTTCTCACTCTTTAATTAACCAAGTATGAATACAAAGTTTTAGACATTAGATTTGTGGTGTTCTTGTTTTCCATACACGGTTTATAAAATTTAACTGCAACTCTCCTCCAGGCCAAAGTCCATTTCAGTAGCTCATCTTCACAAATGGCAACTGGAAATGCCAACGAAAGCCACAGAAGAAACAATTAATGCAAGGACTACATGTGTCTGGCAATCAGTAGTTTATCAGGGGATTCCTGAGCTATACATTTCATGTGAGCTATTAGTCTCAATATTAATTTTTGATCTGTTTTGTGTCTTAACCTAACCCTTTTCTGATGTTCTTTATCTGGGTAGGTTTCACAAGAAATACATGGAAGGATATCAACACAGTTAATAACCTCTCTTCACTGTGAAAATTGTCCATTTATTCCAGTCCTTTGCTTTCTATCTTTTAAATCAGTATTCATTTAGAAGTTGACTTTCTTTTATATCTTACAACACTTTAATTGCTTTATTTGTCTTGGTGAGGTATCTCATCAAAATCTTTCAGAAGACCAAGCATGTTATATCAACTCCATAACCCAGACAAAAATGCTTGTTGGAACACCGGAAGAAATACACTGTGAATGTCACATCCCTACGTTACCTCCCCCTAGCATAATAGAACTCTGTTGATTACTTAGTATGTCTGTACTAACTGTTATAACTCCTATCAGATAGGTTGGTGTGGAAATTAGGTTTTCATACCTGCGCTTGCCAGGTTCACCTCTGAAACTATGCTTAAATACCAATGTGGTATTTGCCATCTTTCATTCCTCTGACACTGAGTTTGCTTTACACATAGGAATTGATATTTAACCAGGTGTTATGACCAAACACAGACATCATATTGCTGCAGAACTGTCTGACTGTATTGATCGACTGTTGTTCAATTTACTGTTTTGTTTTGTGTTTTGTATGGGTTTTAGTTGTTTTAAAATCTCTGAGCCTTCCCTCTGCTAGTAGATCCCTATCCAGGTTTGGTGTGAGAACTGTCTTACCACCACTAGGAATACCAATACAAATAATTAGTTTAGCCTTTCTGCAATAACCTTAGTCTCACTGATTGGTCCTTTTACCTCTTGATCATCTATCAGCTCTCCTGGTTTTCTGTTTTATAGGTTCCAATACAGGAGACTTGTATTATTAAAGGCATAAAAACTGGTAAGCTGCTCCTTAGCCCTTTGGCCAAGCCTGTTGTGATATTATATGTAAATTGTTAGAGATTAAGTTGTTAACTATTTTCCTTTCCTATATTTCCTTGAATATATCTTTCTGATATCTAGTAGTGTCGTCTTCAACATTTTCTTTTTTCTGGGGAATATAAGAAGAGGAAGAAGTGAAAAGAAGTGGTAAAGGGGAAGTGTGAGTCAATATCTGTGTATAGGTATTAGGTCTTTAAATGATTTCCATGTCATCTGCAAGCATTTTACATGTTTAACTGCTCATTTTTTTATTTATTTCAGAGTTATGTTTTTGTGTACTTTCTTTTTGTAAGTGCTAAGGACTGAGTGACTGAGTGCTTTGTGAAATTTGTCATTTCAAATAGCAAGCAAGTCTCCATGTAGTTCCTGATGACACCTTTCATGTCTGTGTTCTTAAAAACTGAATTCCAAGTAGTGTCTTATTGGCTGGTACCCTTGTCTTCAGAGGAGTATGCCTGGAGCAAGAGGCTGTAGGATATATCTATAGTCTGATATCAAAACCTGTTTTACCTTTTTAGATCTCATGTTAACCTCAGTCAGACTGGAATTAAGCTTAGTGTCAATGTTGAACATTTCAAAATTCATATCCATAATATTTAATATTTAGGACATATTGTACCATTTTGTCTTCAAAGGTCATACAGTTCATTTCGGTGTCTCTGACAGAGAAAGGTGAATGAACTTTTTAGAAAGGTTGGAGGGATACTTTACTGACAATGTTCGAATATGATCTGATTTCTAAAGGTGTAGGTACAGATTAAATTAATAATAAATATTCATTCAGGCAAATAAATAAATGACCAGCTGCTAGATATGACTATGCTGAGCTGTTAGCCTGTAATAAATTCAAAGTGGGTTTATTGAACCAATATTAGTTGGTCACAGCTGGTCTGGGCTAGAGTGCATAAGCTCAAATACAGTTGTTCAAGGGATAGACAGGGTCAAAACTACAGTAACGTTGTAATGTTTGATCATATGCTCATAGCTGCATAGATAAAAATTTTCTAAAGCCCCAAAGCAGCAGATTTACAACTGCTATGTTTATGGTTGGTTTTTTTAACAACTTTCATTGGCAATGGGCTCCACAATTTAATCACAATTTGAAAAACGTATACTTTTATTGGTGGAACATTTGTCATCTTTTCATATAGTTTAATATTTCTTTGTCTTAGGCAGAGGGAACACAAACTCTTGCTCTAAATTCTTTTACCATTCTTTATTCCATTTACATTTACTAAGTCACCTCTTTCATCCTTTTCTTTAGCATAACCAATCCTTGTATTTTTCAGCCATTTTTTTTTCTCAGATCCTTGACCATTTCTATCACTTTTCACTGAATGTTTTATTAAGTTTTGCTTCCTTTTAAAGAGCTGTATAAACACTGTATGATTAAATCTCAAGAAACTACTGCAAGTTAAATAAGAGAAAGATATCCTCATCTGGTGGGGAGGCCACAACAAAAATGAGGAAAGGAACACATGAGTAGGGAAAGGTACAAAAATATCTAACCCTGTTGACATCTGCCAGATATCCCTTACTTTTTTGGCATTTAGTCTAGATTCCTTGCTTAGTCAAAAGCTCCTCTGTTGGGAGCCTGCTTCTTTCCAGAGACTACATGAGTTCATAGATTATGAACCACACATCCTTAAATTAAAGCCCTAAAATGAGACGACCTGGATTTCTCTTTCCAGAGAGACTAGTACAAGTTTTTTTAAGGTACTCAAATCATTAGTTGAATACCTTTAAAATTCTAACTTTGATTTGCTTAAGATTAAATAGGACACCTGAAGCCAATTAGGAAATCGAACCCAGGTTGTCTTTGTTCAAAGTTAGCATTGCAATTACTATTCCATTTCTCCATCCCTTAAAATATGTAAATTTGAGGATTCCTATTCTGGCTTTCATTTTTGCTGTATTATTTAATTATGTAGAGGGAAATATAAACAACAGTGGCTTTTCAGAAATAGTCCTTTTATTCACAAAATTACAGATAGATAATGCTCACAGTTTCTTTGTACTAATGCCCTATTCATTAAAAAGATTTAAAAATCTGTTTAAATAATTATTATTATGGATTTTTTTTTCCTTTTCTCTCTTTGTGCATACAACTTCTCTTCCTCTCATGTAATGTTTTTCATTTTGGGACCCCCAATTCTGTGAAATCCGTATAAATCACTTTTTTTTACAAAGACTGGTTTCCAGAGAGGAAGGAAAATAAACCAAAAACATTTGTACTTATCTTAATATTCATAAAAACTAAGTCTGCTTTTCTCCCCAAATCTATTTTTGGGCCTAATTAAAGTTGCAATGTCCCCCCTAAGCTATTAAATTCCTTATGGTCTCTTCTTAGTCCTGATGTGCCATTTCATTGACATTTTGGAATTAGTTCAGAGATCACAACTGCCAAAGCCCTTTGATCACACAGAGCTGGCCCTCCCGCTACTGTTGCTGTTCAGAGCATTCATAGCTACAGCTGCTCAAAATGAGATCAGCCAGCTTACTCTCTGGGCTCTCCGCAACCTTGCCTCTGTAGCGCTGTGCTTCCCCCTGCTCTACCCTGAGTAAAGCATTGGTATTGAATGAATACACAAGGACCAAAAGAGTACCACATGAGGTGTCGTGGCTCTTGCCTTCAGCCCAGGGCAGCTCCAGTGACCGGTTCAGCACCCAGTCAGCAGCATCATATAACTGTCAATGTTTGAGTTTCCTTGCCATTCGGGAGCTGGGCACAGGGGCAATCTGTTCCATTACTGATTTACTGTTATATATTTAGGAAAAAGATACTGCTTTGTGTCCATTCTACTGCTACTTTTTCCTATCTAACATAATAAGTACTTTTTTAATTGACTATAACTTATAAATAGCTTACATATGATAAATAGATGATTAATTGATGTCCTAAGCCCCTTTTGCACTTGAGTTGTGTTTCTTTATGGAGTGGTATTTGTTACTGATGGTAATAAATGAATTAGTAAACACTTGTTAAATGATGTTCATGCATAAGTATATGAAACCTACTATCTCCTGAATTTAACAAAACAATTTCTTATTGAACAATCTAACAACCATATGTAAATTATCTAGAAATATACCCTTAATATAAAACCAAACATTACACTGAAATTTTTATAGTCCATTTTTGTAATTAGATTTTTATGGTGTGATTTATATTTCATACATTCCTGCATTCCTGAGACTGTCTTTTTTTTTTTTCCCCAAGTGAAGCATTCTAAATTTCAACCTCTATAAGGTTTTTAAAAGAAACAATCAGCAGAACAGAGTTTGGAGTAAAATTATACCAAATATACTACATCATGTAGGTATATTTGAAACATGTGTAGTACTAATGGTTCAGCTGCTTGACAAGCAGTTACTTCCATGCCTGGATGTAGCCCATTATCATCTAGGACTGATACTTAGCCCACAGGAGTTGTTAATTTATTTTATGCTTGTGTTAGTTAATCTGTTTGTTTTGATATGAATTTAATGCTATGGGCTATGAACAAGAGCAGGGGCCCAGCAGTGTTAGTAAGCAATTTATGAAAGGCTCTCTAACCACTATCACAGGAACTTCAAATTCCTGTATGTGCTATTTCTACTCTTCTCTCTTTCCAATATTTGTATTAATAATCATCTAATCATTTCAACTCACATTTCGGTAACTAGTTGTTTTTTGTTTAGGTATTTTAACTCATTCTCTCCACTTTAATTTCTAAAAACAGCTTAAGAATGCATCAAGTACAGACCCTGCAATTGTTTCCAGCATGCAGTAATAGAATATGTCCATCCATGAGATATATTTCACACGCCTGATGATTTTGTATGTCCTTATATTTTTTCTCATACCTATTTTCCTGTTTTGCCTTTGCTCTCCTAACCTGCTTCTTTTTTTTTTTTATACTGTCTCCTTTTACACTCTTTAAATGTGCTCCAAAGCTAAGAGTAGTGCATGTTTAACTTATTTGTGAGGACGTGAGCAATCATGTTTACTTTGTTAGACTTGTCTTTATTTCTCTGTATATCCTTTACTTCAGAGCAATACCAAACCGACTGGCAGGGCTCAATGTTGGTCAATGAGAAGCTTGTTTGGCATAATTTATTTCAAAGAGTAAGAAATTTCCTGAATTTATTATTAGGATCAAGTTTTCAGAGTGAGGCTATCTAAGGGATGGCCTCTTAGTTCTCTTAAGTCTGCATTAAAGAGCCATTATTTTAACAAGTTCATATAAAGGAATAAAATGGGGAGGAAAGAAGTCAAAGTTGTTAGGAATAACTTGGACAAATAATACAAATATGTTTGATATATATGACATAAGTGGCTGGAATTTCTCATCGACACTTAATAAGTCACCTTCTTTGTATAAAGTCTTTGTATCTCACCTTTTGATACACCCTTCAAAAGAAAAGCATAGATTCTTCTCTCTGATGTAGGTAAGGACTTCAGGGTTGCATTTTAATTTGCATGATGCTATATTCACTTTATATTTCCATTATTAGAATTTTGAGGTACTTTGCTACACTCCATATCTAAATAACATCACAATTTTGATTAGAAAACTTCATTTCTTTGGTACAGTGCATGCAAGGAAACTAAGGCATCTTTAGCAAGTAACCAAAGTAAGCAACCTTTAGTAAGCAACCAAAATCCCAGAAGATGGAGTATATATAAAAAAATATTTCTGTATGCAGAACTCTTCTGCTGTTTTGGTTGCTATTTGACTGTTTGGGTGGGTTTTGTGTTTTGTTTTGGTTTTTTTGGGGAGTGGTGATAAAGTAAGAGAAGAAAAGTTTGTAAAATGAGAGAATGAAAGCTGAAAAGCGTGCAGGAGTTGTGTTTCTCACCACGTAGATTGCCTGCCTACTAATTTTTGCAGCTGTCAGCTTCCAGCAGCAGCTGGTGAAGGAGAAGATTGTGTCGCAAGGGGGACTGCTGCACCCATAGCCTTGTAACATGGGCAACCAGTTCAGGGAACTGTTCCTATGCAGAGATTTTCTCCACAAAACTACATCTTTGCTTTATGAAATGGAGGGATGGTTTAAAACTTCCATCACCTGTGAGGGAAGTAGCACCTCCATTTCTTGCAACAAAAATTAGAAAAAATTGCATGGGACAAAAGGACTATGCTGGAAAATAGTTTATTATTAATGGGGAAGAGAAATGAAGAGAAAAATACTGAAGAGACCGAATGAAGGAAACTTTTTAGCAGTGAAATAGGGACACCTTAGCTTTGACTGAAAAGGGCGCCCATAAGAATATAATTATGTAAATGTCAAGAAGGCTAGAAGTGGTTTTAATGTTGTACATTAAGATATATATTAATAATATGATGGAATTAGGAACAGAAAAGCCTATACTAAATATAATGAAAAACGTTCTGACAGGAAGATACATTAGGCTGTGGAATAGTTTTCCATAGGGAAGCCATCACTTAAGGGCTTTTTCTTCCATCAGTACATTCCCCAATTCTATGAAGATTCATATTCAGCTTTTCATGTCCAAATGGCAAATTAAACACGAGAGATAATTTAAGCAGGTCCCTAAGTCCCTCAGTAATTTTAAGGAAATTCAGTTACATCCTCTTATCAAAATATCCCTTGCTGGGGTTAAGAATAGACCCCTCTATATATATTTTATCAAGTTATGTTTAAAAAATAATTTTAATTAATTAAAAAGTGCAGGTCTTTCTCCAGGTTTTGATCTCAGTCTTTTTGTGATTTTTCTGTCACATACTTTGTCCTTCTGCAAAATTCTGGGGCTTTTGGCTATATCTGGGATAAAGAACGGAGTGCACAAAATGTTTTAAGTTTGAAATACTGTGTAAAGTGCATGTTGCGTGGACTTTCCGAGGTCGAGGTTCAAAAGAAAAGCTAGTCATTTCATTGCAGATGCACAGCTGCATCTCCAGGTTGACAGTATCAGTGATCTGTGTGGGGTAGAAGGCAAGCTCAGCCTCAAGTCTGATATATGTGAGTTCTAGTCTTGGAGACATGGCGTCTGTTTCTGTTACTATGATGAAAACGTTGGCCTTTGAAGTAATGGGGCATATCCAGAGGTATGGAAACCTCAGGGTAAAAAGTAGGCTTTTGCCAGAAATTTAAGAGTTTTGAACATCACCTCACCCTGAAGTTTTCTTTCTTTTTGTGGGATTTTCACTTTTTTTTTTTTTTTTTTTTTGGCCTACCCTCTTTGAGGAATGACTTTTACTCATTGTTTCAGTTTTCAAATCAAGCACAAGGAATATTTTCTTGTTTTGATTATTTAATGTGACTTTCATTAGCACCGTGGTTTGGGTTTGGGGCAAGACAAGTTTTAAGATCTATTATTCTTTTCACTGCAACTATGAGAGAAAGGGTATTCTAGTGCACTGGCCTTGGTCTGGAAAATGAGGATTTAATTCACTTCTCTGTCATAAGTTATCTATATGGGATTAGGCAGCTTCAGATACAAAGAGACTTTTCAGTAATATGCACAAGGACTGAACGGTGGAAGACAGTACTTTGAGAAAGACCTTTTAAGCAAAGAGAAGAATATAACATGATATACCTTTTTGGATGTTCACCCCATTTTCTATGAAATCTTGTGTAACTTAATCAAATCTCACTTTATTTATAGAATAAGGATATTTAATGGCTATTTTCATCCATCTAACTGGTACTGTAGAACAATTTGACGTGCCACTGTGGCAACTAAAATATAGAAAAAAATATATTGAGTGATGTTTTCTCTTTAATTAGACAACTGCAAAATTACACATGTTTTGCTGAAAAGGAATGTTCTATTTAATACCGTTGGTAAATTTTGTGGTTTTGTAACCACAACATTTTGTTACCCCGAGAGACAGATGGTTGGCTTTCACATTGATGCTATGTATTTTAATTACTTTTTGTTCAGTTTATTGTCAAAAATATAGGTCTCATCTTTTAGGTTGTTTTGAGTGCACTAGGTTTTCTGCTAAAAAGATGTTTCCTGTGTCAATGACTGTGGATATTAGTTTCTGAACTATTGATTAAACAACACAACAAATTCTCACATTAAAGCATTTCTTTTATATATATATATATATGTGTGTGTGTGTGTGTGTGTCTCCTTTAATTGCTTTGTTTAGCTTATTTTCTTTTGGTAATCCAGAAGGTATTTTATACATTCCTATGTGTCCATATACAGTTTTCACTGCATAGTATGTACTACCACTTAAATGAATTGATAAATATTAAGTCAAATAAACAAGTTTAACTTCTCTGAGTAACTGAATCGTACTGAACTGCAGGCATTGTGAGAGTTGTAGCTGAACTTTTTCTCATCAATAAGTCTGCAATCCTTTGCTAAGAAGCTTTGTCTCTGAAACCCTCTTGGGTTTACTAAATGAATTTAAAGCAATACAGATACCTTCCAAATCCCATAACAGAACTCACAAGTAAGCCAAATAAGCTGGGAAAAAATCTTTAAGTAGGGAAAGGCAATTCTTGTTGAATTAATGAAAACTGAAAAAACATGAATTCTCTGGTTGCTTTTAGCCTGACTCGATAACAGTCTCTGAACAAGTGACTTATTTAGAAAAGACAATAGAAAGTGGTTTGGCCAACTGTAAAATGTTAGCCAACTGCAATAAATTAAGCAATACAATTACTTTCAAAAAAAATTAAGGTAGCAAACTGTGAAATGAGGTGCTTCAACCTGGAAGGAAACCATAAGGTCCAGCAAAACCCAAGTATAAAAAAAAATTTTTTTTTAAGATGCATAAATGCTTGTGATTCTTTTACTGAAAACTAGATTACCACTTTCCTTACTGCACTGCATATAACCTATAAAGGAAAGATGTGAACTAAACTTCAAAACTTAATGCTCTTGAATGTAGGGTTGGGACCCAGAATCCAAAGCTATATTTGAATCAGGGATGTACAATTGGGCCTTTTTTATTTAGTAGTACATAAAGGCATATTGAAAAAGTTTCATTGTTGAGCTCTGGACACCAAAGAACCTCAAAAACCTCGAGAATGTCAGTCTACTCATGCTGCATCTGGGAAAAAAATATTTTTTAAAAATAAATGGTATCTTAAAATCAGTGGTGAAAAAGATAAAGAAATAGACTGATACTGATATAATCAGATAACTTATAGTGAATTCTCTGTCCATCTATTGACTGCATCTAGTTGTCCACCTAGATGTACATACCTTGGTTACCCTGACCAGGTATTGTAAAGAGCTGGGGAAAGGGAATCCAGAGTTTAAAGTAACAGAATGATTAGAAATAGAAACAAATACATAAAATAAGTATGGAGAGCATATGCTGTGTTTGATGAGCTATCCCATCAGCATCAGAAACTTTAGTTATGTGTATCCTAGTAAAGTAATGCAGTAGCACACAAATAAGATATATTGTCCCACTTGTTTTTTGTTCATCATATGTTACAGAGTAGGAAGAATACCTTTCATTAATGAAGTTGTATTTGAAAGGATGGATTCACTTAACTTTACATATTGTAAACCTTAACATTTCTCCTAGGAATATTGCTGAGAATTTTTCGCTTGTCCCACTTCTTGTTTGTGTCTGGTTCTTTGTGATGTTTTTGCAGCACTTGACAGAATTGGTAAGTTTTTGCTGAGAATGCAGAAAAAAATGCAATGATCACGTTGGCTATATATATAGCGGACCTCATCTCTACAGAGTAGGAGTTCCTCTCTTAAATGTGAGTCAGAAATAAATGAAGCTAATTTTAACCTTGTCCCCTTGGTTTTTTTTAAATTTTGATTTTAAACCTAAAAGTTGTCGATGCTGAATTCTAATCAAAGATGAACTTATAAAAGACCAAATAGCATTCATATAGGTTACCAAATATACCTCCCATTTTATGTTTCAAATGTTCTCCCTTTATAACTCCTTTGCCTTGATGATATTCCCCAACAAGACAAGATTTTACAGAATGATCAGCATTTTTCTGGGCATATTTAATATTTATTGGATAAAATCAACTACCTTCCCAAAGCCAATGTTTATATTTTAGTCACTTAAACAGAAGCATTCCTGAAAATTAAAGCTTCCTGTTCTTGTAGGACAGATAATAAAACAAGAGGATAAAGTATTTGTGCTTGCTGTTGGTCTAGAGTTAGTTTGAAAGGTAAGTCTTTGTCCAAAAGCAAGACTGTATCATAATGTAAAACGGGCTCTTTAAGAAAATTACTACTGTTACCAATCTGGACTAAGTTTCTATGTTTATGTAGTTATTTAAACAGCTTTGACCTTCACAAATTGGATTATGAGTAATTTCTTGTTTTATTTTTCTTGCAAAGGAAAATGTATTACTGTTTCATTTCCAAAGTGTCCAAAATCATTATTCTCAGGTTTATTTCACTATTAATATGAGTCACATACTTTTTGCCTTTTGGAGTTTTCCTTCTAAATACTTTGTTTTCTACGTTCAAGGACATATTTAAAATCCCCTGAAAAACTTGTCTTTTTCCTGTTGATCCTGATCAGAGTTTTTCTATGGGTTTACTATTAAATCATGTAATTGACTGAAAGATTTTTATTGGGTTTTTTTCTTTGGGTGGGGGGGAGGTTCCCCACAACCAAGTTCTTATAGTACTTTTTTCTCTTTGTTCACTCTCTAAAATTAGTTTAGAAAAAGATTGTGGTTTTCTTGGTTTGCTGATGCAGATAGATTAGTTCTGTTCTCTGTGATGCTGAAGAGCCTTAACGAGATACTCACATTCTTTTTTTGTTTGGTTTTGGATAGCAGATGACATTATTAACAGTATTTCAGTATCATCTCAAGGTATATAAAAGTAATGAAATTGAGCTTTAGAGTTCTTAATTATAGGAACCTTATAAACTTGGCATTTTATTTAACGTAACATTAATCACTGTTGTCCTGTCCTGTGGTTAGCTGGCTAACAACCATAGAGCAATGTAAAACCAACTTGTTCTGTAAATTATTTGGCAATTACATTTTAACTTATCAGAAGACTAAAATAATTATCATTTTAAAACATTGCAACAGCACTTTTTGCAGATAACATTACATATCATATAATTAGACAGTATACAATGTAAAGAACGAGCAAAATCCTAGATGCAGCATTTATTTATATATATTTCCTCTAATTATAGTGAACAAAAACTTTGTGTAACATAAACACAGGCTTGACTTTAATGTGAATTAGCAGTGCTCTGAAAGGTGGAAGGAGGCTGATAGGAAGAGCTGACAAGTATGAAAGTAAGATGGAAGAGCTGGAGAGATTTAATTTCCTAGCAAATAATTATCTCCAAGCTGTGTAAACTTGCTTAAACAAATACTTTTGAAAAATCAAACAAACAAGCAAAAAACCAGATTTATCATTTTAGCATAAGTGACAATAACTGAAGTCCATATACACAGGCCAGCAGCCTCTACAGGAAGACATCTCTGGCTGGCCTTGCTCTCATTAGCACCAGCAGCAGTAAACATCTTTATTTTTAGCAACTTGTATCCTTTATGAACCCAAATATATTAAAGGAATATGTAGAATAAAGGTTTAGACTTGCTTACAGTCCCACTGTATAGTAATGTCTCCTTTTTTGGAGACTCTAACTCTAAGTTTATGATTCTGAGTAGGAAAAAGATTCACTCTGGTCCATTGCTTACAATGTTGTTTTTATACCAAAGCATATGGAAGACACGTGTATTTTTCTTCTTCATAATAAAAGTTTACTTCTATCATAGATCTAATGTCAAACAGTTAGACAAACTAGTAACATACTTTGAACTTATTTTGAGATTTTTCCCTTGTGTCAAATAGATTTCCTTTTTTTTTTTTGTAATTTCGGTGTTTACGTGTACATCCATACATATTTTTTTATGAAGAAATAGTATATATAGACAAATGCATAATTGGATAAATGTATATTTCCATACATATGTATGTTATGAACTGATTGCTGCTTGACGGACAACAAAAAAATACACTAAGAGATGATTTGCACATTCTGACCTCCAGCACTGAATGGTGAATAAGTATTGCCAAAAGTTTAAGAATGTTATAACTTTGTCCAGAACATCCAATTAAACTAAAATTGGCCAGTTCCAGGATCAGTTATGGAAATTCGGCCCTGAATTATATTTGACTACAGGATATAAAAATATTGTTTAATCATTATATTCGAGGTTTTTCAACAGATAATAAATCTTAGTGTTGGGAGGCAGTTCCTAACATCCCTGACTGTACAGATCACCATTTGCTGCCAACTGGAGAAATGTCTCACCACAAGAGATATCTCAGGAGAAGTGTTTCACCACTGCAAATTTCTTCCTGAGACACTGAACCCTGGGCCATAGCCAAACAGGAAAACAGATTTTGGAATTAATTTTATTGTGCAATTTAGAAACAGAAAATAGGCTATTGAGGCAGCTCCTACTTAATGGAATATGTTAAATTCTGGTGAAGTGCAGGATTTTTATTTGAAGACATTAAATACAAAGAACTTGCAGTCCGATACAATAATCATCAAAAGAAGGAAGATGGGAAGTTATGGAATGTGAAGGCAAGAGCATTTCTTCCAAAAAAACCTCCATTGAGACATAAGTTGAAATGCAGTGGAGGATTTCCCCTCTGATTTAATGTCAGAAGAGCTTGTCATGTGATATATATTTCCATCTGTTGACAAATGCAACAGATTAAATTATCTCAGTTTTATTAAGATTCCAGAAAGAAGAAAAAACTAGAATAAATTTTATATTAATTAGTCTTCATTTTTAAAATCATATCCATGCAAAAGTTATGCAATATAAGACTTGAGCCTCTTTTTGTTTTGTCTACAAAACAAAAGCAATTTTTGTAAAGGCCTTGGGGTAAGCTGGTTAGGTAGAAAACATGGTACATGCAGAAAGACTTCACATCTGATACTTGAAATCAGTAGATTTATTCTGTTAGAATAAAGAGAAGGGAAGTTAGACCATTGTTTACAATGTTCATTGTACTTCAAAAAAGCTGTATAAAACATCTATACTCTTCTTTTGTGTGAGAAAAGATTTTTTTATTTAATATCTAAGATAGTAACGTTAAATTAATATTTTTTTAACGTGAGTCACCTTGTTAGAACAGCAGTGAATCATTTTTATGTTTATTTTCAGATACTCTGTTCGTTCCCTTCCTCTTTCACATTTCCTGGCTTTAAAATTATATTATGGTTTTTGTTTAGCATAAACTGTTTTCTGCTAAGAGAGAAAGAAAATAAAATACAGGAAGTGAGAAAAGTTTTGAGTTTTAACTCTGTGCATGTCTGGGAGGTACTAGAGGGCACAAATCATCAGACTGTGTTCTGCTGCTTAGCACTGCAGCTGTTTTTTTTATTTCTGTCTCTTATTGAAACATTGACTCTCATCTTGCTGCCATGCTGTAGATAGTTCCAAAATCCTTGTGAAATCCAGCTTTCTTCAGTTTAATTAGTCATTCCTAGTAGATTAATTTGGCTGGCTTTGGTTTCCAGATACAGGCTCTTGTTTTTTGTGATTGTATGTCTGTGAGAGCCTGGCATATAATTATTAAATCACCCCATCAGTCTCATCTGTGAAGATGATGATTGCTGGTACCAAATCGCTCAGCTCTTAAATACTTACGTTGGCAACACTTTTTGTCCCTTTCTTCTTTTCAGGATGGTGATTTCATCTTCCTTTCTTTCTTTCTCCATCCCGCCCCTCAGTTACTCTTAATATTCAGTAGTGTGACTGAAAGGAGAATGAAATCTGCATTGAAAGTAGAATAATGAGCATGTATCTGATCAATCAAAGCAACGTCTGGACACATTTTCATCACTTTCTGTTATAAATCAAAAAAACACTGTATGTGTTTCATCCCAAAGACAATTAAAGTCTGGTCATGTGATTTAGTAGACCTGTTGAAAGAATACAGTCATTGAAGATTAAAGATAACCATATCTTTGAATAATCATGGTTGTCATGCATTGGGAAGAATACATGGGTTATGGTCCTTTAGAGAAGTACATGTAAAAGTTACTGCTAGAAGGCAAAAAAAAAAAATCCTCTCTCCCTGAAGGTTACAACATGTGATTCCTTTGGGTGAGTCTATTATCAGCAGGGGTATCACACTGCAGTAGAGAAAGCTTTGTAAGTATATGGAGTGGTCCATTCAAAATAACTTCGAAACTATTTTTCAGGCAAATAATTTAGTCAACCACAACATGAATACTACATATATTTTAGCAACAAAAAAAAAGCTTTATCCCAACACTTCCTAAACAGTTAAATAATTTGATTCTGGTTGTTGTCAGTGACATAAATGTAATTAAAAAAATATTTTCAATCAAAATGAGGCACCATTTGATCTTAAACACATTTTGGGGTGGGGTCATTTAGGCAAGACAACTATACTGCTTTCTGACCAACTGACTGAAAAGTTTTCCATTCCGAGATCCTGAGATAGTGGAAAATTTGCCCAGCTTTAATTGGAAATGTCTCTGAAAATGATTGGCATCAAAAATTATATTAAATTTTTCAGAGTACATGTTACAGGCTGCTCAGTTTATACATCCAGTATCTTAGAAGACATAAGCACTTTCACACGTGTGCCTGCACATGTGCACATTACAGACTTACCTTTATATAAATGTAAGAGTTATAGCTCATTGTCTTTTCTACTGTATGTAGAGTTAAGAATGATGTCCACATCAATAATAAACTCAAAAAATGATTTTCACAAGTTGAAATTTATGCAGTTTACTCAAGTCAGGTGAAAGCTAAGAAAGTTAAACCCATCAAGATACAATACCAAATTAACAAAGCTTGATAATTTCCAAGTAAAATGGGTGGGATCTCTCAGCTGATACTTTTCTCTTTGCACCTAAGAGGAAGAGGTTGATGTTATGTCACAGGTAAGTAGTTTGTTTGTCCATTTGTTTTTCTCTTTATAAAAAAAAATCCTCAATAATGTTCTTAAAATCATGTTGTGTTCCTTCTGTACTCAACACGGTGTCAAATAGTACTCCCTTACTTTTCTGTGTTTTATTTTGTTCTGTCATCTCTGAATGATGTTGGGTTTTTTTTCCCTCAGTCAGGGAATTTTTGGTAAAATCCTTCATACAAATCCTTCTTTGTATGAAGATTTATGTCAGGCAAAATTTGGACCTGACTGAAACCAATACATATGATATTACTTTCCTAATTTGAATACAGAATTAATGTTCAAATTAAGAGAAATATTTGCTTTTCCTTCATAATTTGATAAATGTTTATATCATGTGTAGAGTTGTACACAGCCATGTTATTAATGTAAATTTTATTAAGCCTAAAGAACTTTGTTCCTTCCAAAGACAGCCACAAGAGTGAAATACAACTGGACCTTGCAATAAAAATATTATAAAAATAAAAAGATGACCTTGGGCTGTGGCTCTAAAATCCTGTGTTATGACTTACGGAAATTCTTCCTGCCAGTCCAGTCAGATCTAGTCAGTGGCATATGAAGAATTGGCTTTAGCTGACACATGAGTTTTGCTAACTAGATAGAGGAGTTGCCAGATAAGACATAAGACTAAAGAGAAATTCCTTCTATGACTGAGATTTTTGACAGACAGGTTAGAAAAAAGTGGCTAGAACAACTTGTTAGTTCATGCTTTGGTGGGTGCATGATGTTCTCCTATAAGTAGTGAGTTTTAGAAAGTATGGTTATAGATTCTGCTATGATCTAGTAGTACATTAGAAAGTTTTGGCTTTCATCAATGTGTGTTGCATTAGTAAAATAAACCCAATAGATTTATAATTGTTTGCTACAGGAAAGTATGCTTTTGAAAGATATGAAATACCTGAAATGTTACTCATTGTTGCTTCCAATAAATATTATTTTTCTAACATACCATTAAGATAGTACCATATGCTTTCAAGGGCAACTGGGCAAAAAAGAATTTTTGCTGCTCAAGTAAAGAATACCTTCCAATCCCTTCATTTTGACAGGCAAGGTATTCTAGAATAAATTGATAAAGTACTTGAATCATTCAGATCATTCTCAACTAAATTTAAAGTTCAAGTGATTAATCAATAATGTAGTAATAGAATTTTAGATGTAAGCTAGACCGATATGGATTTTGCAGCATTAATGTCATTATGCGTAAGAGTGAACATTCACCTTAACCTATGCATTAATGCATTTTTCTTTTTAATATATGTATATCCCAGTAAGTCTTGTTACTTATGCAATCTTACCCATAGGAAGACAAATGCTCTAAAGCAGTGAATGATTGGTGAGGGTTAGTTAATCTCTACAGCATGATTTATAATCCCATCTAGAATAGTCAGATACAATATCCCTAGGTCCTGAGCAGGGAAGAAATACAGTGATATTTCACTTTTAACTCTTTTCATTTCTTAAGTTGGTACAGAGCCTTCTTACAGCCTCATTTAAATTTTCCTTTGTATGATTTGAAGTACAAAACAGTGGAACTCTGCTACAGCGGAACAGGTTTTCAACAGCAACAACAAGGTCAGTCAACAAGTCTTCCACCAACAGTTGAGAAGAATAGTCTGAGCTGTATCTGCTTGATGATTGTTTTATACTCATAGAAACATTTAGGTTGGAAAAGACCTTTATGATCATCAAGTCCAACTGTAAACCTAACACTGCCAAGTCCACCACTAAACCAGGTCCCTAAGTGCCTCACCCCAGATCTTTTAAATACCTCCAGGGATGGTGACTCCACCACCTCCCTGGGCAGCCTGTTCCAGTGTCTGAGAACCCTTTCAGTGAAGAATTTTTTCTTAATATCCAGTCTAAACTTCCCCTGATGCAACTTGTGGCCATTTCCTCTTGTCCTGTCACTTGGGAGAAGAGGCCAGCATCCACCTCTCTACAACCTCCCTTCAGGTAGTTGTAGAAAGGACAAGGTCTCCCCTGAGCCTCCTCTTCTCCAGGCTAAACAACCCCAGCTCTCTCACAATTAGTTGGCAAGTCGTATTGTTCTCTTTTGTAGCTTGTAAATTGTGCCATTATTCTTAAATTGAAATAATCAAGACTAAACTGTTTAGTTTGTGGGGCTACTTGTACTTTTTCAATGGAGGTCCCTGTGTGGGTTGACCTTGGCTGACCAGATGCCCATTCAGGTATTCCCCCACTGCTCCTCCTCCTCAACACGACAGGGGGAGGAAATAAAATGGAAAAACTCATGGGTTGAGATAAAGACGGGGAGATCCCTTACCAATTACTGCCATGAGCAAAACACACTTGACCCAGGGAAAATTAATTTAATTTGTTACCAATGAAAATAGAGTAGGATGGTGAGCCTGTCAGAATGAAATACTCTGACCAGGTTCTTTTAGATATTCCACTTGTGGAGGGTATGTTTAATATTGAACATACTTATTTGAAGATATTTGATGTTACACAGGATTTCTGATTTAGCAGAGTGATACAAAATATACTGAAAACACAATACATGTGTAAGTTACACTTAGCAAAATATAGCAATTGCAATACACAGTTCAAACACAATACCAAAGTATTTCCCATTACCTGTCTCTATGATACACTCACCATCATGACACTGGGCATCCCCATGCACCAGAAGGGAATACGATGGTTGAAACCAACTCAAGCCCATTGCTTTCTTCAAAGTTCTTTTGCTGATTGTCTGGTTTTTGTACACTATGTTGGACTGAAGCAGTGTTCATTCCCCCCATATTGCTCTGGCTAACTCAGGGAGGCATTTACACCTCCAGTTAATCCACTCAGCTGTTGATAGCTCTTCATCTAAAACAAAGGTCGTCCTCTGTTCTTCATTGTGTTGAGATGGAAGTCAGGTTCTTTGCATTATTCTCTGGGCTTCAGGGGCACATCACCCTTGCCCTTTCTTATGCAAGCTTTCCCTGAGGCACCTGCTACAGGCTACAGTCACAAATAAGTAAAAACTTCCTATTCAGTGCAATCCCTATTTCTGAGGTTTACCTAAGCATACACTCAAGTCCCATTTGCTTTAATAGGATTTTAACTGTTGGTTGAACTAATCTGTGAATTGCAATGGCAACTGGAAAACTGCAGCTGGATGTGAAGGTGGAGCTTTTTCCCTTCATTTTTGTAAGGAATACAGCCCAATGGTCTTAAAAGTTAAAATATTTAAAACTATAAAAATACATTATATGTTTATATCTATTTATATATAAATACATAAAGTACTTAAAAACTCTGTGGCAATGTAAAGTGTTCATTGTGCTCAGTTATATCATGCACTATGGAATAGTGCAAGTAGGTAATGGCTTTCCTTACTTTAGTTTTACTGTTTACAGAAATTTCCCAGATTTTTGTCTATTTTGGCAATTATTTACAATCATGGAGCCAGTGAATTGTGTTTGATTTTACTCAGACAACTGTGCATTTAGATGTATCGTTCACTGTGTTGGACCTTACTCTGCATGTTCACATCCCCCACTTGTGCAAGGTACCTGGTATTTTTCAACCACATCTGTGCAGGTGCAGGGATCTGTGTGAAAGATACTGAAATAATGTTCTACTTAAAGAAGTACCTGCTCACCTGTTCGGTAGAAGCTGTGTGATTTGATAGTTACATAAATACAATTTGTCGATCTGTGTTTTAGTTCTTGTGCCTGATTCCCTTATCCATTTATTTTCCTCTCAAGCAGTCGGTCTGTCTATACCAGAATTGAGATGCTCCCAAAAAGGGAACGTTGCTTATCTGATGTTGGAACTTCTTCTTGAAATAGAAATGTATTGAATACAAGCTGTACTCATAGTCACAATTAACACCAACAATATTTAAAAGCCTCAAGGCAGAATAACTCCTTTCCAGTGTTCTCAACATCTTTCCTAAGAAGGCAACAGCTGGGCATAATACTTCAAAGCACATTATCAGCAAACTGTGACTCCTGCTTGGTTTTAAACAGCTGCATCACTGCAGAAGGGTGCAATAGGTTTCAGCTGCCTCTAATACAGCTATGCATGGCAGCTGTGTTCAGGCAGAGAGGCCTGGGCTGCTCTTGATCAAGCCTGCTCAGGAGCCGGAAAACCAAGATCATGTGAACTCAACCCTGTCACTGCACTAATCATGGATAAAGCCACCACAGTTGGGCTAAGGAAGCTGTGTACTGCAATTGTACAATTGCTAAAGATTTGTATGACTCAAAGAATGCTCTTTGGACCAGCTACAGCATTCTCATTAAATACGCATGCGTGCTAACACACGCACAATGTACTCGGTCTCTAAACACTGCTGTGCTTTAAAGGATGAGTGTTTGATTCAGGTCAGCATTTGTTTAAGCACCATTTTCCATTGCTTGGAGAGTACATGTTTGTTGTGAATTGTTTGTTATTAGGTATCTTCTGTAAGATAATGCAGTACCTATTTATGAACACAGTTGATTCTCGGTCCCTAAAAAGTTGCATAAACCTTAGTGGGAGAGGTATCAGGCGTGTGGCAGTGTATTTGTATCTCCACTTGAGATAGAGACAAAAATCTGGGAAATTTCTGTACTAAGTGCGTATATGTAATTGTTTGCCTTCCACAGCCATAATTCGCTCCAGGCATCTATGGAAATTAAATGTCAAAATAGATATTTGGTCATAGGTAAGTGAAATGAAACTCATATTATTTCCTTTTTTGTATCTGTCACATTTATATAGTTGTATGAATTTTATGTTTGGCTGTGTTATTGAATGCTCACAGGGTAATGAGGTAATGCATGTGGATGAAAAGCTTGACTAGGTAGCTGTCTGTATGTCATTAGTTTACAAATATCAATTTATCTTTTCATATGGATGACTTATATTAGTTATGGACAACAGATTCTTTTACATAACCCACTGAAACTTGATAAAATGAGACATCAGTGTATGTTTTGCTTTGGTTTTTTTTATTATTGTTGTTGTTCTTGAGGTTAATAATTTCTAGTTGGATGGGTCAGATTAAGGTTGTGGTACATTACAAAATATATCATTTAACAATTTCCTTTTTAAGGCTTCTCAATGTTGTTGATACTTTTAATGGATAAAAATCAAGAAAAACAACAGTAAACACCTCTCAGACTTACATAATTGTGATGTCTTGTATGAGTGAAGGGTATGCTGTTGAAGTCTACAAGGCATTGATAAGATAGAAACATTCACAGCATTTTAAAAAGTTTTTTTTAAAAAGATTATCTGCAAAAATAAGGCAGTTTATAGAAATAGGATGTGGTCCCCTAAGTTAAGAAGCCATAGTGTATGGTTTACTTTGAAGTTTAACATATTAATATTAAGCAAAGATGATATGTAGATTGTTTGGGGGGCTTGTTTTTAATAGTTGGTTCTATTTTGTGGAAATCAAGCTACCTTTGCCTACTGTTAATAAATAACATGTATATTATATGCAATTTTCAGACCTATGAAAACACAAAACATTTAAGTCTTCAACAGTGCACCATTCCCAATGTTTCCACCTCAAGTAGAATTATTAAAAAGTATATCAAGGTTCAGGCTTACAGTGATATATAGTCTAAAAATTATACAGAATGAGAGTTGTTAATGGTGCAGAAGGCTTTTATAATTTGTAATATTTAACTTCTGATAAACTTTTCATAGACTTTCTTTATAACATATACAGACAACAAAAGAATGATCTGAAGGTTGGGTTGCCAAGACTATGAATCTCCACCTTGTACTTTCTCAGATTTTCAGTAACCCTGTCACAAAAAAAGTATTTCTTTAGGAAGTATTATAAAAGCAGGTTGATACTTCATCTCACAAATAAAACTTTATATAATATTTGTTTTCTGATCTGACAATAGTAAATTACATCATAAAAAGAACTGCTTTTAGTCTCTGTCTCACAGAAGTAAAATTAATTCCCTTAAACTATGCCTGATCCTTGTAGTGAACAATGTAATCGGAATGATTTTGATAGCTTGAGCTTCCACTATGAATTGTTGCCTAAGTGAAATTCTAGTCACTAATCACTGAACCATTCACTGTGCAGGTTGCATATGGCTTTGTTAGCAATTACATTTATTTTAAATAGAGAGAATTACTTGGAAACACTGTTCACTGAAGATTCAAACAGACCAGAGCAATTAAGCATTAGTTGCCGAAGGCCTTCAGTTAAAATTATCGGATGGTACTTTCACTATAAATGTTCATCTACCTGATCTCTGGAGACTCCTGTCTGATTTCTAATAAACATTCACATTTCCTCACTAAGATCAGTATAAGCATTTAATAACTTTTAAAAAAAAAAAAAAAGGAAAAAAAAGAAAAGAAGAAAAAGGGCTAAGTTCTACTAAGCTTTGTTCTGATGGCAAAAGATGGAGAGTGTTCAGGGGTTCTTTCTTCCCGGCACTCTAGTAGTAGAGCCCCCATGTGATCTTACAATATTTCCATCTGATGGAGTCCCTAAGCAAGGTCAAGTAGCCGTAGTGTCTGCCATTATTAATTGTGACTCCCTCAGTATAAGTACAAGACAACTTTAATTACCTTAAGTTACTCCTCCTCCAAATTTACTGAATCAGTCTTGAAATATTTATAAACAGATGTAATGGATTTGGACATCCCTTGATTAGGTGTCACTTCGTGGCCCCCTATAAAACAGCTATTTTCTAAAACCATGAGGAAAAAATATAAAACCAGGCAGAACTGACTGGTGTGGGAAGGAGGTAACAGGAGAATATTTAAGCAATTATTGGTTTTATCAATAACACCCAATACAGCTTCCAGTGTAACCCTTGTTAATTCCCAATTTAAGTATTTTGGTCCAAAATATATTGATTCTCAAACTTTGTGTGTCAGTAGGGACATTGCACTTTTGCACAATCATTGCAGAAGTTTTTCTAGTTTTACTTCCAGTAATTCTATAAGTGGTTTAGGGCCACAGACTGAAGATGGGAGGTGTCATCCTTGGATAGAAAGCATGAGGAACTAACACTATCATATTTGTAGAATGTACCAGATTAATTGCAAAAAATTTTGACTTTTGTTTCTAATTTCCATTCTGGTTGGTGGTTTCAGTGTAATTTTAACAAATGACAGTGAAAGAAGTTTAATTTATCTTATATTTAACAATTGCTCTAGAATGATGAAGGGGAAACCATGATATAATAGCATTTTAAAAATGTAGGTTAGCCATAAATCCTGAAAAATATATATATGTGGCCAGTACATCGAAGAATTTGTTTTTATTTGCACCTATAGGATGAAGAAAAGCTTGAGCTATGTACTTCCGGGGAAAAAGGTATAAATTAGAAAGCCATCTATTTAGAAATTATTGGCCAAAAATACATTAGCAATGCGTTGAATGGCATTCAGAGAGATTACACATTCAGTAATTGAAACACAAATTATGCATGCTTATTATTTATGAAATTTTAAGTATTGCTTTTCATCAGAAAATGTAAATGGCATTTAAAACAATTAATTATTCAGACTGGCAAAAATGGAAAAGCTGGCAAAGCACTTTACCGTCCCTGAAGTGAAACTAAATAAATTGAGACGACTCTAATTTCTTCTGCTGTTTAGGCTTAATGTAGCAGCTCAAGTTATTGGGTTGAAAAACTAGATGAAATTCTGAAGTGTGAAAAGTATGCTGCTAATGTGTGTTCTTGTTTATGATAAAGAATTCTTAAAATGTATTTGTATTGGATCACCAAGACATTTTAACCCTTTGGCTTCTCTTAGAAGAAGGGGCTTTGTTTTAACAAATAGTGTTATAAAATAAGAGGTGCGGGGAATATCATTGGCTTTGAAGCAAATTTATCTTTATCTCTTTTCCTCCTCCCCTTCTTCCACTCCTGAAAGAGAGATACTAGAGAGGATGTGAAATTAGAAGAATAAATAGCATTTGACAGCTTCTGGTAACACGTACCTTTAAATAGATGTTAATACCAACATAGTGGGGAGGTTTAGGCCCAGTATATGAACATCTCTAGGAATATATCATGATTGTTGTTATTTAAAGTGAATTTCTAAAGATTTTAGGATTGTTTGCCTGGTGGTGTCAAATAGTTTTAGGGTTCTTTTGCCTTGAATCTATACTATTTTATTTTTTTTTCCCTCAGGGCATTTAAAATATCTGTAGAGTTCAGGAAAGACAGGGAAATGATCTTAGTAAGTCATCGGAGGATTTAATGCAGTATCGCGTAGACAGTGACATGAGGATAGTTCAAGAGTTAATCAGATTTTCCAGATTTATAAATGGGGAAATTAGGAGGATAATGAACTGATAAATCAGTAATAAACCTATTCTAAAGAGTAAGACATTTTTGGCTCTCTTCATTAAGATTTGTATCTCCTAAAGGAAAAGTGATTTCTTAATGCTAAGCTTTCTAGAAGTCACTGTGACCTATTTCTGAGAATAAAATTAAAAAGATAAACTTCCCTTTGAAATTCATAGGTAGGACAGAGAAGTCACAAAGGGAAAGTAAACTTATTTTCTGCAGATAGCTCTCATGCCAACTGTTTCACAAAAGGCAACTGAACTAGAGCTGCCATTGATTCAAGTATCAGAAATCCCACTGTAACTGGTGTTCTTGCATCTTCTGTGATTCAATAAAAGCTTAATTCTAAAGAAAAGGTTTAATTCTGTAGTTTGAAATAAGCTTAGCAATGTGTATGTTAATGCAAACTCATTGCCTAATTTTTCTGGACTGGAGTATATATTGACATTTGCACCCTATTACTTTCCTCATAGAAACTGTCAAAGGTGTATGGAAACTTTATTAAAAAGCATAACCAAAATTTCTCAATTTTTCTCTATGGGGAGAGTGTGCTTTGCCATCATCTAATTTAGGACACAATCTAGATCCCTCTGCAGTAAGTGAAAAATTCCTGGGGACTTCAGTGGGCAGGATTAATTTGAAAATATTACACTTCATATTTGCAAGTCTAACTTAAGGATTTTTTTTTTTTCCTTTTGGAAGTTTAATGGTTGAGCACTTATAACTAGGTGTAATATATGTGTGATAATCAGTTTTATTTGTTGAGCAGCTCTGCCAATAATAACAGAACTGTGGAAGTAACAATCCAGGAAATCACCTGCAGTGCTGTCTTCCTTATCTTCCTGTAATCACCTACTGATGTAAGTAGTCAAGGTACTGGTAATTTAAAACTGACTGGAAAAAAAATAAGTCTAGAAATTTATGCAATCTCAGGCAATTTTTGTCAAAAAAAGAGAAAAAAGCTAGATGCCAAATTTCCCTTGAGTTTAGAAAAAGGTTAGTTGGCTGCAGTCAAAGCAAAAGATAAAATTTGTGTATAACAATATAATACAGTGTATAATGAATTAAAATAAATTACGGAATGATAATAGACATGTCAACTCTTTTTCCTGGCTGATATTCAGACCAGTTAGGGGCCTGAGCTCTAGCGTGCTGGTGTAAACCAATATTAAGAGCATGTAACTAGGTTGTATTCAGTATCAAAATCTAAACAGAAAATCTACTGGAATCCAAAGATGTGTGCAGTTCTATGTCATAGCAGTAATATATGTTAAGTACATTTTTTCAGTGCAGTAAAAAAAAAGAAAAGGTAAGATTTCTTAAAATGTCTAACACAGATTTTGCAGCTAAAGAAAAGGCTTCCGAAACAGCCTTTATTGTCATCCTGGGTTAATGTCTGTAATTCAGATCCAGAGTAAAAGAGCAAAACACTTGCTCTGTGGCTATGGAATGATGTTATTTATATTTGAATGCCAAAGAAATATCCTTTGTTTTCCAGTTTTTTAAGAAGAGTTAACAAGATAAAACTTGATCATTCATCACTACTAGTTTTTTTTCCCTTTTTTTCCCCATTAGTATTGTGTATTTTCTAGTTTAATTTTTCCTAATGGCAAAAATAAATGTTCTACTTATTTCTGAAACTTTTACTGCTATACTGCAGTCCATGCTGTTCAATAAGATTGTTATTTTATCCATCAAAACAACATCTGTGTTTTCTCTTTTTTTTTTTAATACTGTCCTCTGTCGCCCTTTTCTGAAGGTTTCTTTTCCCTCCCCCATAATTCCTCAAATGAAGAAATTCTGTAACTCTCTTACTTTACTGTAAAAACATCTCTGCTATTGGAAAAAAAATTGCTTTTCCCTTATCAAAACGTTAGTAGAGATTTATGAGATATGTGACTAAATGACGTAGCCAAAATTACAGACAAATTCACTTGGAAAACACAGTTACATCTATCAGGGCTATGTCTGAATGTTGATGAGGTTTCTTAATAAATTTGCCTGGAGTTATTTCAAAGATTCATATCTTCTCCTCACTCACCTCCACTGCCCTTTAACCCTTGATTACTTGAACCCAAGTGATCCCACAGGCAACTGGCAACAAAACAGAAGTAAAGAACAGTGAGAGACATGCAGAAGACATGCGGTAGTGCTGCTGCGGATGCACACACAACCTCATATAATGCTAAAGGCAGGGGTGGGGGGAATGATTTGGTGTCTCCTTTCAGTTCCGCCCCTCCTTTTATCTATAAACCTGACCCCATTTAATGAGTGGGTTTACAGCAAGTCAGTTAAAATAGCAAAGCATGAAGCAGTCCAAAACAGAGGAAAAGGAGCTGTATAATAGTCTTTTCCTGTCATACACCTAGCTCCGCTCCCTGAGCTGTATATGTACCATGCAGCATTGATGACTTGCATGACAAAAAAGAGGGCTCCTTTTGATGAGTCTGGTTACAGCTTTTCCAGGCTGTACATTTACCTGAGAAAATGATATAAATTATGTGTGATTTTATATCCAGGAAGTCAGTGTTATTGCTGTTGGAAGAGTAGCTTTCCTCCTAGAGAGCAGGAGGGTTAACTCGCAGTATCGATACAGAAAGATGAGAGGCACCTGGTAAACATCTCCAGACATCAGACTACACTTCATTATTTCCACGTGAGTAGATTATAATAGTCCACATCTGGCTATTAATTGAGCTCCCTTTCATACTGTCTGCAATATGAGCGCGTATTTTGTCATTCTTATTCCATGTGATATCTGGGGCAAATTCATGCTTGCTTGGCTTTTTCCTCATTAAGAAGTTAAAAAACCCACCCCATCTACCTTTTGGGGGCATTTGGGTGCAGATCTGCTGGAAAGGCCTAAGCCTCCCAACAGGGTGTTGGGCAATAGATAAGCAGAGTTTCTGGCAGCTGGGGGAAATACCATGTTCCTCTCTTGCCAGGAACGGATGCATGCGGCTGTATATTCTCAGCCATTCTCAACCTACACTTCATTTCTACATTTCATTTCTTTAATTTCCTAATGCAAATTTCAGGCCAGGAACCAGCAGAAGGAGACCTTGCAGTTTGTGCATGAATGTCTGTCAGAACAAGATAGGACAGTGTAACCAACATAAGAGGCTTGTGTTTATCTCTCTTTCTGGGTGGGGGAACATGAGCTGTGCCTGAAAGCATTCAGACATAGTGGAAACAGAGAGCAACTGAAGTGGTTTTGTTTCATTTCGTAAAAGAGATGGAAGGGCAGCAGTCGTGAAAGGAGCTGGAATCCTATCACTAAGATTTTAGTATGCAATGCGGTTGTACTGACCACCTGAAAATGTTAATTCCGCAATGGTTGTCTACACAGAGTTCCCCTACATTTTCACTAGGAGTGAATTATTTAGTTCCTTAAGGAGGAAAAAAAGTGGTAACAAATGCTTGTCCTCAGGTGACATTGTGAATGTCAAATGACTTAAAATGCTATGGGTCTCATTTCCTCATCTAAAAAAGGGATAATGTTCATCTTCTTAACAACAGTGGTGATGTTTACTTTGTTGATTGCATAAAGCTTTTACGTATTCTCTAACAGAAGCTGTTCCTGAAATGAGTACAGCTAGAGTTATGGATGCAGAGGAAGCATAGGGGTTTGGGAACTCAAGTTACTTCTGGGCAGTACTGGACCTTAGTTTTGGTATGGCTCAAATTTTCTGTGTTGTTCTACCTGTACTTCAACCAAGGCTGAGATAAATTTCCTGATCTTAGATGTAATAGAGGTCATTCAGTGCTGAACTGTGTAAGCACCAACACGTGTCTCATTCCCTGGAGTCTGAGCCACATCAAAAGATTTAAAGAGGCACTTTTCTTTTTGGGGTTCTTTGCAAAATTAAATCCATGGATTGAATTATTAAATCTCTTTGTTTCTTTCAAATTAGAGTGTCTGGCAAGGAGGTTGCAGTGCCAGCTTACATTTTCGTTTTATCTTGTAAGATATGAACTAGAATTTATCAAAGTTTTTCCACTATCTGAACAGACAGAAGATGTTAATCTACCATGTATCAAACAATTTAAGGTTTTTAAACGTAAAGCACTTTGTTGCTTATCCCAAATAGATCTCCCTTCTCCTCACAGACCTGAGTAAGAATCTCATGGTATTGTTTTTAATTGAGTAAATCCATAAGGTTTCTAGTAGATATCTCATCATCTGCCAGGTACCTCACTTTTTCAGCCAGGGAGTTCACAGGGATTCTGTATTTCTAGTTATTCCACCTGGGGCTGGGAAGGCTGTTGGGAATGTAAAAGAGTTCAGCTAATAAAAATACGTGCAAACTTTATGGATAGTGTTTGTTAGGCTGAGGTTCATTGAGATGTCTACCGTGCAAGAGTTCAGTACTCTACAAGTAACAGATGGATTTGAATCAGAGAGAGAAATGCTAAATACTCATACTTCTCCAGGGTGGCAACTATGCCTGCTTGCCTCCAAAGGTTAGGCTGAAATCAGCTAGCTTAAGTTCTTATCCAGGACATGATTAATCAAAAATTGAATTACTCCCGGCTGCAACAACATTCTGCAACATATTGGCAATGCAGTCATATTTATTAAAAAGAGAATTGTGCCCCTAGGTTTTTACGTTTACATTTCATACAGTTAATGCACTTCCTTAAGAAACATTTTATTGTGAGAACAAACTGAAAATAACTGAAGGAAAAAAAGAACGGAAAGAAAAACTTGAAAAATATGTTGAAAATGATCCTGACTCAGAGGAAATCTAAAATACATGTACTGTATAATCTCATTGTATTTGTTGTTTCAAATTATGTAAATTCTGTATTATCTGACTTCAGATATATTTACGTGCTTACACTGTTCACCTTAGGGGAATTAGGAGTTGCAATTGAGGAAACAGGAAGCAAAAGACACACCACCACCACCACCCCCATCTCCCCCTCCCCCCCCAATTAAAAAAAAATCCAAGCTCAAAGCTAAAATAAAGGCTCTGGAAATATAAGCATCTCAGGCATATAAATTACTCCATCTGGAGCTGACTGCTTTGGTAGTAGTCCTTCAAAAAGTGCACTGTTTAACAACATAGACTTGTTTTTAAAAAATAATTATAATTGTTAGCAGTCTATTTGATGTTTAGCAGTGAAACTAATTTGAGGTTTCTTATGAAATGCTCTGGAACAAGATCAAAATTAATTCCTTTCATGACATTATTATTAAAAAATCATATTTTAATGCCATTGATGTTATTCACTAAGATATAATAATTTGTGTATTGCAGGAAGAAATAGGTTTTTTAACACACACCTAAGTATGTACATTTACCAAAAAATTACACAAAACCAAAACCAGCTCAAATATGTGTTAATAAAATATCAAGGTTAAAAACTATAGTCAGAAGCCAAGAAGAAAATATTCATTAACCTTAAACACTAGAGCATGTACTTCATGGCTGGGGCAACCCTCCTGGTATGCTCACGTGCTTTCAGACAGCAGAGCACCTTCTTCTGGAAGTTACAACACAAAACTTATCAATAAATGGTAGTTCATTGATTAGGAGTGTGAACAGTGGTGCATTTCCAACCCCTGACAGAGCTTAGTTGCTAAAAGGATTACGTAAGTAAGTACTCCACAGAAACCAAATTAATCTTCTCTTTAAGGCAGCACACATAAGTTGTCCAAAAGCATAATTGGAAGAGTTTGTGCCATTCTTTTTGTGTGCTAGATTGGGGTGGTGCAAGTAGATGAAGTAAGGAGTGGAGAAAAGGCATCAGTAGTGTCTTGACAAGATCTCTTAAAAGGTGGGAGCTTAGTTCCAGTATAGAACACTCCGAAGACAAAATTCACCTCAGGATCGTGGCAGATCAGGCAAGTTTAAGCTGAACAGTGCAGTGCGATTTCCAGCAAAGAACTGATAGGAAAAAGCTTTGAGTGTGGCACCTTAATTTACCATGGATGTTTTCTCGTACTCCAGTATTAACTATTACATTTTTTTAAAGAAAATGCCACCAACAGCTTCAGTATTCTACATCTGTATTTTTCAAGCTTCAGAACATGCTGAACTTAAAACGTCTTTTTTTTTTTTTTCTTTTTTTCTTTTTTGAAGCAAATGACCTTAAAAAGACCAAAACATTCACGTGTTAGAAGTGGAATAAAAAGCACTATTAGAAATAAAGTTAGCATATGAAATGCTGTGTAGAAGGGAGTTGGAATAGCATCTGATTTTGCAAATTTGAAGCCAGTGTTTAACACTAGCAACTGGAGTAGCTGACTACAGATGGAACTACATAATGGGGTTTGCCTCTGAGAGCAGAGGGCTGGACTTAATGTCGGAAATCACATGCTTCCTGACTGGAAGATGGAGATTTTCCTTTCTAATACTACTAAAATCGCTTTCTATGGAGGACCTGAAAATGAAGAAAACAGTAGGGGCAGAAAATAAAGAGAAATATGTATGAATGAGTGAACAGGATGGGTGTGTGAAGGGTAGTGTATTTTCTAATGAAAACAAACCTTGAAATTAATCTTACTGATTCCTCTTCACTTATTCCCCAGTTAATATTGGTAAGCATTAAAATAATGCTCCAAATCATCACATACTTGAATTCTTTTCAGTATCCATCTTTTTTATCTAGTAATCTTCCATTAAAAAATATCATTTTTTCCAAGGATGCTGCATAGAGCAAACTGTCCTTAGTAAGCTGCCTTGCCTTTCAAAAAGTTTTAAAGGGATTTATTAAAACTTGACTACATAAGAAAGCACATCCCGGGGAAGCTGGGTTGCTTAATTCAATAAACTCTTCCACAGTACCTACATTAAGATGTGTAACATAATTATTTAAGTAACTTCATCCTCTCATGTGTAGTGTAACAGTAATAAAATAAGTTCTTTACAGAGGGCATAAATTTTCAGTGCGACGAAATGTAAAAATTCAAAGCTACTGCTTCACTGTAGAAACTGCGTTCTTTTTACTCCAGTGCAACAAACATAATAAAGATAATAGTTTAAAATAAACTAAAGTGATAATATCAATATCAACAGAATGGTTTCTGGAAGTACTGTTTTTCTTCTTGTTCCTTTTCTGTTATGTTAAACGTCACAAAAATATAGAATTTTACTTCCCTAGTGATTTCTTTGGCAGCTTTCTTTCTAGTTAGCTATAAGTACATAAATATTTATATTTATTTATAAGCCTGTCTAGCTTATAAGCCTCACATCTAGCTATTAATATTTTATTGATGTACCATTTACCTTTATTACTTTATGAAAAATTATGTAACTTCAATGTACTGTTTGTGCAAAAGGATTCCGGTCCTTCACAGAACAATGCATCAGAACTTCAGAGGGGGGTTTTGCTTGTGATTTTGTTAGGTCAGAATGTAATTTTACATGTACTTTCTGTATGGGATTTACAGAAAAGCACTGTGTTCCCTTAAAGGTGCTTAAGAACATAATATAGTTTTGCTAGTCTTTTGATATATACTTCCATATGGTTGGGAAGGATAAAACAGTCTTTGCATTATTCAAAGCATATGGAATTATTTGTAATATGCTTTCATGTCATGGGGGAAGGGGACAAAAATTAGAGCATGGAGGGACATTAGGTGATTCTTGGGGAAATGTGTTGGTGCAGGCTTTCATTCCACTGAATCCACATAATTTTACTTGCAAAGTGGCAGTCAGTAGTCTGTACATCTAAATTCTGCCTAAACCAGTGATGTTATCCTGATTAAACAGAAACTGCTTGAAAACAAATAAAGCAGATTTTTTCACTGAAGTTTTATGCAAATTACATTATGATAAAGTACATGTTACCTGAGAAGAAAGCAGAGATTTAATGCAAGGAGAAATGATTGTTCAAATGAAAAAGGTTAAACTTAAGTTCCATGCAAACTCTACTTGGAAGCAAAATAGTTGGAGCCCACGTTTGTAGGACATTATAGCATAGCTTCCCTGAGCAAATATTTTCAGAAGTACATTTGTGAGATGCCTTTAGTGGTGCACTGTATTTAAATTGATCTTGCAATTCGTGGTCGGACTTGACGTAGAAACTTAATTATGTTCGGCAGCTTCTCAATAATGCTGGTAGCGAGGGTACTACCAGGTGACTAGCAAAGCTCTAGAAGCTCTGACAGACAGGTGTCTATACAAGCCTTAGCATGGTGAGGCCAGTTGTCTTTTTTGGTCTGGAAAATATGCAACATTACTTCTCAGGGTAGTTTACATGGGTCTTAGTCTCACATAAAGGAGGCAATGCAGCAGTGGAGGCATGTAGACAGTGTTCAGTATAAGGCTTTGGCAGTATCTGGGCATCTAAAGCAACTGTTTCCTGTGCATGTCTACAGTACTGTATAAATTTTACATAGCTTCAAAGTAATGCCTCAGGCAGGTCTAGAAATCAAATTAAAAAAAAAAGGCAGGACTTCAGCATTGGATTTTTACATCTGAAAGTTTAAACTGGTGCCAAACATCCAAGTGTTCTGCCATCTGGTAGAATTTAACTCATTCACATATATACTAAACTGGCTTTTTTATTAAGCCCTTCTTTTATCCTACAGGCTACTTTCAGAGGTAATATGGTACAGTTTGATGATACACTCTTACCGAAAGCTGTTTAACATTAGTCTAGCCTCCAATGAACCTAAATTTTTCAGCTTGCAGTGTGCATTCATGGAGTATATTTGCTATTAGTATTTGTCCCTGGACACAAGCTGATAAAGAGGAAATCAGAAGAGAGGGAATTTTAGCAAGGTTAAAACTAGTGCCACTTGCATTGACTCATCATATTTGACAGTAATGGGTATTTCTATATAAATGTCCACTCCAATCCATGCCACTAGATGTTCTCTCCAACTATCTCAGTTAATGGTGTCTCAAAGGCCTCATCTGCAGATATCTGTTGTGAATAGATTTTTTTAATTTAAGGGGACAGGATAGAGGAGGAATTCTCATATGTAGGTGTAAAGGACCTATGCACCATTTATACAAGCAAATTCAAATAGAACTCTAATGTACAAACCCAAGAGGTCATCTACATTCAAGGATGTTACAGGGAAAATTCTGCAGAGTTTTGAGATGGGTCATGTGCACTTCATTTATTGCTGGATTTTCAGCCATAGAGCACAAAGCTCTTACTGGCTAAAAAAGATATTATATTTCCACTTCCCAGTGAAAAAAGTGTCATATCAGACATGTCAAAATCAGACTAAATGACAGTCATGGAGATTTATAAGATTTTTAGTTAGTTAGTGTAATTGCAGCGTTAAAGTAATTCCCCAGATGTTAACCAGGACACAAGAATAAATTCCTCCATTTAGCATCCAAATAAGATTCAGAAAAGAAGAAAAAAGAGGCCTGAATAATTAATTATGCATGCAAAGTTAGTTTCAGCAAAAGTAGCTTGTCAGGTAATGCTAATGCAAGTGATGCTTGACCTAGAGATGTTCTAATCTATTTCAGTAAAACTGAAACCAATCTTCATGCACTTTTTTTTCCCTTTACCTTTCTTTTTCAACTCATCAGAGCTTCTTCTGAAACAATTGAAAAAAAACCCACACAATTTTGTACATGAAATGGAACTGTGATTGTATTTTTGGTCTTATCTTTCAGAAAGTCAGAGAGGTTAGCTTTTCAGCCAACTGAAACATTGATTTTCATTTAAATCTTAATCTCAGCAGTGTTTTGCTATGTCATTGGCATTTGTGTTCCACATCAGGGGATTAATGGCCACAGAATAAAAAAGGGAGTTAAGATATATTTTGTGTCAGAAAATGTTAAATAATGCAATGCACCAGATTAGAATACAGATATTTTTGATAATTGATATATTGCCCTCGCCATCTTGCTAAGTAATAATTCTTTTGATGAAGTATTCATCAGCATGCAGAACTGTAGTCTACACACAGTACTGACTTCTCTTACTAGTTAAACGCAATGAATTGCGTGTAGCTGCTTACCCCTGTTACTTAAATGTTCTAGATAAGAAATTAAAAGTACTCCTTTTTAGTTTAAATTTCATTAAAAGAAAGGCAAGAGGAAATTTTACTGTATCTGCATAGCAAGACTTTTTGTGAGTTTGGGGAGACAGAATTATTCAAATATTTTTTCAACTACTCTATGGGAAGCAATTCATATCAATGAGTACTGAATACTATGAAGAGTCTGCTACTATGAAGACACAGGACATTTGCATTGCTCATTTTTTGCACAAAGGTTAGTTTTTATGGCATAGCATGTAGCTGTGAATGTCATTAGTTGAAATATTAAAGAATTATTGTGCATAGTCTTAAGGCAACAAAAGCATCCATTGATTTTCCCAAGAGTAATATCTCACTGTTTGAGACCATCCCATGTATGGGCTGGACAATGTGCTTTTAAAATCTGTTTACAAACAGAAAAAATCATCCTTTAGACTGATGCATAGTAAGGATATGCTTTTCTATCTGGGTTCATGCCTAGCTAGCAGGTGTAGAAGTGTAGCCTTTACTGTATGTAAAAGTCCAAATGGTAAAACAGAGGAAATGCATACTTTAAGGAATTTGGGTAGTGAGTTATTTTTTCTGTCCTTCTCCACACAGTAATTCCTTCAAAATGTATACAACCTTTACATTTCTACCTTTGTACTCTTTCTCTTACAAGCCAATACAAGAATGTACAATACATACAATTGTCTTGTATAAGTACAGCTAATTTCTACTTGAATAGAGATTTACACCTCCATAGAAACTTACTCATTTTGTTGTAATTCCATGAAGATACAGTTACAGAATCTGCCAGAATATATAGTAAAGATGTCTAAAGAAATAATGCTAGGATACAAAAAAAGAAAAAAACCACCTCCCCCCCCAAAAAAAAACCCCAAAACAAAACCATTCAAAACAATGTACTGAGAAAACTGATCAAATAAAATATTAAGAAAGATGAACATGTGTAGTTTGGTTATGCATTAAAATACGTAACAGTATAGTGTTAAAAATAAGCAAGGTGTTGAATGGGTATGTTTCTAATATATGTTAACATTTCTAGCATATTGAAATAGTTCATTTTATATGAAATTAAATGTTAAAATAGCACTTTGATTTTTGAGTAGAATTTTTCAGAGTTTAGAGGACAAAGTTAGATTTCCACAAACTGTACAAGTATAAGCTGCAAATTCCTGACGGTAGTAATAAAAAGAAACTTGACCACATGGAGAGAATTCTCTTTGTGTGTTGGCTGGGAATTAATGTCAGGTCACATTTAGAGTTTTTGGCATTTATCTATTCATGAATATTACTCTCTACACTCATAGATATAGTTTTGTATAATCGTGTTTGAAGTGTCACTGTAGGTATCTGCAAGGGCTCATAACAGTTGGATAAGGTGTAAAAATTTGGTAGAGAATAAAAACCTCATTTTCAGAAATAGATCTATGTGCAGCATATTCCTCTGCTCTGGCTGAACATATGGGAGCTTATGAGTGGGATTTTTATCCACTTGCTATTAAAAGAACAAACAAACAAAACCAACTGCAAAAGATAATAGTCTGTGCCCTATAGCTGCTGCATCTCTTTTGATCAATGTACTTACAGCAAGCTTCCCAGTTCCAACTTGTGCCACTTCCATAGTTGCCTGCTTTTTTACTGTCTTAGTCTAAGAAGTCTCAAGTTATCTTTCGCCCTGGCTAGCTTGGGATGAAATGTTTGTTTTAAAGATTGTTTTTATCTCTTCCCAGCAAAGCCAGTGAAAGACTTGTGGTGTTTACAAAACTGAAAAATGTTGGCAACATAGTGAGGAAAGAGTGAGGAAATAACAGAAACAAGGGTTGTAATTTCATTCTTTCACTTCTATTGCCATTATTGGGGGGTTTTTTTGCTTTGTTTTAATTAAAAATTTCTTCCTGTGATAAAAAGTGTGGTGAAACCCTTCTTGCAGAATCTGGAAGCAAGGCAAGGTCATAAATTGGATTCATCTCTTCAAACATAGCTAGTCTTCCATGATTCATAGGTTACTGATGCAGAAAATTGATCACTTACTTCTCCTGCACCCTTTTTTAGAATTGAACCACTGTCCACCTGTGTTTTAGTCTTTTCTCAGTGTTTTCAAACTTTGTGACCTTGATCTTTTTCATCTTTATTAAGACTTCAAATCTAGTGGGTATTTGGTTTAATTAAACCATAGTAGCAGAGCTGTGTGGTGATATTCTAGTTACCATGAGTTGAAGACTAATTACTTAATACCTAAAGATCTAATGATGTGATATTGTTTTCATTTGCATTTATTTTGATAGTCTTTATTGCTTGGGATTGCTATGTCCCCAGATTCACTACTGAGTTTAAAAGGGTAACAGTCAATTTCACTTTTCCATTTTAAGTTAAACAAAGAAACTCCCACTTACATGAGCAGGACTTAATACTGAAACTGTTTGGTTCTAAACCCTCTCATCGTTTTATTCAGCTGTTGACACTGTGAAAGAAAAACAAAATAAAACAACAGGAGCCAGATCCTCAGCTGACAATAAGCTCTTCAAACAGTACCGATTGAAAGTCTGTTGCAAATGTTATAAAAGGTTATAAAAAAAATTGCTATTTTCCAGCTAATTGTTTGGGTCTTAGTACTTTCGGTAAGGTAAATCTTACTAGAACTAGTCATTTCTAATCATGTCCAATCCTAAGTAGGAAAAAAGAATCTTATCACGTGTTCATTGAATATCTAATTAGAGAAGGAGCACAGCCAGATGTCTGGCAGAGGAGGAGAAATGCTCCTTTCTCTTAATTATATTATGCCAGCTACCAGAAAGTTTAGGACTAGTAATATTTTACAAACCAAAAAAGTATTAAGAATATTTGTTTCAAAGTAAAAGGAAACAAATCACTATGCATTTCTGCAGAGGTTTAGAGATTACCTCTAGTAGTGTTTACAGAGGGTGGGGTGATAATGTGTGATGGTTGACATCCAGCTGGTTTCATTCACCTTCTGCAGTCTAAGTAGGTGTAACTGAGGCCAAAGAAGCTTGACGTCCCAGTGCTTGGTACTGCGGTAGTGGTTATTACTTGTTTGCATTGCAAAGTTGCCTAGCTTTTCTAGCCTGGAGATACAGTCCCACTGTGCTAAACAGTGTGCAAACTGTCTAAAAGATCGTCCTTGCCAAGAGAACCTGTGGCCTTTGGAAGTCAGACACAGACAACCACCAGGAAATGAAAAGAGGGTATTTGTCCGTATGACCATCTGGAGCCACAGCTACCACCTGTTTAGCTATTGCTAAGGTTTTTATAAGCTTTACATCAAGAAAAGTTTTCTTGGAGAGATATGAAGGAGGACTGAGAAGTGGCTTTATGGAAAGGTCTTCTGAGGGTGAGAGCACAGGTAAAGGGAGAAAATCACATATTAAAAAATATAATGAATGGATAATGAGGTCTGAAATCATTGGCTGATTAGAAATGGAAGTCACTGCTATGAGGCGACATCTAAGCACTTGGTTCTCAGAGGGACCAGCATTTTTTAGTACAATGCTGTTATTCATCTGTCCTATACTTTTACAGTCATCATCAACCTCTTTCTATTTGACACTTATTACTTCTTTCCCCTTCTCTCTTTTGATAATCTGTCATTAAAGCTTCTTGGGCAATATTCCTTTGGGACTCTGAAGAGGATTAATCTCTGATATGAATAATATCTTCAATATTTCATATATTGTGGGGTGATGGCTGGTACCTGTCTATTTGTTCTCAGTTAGAGAACTGCTTTTCCTTTAAAAAAGGAGTGTCTGGGTCAGGTGAAACCCTGGTGGGAGGGAGAGGCTGCTTAGTCCTTTGGGAGCAACTGAACCTCTCTGGGAGGAGAGTAGGTTTCAGCCTGAGAGGGTTCTGCTAAGAGGTGGAAAGAGTCACAGTGATGAACTCTAATCCTGCAACTTGAATCATAGAATCATTGAATCATAGAATCATAGAATGGTTTGGGTTGGAAGGGATCTTTAAAAGTCATCTAGTCCAACCCTCCTGCAATAGCAGGGACGTCTTCAACTAGATCAGGTTGCTCAGAGCCCCATCCAACCTGACCTTGAATGTTTCCAGGGATGGGGCATTGACAGCCTCTCTGGGCAACATGTTCCAGTGTTTCACCACCCTCATTGGAAAAAATTTCTTCCTTATATCTAGTCTGAATCTACCGTCTTTTAGTTTTAAACCACTACCTTTTGTCCTATCACTACAGGCCCTACTAAAAAGTCTGTCCCCATCTTTCTCATAACCCCCCTTTAAGTACTGAAAGGCTGCTCTCCCCAGAGCCTTCTCTTCTCCACGCTGAACAACCACAACTCTCTCAGCCTTTCTTCACAGGAGAGGTGTTCCACCCCTCTGATCATCTTCATGGCCCTCCTCTGGACCTGCTCCCACAGGTCCATGTCTTTCCTGTGCTGAGGACTCCAGAGCTGGATGCAGTACTCCAGGTGGGGTCTCACCAGAGCAGAGTAGAGGGGCAGGATCTCCTCCCTCGACCTGCTGGCCACGCTTCTTTTGATGCAGACTAGGCTACAGTTGGCTTTCTGGGCTGTGAGAGCACATTGGTGTCTCATGTCCAGCTTTTCATCCACCAGTACCCCCAAGTCCTTCTCTGCAGGGCTGCTGTTAATCCTTTCATCCCAGCCTGTATTGATAATGGGGCTTGCCCCGACCCAGGTGCAGGACCTTGCATTTGGCCTTGTTGAAACTCATGAGGTTCACATGGGCCCACTTCTTGAGCTTGTCCAGGTCCCTCTGGATGGCATCCCATCCCTCAGGGGTGTCAACCACACCACCCAGCTTGGTGTCATCTACAAACTTGCTGACGGTGCACTCGATTCCACTATGTCATTGATGAAGATATTAAATAGTATTGGTCCCAATAAGGACCCCTGAGGGACACCACTTGTCACTAATCTCCATCTGGACATTGAGCCATTGACCATTACCCTCTGGATGTGACCATCAGCCAGTTCCTTATCCAGCATATAGTCCATTCATCAAATCCATATCTCTCCAATTTAGAGAGAAGGATGTTGTGGGGGACCGTGTCAAAGGCCTTACAGAAGTCCAGATAGATGACATTGGTAGTTCTTTTGGACTCCATTTTCTTAAAGGTCTTTTCCAACCAAAATGATTCTATGATTCCCTTGTTCACTGATGCAGTCTCTCCATCATAGAAGGCCACTAGGTTGGTCAGGCAAGACTTGCCCTTCATGAAGCCGTGCTGACTGTCTTGAATCACCCCCCCTGTCCTCCATGTGCCTTAGCATAGTTTCTAGGAGGATCTGTTCCATGATCTTCCCAGGCACAGAGGTGAGGTTGACAGGTCGGTAGTTTCCAGGGTCCTCCTTTCTATCCTTTTTTAAAATGGGTGCAATGTTTCCCTTTTTGCAGTCACTGGGGACTTCCCCTGACTGCCATGACTTTTTGAATATCATGGAGAGTGGCTTGGCAGCTACATCAGCCAACTCCCTCAGGACTCTGGGATGCATCTCATCAGGTTCCATAGACTTATGCATGTTCAGGTTCCTCGGGTGGTCACAAACCTGATCTTCTCTTACAGTGGGAGGGATTTTTCTCCCCCAGTCCCTGCCTTGAGGTCTATCCACTCAAGAGGTGTGGGAAGAGAGATTTCCAGTGAAGACTGAGGCAAAAAAGTTGTTAGTACCTCAGCTTTCTCCTCGTCTGTTGTTACCAGTTTGCCAGTTGTGTTCGTCGGGAGAGGTACGCTTTCTTTGACCTTCCATTTCTGGTTGACATGCCTGTAGAAGCCCTTATTATTCTTTCTTTCACTTGTCAAGTTCACCTCCAGCTGCTCCTTGGCCTTCCTGACCCTATCCTTACACAACCAGGAAACATCCCTATACTCTTCCCAGGATACCTGTCCCTGCTTCCACTGCCTGTGCATTTCCTTCTTGCCCTTTAGTTTGACCAGCAGGCCTTGAGTCAGCCATGTCAGTCTCTTGCCTTTCTTTCCTCACTTCTTACACCTGGGGGTTGAGAGCTCTTGCACTCCATGGAAAGCATCCTTAAAGACCTGCCAGCTATGTTCTGTTCCCTTGTCCCTGAGGACAATTTCTCAGGGGGTCATAGTGACTAATTCCTTGAACAGCTGGAATTTTGCTTTTCTAAAATTCAGCATCCTGACTTTACTCTTCACCTGTCCCATATCCCTCTGGACTGTGAACTCCACCAGTGCATGATCACTGCAGCTCAGGCTGTCTCCAATCTTGATGTCTCTGATTAGCTCACTTGCAGTGGTGACCAACAGGTCCAGTAACACATTCCCTCTGGTCTGGCTGTCTATTACCTGGCCTGAGAAGTTATCTTTGATGCACTCCAGGAGTCTCCTGGATTGCCTAGAGAGTCTCAGAGATTGTAGAGAGGATTAGAGTTTCAGAGGGCGCAGAGACAAAAAGATACAAGAAAGCAGCAGGAACTGGGCAGAGTTTGCCGCAGGCAAATGCATTGTGTTCTGCTGCGACGTCTTGAATCCTTTTGTTACTGTGTGTTTCAGTGACTTGTCCAAGGTAGCACACGAATGTTTATAACAAGGTTAGAAGACAGACTGATGAACATTTGTATTATGTAGTGGAAGGTGAATAGAAAACTTCAAGGTAACAAAGATCAGAGGCAGCATGTCCGCATGGTGCAATAGACTTCATAGTTTTGATCCAAAGCAATGTTTATGTGGACACAGTACCATGTGTTGCATCTAGGCTGAATAGACTTTAGCTGGCTGGCTGGTAAGCAGCTAGCTCTGGTGTCTCTGCATGTATTCTTCACTGTTTCTTCTTCAACAGCACGGGTGGATGCAAGTAAACCAAGCTTCTTTAAGTGTTTGCCTTTCTGGTCCTGGATTGTAAATTAATTCCTTAACAATCACTGTAACCTTAGAATGTTCAGATATTTGGACTGTAGCCTGCTGCTGCCTCTAGATCCTTTTTAGACAAGTTCTCCTTCATAGTCCTCTGTTTTTAAAAGCTGGAAGGTTTGCGTGGTCCTGTGCCAAGAGCTAACACAGTACTTGTTAATGAGTCAGAACACAGTATTATATAGGAATGCAATAGAACATAGAAATTATTTTTCTTAAAATTAATTCAAGCGAGAATGTAATTAGAGGGTCATAAGAATCCTATGAAGAGCAATACCCTAATATAACCTTAACTGTTCCTAATTATGTGCCACATTATTAAGCCTGACCTACTAAGCCTGCCTCCTGAATACAGCACACTTCCTCAATGCTTGTTAAAAATGTCTAAGTATCACTAGTGACTGCTGGAGGCACTCTGTGGTAGAATGCCTTCCTGCCTGTATGTGCTCCACTTCCCAGCAACCAAGCCCCTTTCTAGCCCCAGTCCTTACTGGTAGCAGGAGAAGCTGGTTATCTTGAATTCTAAGGAGAATATGTCATAGTGTCTTTCTAGATTTGTCAGGAAAGTGTTTAAAGAGGTTCTCAGAAAGTGGAGTTTGTCTGGGACTGACTGTGTTCCAGAATAAATTTTGTGTTATTAATCACTTTAACTTTGGACTTTGCACCATCTGCCACAATCCATGAGGTGATCAGATCTGGGAGTAGCAATGCCATCTCTCTTTGAAAGACACTAAGACATCTTCTCCTCCTTATTCAAGATATCAGGCTCAACCTGACATCACAGCACTTGTTTCTCATCTATGCATTTATAAGTTCATTGGAATAAATGGAGTCCGAGTGTTTTTGAGAATTTGAGCAAGCAGAAAGGGGTGGGAGGGAGAGCAATATGCCTAAGTGGTGACAGCCTTTTCAAATACATGATTGCAAGGGGAGGAGAAAAGGCAGAGCTTTAATGTTTGAAATGTGAAGTCTGTTGGAGTGAGATGCTTTGAAAAGACTTCAGAATGAGCCCCAGATAAGTTTTGCTGCAAATGAGTAACAGTTTAAGATTTTCCTCTTTATGCTGGTGTGAAAGGCTCATGCCTGTAGATATATCAGGAGGCTCTGAATGTTCCCTGCCTACAAAGCAAAAGATTCAAACACCCTCCCCCTTTCTATCTTCTCCTTTCAAATCCTACATTTTCCTTCTAGAGGTCTTTATGTGCTGTGAGGTATCAATCCTCCCCAGGAAATTACCTAATGCTCTAGTCTCTGAAGATCTGTACAGAGTGTTTCACAGACCTTGGTCAGGCTGCTCAGGTGCTCATAACAGAGCTATAGCCCTTAACTGTAAGTAGAGCTAGATTTTACACTTTTTTTTTTGTTGGTTTCTCCCTCCCCGATGATATTTTGTCAAATTTTTTTTTTCTACTATCTTAAACTTTAAAACCTGTGACTTTCTTCTATGGTTTCTCCTTTTTTTCCGCTTTCTGGTTTTACAATAATAAAATAAAACAGGCTGCTGTTGGCTTTTCAGACATAGGAATGGATGTGTTATTCATTATGAATGGAAAAAAGCATGTGCAAGAAGCTTTCAGTGATGTCTCACTATTCCAGGGGCCTAATGCATTCCTCATTCCTTTAGTATTTTAATGTATTCTGTAAGTGACAAGCAATTATAAAATGGCATTTTTCTATTTCCTCTTGACTCTACATACTTTTCTCTCAATCTTAAGAGTCTAAAACTACTGCTGTGCAGGGTCTTTTAAGAGTAAGTGTATACTTTTTAGGGAGATGTTGATATTCTTGGGTGGGGGGAAGGAATAGAGCTCTGATGATCTCTCTTCCCAAGTCCCACTTACCTTGCATTTGGATTACACCATCCATGACAGAAATCTTTGCTCTTTTCCATAAAAGTTTTAATGCTTAATGTTTGTGGCTGAATACTGAATGTTTTCAAGTTACTTTTTTTTTTCTTTCTTGTCCTTTTTTGAAAAGGATGAGTATCCGTTTGCTAGAGAGAGTACCTTTTAATTGTGTTGCAGATAGGAACTAAAATCATTAATCCCTTAGGACTCTTATTCTCATACATTTGTAATGCATGTCTGGTGATATTTAAATAGAGCAGTTTTCTCATTACTACTAATGACAATGGTGTTAGCATGATAATATAATTGCTGTGGATTCTAGAAGCATGAATTGAGTTAAGGGTCAGGGGTTACTTTTTTAACTTTCTCTGCTTTGTTGTCATGTATTTCCATTTTGCTCTGTATTCAGTGGGATATTTTTATTGGTGAAAAGCCTTGCCCAAATGGAATGCAATGTAGTTTTGCAAGTAAACAGTTAAGGCAGAAGAAAGAAACAGTTGAGGAGAAAAGAAGTTAAACCAAAATCTTTCTACCCTTTAGCTTTCCCTCTTTTCCAATATGTTCTTATATTCTGTTTTGACTAGATTTTGATATAGCTAAGAATGCCATGGGGTAAATTGTGAGGAAACATATGCAGAATGGATGTGCACTGCTTGCTCTGTAACAATCGCAAGAGTTGTTATTAGTGAATTAGCACTTACTAGGAAACGTGAATAAGCAGCACTGGGCCCTGAGGGTATGTCTGCACTGTGCAGCAGAGCACAGCACAAACAGTCCCCAGCTAACTCCAAGTAGGCTGAAGCATCAGCATGGCACAGTGCAGCAGCATATGAATGCCGATAGCAAAATGGCTGTGCTGGCATGGCAGTTCTCAGCCATACTAATGAGCACCAGTGACACAGTTAGACTATTTCTTTTAAAACTTTTTTTTACCGTCTTAGAGCTTTTTTTGTTTCCTTTTTTTTTTTTTTTGCATTGTAGACACAACACTTGTGTGGGCCTCATAAAGGCAAGTTTATTTCATGTTGTAGAATGACAGAACACTTGCATATATATATATACTTAATGCATACATATATTTAACGCATACATATATTTAACACATACATATATTTAACGCAGAATGATAAATATCAAGTAACACACAGTTTATTCCCTGCAAAAGCTCATCCTGAAAGCAATGCAATGTGTTAAAGAGGAAAAAAAAGCAACTGTTGTTAATGCAGAGCATGTACATGTAACTGCAGGCAGCCACAACTTGATTACACATAGTGGTTTCTATGCAACATATAAAAGTTCTCCGTGATTTGTTCTTTCATGCAAGACTTCAGTATTCACTGGTGATACATAAGCAGTTGTTTATTGCTGTTGTGCACGGATGTATATTTTGGTGGTTTGGCCCCTTTGCAATATCCATGAGTGATGACTTTTAGCTGGTGCACATACATCAAGGTCTTGATACTCATGCTAACTGTTCACCAGTTGAGGCTCCAGCTGCATGCCGTGCACATTACATCAGCCTGCTGAGCTGAGCAGATACATTCACCATCCCCTGTTTCTTAGCACTCTTGCATAGCGGGGGAGGGAACTTAAGGATGTCTTGGGAGAAGGAAGAGTTACCTGAGAAAAATGAAGGAAAAGAAACATCCAAGAAGGATGTTTGTATTAATGCAATGTGCACCAAAGAATTGTTCCACAAAGGAGCAAATGCAGTAATCTGGTATCCAAGCCAAAAAAGTGAGCAAAGCATCTAAAACCAGTGATGTTTAAACACCTATTCACACACATTTGGGCACATTTCTAATGTAGTTTTTAGTTAAGACCTGTGTTGGGTTTACATTAGTCAGCTGCCAGATGCCCACCCAGCTGCTCTCTCACCCCTCTCCTCAACAGCACTGGGGGGGGAAATAAGATGGAAAAGTCCGTGGGTCAAGATAAAGACAGGGAAATCCCTTACCAATTACTGTCACAGGAAAACAGACGTGACCTGGGGAAAAATAATTTGATTTATTGACATGTAAAATGGAGTTGGACAGTGAGAAACAAAGACAAATATGAAAACAACGCCTTTCCCCAGCCTTCTCCTTTTTCCCAGGCTCACCTGGGAAGTATGTGCTATTTTTCTGTTGAAAAACTAACATGCGAGGCAAATAATATGTTCAGGTTTGCATGTGGCAATAAGTAAGTACTGATGACTTTTATTTCACTTGCTTTACTATCAAATTCCTTAAAAATTCTCATGAAAAGGAGCAACTGATGAGGAGGCAGAAGAGAAACTCAGGTGGGACACAGAACACGCAGGGAATTGCAGCTCTGTTTCACAGGTTCTTTTTCTGCCACAGACAGACGTTCCCATTTGCTTGCAAAGGGCATACCTGCATGGCACAACTGCTGGCGTGCCACATTTGCATCTGTACTTGACATTTTAGCATGCACTAATCCCATCTCTGATGTTGCACTTGGATGCGGCACTCCAGCGTACAATGCCAACTAGCAGTTAAAAGGAATAGTGCAGTGGCATATGAACATTTTCATGTTCAGGTCAAAGTGGAAAAGGTTACTTGGAAGCACTGATGTTAATTGCATGCTTTCAGGCAACTAGAGAGTTTTGTTATGCTCCCTTGTATCTGCCTGGCGTGCGAGCATAGATTCAGTGATGTCTAGGATTTTGCACAAAAGTAGATAATCACATCCCTCATATATTTATTGACATTCCTCTGCAAGCTATTGCACATTATTACATTCTTTAACTTAGTATTCTGGGTGCAATGCTGACTCCTCCATAATCAATTGCTAAATACCTTACCTGTTCCAGAGGCTTGGAATTGTAACAACCAGTTTCTGTTAGTATTGATGGCTGCAGCCTCACTCTGTCTAAATAAGAGATCAAGAAAAGGAGATTGGGTGGGGGAAGAGAGGTGATGAAGGGGGCTGGCAACAAGATTATTAAAATTTTTTGTTAGAAGAATGCGAAAGGCTCAGTTTGAGATTTTTAGAAATCAATAATTGCACAATGGTTATGTCTGTCTCTTTTCCCATTCGTCATTTCTGTCCTCACCTCCCTCATGACAGTCATGTTGTTAAAATGTATTTAGGTAAAGACAAAAAGTGTTAAAGCATGTGTGTATACGTAGGCACAAACAAATGCATGAGGTCTAAAACATCTAGATAAAATATTGAAAAGTAAAATGATGCCTTACAGAGAAAGACTAGTGGTTTTTTGTATAGCTACTTTTAAATTATGAGAACCTCAATTTTAATTTTCTAAAATGACAGTCTGACAAATCATTTCAAAATGAAGGTATTAATCAGAGATTCTGAGGTGACATAGATTATTATTGTTCTAAATTATTTCAGAAATTCAGGGTTCCAAAAAGCCATTCATTCAACAGCAGCACCCTTTCTTCACAGGTACTGAAATTATTTCTTCTGTCTAGTGATATAAATATTATTTGCCGTTACATCTCCCTCATTGCATCCTTCTTTGGCTAAGCTTTGCATGCAACTCCATAAAGACTCACTGTTCAAAAGAATCTTTCCCAGATAAATTTCTGGTGTATAATCTACTGCCACTTGTTAGTGGCTACTCACTACTGCTGTCAAAGTTAGTGTTGGAGAAACATTGAAAAATTCTGTTGTTCCTTCAGTCCACAAAATTTTATGATGATGTGTTAAACAAAAAGACAAGCTTTGTCAAATGATTTGCTTTGGGATATAGACTCAACCTTGTAAATTAGAAAAACTAAAGTGCGCAGGCAGTTTGAATATTCAAATATCCATACACAGTGGAGGGTTGGTTTTTTTTCCTTTTACTGACCAAATTTGTCCCAACTATACTCATACCATACTGTTTCATTTAGATCTGGAACTAGTCTCCTCACATTTTTCTCCATTTGTTTGTACTTCTCTCATGCTCCTGCAGGCTTTTCTGCCATTTTGTGTTCTGCACAAACTGCTATCTTTATCTATAATGAGATAATTCACATTCTAGATGTATATATTTCTGATAACTGTAAAAAAATTTTTTTTAATATGTATAGGTGCATACATTGAATATTCAGGTTTCTTTTTACAGCCTAATCCTTTTGAATACAAAGTCACAGATTTTCATGCAATTTTTGTTACTGATAGGTCAGCTTAATCTTCCCTTGTGTTTCAAAAATGATCGTAACTTAAATCCTTGATTTGTTGGTCAAGAATGGGTTACTAGATCTCGATTATGAAATAATAGGTTAGTTACTCTGTTATAGAACTAATCTTCAAATAACGTTAGTAGAACTTTGTCATCTTGGTATTATGTTATATCACTGTGTGCAGAACCAGATGGGAAGGGAAATGAGAAAAATCCCTTGGTACAAATACCATCTGACAAGAAGAAATAAACCCACCTGTTATGCTGTGTAAAGGCAGAGTTAAGGCTTCTCTAAGATGGATGAAGTTTTTTACTTTTTTTTCTTCTTTCTGGCCCATGTAGACCTATGATTTCTCTCTTACATTTTATTGGAATTATTAATTGTATTCCTGAGGCCACAGCCCAAAATGCATAGTTTATCCAGTGGTGAAATCTTGCCTCTTTTTGAGTAATTAACAGTTCTTGCACCTCTTTTCCTTCCCTATACATACTCATTATCATGGTTTGTCAATTATCTTCCAAACTGTATTAAAAAAAGATAACTTTCTAACATTAGCAATTGCTCAGAAGTTGCTAATAGCTCTCATGAGAGCACTTGTCTCACCCCATAACTCCCACCTTATCAAAAGGTCACATTAATTACAGGACCCTTGCTGGGAATAAATCAATGTGTCAGTCAGAGACCCACAGTTGTGCTGCAGTTGGAAAGTAAAAATTCCAGAACAAGATTATATTTAGGGCCTATTTTTTTTAATACTATATTTGTGAGTTAACGTAAGAACAAAGAATAATGGCAGCATATTGAAGTTCAAGGTGTATGTATATTTTTAGATGAACATTTTTCTTTTTACCTTTATTATAAATTATTTATCTACTTCTTAGAATTATATTACACTATCCTTACTTGTAAGATCTCAAAAATCTTTGCCTTCAGTTAAAAAGAAAACTTAAAAAAGAAGGAAATGCATTGAATTCAAGAGCTGTTCAGTTTCTCTGACAAACATTTGTGTATTTCTATCTGTAGTCATTAATCTGAATATTTTAATGCTGGATCATAAAACAATCGCAGCTGTAATAACAAAGATTTCCTTATTTAGTCTCTTTAGGTCTAGGTGTGTTCACAGTCTACAAGACCATTTAGGGTATTCTTAACATTTGTAGGGCTGTTTGTTTTGTTGTTGTTGTTTTGTTTTGTAAAACAAAGCAGATAGATAGTTTCTAACTGAAATGGCAGTAGATGAAAAACTGCATGAACAAATAAGAAAGGAAAAATATTTAGTTCATCCAGTGCCTCACTCATTTTTCCTCCCAGTCTGGTTTTATTATGTTAAGCTTTTCCAGTGGCGATAGACTGCATACAAACTCATTCACAGACTGCTGTTAAATCCCAAGGTTTAGATCAAATTCTCATACATTGTTATTACCACCAGCCTAATTCTTCAAGATCTTAATTGTATGCTAACTACTCGAGCAGGTTAATGTAAAATTTAATTTGGGCTCATCAGCTTGAGAGTACAGAAGTGTGTAATAAAACTGATTTATAAACTTCTCATTTTGCTGGCCATTAAATAAAAAATAATTTGTGTGTGCATATGTTAATATTGGAGATGAAGCATTCTAATAACTTCCTACATACAGTTGGATTGGTTATGTTACATCCATTTAACATGGTGTCTGAGTCATTGTTTTAGATCCAGACAACTTCAAGTCTGATTCTGCGTTGAAAGGCAAAAGTGGAAAGATTCCAGCTTTAAATTATCCAGGTGGAGAACTCAGGCAAGAGGAAAAATGAACAAAAGATATAGGAGAAGATCCTTAGGATACCAAGTCAAATGGAGGAAATAGCAGATTTCTTTTTTATTATTCCTTTTTTAAAATTTTCTTTTATTTAAACAGAAAGAGAATATTAGTTCCAGTGTGAGTATGTTATTGCCATCTCCCTCTTACTGCTCAAACAGAAGAAAAGGTTATGCTTGTGAAGAAAACTGGAGTATGTGAAATGTTCTTAGTAATATGGTACATCTCTAATTTAGGCTTATAAAAATACATGCTGTTGATATTAGGTAACTCTTATAGGAAATTGAGAGTTGATTAAAAAATGAGAATTTTTTTCTACCTGCCAAGACTTTCAATGCTGCCATAACATCCTGATGCAGAAATCAGAATGACACGAATAGATTGCAAAAATGTAAAACAAGCCATGTTGTGTGACCTATTATGATAAGAGAGCCTGAATGGAAATTGAGGACGAAGTTGTAAGTACAGGGTGTTTTGGTCTTGACTCCAAATGCTCTGGAGGTTGCCCTTCTGGTCAGTTTGCTGTTCCAATATGTGAAGAATACTGCGTCACATCAGTGGTCCCTTGAGTCTAAGAGCAACTAATGTTGTTCTACTGGTCCAGTGGTTTACTTGCATTGAAGCCGGTGTGGGAGGGGAAAAAAAAATCTTCCCTGCTACTTCCGTTTCATGTAGAAATATTGGTTTCAGTGGAACAGTGGACACAGTGTAGCTGGCCATTACAGAATGAAACATCCTTGCTAATCTTTCTGATGATGATTGGTTTATGAGCTGAAGTAAGATTGTGTATTGTAAACAAAAATCCCAAATTCCTCCATGCTATACTATGTATATTTAAATAATGTTTCCTTTTATCTGCCAAGGAGAAATCAAGTTTCAGTATCTCTGTTGAAAAAACATTGTAGGTATCTCTAAATCTCATACCAACCTCTGAATCATCTAATTCTATTTTAGTCTTTGTAAACTGGAGTGCTCAAGCACACTTATTCACTGTGTATTTTTATGTGAAACGAAATGAGGATGAGGGTGCTAGGATGCTTCAGACTGCCTTGTTGCAATTTTGTCCATACTTAGAAGCCTTTGGACTTTTTTTACAATTTTAGTTTGAAAGTATGCAAAATACAATAACAAAATGCTATATGTATATATGCCAAAATGATTTATCATGTAGAAAAAAAATTAGGTGTTAGGAATGAACTTAAGTTCTGGATAAAATCAAACCAGTTTTGATCAAAAAACAACCGGTCCAGTTATGTGATGTTATTTCTGAAACTTTTTCCTCTGAAGGAAGTTTCAAATTTTCCCTTGTAGTGCTGAACGTGGCCGGAATTAATTTTGGGATTTGTGTGATGCTCTGTTCTAATGAATGGTAAATCTGCAGTACAAATGGTGTGTTCCAGAGGCTGGATGATACCTGTAGGCATATAAGTAAAATCTAAATCTCAGTTTCTGGATTGTGTGTGTGACGGTGTGCTCTCCCTGCCCCATCTCCCCCCTCCCCCGCCTCCCCCTCCCGCAACCTGACCTTTATCTCCCGTAACCCTGCTCAAGCGATAACCACCAGTGGTGGTCATCATGGATGAGTCTGGTTGTGATGGCAGCATCTGGCTCAGAGTGGATGAGCGGGAGACAGATAACAACACAATGGCCACCTAACCACAGCACTGGTCAATGTTCAACTCAAGCCAAACTTGGAAGAAACTAAAATCTGTGGTCAGTATGTAAATATGACTATGAGTCAATCATCTTACCCCGATAAATAGTGAGTAGCCCAAGAGACCTTTGAGCTCTCCTGCATGGTAGCAGGCTGCACACCAGGATCTTCCTTTGAGTAGGGATGCCTCTCAAGGTTCTACCTCGAGGTTGAGAGATTCCTTGCTGCAACAGATTCTCGATAAGTGACTAATAGCATGCTGAAACTTTGAAGCCTTAGCTAAGTCATATAAAGGATTGATTGCACACATATAATCCTTTAGACATAAACCATTGACCAAGACTGGGATTAAGTCTGGATCGAGCTGCACCAAGACTCCTCTCTGAGAAGGAATTTAGAACGCAAGAGGGTCCTTTCTGAACCTCATGACTCAACGAGAGGGTCTCCCTGACAGTTTTGTCTGACCCTGTCCTCCATACAGTAAATAGTCCAAGTGTACCTTGCCATTGAATCTTGTTAAATCACTGTCACATTTCTATCAAACTTTAACTCACTGTTTTATATCAATAAAGAGTATTATTGCCTCTCTCTTATGAGTGAAGTGCACTCTCTATCACTCCCATCCACGACAGTGTGACAAACTAGTCCATTGAACAGTCTCTCAGAGATGAGCTACTTCAGTAGAGAGGAACAAATCTGACTTGCAAGGCTGCACCTGATTTTTTTATTTTTTTTATTTATTTTTAAATATTGGGAGTCATTTTTGTCTGAAAATGTTTTAAAACCAGCATGCCTAGTCAAGCCTCACCCATTTCTGATCACGGTTGAACACTTTTGTTCGCTCCTTTTCACTTCTTATATTTACTCTGTTTTTTCCATTACTTCATTTAGATAAAGAGAGAGAGTAACAAATAACCACACAAAACCTGGGTACTGTAATTCATAAATAGTTGTATCATTATTCTCATTCTCATTCCCTCCCTGGAAGCACTTTGCAAGAAAGTGTGACTGTAGCTTGTACTGCTAATTAGCAGTATGCTATTACAATTTCCAAAATATATGTTGTAATAGTTATAACTCAGATTACAGGGCACATCCAGTACTGTATGAAACAAGAAGTAATTCCCATGAGTAATTTCTAATAGAATGAATAATTTCTAACAGCAGAGTTCACATTAAGTGCACATGTGTACCTTGATTTCACTTAGTCAGGAGTAACATGTTTGCTGAGATGTCTAAGAAATGCTCTCATGAGTGTGTCCCATTGTAGATAGCCACTAGATTAGTTAGGCATGATTTGCCCTTGGTGAATCCATGTTGGCTGTTGATATATTACACTGCATCTGGAGTTACCTGTATTTAGAGTTTCCCCCAAAAGGCCTCCTTTCTTGCTTGAAAACTCTGCTCAGAAGTATTCAAGGAAATAATGAGATTTCTGCATAAACTGCATAGCTGTACAGTGCATGGTAAACTGGAGGCATCCAGAATGCATTTAACACATTAATCATAAGCAAAATAGCATGTGAAGTGCCGCAAAGCATAAAGCCTATGGAAGGTATACTATGTCATTATGGCTCATGATTTACCACAGAAAGTAAGGTGTTTCCCAGATGCACTTGATTTATTCAGCACGTGCAGAGGATATGTTTATGCACAAGGTATTAATTCAGAGTGTCAGGCTCACTGTTCCTGTTAGGCAAATCTTCAGTGGAAATATGACAACTTTGTTCAGATTTGAAAAAAGTTTAGTTATTTGTTAACATCTATGAAATGGTCATAGGCACAGATGATAAGGTGGATATTAATAGAAAAGTTTTTGAATGAACAATGTAGTGTTCATTCTGACACAAGGTGACTTTTCTTTTTTTTAAATTTAATCAGCATTTAAGAATTTGATCATGAACAAGAAGGTCAGATGTCCTTTGACATGCGGAAATATGATGCTAGATAAGGTATCAGGACTATTCTGATCTTATTTTCTTTGTTTTTTGAATTCCTATCATTACAGTAACATAGGCACAAAAAGAAGAGATTCAACTTACCTACCTGCCAATTTGAAAACTATACTGACTATTTGATCTTGCAAAGTACAAAGTATTCTGGTTTCTGTTCCCCAAGGCCCTCTAGCATCTCTGAGTTCGAGTACAGTGCACAATAAACTTCTGCTTCTAAATAACATTACTTGCGTGTTTAAAAAGAAGGACAGGTTTAAGTGCTTTGTTGAACGTGAGCTTTACGCTCGGCATCCTGTCGGCAAAACGTAATCTAAGGCTTCTAAAGCCGGGCTATAGTTGAGTGTGATTTGTCGAAGATGATGGCTTTTGTGTTCTGCTGCAGTCCAATGAGTAGCCTCCTTTTGTACCTCTGACTGATTCCAGAAACAAAGCAAAAGTCGTTGCGCAGAGAGGGACAAAAATGCAAAGCTGCAACTACATTTGCTGAAGAACCTACTCACTTGCTAAAGCTCTGAACAAATTGTTCTGGTATGCAAATGGTTGCAAATCTACTTGAAACAGGTGCCTTAGGAAAACGCTATTAACCCTTATTATCAGAGGCATTATAATCACACATCAATTGAAAATTGGGCTACATTGTAACACTTTTATATTATTGCTCAATTACAAATTCAACAGAAAGATAGCTAATCCCTCCTAACACATTTTTCAAGCAATCTTTTCCTTATCTGCTTATCATTGAGATGATCAAGGAAACATTAGTGTATGTTTTAGTGTAGTGATCATTCTGTGCTGGTTTAGTATTTTAAGGTACGATGCTGGTATGTCATTCCACACAAAATCTTATAGATTATTAATTTCAGGCAGTATTTAAAACACTTTTCATGTGTGTTCCTCTGGATAAATTTATTTACTTTTTAAATTTTTGTAGTAATTGTTTCTAAAATATAAACTTTTTGGCAATAGCACATTAATAGGCATGATTTTTTCTTCAATTAAGGAACAAAGGACAGCCTAAAAAAAATCTCTTATTCATATTTTTTTTCCTTTTGCAGAGCTGATTGATTGACTGGCTTTATTCATTAACCAGAAAACTCATTTACATATGAACAGTACATTTCTTTCTTAGGAAATTATAACCATTATTAAAGAATACCTCATTAGCTACATTGATTTTTTTGACAATAACTAATCATGAATCAGCTAAAATATAGAAAAATAATACCTTAATGTTTTATAGCATGTATTAATTTCACCCATCTCCCTTGACTGTTAACGCTCTTTCAAATGCAACTCTTTAACCATTTCAGGTAGTCAAAGCTAAGTTGTCTGTGTAGATTGTTTGAAAAAACTACAAGCTTTAGAAAAGGCTTCTGGTTTACATTGATGGTTCCCTTTCCTGTATTACTTTGAGCTGTCTTCTGTCTAAAGGAGGCAGAGGCAAAAAACACAGACCTCTAAACTTTCTGCACTTGGGAATTCATAAGATGCTGTTTTCTCCTGTTTGTCTGACAAAAGGCCTTATTAGGCTAGTGAACGGTGCTGCTGGTCACTGGGAAAAGTGTTTTAAATCTTATTTCTAGACTTAACAGCTTTGGACCTTATAAACAAGATATAATTTTCTATGTTGCTAATAATAACTTTTCAGTCAAAGAATGCAGAAAGACAATTTTTGGCCTTAACTCTTTTTAGGCAGTTCTAAGTCTGCCTTTCATGCATATTTTTAAAGATAACTTTAAAAAAATACATTTAGATCTTTCTTCCAAATGAAGGAGCAAACAGAACTTTTTCAGAATGCTTGCAGAAAGTATGAGCTCTTAATTTTTATACCAGACTGTTTTCTGAGGCAAAAGGCAGGGACCATTAAAGTAGCTTCATGTTCTGCCAAGGTATTTCTAACGCAAGTAAAAAGAAAAAAAGACTGTCATAAAACAGAAGTGCCCATCAAAGCTTGACTATTTGACAGGCAATTTAGCTGTCTAGCAGTAGAGTATTTATTGCAGATAGATAGGACATGTATCTTTAATTTTTTTTGATTTCTCTTGTGTGAAGTTAGACACTATAATTAAATGTAACTGTGTTATTGTATTGTAATATAACTGTATGGAATGAGATATAGAGGTAACTTAAAAAATTCCTCTGTATAGTATTTAAAAATATTAAATTTTATATTATTATTATTTGTATTATAGTATTTAAAAATATTTTGGTGTTCCTGCAATAAAGTTATTTTGAATCAATAGTTTTAACATAGGTATATTAAACATATTTAATAAGAACTGAACTAAGTTTACACACATAAAATCAAAGAGTTGTGGAACTTTTTGCTGGATATTTTTTTATGAAAATTTTTCCAAAAAGCTGGAAAATTATTTGTCATAGCCTTTCGGCTTTATATCTCTGTATCTTCCATGTTCTGGTCAGGAGCCATCATGAAAGCCTACTGTTACTGTATTCTTGGCCCAGCTCTGAAACAACTAAGTTTCCATGAAAAACTATTTTCTTGCAATTTTGTAATTCTTAACTATTAGACATCCATGTTTTGGAGGCAGGGAAAGTTTTATTACTAAAATAGCAGAACTATCAGAGGAAACCACTCTGATAGTATTTTCGTGATGTATCCCATTTAAAAACAGTGGTTTTTAAAGTAAGCAATTAAGCCATTCATTTATTAATAGTTAACTAAAACAGATGTTTAGGTAATTGAACCTAAGAATACCTGCGTATGCTCAGAATATTTTATACATGTCTTAAAATGACATTCATACACCATGACAGAAAAATGACTGGTTTTGTGTATTACCGTGTTATTTCTACTGTATGTCCCTTTTAAAGACTTTTTTCCAGAAGAAAACTTTTAAGATCTGTTACTCTTGGGGTCTAAGGCTGGCTGTAGTGACTTGCTCAAGAAGGTAGTTTGGCTTCCACTTCCTTAGGAAATAAACTAATAACTTCCTTCAAATGTTCTTGAGAACATGCCTGAAATTCCTCCTCTCCGGGATTATAATGCTTCTCGGTTCTAGATCAGTAGATGAATCCAGAATTCTGGGTGAAACCAGCACAGAGGTGAGCAGCGAGGGGAGGCTGAGTGTGTCTTTGCTACATAGGAAAGTAGGGACATGGAAACTCTTCTACTGTTGGACAACAAATTACTGTTCCAGGTAGGATGCTGTAGCGACAAGAATGAAAAATGCAACCTGCCTCTGGAAGCTACTAATGTCTTCAGGACTTTACAATAAGCAATGCATATATTTACTACAGTGTGCATTTATAGCCATCAATCTGAGGCCACCTTTGAAAACAGACAGACCTAGAACGTGGCTGTTAGATAGGGTTAAATTACAGGAATTCATGCAACTTTTAGCCAGTCTTGCAATGGTTTCCTACATGTGCATCTTGTTTCAGTGTAATAGCATCAATTCGTCTATCTACAGCCAAAAAAAAGGAGAAAAAAAGTCTTATTTTTCCCCATAATATTTTATAGCTTTTATAAGGTGAAAAATGTTCCATTTGTAAAACAGAGGGCAATACAGTAGTGCTAACAAAGCAAACACTAAACCAAATTATTTTTTTGTAAAATCTATAAAGACCATATACCACAGCTCACAATTAATAGTTGGTTACAGTTTATTGTATTTACCATTAAATACAACACAACTTCATATTGTATTTACAAATGTGTTTCATGTAATTTAATTTGTGGCTGATGCAATGTTACACATTTTATAAACAAAGCAGGGATACACAACTGTGCTACATATAAGTTTTTTAAAATATAGTTCATGCCAGGGTCAAAAGAATGTTTAATTCTCTTGGTTCTGGAAATGATTTTTCATCCAAGATGGGTGATTCAAAAATGATTAAATCCATTTTAGATTGCCTGCAGGCAACTTTATTATTTAACTTTATTATTTTTGTAACTGTATGGATTCTAAGCCAGCATGATAGATCTGTAATTGTTTTCATTTCTTTATCTGCCACGTTTGTTTTTTCCCCTCCCCTCTCTTTACAGCAGGCATTGTCTTCATTTTGTTTTTCGCTCTGAGCATGCTGTTGGTACACAACAAACAATAAATACTAATCACAGTCATCAGCCACATTCTGTAATCCTTAGGGCTTGATGTAAAACCTTCCAGAGCTGAGAGGTATCTTTCACGTGTAGCATGATAGTTAGAGCTCTGCAATCAGAGTTAGGATGCTGTGATTTTTACCATGGTCCTAGGATTGACCTACTGCATGAATTTGTGCAGATCTCTCTACCTTTCTGTATCACAGACAAGCAATATGTAGAACATGTACAATTTTGCTTATTCAGATGGTAAGCTCTCCAAGGCAAGCTCTGTCATTCAGACTGTTTTTCATGTCTAGAGCTCAGCTGCAAGAGAGGTGTTTGGCGACTACGTGTCTTAGCAGGATGTTATTGTGAAACAGTGGAGGAATATCTTGCATTCAGTGACTATTCCTGAATCTACTGGAACTGAATCAGAGAGACCTTGTGATGGCAAAGGCTTATGCAATTAACAGTCAATAATGTATACACTCATACCAGCTGTGTTATATGCTCCGTTCTAGAAAATTCAGGAATGGTCGCAGTTAAATATTAAAGCTAAATGTATATTTTTACTACATGAAAATTTTCATGTTTTTTTGATAGGTAGTTTTCTCTTGGTTTTGGTATTTTAAAATAGTCATGTTTGGTTTTACCATTCTGTCATTTTAAGCATGCTTTTAACCAAAAATGCAATATGTTAGAAATATTTTATTAAACTATGTACCTTTATTTCAGGGGAGATTTTTTTCCGCACACACTGGATTGATACCTGTTCTATTGAGAAACCTTCTCCTTTTTTTTTTTTTTAATCTGTCCTCTTATTAAAAACCTATGGACCGGTTTTGGAAAGTGTGGCTATGAGTTCACATCTCACAATGTCATTCCTCAGCTACAGATTAGAAAAAAGTATGGAATAATCTGATACAATTCTCTTTCTGCCTCACATTTATAGCCTATTTTTCCTATTTCTCTCTGGGTCTAGGAAAAAAGAATGTTTTTCATTCTAAAAGTCAGATATCATCAGGAAGTGGGTATCAGAAAGCAGCCAATGTTATTAAATAATCTTCATCCAATGTGAATTGGTAACTTTGTTCCTTAAAAATGTATATTTATGATAATCACGGCATAACACATCTTCAAGTAAGGGGGCCAGCATGCCAACAGAAAATTTACGGTGCTTAGTTATAGTTTAAATAAACATTCGGCTTTATTATTGTTGTAGAATAATATTGCAACTTGCCTAGGGTTAACATTTGGGAGTACAACTGTCTGTTAGTGTTCTTTAGGTAAAGTCTTGCTCCAAACACTGTGTTGACTTAACACTTGAAATGGCAGTGGGGGAAAAGCAGCATTATTGTTCCATTTGAAAGAGGCATCACATGATTTTGTTAAAAAGTGAAGTGTATGTAGTAAAGCCAACTTGACTTCTGTTTGTCAGGAGGCGTGGTACTGTTGCAGAAATTCAAGGAAGTGTGTAGCAAGCTTTCTGTAATTTGGAGGCTTTAATTCAGTTGTTAGCAGCTCTCTCAGAAGAATACCCTAACTGAACTAGATTTCTCATTTTAGTACAGAAATCATAGGTAAAGACAGTTTACTGTCCCTGTATCTTGTAGGGATCAGTACCGGATCCTGAAATACTGATTCAAAACTTTTTTCTCCTCCAGGTCCGACAGTTTTCCAGAGCGCTTGAGGCTTCCAGGGGAACTGCCCCCAGATGCTGCCTGCATTGCCTGGGCCGGGTGCTTCCAGCTGTCAGCTGTGGACCTGCTGTAGCAGCCCTATATTTGGGCAGCTGCAGTACTGGGAAAGTTGACTTAGAGAGTGAAAGGACACCCAGGCTTCTGGCAGAACTGCCAGGTGGCCTCACAGGAGGTGGGCACAAGATTTCAGCTCTGCAACTCAGGAATAGTCTGTTTTGCCAGAGCAACAACTCTTCAGTTACTGCAGTCGCTTTGCTTTTAATGAAGGTTTGGCTCCTGTCAACAGCCAGCATAGAAGCCCTGAGGACACAGCTGGACAGTTTTCTAGACAGCACTCATATGAAACTGAAAACAGCCTGGGATCTGGAATAGTGCAGGGTCCTTTCTAAACCTATGCTCCCATTGTGGGCAATGTTGAAATATATATTTAATCCAGAAACATATATTTTGCTTACCTTGTCTCAAAAAGCTTCCAAACTGCCTACATTAACGTAGGGCTAGAATAAAAGATCAAATTCTTAGAAATTAGATATTTTGCATAGAAGAAATTGAGAGTAGCTAATATACTAGTTTGTTTGGAAATTTCTTAGGCAAATTTCTCTACTGAAACTCAGGGAAATGTCCTAACCAGCTTGGTTATGGAGTTCAGTTTGGTTCACAGAGACTTTTGAAGTGGGAGAGAGATGTTATTTTATGAACAAATATTGATTTTCAAGAATCCAACTCCTGTTATTCAAAAGGAGGAAAATTTTTCAACATTCTGACGTGTTCTTGACATCTTTTCTGTAGAAGGTGTGTAACACAATGCAAACTGATGAAATATCAAAGATGGTAGAAGCAGCTTGAAGCACAGTCTGCTTAGTTTCTCCTTACATCTGAATTACTAAATTAGACTACCTCCAATTGGAAGGAATCCAAATAGCTAGTTGAGACAAAATATCACACCTAAAATAAAAAGAGCTATAATTCTGAAATATGAAATTCCATGGTATATGCAATGCATCACAAAAAAATGTTCCACAATCATCTTACTCTAAGTATTGTAAGGAAATGAGAAAAAAACAAATAAATATGACTGCAATCATAAAAAAAATTTATTTTATTTGAAATTTTTCAGCACTTCCTCTCAAAATCTTTTTAGTATTTCCATTTTGAAAAATGGTCACATTTCACCTTTATACACTGTTTTGAAATTATTACATAATAAATTTTTCTGTGGGATAATTCCTCTTCCCCTCGCCACTTGTTCTTGGTTTTGCCTAACAAAGTTTTCCATAATTTGCACATAAGCTCAGAGTTTTTCTGTGTGAGGAAATTTTACATACTAAATGCACCAAAGGAGGGTGTGTTGTAATTTTCAAGAGGTCTGAACTGTTTGTATAGATGGCTTATCAATTGGGAGACCAAATATATTGAAGCTGTTCTGTTTCACTGTGGCAAAATAGCTTTAACAGTTAAATACTTGTTCCTTTTAAAATCAAATAATCCGTTGGCATTGAAAAAGAGTGGCATTTGAAAGAGAATTTGGGAGCAAATCAATTCAACAGGAAAATTAGTAGTTTTAATTTCAATGAAAGAGTGGAGAGTTAATTCTCTTAGCATGTGTACATGATAGGTTGTAGGCTTATTCAGGTATTAACAGAGTCTAATGCTGCTACTTTTTATGTTGTTATAGGTCATAATATATAGCAATATTATGGGAATATTAGTTAACAGAATGAGGATACAAGCAATAGCCGAAAAGGAAAGATTAGGTCACCTTTGGCATGCTTGGTACTTATTTGTGATGTTAACTTTTGTGCTTTTCCATTCATAGGGTAGCTGGGTCACCAGGGAATATTGAAGTAGTTCTGTGACACATTTTGTTCCCTTGGTTTCATCTACCATGCAGATATTCCACTTGTTAAAATAGAAACAATAACCACTCCTCACTGCCCCCAAAATCCTAAGTCATAAGGTGCTTAAGGATGTTGTGCAAAAACCAGAGAATATTTGTTTGAAAGGGCAAGGAAGTGGGGAGGAAGCAAAATGAAGTGTTCTGTGTGATTTTTACTTTGAATTTTATATCTGAAAAATATTTATCCATACATACTAAAATTAACAAAAACAGTGCTTGAAGTTTGAGAAAACTTTCACACCATCTCTTTGAAATCCTTTTTTGTCTGTCCTCCTTTGACAGGGTACTACTAGTTGTTACACTGAAAGAGGAAAATCTTGCACAGTCTTTCTTTGTAGACTATCATGACAGAAATTATTTTCTACTTCTAGTTGATATCAAAACCTCTTTTCGTTTCATTTTCATTTTCATGTTCTCAGAAACACTGTTTCCACCAACTAGAATGCAATCAGTTTTATATACAGGTTGTCCTGAGGAAAAATATATTGTAAACAATTATTACATTAGTACAGGCTAGGCTTACTGAATTCTGTCCTGCCATTTGGAATGGTTTCAAGAAAAATTCCTCCTCCCATACATACCTGGGAGGAGGAATTTATATATATATATTAAAAAAATGCAGCAAATAAAAATGTATCCTGTGTAATTCCAAGAATCAACATGAATGGCTTATTAATATATTATATGTTTTCATAAATCATGGTTGCTTTTTTGTTTTGGGGTTTTTTGGTTGGCTGGTTGGTTTTGGATTGGTATGTTTTCTCCTGAGCCGGTGTCGTGGTTTAAGCCCAGCTGGCAACTAAGCACCACACAGCCGCTCGCTCACTCCCCCCAGGTGGGGTGGGGGAGAGAATCGGAAGAGTAAAAGTGAGAAAACTCATGGGTTGAGATAAAGACAGTTTAATAGGTAAAGCAAAAGCCGCGCAGGCAAGCAAAGCAAAGCAAGGAATTCATTCACCACTTCCCATCGGCAGGCAGGTGTTCAGCCATCTCCAGGAAAGCAGGGCTCCATCACGCGTAACGGTTACTTGGGAAGACAAACGCCATCACTCCGAATGTCTCCCCCTTCCTTCTTCCTCCCCCAGCTTTATATGCTGAGCATGACATCATATGGTATGGAATATCCCTTTGGTCACTTGGGGTCAGCTGTCCCGGCTGTGTCCCCTCCCAACTTCCCGTGCACCCCCACTCGCCGGTGGGGTGGTGTGAGGAGCAGAAAAGGCCTTGACTCTGTGCAAGCCCTGCTCAGCAGTAACTAAAACATCCCTGCTTTATCAACACTGTTTTCAGCCCAAATCCAAAACACAGCCCCATACTAGCTACTATGAAGAAAGTTAAATGTATCCCAGCCAAAACCAGCACAGCCGGACTTTAGATAAAGCCTAAAAAACGTGTTTAGAGCCTTGGCAACCACAGTGAATCACATGGTTCAGGATTATGAAAGTCATTGGGACTTATTCTTAACATAAACTGTATATCTGTACTTACATATAATACAGACTGATGTGATATGTAGGTATAAACTACATACCTATGCTCAAGCTTTATACCTGGTGAAATACATGAAATAAGGACGTTAATTCTCTCCACCACTCCTTCCCTATTTTCTGTGAGTTGAAGGAGGCTTCTTGATGTACCTGAAGTAATGAAAGTGTTAAAAAATGAAATGAGAATTGAGAAAATGCAAAATATTTTATGTTTTGTTATACATTTTTTTTAGAGATAAGAGCAGATAGAAGCAAGTTTGCTCACACAAATCTGCAACATTATTTACAGGAATGAAAATGTAAACATATTATTTGCTTCAGAGAATAGCTGTAGGGAGGCACTTGAGCATTACACTATATACCCAAGAGAAGCTTGTATCAGGAGAAGGAAGAAGCTCTCCAATAATGTGTCTGACAAAACCTACTGAAGGGCTATAAAGTATGAGTTTCTTGAAGCCTGTAACTTACACAACTCCTAACAAATTACATAAGATTAATCTACTGCAGTTTACAACTGATTGCTTTAAAAAGTACAGAAATGTTCAGCTTTCAAAACTGTTTAATGACAAAAAATTGATAAAACTATGCAGATTTTCCCAATGGAGTACCACAAGTCTTTGTAAATGTTTTGCTTTTGAGAAGAACCCAAGCCATCTCTGTGAACATTCAACCACAAACATGGGGCCAAATGCTTTTTCAAGTTCTCTTGGAATTTCACCATAGATAGGATAGTAGCAGCATCTTGTGCTTTCAGGAACACTAAAAAATGAGATTTTTTTATTTTAGACCATGCGAAAATGCAAGCTTCCTTCTCACCTTTTTTTGTTGTGGTCAAAGATATTTTTCAGTTGGAGAGTGATGTAGCTTACAGTAAAAAATAAAAAGTTTCTTAACTCGGCTTTGTGGGAACATTAATGTTAACCAGACAACAATGTTACAGAGTTCTCATCTTTCCTTTTTCCAGTTTCCAGTTTCTTTGCTGGGAAATGCAATTTGTTGTCTTATTTCTGTATTCAGGTGAGTTTTGGGGCCCACATATCTGGGATAGATGTAAAACTTCCAGCAGCCAGTAGTGATGCTCTTTGCTCTGAAGTATTTCAGCAGAAAATGTTAATGCAAAGTGACATCCATAACTGTTCTGTGAAAGGTGCTGCTGTATTTACTCATCTTGCCATATTTATCCTCCCCACCCAACTTTTTTTTGAAGACCAAAGGCAATGGTCACCTCTTTCACTTAAAATTCCATGCAGTTGCTGTCAAAATAGGGTTGCATTGGGGCGATATGATAAATTCAGTTGTTTAATTGAGAAATATGAACACAATTCATTTTAGATTCTAACTGAGGCAGTTTTGTTGGAAGATTTAAATTTGATTAAATTTGTTAAGTTGAACATTGGGATAGTTCCACAACTTGCACTGCTTTTATAATGTTGAGACTTACTTATCATAGGCTTCCAAATATAAAGAGACTGCTTGTTCATAGGTCTCCTAACCATGGTTCAAAGTAAGAGTCCATTTGTATTGTGCAATATCCCTTCTTTCATACTACTCTTATATAGTCCTGTACAGGAAGGATGAGAGATTTCAATTTTACATGTTGGATGTTTTCTCTGTGCTTTTATTCACAGTCAAGAGGACAGTTTTATGTCTACATAAAACTTGTTTTCTGTTTGAAGTCACTCCAAACCTCTTCCCTGATAAGGCTCTGAATTGTTTCATACAAATTATTTTCAGATAAATTCCCCTTTTTGAAATTCTGAAATTTGTTTGTTTATCCAGTTTGCCATGGGTTATATCTTCAAGAACAAGGATGATTTCTTAAATAGATTGTTACAATGAGCTCTGACTTTGTCGGAGCTTAAAAGCAGTCAGGATCCCTCACACACTATGCTGATCTTTTTAAGGACATATTGTAAAGCTGAACTCCCTGGTCACTTTAGGGTACAGAACCCTTCTATGAGATAATAATTAGTGCTTCTGTGAACAAAAATACAAGGAATGTGAAAAACGCCCATATCTGCATTTTTCCTTCATGCCAGCTTAGTGTTGTACATGTTTTTTATCAAAAGAAGAATGAGAAATACATGCAGCTGTCTATGATGGTTATTGATTTTAGTGAGAAGGAAACCAGAAATACAAACATGAGAAGGAACATTAAAGATTTCATTTCAGATTTTAAGAAGATAATATAAGGAGATACATGCTCCTTATCGAGCACATGACTCTGTGTTGACTTCAAGGAGAAATTTCCTCCTCATCCTCATTCCATCCATTCCACCTGCATCTGTCTGGGAGAAAAAAAACAGAACTGGACTCCTGCTTGCATTGGGGCTTCAGTTTGTGCAGAGACTAAACAACTCTGCACTTCCTTTCTTCTGCAGCAGCAACACCAAGAGATCATGAAATGAAGTCCCTGGAACTCTTTTTGAATGGCTAGCAGATTTGCATATTGGATTATGCATTATGCAGAATATCTAGAAAATGGGATACTGTGAGTGATGGCTTCCACTAAGAGTCTACAGATTTTGTGTTTCCTCTACTGTACTTTTATTTTGTATGAAATTAAATTGTCTTGACTAAATGAGGCATAACCATACCTGAACATTTTCCTTTGTGAGCAACAGTAGTGCTTTGCCCCAAAGCTATGTTTTCCTGCCATTTAGTATTTTTTCTTCCAGAAGGAAGTCCTGAGTAAAGGTTACCATCATTTCCATTTCATTGTGAATTGAAGTGAATTATAGTTGTATTCACAATTCCATATAATAGATATTAATCTGGAGGAAAGATTTTTTTTTTTCTATTTTGTGGGGATTTTGTTGTTTTTTTCTCTTCTGAATTGTATTGGTTTTCGTTAGAAATACTTTTAAAATGTTATAAAGGTGTTACTGTTTTACTGTGGGTTGCTTACTTATATTCTGAATTACCACTGCCTACCTGTTTTGTTAACTTGGTACAGTGATACTGAAAGATATTCTTCTCTTCTCTTCTCTTCTCTTCTCTTCTCTTCTCTTCTCTTCTCTTCTCTTCTCTTCTCTTCTCTTCTCTTCTCTTCTCTTCTCTTCTCTTCTCTTCTCTTCTCTCTTCTCTTCTCTTCTCTTCTCTTCTCTTCTCTTCTCTTCTCTTCTCTTCTCTTCTCTTCTCTTCTCTTCTCTTCTCCTCTCTCTTCTCTCCTCTTGACAAAAGTATATTTTCTAGAATCAACTTCCCAAACATATTAGTTGTACTTTTATGATACAGCTTACCACTTTAAGAACACTTCAGTTGCTCTGCAGTATCAAAAAGCATCCAATTAAATTAAGTTGGCATCAAGAAATATGTTGTGCTCCTGCAAAAGGAAACACTTTCACAACTTATGGAGAAATCTTAATGTCAATGATCACTTTGCTTACGTATTTATCCTAATTATAAATCATTTTTTTTAAGTGAATCTTACATAATATTCAAAGTGTCTATTTTACATATCAAATTGAAAGCTTCTCTTTAATGTGGTTCTCAAACTATAATACACAAAAACATAAAAGGGTTCTACTTATGGAATTGTAGAATGTTTCAAGATATATATTTTGAATTTCCTTCTGTTTCCTTTACATATTTGACGTTATTATATATTAAGTCATATTCTCTTGTCTCAAGGATATATGTCATAACTACTGGGTGCAACTTTTAATGTTCTGTCTTAATTGTTCTCTCTGTTTCTACTGTAGTTTACAAGGAGGCCAAAATTTAGGACATTAGTGTGGGAAAAGTTTAGAGTGTTCACTAATGAAGCTGTGATAATTGACGAGGTAGATAAACTAGTAAATAGAATTATTGTAAAAATATGGACAAGACGAACTAGATGAGTAAACTGCATTTAAGAGAAAAATGGAATACAAAAAATAGAAAGCAACTGTCTGTTTTTCACTTGCCTAACTAGAAAATTTTAATTTTAAATGTAAAATATAAACCATTATTTACTAAATGATGTTTCATCTCATTAGAATGATGCCCTATTCATTAGAATCTGTATTAAGAGTATGCTGTTCTTAATTTTGTTGCGTTGTACAAGTTTCAGACTACGTTTTCTGAATCCCACAAGAAAGCACTGATTCTGAAGTTTAAAAGACCACACCAGTCTGAACCATTTCTTCTGTTAATCACAGAATCACAGAATCCCTAAGGTTGAAAAAGACCTGTAAGATGATCAAGTCCAACCATCAACCCAACACCACCATGCTCATTAAACCGTGTCCCACAATGCCTCATCCACACATTCCTTGAATACCTCCAGTGATGGTGACTCCACCACTTCCCTGGGCAGCCTGTTCCAGTGTCTGAGAACCCTTTCACTGAAGAAGTTTTTCCTAATATCCAGCCTAAACCTCCCCTGGCACAACTTGAGGCCATTTCCTCTTGTCCTATCACTTGTCACTTGGGAGAAGAGACCAACACCCACCTCTCTGCAACCCCCTTTCAGGTAATTGTAGAGAGTGATAAGGTCTCCCCTCAGCCTCCTCTTCTCCAGACTGACATAATGAATAATATGAAAGCCTGGATAATTGCATAGCCCAAAGCAGTAGGCCTTGAAAAAAATAAGTAATAAAACTCTTCTATAATCCACATAGTTTGCAGTAGTTAATGGGAGTGAAGTTCATCCATCTTTTTTAGAACAAAGACATACCCTTAAAGAAGAGCTTTCATCCTAACAGCAGCTGTTTGAAAATGGGCCCTATAAAGGTATAGCCTTTGGATCACAGAAAGAAACATTAGGGGTGTCCATACATTTCAGAAGATCAGAAATTTAGGGGGCAAGTCAAAGGATTTCAAGATCTAGCATCTGTAATGTTTTATCTTCAGTAGCCCTTGTGGGGGGGAAAGCCTTTATGCACAGTTTGCCACTGTCTACGCTGGTCTAACATTGGATCCTTTCTGACTTCTCTAGTCCCAGGGTCCCAAAAGCATAGGATGTAATACATCCATAAAAACACTACAGATTTTTGTTTTATCATCTTTGGATGTAGTGTTCAGCATCACAGTGCTGGAAATTCTGTTTTGTTTAAATACCTCTGGGTTATCTGAAGCGTAAATTCGTAAAGAATAGGTGTGAACAGGGCCCTAGGAAGTCATTTAACTCATTCTATTCCCCTAACATTTTACAAAAGGAATAGAAGAAGTCCACTCTTTTTTTTTTTTTCCCCAAAATGGTTACTAGTCAGATTATTGTAGACCTTTACGTATTTTTAGTTTCTAAATGACTTGACATACATTATTCTGAATGATGAAAATAATGGCTGTATCAAGTAAAAATCTGAAGGAAAACTGTCTTGGTTCCAACAGTATTGTGTAATTTTGTTAAGGAACTGAATGATGGAATAGATGGTATGTTTATTAAATTCAAGGCAACAGAAAGATGGTTGGTACCATCAGGTATGTTGAAGCCTGGGTGAAAATTAAAAATAAACTTGCACTTCATTTTTTTTAAGGTCTCTTCTCTAATTTGTCAGTTTCATGAGTAAGAACACTTTTAAGAAAAAGATGGAAGAGCTACAAAGGATCACAAGTTGGATATGACCTAATAGCATCATGCCAATGTTTGCTTTATATGCAAAAGGCAATACTTCCATTTATGAAAGAAATGCAATAATCCTTTCACTTGACACAACACTGGTCAGGCTAAGTATGTTCTAATAAATTAAATAACACCAGGGACTCTGTCATGAAAAAAAACTGGCAGAGAATGGCTCATATCACACGATTATACCAGTTACAGAATCACAGAATCACTACGGTTGGAAAAGACCTGTAAGATCATCAAGTCCAACCTGGGGGGAAAAAAAAAAAAAAAAAAAAAGAAAAAAACCCCCACAAAACAACAACAACAACAACAACAAAAAAAAAAAAAAAAACCAAAAAAAATAAACCCACCAACAACCCACGCAAGCGAACCACCACACAACAACAAGGCACAACACACCAAAAACCAACCCACCCAACACCACACAGCACCATGTCCATCAAGCTACATCCCACAATGCCACATCCACACGCTCCTTGAATACCTCCAGGGAGGGTGACTCTACCACCTCCCTGGAAGTTCCTACCTTTCAGTTCCTACCTTTCAGAAAAAGATGATTGGATCTATAATGCCTGCCGGGAATTGTTCCTTTTGTGTCCTTGAGAACTGTTTTGGAAAATGCTAATTTGTATGAGCCAAAATATGACAAAGAGCCATTCTAACAATTTAGCTGTATAAGAATTTGATAATGCTCTTCCTTAGTTTTTTTTTTTCTCCAAACCTACTGTATCAGCTATATATTCATGTGCGTACTGATAAGTGTTCTTTAAATTACCTATGTACAGAAATGCAAATTAATTAGCAGTCCTGATAGTACTACATATATGCAAGAAGGATTTCTGAAGCCTGTGGAAAAGCATTGAGAGCCATGAAGCACAGAAAAGAACCTTCTCCAAAGGGAGCCAAATAAGAGAGAGAAGTGTATTAAAATAAATTAGAAAAGTTCAGGAGGGGTTTTGAATTTGTTAACATCCATGTAATCTTAATCCAGCCCCTGAGTGCCTCTATCCTGCAATCTCAGTGAAGTGGAACTCTGTTTGTAAGAGCATAGGGGAAATGGAGTGAGTAAATAGATGTGTAAGTAAGAAGGTGGTGATGATACGATGGGACTGTGCAGTTTAAGACTGTATCGTCCTTCATGAGCACTAGGAGGTCAAGTTAATGATCAGTGGTAAAATGGCACCTACTTACTTACCTGCAATCTAAATTGCAAACCGTGTTCTATAACTATAGAAATATTTTTCTATTTTTACAATAAAAAAATACGCCTCTGAAGCACTCCTCATTGGCATTTCCCAGAAAAGGTTCCTTTCTATCCTGAAGCTTTTTCCTTACCAGATTTTGAAGTCCTGCCACGAATTGTGGAAGTCTGAATTTTGAGTTAAAGTGCAAAAGAATTTAAATAATGATCCTATTACCTTTTTTCCTAAATTACATTATATTACTTGTGACTTTGAACTAAATAAAAGAAGTGTTTGAAAGCCTATATCCATCAAATAACTTACTGCAATTATGGCAGTATTAATCCTGTGGAAAGGGCAGTCACTAGGAGAACAATGAGGTACCATGGAAATCCAAGCTGTTCTCCAAGTTATTATACAATTGTATTAAAAGGGAGAAAATTGCAAAAAGCAAACTAGGAGTCGATCATCTCATGCTTTGAAATGCAGTTTGCTCTTACAGTTGGCAGGTGTTACCAGGCACTAGTTCAAGGTTCATGCCATCAGCTTGGCTTTTTAGGGCTGCATGTCAAAGGTCTTAGTAGATGTTTCACAAGTTTGCAAGTATCATTTAGACTTTTTTTTATTAAGAAACTTATTCTCCATTTTTCCACACAGAATTAATCCCAGTTTTTTTTGGTAGTGCCAAATTTATTTTCTTGTTTTTAGTAGAGGTGTATTTAGTTATTACTCACTGATACTGTTGCTAGATAGAAATTGTCAAACATCTCTTCAGGAGACCTGTGTGCATTTCTTCTATATATACACATGGTAACAACTTGATTTTGCTGAAAATTGTATTCAACTTTGTAAAAACATAAAATATGCAAGATATGAACAATCAGAAGCTTTTTCCTCAAGTGGGAGAGCTTTTGAGAAAGGGTTGAATAATGCCTTTCATTTTCCCCATATTCCCTGCCACTCATTCCACCCCCCCCCCCACACTTCAGATGACACCTTATCTATAAATAATGGGTTGCTGTTGTGATATCTCCTAATGCTGTCCTCACAGATGCAAAACTGTGCCAAGATTTAAATAATTCTCACTTCCTGGAAGTGATTAACATAAGTCAACTGATTTACTTCCATCTGTCAGGTGGCAAAAGATTAACCAACAGTGCTACAGCATGTAATTTGTGGTGGTTCACTGTCATGAGAGACAAACAAGTCTCCTAATTGGAAATTGACAGCTCTGGCACTCATTTGAGCTGAGCTTTTGCTTGCATTAGCTCTTAAGTCATTTTGTTCAATCTATAGCTAGTCATTAAAACACCATGAAAGTTCTCTCTGCAGGTACGTAAAGCCAGATCCTTGCCTGTGGCAGACTTAATTAAGGTAACAGCTGGATATTCAATCTTCACATAAAAAGAGGAAAATGCAAGTGATGTAAATGCTTCTCAAAGCACCATGAAAGGAGAAGATTGCATGAGCTGGGAAAGATCTTGTCATGATGGTATTTGCATATAAATAGTAAAAAAGAAAATTTAAATGTTAGAGGGGGGAAAAAAAGACTCATTTGTGTCAGACATCAACTCAAACAATGACTAAACTATAACAACATATGTAAACTGATCACACTATATGGGCAAATGGCTTCATTTCAAAACTAAACATCTGCAGGCTTGAAGTGTTAGGATGTGGTTCTGAATTTAAATGAGCTAAAGATGCAATTTCATTCTAGGAAATATTTATTTATGGAGATTCTTCTCTGCAAACAGAAGTGCAAAGAACAAAATTACAACTTGTTACAGATTCACTGTGTATGTATGATGTATATCCTACAATTTTTTACTGTAATATGTTTAGAAGACTATGTGGATATGTAATCAGGACACATTCCTTGAAGCGGAAGAAGGAGAAAGGCATAGACAATTTCTGTTTATATTGTACTTATTAGTTCTTGTACAATGATTGAGTATCACTGTTTTTCTGTTCAAGCGGCCTTAAAACAATACTATTTGGGGCTTATATAGGGCTGTCCACACTATGGAGGTTGGTCTTGCAACCATGCCTCATAAATCTTTCCATTAAATGATCAAGTTCTCTTTCTGAAGTGTGGGATAGTTATTTATTTTTACTTGCTATCGGAAGACTTTGGAAGAATCCTGTGTTTTCACTGGCTGGAAGCTTCCTTTTAATTGTCAGCCTAAATAGAAGACTGGAATAAAGAACAGAAAGTTTTATACTTATGCTTCATTTACATTGCTCATTTTCAGTTGTACTTGGAATATTGTATTGAATTTTAGTAATCTTGTTATCAGTATTTTCCTTCACAAAATGTGGGGATTCAGAAAAAGGCAAAAGAGTTTTTCATGAAGTTATAAAATTGCTTCACTTATTTAGCTACTTAAACATAGCAGCAAAGGTGAAAAAGAAACTACTAAATTCTAGACAGCAGTGTGAGTTGTCATTTTAGGGATGATTCATGCTGAAGCAGTGTTGTGTAGATGGATAACTGGTAGATTCCCATAAGGATTCATCTTTCAGGGCTGATGGTCACAGTAGGCTAAAAAATAATGACACCTTTAAAAAACCCAAATAGTTAAAAAGCAATAAATGTGGGTTCTTTGTGTTACAATAGCTGAGTCTCTGATGTAACTTCAGTGAAGTTAATAAAGCTGCAGTAAAGATAAAGCTGTCCTAATCTCTGTCAGTCTTAAATATACATTTTTCAAATCCATGTCATCAGCTTTTCTCCAGTCTTTACTTTGGTTTTACATGTTGTAATCTTTTATTGCATTCCACTCAGTGCCGTAAAGGGACCCTTTTTTCATCCTTATTAAGCTTACTTATTCAGAATTCTCACAGCAGCTCTTCTACTTGCATGAAAACAGTGGGAAAGATGTGAAAAAATATACAGGTGGAAGTATGGGAGTGAGGTGAATGAAGTGTGATTCTACAGCTAGCCATCAGTAAAGGAAGTGATCAGGTGCTATATAGGGATATTGCTTAAGCTAATGAGCAAGAAAAACATAACAAGAAGGAAGCATTGAAATACTAACAGAAAATTCTGTTTTCAGGTGTACAGCTTGGAAGAAGCAATATTGTGACTTCCTCAGAAAACCATTGGCTCAGAGAGAGGGCTATAGAATAGCAAGACCAAAATTTCTGTTTTGGTTGACTGGAATTGCACAGCATAAAGTTTTACTTTCTCCTTTCTTATTTCTGGTGTAATATATAATCAAAGCTGCAAGCAATGAAAACATGAAATCTATGCCCATTTAATACTCTCTGAACTTTTTTTTCATGAAATGCATTTCAGTTAAGCTCTAATATTTGGCTAGTTAATATTTCAAATAGTTCAAGGTTCCTTTTAATCTTTTTTGAAAACTTTTCAAAAATATATTTTCAAAAATATATTTTTATGAAGATTTAAAAAAATTATGTCACTGAGATATTGGCCTCTAGTGACAAACTTCTGAGACATCTGAATGAGCTGACAGATAGGACAAACAGCTTGCACCATTCTGGAAGAACTGAAGGCCAGGTGGGTTTCCCTGAAGTGGTGCTAGACATCTGTATTCAGGCAACTGAACTCCATACAATCTAATTTCCTTTTTCATTTCAAAAGAAAAAAAGATATTTCTTCTTGAAAATATAGTTCTTGTCAGTCTAATGTGAATATGTTCACTTACATTAGGGTGTCTAAAAAGGCACTTGGGTACTAATGTTCAGGCAACTCAGTCCCACCAATGTTACCTCAAAATAGAATGTCACCTTCAGCAGGTGCTGAAAATGCTCTCATGTTAATTGGAGTGACTGGTTTTTTGTTGTTGTTGGGTTTTGTTGTTGTTGTTTTAAGAATAAAAGCTCATACAAGTTGCCATAACAGGTAACATTAATAGTGTACTTCTGTTTGTCAGGCTCTTCTCTCAAACTGCACGGTATCTGAAGCCACAGAAGGAGGAGCAAGAAAGTTTACATAAGACAGTGCTCGAACTTGGACATTGGCTCTTACTTTGAAACATGAATGACATCTAATATATTTTTATAGTAAACTTTATTACCAGTGGAAATTGCCTTTAATTTTCATGAGCAACAGGCCCTTCAGAAGAATAATAAATCCACAAAATGGTTTAGTTTTGCAAGGACTATAAAGACTGTCATTACCAAAACAGTTGTTGAAAAATCTTATGTATGACCTTCTTTATTAAAGGAAAATTTGTTCGCTACCTTTTGTTAACAAGGCTATAGTTCATTTATTAAAACACAGCATATACCAAATATAGAGAGGCTTGGGAAAGGAAGACAAACTACTTCAGAAGAAATGCACCTTTTTCTTGTTCTGATTGCAGAAGGAGTGTCTAACATATTTGATATACCTTTAACTGAACCTTATTCATTGTATTGGTAACAACTTTAGAATATATTAAGTATCTGGAACTCTTGGTGAAATTCCTTAAATGATATTTGCCAAATAGATTTGGTTCCAAATATTTAATATTGTGTGGAACAGCAGATGGTTGATGGAAACTATTGTTGAGATATTTATTTTAGAAGAACATCCAGAAATTTATTCTTATTTTTTAAACCATTTATACCTTATGAACAATTTCAGGTTATGCTTTTTACTTTTTTGTCTTTTCAGTATGTGCTGCATTTACACATAAACATTTGGAAAATAAATTATGAAAAAAGAGGCCGTATTTGTGTGTGTGTGTGTAATTGTTGCTTTACTGGCAGCCTACTCAAGAATCCTAAAATGAGAGTGAGTAGGACCAGTCTTGCAGATCCCTTCCTAATGTATGAGTTTTTTCATTAAACAGAATAACATGAATATAACATGAGATAATCTTGTTTCTCATTATGTTAGTTGGGATTGTTAAAGTTTCAACATTGTGTCTAGCTTCATCCATGTTAAATGAAGGCTAGAAATCATTCAGCTACCCAACTCTCTAGTGATTCAAACACTTCACTTATTAAATGTGTTTTCTCCTGATCTTTTTAAAGATTTCTAAATTATAGGGTCGTTTGCATTGCTTCTCATGAATAGATGTTTTTTTAGCTGTCCAGAGTCAATAGTAGCATGGATTTTGTATTTATAAAGACAGTGATCAAAATAAATCAATGATTGATTCTGGTGAGCAAAAGCACAGTGAGGAAAAAGCTTTCATTAGCATAACATAGTAATATTTTCTATGCTCAGTATTGCTGTTTGTGTGTAATGAAGGCTTGGTCAAAATGTTGCTTTATCGGTGTTCTTTAAGAAAAAATTGAAACTTCAAAAATAAGTAAATAACAGTTATATTGATGATGGATGAAGTTAAAAGCATAGAAAGCTCTATTTTAACATTCACTGAAAAATCAGGTACCTATTGGCATTTTGACATTGTGTTTTCTTATCCAATCCATATCTCTGAGCACGATAACACTGAAAAAGAAAAAAGAAATTGTGATGGAGATGATTTTGGTTTGGACTAGTAGAAAGGAAAGAGACAACTGATGCTAATAGATGGAAGCAAGGAAAAAAAAAAAAACTTTAAATAGCTTGGAACCTACTGGCCTAACAGTCTTACACTACAACATTGTGTTTGACACCTGAAATGATTGCCAGACACAAAAAATGACTGCCAAACACTAGTCCGTCTGCTGTATGTGACCAGGGAATACTGCTCAGCAGGTCCTTGGGAATACGCATTCGCAATTTACTTGTTCTTAAAGGCTGATGAAGATGAGTTTTGTCACAGGTTCTCAGGGTCATTACCTGATATTAGGATTTTCAGGGAAATTGAAAGACTACTGACTTTGTATTAGAGACCTTTCTGACAAAGTTTAATGAATATTCTGACAGTGTGATAGATGTCACATCCTTCTGTTGTGTTGAATGTTACAGATTTCTTTGGTTCCAGGTTGTGGCCTGTTTATTAGTAATGATGTGTTATGCACAGTTTGGTGTACAAAGATAATATCAATCAGGGCAGAGAAGGAAAAATTGTTAAATGCAGTATGACTGATATGAGACTTTAGAAGAAACTCCAGAAATGAGAGCTGGGTTTCATAATAGAAAATACATCACATCTTGATAAAAACTGAGAATAGATTTATTATTGGTAATTAAAAGAACAATAATTTTCAACAAAATATGCAGTGATTAATTTTGTCCATGGAAGCACTTTTGTTCTGCGTGCCTTATGGGTGTACAAGTCATAGTACTATTTCTTTCCCTTCTTTGCTGGCCTTGAACATTTGAACCTTTTCTGGCCTTGAACTATGTTTTGTTGTTCTGTACCTGAACTTTTTTGGTCAGTAAAGTAACTACCTTCTTCTTGAATTTCAGGTGACAAATTCAATGTTTACTATACCACTATGCAATGCTGATTAATTGATCATTCAAATAATTTGCTTTGCACATGATAGCTCACCAGGAATCTTCATGTAGCTGTAAGTTTACCAGATACTATGAAGTAAAGTAACTTCCTGGTATTCATAGACGTAATCCCAGTGAAACAGGAGAATGACTTTCATAAATTTTCATACGCCTGGAACAGAATGACGGAAGATGAGAGACAGCTGGGTTGAAGGCTAGCTTTAGTTATTTCCAGACAACTTCACTTGAGATTGCTGGAAGTTGTATGTGTGAACAAAGACAATATTCTTTCTCTTGTGGTTTAATTTCTTTAATGACAAGGGTTTTTTAAGTAGTCCATTCAGCTACCAAGTGATGAGTTAGCTGGGCTGGGTGGTAAACCTGGACTACAGCAGATACACTTAATTGTTGTAATTTACTTTTACAATCAATCAAAGCAAATTGAACAAGTGTAGCCATAACTTACTCTGATGAAAAGAGGTGAGTAATATTGTACATATTAAAGTAATATACATGCAATATTAATACTGCATATGTAATAAACTTACATATAATATACTAATGGCATGTGTACCACACTAATAAAATTCATAAGACGAGAGTTCAAAACTAGGAAATGCAACTCAAAAGAAAAATACTGGATTTAAAAACAAAGCCAAATACTCCTTAAATTAAAATACTTTTGGATAGAAAGCAAGTGAAAATCAGAATATTTTTTGCATTCTTTACTCAGTGGTCTTATGAGCAGTGATTTGGTTTTAACAGTCATTCATCACTAATTATTCTAATCTTTGACCAAAAATGGTGATTCATAAAGCAGAAGATAAGTAGAACATACAAAATCAGGGCAGTTTATGGTTTGGTTTTTTTCCTGAAAGCTCCCATGGTTATTATCCCTCCTTGCAAGTTTCCTATACTTGTCTCTAAACTTCTTAAAAGATATGATCAGTTTGGGAGTGTTCTTACTGTCTTTGTCAGGTGATTAACTTCTGTTTCATTCTCACTGTGTATCTTTGCCCTGTAAGGATTTCTGGACACATGAGAGAGGAAGGAAAAGCATTTTCTATGCAGCTTGCTAACACAACACCTCCAAGCAACAGTTGCTGGAGGATCACAGGATGGCTGGATCCAGAGATTAGCTGCATTTCCTCAGTGCATGCATTAAGAGCAGCAGAAGTCAGTCAGCAAGAAAGTTTACTGTCACAGAGTGTGTTCAGCTTGGGGAAGGGAGAATCAATCACTGATTTGATTAGTATACTGATATTGTGCAAATGTGTTAATGGGTATTTAATATGTGTTTTTTCAGCTGTGTGGTATCTGGGGGTCTAGCAACAGTAGAATTTTTCACTGGGGGACAACTGCTGGACCAATAAGTCATTTGACTGTGCTCTGGATTACCTTATTTTCCTTTTCCTTTCTCTCTAACCCCTTTTCACCTTCTGATCATGAAAAGCAATTTGAACAAGCTGCTTTTTTTTTTTTTTTTTTAAATAGTGTGAATCCTTGTAACATCACTGGCTGATCAAAGGCATTTTGGAGCTTGCTTTTGGCCAGCATCTTTTGCTGAGATACTTGCGAGGAATATATGGGGACTATTTGTTTCTAATTACAGAAAGGATTTCACCCTACAAGTCTTCACAGTCATTGCTGGCATTTCTTACTGAGTTTCAGTACTGCTTGTTTTCTGGCCAAATGTCAGATTCTGTCTCTGAATATTCTCCAGCTCTGCATTTGCTTCTATGACATTGTGCTTTTTCCACTATTCAAATTATTACCCTAGGAAGGGTATGGCTGAATGGAGGCATGATATTTGAATGATTTCAAAAGTATAGCAAGAATCTTCCACCCTGATTACTGTATTTCTTAGTGGATTGAATGACTTGGAAAACAATCTCTTTGGAGACCTTTCTGTGTCCCCTGTTTTCTGCTTCTGGAAGGCATTAAACATACAGACTGGTATCTTAATTCTACACCAATAGCTTAGATGTGATGTGGTCTCCTTGGAAAGAATTTGTTCATAGTGACTGAAAATTAACATTATGAATTTAAAATTAAACCTAGTTGTCTAAGATTCTTAACTTAAAACATCAGATTTTATCTGTTTAAAACATCATAAGCTTCAGCAGTTAAGAAAATATTCTTTTATACGCACTGAACCATGATTATGATCAAAACTATCCCAGACTTTTGAATGCTGACCTGTTTTCAAGAAAGTAAGATACAGTACACCTTCAAGCATTATTCCTGTTATCTTATTGCAAAAACATGTTGAATGATAACACTTACCCATACCTCCAATTTAGAAACGTTGCTTTAGGTTTTTCTGATGTATTAATATAGGGATTTCAAGAATATACTAGTAAGTTTTTATGCTCATTTGCAGTCTGAGTATACTGGTTTTAACGGAAAAAGTAAGTTAAAATCTTGGTCTGAGAAACAAGGAGTGAGGGGCAGGGGTATGAAAACCAGGCGATGGCTTACGTTTAATGGTCAAACTGAGAATAGATGGCTTATCAGAACTGAAGAATGTCATGTAATGCTCACTTCCTTTTTACAGTAATCTCAGTTGGAACAGGTTTTAAAGTAGTATTATTGATACTGCACAGCACACTGCAGAAGAGAAGTATTCACAGGCTACAGCTTTGAACATTTGCCATAATGCAACGGAGATTGATCATTTAGGTGGGTTTTGTTTTGTTTTTTAATTATTATTATCCCTTCTTTCCACCTACTTTAAAAGACCTTTTTTTTGGTTTTTACTTTTTTCACTGTAATTGCTTTAGGATTTTGACCTACTGCAACAATCTCAGAAGAGAAGCAAAAGAGTCAGCTGGGAATGGTTACCCTGATTTGATCTGCAGATATTGCTTTGAGTTAATCTTCTGTTGTGTATAGACCATAGGCTTCAGTATTAACAATATAGTACTTGTGTGTTCTGCTGTGTCACAACTGGCAATAGGAAATTATTCTCCCACCTGTTGTTAATGTATTGTTAGGAGGAAAATATTTTCTGTTATCCATGAATATTGTCAAGTTTCACTCAAATCTGCATCAACTTGTATCAAATATTCATCAGTTCAGAGGGATGGACTCCAAAAATATTTATCTCGCCACAGGACAAACTATGTGCTGAGACAGAGATGTATTTGATAATTTTTCTAAAGATAAGCTGCAAGAGTGTTCTCCTAATGGATGCCAAACATATGTGAGTTACCAGTCTGACCAACACACTGCAAAAAATATCTAGTGGCTGTCTACACTTTAATAAATGGGCTTGTTTTATATTTGTCACATTCTTAAAGGATTTTTGTAATCCTCTATAAACAAGAATATTTTTTATATAATACAAGCAACTTTTGTTAGATTACAAAAGCAAGAAATGAAGAAATGTTTTGTGGGTTTATTTTTTACATTGGCTTATAGGAATATTCAGTGTCATTTTTAACTGCTTTTCTTGTTTCTTGTCAGTTTAACTCAGACCTTCAATCTTATTTAAATGTCTGCTTTGTGCTGCCTCCATTTCTGATCTGTAATAAAATTAATAGGTATGTCCCTATGTTGCTCTTGAGTAAGGAAAAACATCAACATTTTTGAACACTGTAAGCAAATAATTTTTTCTCTGTGGAAGAGCCAGTGATTAATGACATTACTATGCGTACTTAGAGCAATTTCTGTATTATGGAAGGAAAATATGTTTCTTCTCTGATTAACTGTTTCATTTTCTAATTAGGATGCTAACATCAGTGTGTCCCTTGTGTGTTCTTTCTCTTTGCACTGTTCAATTTAGGTCATACTTTCTGTACCTCTCTGCATGGCACAGTAGAAATTAGACAAGGTTAGAATTAGTGATGGGCTAAAATACCTAGAAATAATTTTAGTAGTTATTGAATTTAAAGCTATGAATATCCTGCAAGGATTTACATTTGGACTCCTATTTCAGGCTCAGTTCTGCAGCACATTAACTCATTTGCAACCCTTAGTACTTTAATGCAATATTTCTGTCCTGGGCTTGCTAACACTACATTAGATAATGTTTACATATATGAATGATCATGAACTGTTGGGGTTTTTTTCCACTTTTTCCTAATCCCAAGCAACAAGAAGCATGGAAAAGATGATAAATTTGTGTACACATTATTTAAAAGGTCACAATTTTGAAACAAAACTCAAGTAATCTTTCATTAAAGTTTCCCTTTGTTTCGCTATCATTAAAAAGTTCATATTTATTTCAGAATCCAGACCCTTCATAAACCAAAGCTGGTTAGCTTTGACTGCCTACCATTGCGTTGAACAATTAATAAATTCAGGTCAGACTTCCACAGCAGTACTTATGTGCTCAATTCCCAATGATTTCAACGAAGGGGTGGTGGGGAGGAACGCACTAAGCACCAAGTCTTTTGTGATAGCTGTCTCCATAGTGAGAATTGTGAGCTTCTCTATTTTAAACATCTAGGCCCAGCACCCATCAGGAAAGGCAGAATGAAGGGGTTGCTTATCTTGAAGAAGAGACAGAATGAGGATATTATAAAATACATTCAAAACTGATTAAGAAAAAGAAAAGAATAATTGTGCCCATAGTTGATTGGAAAAGAAGTAATAGGCTTAAACTGCAGTGAGAAAGCTTTAAATTAGGCACAAGGAATATAACAGCTTCCTTACAGCAATTATTGTAAGGCATTGGTCAAGTAAGGTTTTTAAGGTTAAGCCATACTTCCCATCATCAGTATGATAACAAGTACAGTTGATGCTGCCTTAAAACAGGTTTGTGGTCTAGATTACTCTTGAAGTTTCTTGTAGCTATGGTAGTTTAGCCACTATTGAAACATCAAAACAAAAGCCACCACCATGAAGAACTTCGTTAACCTGGATCATAGCAAATGTTGCTTCTCTTAACATCACAGGGAGGTTTAGGCTAGAAGGGAGCTCTGGAGATCATCTAGTGTAACTTTCCATTGAAAGCAGGACCTTAGATTAGCTTATCCAGGGATCTGTCAAGCCAAGTCTTGAATATTTCTAGCAGGGGAGATTGCATCATTCCTCTGGGCTACCCATCCCAACATTTAATTGCTGTCATGGTGAAGATTTTTTTTTTCTTATACATAAACAAAATTTCCCCTGAATCAACTTGTGCTCATTGCCTCTTGTCCTGTCACTGTCCATTTTTATGGAAAGGGATTCTCCATCTTCTCTATAACTACTTTTCATGTTTGGAAGTGGAATGGTAAGATTGCTGCTGTTGCCAAAGTCTGTATTTGTATTGAAGAAAGCAACCAAAGTTTTGACATGTATCTGACTTTCCCCTGAGATCTCTTGCTAGTTTGGCCTTATTCTCAAAACAAAACCAAGCAACCAAAGAAACCCAGAAAACCAAAACCACTTTGGAACATACGGGGCACGCATACAGGTGTGCCTGTTCCTATCTTCCCCAAAGGCCAGGAGACTTATCTGCAAAAGTGTGAGATCTGTTTTCAAGTTTCTCGGTATGGTCAGAGTCTTGACTCAAGACTCCTCAACAGAACACCTCTGACTCACCGAATATCCTTTTGGTTAAGCACTTCCTAGGATACTACTACTAATGAGAGAGGTATTATAGCCGACAGTCAGGACTCCTAGCCAGCTTTCACAGGAGTGTGGCAGAGAGTAAGCTTCTAAGAGACTCAACTATTTTTAGTAATTAAATAACCATTTTCAAATGTGGCATTTTTATATTAGAAGGATAGTATTGTGTTTTGATGGTAATTTCTATTATGTTCAATATTTACTTTCATGAATACAAGAAAACAAGGGATCAGAGAACAAAATCCTTAACACTAATTACTATTCACAGATGAAATGGAATACAGTAGAGCTATCCTAAAGTACCTTTAAGATGTCTTAAAGCATGATTGTAGTTCTAAACTGGTTTTACAATAGTATAGTCATAATTTCAATTGAATAACTTGCATCTTACACTGTTATCAGAGGTACTCGTGAAAACTATTTGGGGGTAGTATTCATATATGTCATGGTTTTTGTAAGAATTTAAAAAACATAACAGGTAATGTTTAGCAGATAATTTTAAACACCCAAAACTAGTTGGTTGTTCCTGTTATTTTTTGCTGTAATATACCACTTCAGTAGTTAAGAACTGAGTTTCTCTCAGCTCTAATGTTACCATATTTTGTTGATATATAAACTGATTCTACAAAATGAATGTGTTTAAGAATAATTCCTAGCCTTCAGTATTGAGGAATCAGTGAACATAAATTACCTGAAATCTGGTTTCATAAACTGTTGTAATTATCTGCAACTTCTTGAAGGCTATTCTAAACTGTAATTAGGCATGAGGAACCAGCTAAAATCTGTTCTGTAGCTGTAAAGCCGAACTTCCCTCCATCTCACTTTAACTCTAGCTGAACTGCCACAACCCTTGACATTTCAAGTGCATTGAATATTTTATCATTCCATTCCTATGGATATGTTTTGTTTAGACATAATCCAAAGTAGCAGATCCAGAAAGAGAAGAGTTTTGTTGTGTTTTAAAGTTGACTTGTTGTGTCACACCTCATTTGTCATGCCATTCTGTGTCTCGTAAACAACCAAATCCAATGATATGCTCCATAAAATATGAGTTATGCCTCCAAGACTCTCTACAGGTTATTTCCTTTTCTAATGGCAATACATGTACATGTCCTTCTTTATATTCAGCTGGTGGATCTTTGCTTATCATTTCTGGAAATAGGTAAATGGTGAACAGCAATTAATATTTGTGACATGCATTCTCTCTTGCAAAAATTTATAGTTACTTGTCAGTCTAGACTCTTGGATTTTATTGCTTTGTTGGTTGGATGGTTGATTGGTTTGTTTGTTTGGGGGTTTTTGGTGACCAAACTGTAAGTAATTTTAAAACTACCATGATTTTCAGAAGGTGGTTACTCAGCATTTCTAAAAGGCAAGCTACTTGTGTCACACTTTACTCAAATTTGTTACTTAGGATAATCTGGGGCACTTATATATGATACACAACTTTGGCAGGAAAACTATCGTGCAACACACTGATCAGCTAAAAAAAATTTTTTATCTTTGCAAACAAACAGGTGATCTACAGCACAAATCCTTCTGTTCATGCAGTCTACTTTCAGTTGCCTCAGAAATTAGTATAATTCATGGCTTCAGAAATGCCTGTCAGCTGCTTAGTCTTTATGCTGACAGTATGCAGAATTGGAGCCTACGAATGAAGGATCTTACTGCTTTGAATAAGTACTTTCTTAGGTACCAGAGCAGACAAAAAAAGTAAACAGTCTGAACCTAATTCAAAGTTCATTGACGTCAATGAATTTCTTTTCCTTGACTTCCATAAGTTCTGAACAAAGTCCTAAGGGAACGGGACAATAAATGTATTGGCATTAATGCTAATCTTACTTAAATACTATAGATTACATTATTGTCTGACATTCAGGCCATAATTACATAAATCTGCTCCATATATTTGCTGTCATTTTTATAGATGTTTCATTCACTTAGAAAACAAACCAACCCACAATGTTCTGTTTGCTTTAGTATGCCAGAGATTTGAGTGCTTAAGAAGTGTATTTACATTCATTGTTGCCTGTAAAGATGCCATTTATGTGCAAACTCAGTGCGAGGTATGATAAAGCCAATTTCAGCTCTCAGATGGTAAGAAAATATCATTCCTAAATCCCCTTCATCAGCTAATTTAAAAAAACTGAGTAAGAAGGAAGGTGAAAATACTAGATTGCAGATTCCCGGAAGCAAAGTAATATATGGACTGAGCAAAGCCATGGGGAAGATAATTCCAATCAGACAGTTATAAAGAGATAAACCAGACAGATATGATCAAATCCAGTTTTAGCCTTAGGAAATTAAAAAGAAAAAAGAAGAAAATTAGGAAGGTGTTAGAAGTATATAGTTTAAAGCCATTATCATGAAAAAGAGAAGAGCTAGAAATAGAGGTAGTAACGTTTGGAGGGTTAAGGAAAAGCAGTGTGGCCTGTAGCTTTATTTCAGCAACCTATTTGACTCCTCAAACAGTTTTTTTTTGTTTAAAATTTCCTTTTTATTTAAAAGCTAATCTAGAAAATACAGTTCTCAATCACTCCAGGTTCAGCATGTATTTTGATTTGACTGTTTCCTTTTCTGAGCTGTGCGTATGACAATTTGGCTCTGTGATGAAAAATAGATGTTTTTTAAGGGGTAGGTGGAAAGGGAGGGAGAAGGAGAGATACTGGATTTTCTTTCTCTGACACAAACAGAAAATGCAGATAAATAATAGATACAATTTCTCTGGTGTTTGAGAATTTTCTATGAATAAGAGACGTTGTAATTCTCATTATGCATTTCTTGAGGTGAGCAACAGGTTGAAGAGCCTACCTAGAATCTATGAGTATACCTTATTCACGGCAAATTATAAACTTGTAAAAGGGGATTCCTCATAACTGCAACTTGCTAGATTTTAGACGACTTTCCTTATTGCAAAACCTAACTCTGAAGTCAAGACATAAATGCGTGTAATATGAAAATTCAGAAGAAATCTTGCTCATATGACTCATGTTTGCTCCCTAGCATTTCTGACTATGGAGCTGCAGCACAACAGTCTGGATGAAGTTACAGCTTCAGAAATCCTTCAAACAAACAAACAAACAAACCTAAAGAGATGTAGATAGACCCGAGAGGTCCAGTTTCTGCAAAACCATATCCCAGTATCAATACTTCACCTAACCCCACCATTCCTCCCTTGGGCATTAGGGCCATCTGAAGGCAGTGAGGTGTCTGCACTTGTTCCTCCTCTCAGCCAGCTGTAGGAGCGCACCACTAGAACTCGGCTGTGTGCAGGAGGCAGCTTTTCAACGTTTGAATGCCATGGGCAACTTCAACATCTACTCTCCACCTTTCCTGAAGAGAAGGGAGTGTACTGATGGGCAAGAAGTCTTCTGTGCCCAGATTTGATCTACGGGCCACCAGTTGCGCCCCACTGAACACACTGGACTTCCTAAAACAAGCACAGATGTAGTGAATACTTCTTTCTCTGCTCTTTAAGGGAACATACACCTTGAATTCTTCAATTCTGCACTGTGGGTTTGCAGAGTTTTGCTCTCTTCCAATGTTAACATGATTGTCACCTTTTCTTTTGTTTGACATTTTTAGGGAAGGTTTTTTTTGTTATTTTTTTCTGGCTTTTGAAAGTATATGCACCTTGAGAAAACTTTTCTGTGTTTTTTGGTTTTAGGGTTGTTGTGGTTTTTTTGTGTCTTTTTGCAAGATGTTGTTTATGCAAATCTCCAACTTCCGAAATTGTCCTGGTAGATCTCCTTACAGAGTGCACTCCTTTTAAATTCAGTAATAAAGTGTTCTGGCAGAATTTTTTTTGCATCTTTGGTCAAAAAGTTATACTGTAGGTCCCTACTAACAGCTTTGGCAATAGATCATTTCTTTGAACATTCCGTTTATAATTCCAAAAACTACAGCAAAAATTTATCCTCTGCTTTTGTAGTACAAAAGCCTTTGGGATCAACATTGCAAATTAAAAATGAAAATGGACTTTTTTTCCCCTTTTTCCCTGGTTTAACTTAAAATAAAGAAGAGAGTTGTATAAAAGGTGTATATAAAGGTGGATTTATAGAGTCAACTTCATTAAATGTTACTCTAAATTACCTGTGTGCAATATTTAAAAAAAGAAAAGGATAAGAATAAAATACTCTGAATGGAATAATGATTTAGCTGTAGCTAAAGAGTGATTATAAACACAGGATTATTCTCTATATTTTAATGGTTATATCATCCTTCTGGGCAAAAAAAAAAAAAAAAATATATTAAGTTTGATAAGACATAATCACCTTATCAGTATGACTGACTTTATACCAGTGTATGTAAAATTAGCTGGGCAAAATTCAGGACCTAAGCATGATGGATATCATTACAAGTTAAATCTACAACTAACTTTGCTAAATGAAGATCACCAGTAGCTGCTCATACTAGTTGCTAGGTCTTGGATTAATCTGCATGAGAACAGAATTCGGCCTTAAAGTGCTAAACTACAGTGATTACAACTCCACCTCAAGCGGCAGCAGTTACAAAAGACCTGTGCCCTTAGGATAGGCAAACAGTGTTAAATTGTTGACCAGGAGAAGCACATGTCAGTGACCCTCCCCAACACAAATGGGTACACGTTTGTCTCTACATTGGCCAGCATCTGCTACCCCTAGCTTAGGTCTGCAAGTTGCAAATAGTAAAGGTTTTGACAAATTCAACTTAGCTGCCAAAATGATGGAAGAAGTTTAGATCTCAGCTAGCTAGAATATTAGTATAAGGCTCTTCCTACTGCTTTTAAAAATGTCCCTCATTCCTAGTCTGTCACAGTAGACTAGCCTATCTATCTCATCAAAAATTTCTCTGATGTCTACAGAAACCTGTGGAATTACAGTGCTAGAAAAAGTGGCCAAAGCTTGTCATGCTGGTCATTATTATTTTACTGTTTCTGTATATGTTGCTGTCATTTCATATGCTCACATTGCCTCTTGCATAATGTTTAAATGGCAAATTGTCTGGGACATGGACCTTCCTTTTGGTCTCTGTACATACAGTGTCTGATACAATGGGGTCTGTGACTGAAATTTGTTAGCAGTAATGGAAATGTATCTCGTAGGTATATGGAAAGAACAGTTGAAATAGAGCATTTATGTATAGGATAACCTTCTCAAGTATTTTCAGAAGAACTAAAGATAAGCTATTTATGTCAGTAAACAGAGATTAGAGTTGTCACATATGTAACTCTGACTAGGAAAATCACTCTAATTGGTTCAATCCTAGCTCAGAGCTTGAAAGTAATATATATGAAAATATATATGAAAACTTTTCTTATTTTTATGAAAGCATAAGAAAAATGATACATTAAGACTTTCTTCTGCTCCAGTCTCAGAAGTTTACAAAATATAAGGATACTGGGGTGAGAGCTGGAATGCATAAAGTGATCTCTGTAGACTTACAAATAAATGCCATGCTTTGTGGGGGAAAAAAAAGGTATAATTCCTGTGTGCAAAGACAACTGATGTTAAATCAATTGTCAGGTATTTACTTAATTATGGGCATAGAAGCTCCTATATATTAAAAAGTCTGTTTCAACTCTTGTTTGCATGTATAGTGCAACTGAATTTGGTGTACTTGAATTGTGATTTATAATAGTAAAATATGATAATACTTTAGAGAGTGTTAGTGGCCCAATTCCTGCAGCCTTTATTACGCAAATATCATACAACTCTTCAATATGTAGTAAACAATTCCATTAATAGAAGAAAAAAATACTGCTTATGCTGTTCCAATTAACAAATTAGATTTACCTGCTTAGTTGTATGCAAAGCCATCTAGTGAAACACTTGGCATTAAATGCTTCAGTCCTGTTGTTAACAATCTTATACTTTACATTTGCTAAAATCTGGTGATATGTGAGTCATTACTATGCAAGTTAAAGAGCTGAGATATCTCATCTGAGTCTTGTAAAGGAAAACATTACTGAAGAGCTAAGTATACCAGTGTGAAATGAACAGGGTATTGATTTATAAGTGGAACCAGAAAAAAAGAGAATAATTTTTGTAGACTGCTTTATTATAATACCTGATATCTACCACTTCTGGCAAAGGATAAAAGGAACATTGGGAAGAAAACATGAATGTAAGAGCCCAGTGTTAAAAGCTATATGTAGACTTGTGGCAGTGGATGCAGGGAAAATAACAAACCTTGTTTTAAAAAAACACAGCTGGCATTTTTACAGATCTGTTTCTAACTCCTTGTGCAAAAATCTGACAATAGTGTGAGAAACACTTATGGCAAAATCGTACTGAAACCTTCACTATCTGTGTGAAACATCTGAAAAGGAATGGCAATATGCATTAGGGGAAAAAAGTAATTTCAGCACAATTTTAGGAAGGTGGAATTGAAAGTCTTTGGAGAGGATAACAATGCTTAAATGATATAGCTTTATGATGTAAGCTACCTGATGTGAATGCACTTTTTGTCATTTGGGATTTTTTTTAAGGTATAGAAATGTTATTTCAGCACAGACTGTCTGAGAAGAACAAACTTCCTACTGTAGTTTAGGTTTTTAATTTGTGGTAGCTAACCTGATTGGGGACATACAAGAGAATGTAAGGCAGAAATTTTTGAGGTAAGTCTGAGAGTACATTGTCATAGAAAATACCATTGGTGGAATGTTCAATATATCTTTCTAAAATGACAAAGTTGCACAAATGTAGTTTGTTTCAAAATATTTTTTCCACCAGTTCCCGGTTTGCCCTTATGTACTTTCCTGTCTATCCATGCTCTGGACACATTTCTTGCAGCACGAAAAAACCCTGCATTCTTACCATCCATTCCAAAATGATTGACTAAAATAGTTTATGATATTTATGAAAGATATTATCTTGTAATTAAAAAAAATGGTACTCCCCTGCTGAAAGGGCCACTGGGTTCATACATTGTATGTGCTTATTTATCATTTTGCAATGCAGTTATCAACTTGGGTACATGGACAAACTTGTTGCTGTTTTGCGATATTTTTCTGGAGACTGGCCTCTGATAATGCTTTTTGTATTTTCCTTCCTGTACTCCAAGCTATGTACTTTTGGGAATATGATCTATGTTCTGTAATATAGAGATCACTAGGAACGTTCAGTGTTTGAAGATTTCATTTTATCCAGAATCAAGCCAAACATTTAAAATATTCACAAAATAGAAACAGTAATAAAAGATTCAATTAAGATATGTCAAAAGGTCAGCTCCATAAAGTTCATTTTTCACAAGGTTTCTGCACATTTTATTGATGAGAAAATATCTAATAATCCTATTTAATAAAATCATTAACTTTAACTATTTTATTCACATAAACGTTTGACCTGAAAGTGAAGTCAAAATCCCGTGGAGTTAAAAAGATAAAAGAAATATTTCCTTTAGATCTTGAAACACTGAAAAATTGCAGTGTTTCCACCAAAGACTATATTTTTTATAGCACTGTCTGTTTTGACGAGAAGTTGAGCATTTTGATCATCTTTTAGTCATCCCTAGTTGTAGGCTTATTCAGTAAACAAGCGGTGCAAACAGATGTCGCTGGGAGACACGGTGGTTTGCCCGGCAGTTTGTGGGCTGTGTTTCCAGATCTTCTGGGAACTTCTGGGAGCCTCAGCATGTGTGCCGGTGCTGCTGACGTGCACTGGTGCAGCTGGCGGTGCATAGCTCCTACAGGTTTTACTTCTGTCAGCAAAGCTGCAGTTTCTAATAGTGTCCGTCAGCTATTGCTGATCAAAGGGTTCTTTAGCCTTCCGTCTTCAGCTGACTTCTGAAGAGGCAGTGATAAGGCCATTCAGCTGGTGCTGGGGAGAAACCTGTACCACCTCCCAGTGTGGAGGCACCTCCCAGGAGCAGTTAACAGATGCATTAGTTTGTGCAGGAGCATGCATGGAAAGGGGTCAGAAACTGCTGCATACAGCATACAAGCAGTGATGGACCACAGCAGAGTGCCATCCTCAGCGCTTACTGGAGCAGCACATGGGAGGTTTTGGCCCAGAGCGGGTCTGGAGAGAGGGTGCAGCTTGCGGGGCCCGTGCGGGTGGAGGGAGTGCCCATGCAGAGGAGGGGGTGTCCTTGCCTGCAGGAGGTGTGTGCGGGCTGAGAGGCTATCACTAGGTTAAGGATCTGCAGGAGGTGAACTCATTGAGCAGCTCCAGAGAACGTGAAAAGGAGATTGATGGGGTCTTCAGAGACCCTGCAGAGACTGAACCCCCAACTGCAAAAGGAGGGTCAGCTGCAGACTGCGGTCGGTGGTGGGCCAGTGAAGAGTGTCTGACACCGCAGGCTGGAATGGACTGGTAGCAGCTCAGTAGGGAAAACAGGCAGGGAAGAAGAGGAGGGACCTTCCCTCTGTGCGAAGGAGCGGCTCAGATGCATAGAGCTTTTTTATGGGATGGATGATGGTCCAGTGAGCACTGGTGAGTCAGGATCTAAGAAGAGGCCAGTGAGGCCAACAGCATGGGGGGAGTTTGTTACAGACTACTGGGTCAGGATGAAGAAGTGTGAAAAGCCTTCTTTAAACAACTCAAGGAAGTCTTGGGATCACAGATGCTGGTGCTCATGGAAGACTCAAGCCTCCCTGATATCTGCTAGAGGGGCAACATGATGGGATGTGAGCAGTCAGGGAGATTTCTGGAGGGTGACAAGGATAACTTCTTGATACAGATACTGGTTGGCTCAACCAGGGATGACACACAGCTGGATCTACTGGGAAAAAGGTGCTGACTGGGGATGTGGCAATTAATGGCAGCCTGGGCTGTAGTAACCATGAAATGGTGGAACTGAAGGTGTTGAAGGAGGAAGGAGAATCACAGAGTCCAGACCCTTGATGTCAGGCAAGCAGACTGCAGCTTGTTTAGGGAACTGGTAGGTGGGATCATTTGGGGAGCAGCTCTAAAGGGAAAAAGAGATGAAGGAAGCTGTCACGGCTTTGAGGGTAGCATCCTACAAGCACAAAAATGGTCCATACCAGCATTCAGGAAGACAAGTAGAATTATCAAAATACTATCTTTAGTTAAGCAGGGAACTCCTGGCAGAGATCCAATGCAAATAAAAACCCCACAAAAAAACCCAAACACCCCACCTTACCCCCAAACCAGCATACATTAAGTGGAAACAGGGACAGATTAGAAATGAGGAATTCAGAATTTTGCCCAGGAATGTAGGGTTGCTGTCAGGAAAATCAAAGCTTACATGCAGTTGAGACTTGCAAGAAACATCAGTGGCAACAAGAAGAGCTTCCACTGCTACGTTAGTGGTAAAAGGCTGAATAAGGAAAATATGAGACTGTGGCTGAATAGCATGGTTGATTTAGGGACAGTGGGCACAGATAAGGCTGAGTTACTCAGTGCCCTCTTCAGTCTTCACTGGTGTGGTCTATCAGGCCTCTATGCTTAGTGAAAGGTTTGAAGGAAGAGAGGAAATACCAGTGAGTGAGGATCAAATCAGAGACTGCATGTGAGAACTTCACCCATCTGTGTTCCTGAGACCTGACAGGCTGAGTCAGACAGTGCTGAAATATCTGGCAGATATCCTTGTGATGCTGCTTTCAATACTCTTTGAAAAGTCATGAAGATCAAGGACATCCTCAGTGACTGGAGGAAGGAGAATGTTGCACCCCCCCTCAAAAAAAAAAAAAAAAAAAAAAGAAAAAAGCCAAAGAACAGTCTGGGGAACAACAGGTCATCTTTACTTTGATTGGGACAGTCAGCATGGATTTAGCAAGTATCCTTGTATCCAGTTTACGATGTTACAGTCTGGATAGGCAGAAAAAGAAAGACAGATAGATAGACAGACAGATAGATTAAAAAAGCTGGTTGCCTAGTTGGTCTCAAAGGGTTGTACTCTGCCTGGAAATCAGTAATAAATGGAGTACCACAGGGATTTGTGCTTGTACTTGACCAGTTTAATGTGTTCAACAATGAAGGACACAAAGATGACCAAGGGATTGCAATATCTGACATGTGAGGAGAGTCTGAGAGAGCTGGGACTGTTCAGCCTAGAAAAAAGAAGCCTGGGGGGGATCTTATCAATGTGTATAAACACCTGATGAGGACTGTAAAGAAGACAGAGCCACTCTCTTGTAGTGGTGCCCAGTGACAGGTCAAGAGGCAATAGCCAAAAACTGAAATACAGGAAATTACATTTAAACATAAGAAAAAACATCTTTATGGTGAGGGTGGTCAAACATTGCAATGGGTTGCCCAGAGAAGTTGTGGAATTTGAGTATCCGCCTTTGGAGATATTCAAAACCCAGATGGACTTGATCCTGGACAAATTGCTCTAGCTGACAATGTTTTCAGCAAGGGCGTTGGATTAAGTGATCTCCAGGGGACTCTTCCAATCTCCGTAATTCTGTGACCTGGAAAAGGAAGTTCGAGCTGGATATAAGGAAAAGCTTTTTCTCCTTGAGGACAATCAGTAGTGAAGAAAGCTGCATGATAAGGTTGTGCAATCTCCATTCTACTTGAGACCATATTTGTTAAAGCCCTGAGAAATTAATCTGATCTGATCTCATAGCTGAAGTGCTTTGAATAGGAGTTTGGTCTAGAGGCCTGCTCAGGTCCCTTCCAACCTGAATTATCCTGTACACTTTGCGGTTACTGTACATCATCAGCTGCATGGCCTGTTGAAAGAGGAGAGATGGAAGTTGGTGGCTGCATATGGACAAAGTTTTTAGCAGTCTCTGCATCAGCTTTATTTCCTTTTTGTAGGCTGTAAGATTGATTCCTCATCTGGCGCTCTTTGCTTATATGGCTTTCATTTAGCCATTTGTGAAATTAGGATATTTTAGTGGTTATTTTCTTGTTTTCCTTCCTTGTATTCCTTCCAACATTGTGTTGTCCACTGAAGACAGTAGAGGATTTGAGAACCCACAACTTCTAAGCTGCTCTCTGCAGAGGTCGAGTATCTGAAACTATTATACAACACTACATTAAATCTACCTCTAAACCTCAGAATTCTGAGCTAAAAAAAAAAATCTGAGGCCACATGCTCTGAATTCTGATTCCATATCAAATGGTCCATCTGGTTTAAGTATGTTTAGAAATATTCATGGGTTACTTTTACATAGACAGGCTCTTTCTGGTGCTGTCAGTCTTCCTCCAGCACCAGGACAGCATCACATAAGCTCTTTATTTCATCTTCAGGTTGTTCAAACACAAATGGTACAAATGCCGGCACACCATCAGCATCAATGTTGTACTGATGATCTAGCAGCAGTAATCATGGCACAATGACCTGATTATATAGCATTAAAAAGGATAAGCAGATTTTTTTTTTTGTGTGTATACAGAGTTCTATAGAAATTCTGAAAAACAAGATACTGTGTAGATTTCTGACATACCAGTAATATATGAAATAATCATGTAAAGAATAGTCAGAGATAATCTTAGTATCATTTACTCTATTTATACTCATACATGGACATGAAGAATTAAATGTCTGAAAAATAGGACATGATTTGTACCTTTTTGTACCAGAAAATTAACCTAGAATTCCTGTCTGTTTCACTATATTCATCTAGGAATTAAATTTGTCAGCCTTGATTCCAGATTAATATGTTTTATTGTTTTTCTTTTAGAAGTCTTTTAGGAAAATTCTACTTCATTTTTAGATGTAAAACTACTAGTAATACAATGAACACAGTTACAGCTTAAGGCTTTTCTTCTTTAATTCTTTTAAATGGGAATTTTTAAATTTATCTTCATGTGAGAGATTGAGTTGAGAATCTCTTTTTGACCTCTCTTAGATCTTGTCCATCATCAGTTTCTATGGAGATTTTTATTCCCAAATCATCTTTTGCTTGCAGCCATAAATAACTCAGTAGAGAACAGTGCTGAAATTGATTTTTTTCAACTAGAGATTCAACAGTAATACAAAGTATTAATGCTGACCTCATATGCTTACATCAACAGATTGGCACCTCTGTCTGTCACACATTCCAGGCAGTTGGGAATTTATTCTACTTTGACATTGCTAAGGTTGCTATAAAGGCTGAGAAAATGAGTTTGGAAGTTTGAGGCTCTATTGCTTTTTGAAATGGAATGGACAACTTGTGATATCTTGGTGTATATTATTATTGAAGCAGTTTACCACAAAAGAGTAGGGAAGAATACATGGACTTTTTTCTTGAAGTTGTTTCCATAATTCTAGGGCTTGAGTTTGTGAGAGCTTGAGACTGCCTTCACAAAACTAAGTGTTCCTAGTTTATTGTAAACTGTAGGTACTTAAGTTACAGTATGCTTCTTGCAATGGTTGTCTCTCATGATGATATATTTCCATTTAAATGCTATAATTATAACCTTGCATCATCCATTCCATGATAAGGGGAAAGGATAATAGGGGCAGTCATAAGGCAGTAAGGAAGAGATGCAGCAAGTAGCAACCAGATGCCAAATGGCTACTTCAGAAGTGCAGCTTCATATCTCTGTCAAGTTCAAACGGAAGCATTTGTGAAGGAAAAAAAAGTAGCAGAAACATTCACACAAAAATACAACAGTTTGTACATTCAGCACCCTGCAGAGATGGAGAGATATTTCAGTTATCAGTGCAGTTGTCCAAAAATGTATTTGTGATGATTAATAGGACAACTTGAAAATTCAGTTTTGCAGCAGTAACAGTAAAAAAAAAAATTACATAGGAATGGGAAAGCTGCAAAAATATTTACATTTTAAAATGTCAAGCTGAAAGACTTTGATGACACTTTGAAGAAACATCTTGTAACGTGCCAGAATTTTTAGGGGTAAAACTGGCTTTAAAAAATACTAAGGAAAAGATGAAAGCATTCAATAGTTAAAAAGAGAATTTAAGTGAGAAACAGAATGGCAGCAATTCTTTGTCTAATCAACTTCTGTTTTATTTGAAGATGGTAAAGAAATATTCGTGCTTGATAACCAGGTCAGGGCTACTTTGTATCCCAGCAGCATTATATGGACTGCTAAGACTTTTAAAAACCACAGGCTAGGGATTGGATTCAAGTGTACAAAGAACGAAGTCCTTTCATTTGTTTGCCTTTTAAGATAGTTTAAGAAATATTTTGGCATTGGGGAACTGTTTAAACTGCTTCTTTTCTCTGTTCTTACTGTTGTCCCACAAGTGGGGTCGTTTACCTGGTGTGCCAGATGCCAGTTTACACGCACAGAGCAGAGGTATTTTATTTCATGTCTGCACAGAGATGGGCACTCAGTGGTAACTCCACAAAGCTACACCCGGTTGAAATCACGGCATGTATCTAAACAGTTGACTGTGTTAGTTACGCCTACCATTCACACCCCCTAGCTAGCTATTGGTTAGTTTCTTACTTCATCTGAAGGGTACAGCTCTCTTTTAATTCATTATGCATGCTCGGAGAGTAGGGGGACATATTTGGGTTGGGGGTTCTTTCCAGCTAGGAGGTGTGGTTTTCACATTATAATGAGGCAGTGTATACTCAGGGCACCAATTTGGCTTTGTTATCTGGTTTGTAAATAACAACAGTTCTCAAGGATGTGTATCAGTTGTTTTACCCTTCATCTTTCCTAAAATCCTACCTGAGGTGTCTTACCTAGGTACATTTTATCTTAAAGTAAACAATGTCAATATAACCTAAAACAATCAGTCATCATTACCAGACTTAGAGTCCAATTCCTGTATCCCCTGCTATACTGAGTTTCTTCTGTTGTGTAAGCCATGTCCTGTTTTTCCCCAGTGCTATACCAATGTTACTCTACCATCAACATCAACTGGCATAAGTTGTAGTACAAGCACTGATACAAAGCCAGGTCAGTCCAGATGGAAACCTCAGAGATGAATGACCAAAAGCTAGACTGCATGTGCAGCTGTATTTTTTTTTTTTTTTTTTATTTCTCAGAACCTTTTATTTTCAACACTAGCCAAATTTTCATGGGAGTCACATGTGAATTTTCTCTGCCATGTTTAAAGGTCTGGCATGTAAGGCCCTCTTTGTTGAAAGGGGCAACTTTTCAATAGACTGCTGGGGTTTTTTTAACATGAACAAAAATGTGTATTTTGTACCAACCTTCTTTGCTGAGAAATTACATTAAATTGCGGTCTTACTTTGCTGTGTTTTCTGAATACTTAAATAGAGAAAAAGTTAACATCTTTTCCTGAAAGGTAGCACATATATGGTAATTTTTAATGTTTCTGAATTCTTAGATTAAACAAATTAATGCACCTAACACTTTAAGTCAAATTTAATATGAACTTTCAGTGTCACAAAATTGTATGACCACTCACATCAGTTCAAGGAAGTGAATTTTTACTGCATTTTTCAATACTGTTAAAATATCGACTAAAAGAAGCAGAAGCTGTGTGTGTTTTTTCCTCCATCACATATTCTGCAATACACTCTTACGCAGTAATGTTTTACACTGGCTTTGTAGAGGTAGAAAAAACTTACAAAGAGGCAAGGTAACAGAGCTACTGGCAAAGTACGTTTGTGTGTATGCGTAATATTTGATGTAAATTATTCATGTAAAGGCTAATCTTTGTTTTCAGAGTAATTTCAAATGCATATTATAATTGCCTTGGGTATTTGATTAAAGACAGCAACTGAATGGTACGCTATAGAAAAATAATGAAATCATAGAACAATCCATTAAATTTCACGGATTTTACTGACTGTGCCAATGCTTTTTTTTTTCAGGAGAATAGAAGTAGAGCACAATGTATTATCTGCTGCAGATAAAACTACAAAAATAGAGAGTCTGAGGTAAATCTCCCGACAATAATGCCAGACAGGAAAAATGGATCCTTTCCAAGAAATACTACAGAAGTTAGTAAACTGTATATCAGATGTTGGTTAGCATATTCAGTGCTCATGGCCAAAAGAAAGACTTAAGTAAAGGACAGCAGCATTTCTCATTATTTAGTAAGCAAACAAAAGGAACAAACAAGTTATTCAACATATGCACAAAGTATTGTGTAGAGACATCTGGATTGTATTTGGATATGTAATTGAATAAAGATTTCAAATATAAACAAAGATTCTCCTTTATTGCTCATTAGATTGAAGTAGATATGGCCAAACTATTCACCAAAGCAACTTAAATGACACTTTCATTCCTTTTTTATATGAGGAGAATATATTTTAATTAAATTCTCTGTCAACAGAAGTAGCAAGAATATGGTGAACAAATACCATCATCTGAATAGTTTACTACAGACATTTGATTTTGAGTGTTTGCATTACTTGTTTCTCATTTGAAAAGTACTGCATGCTACCTAGCTTACTGAATATGAAGTCTCTTTTTTTTAATTATATGATGCAATGATGACTGATGAGGAGGTCTCAATACATTACTTTGGTTTGGTCATGAGATAGTCCGAAATACATTGTGTTGTGAGCAGCATTTAACTTAAAATGTCAACCTTTCTACTTTAGGTCATTAATCTCAAGTGAAGTGCGATAACCAGCCAGATTGTATTGCAAATGCCACCAAAAATAGATAATTCAAGCAAATCCTTTTGACTTTGAATCTGCAGTAGGTCAAAAAAAGATGCTTGTGGTCAGTTTCTGTTTTTTACTGGGAGTGTTCTTTAGATGCAGCAGCACTGATTATTGCAAATGCAGCGTATGTAGGCTGAGGTCAATAATTTGCCATAGGGGTGTATTTAACATAATCTTTCCTGTCTTGCTCTTGACAAGAAAGAACATTTTGTTCATTGGTGTGCATATCCCCTAGATTAGAAAATACAGGTTTTGCCTCCTGTCAGACAGAAAGAAGAAATACTAGTTTGGAAAATCAATCTACTTTATCTCAGTTCTATCAAGGACTGGCATCATTTCACATAAAAAGATCACTCAGACTTTTGATAGCCTATAGAAAGTCCAACAAACCAATTGCACTGAAGTATCACACAGTTTACATTTTGGTTTGTGTGCTGTAGCTGCCTGCAAGAAGGTCCCAAATGTGGAAAACTGTCTGATGCACTGCCATCAGCTGGTAGGTACAGAGGTGCAGTGCCGTTGGCAGCTGTACAAAAGGACAGTGAGGTTCATGCTTAGTTAGGATTTTTCAGTAAGGTACTGTACAGTTGCAATGTTTTTGTTATGTAGAAGTTTAGCTAACATGACCCCAGTGGGTCTGGCTGTAAACTGGAATTTCCTGAGTTCCTTCCACATCTCTGCCAGCAACCTGCTCTGCTGACCGGCTAGAGATCACCTAGTCTTGCTGTGTCCCTCCTCTTTGTTTACATTTTTTTACTACAGACTTTTCTTTTAATGTTTGTTTGTATGGTTCCTAAGGTAATAGGATCTTGATCTTCACAGGGCTTCTTATATGCTAAGATAAAGAGCATATAGTGATTGACAGTGCATTAAAATGTTAATATCTGCCTTGCGAAAATGTCCTAAGGATTCACCAACCCAATTCCAAGCATACAGTTGTCTGCCTCACACTGACGTGAGAGGAGAGATATATTTTACCTGCAGTATTATTTTAATGACTAAGTATAATTTTAGAAGGCTGGCACAAAATTCTTCTGCTTGATCATGGTAATTAACTTTACACATGATTTGGTAAGGTAAACAGCTTTTGCATTGTAACATTCAGAGGAAGTGAATACTGTAGTTAATTTTAAGAAGACATTCAAGCTATAAATTGCCAGTGCTATTTTATGCCACTGAGCAAAGGAGGAAAATCAAAAATAAAACAACAGAGTTGTGAGTAAGTTGTTTATTAACAGCTGTATATGGAAAACATGTCCTTTCTCACAAAATGCTTGAGGAAGTCTAAAAATTGTCAGGAAATAAAATAGTCAGTGCTCTCATTTACATACACTGCTAACACATGCGTTTGCTAGTTTAGGAAAAAAGCTAAGTTTATTCAGTTTTGCCTAAAATATTGCCTGTTTTTATGTACCCATTAAGTGCATTATGGAGAAGGGAGCAAAGAAACAATGACATACAGTCATTTTAATCACCACAATGTTCTCCCTTCAGCTTGAACCTACCGAAAGTGCCTTTTCTGTTCTAAAACTCCAATTTCCACTTACAAACTTGCTTCAATGAATGCACAGTATGGATTGAATTCTCTTCTTTCAGTGAACACATCTGTTACATCTGTGAAACTGCGTAAGCACAGCGTTAAGAACAGTTTGGCTTAGCTTTTACCTAGAAACTCACAATAGATATGCTTCCCAGGGTGCTCTCCTTCTCTCATTCCTGAATGACTGGTCTTCCAATTTTCTACATCAGGGGACCTTTTGGAGCATGACTACTGTATAAATCAGTATTTATGTATTTTTAATGAAATTCACATTTTTATACAGATACATTAGTCAGGTACACTTGAAATTGTGACTGAAAGTTTTCATACCTAGTGCTGTCTTAAAAATACTAATTTAAGAAGGTTACATGCACTTTTTGGCAAATGAAGTTATGACAATATATGAATAAGATAGTTATTGGTGCCTAGTTGGGAGGTAAAAGCCTTGGCACATTACAGATTACAAGATAGAGAATAGAAATCCCTTCATTAGAGGTAAAGGACTCAAAATAGAGGGCATTCATAAAATTGCTGGATTTGAAATGGCAGAGCATTCATGATGCTCTGTCAAGAAGCATCACCCATCCTTCCTGATCCTGAGGTTTGGCATCTTAGACACCTACCTGATGCCCTAGATCTTGCCATTAGGAGACTAGGGAGTGTCAAGGAGGCCCTTACGGATGTGTGTTTCACCAAGATTGCTCTCCCTCTTACTACTATACTGCATAGTCACTGAATCAGACTGCAGGTGGAAGAAGTAGGAATCATCGTATGCTATATGGTATTTTTTTTTTTTGTTGTTGTGCAAAACAAACACATCAGTGGTGTTTTAAACATTCTCCCTATTTTCTGTATCAGGAGTGGAACTAATATACATCTTCAGTTCATGTAGTATTGAGTAACTTTAAGCAGCAATAATAAGGAAACTCATTTAAGACTGATGCTGAATATTTGATAATGTGCAGCCCTTATACTCAAAGTATGACTTAAACAGAGCATAATAAATACCAATTTGTAAACATCTGTCCCATTAGATTTTAAGTTAACAAAGTTAAGCTGATGGCATTCAGTTTGGCCCCATTTCATGCATATTCCACAAACATCGCATATCAGATCTCTACAGTGCAACAAATACTCAACGCTGTGTTTGTCCTTTATTTTCAGTTGGAAGCATAAAAATATGTAGTAGAAGGTGGTTTGATGTATAGTCTTCTTTAAATAACTGCCAGGGAATTATTCATAATTATGTATATAGTAGTTATGAAGTGGGTTTTTTTTTTTTTATGTTTGTTGACTTTTGGAGTGCAGCTTAAAGCATTTGTGCTCAGACAGGCTCCCAGCTGAATATTTGATGGCTGTGCTAGCTAATGCATCCAGCAATTCAAAGTGATGGTCTTTGGATTACTTTATTTGGGGAACAGGAGAAGGGGGAATGTGTTTTGTTTAATTGCATGTTTTGAATTCATAGGACATAACATGTTCTTTGGTGAGGAATGTCAAACAGAAGTAGTTATTTGCTTAATTATGCTCCAAGGCCCTACATTTGTTCTCTTGGACAGCTTTATAGAAAGCTTCTGCCTTCTGGCTCCTGGAGTTCCCAGTATTCAGAGAGAATATGAACATTGCTATATCCTTTGCTACTTCAGAGACTGCCAGTTTTGTCTCATTGCTCTGTAAAGCTAACTCTCTTCTGTGAGAGGCTAACATTCACAGCGTACACAAAGATCATGGTATAGACTTTAAAACAATGCAGTTTAAATTTTATTTATTTATTTAGTGTGGAGTTTGTTGGTTTTTTTGTTTTTTACAATTTAGTTGTCAGGCCTGAAAGTCTTCTACCTTTTTTCCATGGCAATGAGACCAAGCCCCACATCTAGTACCTGAATCTTGTTTTTATTTTAGAAACTCAAACCTCCAAAAATGACATACTCATAAACGCGTTCACTGCATGAGGTTGTGTTCAGTAGCATTGACGTATTAACTGGAGGTGATTCACAAGCCTGACAGGACAATCCTAATTCAGCTTGGAGAACAGGACGAGCTATTCTGTCTGTTGACTATGTCTGATCAAAGGAAGAGACATATGCAGGCCTTCAGGGATGCCCAAAACCTCCTTTGAGTTATATGGAACTGTGTAGCTTGTACTGGGTGGTGAGTGAGAAAGTCAGTGTGCCCCTCTACCAGACTTGTCCAGAGACAAATATGCCAGTTGTTTGCAGTAAACCAGAAGAAGAAACACACTTGAACGTTCTTATACCACACCTCAACCTAATATGTAGGTTTGTGACTTCACTTGTTCCATCAGTAAAATAATGACTGCACTCAGCAACACTGATATGTGTTCTCTTCTGTCCTGCGATGGAGTGTAACCTCACAAAAAAAGACATTTGATTTGATAACTTCCTAAGTGTGGTGTTTTGGCTTTGTTCTTGTTTTAGCAGAGTAGGCTGTGTATTAGAGACAGTAGCTCCCTTCAAAGACAGAATGACTGTATGTGCTTAGTGGGTCTGAGTTATCACAAGAGCTGCATATTATAGGTGTATTTCCTGTCTTTCATTAATTGTGATTTTTTAAGGATTTTTAAAATGGCAAATTTAATTCCTTTGAGTTTGGGTGGGGTGGGGGTTGTTGGTTTTTTTTAAAGGGAGAGTAATATTTTGGGATCACAGGATTTTCTGTTTGGTTAGGTTTGCTTCTAGCACTTGGGAAGTATTATTTGTAACAATTGGTGGTAAGGTAGACAGCTCTCATTATTGTGATTTTGAATTGAGCTCCTAGTACGCTTTGGTAAAGGTAAAAGATGCTGAGCATTTCTAAATTATAATGCTTAGAAATATTTTGATTCAAAGTTGCTGATAATCTGTAGGGAAAAAAATTGCAGATATTGCCTATTGTCTGTTTCTAGAAATCCTGAAAATTTGATTATATTTAACATTGCCATAACCATCCCTGAGAGAGGACTATATTCTTCTTCTGAAGTCTTCTCCTTTTTTTATTGCCCATAACTCCTGTGAACATTTTGCCAGAAACATTATTTCACCTCTTTCTCTTCCATGAAGCTGTTCATGTTCTAGAAGACTTCAGTGCACTGTTGCAAAATCTGTAGATAAAAGACATCATGCAGCCCATAAGAAACTGGTATTTCTGGTCACAGGAAGTAAAAAAAGTGAAAATTAAGGATGACGAAGATATCTGTTAATTGGGGAATTTAGAGTGGGGTAGCTGAAAGACCAACACTGCACCACTCACTGACATAACACAAAAGACTCTGTTAGGATAGGACTAGTGTGTGAGAGTGATTTCTGTTCTGCAACACCTGCGAACCTCTCAGTCCCACCTCTCAAGGCTCAGCCCCCCAGCCCTGTTCAGATGAGCACCAGGGACCCAGGAGAACTGGACACTCACTCTGACTACTCAGTGTGCCCAGATCCTGGCTGGTGGTCTAACCCCTACACATGCATTTCCATCTCATACTCAGCCCTGACTTGTTGCTGGAGGTCTCTGAAGGGAGTGAGTTCCTCCTGCACATCTGAGGGCTCCTGTTTTCACTATTTATTGCTTTCTATATTAGGTTGTTGGCACAAACCACCAAAATTATTGCCTTTCTTCATACCTAAGAAGATAGGGAGGCTGCTCATATTTCTTTGACTTTCCCCATATCTAGGGTTGTCACTGGAATTTTTATCACCCTTTGGTCTCTTTTCCTAACCTTGTTATAAGGGTTTGACGTTGACAACACTTATATAGCAAAGTTCATTTGTTTGCTTCTTTGTTTTCCAGGGCATATAGGATGACTTTAGTCAGAACTGGACAGATGTAGTTCAGGTTTCACTTACCTGAGCAGTGCTTTTGTATGGGCTTCAACTTGTGACAAGAGTGATGAATGATGGTGCCAGTTACTTTCCAAGGAAGTTTTCCTTTGATCTGTGAAATCTGGGCAAATGTTACTGCACCATATCAATTTTGTTCTTTACTTTCTGATGTCTTCTGCTGCTTTGTATTTGTGTCTAAGAGAAGCCTGTGAAAAAGACACTTGCTTGAGTATCTAGTACGAGATACCAGTGATACCAAAGCAATCACAAACTCAGTATTGTTTTCTTTGCTTCTGCCTTGCCCAGTCATCTTGATCCATCCTTGGGTCCAACTTTCAACTGAATGGTGCGAAAGGGGAGCCAAAGAGAAGAACTTGGAACAAATTAGGGAGCTTAATAAAAGCATGCAGGAAGAGGGAAGAGTTACTATCCCTGTAAAATAGCAAAGAATTTTTGCTAAGATTTGTGGCAGCAAGATAAACTTAGATTTCTGAACCCAAATTATCAGACTTCTTGAATTCCATCTCATACACAGGAGTGAGGGATGCTGATGTGCACCCAGTTTCTGAGCAACAGACTTAGCTCCGAATAGTATGTTTGGTATTGTTTGCCCAGAGATAACACCCTAGATATTAAGAGAGACTAAGATGCTCAGGACCATGGTTTGAATCCCTGCAATGAGTATAAATGACTTCTGTGCTGTTAAAGGGAGGGAAAAAGGGAGATGTGATATTCTTTAAGAACTGCTTACTCAGGTAATGCCCTATTTGGTTCACTTACCTGGACCATCACCAGGTATATTGTGTTTCAAGAGCACCTTCAGGCACTAAGAGATGTACTCAGGTACATCTCAGATTGGTGAGGCACGTTTGCCCTCAGTGGTATGCCTCCCATTATGCTGGAGCAGGGGTGGAAAGGAGCATCACTGCTGGTCTGCACTGGGTAGAGGCGAGCAGTGTTTGATGACATGCTTCTGCCTGCTACACCTGCTTTTTCAGGGGAGTAAGAGAAGCTTGTGGAGGGGAGCCTGAATGAGAAGCTGTGAGGTGTGTGACAACCTCTGATTATTTCCCTCTCTGCTCTCCTCAGTGCTTGTATTTGGAAACCTGACCAGGAAAGTTTTTCTGGTTTAAGAAATATGAGAAAGTTTGTTTCATATGCTCTTCTGCTATCCTCAGTTGGGCTTCTGTCATGTATGCAAAGCCAGCATAAACTTGAGAGCTGATAGTATCAAATGATTAGTGTAATTAAGTACAACTTCTAAAGTATTCTAAATACATCCCATCACATAGTCATCTCTTTCCTATGCTTCTTTGTATTAACAGAGATATCCCATGCTATCTAGATTGCACGTATCCAAACATGCAGAGTTAAAACTATGTTTTTAAACTGCTGCTGCCCAAGCCAGTTTTACATTCTCTGTTGCTGCAGCTTCTTTTTTATCCCACAGGGGTAAGCTATGTGCCTTACTGACAACAGCACAGTGAAATGCACATAACCTTTTTTCAACCATTAGTCAAGATTTGTCAACAACTAACTGATATAGGTAAATATAGCCAAGCTGTTACATGAAGCTTTTAATGACAAATGTATGTGTCATTGTATCAAAAAAACTATAGTATTCATAACTTAGCCTATTAAAAATCTACACCATACAGCTGTGCATGAATGAAATTTTAACCGCTACATTTCAGAGCATCAGAACTACTTACACAAAAAGATTAGTATATGAGTTGACAGATGTGTCCATGAATGTTTAGCAATTTGTGTTGACTGTCTGAATCTTATTGTTTAATGACTTAAGGCCTCACTCTGGTGGGGTATGCACATCATGTGTGCATAATTTGAACACAGATATGGTAGAACACCACTGTATAGGTTACATAAACCCCAAATACTGTCTCAACAGAATTTATTCTTATTATCTAAATACTCCATTAGAATCTGAGGGTGCAAGTTCAGTGGAGCAAAGGGAGCTTTTAGTGTCTATGTGGAACTTTTCCAACAGCTAAAGTTGTACTTGTTTATCAGTATACTATTTAGAAATATTGCAAAATGTCATATGAGCCTGATATACTCAGTTTTTCAATCTTTTATTCGGAAACATCACTCAAATTAGTCAACCTTCTGTGCCAAAGTGTCTAGTGACATTTTTCAGAGGCTATTTTGGAACACAGATATTTCCCTCATTTCAGAGAAGCTAACCTCATCAGCAGAAAGTCAGTGAAGATTTATCTGTACTGTCTGGATTCCCAAATGTGTTGGAAGTCTTTGACTCTGCTCATGCCAATGACATGTACTGGAGATAATGAAAGACTCTATGGGAATAGCTTGAGCGTGATGATGATGCATACACCACTGCCACAATATTATGACAAATTTCTGATTTATGTATGCTTGTTCAAATGATAATGCTTATATTATTATTTTTTTCCTGGAACTCAATTGTGTCTTGAGACTCTGCTCACAAATTAATGTTGTTAAGAAGGTGACAGCAATGTGTTTTATGGGTCAGGTCATGGAAGAATAAAAATAAAACATAGAGACCTTATTTACAAATGTGAATGATCTAAACAAAGCACAAACGAGATTTGTTTAGTAATGGTGACTCACGCCTTATCTTCGGTATCTCGGATCCTGGCACTGCTCTGTGGACATCTTCTCCTCATTGCATGTTCTCAAAATGACAACTTGAAATATTTTCATGGAGCTGACAAAAACCATCAGCTATGGCTTGATACAAAGCATCTCAGTGATGCTGGTTTACTACAGCTGTATGCAGCTTGGTGGGCAAGTGATATGAAAGTTTTTTGGTTTTGGTTTTTTAAGCATTATTCTTGGGAATATGCTTTCACACCATCACATTTTGCCCTGGCTAGGTTAGCCCCTCTTTAATAGTTAAAGTCTGCTGCCAGGGTACAGCCCTATGCAGATGTAGTAGAGCAAAGAATATGTCTCAAAAGGATCATTTTTCCATGTCAATAGATTCACACACGTGGACATATCTTCTGCAGCTCTGAAAGACCAGAATCCCAGCCTTGTCACTGTAGAAATGAATTGGTGGTTTTCGCTGGCTGCAGAATGGCTCCTGTTGTAGAATTAGAGCAAGTTAAGGGTGAATGAGAGTAGCATATATAGGGTCTCGCATCCAAAACTAACCAGAAAGAGCTAATGAGAAGGGCATAAACCACTCTCTATCCCCCAGTCTTTTACTGTGACAGTAGATCGGAGCCTGCAAACTATCAACATTTTTGTGTATACAGGCACACAGTATAGGGAACCTATTTTTCATCTTCTTTTTTAGGTTACTTAATCATCACAACCAACTCCAGAATTAAAAAGAAAAAGAAGGTAATGGCTGAAAACTAAATAACTATTCCTGTATTTTTTAAGCACATCATTTGAATCATCAGCTCTAGACATTTAAACTGAGACACATTAAACTGGTTAATGTGCAGAATGACAACTAAACATCTGACCACCTGGTTCATTAGCATTTAGAAAGAAATTGTACAGTTGAGAAATAGAAACCAATTACAGACCTTAAGAAAGACTACGAAAGTCACATATCTTGTAAATATGAATCTGAGGAACTTAATAAAAATACATTTTTGCCAGCTGTTTCCAGATTTGCTAAATCAAAGTAAATGGGTTTTAAAAGCCATCTAGCAGATGGAAGGAAAATGTTCATATTTCCTAAAGTGTTAATGAAATTTAGTTATAGCAAAATTGGAAGAAACAAAGAATAGATACACAGATTTTAATGATTATGTGAAACCAACAGCTGTCACAGTAAGGTACCGAAATGTAAAAAATAAAAAATAAAAGAAAAAGAGAAAGCAGGTTACCTCTTCTCTTAACAAAAAAGTGGCAAAAGAAAAAATGAAAACTATGAAAAATGTTGATTTTTATTTTTCAGATCTGTGTTAATGAGTGCCATTTTTTATTAGGCAGTGGTTATAATGCAGTGCAACTAAATCATAAATACCGGACTACTGAGACTGGTAATGATTCAAATGATAGACATAAATCCATTCAAATTGATACTTAGGGCATTGATAAAGAAGGCCAACAGCCTGAAACATTTTAAATGTTCATTTCAAAAGTTTTATCACAAAGAACTTTATTTCCCTACAGGGATCTTCATGCAGTTTTTAGAACTTTTATGCACTTACCTGTAAGATTCAGACAATGAGGCAAAGAGACAAGAGCACTCCTGAAGCATAGTAGCAGAATTTAAGTAGTAGTTGAGCTGCCTATTAAGGGGCTAAAGACTTTATTCCCCTTATTATCCACAGAAATAAACATCCTAAAGATAAAATTGTTTTATTGTGCTAGGCAGGAGAAAGCGGAATAATGAAAGGCTTTTGTATCGGCATGAGGGCACACAGTCTCCACTTTGTGTTACCTATTAGAAAAAAAAATGGCTGTAGCATTAAATTCAAATGAAATGAAGCCAACAGGATAATAAAAACTGTTTAAAATAGGTTTATTTAAACATTTTTAATAAACAAAAAAGTAGAGACCTTTGATAAATTTTGTCATTTCATCTTGTTCGCTTTGTTTGATCACCAGTTGTGCAACACATGACAACAAATTTCTTATCTCTGTTTTCTGATCCCCTGCTTTATGGGCCCTTTGCCTTCCTTTCTGACTTTCTACTTCAAAACCTCTGATCTTCAGATTATGCTGGTCCTTTTGACTTCTTGTGCACATATTTCTTGTGATGTCACCAAATCTACCCAGCAAAGAGCAATTACTGTCTCCCAAGAACACTCATCATTATCTTACCTATATTTGTAGGGAAAAGTGCAAGGATTAAATATAAATAGACAGATATAAAAAGACTGTTTTAAAGCATTGGTGAAAAATAAAAAATTGTAGGTCTCTAATTACAATACACAGACATCTATCAAGTCTCCTTTGCACTTTCCTCTCATTGCATCTCATGTTAAATACTGACTGTAAATTCTCTGAGTTAGGATATTGCTCCCATATAATTTGTAAGGTGCCAGACATGTTTTTGAATAGTGAGAAAAACTTGATAATTGCTCCAAAAAAATAGTTGTAGCTCTCTTTCTTATTTTTTGATAAAACTATTTTTTCCCATATAAAAATATTTCACAGAAAAATATTAATTATAACTAAAATTATAATTTGAATCTTAAAAATGCATTTTTAACTTGTTTCAATATTGTTGAAATTTTCCATTTTAATAAAAAATATTTTAGTTTAACTTTATTGTTTTAATTTCTTTTCTACAGTCTCTTATCATAAATAAAATTGAACAGCACTGCAGTATCTCTAAATTGTTGTTTTACATGTATTCATGTAATTCTAATGCAAATGTTTTCTTTGAAATAATAATGGAAGCAGCTTTTGAAATAGTGGAATTTCCTTTTGAATGAGAACTCTGGTTTCTGATATCTTTTGTTAATATTTTAAACTCTGTTAGACAGTTCAAGGAAAGTTTGACATTATTTGAGAAGTATGCTTTGGGAATTTTCAACAAAATATGTTACGTGATGGCAGACAAACTTGATTCTGAGGAAATTGTCTTTAGGATTGTTTCTTAGATAAGAAAAGGCATATCAGTATTATCACTAGAGTACTGGACAGTGTATTCATTTGAAATGTAGGTTCAATTTCTAGAAACTTGAACTCAGCAATCTGTCACAAGATGTGTTGTTGGTATATATTTCTCTTTTCTGCTGAAAAAAACTTTTTAAGATGGTAGTTACATCACAAAGAGACAAGCAAAGTAGCTTTTGAAATCACAGATGCTTCTGCGAGGTGGATATTAAAAGATTTTTTGCCCAGCTCCAGTGCTAAAGTAAGTACCTGTGATCTGTTATTACCACTATGAGTAAACTTGTATCATTAAGGGGTTCCTTAAACTTGTATCATTCTTTTTGTGTTAGTTTTGAATTTTGAGATGTCATGAGGCTTATTATTTGACTTTTAAATTTTTATTTTAATCCATTAATGCTAAAAAAAGGTAGCAATGGATTAGTATATAGACATAAAATAGTGCTTCATTCATCTGAATATTACATGTTTTTCCCATAAGTTTACAGAGGTTGGAGAATTCCCGTAATAGGCTTGCCAACTACAATATCCCTGCGCTGGAAGAGGTCCTGAAGCATTCACAAAAAGTGTCATTTTTCTTGTGTTTATATTGGTAGCCACAGTCCTGAAAGACTCAACTATTTTAGCACAACTTGCAATCCATACTCACCCCAATATCCACACATTTTGAGAAAGGAAATATTTTATGGCAGGAGTTGAAACAACTTTAGCTGAGTCACTGATTCATGTCACCCGGGGAGAGTTTACCTTTATTATCAATTCAGATTTGAATGAAACATTCTATACTTCTATTTCTATTGACCTTTTTAATTCCGCCTTGCTGTCAAAGTGTCCACAATGGTAAGATAATAAAGGGTGTAACACCTTGTCCAGACTTCCTACTCTTCTACAAATATATTCGGAATACTTTCCTTTCAGCATACTTGCAGAAATTGTTGGATTTCCTTCAGTCTTAAGGTAGACTTATGTAAAAATTTTGGTGCAAACAACACTTTAACACCCCTATCCCGCCCCCCGCCCCCCCCCCCCGCTTCCTGAAATAACATTTTCTTTAAACTCAAAATGTCAGCTTCACATTCGGGTTTTCCTTTCAGCTATGCTAGAATTAGATTAGAACAAGTGTTAATTAATGATAAAGTTAAGGAGCTCTCTAGTCTTGCACTACACATTGGTACTGTGAAGGTATAATGCAAATATTAGCTTTCAAGAATATTTCTTTGATATAAAGGCTTCAGAGTATTTTATCCATTCCAATCTAGATCCAGGAAAGTTAATGAAATCAGTTCATTCTGGTGCATTTAGTGCCATATAATGACAGGTATGTACTGTGAGTATAATGTATGTGACTCTGGGGCAAGATTACTGCATTTATGGCTCTCATGAACCGATTTCATGTTGAATGCTTGTCAGCCAGCCAGGAAAGAGCTTTCCTCCACAGCAGGCCTCAAGCTGGACACTGCCTGTGGGAAAGAGCTGAGCGATATGTTGATTACAGCATTTTGCAGCTATTTATGTACTTCAGTTAAATCAAAACCAAAAACTATTATGTAAAGATTTAGGCCTCTCTGGGTCAGGAAAGAGTGAAACAAACTCACTTATAAGTGTGCATAAGGTACTTTGTAATAAAATCTGTATATATTCCGTACCAGGAGATGATGAATAAAGTGTATATGGACATGTGGTGGGTACGATGGGAAGTATTGTACCTAATGCTGTAGCAGTATATCCAGACTCAGTTTCAATGGCGCTGGGAGTAAGTAGTTGTGTAGTCACTGTGGTATCACTTTAGCAGTGTTTGTCTCAAAAAAACAAAATCACAAAGAAGTTCTGGCAGGCTATTCATTTTGGTCAGACACAAACTACGTTTTTTTTCCTTCTTCCAGTCTTTTAGTTCATCTGCAAAAACATAACTTCCATTATTCACATAGTCCTGATGGCCACCCATATTAAAAACATTTTTAGAAAAGGAGCCACAAAGCTGTACTTACTGTGCCTTTCAGTTTGAATGCTCTCAAAAATGGAATGGAAAAGAAGTGTAAAAAAAATATTTTGTCTTCTGTAGGAGTATATAAGTATGTACTTTGGTAAGCTCAGGGTCCTTTATAGTTGTCTCTCTTTTATTTCTCAGTAGCCACTGTTTTCACGTTTAGCAGTACTCATTTTGCCAGTATGTTTATATGAATGGTATCATACAGAAATCGTAGCAACAGGTGTTGCTTTGTGCAGGCAGGCAAAAGTTTTTGATAGGAACAGCTTTAAGAGCAATACTGCCTCTGTTGATGCATAATGTAGTACCTTAAAAATCCCATACTTAGGCATACACATGTGCATGCATTTGTATAATTCTTCTAGAAACATCTAAAAAATTTTTCCAACTCTGTTACAGGGACCTGACACACTTCAGCTGATGGCAGTGAATGCGTTTCAGGTAGAGCCTCTTGGCAGGAGACCAAGACAGACTAAAACTAGCTGCCAAGCTCATCAAAGGAAATAAAAAGAATAAAATCAATTAAAAAAAAAAAAAAAAAGAGAAAGCAGGGCCACTGTCTGGATATATGAAGTCATGAAGTAGGTTGAAATGAATATAGTACCAAAGCTGAAGTTAAGAACAATGACATGAATGAGAAATGAAATATTTCCAAGATAAAGCTAGTACTTCTCAAACCGGGATGTTTTTTGAAGTTAAAGGAAATGCTGGAAAAACGTTCATATGACTTTCTAGGAGGAAATATGCTCCTTCTGTTCCAGAGAAAATCTAATTTATTCTGTGGCTTGCTTTCTTAGTCTTCAGAAGTGTGTCACTAGCAGGTCTACAGTTGATTAGGAATCATTTGGTCATTACAAAATAATCTTTGACTCTCTGTTGATGTAGATGCTGTCTTTGAAATACAGGAAATGTCTTTGTTCCTTCTGATGCATTCCACTTGTATAAGCTGACTTGCCTTTTGACCGATTTTTAGAAGATTCTGTGGCTCACCTGATGTTCAACATCATCATCTTAATCAGTGTGCGTGGATATTCTTTGGCTATGTTAAAAATTTACTGCATACATGTAAAGAAAAGAAAGGTAATAAAAATATGGTAAGTACTTATACTATAAATTTCAATTAAGCTCCAGAAAGCTTATGTGTTACCTGTATCAGAGTTTTCATTCTTGCAAGACCTATTATAAAAAAAATCCTGATGACTATCTTACCTATTTTCCAGAATTTTTTTTAATATGATGATGATAAAAACTACTTTCAGGTAAGTTTTTAATAGGCTTAACCTGTAGATTAAACTAGTGTTTAACTGGCAAGTAACTGTTTCTTGTACCTTTTCCTTTCTTTTTCTGAAAGAGCTATGAGGATGTCATTTCTATGATGAGTATTTTATATTAGTTCCAGTCCTGCTGCAGGTTGGATGGCTGTACAGAATAGATTAACTTGGATTTAACTGGTTTTGTGCAAAAGGAGACCCAAGAAGAGCCAGCATAACTAACCTGGTTTTTATTTTTGTGTTTTTATATTTGGATGGTACTATGAGTTACCTCGTATTCACAAAAAATGAAAGATAAAAGGTGGAAACTCCAAATGACCTTGGGACAGAAAAGAGAATAACGCACAGATTTTACTGCATTTATTGGAATTCTTTGGTGCTTATAGTTTATTCCATTCACACTTTTCCCATCTGCAGCACCAGCTTGCTTTTCTTCCCTTAGGACTGCAGGGTGTTTTAATAATAGGCCTTCAAGACCCCCATAGCAACAAGAAGTCTGATAAAATAAAGAGAAAAAGGAACTGAACTGATCCCTAGAGAAGGAAAACATATTTTCCACTTTTCATTTCCATTTCACAACAGAATGATGGGCTGAACTAATAAAAGCCCACTGGCATTCCACCAAACCCAAATAGAGTTTGCCTGTTGGGTAGTAATTATATGTTCCAAGTATTCACATACATAATTAAATAGTGTTCTGTTTCTTTAAATAAACATAATCATACAGAAGCCAAAATAGTCAAATGATCTCCTCATTCTCAGTTGGACTAGAGAATAATAAGAGAAGTTTTCCAGTAAAATTTTCTTTCCCTGCCTGTTCTCATTTCTAAGCTCACTTGACTTACAGAAATTAATTCAGTTGACATCAATAATCCTAGGATATTATTCACTTATGAAACACGCTGTTATCATTTGGCCAGAGCTGAAAACCATGTCAGTTCCTACTAGCGGGCCATATTCTAACCCTAACCAGCTCTTCTGGGTTTGGCTATAATCTGTTTAAGTTTTGCTTGCCTTTAAGTGCATACATGTCAAACTGACAGAGGTGCAGTTGTGGACCCATAAGAAATGTCCTGCCTAACCCCCTGTCTTCCATCTGCCAGCAGTCCCAGTATTTCCAAATGCTTTCCCTTTCCTAAGCGAGGTTTCTTTGCCAGCCAACCATGCGTTGCTCTTTTAGGTTGCCTGCAAGGTGCACTGCCTTTTCTGTGACAACATGTCGGAGGCACAGGAGAGGCTGAGTGCCTCTGGCTGAACTGATCCTGATGGTAAGCAACACCGCAACAGCCGCCGGTCAGCAGCATCACACCAAACAGGGAGGGCAGGACAGAAACAGCTCTGGAAACATTGCTGGCACACATGAGAGCAAGTTTCTAATTCCACAAAATTAGGCAATAAATTTTTCATATTTGTGCCATTACTATTGTTGTTTCAGGGAGGAGATATAAGGTCACTATTTGATCCAGTGAAGATACGTGGAGACATAATTTTTTGTAGGCTTGTGGTTACAAGTACACTGAGAAGATTAGGGATGTCTCAGGCACTGTTACTGATTAGTTGTATTGGAACAGCTTCTCTGACTCCTGATCATACAGGTTCAATGCCATGTCCTACACCATTTGCATGTTTGAATAACCCCCCCTTCCTCCTTCTTACAGGCCTATTACCTCAGCTAGCTTTTAATGCAGGTCGAAAACAGTAAAAAACAGGATAGGATGGGGGAAAGGATTTTTTTTTTCCCCACGTCAGTAATTCTGTGTTCTGAGCATGTCAGCAATCTAATTACTGTCATTGTTTTGCTTGTACATCATGGCAAAGGTGGGTTTACCAGTGTGTACAGGATGCTTTTTCTTGTGCAGCAGCAGAAAAATACTGTTGGATTTGGAAAGCGTCTGCTTAGAATATGACAACTTGGAAGCTGTAGCTTCAATACTAAATGGGTGACAATACAGTCGCACACACATTTCTGGCTCTGGATACGTATGTGCAGGGCTAATTTTATTTGTCAAAGCTCCAGAAAAGGACAATACCGTAACTGACCTGTAAAGAACTCAGCCATGGTGGATAGGCATTATAGAGAGATCGTATCTCTAAGAGTTTTATGCAGAAAGTTTTTCTGTTTCTACTCAGCATCTCTGCAGTGGTATGACTTCACACATGTTAATAAGATGGGGCTGGCTTAGAATTTGAAGAGCCCCTCAGATGAACTCGAGGCAGCATAAGAAAATCCCGTTAGTGATGTAAAATAATTTGATGTCAGTGCTCCTGGGTGAATACAGAGAGCTGAATGATAGCTTTCGGTTTGTGAAGAAATCCTATAATTAAAAACTATTCAAAAGGAGCACTGGGCCATGTTTTTAGCTAAGGAATTATCATCAGACAGACTTTTTAAAGGACCGTAATTGTTACTCAGTGTACTTTGAGAAGCTTTTAATATTTCAGCAAAGGTGTTGTTTGTGAGCTGTTTATTAATGACATTGTGATTTCAGAATAATTTCAAAGTTCTAATTAATCATCTGGGATTGGTCACCGAGACAATATAGTACTGTGTCTTTCCTTGGCTATAACCCTTAAGCAGGAAAGAGTAAAATGAAAAATTCAAGACAGTTAGTCAGAAAGTATGCTGTGTGTCTTTATGCAGATCTGTAGTTATTACCCTCAAGGGCTTTGGTTTGTGTTCTGAAAATACTATCAGGACAGCAGATTTCCTGTAAATAATTTTTAGTTAATAGAAACAGAATTTAAAGATACTTTTGAAAATAAAATATATTTCAGGTTTTTTATTTGATTTGAACAAGTGGTTAAATATACTGTTCGTGCTTCTCATGAAATTTTCTTCTAGCAGTCTCTAGATCCACAGCATTTCTAAAAATTTACAATTAACATTAACTCAAATGAGAAGACATGTAATAAATATCCTTCTTGGTTTGCTTTCTTCAGAGGCTGTGTCTTTATCACTACCCATTTTGATCAGGGGAGTGTCAGTAGATACTATTTCAGGAGATCAAAAGTTGATTCAGATGTGTCTTTTGTTTTTTCTTTCACAGTTGAAAATATAATACAGATAACATGGAAAAGGGGGGAAGAAAGTTGGTCACTGTCTTCAAAGGATTGCTCATCTTTTTTGTGTGTGTGTGATTAGTGGTTCTGGGAAACTAAACCACTTTTTTTTTTTAAATTCATGTCTGTCAGCATTGCATGACAGTCACATTAAACATTACTTGCCTGAGAGAGTATAAAGGACAACGGTCCTACAAATACCTCAGTTCCCTGTTTTCCATCAACTCGTAATGCTAGACCTTTTTTGCCATGGCTCCTTGTACCTTCAACATTTTTATTCATAATTATTTTTTAAAAAGTGTTAGGAGATATTCCAGCCAAGAACTCGGGCTAGAACACTTCTAAGTTCATGATGAAAGTAGTGACACTATGACAAGTACTTTACTAGTAGCATAAAGGAATATCATTTGGCACATTCAACTTTGAATCCTACATGCAACTCCTTGTCTTTAAGACATTGTCTCAGTAGAATATTCCCAGGAAAATGAACCCAGGGAAGGACAAAGAGATCTTCAGGTGACCATTTGAGACAATCTCTGTTGCACAAATGAACTTCACTTATAATTTATTGGGGTCACATGCTTGAAAGGGGACATAAAACTGAAATCCTGAAACACTACTCTTGGTGCCTTCGTGAAAGGAGAGTGTTAATATTAGACCTTGGTCAAATTCCAAGTTAGATAATTACATTTTACCTCTCTAGAAACTGTAGGAAATTTTATTAGATACATTATTCCAGTTTTTAGAACTCAGCTGTTATGTTGTGTTCCTGCAGAACATAAAGGCAGTTATTTGTAGAGCTTTGAAAAACAGAGGATTTTGTTCAGGGAAAGAAGCAACATTTTTCTGAAGAGGTGAAATTGGTTATTATGAATACTTATGTTCCACTTGACATGTTAGTGGACAAAGTTGGAACTTCAAGATTAAGCCTTGCAAAAATTAATAAATTGGGGGTTGATGCCATATGAAACCTGTAAGAATTTCCACTGCTCTTACTGAACAAGACCAGAGCCTAAAGAGCAACAAAACATAGGTAAAACTAACAGCCATTACAGGAGAACTATTAGCGTTATCGTGATTCTTTCCTTTATTAGTAAGGGTTATATAGATACATTGCTATTTTCATGTATCTTCTGTTTTTGGGGTTTTATTCCAAAGCAGAAATACTAATTATTCATGATAATTACAATCCTATTTTGGAGACCTAGGAGATGCCAAGGGAAATCAAATAATTATCTAACCTATTGGCTGATTACCTGGAGTGTCACCATTATGCATAAGCACCCATAGTTCAGGGTGGAGGGAGCTCTATACCTTCCTAGACATACAGAAACCAAGGAATTTATTAGGAATTCCTATGTTTTTAATTTCCTTCTCTACACAGCAGCTGCATGTGAACACTGAAGTGGAAACTATATTTCAGGAATAAATGACCCATTCACTCCCTTAAATAGACCAGTAGTTAGAGCATGAAGCTGGAAGTTAAGAGACTTGGCTGCTGTTTCCCATTGTGCCATTTACTTGCTCATTGGCACTGCATGAAAGATGGACTTCTCTGTTTCAGTTTTCTCATTGTCACAACGGGTCTAATGAAATTTGCTCTCCTTTCAGATATGCTATGAAACTTAAAAATAGTGAAATGCACTGTGTACAAGCCTCAGTACAAATGCAAAACATGATTTTAAGATGATTTGGGTTTATAACTGTGTCCCTATATTGTTACTCTTTTATCATTACTCTGATTACCCTTTCAGTGCTTTTGAGAATATATGGAGATGCTAACAGCCTGCTGAGCTGTTATGACAGCGCTTGTTTCTTCATTCTAAAGAGAATCCTACTCTTACTTGGCTGTGTAATACATAGTGGGGACAAACACCTCAAGCTGGCTAAGCTGGAGCATTCAAACTGTTATCCAGGAGGAGCATACAAAACCAGACAGCTGTTGCTAAAATATCTGCTGTTGCAGTTGGCACTTCTTCTGCTGTTGCTGCTCCCAATCTGTGGCCCCCAAGGTCTGAGCGACACTGATCAGGGTTTGCCTAAGCCAGGAGGATGAAGCCAATTTCTTTAATGAGAAAATTGAAGTGCTAGCGCAGAAGATTAGCCCGTCCCTGCTGCTTACTGTGGGGTGATGGGACCTTGGTGAAGGAAAGCTTGGTACAACAACACAATATCAGTAAATGCAGCAGCTTCTGACTGCAATCAAAACCAATATTTTGGCATCTTGGCTAAGTGGCACCAGAATACTTTCAACATCTAATTAGATTACAGTTTAAATGCATGCACATTAAATGTGTGAAGTTATTAATCCAGCATCAGAAAATACAAGCAAAAGTGACCAGATGTTCCACCTTGACAGATTAAACATCTTTTTTTCTCCTGCATAATAAAATGTCCTGCTGTCTTGGTGATTTTGCTGGCTGAAATGTGACATGTTCAAATAACTGTTTATGTAAGAGCAGAGACCACGATCTACAGTTCTACTGTCCGAAGAGAGTTGTATGTCCATTAGGCTAAAGAGTCATATCATTTCTTGTTCTAGCTTTGTTTTCTTCTTTCCCTCCAAACATCTAATTATTCCACAGAATGTAGAACAGCTTCAATAACAAAAGTTAAATTCCTTCTTGCCATCCTTTTTCCCAAACAACACTGTTTATACTGTTGATTCAGAAACTTCCTTGAAAGGCAGGAAATGGGGATTTAAATTCCCGTTCCAGGAAATGGAAACTGTGACTTCTAGCACCTCATGTCTTGGTGGAGTATTGTAACCGCTGAACTATTAAATACAGGAGGGCAGCTACTCTTACTGTATTCTGTTTCAGATATATTTGGAAAGAAAAAAAAAAGGGTCTTCCTCACTTTTATAAGGGAAGACCTAGTTATTTAATTTTTCCAGGAGGATTCAGGATGCTTCCAGTACTGGTTGTAGGAGACACTCCTCTGCAGCCCTGGTAAGTGTGCTGAGTTAAAGAAGGGATAGGATACATTTCTTTCAGGTCACAACCCTGTCTGAAGTGTTTCCTGTCCCCTACTTTACCCACCTCTTTTTTTCAGCATTTGGCATGCTGTGAATCCTCACTCTGAAGCCAGTAATTCCTTTGTGACACTCTGACAGAACCTCTTCATTTTGCTGAAAACTCTTCAGCACGATGTGGTGCCCAGATGCCCAAAAGTTTGCCAGTGTGGTGCCTGAGTTTTAAGGCATAGATACATCTTCACCAAGGCAGCTACATTAAGAGTACAACTGCTGTAATCTCTGTCTTTAGCCAATGGTTTGAGCTGTGCTCTGGGAGCTCCTGTTTCTCTTTGCTGACACAAACAGCAGCCCTCAGCTACAGAACCCCTTTGTTAGCAACCCAAAATTAAGCGGGGTTGAATATGGACCTTCGCTGCTGTTCAAGCTCTCTTAGGAATTTGTAGTGCAACTGGGATGCGGTCTCTGGTGTCCCAACAGTTTTCTGGTTTTTGCCAACTGATTCCACGCACAAACTTTTCACAGCTCCTGAAGAGGAGTAGGACTGTATATCAAAATGTGGAAATGCATTACAGGGTAACAGCATTGCAGTCAAGGATTCAGAAATGCCCTCATGCTCTTGAGTGTCAGGCTTTACCTGTATCTGCAGCGCATCTGTGATTTTTTGGCACCATACTACGTCTTTCATTGTGGGAGGCACATGCTGTTGCAGCAAGATTTATTTAATGTGTAAATACTTTGTAGATGTCTTCCTCTTTTCCCTTTCTGCCCTGTTCAAGGTCTGCTGATAACACACTGGCTTCTTACAATGTTATTCAATCTGTAAAAAAACTATTTTACCCTGTATTTGATGTTGCTAAATGCAAAAATAAAGAAAATCAGCTAGACAAAGATGAGGAGTTAGTATAAAAGAAGGGCTATGATAAATACTATGTAGTAATTGTCTAAGTTCTGGTGACATAATGTGGTCCATTTCACATTACCAAGGATTATATACTCTTTGTCAAGTAAAAGATTAAAGACAACTCTAGGAGGTATGCACTCTGACAGAGGAAGGCTTACATGTCTGCCACACAGGTGAAGAGTACTCCAGTATTTTAAAGAACGTGAAAGTATAATTTGATAGAAAAGCTATACAATTCGAAGTGTCAATTGGAGAGCACTGATTCTTTATAAGTAGAAAATTATCAAAGCCCAATTTCTCCAGGCATTAACTTGCAGTTTTATCTTTTTATCACAGTCTTGTCAGTAAAGTGGTTGGTTTTGTAAATCACCTCTGGAATGACACTAAGCCAGAGGTCTAAGGTGTGTACACTCCTTCCAAAATGTACAAAGCAAAGAAAGCTGACTCAACTTCTAGCATTTTGCACACTTGGGGATGTGACCATCTAGTGAATGTTTGTCTTGATGATGTAACACTTTTAACTTTCTGTTGAGTAGCTGAAAAGATTGTCCCATGATGAAGATTCATTCAACATGAAAAATAAGTCAAACAACTGCCCACACTTGATACTTCGACAAATATATTTCAGACTCTATAAAAGCTGAATCTCTCATGGTATAAAAAAAATAGAAAGAAAAAAAAAAGCCTGGGGTAGTGCATGAAGATAGCATTTTATTTGTTTCTGCTTACTCCACACACCTCTAATTTTATATTTATCTAATGAAGGGACAGAGGCTTTCCATCATTCTGCCTGCTTACATGATGCATGTGTTGTACTGCCCCTTTAACCTTTTCCTTCAATAAGAATGTTAGTGGTCTGTCATTTTCCATTTCAAGTAAGTATCATAGTAATTTGTCATTTTTTTGGTGTTTATTATAACCTTTGCATTTTATTTTATTTTTAACAATAAAGTCTTTCACAGAGTTAAACATGGAGGACAGATCTTTGTTCTGACATTTCATAAGATTTCAAAAAACGTGAATGGGCTCTCTTCAATGCGTCACATGTCCTTGTTGGCATATGTACATTTTCGTGTTTTGCTTAAAATGTCTAACAAAAGTAAATGGGCTAAATATTTTTATTCTAAAACAAAACAAAAAAAATCCCACATGATTTTCATTGCTGATCATCTATGTATTTATTTATCTATTTATTTATTTATTTCCCAATTAAGTTAAATATGATTTTCACACAGAGGGTGCAGTAGGGAAAATGCAGTGAAACTACTCAAGAATGCAGTCATCCACACTTCCTTAGGGAGAGCGAGCTGCAAAATGATATGCCCAAAGCTGTTTGGTCAGAGTTCAAGAGTTCAGGTCTTGTAGTCCGTGCTTTGTTCCCTGAAACACTGCTGCTTTACTTTTTGTTAAAGCAAAGGTTCCTCAGAAATGAGGTTTCTGCCCAGAATAGGTGCCAGAAGGTAGCAATCTACAGCTTGTTCTAAGGCTTAATTGAAGGCTGCTTCATCGTGTAGAAACACACTGTAGAATGAAAGCAGAGTTCAGAAGCGTGACATTATTAGTGCAGGCTTTCTTCTGATGAGCATAACCTGAGATGATAATCTCAGAGGGTAACACTGCATCTAGCAGTTTATGGAAAGCACTTTTATTGTATTCAGCCTTTTGAAAGTATCACATATGACATAACCCTTGGACCGTGTGCAGAAGCCTCAAAATGCTTGACTGTGTGGAAATTTTCAGATTTGTGACATCTTTTTTTTTTGGGGGGGGCAAAGCACTCCGTTGGCCCAAGTTATATGATAGTTTTGCTTAAGCACCAATATTATTGCTTTTGCACTATGAACTGACCAGCTTTGCCTTCTTTAGACGTTTCAATATCTTTTTTTTTCCCCTTACTGTCGAAAACAGGGCATTAACATCTGCAAAGCAGAGATTAGAGTCATACATCATATGGATTTTTTTTTTTTTTTGAATGTTGGTATTGCTTCAAAAATCTCTCCCTTGTGACACACTGCATGAAGAAACTAACAAGTCTGCAGGCAGCAAACAACCTTGAAGTACTTCCACTGCTGTTCAGAAGTAATTAATGATAATGTCTTCTACTCTCACCCTGTACTTCCCACAGATATACATTTTTGCTCCTGTGATATGGAGACATGAAGTACTTGTTCTACAGAGATAATCATCCAGAAGGACGTTTTCTTTGACAAGTATTTACCTGAGCCTTACAGTCCTTATTGATCAAGACTAACACCTTCATCAAATAAATAGAGCAATAACACTTTATCTATAGTCATTGAAATGGTCATGTGTTCTGAACCATCTCGAGCAAATCTATTTTGTAGTGATTATCTAGAACTGGAATTTAGCTTGATCTGCTGCTGTCTTATTCTAAACAATGGAAATTGTTTTGCTTCTTATATTTTAAATATTTTGCCAATATAATATACTGATATTTGTCTGAAGGCAATTGTTTTTAGTAAACATTAGAACTTATTTGATTATTTGAAAACGAGTTGTCTGTCTTTTATTAGTGCTTTAAACTTTTGCTGTATAATTAGAAGATTCCTCAGCAACAGTTTATGGTTTAGCAAAATATACTCTTTTTTATGCTATGCTAAATTTGTGACAGCAACAATTGTTTTCACTGAGAATTTAATATGTGGATGCAAAAATATGTAGGTGTCATTTCAGAAAGCTAGTACGTAAATAGACTGTACATAAATAATTTGAAAAAGATTTAATCACTCAATCATATAGAACATAGGAGTCAAAACTAGCAATGATACAAAGTATAGACAATATTTGTGTATCCTTTAAAAAAATATAATTAAATGCTGACTATCCTAAACAAAAAAGTCCTGAGGCTAAACTCCAATATTTGTGGGTAAGTCACAGTAGTTTCTACCTATTAACTGGCCATTAAAGGGGGAGAAAAATGTTAGCTTCACACTCCTGAGAGCAAAATTATTTGGTCTGGTTCGTGATTTTGCTGCTTTCCCAGAAGAATTAGCTTTGCTTATTGATTGATTGATTTTGTAAGAAAACTGGCTGTTTACTCATGTGCCATAAAAGCTGAATTTTGAATCATATTTTGATAATATTCTGTAAAGCTGAGGTGGACAAATGACAGTCTGTGCCCTGTATTATTGCCCAGATCCCATTCCCATCCAGTGGTGACTTTGTTTTCCTTTTGGGAATGTTGTTATTGTGCAAGCATTCAGGAGGCATGACTGAATTTAATCCTGTTGGTTAGGGTGAATTTAATCCAGTTAGTTTGTATATTAACAGTAGTGAAGTCACAAGTCTCAAATCCAGTATTGTGTGTACACACCTGTTTGAGACACTCGTAACCTAATGGATGAATTTCTTAACAGAATTATTTCACCTTTTGGTAAACCAAGTAGCTAGATGAAAGCAAGCTTAAGGGATACCTAGAAAAATCTAACTGTGGTGCAAATGTACTCTGCATGGTGGTGACATTGCTCACAAAGTTATTGGATACCTTAATCTCATTCCCTCCTGTCGTGGTTTAGTCCCAACCGGCAACTAATCACCACACAGCCGCTCACTCACTCCCCTTCCTCAGCTGGACAGGAGAGAGAAAATATGAGGAAAGGCTCGTAGGTCGAGACAAGGACATAGGGAGATCACTCACCAATTACCATCATGGGCAAAACAGACTCGACTTGGGGAAATTGGTTTAATTTATCACCAATCAAAATTAGAGTAGGATAATGAGAAATAAAACCAAATCTTAAAAAACACCACCTCCCCACCCCTTCCTTCTTCTCGGGCTCAACTTCACTCCTGATTTTCTCTACCTCTTCCCCTCGAGCAGCGCAGGGGGACAGGGAATGGGGGTTGCTGCCAGTTCCTCACACATTGTTTCTGCCACTCCTTCCTCCTCACACTCTTCCCCTGCTCCAGCGTCGGGTCCGTCCCACGGGAGACAGCTCTCCATGAACTTCTCCAACATGGGTCCTTCCCACGGGCTGCAGTTCTTCATGAACTGCTCCAGCATGGGTCCGTTCCACGGGGTGCAGTCCTTCAGGAACAGACTCCTCCAGCGTGGTTCCCCCGCGGGGTCACCAGTCCTGCCAGCAAACCTGCTCCAGCGTGGGCTTCCCACAGGGTCACAGCCTCCTTCGGGTGCATCCACCTGCTCTGGCGTGGGGTCCTCCACGGGCTGCAGGTGGATATCTGCTCCACCATGGACCTCCATGGGCTGCAGGGGGACAGCCTGCCTCAACAGGGTCTTCACCACGGGCTGCAGGGGAATCCCTGCTCCAGTGCCTGGAGCACCATCTCCCCCTCCTTCTTCACTGACCTTGGTGTCTGCAGAGTTGTTTCTCTCACATATTCTCACTCCTCTCTTCTCCGGCTGCCGCTTCCCGGTTTTTCCCCCCTTCTTAAATATATTATCACAGAGGCGCTACCGCTGTTGCTGATTAGCTCGGCCTTAGCCAGTGGCAGATCCGTCTTGGAGCTGGCTGGCATTGCCTCTATCAGGCATAGGGGAAGTTTCTAGCAGCTTCTCACAGAAGCCACCCCTGTAGCCCCCCCCCCCACCAAAACGTTGCCACGCAAACCCAATACACCTGCTGATGACTTTCACAAATAGTGCTGGAGAACTCCTAGTAAATATACTGTAGACACTGTAAGTTTTTGTTGATCCAAAGGGAGACTGGAGGAACTGACAGAGAAATCCAGTAAGAGCTGCAGAATAACAAAGATGGCTTAGGAAGTCCCTGAGACAAGGCTGGAGCATGGAGCAGGCTAGGAGAAAGTATCACATAAGCTCATCATGTTTTTGTGTTCTTGCCGAGGCACCCATTCACAGCCACATCGGGAGAGAAAATATTGAACGAGAGTGTCCTGGTCTCATCCAGTACAACGGCTCCACAGTTCCTGTGTTCTTACACCAAGAATTGATATTTCCTCAGTAAAGTACACAAGAAGCTAATGACCAAATCTGCATTCATGTATCTTTTGGGGGTGGGGGACAGAGAAGAATGTCAGTTTGGTTCTGCTTCTTAAAACTGCACAGTTCTGAACATTTTATGGTTACTTCCACTATTATGATTGAGATTTATGTTCCCATGGGTTGAGTCCTAAACCAGAAAGACAGGTATCTCTTGTATTGTATTAAAATAGTGGTTATATAACTCCGACTTTTCCAGAAATTGGAAGCCTTGAAGTGTCTGTCATTAAATTGAAGAATGAGTGACATGTCATATGGATCTGATAAAAAACGTGTTATGATATCTTTTCAAAGGGCTTGTTCACAAGGACTGTTGACAATCGATGAGGTAATCAGCATATTCAGCTATTGGCCAAGTCCAAAGTGTGTATGACCACATTAAACACCACTGATTTGCTAATGTCATTTTTCAGGTGAGTGAAAAGTGGAAAAATGCCAAATGAAAGGTCATAATAGAGAGGGGTGTTAGAATGTGTGGTCACAAGGATGGCTGGAAAGGGGAAGAGCCTAGGATCGCTAGCAGTGCTGATTAAAACAAAAGGGTTTCTGAATCATAGGGGAAAGCAGAGACATGGTTGCGTGCTCCAAGTATTTGGTTTTATCCTGCAGAACTATTATACACAATGTATGCTACGTCTCTAAGTAACATGTGTGAAAGTAAAATTCCTTTAGAAGAACTGGATATTATTTTTTTAGCTGTCAGAAATCCTCTGTGTGCCAAACAAATTCACTGTATCCACAAATTCAGATAAATTTCCAAAGGGCTTGTGAAAGATAGGAAGCAGTGAATAGCTAATTTGAGACTCAAGGCAGGAAACCAAATATCGAGGCCTAATACTTGACAGGCTGACCTACCTCGAATCTGGACTAGAAGCCCAGGGGCTGAGGCAGTAGCAAAATACAAGCTCTAATCGTAGAAATCCATAGGAATCTAAGGTTTGGAGCCAGGGAGAGATTTGTAGTGCATCTTCAGAAAAGGAATCTGAGCTAGGGGTGGATTAGTCAATTATATCACCTTATTTGATATAATCTTTTTTTTAGCTGTTTTCAGGAAAATGGGAGGTATATAACATTTTCTCCGTAACAAAATTCTAGTAAGAAGCTAAGTTCCTGAAATCACAACTAATAATAATAAATTGCTAATACTGTTTATCTGCTGTGCTGGTCTCTCCAGGAAACTGTGTATTAAACAAATCAAATAATGGTTGCAATTATACGAAAGGAAAGTATTTTTTCTCCTGTCTTGATTCTGTCTTAAAACCTAAGTTGGATATTGCCATTTACTTGGGCATTTGAGTCTGTCCCTCCCCAAAATAAGAAGGTGAGAGATCAACACTTGTTTCCTTCTAAACAACCCAATGAGGCAAACAGTGGAGAAGTGAAGGGAATCATTTGTCCCCCACCAGCCGTCTACCTATCACCAGTTTCTCTGAATCGTTTTCATAGTTCGTAATACCCGCACAAACTCCCTAGGTCAGATACTATAAGAACTTCTAAAAAATATCTTAAGAAACAACTAACTTCCACTACTAGAACCTAGCTGCCTGTCCTGCCCAATTTGTATGTACAGTATCTCCCAAGTGAAAATTAACTTCTCTGTTTAGAGAGGAAAAACTGCATAGTACTTTGTGGATCTCTTTGAAAAGATAAAGTTCAATGTAAGTGCAAAGAATCATTATCAAGGGAAAGTGGATTAGGTACTTAATAAGATAAGCATATGTTTTTGGTGATGATCCAGACCATGTCCATCCACAGGAATAAATCACTTTGTATACTTTACTAATTTGGAATGAATGGCAGCTAGAAATGTCTAATGGATATTTGGAGCTGAAGGTGAAGTCATATATTACTGTAAAGGTATGTTCCTCAAGATTTGCAATGAGGTTTGATGCATGGCTTTGATTCTGTTTTAATAAACCTGTTTCTTTAATGACTACCTGCATTAATTTGCCTTATGAAAGGAAGAAATATACTCCAAGCAGTTTTGATGTGCTAATACTTAATCCTGCTAAACTGTCTTCAGCCTTGGTCTATATCAAGTGTGACTTTTTTGCTCAGTGATGCCAAGAAATTTTTGGATGTAAAACTGGCAACCTCCCACGCAGAGAAAGGTGAAAGGGTACTTATCAATGGATGATGCTATAAAAACCATACTTTTGTTGCCAGGTCTCTAATTAAATTACCTTTTATTGCCTTTTTTTTGATTTATTTCTCTTCTTTAAAGCTTTGTCTTGCCTCACAAGCAACATTTAAGATCTAAATGTAGCTGTCCTTCAACTGTTCTCCAGCTAAACACTCCCTACAATCACCACCCTTTTAAAGTTTGGAAAATAAAATGGTGTGTAAACAGAATACAGAATTGCCATGAAATAAAATGAATGACACCAGAGTAGGATTTTCAAAGTAACATTGCCTAGGAGCTCAAATCCCCTCAAAAATCAGATCTGGGAACAGATAGATACAAAGGCTATTGATGTCTAAAGTATTACTTACATGCACGTGTCCAAGTGACACATAAGGCTAGCTCAAAATCTGCCTCACAGCTTAATCTTCAGAGCATCCATACACATCAATACTTTAATCTGTTTAATTCCATAGGTATTCATAATTCTTAATGGAGTACATGTCCATGTTGCTTGATCTGAGAAACAGAGTGTCTGACACAGCAGCTTGTGTGTGATCCACTTATGCCTCTCTCCCAGCTGCATTTTCTGTGAAGCTCAATCTGTTGTATGTTCACACCACATTTTATACAACCCAGCAACATTCAGATTAATAGAGGACATAGTTGCCATTATTGCTTTCATTTAAAAATATGGGGTGGTATCAGTCATGCTTTTTATCAACAGCCGCTAAACAATTACAGCAGTTTTCCATTGAGCAAGAGACTTGCATTGAAAAGCCTTTCTCATCTTATAAAGCTTCTGCTCTCTACATCCAACCTGCTGGAGCCTGCTGCATGAGGAAACTAGAATCCATATTGGGTGAAAATATGGAGAACCAGCAATATTCATAGATTTGAAGAGAAAGCAAGCAATAAGTAAGAAAACATTTGCCCAGAATATCAGGGAGATGCTTCCTATTAAAATGTTAAAATCTTTTAAACAGAACTGATATACAGTAGCTGAAAATGTCTGATGGTGGTGGTTTTTTAAAGTAAATATTACCAACATTACTATGGGAGAATGCGTTTAAAGACTGCATAATGTAATAAGGAAAAAATAATAAACTCTATTGAAGAACTGAGTAATACATGAGAAGCAAAGGGAAACACCTGAAATAAGGTTAGCACGTTTTCTACTGGCTTGACAGAGAGGTACATTTTGCTTCATTTAGTTCATCAGCTCCCTGCACACCACGAGGGCTCTGCTATGATTGATGTTTTAATAATGTGAAGGTGGCACCTAGTATAGACCATCCAATGAGGGACTTCAATATCTGTTTGAATCTGCTCTAATCACCGGCTGCCGTGTGGGATGATGGCAACATGGGCGGTATTGTCAGCTTTGTGTAATGTCAAGACAAGAAGAAATTCATAATATGCCAAATTCCTGGAAGGAAAATGACTGAGGACAAAAGCAACAATGGGATACATTCTGGCAGCCCAGGGTGGCTGGTGGCTGGCTAACCAAAATGGTTTGGATTCAAGTATCAGAAGCAGAACCATATAACACATAAATATGCCCATTACAAGACGATTAGTTTGACTTTTTTCTCTGTTTTCTATAAACTAGTGGACAGGTTTAGTGTTTGAACTGAACACTGAGTATATCTGGTTTCTATACTTTGTATCACCGTACTTTCTAGTGATCAGAAAGAGTGGTGTTCATGACTTATCACAGGCGTGGTGCTAAGATATTTACTAAGATATTCCCATATTGCCTTAATTGCTGCACTGTGCCAGCATTTGGGGGTCATTAAACAATAAGACTGCTGAAGAAAAAATAAGTACAGGAAATAATAATGCCTTAATTTAATTTAAAAAATATTGCGTAGTTTGGACCATTAGAGTAATTGGTTGCAAGCAGTATTTTGTGCAATGCAAGTAAGAGCTGCATGTAGACTAATTAATACTTTTTGGGATAGTCAGACTCATTTTAGAGGATTGAGCATTATAGTAAAGAAGTAAAATGCCTCTAAAAATTAAAGCAATTTAATCTTTTGATATAAAATACACAGAGACTCAGTGAGCATGACCCTTTACAATAAATTACTATAACGCAGCAAACAATAGCCAAACACCCGTGACACCTGGTTTATTAGCTTTAAAATATGAATTAATCTGTTGCAAAATTAGGAACATATTATGGGAAATATGAGCGATTGCAAAACTCCAGAAGTTCCAAATACAAATCTAAAGCCATTCAGGCTGGTGTTTTCCCAGCCTCACTAAATCAGGGAAAATGAGTTTTACGAACAACCTACCAGACGGGAAAATGTTCAAATACCACAAAATGTTGATCAGATTTATTTGAAAAGCAAGCTGTAACCATATGCATATGAGAGGAAGTAAAATGGATTTTCAGATATGCAGTGACTGCTGTCAAGCTTGCAGCTGTATGAATTTAATGCTATATTGCTGTTTCCACAGTAGACTTCCTTGATTTCACTTACCTATTTGCCAGGTAGTATGATTAATATGTATTCATTTTTACAAGCAATTAAATTGGAAAACATAAACAATCTTTCCACTGGCTTTTCACCAGACAGTACCACATACCTGAATTTTTGACATGAGGAGTCACCGAAACATATTAATATCGCAGTATCCAGAATCTTTGTGCACAAACAGACCACACAGATATCAGGGCATCTTTACAACTCTGGGATTTCTCATATATAAATCTTCTCAGATTACAATAATTCACATGTATTCTACTGCACTGACTTCATCTGCTGGAGTCAGAAAAGGGTATAGAAATAGTTATAGCTGCTTGATAATGGGTGTAACTTTCTATTTTAACTTTCTAAATGTTTTATTTGTTGAATTACAAATGAAATCTGAAATGAATCTGAAATAGAGATGAAAGGGATTTGAATGTGTAGTTCACTCCTGTTGAAACCAATTATGTCTAAGTGATTCCTTATATTTTTGTTTCCTAGACATTTTTGTCTTTCTATCAAGTCATCAGATGCAATATAATTTTTATTTTTAATCTTTTGTAATTTTTTTAATTCTAAAATTTTCAGAAGCCACTGTTGATTTTAGGTTAGGTGATTAAACAGTCCTTTTCATAATGTATTTTTAAATGGTAAAAGTTCAGATTATTAAAAAAATAAAGTGATTTAAAAATATGTCCAATCGGGACCAAAATTGCCAGCCACTGAGGAAAAGCTGGATATCAACAAACATTTGTGCTCATGTAGGGAGTGCCGTTTGAGTGCTCTCACAGTTTTGTATCCTCTCTTTGACCGAGAGAAGAAAGTTTGTATTAGGTCCAGTGAGTACAGAGTACAAAATAATTCTCCTGAACTATTAGACTACTAGATTTGTGTGTTTTATTAGACCCTCAACAAGTTGTTGCTGTTTTGGTGATAGCCATTGCCAATGTTGTGCTTTTTTTCATTTTCAGTTAGCAGGAAGTTTATTACATTTTTAGAAGTTTCCTACATCCCTGACTTTGTCAAATCAAGGTTGTGTTGTTCAATTATGCTGGACTGGGTTTTTAAACACCAGCAAGTCATATCTGGTTGCTTGTTAAAACCACAATCCCTTGTAGGAAGTGGCTTCTACACTGGATCTGCATTGTTTATGTGCTGATTTGTGGGTGAGATTTCAATGCTGACTTCACACAGGATCTTAACTCCTTCAGCAGCAACCTCAGCCTTTAGACGAGGCTATGTTATAGCTGTTTGCAGCTCCTTTGTATTACACGAGGCAGATGGTAACTGAACATATTTCATATCGAGTTCTCGTCCATCATCCATCAGCAGACGTTCATGATACAGTGCAACAACTAAATTCCTCCTCCAGCTTTCTAGTAGGGAAGTGGGTTTGATTAGCGATTTGAAAAGGATATAAAGAAAGAAGAAACATAAAAAAGATCAAGTAGACATGCATGGGTTATTTTTTTACTTTTCTCACCTTCTTCCTACTGTTTTTTTCTATTTATTTCTATTTCTATTTCTGTTTCATCTATCATTCTCTTTAGATTTAAGTTCATTGCAAAATGATTGTTGTTAAATACTGTACTGCAGTTACTTCTCTGTTGATGAGAATAACCTGACTGGCCATTTGCTTTTAAGGAGAATTGACTCCACAGCACAACAAAAATTCTGCTGTAAAACTAGAAGTTCAAGGTGATTAACTTCCTTGTAGGCTTCCAGCTGTTTTCATATGTATGCTGCTGAGTTATCACAGAGTACCTGAGGTTTTTGGGAAACCTTTGCTTTATTTGGTGTCAGTTTCTCACTAAGAGGTGTTGCTGCACTGCTCTGCTCAGACTCTGCAAAGAGAGTCAACTTCTTAAAAGTACATTTCATTTTACAAGAAACATGCAAACCCTGGGTGCAATAACCTACACTTCAGGTTTTCAGAGCAGACATACCTGATTTACTCTGTCATGACTGATTCTTACAGTTTTGTCTCAAGGATTAGCATATTTTCATGGGTTTTTATGAATTTCAAAACTCCTAAATTATATTTATAAGAGACAATATTTTTTAGAATTAACTTTAAATTAGAATATGTTGATTAGAGAGAAAAAGTTGAAGGGTCTACCTTGAACTTTCAAAATCTGAGGGGGAAAAATGCCTTTCCCTCTCCACATTTTTGATATTTTTCCTTGAGATGTATTTTAAAGATCTTGGGAATACCATCTCTATTCTCTTTAAAAAAAGGGGTTCTTTTTACCTCAGAAGGCATAAGTAAGAATGCATCTGTCTGTGGAGTTCGTTAAGTGTTTCAATGACATGCGATGTGCATTAATTTATCTTATAAAACCAACCATGTTGTTAGTGTACACCCATGGACACAGTGCAGAGGGATGACAGCGAAAGCTTTAAAGGCAAATTGTCCCAAACTGGGAAGATCAGCAGGGGGATGGAGGGTTTGTTTAAGATTAGGGTGGGCAGGAAGAATTTAAATGGATCTCTGATACGTTTTCTTTCCCCACCAGATTTAAGCCAGATTTCCATACTGACTGTTACCTACTTGGCTTCTAGAGTCACTACAAGATTTTCTTTAGCCTTAGGGAGGTTACAAATACTAAGATCATTGTAAAATATGAGCCTCTGACTGGCATCAGTGTCTCCTATGCAGTTTCTTCAGTTTGATTCTACTTTACATTAGGCAATTGGGGCATAGCACAGAAAGCCAATTTGTCACAGAATATGTGAAACAGAAGAATGGTTAAGCGTGAGAACTCAGCAGTCCAGATTACGTTCTGACTGCTTTTTCTGTCACCGTGAAATAAAGAAGAGGGGCATACTGTCATTCTCCAGGTAGAAATGAATACAGGCTATGACATGGACTCACCGGTATTGAAGTGTATGTGAAACCTTGATGGGATTTTTTGGAAGGACACAGGCATATGATGCTCTGGTCATACTGCCAGAAGCCAGAGATATTAAAGCACTTTTTTTTTTTTTTTTTTTTTTTTACTTTTTCCTGTAAGGTTAATCCTCCTGAGATTATGCTTCCATCTGGTCATACGTCTGCCTCATTCCCTGGCTCTGCACTAAGTCAGCTGTTGGCAACTCTAACATGACAAAAAACCTCTTAAGTCATCAAAGCCCCAAAACTGCCTTCTGGTACACATAAAAAAGCAGAGATTAGTGGCAGTACCAGCTTCTGTTTTCCAAAGAGGAAAGTAGGTTGACAACAAAGCTCATTCATGTCTGCCTTTAAAGGTTCGGATATTCTTCGCCTTATTAAGTAATCACCATTTCAAGCCTCTGAAATCCTAAGCTGAAAGACCGATTAGATATTACCCTGACTGTGCTGTTTGCTCTAATTTAGATTTATGACTATGTCAGTTTAAGGAATGAATCTCTCATATCAGACACAGAAGTATTTGTATCGTTTTTCCTATGGAATACAATGTTCATTCACTGGCAAAATTCCCAGACCTTCAATATGATGGGAATAAATTATGTACATTTACATGGCACTTTTGTGAATTCTTAAGGAATGGTAACCGTGATCTGAAAAGAAGCATTTTATGCAGTGAGAAAAAGAATAAATCCATTAGCCCCTATAAATTGCAACATTTAGCAGGAATGATAGATTTATGTTTGCTTTTAATTTTCTTCCATTGTGTTAAAAAGCCCTTTAGCCTTTGAGTATTGATTAGGAGCAAAGAGTGAATAAATTCTGCTTGCTTTAGAGGTAAACTTTTGATTTTGACAATTTTAGTGCAGCATATCTAACCTTGTTAAAAACAAACAAACACACAAACAAACAAAAAAAGAAATATAATATAGCATTTCGTTACAGTAGCAGAGTGGCATAGTTCCAGTCAGAGCAAAGGTTAAATGTTTTCTGGTCTTTTACAATTCCAGTTATACTACAGAGATAATTAATTTACCAAATTCTTCTTGTAGTTCTCATGAGTATTATTTCTGATGTTTCAGAGAGAGAAGAAAAATATTTCACCCTACTCTGCTAGTACTACAGAGCACCACTTAATTCTCTTAAAATTCCTGTTATATTTAACAACATCAAAAGAAAAAAGTACTTCTTAGTTGCAGCTCAGTGAAAGCATCTGGCCTTAAGTATGAAAAAAATTAAATACCTACTAGGAAGTTGTAATTTTAATGCATCTTAGCTGGTCCATATCTTGACAGAAATTTTGGCAGTAGACATGTGTGTATTCATGTGCATATATGCCCTTGTAATATAATGGAGACATAAGAGAATATAAAGACCAAGAATAGAAGTTATTCGTTATCAGGTTACTGCTAACAAGATGAAACTACCCAGTCACTATATGCTGAAAAACAGGAAAAAAAAAAAAAAAAAGCTATTACCTTTAAAGGGCCTTGTCACTGTCGTCTTGTGGTCCCTTTTCACGGTTAACCCAAGCTGTCACATGACTGAATCTGAGAGCCTGAGCACATCAAGCAAAATCCAGGCTGAGAGCTACCATGCCGGTGCATGAACACATGAGATGGCTGCAATGTTTTTAGGTGTAAGTAAAAAATACATAAGCGGAAAGTTGTTATATGGCACACCAAGCTGTAACATGTACCTCGTTATCAGTTACTGCCATTTCATTGCGTGACTGCTGCATGTCACTGTTGGGAGAGAGTCCCAAGGGAAGATACGAATGAGGTTATAAAATTTCTGGTGGGGATCGATCCCTTGATCCCCAAGGCAAGAGCCAAACCTGGAATTGATATCCCTCAGCCGAGACATGAGCATCAAGCCTTAGATTACTTTGGAAGACTCTTCCCAGCCCGCTCCCACTGTAGCTCCAGGGCCTCCATCTCAGCCCTAGCCATAAAGCTTGGCTGAACCACAGGCCAGGGACCCCGCTTTCTCCAGAGATTAAATATTCCTTGGAGGAGAACCTGAATATCAATCTTGGCTGGCCTGGGAACATGCTTCCCAGACCCACTGTGACGACAGCTGTGAAAATTTTGTTTCTCTCAGGCTTAACTCAAACACCTGGTGGACTCACAGGCAAGGGACCCCAGCCCTTCACCACTAAAAATTCTCAGTGCAGAGTTTTTATATCCCTTCATTTCCCTTGGCAGTCCGTTTCCAGCTCCACTCAAGCTTTTGCCCTGGCCTTTCTTTGTCTCTCAAATCTAATTCTAGTCAAATCCATGGGCACAGGACTATTTAGGTGTTAAATTTTGAAAAACAGATAAAATGGCCACTACCTCATAGAGGACTTTATAACTACCTGTTATCTTCCCCTTTACCTCCTCATCCTGAGTTACAGCACACCTTTTTTCTGCAAGACTGAGATTATTCAGTGAAAAACCCACAGCAGGCTACTCTGCAGGCCACAAACACACCATAAATCTACAGTTTAAGTGTTTGAAAAAATATATCTGCATGGAACTTACTACTTGTTAAAAAAGTTTTCTATGAATTTAAAGCTGTTGCACTGCACCCTATTGCTAATGTAGGTCATTGAATGTCATTATTAAGATGGAACAAAAAGAAAGATTTTTCAAAATGTAAGTGGTGGAGATGAAGCCCACTGTCCTCAAGGTACAAGCAAGTTTGTTGCTTGATATCTTAGAGTACAAACATGCTGGACTGTTGCTTAGTAGGAAAAAGTGAGAAGTCTGGTAAGATGTGTAGAGAAAATATTTATAGCAGTGCATGTAAAAACTTGCTTTGCCTTTTAAAGTTCCCTTTATACTTTAGAATTATATTTATTATCCTAAAATTAATGGAGTTAAGGTGAGTGACCAGCAAAGTATATGGAGAGAAATATGTGCAATTCAATACTATTCATGCAAAATACAGGGAAATTACAGAACACCAAAAATCTATTAAGATGCTGTAAGGACAGACAATTAAGGTGCTGTAAGGACAGACAAATGAAGACATGCTAAAACAAAATACATTTAAAGCTTTGCAAAATGGTTATTTAGACTGAAATATCATAATGATTTATGTATTAGGAGGGTGTAAATGTAAATGAAAGCATGGATTTGTTTTAAGAATCATAAAAAAGAGAATAATTAAGTGCTAGAACAGAAGTGATATCAGTGAAGAGCCAAGTGATAGAACAGAAGTAAAATTAGGATAAACATTCAAAGAAAATCTATAAAGAAAGCATACTGCTCTAAAAGAGGTAGTGAAACTTGTTCCTTAAGGTTGAAATTAGAAGAAAGATTGGAAGTTAAATTGTAGGGAACTCTCTGCTGTTGCAGGGGGCTGGGCTAGACTGAGGTTACTGTTCTTCTAGGGTTTTTGAACTAAAAACTCTTAGGAAATCTAAAGCAAAATGAAAACCAGGAATAAAGGAGGAATGGTAAAACAAATGAAAAGGCCAAGGCAATGTTCATCTGCAAAACCATACGTGTTCAACAAGGTGGCAAGTAGAAAATGCACAGAAAACAAAATAAGCTGTCCTGTCAGCTTTCAGCTATACAGCTATACTGATGAAATAGATGATGCACACTATATTAAGACAGAAGTATAATTTATTGGTGGAGTGTGTGGTGTGCGGGGTAAATGCATGCTGGACTTGCTGTTAGCTCTGCACCACGACACTTCAGCTTGCACTGGGCTTGGTCATGGGGGATGTTCATACAATGCCATGTCTGCTGCCAGAGCTGCTCTCACTTGGAAAACATAAAGCCTATTCCCTTCCTTTCCTACCTATCCCTTGAATCCACATTACAAAGATACATACCTTCTCAAAGCTGGTACACTTGCACAAACACATGACCAATGGCTCACTTTTTAGGCATACAAACAACTTATGATTGTTGTGTCCTTTTCTTTCCGCCCCCAAATAATTTCTTTCAAAAATATTACAAAAATTCTGTTTCTTTTGTTCTGATTTTCAGGTACAGGGGACAAGAGTGAACACTATTTAGCAACTATCTAGATGCGACTTTGCAAAGGTAGACAAGCTAAGTAGTCACATCACTGAAAATACTGCAACAGTATACCAGAACACATCAGGGTGGTATTTATGAACTTAGTGACTCATGCAGTAAGTACCAGAAAAAAAAAAACAACCCAACATTCATAATATGACTCCTTCAATATTTGTCTTTCTGGTACTAAAAAGTATATTAAATGTTTGAAAGGAGGGTGAGGAACTGGATGAAATGTTTTCCTTTTGGAAATGGCTTACGTGTGCCAAACTTTCAAAGGCATTAGTTTTTCTTTGTTTTAGGTCACAGAGCTCAGCTGTGGCTGCTGCTTCTGCAAACAGAAGTGGGGCAGAGCTGAGAAGTGCAAATAAATGCCACAAGCTACCTTATGTTGGAGGCCCTGAGCACAGCTTACAGTCATGGATGATGAGTTAGGTCTCACAGCTTATAAATCACTGTTCTCTCTGCATGCACCACAAGTTGTGATTCAGATGTTTTGTGCGATGCTGTAGGTAAGAACCGTCCCAGTTTTGATGAGTTGCCCATGTCTGTTGGGGTTCTTTCAAGCTGTGAACTAGGTCACGGATCCTGTGGGACCACTCTGTAAAATAACACTGCTTGCAAACTAAGATATGTGGTAGACAGTGGAAAATAGGCTAACCCTTTAAACACCTAAAATACACATGCTCAAAGAATTTACCAAAGTAATTCAGATAGCAAACTGTGTGGAAACAACCGGGCTAAGCGATCTGCTGATTCTCTTGCATCTTAAGATCTTGTGATTCGTTCCTAGAATATATTCAGTTATTCTTCACTGATGTGAATTCCAATTTTAAAAGTGATTAATCATTGAGAAACAAAGTCATACTAGCTTTGAATTAAACTTAGAAAATAATTTAGATGCTCTTGAAAAATTTGCAAAAGTTATTTAATGATTTAACATCAGATATTCAGTATTGGTTTTCTTTATGCTTTATTGTTTTTCTTGGTGCTTTAATGTTTGTGAGTTTTAGTGTACCTTGTAATTTTGTTCCTATTGTAAAATGTCAATAGCTTGTTTATTAAAGATGTAAACCTAAACATGCCAAATTTTAAGAGGTCTGGCTTTTCAAGAAATATGAAAAAAAAAATTACTAGAAAGACATAACTCCTTTTTTCTGAACTAAATTATCTTCTTTGCTTTCCAAGAAACAAAGTTTATGTAAAACCTTTTCTACTGCTGTTACTGCGTATTTTACTATAACTTTAAACCTATCACCCAGGTTGGTATGGACGAATCGGCACAAAATATCAGTCTCAGTGTTAGATGATGCTATTGATTGTGAAATGTGTTGTTGATGGAGTATGTAACATTTATCTTCATCCTGTGGTACAGTTTCACATCTAGTACTTTATCAAAGATGTGAAAACATATTTTTCATTTTTGTATTTTATTCATGTTGTGCTTCATAGAAGGACCAAGTTCTCTTCCCTTTGAACCCTGCCAAATCTGTCATTGACCTCAAGGAGGCCTGACTAACCATGTGCATGGAAAAATCTTACATAACTGAAGAGAAGTAAACATAACTGAAGCCATATAAATTACTTTTAAAATTTAGAGAATGAAAAAGTTAATGAGATCTTTGTTCTAAATGTTTTCAGTGAGCTATCAATAAAATGTTCTAATTCATTCCTACCCAAAAGCTGTCAACACTCTTTCCACAAACTTCTTACATTCCTCTTTTTTTTTAAACCAGAAAAATTAAATTGCTGAAGTTCATCATTAATCTATTTGGTGCATGATTTTAATTATCATCGAATTACTTAGCACTCATTCTTCCATATTCTTCCATATTTCTTTGCAGCAGACGATTTGCCAGTTAGAAATGTGAAATCTCAGATGATGGCATACTACAAATGTCTTCAAAGGCATCCGGTAAAACTTGGCACATTTTAGTGTTTGTAATTTTCCAGGACTCAACTTTGTATTCCTGCAGTAGTCATTAGGAATGGGAAGGCTCATTTCATTGATTGTGCTGCTAGAAGGTTGTTCAGGTTCAGATGGAGCAGAAAGGTTAGTGGAATATCGGTTAAATGCTTCAGTGGTCTGTGACGAATCTCCAGTCATGTTCTTATCACAGCTGATGAATTTAAATTTTAAAAGGTGTTAAAACTGAGTACATCCTCATACTCTCCAAGCCTGCAGAAGCAATTGAATATACACAAAACAGTAATTTAGATAATAGCAATCTCCTTTCTTTTATATGGAAATTACCATCATGTAGAATCAGACAGTGAAGAATTCTCAGATTGTCCCACCAAAAAATTTATGGTCAAGATATTTTTCTTTGGTTTTAATGGATGAAACTCTGCCAATAAACATTTCTCTGTATATTCTAAGCTGTGGTAGCCAAGTCAGATACTGTAAGTGGGTATCATAAAATGAGAAATTAACATATGGAAATAAGGCACCAGCTGTGAAACTATGGGCAAGAATGCCTGGTCATTTTTATTTCAAAAATTTGCACAATAGTTTTAAATTATATTTTTCCCATATATTAGCATTATTATTTTCACTGGATTTCAGGAAATAACTTTCTAGTATTGGTTTTACTTGTTTTACCTTTATGCAGCTCTTTTGATTTACAACACCTGGTTCCAATAAGAAAAACTTTTAGAATGCTTCTTTTGGTTTTGTCAAAAATTAGAACATGAAAATGAACCTGTAAGTAGTAAAAAGTAACTAGATTAAAAAATCTGAATCTGGTATTTGGAAAAAGCATTTCTGTAGCATTCCTTACTTTATATGAGGGAGTATAACCAGTCATATACCCCATGAGTAAAAACAAACAAAAAAAACCAGAAAGGGCCAAATTTATTTTATTTTGACTAATATTAAAGCCATATTATAGACTACAGCTGCTGACTGCCTGAAGTCATTGCCTGTTCGACTGCCTTCAGTCAGATTTGGGACAAGTCATATCTCCAAACTGAAAACTGGGCAAGAAACAGGCTTTCTGATTTGCTAGCATTTAACATATCTTAGGGCAGGAATTTAAAAATTGTTTCAGGTTGTAGGCAAACAAGATGTATCAAAAATTTACATTGTTTGTCTTTTAAAGTTGAAATAGTTTGATGAAATATGAAATAGTTTGGTTGCTGCATTTTAATTAAAAAATATATCAGTACAATGACTGACTAAACAAAAAAGATTAATTCTAGTATGTTGAATTGAGCCATTTTGGTTTTGAGGTTCATTTTTATTTGACTGAGGTAACAAAAGGAAAAAATCATTGGATGTAAACAAATTTATAAAATCAGTAGTTGTTTGAAAACACTATATATGGTGGGTTTGCCTGCATTTATTAAATATTTTCACCCAGATCTAGTTCTGGCTGTAACTTTCATCCCCAAGGAACTGAATTTTCAAAATCCCTTAAATACCCAACCGCAATATGTATTATAAAGTGGATTTGCATTTAGTGGTGAGGAGAGAGTTTAAGTACAATGTAAATCACAAAAGTATTTCACTATTCCCTTTGCACCTCTGAAAGGAAATCAACAGAATGTTGTAAGCTTTCTGAAAAGTTTTGTGTTTGTTTAAATGCCAGCGGAAAGTAGGTCATTACAGGAGGATTCTATCAGTTTTAAGGTAATCTCAAAGTGTTATGTACGATTACAAAAGATAGAAAAATCGATAGAGCTTCTGTATGATTAATTCAGACCAATTAAAGAGCATTTATCTTTAACGTCCTACCAACAAAGTACAAGTTTCTAGCTATGCAAAGATTTGAGCACACCTCTGAAATCAATGTCACCGAACATGAAGGGAGGTTTGGAGCTGATATTTAATGTCTGTAAGCTCCATTAATGTCAATGAAACTATGACAAAATTATAGAAACTGGTGATCTCCCTGGCTTGTTTAAAGATATGCACATCTAAACTCTCACCTGTCCAGGAATTAAAATTGTAATTGAAGGTTTGCTATTCAAAGTATTCTTGCCTTGTTTAGCCTTTCACTGCTCTCGATGATACCCATCCTTGATTATATACTAAGAGGTGTGACTAAAACTCAACACCAGTCTTTGTTTGTGCACCCCTGCATATTAGAATAGAATATAAACAAAACTCTGTTGACTGGTGTAAGAAAGGAGAAGTATCTGCTTGGATGTAATGCTTACTTCTATGTAATATTAATCATGGCTAAAAAGTTAAACATTCTTTCATTTCTAATAACATTGACAATACTGTATTTTCTTAGCCTCAGAAAACTTTAATTTTGAAGGAATATTTTTAGTGTTTCCATAGAAGAGAATATATGATGGGAATGTTCTTTACTGCATCTTATACAACATAGAGTTCTATGAAGTGTGATGAGCTATCATGAAGACTTTGGACTGGATTCTGGCATTGCATTATTGATGGCAAATCAATAAAAACCCAAAACATTCAGTTGACTAAGCAACTGACATTTTACAAAAGTTCAAACATGTATTTGTTACAACTGCCATTAGTCTTCCATGATATTAAAAAAGTTAGAGACTGAGACCAAAACAGAACAAACTAAAACTTCATATCACACTTCATAAAGAGACATAAATCAAATTTTCAAAGAGCAACACAGGAAGGGTTCTGAGATTATTTAGCATCACAAAATGTAAGACCTGGAGAGTTAATGTGAAAATGGAACAAACAGAAAAAAAATATCAGATGCAAATCAACTAAAAAACCAAATCCTCAGTAATGCAAAAACCCATGCCTTTGCCTTTGATGATGTGGCTTTTGGACTAGGTAAGATGAAAAGGGAGCTGATGCCAACAACTGGCTACGATCCCATAAAGTGCTAAAAAGTACTTTGAGTGAGATGGATGGCACTTTATAGCAAAAACCTTTACTGAAGGATGCAGATTTAGTTTAATCAAAGCACATCCTAAGAAGCTTAATTTAATGTAAAACAGTTATTCCTGAATGAGAGGGATAACATCAGAGCATCCTGGTTTGTTGGACACTTCCCTGAGAGGAGGGGAACCTGGATTCCTCTTCCTGATTCAAGGATTACTTAGGAAAGCAGTGATTAGATGTCTAAGCACTCTAGTTCTTTCCTTTTATTGAAAGTTCCAGGACATTATTAATTTGATCCAAAAGTTTGATTTAAGTCAGCTGTAATTGTCTAGTTGTTTGGGTTTTTAGTTTCTGCCAAACATTTTGCAACTATTCTTAACAATAAACCTTATTTCTTTGCAAACTTTTTCAGTTCTGTTTTTGATATATGCTAATGATGATTAAACGACAAAGTTGGGCTGGCAATTTTCAGTAACGCCTCTAAATAAACTTTAATTTTGCATTTAAACTTTCCTTTAAAACTGTGGATTTCCTAGCTGAAGGAGTATTTTCTATACTAAAAATTAGTTTCAAAAACTAGCAGAAAATGCTTGGGACACATATTCAAATGAAAAACAAGTATATACAGACTGAGACAGAGATGGAAAGATAGTACTTAACAATATAAACGCAATCTGTCATGATGGTGGTTGATTGGTTATGGTGTTTTTTTCAATAGGGAAATCTTTTCTGAATAAAAAAATAAATGAATTTGTAATTATTTAAATTCATGCGGGTTTTCAGGAAGCTGAGTTTGAACAGTCAAAATATTTAATATATTTTAATATATAGGGAAGGTGAAATATGTAATTTGGACTGATTTGCTGTTCACAAATAATGTCTGCTATATAATCAGGAGATAACATTTTGAAAATGAAAATAAGCTAATTGTTTTAAAATGAAACAACAACTCCTCAAACATTTTCTTACTTATTCTTAAGGAATAGACAAAATATGTGGGGGTAATCTAATATATATCACAGAAGTAATGGAGGCTTACCAATTCGCTATCATTTTATTCTTAAATTTCTGCTTAGAATTCTGCAATACCATCAAGCACTGGATCATAAAGGGGTAAAAAAATGTGGTTTCTGTAGCCCTATTTTCCTAAACTCTTCAGACAACTTTTTGCATACTCAAACACAAGTGAAGACATGTGTCTGTTCTTCTTTGCGGAAGCAAAGTAACTCGGGCTATAAACAATATTCGTAATATTTTATTTTCCTGTCGTTCCTGTAAATCTCATAGGTTTCTCCACAAGTATTCAGCTAGGCAGAGATGTGATAAAAATGATCTTTGTCTGCTGAGAGCAATTAATATAAATTTGATAGATAATTAATGTCTGTATTAATTTGATTTTTTTTAATTATAACACTAAATCTGTAAAGAAGATTTTTAGAAAGCCATAGGAACGCAGCTTAAAGTACAACACAAATTTCTATAGCAGGGGATTAGAAAAATTTTTTCTATTCAATCATATCAAGTTGTTAAAGGTGTAATTTTGCTTTTTTTTAAATTGGGTCCTGGGCATGGCTATTCAATCATGTCTTCCTCATATATAAAGACAAATTGCACTCGCAACACCTCCCTCCCCCCCCCCCCCCGTTTCCACATTTCTAAGATTACAGAAGTAATAATAATAATATAAACTCTGAATGGTGAAATTCCCTTTTGTGTAGAAAATACACAGATTTTGCAACACTTACAACCCCATCAATAATATTTTACAAGATATTTACATTTCCCTGTGAAGCAGACTGGCATGCAAAGGGATTTCTGAAAGTTTCTGTATTGGTTAGGTATATTAAATAGCCTACCTGATACCTAACTTGCATCAGTAGTTACCTAAATATCTTTGAAAGTCTGTCCCAATTCCTTTACAGACCTGTATTCTCAGCATGGAATTTAAATGAAAACTAATGCATATCTCTGGTGGTGGCTGTTCCCACAGAAGTTATTTTCATTTAAATAAATAAAATGGAAGATATATTAATTAGTAATAAAACAACAATTAGTATCTTCCTGAATTTCAAAGTTCAGACGCCAGCACAGTGTATGTTTAAATTGAGTTAACTTTAACAAAGTTCTTGCTTTCTTAAAGCTTTTCTGCATCTGTGTGAGTGGCACTTATTTTATCAGGGAATAGATTGCTACCACTGCAGATACTGCAGCCATTTCAACAAGTATTTTACTGGCTAAAGCTTTTGACATACATAACATGTATGTTACGCAAAGACGCTTAGGGCTCTGGACTACACGCAGGGGTTGCAAAGTCATCTTAGAAAAAAAATGTAGAAAGTAATTCTCTATCTTGCTAGGGAATATTTGCACTGTTAACTTGTATTTACCACTAAATCAGCTTCTGTAATGCTTGTTCCAATGACTCAATGTATCATTTGGACAGAGCTCCCAGTAGCATGCTAAATATAACCAGCTCTTCAATAGGAGTTCTGAAATTTACTGTTCATCCAGCCAGTGCTGTAACAAATTGCCAGCAGTGAGAACAGCATGTGTTACAAGAAGGTTAGCTAGTCTTCAACTTCAGCCTCTGCACCACAGATGATGTCAGCGAAGTGTGTTAAGGTCAAATGCCTTTCTTAAAACCATATTTGAAAATGCTTGTGATGGTACAGGTCTTTAAGGCATAGCTATACATCTGTGCACTAAGAGCTAGGCAACATGTTAGCAAGACAGGAACTGAACTGGCAAGATAAGTGCTACAGCATAAAATAGCTGTTAAAACAAGAATGGAAAGTCTTTTCTGTTCACTGCATTTAGCATGAATCTGGTGTGACATTCATATTTGTGCTTTGAACAAGTTTGACTAAATCTCTCAACATTTAAGTGTGTATGAATTTTTTTTTTTTTAATTTATGAAAATGGATGTTACTATTGCTGTTAATCACCCTTTCTGTTTTTACTGGAGGCAGATTAATTTGTAAATAGGACCATTATGACATATTTCTGTAGCTGACACTGCAGGAAGGTAGTCTTATAAAGGTCTCGGACAATATGCAAAGGCAGAAATATCCAAGTCAGTGGTCATCACAAGTGTCTGAATCTCTTCACGTACAGAAATGTTTGGACACTTGTGGCTGGTGGTATTTTCTTTTTCTTACATATAATGTCTCTCTTATCCAGGAAATGCTTACTGACTACCCTTTGCTACATCTCTGTTGTCATTTGTTAAATTTCATGTCTATGTCTGCCAATAAGGTAAATTAAGTTCTTACTCTTTTTTTTTTCCTTGAAGAAAACTTCAGGATTTAATCCAATGTTAACTAAAATCAAAGTAAAAGCTCTTCATATTTTAAGAAGTAACAAATCAAACCCATACTGTTCAAAAGTCATGTTTCATTTATATGTAAAAAAAGGAAAAAAAGACAACAGTAACATATGAAATAGTATGTGCTATGCCACTTGAGGGTTTTTGTTACTGTCAAAATTCTGAATTTATTACAATTCCTTCAAAGATAATTTTAGCGTGCATTGTACATCCTACAAAAGAAATACTGAAAGGTGTGTTTCTACCCACTAGATCATGAGCAAGTACCTCAAAATAGCTTGCTTCTGTCAAAGACTGTAAGAATCAAGTTCTCATTTGTGAAGCATTGAATACAAGTATACCACCAAGGAATTAAATGCTGCAACATCTGTAGGAAAGCTATAAGCTACTGGAAAATGTCCTTCTAAGCACACGTGAGAGGATAAAAACCACATTGATCTCTTCTTCATGTGGAGTAACTGTGTAGCTCGGTTGAACACTAAACACACATATGTGTGCAACAGTTCATAATACTATGCAGTTATTCTGTCAGAGACAAATTCAGCTCTCTCAGAGGGCTTGAATGTAGCTGATTCTTTGTCTAAACTTTTAGTCGTTTACAGGTATAACATGCACAATAAGTATTTGCTGATTCCAGTACACCATTGATACTGGTGATGCTAGAGGAAGAACTCCTCATTTGGGGGGATAAATACTGGTGTATCTATTTTGTTCTTTACAATCAGGAAAGAGTTTGGTCTGCCCATATTCCAAGCTGACGGATAAGGTACGTGGTTGTGACTAACAAAGAAGCTGCTGAGTGCTACTGAGTTTTCACCAGCCCTGTGCAATCACCTTTTAGGAGGACCAGACTTTTGTGGATTGATCTGGTCTACATCGGCTGAGAAGTCATTGCAGAATTCAGCCAATATAATAAAGTTGTAAGAAAACTTAACTTCTAGAGGCCCAAATTCAATCTGCCATTACTATTTTGTATGTACGTGATATTTCATATTTTTATATATTTGTAAAGTCCCATAGAAGTAGAAAGCATTAAGGCTACACTGGCATATGTGGAGAAACAGTGTAACAACATCGATTCTTATACCTACCCACATGCCATTAGGTCGCAGGACAATGGCCTTTGCAAAGTGTGATAAGATGCGCTGAACAATTACATACTTTTATTATAACATGACCAGCTCAAATAGAATTGCAGCCAAAATCTGGTGCTAAGTGTGTTCTGTGCCCCATTCTCCAAAATGCTGCTTTTGTCTTTAGATAATGATGGTTTAGCTAATGGTCTTTGAACTTTGCTTTTATTGTAACCATATGAAAATCATAAGGACTTAATTTATTTTATAGTAGTACAGAATACACAGCAGACATCACAACTTTCTCACATATGATTGTGAATTTGTAAGGAATGCATTCATTAGAAAACCACCATTTCCTTATTTTCTTCTGTGAACCTTCCAGTATCACAGCCATCACACAATTTTTTGTGAGGTTTTCCTGTCTTTTAAGTGCTTCATGGGTTCAGATTCTGTAAAGCACTCCATCATCCTTTCACCATCTTCCAGAAGTTTAGGATTTTATTTGGAAGTCTCCTTTTCAAGTAGCAAGTTGTCCCTGCCTACTCTGTGTTATAAAAGCTGACATTATCAGAGCCTAAGGTTGTATGATTGCAGGCAGAAGCTGTTTTATACTGAAGTCTGAAAGCAAAGATGCCTTTAGATCATATATTGCCTCATATGTGTCCAGGGATAAGGTATTTTTTAGCAGGGATTTGCATTAATAAAAATTAAAGCTTTAGGATTTCACTTCAAAGGGAAACGTCAATGAAAGCATATCCTCTCTTAGTTGCATTGGTAGCAGAATATTAACATCACTAATGTAAAAGTTTACATAGCTAGAGGCTGCAGTCTCTGTCTCTCAGTAGAGAAAAAATAATTCTTAGACCACATCAGAAGACTGCAGCACTTAAAATACACAGATAAAGAAATGAGGAGTGCCTTTTTTTCAGCAGCAGTAAGCACACAGAGCACATTCATTTTCAGATTGGAATATCTATTATTAAAAAAGTTAATTTTTAATGTATGAATTCTAGACAGACATTGACATAGAAATAAATATATTAGTCATTATGTGCTAGCTTTTGCAAGCTTTACTGGTGCTAAGTATTATTTTATGCTACAAATACAGTCATTGATTTCAGCAAAACAGCTTTACAGTATAAGTTGCTGCTTGAGGGACAGAAAAATCTGTGTGAAGTATAACTTATCAAATAGAATTACACAGTAAAATGGATTATTTCATTGATACTAGTCCATAGGAACATCCAATTTGAAATAGTTAGTGAAGAGATTTTTGAATGCAGAAATTCCTTTTTAGTTGAAAGGAGGAAAACTGGATTGTCAGTTTTTTGGAACAAAGCACAGGAAGATGTGTGTATTTGTTTTCTTACTGGACCAAATTAAGGGATTTTAATTCTTTTATTGTGAGTAATATAAGCAAATATAAATATCACTCACTTACTCAATGGGAAGTTCAGTAACATAAATTCTCAGCCAGCCATTGCTCAAACATTTAAAGCATTCATCAGTCTTCCCAAATCTTGAAAATTATCATTAAAAAGGCTGATGTTTTAAAAGTATCATCTGGAGATCTTGTATAAGAGCTGGAGCACTTCAGCTTTCCTCTTACCTTAACCAGGAATGCTAGCAACTTAGCCTTGAATACAATCTCAGATTATTAGCTATTAACTTGTGGCAAGTTTTACTACTCAATGAACATGCCAGGTGCATTTGTATACTTATGAGTGAGGTTAATATTGTCAGCACAATAGGAGGATATTGTTTATTTGTTTCTTTGGTTTTGTTGAAGTTGAGAAACAAATACATGGTCTAGGAATCCAAAAAAGTAACTTTTTCTAAGGTAGCATAAAACTGTTGCTCACTCTCTCCAGATTCCTCACATATCTAGTTTCATCATCAGTCTGCATCAAGCAGGCAGAATAAAGATATCAATTTCTCTTGAACTCCCATGAATCTTATGAAAAGACTTCCTGAATCTGGGAACCGTTAATAGTTGATCAGTCACCCTAGAAAAGAAAGTAGCTTTTTTACAACAGACCTTCTGACAACAGGAGTCTTGAGAGACTATTGAAGCAACTTTTCATGATAAACGCAGACCTTTCTACATGATTTCTGTAATTTAATGTAAAGAATGTTTGGAGGTGTTTTTTACAAATTTTTAGTGAATAAACAATCATTGTAAAGAAGGCAAGTAGTCATACGCCTATTCAGTAGGATGTGATAGCACTGCTGGTGTGCTTTTTCAGTATTGGCTGGATTCTGTGCCCGGATGGATTTGACTGTGATTAACGGTTGCATGAAGAATAAATATTATTAAATGAGATGTAAACTCCAAGTTGATGTGCTAACCCACTGACCTGTAGAAAGCACCATTTTCCAAAAGACTTTATACGTGAGGCTTTCTAGCATTTAAGTGGTTTTAAAGAATCACACCTACAGTTATATTTAAATGAACCAGAAGATGCTGTTGCCTGATTGCATCACTTTCTTTTACAAGATCTAATGTTGAGGCCCAAAAAAAGAATAAAGCCTAAAGAGGATTTTTAGAAGAATTCAGTTGCCTGTGTCCAAAATTAGGATTAAAAGGCCTTGCCCAACAACCACTGAGAAAGATCTACATTTTATTTCATTTTTGTCTTTATCACCAAAGTTTCCCAGGCTTCTATGGTCTTTTAGACTCCTGTTACCTTCCAGAATTATTCTTGTATTGAGTAGCCAAAGTACTACCTTACGCCTAAAGTATGTCAGTGTTTAAATATTCCTGCAAACAAGTGCAGAAACATGACAGTGATACATTTGTGATTTCCCTTACCCTCTTCTATGTAATGACTTAATCACTCACTCAGCTATTAGGAAAATGTGACTCAGTTCCCTTTCTCCCCTGAGAGGATTTGGTCTAGCAATTACAGAATATGTGCAATATACGAACTGGAGTGAGGAGAGTGACTGACACCCAAGACTCACCACTTCTAGGAAAGTTTCCTAACCAGCATGACAGAGATTCAGAGGCCCTTTTGGCACTAGATTTCATTTATTTATTTATTTATTTATTTATTTTTAATTTGACACAACTTCAGCAGGAGAGATCCTGACTTATGAGTAGATTGCTAACATTTTTTACTTATTATAAAATTAGTAAAATATCTTTTACTTATAAATTACACCTATTTTATTGTGAATAAAATCGCATTCTGTTTGCATTTGAGAGAATGTATGTGGTGGATTTGAGCCTTTTGCTTCTATGTATATATCATTCAGTGCTGACTCCAGGTGTAATAACTACGTGTAACAGCTCTAGATATAACTATGATGGCATAACAACTGCTTCTCGATATACACACTCTTAGTGTGGTTCAGCTGTAAGCCCTGATCAATGGAGACTAAAGCTTAGGCCTTCCACATACCTCTCTTTTAATGGTATCAATTTGAAGGAATAAATTCATAGACACTGGAGAGTTTGAATGTGCTCGTTCCACAAGTAAAATACAGTAAATGTCATGTATCCAATTGTGGATGTGGAATAAGTTTATTGATCTGACAGCCTGCATTCCACTTAATTCCAAATATATAGGGCAATGCTTTTTAGAGTTATACCTAGAGACGATCTGATGCTACACGTTTGAACTACTGTAATTTTGTTATTGATGGAGAAATTGTGATTAGGAAAAATCTGAGCTGCAATTTTCTCAATTACACATGCAGGCATTATTAACATATTTCAGGCCAATACACAAAGTCCAAAGTAGAGCTCATTAAAAAGTCAGTGAAAGCTTTGGTTTTGCTACCCCATTAAAGAAAAATGTGATTTATCAAACCTGAATTTTTCCAATTCTACTTAGTTTCTTCAGACTCCCTTTTCTATTGCCTTGAATGCTTTTGATGCTCTAAATTCATATTGTTTGACAAGCACTTTTCTATCTCAAATTTTTCAAAAATTCTGTTCTGCAAACCTTTTAATTTTCTTTGTGATTCAGAAAGAAATGTAATTTAAAGATTAGGAATTCTTTCAAAATTTGCCATTCTATTCAAGTTTGAATTCAATGTGTATATCATTTCAAGTAATGCACCAAAAGAACTAGCATATATCAACAAAATCTCACTGAACGGCATTATCAGCCAGCACATTTTATGTCTGTCTTTTGAGATCATTACTGATGTCTACAAATATATCACTTATGTCTTAATTATGCATCAAACAGTTTGGATGCCAATTTTCAGATTGCAGGTAAATTGCAAATATCTTTGACAATTCAGTGCATGTGAATGGTTACATGATAATGTTTCTGTTCCTCAGCTACATGACATTATTTTTAACTAACAAGTAATAACAGAATGCTAATATGAATTCTTGACACTTTAAAAATTACTGATATTTTAATGAATATTAGCAGCTGTTGAAATATTCCTAATTACAAATATCACTTATCAAGAGTAGCATATTGAAGTCAAGTGGTTTGTATGCAAGCACATTTGCAAAGCTGTTACATTCTATTTTTTTTTTTCTTCACTCTTGAGCTAGGTTTATTTTTTCTTAATGCACCTAATACTGGACTTGAAATAGTTTGAACTGAAATTAATACACAGTAATCTAATAAAATATATCTTTATTCAAGAGATTCAGAAGAGCAAAGAAGCTGTAGAATTAAACTTTTGCCTTACTGAATTAGATATATTGTCTGTCACAGCAGGTATGCCATGTATTATGTGGGAGATACTGGATCAAATAAATTACTTGCTATATCAAATAAATTATCTGGTAAAACATACTATATTAATATTAAATCAAATATGTTTAAGAATCCTGCAGCCTACAGGTAGTTAGAAAGATATTCTTTTCTAAGTCTTTATTTAAATTCAATTCACTAAACATGCAAGGTGTGCACCATCTGGTAAAAGGCAGAAATATTCCTTTGACAGCTTCCTTTTTCTTTTCTATATTAGACTGCTTTATCAACTCTGATACTGAAATAGCAGAATGGTGGTATACTCAGTACTAGTAAGTTTTCTTACACTTTTTAATTGTGGATGAAGAGGCTTTGTTAATAAGGAGTGTTATGAGACAAACATTTATGTGATGACTATGATATGGAACATTGCCATGCCTGTTTGTTATAACTCTTAATGAAAGGCAGTTTCCTATTACATATGCGTGGAAGTCTGCTTTTTACTGTCACTGACAATTTTCTTACTTTAAGTTGCATAATATCTGCTTAGAATTTATACTGTTACACAGACATAATGTCCAAATTTTAGCAGTCCCAGTTGTTTGCTGTGATGTGTTTTAAAAATTGTTTTTTGTTTACTTGTTCATTTAAAAACCTGATTTCTGTATTTTTTTGTGTGTTTTGTTTAACCTTTGTACAAGCTATCATCTTTTCTGGACATTGATCTTCAAGAAATTCACGTATTATGTATATGGAAGCCATTTAGCTATTATATAGCTGTTTAGTAATAGATCTTACTGGGTATTCTGATCCAAATATGACACAGTCCACAGTGCTGTGTCCAGTTAGATTAATGGAGCATTTGCACCTGGTTCATCCTCTGCTATACAAAATGAGTTCTTCCCAGAACAAAGAAGTGTGCCATTAAGATCTGAGCATATGGTAGTCCTGAGACAACTGGACTGGGATTGAGACAAAGGTCCACTTGTCTGATTTCTGCACAGTTTTTAAATCCATTAACATCCAGCTTTCTTCCCATTCCAACTTAGGTATGGATGTTAGCTTAGTCAACAGAGTTCCAGTGAGGCTTTGTTCTATCAAGTTTATAATCCCACAGAAGTCAGGTGTAACATCTGTGATTTCAGGATTCAACTTTGTACAGACTGATTTATTGATAAACATAATATGACCGTGTGAGGAGCAATGACAGAACTATGCAAATGAAATTTAAAATGTGGATTTTAAAAATAACCCAATGCAGTTTATATTCTTTTGCTACAGAAAGCACAAGGCAATACAGAGGAATATTTGGAACTAAATGAGTGCTGAAAGAAGGGGGAAAAAGTGTTTCTTGAAGAGCTATTTGTAAAATTACATTACAGTTAGTCATGTACAAAATCTTCATCCCAAAAATTTACCTAGGTAAATGGTAGGCATTTTCTATCATTAAGGGATGACAAGATATCTGCCACGTTATACAACGCACCTAATATGATTCAATTTGGGAACTGAGAAAAGGAATTGCATACCCAGATATGTACCCTATTGTTTCTGACTATAATTTTAAAATGTCCCAGAGTTCAGAACAAAACAATTTAGCCTCTGTTATTTACTTATTTGTGCTTTACCACCACATCCTCAGATCCTAACTGTCATGGTGCTGGCACAGACATTTGGCTGAAGGGAGCTGACGTGTACATAGCAAAACAAACCGTATATAAATAGGTAATATTTTTAGATGTTTATCACATTTATAGGTTTTTGTCTTGCTAAAAAGTTACATAAAAGTATCTTAGGATAAATTCTAAATAAACTTAATGACTCTTTCTAGTGAATATCCTTTGATGGGAATAAAAATTTTAAAATTCAGGCTGCAGAGAATTCTGTGAAATCGTATTTTTTCTACAGTCATAGGAAGTTTTGAAGGTACAGTGGGGTAACTTACTCATGGAATTTCTCGTGGGCTGAATACTTTCCTTCTCCTACATGAATCAGAGACAAAAGAGAGCCTCTGTATTGATACTGAAGTCAGTGAGACCCCCTCTGGCGCAAGAAGAGCCCAGAAAAACCTCACTGTCAAACTGCCAGAGGTAAGCAGAAAAACGAGCAGCCCCACTCACACATGATTTTTCTACGGTATGTCAAGGAGGATCATTTAACTGGGAGCTGTACAGCCATCTGAACTTGGGAGGAAGGGGGAGAGCCCTTTTAAAAGGGCAGTTCAGCACAAAATATGAGAGCAAGCATTATAGTAGTTGCTGCTGTTCGCAGAGTATGAAGTACCAGGTGCCAGAAGTAAGTAGGGCTTCCAACAGCACTGCCAGCATCTATATGTAAAGGACTGCTGCTGCCCAACTTATGGGGGGAGATTTGGCTTCTGAATGACATCTTCAGGTTATTTAATACCAACACACAATAGTACAGGTACCTGAAGAGTTTTCAAGGTCAGTTCTGCATTAACCAGGATGCCTTTATCAGCTGTCTTCAACATCTGGCACTGCTTTGTCTTTCATATGATAACCTTCAGTTCTGTTTCCCTTTGGAAGATGATATACCTACCGTTGTACAGCATTAGCAAGTAGTTGCACACTGATCTATCAAACAGCAGTGTTTGTTTTGTCCCTTTCTAGGTTGTCTCTCACAAAGCATCCAAGCAACATAATGAAAACCAAAATACAAACCATTTCGTGTCAGACAACAGAACTAACTAGCCTAACATACAGCAGGGACTACTTGAACAGCAAAAGTAAGGCAGTGTCTGACAGATATTATGGCGAGTCAACCTCAAGAAAAGAGGATCAGTGCTCTGCTCATATGAATGGCAAGTTAAATAAAGACTAGCAAAAGCAAAATACGTATTTTACAATAACCTTGAACAGTTTCTTCTCTTGTGGGCAATTTTGTTTGCTTGTTTGTTTGGAGTTGGTTGGTTTATTTTAGATAAAAATATTTTTACAAGTTTGAGAGACACTGTGAAAAACAAAAGATGTATCATTTTATTACCTCCTCTGTAAAATTTAAAAACATACTTCTCCATGAGAAACTGCTCGGCTGAATTATTCTTATGGAGATATATTGCTAATAGCATGTAAGGATATTTCTTCTGTGTCTTAAATATATTCAAGTGGCAGCAAGTTGATTTTTCATTCCCTTCCTCAGCCACTGACACAGAGACAAATCAGTATCACTTGAATTTATTTTCATTTGGAGAAGAAGGATAGGGGGAGAGAAAGGCTTGATCTCTTAAGACCAACAAATTCAAAGATAATATTTTCTTACTGAAGTAGCAGAACACCATGAAGAGCAAAGACTAATCTGCGAATAGGATTTAACAAAAACTTCATGTAAATCAAATCATAAGTATGGTTGGTACAAACATGCCATCTGTGTTATGTTAAGCAAGTATTGGCAGGAAACAAACTGGAATCTTTATAAACTATGAGACAAGAGATTTGTAGCAGGTCAGGGTTTCACTAATTTCAACTGTAATCAATGCCAGGCATAATTAACATATTTCTCATATTCTTTTAAGGGTACCTCCCTAAAATTATTTTTCATTGCTTTCATATTTTAAAATAATGGTGAATATGGCTAATGGCTAACATTTATGGCATGATGTGAAAATAAAATCTTAACGCTTTTGCATAGAAAATGGGGAATTAATATAATCAAAGAGCATCTGTTTCTGAACTTCCTTGTGCTAGACCACTGACAAATCAGTAAGTACTTCCTGTCCAAAATTTGAAACTTTATTCTTTTTCTCCTCAAGTGCAGTTTCATAAGCAGTGGCATACAACAATATCCACATGTAGTGATTCATGTAATCCTGAAAATTACTTGATTTGTTGAGTGCAAAATAATTAGTCATAATTTCCTTTGTTGTACAGACATCATGGTGATGGTCACAAGGTAAAGCATGGACTAAAATAGATGCAAGAAATTGGCACTAGGTGGTAAGCAGATATTTAGCCTCAAACACTTGCCAGTTTGCCACAAAGTTTGTGATGCAGTTCTGCATTTTAGGGCCTGATGCACACTCTCTTTTTTCCCATTTCCTGTAAAAAAGGGGTTTCAACAGACTTCACAATATTTCAAAATTGTTGACTGATGAATAGGAAAAGGAAAATTAGTCAACTAGGAAAAAAAAGAATAATGCAAAGGTACTCCTGAATTACTACTTAGAGTCCAACCTATAGAAACTCATTTTGTAGCTGGATGAAAGAAGCTCTTCCAGGAATTTATTATCTTCTCTCTAAATTAAGCAGAGGAGAAATTTGACCCTTAGCCTTTAATATTCCAGATGGATGTACTCGCTGCAGTGCTAAAAGTAGAAGGAGGTAAATAACATTGCCACAACCATAGTTTATACATTTGATTCCAATCCAGAGACCCCAGATAATTAATTGAGGGCAAATTTTTTAAGTGACCCAAAATAATAATTCTCACTTTTATTCTGTGGGGTTTTTTTGTTTGCTTGTTTATTTTTTAAATTTAACTTTAACTAGCTGAGTTGCAACACCAGCTTTTGCGTGGCTAAATGTTTGTTAGGTGAATACCATCCTAACTAACATTTATTTGCCAAAGGTAAATTTGAGAACTACTTCATTAGGTTTTTAAAAGCCTGACTAGTTCAGAAACTCCCAGTTCTGAAAAGCTGCTCATATAAAGAAAGGATTTCAATTTTAAGAATTTGACATCTGACATTTGAAATAAAACAAAACAATTTGATATGTCAAAGATAGACATGGATCAGATCTTCAGTGGTTATGCTGTAGCTACTTCATTTTCAGTGGCATTATAGAAATCTGTATCTGCTGGGTAATTAATCTATCATTTTTCCAACAAATAATCTCTTTCAGTCACGGATAACAGGTGGTGTAATTGCTCTGTGATATTAATATAAAAGATATTGAAAACTTTCTGTATCTTTTGCATCATGAACACTCTTTTAGTAATGACTTAAAATAAAAATTCCTAAATCTGTAAGACCATGTTAGGCACTCCAGTGTACTGGATTTATTATGTGTACAAATTAATTTACAAACATTTTCATTTGTTTCACTGATATCAGCTTTTATAGATATTGGTCTGAAGGATTTAGCATGACACAATGGCTTTATCTGTTATCTTCATATTATATTCAGAGAACTAAATGAAATATCTTTGTTGATGAAATACACTCTAGGATTGTGGCACTTGGTATTTTTACTTTAATCAATCCCAGCAGACATATCTTACTATACTAGATCAAACAAATTGCACTTTTGATTTAGTTTGAATCTAGTGAGGCTGAACAAACTATATTTTTTTTCCCTCGCTGTATGGCTGATAATGAGCAAATGGATAACCAGATGGCATAATTTTTGTAAAATTTCCAAGACATGTACTGTAGCATACAAAAAGACACATTCATAAAGTGTCCTATCTTCTGGCACCTATCTCAATTCATTCAAGTAAAAATTGGCACAGAAGCTACTGTTTTTCCATGTAACTGTTGACTCCTAAAATGTATAAATGGCAAATCTCAGAATGAGAAACTACATCTTTTAACTATAAATGTAACTAGTTTTGTCACTTTTTTTCCTCTGATCTTCCTAATTATTTTATAGCAGAAAGTTCTTGAGAAGACATAACAAAAATTAAACACTTCAAGATGTATAAGTTTACAAATGGACTTTGTTAACTTCAGTCAAAATAAATTAGTTCTAAAACAAACACCTATTTCAGGAGGAAATTAAGGCTTACACAGTAAGCCTGTACAAGGCATCTGAATGATTTAAATCCTCCATAAGGGAAGGCAGTAGTCAGCCTTCAGCAAAGCCTTGTCTACACAGGTGAATCTCTGGTTTTTGTTATACATATCTTACATACTTCCTGTAGTATAGGAAGCTTTTCTTCTTGGTATTGGCAAAGGGGTTTTTTTGTGCAGATACCCATGGTCTTTTGTTGTTGTTGTTGCTAAAAAAGATTAGCCTATTGGGATCTTTGCCATTTGCACAGGAGATCAGATCTTCTGAACAGGATGGTCTGTCACTGTCCAGATGATGACAGGAGTCTCCCTTGCAAGAGTCCTTGGAACAGTATCTTCAGCTGAATCTGGTGAGACACCCTGAACTGCCATTCTAGTAATTTTTCATAATTCAGCTGACCCATGGTCTTACATGACCATTTCAGCATATATATGATTTGTTTGCTATTGATTATTTATGAACAAAAGACTCACTGCCATGTGGTAATTTCTGCACCTGTAGGTACAGTTTCTTTGGACTGTTTACAAGTACCTTACCTACCAACTATGTACAGTTTGGTAAACTCTGTGCAAAGAGCTGCCTAGGGGGGTCTCTGAGATGGGCAGATTCTCCACCCAGGTTGGTGGCTGAAGCACACACTGAAACACGCAGGTTATGCCTAATGGTTTAGACAGAGCACAAGCTGCTTGGAGGAATCTCTGGGACTGTCTGAAGTTTCCACCTGGAGAGCTCCTCTAAAAATTTGTCAGAGGCTTTTCTGCAGCATTCTGGCTGAAGACAGCTGGAAGGTCAGTCAGTCACCCAGGATATTAATGATTAAGTATGATGCGCATGTACACAGGCCCAACATATGTTGTCTCACACAATGACCAATCAAATCAAATAAGGATACCCAGAAGTCCAGGACAGGACAGGTCTAAGGAGTGTGGGTGTATGTGTGTATGCATATGTTTACTGTGCAATTTAAATGAGAGGTGAGCAATAGAGAATATTTCATAATCACCTTTCAGACATTTGCAATTTCTACTCGGTTTATATTGGCATTGTCAAATGGAGGAGGAGATGTAAAGTGAAAATACTCCTTTTCCTTGAGTTCTCCATTCTTGAACTTTGAACTTCAGCTGATGGCCTCTTCCATATCTACACTCTCACATCAGCTGAGCTCTGTTATCAGATGGTGGTACAAATATCAAGACCTATAGTTAGAAAAGAGGTATCTCTTTACTTTCTCTGCTTCAACATCAGCTGAGCAGCAGGCTGACACCAGATCCAAGGAACAGCAGGGAGAAACGGAACTTTTTTATAAGCCTGTCTCACTGTGACCCACACTACAAGATTATATCTTCAGGAGAAGCAGTGAGGTAAGCACACTGAATCTGTCATGTTGTCTCTGGCAATAAAATCTCGTATGTATGCTGAATTACTAAATAGCAAGGCTAGAGCAGCTCATTATGAGTAGGTTTCAATGGGGTGCAGCCTGCTTTTCTGTCCACATTCAAAGGCAGCTGGACACAAGTCAGTGCCACTGTATGAGCTAGCATTTCCTGCTCCTTATCTGGGAGCTGTGCCTGCAAACATAATTATGTTTCTACACTGGAGCTTGACTGATCCAAGCAGGAACCTGGAGGAAGTTGTGTCAATGTGTACACAAACATTGAGTACACTTATCAGGTAGGATTAAATTCCTCAATAACACACTTAGATGTAGGAAACTAAGCACCCATGGCAGTCACTAGAGATCTAGTCAATAGCACCAGGGGAGTTAGGGGAGATATTCAGCTCATCTCAAAGCACTCATCTACTTTTGGCCAGCTACCTTGTTTTCTAGATTCCATTGACTGCATTGGTTTTATCTCCACTGACTTAGACATCTGCCTCAAAATAGACACCTACTTTTAGGTGGATAGAGCTGGAACAAAATAACATTCATGTGCCTTTGCAGCAATTTTCTTCAACATTTTCTGAAGATAAAATCATCAGTTTAAGTGTTCAACAATAAATGGTCATCTCTTGTACTCCCTAAACACAATAGAGAGTATTTGAAGCTATATCTACAAAAAATTTCTCCATTGGTTTAGGTGGTTTTCTTCTGAAAATCCCCTGGAAGAAATTTAGATATTTGACTAAATACAGAAGAAGACAATTCTGTATTGCTTTCTTTAGAAATCATTTTTTTTCAAGTAGAGAAAACCTCACAAAAATATTTTACCTTCTATTTCAATTGCTGCTGCAATGTGATACCTTTTCTTTTTTCCAGAAGAGGGTTGGAAAAGAAAATGTTAAGAATTCCTCATGGTCATTTTTCATTTAAACTACAAGCTTTCCATTAAAGAAAAAAAACTTTTTTCGTTATAGAAAGGTCACCACAATCCAGGAGCTATGAACTATAAAGTTCTAGGTGTATGTAAAGGCTAAAAATACATTTTAAACTTTGCTTGAACTGTTGATAATTATTCTTTAGTTTTTGAATCAGTACTGCACAGGTCTGATACTCCAAGTCTCTGTGAAAACTGCTTTATGATCCAGCATTCTGCAAAATGACAGAGTGGCTTGGTCACATCTATAGAAACAGGAAATCCAGCAGGATGGCCAAGGTTTCTTGGAAGTAATGCTCCAAACTGAAACAGTCTTGGTGTGTGAAAACATATGAAACTTTCTCAGCATAACAACTCTGGTTGGATCAAGATTTAAGATCTTTTAAGTTAAAGTAGCCTAAGTCCTACTTTCCTCTACAATGTATACTTTTACATTTTTTGGTAGATTTTCTCTGATGTGCACCATTGTTAATGAGCAATAAAGGGGCAGTTCCCTGCACTGATTCAGCTGGCTGGTTCAGAATGCAATTACCAAATCTATTGGTAGCATATACTAGGAAAACAGAGGATACAACAATATTCCCTTTTTTTTTTTTTGCCAATGCCTACAGAAACCTATTTTCAGATCTGTTAAATTTCAGCATTATGCACAATTCACAAATCTGTGTTTCTCTCATACTGCCCAACCTCAGGGTTTGCAGGTAATGCTTTTCCAGCTCAGTTACAATCTCTTTCCCACTTCAGACATAGCAGATTGATCTGCTGAGAAATTTAATCTAATGCATGGAGAAGGAGCAGTGTGTAGCATCTAGGAGAGAATGTAGTCTCTATAGAGAACCTGGGCTCATGCCATGTCATGATTCACATTTCCTACATGTGTCCTGACCTGTGGGAACATCTGTGTCGTGCAGTCTGACCTATGAATCTCTCTTGTCACATGATCCAATGTGCAGCATCTCTTGCACTTGATCAGAATGTAAAAAAACCTGACTGATTCATTACACTCTTTTCTTCAACTTAGCTTGAACTTAATTTTCTGTACTGTCTTCCAATATAAAAGGTACAAAATTTTTCTGCACCCATGGTAACATTTTGTCGTTCCACTGCACTTGGTTGATCTCTCGGATGCTGAAAACTTTGTTCTACCAGAAAGTAAAACTGCAATATAATCTTTGAATGTGACTTCCACTTAGCTGCTCTTGGTATTGCCAGAACCCAAATTCCTTATCTGGTAAAACCAGAAGCATTTTGAAAGACTAGCAATTATAGTATTGTAAATATTTTGATTTCATATTTGATGTTCACACTCTTTCCTTGGTAGTCTAATTTACTTTCTGGTTCAATAAAGTGACATCATCAAAAGCAGACGGGTTTCCTCATAAACCACGTACCTATAGGATGCAACCTAACATTTCTTAACTTTCTGTTTAAAGAACTATGTAAACTGAAATTCTACAGCTTCTTATGGTAGCACATTCTTTCCCCTCTCTCAATCTATTTTGGCTCCTCCTTGAACCTTCTCCATTTTTAAAATAGCTTTTAGTTCTGAATATTAAATTAATCTAGACTTGTCTTTAAGCGAGATACAGATGTAATGATAATATGTTACTTGAAGTCGATTGCCATCATGTGTCTCCACAGATTCATGTCAGCATGGATATCCACGACAGCATCCTCAATGACCCATTTGTTATGACAAAGCTCCCACTGTGGATGTTGATTAGATTGATTCTCCTGAAGACCACAATATCAGACTTCTGGGAGGAATCTGCATATGCCTCAGGACTGTTTTTGGCCTCTGTGGCCAAAGATATATCCTACAAAGAGAACACATCTCTGTTACTCTGCCAAGAAAAATCAGACCTTGTGGCCTAAGCAGTCTAGTGGCCTTGCCTTAGTTTTATCACTCCCCTTGCTTCTCTTACACTAGGAAGCTGGTCACTCTGGGGATATACAACAAAGAAAGCAAATAGCTATGCTCTTTTAAAGTCCCTGTACACGCAAAATGTCACTTTGGCTTAGCTCAGATATATATAGTAAAAAATGCCATGTACGTTTTCTTGCTTCACTGCTCTTCCCTCTTCCTGCTCAGCAGGATCCTGGCCAAGGGCTCAGGTAGATTTCCCTAGGAGCCCAGAGCCCTGGGTTTCCATACAGGGATGCTTTGCTGGGAGGTCTCCCCCTCGTGCCTCTACAAACAGCTTCTTCCTATTATTCTGCACCAGGGTCCCCTTAGCCTTTAGCAAAAAGTCCTCTGTTTACCATAAAACTTCTGTTGGGTTTTCTCTTATGATTCATCACTTGGAGGAGTGGAACCAGTCACCTGGTGAACTGTTGCCTACCTCCCAAAAACACCTCCAGAAGGAGTTTTCTTCCTTGAGCCATACAGAAAATGTCATTTCACAAACATTTTTTCTGGCACTAAAATCTGGCTTAAGATATCCCTACCATCCTGGGTCACTCATCTTTGCTCTAATCACTTTTTTTTAATCACCCCTGTTGCAGTTCACCCCTTATGATAATTGAACTAGTTGTTGCACAGTAAAACTGCACTTTTTTTATCTACAACAATGCAGTAGGGTGGGGGATTTCAAAATTGATTTCAGTTTGTTTTAGTTAGAGAAAATCAGGTGGAACTATACACTTACTTGATGTCTTGTCTTGGCTAGAAAAGGCTAGGTAGTTATCACTGATTTTTGATTGTGTACTGTTTCAAAACAAATATGCCAGTAAAACACATGCACTAGTATCCATTGCTTGTCTATTCCACACTGAAAAGAAACCTTTTTGGAACAAAAGTAAACAATTAATTAAGCTGTATTAAATAGATAAACAAGTCACAAGATTTAACAGAAGTAACGTAGAAATCTCCCACTCTCCAGTTGAAGTTTCCTGACTGCTTGAACATATCCAACCAAAGAATGTCACATTTTTTTGTCTCCTAAATGTATTCTGTAGCATAAATGCTAAAATAATTTTGAATGTTAAAATAATTTTGAATGAGCAAACGTTTCAAAGGATTCATGCCAGTCTGTTTGTGTGATGAGGAGTTAACAATTAATCTCTAATAATGACTTTGATATCAGTATGGCATGATTGAATTTATTTTCCCCATTTCTGAGACAGCATTTCAGGTCTGTCCTCCATCTGCCATTCACTATGTGTAACTAATTTCATGTCAAAGACTCAACTGGAATAACAATGGTTTACAATAGTGGGACTAGCAAAGTTTTGGACAGTCATACATTCAGTTTTGATTTTTAATTTGATTGTTAATTGAAAACATTGTGTATTCCTTGCACAGCTATTGTTATCCTTTGCTTTCAAATTTTATGAAATTTCTCTGCTAAGACCTGAAGTATTTTCACAAAAAGTAAAACCAACAAGGTATTTTGAGTCGAACAAAATTATATTATCTTCCTTGTTGTTTACGCATACCTAAATGGGCTTTGGTTAAATATTCTAGTACTGAGCAATCATTTGCATTTGCTTTGGTTTGCATTCAGAATATAAAGGTGGTTTACGTGTCCTGTATTTGGATAAACTGTATTAGATTGTCTCAGTTCTACTTGTTCCTACACAATAATAGTTTTACCTACCTTACCTGCTCATAATGATCCCTTTGGCTACATACACCTATGCAGGGAATGATCGTGTCTGGAGCATGAACATTTTATTCTGGCCAGGAAAGAGTTCTGCCTTCTCAATGTAACAACATAGTGCAGAGATCAAATCAGACCTTTCAATATTCATCAACAATTTTCACTTGATAGAACTCTGTTTTATGTCTGTTTAAGTAAATTTATAGCATCAATACTGTTATCAGATGCAGGGGATCAGTTCTTGATACAAGTTCAGCTGTTACATACCTCCTGTACTACTTACTTTTCTTGGTACACTGAACAGTTATTTATCAACACATTTCTTTTTAAGAATGTATTTCTTAGAAAACCTTCATAATTCCAAGGTGCTAGGCATATCTTAACTCATCCAGCACATACTAAAATACCCATTAATATATGTTGGCTGAGATTTTTGAAACTGCTAGTTAAATCAAAGAAAGAAACGCAACCTGGACTTTTTTTCCTATACAATAGTAATAATATTTTCAGTGATTTTTAAAAAAATAATTATCAAGTGTGTTAAACCTAAGTAATACTTAGACCACAGCTTGAAATGAAATGTACAGATTTATTAACAGTGTTTACATATTTATGCTCATGACATTTAATTTGAATATTAAATACTAATCTGACTTTGACCTTCTTGATTTCTAGGAGATAAATATGTGAGTCAGTAATCTCATTTCTTTAGGCTCCTTCTCTTCATTTCAGTGTAAATTTTATATTACAAACAGTTGCATTTGGGTCGATGTTAAAAGAACAACTATGACAATCAATTTGCAGATACCAGTAGCAAAAATGTTAGATCCTTCCTTATACAACAAACTGCTGAATATTTTACCTAAGCTGAGGATGTTATTCAATTATAAGTGCTATATGCAGGAGTAAGTTAACTTCTGACTGAAAGGACAAGGATATAGCTTCCGCCATAAGCAAGTTGTGCATTCGTGACAAGGTTTTTCATATCATCCCTGAAGAATCATATTCTAGTGCATTGGAGTCCAATACTGGGCTGAGTGAGTAGTACTACAGAACAGACAAAAAAAAATTTTTTGAAATCACTTATAGACTAGCCAAACAGCGTTTCTTATACCATAAAGAGTATTTCTTGTTTCTGTGATACCATGGGCCAGTTTTAAGGCTGGAGGTGTCTTGGTAACTGTTCTGTCCCATACTCATTCCTTCTCTTTCCCTCTCTCATGTAACCTAACAATTTAATATTTTTAGGGGGTTAAGTTTTTTACTAAATTCCATGGAGCAGAGCTTTTGCTTTTTAAAGATGTTTCATAAAGCCATATGTAAACCTTCAGTGTAGCTTTGCAAATCATTACAATGTAACCAAACTGTGCTCCTTTTACAACACAGTATGTGCTGCCCTGGTTAAATTCCAATGCTGGTAGCTAAGGCCAGGTCTACATGTCCTTTGCTGGCTATTTGACTGTTATTCAGGAATGTAAGAAGGTGGACTCCTGCAATAAAATTTGTTAGAAATACTGTTAGGAGCAGAGGAACCTGTCAAAGTCAATGCTGGTCAAAGTGAAGTGCTACACCATAAAAGGCCATGTGCTGAATCTCTAGTACAAAGTAGTGTAGTTCTGACAGAAGAGACTGTGGTTGCAAGACATACACTGGCTCAGCAGCTGGATATCAAACTTTTTTAAATGTTGCCTATACTAATCCTAGAATTAACATTGTAAATTGTATTACCAATGTATTCTGAGAACATATTTTTCTGAGAGTTGTCTAGATATTTGCAGCAGTATAACCTTACTATACAGCCCCACAGATGTGTACTAGTGGAAACAGTGATAGAATGGAGAGGGTCAAGGTTGGATGAAAGTTACAGCTGTTTATGTCTCTTCAAGCAGTAGCACCACCCGTTGTCCAGCTACAGCCTCATTGTGGTACCCATTTAAGGTGAGTACCTTCCATGCACCACCTCTCTAGAAAAAACAAGCTACAATGGTAAAATAATGGTTGTAGAAATAAAATGATAAGATTTTGCTTGTAAAAATCAAATAACCACCTGTCTTGCAGTCTCCTGGAAAAGTCTTTGGCATTTCTCTATTTTTAATTCTAAAGTCCATTTTTTATCAGTCTCTACTCAGTAAAGCACTTGTTCATAGTATGTTCCTTTTGAACAAGGCTAAATAAAGGTCTGCTTTCATGTTGTAGAGGCAAAGCCATTTCAGCTTTAATCTAGCTAGTCTAGGTGTCAGGAGCAGCCAAGATGTGGCTCGTAGACTCCTGCAGGAGATGTTTAAAACCATTGGTCTGTACTCAGACACATGGGTAAAACCAACATTTTTGTTAGCATTATTACTTAATGTGGTGGGTTGACCGTGGATGGACGCCGGGTGCCCACCAAAGCTGCTCTATCACTCCCCTTCCTCAGCTGGACGGGGGAGAGAAAATATAATGAAAGGCTCATGGGTCGAGATAAGGACAGGGAGATCATTCACCATTACCGTCACAGGCAAAACAGACTCGACTTGGGGAAATTAGTTTAATTTATTACCAATCAAAATCAGAGTAGGATAATGAGAAATAAAAACAAACCTTAAAAACACCTTCCCCTCCACCCCTCCCTTCTTCCTGGGCTCAACTTCACTCCCAATTTTCTCTAACTCCTCACCCTGAGTGGCACAGGGGGACGGGGAATGTGGGTTGCGGTCAGTCCATTACATGTTGTTTCTGCCGCTCCTTCCTCCTCACACTCTTCCCCTGCTCCAGCGTGAGGTCCCTCCCACGGAAGACAGCTCTCCATGAACTTCTCCAATGTGGGTCCTTCCCACGGGCTACAGTTCTTCATGAACTGCTCCAGCATGGATCCTTTCCATGAGGTGCAGTCCTTCAGGAACAGACTGCTCCAGCATGGGTCCCCTACAGGGTCACAAGTCCTGCCAGCAAACCTGTTTCAGTGTGGGCTCCTCTCTCCATGGGTTCTGCCAGGAGCTTGCTTCAGTGCGGGCTTCCCATGGGGTCGCAGCCTCCATCAGGCATCCACCTGCTCTGCTGTGGGGTCCTCCACAGGCTGCAGGTGGATATCTGCTCCACCATGGACCTCCATGGGCTGCAGGGGGACAGCCTGCCTCACCATGGTCTTCACCACAGGCTGCAGGGCAATCTCTGCTCTGGCACCTGGAGCACCTCCTCCCCATCATTCTTCGCTGACCTTGGTGTCTGCAGAGTTGTTTCTCTCACATATTCTCACTCCTCTCTTCCCCAGCTGCCGTTGTGCAGTTGGTTTTTTCCCCTTCTTAAATATATTATCACAGAGGCGCTACCGCTGTTGCTGATTAGCTCGGCCTTAGCCAGTGGCAGATCCGTCTTGGAGCTGGCTGGCATTGCCTCTATCAGGCATAGGGGAGCCTTCTAGCAGCTTCTCACAGAAGCCACCCCTGTAGCACCCCATCCCCCCCGCCCCCGCTACCAAAACTTTACCACGCAAACCCAATACACTTAAGCAGATTGTGTCCCTGCTATAGCTTTCATAGGGTAAACTTTTAAATTTAAATCAGCAGGACTTGAGCAGATTCTGATTGTCAAGCATATACTTAACTGTTGTGCTAGTCTAGGATGCGAAGTTAGGACACAGAGCTGAACTGTGTCAGAATAAGCACCAGCACCGTAGCTTGGAACAACTGCTGAGGAAAGCAGCTGCTACAAGCACCATTTGTCATTACATTCCGGCTTTAGCATATTACAACAAGGCTTCAACTTAAAAATAATTAAAAAAACCTCACAAAACCCCACTGACATGCATGAAAAATATTAAGGGACTATCCTATAGTGTCTATAAATGCCAAATTCAATTCAGCTTGAACTATCATTGCATTTCTGCAGTACTGTAGGGCTGGCAGTCTTACTCAGGCAGGATTGAAAAATTGGGATTTTTTCCAATCAGGTCAGAGCACTGAAAAAGCACAGGTCAAATATACTCTGTTTAAAGCATTCAGAGAGCTGCAGAATGCTTTCTCCAGTAGTCTTTTTGTTATTGTTGTTGAGTGGTTTGGTTTTGGGGTTTTGTTGTGTTTCGGGGTGTTTTTTTTTAAAGGAGATTACAGTAAATATACATTCCTTTTGGTCACGGGCAATAACTCACTATTTTTGCAAATGCATTATGGAACCCAGCTTTCCTGAAAGACTCCATCAAATGGGACTCATTTGGTTTAGACTGAAGACATCTCACCCCATGTTTTTGTCTTCTTCCTTAGCTACAGAAAATGTCTCTTGTGTGTTTGCTCTGTCTCTTTCTAAGAAACAATGCATAAGGGGAGACCTTACAACTGAGGGGAAATTTAGAAGGGTGAACAAGGAAAGGAAGGCTGCAAGACAGGCTGCAAGAACAGATGTTAATGAATCTGTCCAATTCCATGGCATTATGTTTTTTCTTCAACCAAGCACAATGACCTCCAGTACTTTGATTAGTTAGTATTTGTCATAGTATCTTATTTTATTCCAGTATTCAACTAAACTTACCTCAAATCAATTAGGCGAAATCTGACAAAATTAATTCTTAGGTATTTTCTAGAGAAAGAAATGGATATATTTTGTGGGTAACACATGTAGTTTTACTTATTTTATTAATGAGCAACTCAAGATTAAAAAAAAAAAAAAGCTGAATCCAGGTGTTTGCTCCAAATAGAATTTAGGCAGGGTGTGATCAGAAATGAGTTTTAACAAGTAATTTATTTAATACATTATATTTTCACAGTGAAACTGTTTCCTGATAAACTGGAGCCTGATTGTGGTGGGTTGACATTGGCTGGCTGCCAGATGCCCACCCAGCCGCTCTCTCACTCCTCCTCCACAACAGGGCAGGAGAGAAAATAAGATGGAAAAGCTTGTGGATCAAGATAAAGACAGGGACATCACTTACCAATTACCATTGTGGGCAAAACAGACCCAACTTGGGGAAAATTTATTTAATTTATTGCCAAGTACAAAAAAAAAGTAGTATGTTGAGAAAAAAAGACAAAAACTAAAACACCTTTCCCCCACCCCTTTTTCCAGGCTCACCTTCACTCCTCCATTCCTGACTGCTCTACCTCCTCCTTCCCAAATGGTACAGGGAGATGAGGAATGGGGGGCTGCGGTCAATCCATAACAGCTCCTCTCTGACACTCCCTCCTCCTCACGCTGTTCCCCTGCTCCAGCCTGGGGCCTTCCCATGGGCTGCAGTCTTTCGGTGTAAAACTGCTCCACCACGGGGTCTTGGGGTCTTCTCCAGACCCTGAAGGGAAATACCTTCCCCACTGGGGTCTCTCCAGGGGCACCTCTGCTGGGGCGCCTGGAGCTGCTCCTCCCCTCCTCCCGCCCTCCCCTCGGGGCTCGCAGGGCTGTTTCTCACCCCGCTTCCCTCAGCCCTGGCTGCCGGGCAGCCTTTCGCCCTTTCTCACAGGGGCTTTCCCGCCGCGGCTGAGGGGCTCAGCTGTGCCCTGCGCTGGGGCCGCTGGAGCCGGCGGGAACCGGCTGTGTCCGGCAGGGGGCAGCCCCGGCCGCCCCTCACAGGGGCCGCCTCTGCAGCAGCACACCCCCCCCCCGCGCTGCTGCGGGCACCGGGGCACCTGCACCCAATAGACTAGAAAAATTGGTGTATTCATAAACATATTTTACAGGTTTTCTTTAAAGTAGCAACACCTAAATGCTGACCAAATTAAAGTACAAACACAAAATACAAAATCTGCACAGAACATGTTCACCCAGATAGCTACATTCAAAACATCTGTGAAGACAGAAATAATCATCATCATCTTTAGAACAGAGGTTTTATGTTGTTTTCCTGCTCTCCAAACATGCTGAATTAGGTTGGTGAGCCCTGATCTTCCTCTGCTATGCTGCATCTTGTTACATGAAATCATAAACAACGTAACGTTACTGAAAATGCCATCATGTGATAAAGTACACCAAAATAAGTATTTCAAATTACATATCTGCAGATAAGTACAGCTCCCTTCCCACAAAGGTCTAATACTGACTGGCTCACTGACTTCTGGGAAGCTGATAGTTTGGATTTCCCTCAGATATTTTCTCTTTTCTTTAGATGGGTTGCTTCTGAATCACTCCTCACACATCCATGGTTTTAAGAGTCTACAGAGATGTTATTAAGTCTTTCTATTCTGTATAGTAGTCTGTGGGGTTTTGTTACCTCTTATTCAGAGTTTGTTGATTGCTGGGGTGGAAGAGTCAAAAGTCTTGACTGCTGATGAATAGGCTTCCTTAGCAGCCTATATACACAATAGGTAGAAATCACATTGGCACTTCTGCTATCCCCGTTACAGCAAGGATCATTGTCGCAAGAATAAAATAAACTCTCTACCGTGCATACCACTGGAACTCGATCATAATGTACTTGTACAGACAGGAGTAATCCCTTGCAACTACCTCCAACAGGTAGTTAGTTATCTTTTTGCCAAATCTTTTTAAAAAATAGCATATACCAGGTTTCATTACAATAAAAATCATATTGACTATTCATGAATTCTACTAGTAAAATTCTACTTTTCTGGGAAGAGCCCAGGACTATGTATCTACTTCATTTGAAGGACAGTTAGGCTGATTTTCAATAATGCAGTAAAATTGTGTTAGTTTGCAGGCTGCTACAGGATGTTTTGTCTAAAAAAATGACCTTTAATGTTAAAACTTAAAAATACTTAAAAATACTTTAAAAGATACTTTAGTCATTTTGATGAAACATTTATTGCAAGTGATTAAAACCAGACATTATGGAATTACATTAATTACACAAAAAATGGCCATTTTATGTATTTAGTCCACCATTTTAAGTCTTACTATATACTTAAAATGCTACAAATTGTATGATTGTCAGATGTCAATAAAATAGGAACTATTAGTGCACACAGTGATTAAAACTACTTTGCCTGTAAGCATCAATTATAGCCTCTCCATCCTACAACCAAAGATTTACCTAGTTAAATCATAACATCTACACACAGACAACCTCTTAGAAAAATGCTATCTGCCACTCCAGCCTGCATTGTTTCACCTTAGACATTGACTTGCAGTTTTAGTGAGTTGGACAGGGATCAGAAAGGTTATATTACTTCACTAAAGCCTTTTGTCTTCACCCATACAACTAAACTTATTGTTCATACTGCTCCTTTTGATTGTATCTTGCTTTTTTACAACATGCTTTCTACCGTTCTAGCGAATAAAACTTTGTCCATGCACATTCACTCAGAATGCTGCTGCAAAGATTTTTTTCTTGAGCTGTTACTTAGGGTATGCTAAAACCTGCTCTGAGGTTTTAGGAATGAGGTCCTCATTCACTGATTTCTCTTCTGTAGTCAATAAAGCTTCAACTTTATTCTTCCTAGCTTAGTGTCGTCTTTTTGCCCATCTCTCAGTCCCCTTTCATTCATAGGGAGAAATTATTTTTCCAGTATGCCTACCTTTTCAACCAAGCAAATTCCTGTCTTCTACCATGCATGCCACCCTCCACTTTTTAATAGGACTCCCCATCTATATATCTTTTAAATTATTCCCTTTCAAATGCTTTCCAAAACTTTTCTATCATCATACAAACAAACAAAAAGTTTGTAATGTTTCAGACTGCTCTATGTCCTCTGATCTATGTGCTGTATTATGGTGAAGAATTATTCTACATCTATCTACATTCATATTGTCTTCTCTTAGATTAGTCTTTCAGCTTCGCACTTTTTATATGCACTGACTAGCACAATATCCACAACTGGAGTTCACAGACATCATGTTAATATGATGCAATAATGATAAATAATCATTTGTTGCTCATTCATGTAGGCACCAATGCCGAGGAAGACCTTGATTGAATCAAAGGCTTGGGAAGTGGTGTGCTACCATGAAAGACACTGGGGTTCCAGGTTATGTTCTCCTTGATCCTGGCAGGGAAGGCTCAAGTCAGAAGGGATGCATCCTGCACATCAATACCTGGCTGGTATTGTAGGCTGTGCTTCGGATTTTATGACCATGTTTCCTCTTCAAGGAACAAGAACTACTGGATAGTTTTGGGATCCTTCTGACGAAGTGGGGTGAGAACATCTTCCAAAACAAGCTTGCTTACCAGCTGAGGACGGTTTTGAACTAGGTACCTCAGGGGATGGAGACTAAGGGTATAGGCAAGTCTGAGAATAGGAGATGGGGACATTCTCACAATTCCTCTCAGAAAGTCATGACTGAAGCCCCATCCCAAATCAGTGACACAATATGCAGCACGGAAAGTAAAGAGAAAATAGGTGTTGGTGCACAGCTGTACTGCTGTGGTGTCATAAAAATCAGACAGATGTGGCAGCACAGTTCATGTGGTCTCAAATGTTGTACTGGGTCTGACTGGGATAGAGTTAATTTTCTTCATAACAGCCCGACTGGTGCTATGTCTTGGATTTGTGACTAAAGCGGTATTGATAATGCGCCAGTATTTTAGCTGTTGATGAACAGCATTTGCACAGCATCAAGGCCTTTTCTTTTTCCCACAGTGCCCCACCAGTGAGTAGGCTGGGGTTGCACAAGAATTTGGGAGGGGACATGGTCAGGACAAGTGACCTGAACTGACTGAAAGGATATTCCATAACATATGATGTCATGCTCAGCAACAAAAGCTTAAGGAATGGAGAAGGAAGGTGGGACACTCATGGTTATGTTGCTCATCTTCCCAACTAGGAAGTGACTGGACATGTGCCTGCCGATGCAAAGTAGTGAATAAATACCTTGTTTTGCTTTGCATGCATGTGCAGCTTTGCCTCACTTGTTAATCTGCTTTTATCTCGACCCACAAGTTTTTCTTGCTTTTGCCTTTTTTATTCTTTCCCCTGTCCTACTGGGGGTGAGTGAGTGAGAGACTGGGTGAGGACTTACCTGCTGGCCAGGGTCAACCCAAAACAAACGCAGAGAGACCTGCTGTGGAATGGGCAACTGGTAAGTTGGGAACTTACCTATCATGATCAGAAGGGAGGCCAAAAGGGCATAATTGCAGTGGGCATTTGCTGCAGACTGCTAGTCAAGAAGAACAGGGGGACAATGCCTCCTTTAAACAGCCTCACAATAACAGGTCCTGGATCTCATGAAGGACTTTAACTACCTGACATTTGCTGAAAGGACAACTTGGAGAGGCTCAGATTTCTGGAGTCAGGGTCAATTTTTGATGCAGGTGTTGGATGGCCGAACTAGAGGGGGTGCTTTGCTGCATCTACTGTTCAAGCACAAGGAAAATGGTCATGGAGTTGAAGATCAATGACAGCCTTGGTTGCAGTGACCATGAGATGGTGCAATTTTAAATTCTGAGGGAAACGGGAAAGGTAAATAGCAGAACAAAGACCCTTCAGTAGAGCAGACTTGGGATTGCCCAGGGAACTGGCCAGCAGCTTCCCCTGAGAGGCTATCTCCTCCCAGGGGATCCCATTCTTAAGGGCATAATGGCCCATGACAGCTTGTTGATCTGATCTTCAAGGACAACCTCCTCAAAGCATAAGGGTGATCTACCCTCATCCGCAGAAAACTGTAGAAACACAGAGTGGAAGGAGCTTGGAGTTATGTCAAGGCTAATTGAGTAAAGGGCACACTAAAAGTACCTTTATTTGAAATGTGTTGAAGGCCCAGCCAACTAGTACCTTGAATAATGTTACACTGGCATACAGTAATGCTCAGGAGAAGAAAAAAGATGCAGACAGTGATAAATTTAATCACCAGGGGAGGGGAGGGGAGGGGAGGGCAGGGGAGGGCAGGAAGGGCTGCCTGGCCAAAGGTAGGAAAATCCTGGTTGTACTCATAAGATATGTAGTGGTATTTGTAGAACTATCCCTTGAAATGAAGGATAGAAAGATAATCTATCAGGACACCAAAGCTCATGTGATACATACATGGAATATTTAGCTACTTCAAAGAATTCAGCTTGCATAATGTGGGGCTTAAAGCAGCAGGTTATGATTTGAATGGGATATAGGAAAAAAGGAAAAAAAACTTGGAAATGAGGCTTTGTTTTGTTATGCTTTTACTGAATAAGCACTGGTTCATGGTTGTTGTTGGTTGTTTTCTGATGGAAACGTAATGCTTTTAATGTGGGCCCTCAGTTTACTGACTAAATATCATAAATATCAATTTACTTTTTGAAAAGGTACAAGTATGAGAAATGGAAAGAACGACTGACAAGGGCAGAAGCAGAGGCAGCTGAAGGAGTGGCAGTCTTGACAAAACTAACATGTTTTTCTTCATCTTTTATGGTTATAGTATGGATTTAAGCATAACTCAAGTGTCACACTCATCAGCATATGGCATGAACAAGCCAAAGGTACTTTTGGCACCATTGAATGTTTAAGCAATTAAAAGGGTCTGCAATAGACTTTGAATATGTCATTAACACTGCAGAATGATGAGGCCTTAAAAGGATACATGGCACTAAGCTTCCACTAAATGGTGTCAATCGTAAGTATTTGAAGACTCACTCTTTCTTGAAGTGTCTTTCCTGTTCTAATACAAATGTTCAGCTATATTTTTCCCCATACGTGAGAAAAGTGTCACAAGAAGCACTTAAATTAGTGTAATTTAGATAATACCTTCTATTTAAATGATCAGTGTTAACAGGTGAAACAAAAATAATCCATCAACATCCTGAAGCTCTCTGTAAAAGTAACGTATAAATTAATATGAATAATAACAAAAGTGTATAATTTCCTGAAAAATGCAAAGTGAAATAAAAGCACTTTCATGTCCCATTCTAGTACTGAGCGCTCAAGCCAGCTAGATAGTTACATACCTTCCAAATTAACCCAAAGACAAATATATTTTGGCCAAAGTTTAAGTCTGTTCTCTAAGCTAAACAGAAAATGAAAAAACTATCATAAGACTAAGTTATCTTGTATTTCCTGAATTACTCATTGCAGTCCTCAATTCCTCAAACATAAAGGCCCATTCCTTCTAAAATTTATGTGTATGCCTAATTTAATCCAATAAAAATTCCGATGTCCCTAAATGCATGCATATTTCCTGGCACAGAATTTATTAGTTCACAGTTGGTACTGCATGTGGAAAGTGTCATTCAAACATTAATTTTTCTGCACAGAATAGTCAAGTTATAACTGGTCTTACAAGTGGAAGGAGAGAGCTTGCACTTTCTTACTCCCTTTGAAATTAATTTTGTTCACTTTGCAAATGCAGCTGCAATGACTGAGATGGAAACTTTTAAACATTTAAAAAAAACCCAATATCATTCCCTTATAAAGTGTTCTTCAAACTGAATTATTCTGAAATGTTTTACATACTCTATACAAGTTCAGATAATGACCCTTACTGAACACTTCATGGGAAAATTAAGGGTCTTATCTGTATCTCCTTGAACAAAAAGGAGCAAGCTTCTGTTGGCTTTTGAAACCATTTTTCTGCTTAGGATAGGGAGAAAGCAAGTTTCAGTTTATTTCTTCCATGGAGCATGGAGGATGTGGGGGCCATATTGTCTCTGATTCCTACTTTTCCTTTGATCTCCAGGGACATCACTACCGTGTACTGCCCACTATTCACACCAACTTGCAGGCTAATAGTCTAGTTCATGATAATATATTCGATGCATCTATTGCTCAGCCTGAATACCACCACCGCCATTTCTTTGCATGTAAAGGTTTTAGAACATAGATCTATAGTATTGTATAATATTATTTTATACAGGATCTATACAGTATTACATCTATACAAAATTCTTCTACAATACAGTAAATAACCAAGGAGTTTGACCGCAAAATGATATGTGAATAAGCGCTCAAAAGGTCACAAGCGTTTGACTGTGGAAACTAGTGTGTATGTATTAAAGCACCTAGAATTTTGAAGACATTGAGGATGCACAGCTAAAAATTTCATATCGCCTTCTTTCTAGGCCTCAAAGAGCGAGAAATCCTCTACCTCATAAATTGTACAGTCAAAGGAGCCCTGCAAATGGTTACTAGTCTGTTGATCTTAGACCAGGTAAGATGCAATGCCCATTAGAACATTCTGAACACCTAGTGAGGTAGCTAGAGGATGGAAAATACTTAGTGACTTAGAGTGAAACTTGTGAGCTAAGAAAATTTGGTTTTCAGTAGCATGTAGGAGAAAGAAGCAGTTATTCTTTAAAAATCTGAGACCAGAAACTTGGTGAAGTCAGGTGAGGCAAGACTGCCCTCTGGCCTTCCTTGTTAGTTGAGGAGGTCACCTGAACTGCCAGGCCAGAAATGCACCTGTCAGGAGCAGGAAGCAACAGGATTGACAGGCTGGACCTGGAAATGCAGGCTCTTAGCTGAATTATGGAAACCCAGATCGAGGGTTAGATTATTGGTGTTAAAAAATTAGATGATGCAATGTTGATAACATCTGTTCTGAAAATTATGTGTGTCTGGGTTATATTTTTGGTCTGAAATGATGCCAGGTGTCTGAAGAACCATCCAAGGCCCTGGGGGACACCGATACTGTAGACATTCATTGGACTGTTAGGGTAATTAGTCTAAGCATCATAGAAACAAATGCATTTTATCAAGTGTTTCCTGCTTTGATCCTGTTAGTTCTGACTTAAAATAGGATTGTGGGGTAAAAAAAAATCCTTTCTTGTCTAAATCACATTGAAGAAGCTACTGTGTCCTCAGGTAAATTCCATTAATTTCTTAACTTCTCTGTTATTTTCTTTATGAAGTCCAGGCTAAAAAATAGTTGAGGGTAGATTTAAAGTCTATGAGCAACAAACAGTTACTTATTTACAGTTACAAACTGTAAAACTACTGCTAGACATCAATGGAGAAAGAATTTTTCAGTTTGTTCTTCTTAATGCATTGCATGGGCTGTGCTTGAGTGGTCCTTTTATGACCTCAACTTTTTTATTTATTAAATTGGTTTTACCTGTGATTATACATACCTTCACATCCCTAAACTCTAGCTTCATACAACTACTTTATAGTTTTATTAATTTTGACCACTTCTGACCACTAAGCTTTCCTTCTGTATGTATTTTCCATAAATTTATGTTCTTTTTACTGCTGACTACAGTATCTAATAACATGACTGGAACACACTTATATAAAGCTATGTGATATTCAGGAATGAATAATGAAAGCTGAGATGGTAGGATAGCATTGTTGGTTAATGAAGTGATAAATTGTAAAGAAATAAAATCAGACAGCATGGAGCAAAAAGAAACATATTTTGATCAAAGTTACTTTGGGGAAAGGTGATAGAAGCAGTTTTATTTTGGTGATCTTACGAAAGTTCTCCACAAGCCTCAAGGGTTGAATATAAATATAGACTTCTGTAATTTACTAGAGAAATTAATGTTACTAGAAATTGCAACATTATTGGCAATTATTTCCCCACTTTATATTGGTGACAAAAAAGTACTAGAAATAGTGGTGCCTGGATATTCTTGGTCATCATAACTAATGAAGTTCTTTGTGATAACTTTAATAAAACAATGAGTGGTGGTAATGTATCAGACATGGGAAAGTTATAAAACAGCTTTAAAAGCAGATCACATAGAAGAATAAGAAAAAGTGGGTTGCAAATTCTTGATTTAAAAAAGCTGTATTTTCATAAAGCAAGATAATTATTTATGCTTTGCCTACAAATAGCCTATACTACAGATTAAAGTTTACCCTGATAACATTATGTGTGTGTATAGCTATAGTGAAACCAGCTTGACTGAGAGACTAACAACTTAACTGTAAAAGATGGTTGAATTTCTCCAAATCAGAACTGCTATCTCTCAAAGGAATTTGTAATTTTGCAAATGTGACGCCTATTTTCAAGAAGGGATGGAAGGAGGATCCAGGGAACTACAGGCCTGTCAGTCTGACCTCGGTGCTGGGGAAGATTATGGAGCAGATCATCTTGAGTGCCATCACACGGCATGTACAGGACAACCAGGAGATCAGGCCCAGTCAGCACGGGTTTATGAAAGGCAGGTCCTGCCTGACTAACCTGATCTCCTTCTATGACAAGGTGACCCACTTTGTGGATGAGGGAAAGGCTGTGGATGTAGTCTACCTAGACTTCAGTAAGGCCTTTGACACCATTTCCCACAGCATTCTCCTGGAGGAACTAACTGCTTATGGCTTGAACGGGTGCACTTTTCGCTGGGTAAAAAACTGTCTGGATGGCTGAGTCCAAAGGGTTGTGGTGAATGGAGTTAAATCCAGTTGGCGGGCGGTCACAAGTGGTGTTCCCCAGGGCTCAGTTTTGGGGCCAATTAAGACCTTTATCAATGATCTGGATGAGGGGATTGAGTGCTCCCTCAGTAAGTTCCCAGATGACACCAAGTTGGGCAGGAGTGTTGATCTGCTGGAGGGTAGGAAGGCTCTGCAGAGGGATCTGGACAGGCTGGATCGATGGGATGAGGCTAATTGCCTGTGGTTCAACAAGGCCAAGTGCCAAGTCCTACACTTTGGCCACAACAACCCCAGGCAACGCTACAGGCTTGGGGACAAGTGACTGGAAAGCTGCCCAGCAGAAAAGGACCTGGGGGTGTTGATTGACAGCTGGCTGAATATGAGCCAGCAGTGTGCCCAGGTGGCCAAGAAGGCCAATGGCATCCTGGCCTGTACCAGAAATAGTGTGGCCAGCAGGACCAGGGAGGTCATCGTGCCTCTGTACTCAGCACTGGTGAGGCCGCACCTCGAATACTGTGTTCAGTTTTGGGCCCCTCACTACAAGAAGGACATTGAGGTGCTGGAGCGTGTCCAGAGAAGGGCAACAAAGCTGGTGAGGGGTCTGGAGCACAAGTCTTATGAGGCGCGGCTGAGGGATCTGGGTTGTTCGGTCTGGAGAAGAGGAGGCTGAGGGGAGACCTTATCGCTCTCTTCAACTACCTGAAAGGGGGCTGTGGGGAGGTGGGTGTTGGTCTCTTCTCCCATGTGACTAGTGATAGGACAAGAGAAAACGGCCTCAAGTTGCGTCAGGGGAGGTTTAGTGTGGATATTAGGAAAAATATCTTCACCAAAAGGGTTGTCAAGCATTGGAACGGGCTGCCCAGGGATGTGGTTGAGTTACCATCCCTGGAAGTATTTAAAAGACATGTGGATGAGGCGCTTAGGGACATGGTTTAGTGGTGGACTTAGCAGGGTTAGGTTTGCGGTTGGACTTGATGATCTTAAAGGTCTTTTCCAACCTAAATGATTCTCTTCTATTCTATTCTATCTTTCAGGGAATAGTCATAATTTGTTACGTTATTATGACTTAATTCATTATGGAACAAATAGAGGCTTGAAGGAAAAAAAAGATGTATCAATATTCAGTAATTGTATTGGTTGAATGGAAAGGAAAGAAAATGACTGAGGCAGCTACAGGACTTTCAGAATGACCTTGGCTGTGCAATTAGAATAAATCTTAAAGGAAATAATTATTACAGGAATTGAGTCAAATGAAAAAGCCTTGACGTGTGTGTGATACGCATTAGCAAAATAGTATTAGATTGACCTTACAGCTTTCTCAGAGAAGATGGACTGTTTCACAGTCATCTTATCTGTTAGAGCTTCCATAAAGTATTCAACATGATGATGAATAAGAAGTTATTTTTAAACAAGAAGAGGCATAAGAGAAGTTTATAAAGTAGACCGACAAAAAAGGAAGATTGCAACAGGTTTTACTGAATGTAAGCATCAACTCAGAGTGATGTTTTTAATGGAGCAATCTTGAAGAGGTAGGTAATAGAAAAGAGATGAAATTCAACTGTAGAAATGCAATGTCATGTACTTAACAACTAGGGGAAAATGTTTCTATTAAAAGATAGCTATTCTCAGTTAATGTAAAGAGCAGGAATTGGATATATTAATTGACCATAGCATGGTTACATGAAAATGCCGTGAAAAAGTAAGATATTATTCAAGAAAGTCTAAATCTAGTTGTTTCTTTAGAACATGAAAAAATAGTTCTACTTCAGAAGTCACTAAGCTGATTTAATCTATACCATGTGTGATTCTTGTCATACGCATGTTTCTACAGGTTACACTTGAAAAATCAATGTGGGAGACACTGATCTACATAGGCTAATCCTAGTACCCCATCAACACGATAGACACACCACCCAGCAGGCTTTCAAGGAGCAGGCTTCAGTTTAACACAGTCCGAACAGAATGGTTCTGACTGTTCTTAATTAAAATAGTGCATTTTCCTACTTCATGCTTATCATTTCACTTTATTTACCAGTATACAATGTTGGGCAAGAGATCAAATGGGTAAAAACTGGCTGTGAATTAAATAAGGATGAGAAATGAAAGACGATTTCTAACAAAAAGATGATGGTTTTGAGCAAAACAGCAATAGCAGGATCAAGAGGCCTAAATACTTTTAAAATGGTGCTTGATAAGTTTATGAAAGGGATTACATGACATGGTTGTCTGTGATGGCAGGTGCTGCATCCAGGCAGTTCATCATAGGAACAAAGGAAACAGGATTAGGAAAAAATTACTGCAATAATCTTATCTGCACTTCTCAGATACGTGTCCTATGGTTAGGAGGTGTGGAGCAATGAAGCAGTCTGCTCAGTCTAGCCGCAAGAAGAAATGAGCTGTAGGCAGCTTCATTCTATTTGTTATTATCCATAGCTCTGCTGATTTGATTTGATGATTTGTTTGGATTTTGTCTGCCTTTAAGGACAAGGTTGACAAAGCAGTTATTTGGAGAGTATTTAAGAAAAGTATCAATAGATTAGCAAATACAGAGAACTGAGGGGTCAATATAACTGGAACAGAAATAGTAAGGTGCTGATGATGTTTGCCTGCAGGTAGAAAAAAGGGCAAAGTTCAAGACAAATTAAAATCTAAGAAACAGTAACTCTTCAGAGGTCTCATGTACCCTTAGGTTCCAAATTGCATTTTCTGTGACTTGAAGGAATAATAATCTCTGTTGTCCAATGCTGTCAAGATTTTATGTTTGAGCACTGCTACTGTTGATCTATCCCCTTTGCTCTAGCGTTTAAAAGATGCTTCGGGGCTGCAATACCAATCAGCAGTATTCTTTAGAAACGTCAATAGCTGGCATATTAGCGCTTCAAATCTATATCCTTTATAAATGGGGTGCACTTGACATTCATTCTGTACCACACAGCAATACTTAGATGGTGATACTATAGAAGAGAGTGAAGAGAGAACAAATAAAAACTTTGAATTTTAGAAAGTGCAGAAGGACTTCTGGAGTTCGTAGTTTACAAAACTAATGGGAAAATAGTGTCAGAACAAAGTTTTGGACCCACTGAAACCTGGAGGAGCTTTGCTACTGAATTCAAAGGGATCCAGGTTTCATAATTAACATGTATAGTTAAGAAAGTACTTGTTCTGGAATATGTACTTCAGGAATACAAATTTTCCTGCAGCCTTCGTCTTTAAAGTAGGAATGAGTCACAAAATATAACATATTTTCTTAACTATTTAGACTGTAAATTCTTTGGATTAAAGATCTGTTATTGTGCTTGTACTCTGAAACATTAGATTCCATCTTTTATTATTTTCTTTGGTGTTATTGTATACCGTAAACTCTTGACTCAGAACGTTAGTGATACCTGTAATTAAAGAACTGTTCCCTATAGTTACTATCATATGGATATTCGTCAAGGCAATGTAGATCCAACCTAGTAATAATACTGCTAGTAATATAATGAAGCACAATTTCTTGCCTCAAACTAAGCACATTGCTTAAAACAACAGAACATTCTCCTGCATCTGTCCATCATAGCAATGAATCTCTTTTTGGCAAGTTAATATCTAACATCCATTCCACATCTTCTAACTATATCAAAGTCACTCAGTGAGACGACATTCTTGAAGAAAACCAAATCAAAATACCAATAAAATGTGGAACGAAAAAGCTCCACAAGACAACCACTTCACAGCTCCCGTAACAAAAACTTTCTTCAGTAGTGGGATTGTGCAAAGAACTTTATTAATACAACACACCTGCTGCTACCATCACCACTGGATAAATTAGGGTATGTCCACAGTACAGTCAAAGGTTTGATCTATATGCAAATAGATAAACTACATTTATGCTAGCTAGATTATGTATTGATTAGTTTGCCCATGTCAGTACCCTGATAGCACTGGAAGCAGTTCTGTCAGGTTTGGTAGATCTAGTTCATCAAGCAGCATCTCAGATAAGATATGCTTCCAAATAGTACTGTGTTGCTCTCAGGACCTGTGCCCTCTGTGCTTACCTCATGAAGTGACGATGCCTTCTGTCACTCAGGCTCAGGTACGTGGAAAGAGGGAGATATTGTTTAATGACTTCATGCTCCCATCCCAATCTCCAGTCTGTCTGGCTCTGTGCAGTGTGGCTGCATGCACTTGATATCACTGTAGCTTAGCTACACAATTTTTAGTCAGTTGCTTCAATGGCTTTGTGGTCCACCCTGAGCTGAGATACAGAGGTATTTTCACTGGTATCCGAACTACCTAAAGGGAATTTCCACAATGTCTGCATAAACTAGAGGCCAGACTGCAGCACGTTAAAAAACGATTATTATATTATCTCAGCATAGTGAGAGATTATCTCACACAACCATTTAAGACCAGTGGTCTTAAAACAGTCTCACTGCTTAAATTAACCTTTCATGCCAACTTTTATCTTACTCTTATTTCTTCAGCAGCTTTTATAAACAGTTTTGATCTGTCTATCTTACATATTTTCACCTATTTGACATCCTTAGCAAGATACTTGAATGAACTACATTTTAATGAACCGTGCTGGAAAATCCATTTGTCATCAGTTCTCCCATTTTTGCTCACATCTATAATCAGCTAATATAATTAAAAAGACTAGCCCAAGAATGAAGTGGTGCTTAATGTAATGGTTACTCTGATGGTCCTTCAGGGATGAAGCTGAAACTAACACAGTGATTCCACAATGTGGCCATCACTAGAGTTCAGGGAACCTGCCTCTCTGTCTGATTCAAACAAATAGACTTTGCTGTAGGACAAGCTGAAATTCATCAATGGTTTCATCAGTGCACTGATGAAAATAAAGACCTTACTGTTGACTTTTTGTTAAAGGATTTGGGTAAAGGCATCATTGTTAAAACATCACAATCAATTTGGTAGACCACCCTCATGACTTTGATTACAGTTCCTGTTCACAGATGTTACCCCTTAATCCACAATAACAAAGCATTACTGTTCAGTGCCCCTGAATGTATTTTTAAGTTTCTCTAAACTCTATTCATCAGCTTGTGGATACAGATCATATAAAATATGAAATGCAGATTGACAGAAGGACACAAGGAGCCGCAGATATGGGGAGACACTCAGACAGTCTAAGGAAAAGACCCAAAAATGTTAATGGAATGGAACTCAGTAGGACATGAAACTAGATCAACTATCTATTAAATGCTGCAAGGAATATAGTGGACTCATGAGCATAGAATTTCATGTCAGTTAGATGAAATTTTGAGAATTAATTCCTGTGACTGTTAGTGGAAGTATGTGCCAATGTTCTCACAACATGCATATGAGCTACTGTTCATAATTTCAAAGCAGAAGTTCAGCTGAATGTTGCTAGTACTTTGAAGAAGAGAGGGCTGCTAATTCAGAAACTGAGCATCCTTCTAATAAAGCATGCCTGATAATCAAACTTACTAAGAGATTATATTTTGAAGTATTAGTTTAGGGTTAATGACTCAGACAAATGAAATATGCATGTTTAAAAGGGCCTAATTTACTAAATTAAGTACAAATCACGTATTCATAATTTTGTATTAATGGTGTGATTTATTCTTCTGAGTTCCACTAATATAAGTGTACTAGTGAACCTGGGCATAGATTGTAGATCCTCAGGAATATTGCGTCTGGCATAGTGTGCTGTTTCAAAACACCTGCAATCTTAGCTTTGCTGAAGGGTTGAAGCCAGTATCTCAAATTATCAAAACAGGCTGCCAGAGTATTTCTTTACCATAGTTCTTGCCTAAGTGTTGTTTCTGTCATTTTCAGTACCCTTTAAGGGGAAGGGGTGACAAGGTCTTCTTGAATTTCACAGAATCACAGAATCACAGAATCAGTACGGTTGGAAAAGACCTGTAAGATCATCGAGTCCAACCTGGGGGGGAAAAAAAAAAAAAAAAAAAAACACCACCAAAAAAAAAAAAAAAAAAAAGAAAAACCACAAAACCCACGCCACACAACAACAACAACAAGCCACAACCCACCCAACACCACACAGCACCATGTCCATCAAGCTACATCCCACAATGCCACATCCACACGCTCCTTGAATACCTCCAGGGAGGGTGACTCTACCACCTCCCTGGGCAGCCTATTCCAATGTTTCACTACTCTCTCAAATTTCCTCTGTGGCATAGCATTTTTCAAGGATTCCAGGTTAAGGAACTTGCTGCCACTAGTCCCAGCAGTGGTATCTGACTTGGTTACTTGTCAAACTAGTTAGTGGCTAGCTAGAAATACCGTCAGTGTTTCAAAATCAGATTAAGGTAACGTCTGTCATAGGTGGTGGTGCTATGTCTTCGTCTATAGCTAAGTAGGGTAAGAAAGTGTTCATGCAACAAGGGTTCTGTGTCTGGTTCTGTCCTAGAAGTAAGAAGAGGCTTAACGAGGATCTACAGACACCACAGGCACGAAGGTATGGATGGTATCTGTATTATGGGCTGAGGTAAACAGAGGCTGGTTCTGGTTATCAAACACATCCTAATGTTCATTTGTCAGAAGTTCTGCCAATTAAAGACCATCAAGGGCATTACCTGTTTGCAAAACCCAGAAACGTTTATGAATCTTACCTTTAAAATTGAACAAAAGCATTTCCATTGTTGAGAAGTTTATTTCTTCCAGTGTTTCTCTCAACTTCACATAAGTAATTTTCCTAGGTCAACAAAATATAAACAACTCATCTCCCAGTAAAATAGCCTTCGCCTGCTTTTTAATCATCTCCATTGCATACATCAAAGCATTAGTTCCAGCCAACAATAATCAGCATACCTCCTTTGACTTTTCCAAAGCCATGTCCGTTTTCATTTTGCCAGTACTGAAAGCTCAGGCCTCCTGTCCTCTTCAGAAAGAGCAGGATGTACCCGATGCAGGTGCTCAGGTCTGGCGGCAGCACCAGCAGCTGCAGCGGGGCGCGATGCTGCAGGGGCGGCCCCTGAGAGGAGCGGCCGGGGCTGCCCTCTGCCGGACACAGCCGGTTCCCGCCGGCTCCAGCGGCCCCAGCGCAGGGCACAGCTGAGCCCCTCAGCCGCAGCGGGAAAGCCCCTGTGAGAAAGGGCGAAAGGCTGCCCGGCAGCCAGGGCTGAGGGAAGCGGGGTGAGAAACAGCCCTGCGAGCCCCGAGGGGAGGGCGGGAGGAGGGGAGGAGCAGCTCCAGGCGCCCCGGCAGAGGTGCCCCTGCGGCCCCGGGAGAGCCCCCGGTGGGGCGGGTGTTTCCCTGCAGCCCGTGGGAAGGCCCCAGGCTGGAGCAGGGAAAAGTGTGAGGAGGAAGGAGCGTCAGAGAGGAGCTGTTATGGACTGCCCGCAGCCCCCCATTCCCCATCCTCCTGCCCCCACTCTCTCAGGGGGAAGAGGTCGAGGGGTCAGAGGAATAAAGCTGAACCTGCAAAAAAAAGGGGGTATGGGGAGGAAGGTGTTTTAGCTTTTGTCTTTTTTTTTTTCCTCACCATCCAACTCTATTTCACTTGGCAATAGATGAAATTAATTTTCCCCACATTGAGTCTGATTTGCCCGTGACAGTAATTGGTAAGTGTCCTTATCTTTATCGTGATCCACGAGCTTTTCCATCTTATTTTCTCTCCCTGTCTTGCTGAGGAGGGGAAGTGAGAGAGTGTCTGGGTGGGCATCTGACAGCCAGCCAAGGTCAACTCACCACAAAGAGTTATTTTATCGGGTCTTGTTGCATTATGTAAGGTGCAGGCCAGTGGAAAACATTTATCTGTAAAGTTTTTGTGTTCATAAACTAGATAAATTTGTTGGTATATTTTTCCACAGCAGTCCCCTTCTCTCTTTCCCTTCTTCTCAGATTAGCACTGTCTAAAACTGGTATATAACAGACACAACTGAAAGCCTCCAAATGCATGTTTGATGTTACACTAAGATGGAGTAAGGTACAGCTTCTCAATGAAAAAGAGGTAGCTACAGGAGACACTGCACTTGGTTTTGTGTGCAGAGTGTCAGGCTGCAATATGGTCTTTTTCAATCAAATGTGCAGTCTACCTGTATGAATGGATATTTCATATACAGTCTGTTGCTTAAAGTTGTTGCAATCTGCTAGCCATGACCTTGCAAAGAGACAGCTGGGCTTGCCTTGGCCAAAGAAGACATAAATTCGAGGACTTTGAATATTTTCCCTCTCTACAAGGATGCCAGGCATCTTTCAAACCATACTTTAAAGAGATCAGAATTAGGTTTGTGAATTGGTGTCATTTTAGCTGATCTAAAGGTGAATCTGTAAGCTAAGCCAAATCAAACTTAATTGACCTTAGCTTTTGTACTGCCTTTCCTGAGAGGCAAGTTCTGCCATCCAGCAACTAATTTGCTACAGAGCTGAAAGGAACTTTACTGTGTAGGTACTTAAGCACTCTATAAGGACAGGGTAATAAACCTTGCTGCTGGAATTAATTGAAGGTGGGCTTCTGGATATGCACACATCTCCGAAGAAGGTTTCTGATTTTATCTGTCAGGAATTACCCAGCTCATCTCAGAGCAGAATAACAATTTCCTCTTGGCTGGTGAATAAATACCCTATAAAATGACTAATGGTCTATTTAATTGTCCTATCGAAAAAAGCATGGTTGTGACTAATGTGCAAAATAAACCAACTTTGGAAACCTCATACAGTACTTACTATCCTTAAAGTAATGAAGCATGATGATGAGATCTATACTTGATCCTAACTACTCTCTGTCATTCATGTCAAAGTTTTCTTCTCAAGAAATTAAATGCTTTTGCAAGCATGTTCAGAACGTGAATGAGCTTGACTCTCAATACAAATCACTGATGTTGCCCTAAATCATTAAGTTATTTATTCAAGTCTTAAATACTATCATTTCCCAGTGTGTCAGCAGTGAGGAAAATGTAGTTGCAGAATAACATATTTAATGCCAACATTAGAAAGCCTAAGGTAAATAATAATTCTTTGTTTGTGTTTCAATGGTGCATAAAATTGCAGAGTTCAAATGTTTTTAGTTTCCTTTGCTTGTATATGTATCTGTTAAAATCAACCTCAGCTAATGGAGAAATATATAGCATAGCTGTCAGTTCAAATCTATCCTATTGATGGAGACTGTTTAATGAACAACAGTAAGCACAGTGCTGGTAGTATACGTGAGAGTGCAGAATCAGGCTACAGGGCAAAAGAAACTGAAAGTTATTGCTGCCTGCTGTTTGTCTGGCATCCTACGAGTGGGTGAATTAAGAAGCAGTTTTCAGGGACTACATTGCCAAAATTAACACTAATTGATGCTTTTATTAGCAGCCTTATTAGTAATACTAAGTTCTTTTAGGCTCTAAGTTAACAAAACTTTAAAAGGTATGTTTAAATTCCATTCAAGACAATTTATAATTGGGTAAGTTGTTAGCATTTAGTTGGCTACTCACTGCTTTTCTCTATACCTGCGAAATTCAGGAATGGGACCTACAGTACAGGGAAGAGATATAATGCTGAAATCCATGCTTTGTGTGCTCTCTGAGCAAAAGTTCACATGGAGGGTTTTGCAGCAATTAGGGAGCCTGAATTCAAATGAAACACTTGCAGGGGAAAGAACAAAAAAACCTAGTATCGAGAAATATGGTCAGTAAATGTAAGTTACTACAACGTTCAAAAACACACAATGTCATCTACAAAAAATTTTCTTCATTTTCCAGAATTGCACATGGTGGTTTAAAAAAACCAACAAAAACAACAAAGAACATAAATCATAAATGTGCTTACAGTACATTTTTAGATATTGGAAAACATTGAGTGAAAACATGATTTTTAATTAAACACCTCAGTGAGACATTTTTTGCACACATTTAAATTGAGCTATTTTGACTAGCCATTATTTTCTCTAATAATCAGCAAATAGAAGAATAGACAGAAATTACTTCTAATCAAATTGTTGAAGTCTCTTTTATCAGGTATGGTATTCTGAACACACTCCCCATCATGCTTTTCAGGTATCAAAATACGTAAGTGATTTGGATGCTATCCTATTACCTCTAAGGAATGTTGTTAAAGTTCACACCTATGGCAGCTGACAGGGCCATATCTGTTGTGTGCAATAACAGCAGATTGAGAGCCCTGGTGACGTTAATCTGTCACTTTTCATGGGTGTGAGGCTGACTGAAAATCATTTTCAAAAAAGCAGAAAATAGAAATAAGTTTTGTTTTAAACAAAATCCAAACATTTGCAGGTTCCTGTTGCTATGCAGTGCCATCAACGTCACTGCTAACTGCAGAATATCTATCACCCCCCCTCACAAAATGTCATATGCTGCAGTAGTTCAGAATATTTTCCTCATGGTTTGTGGTGTCTGAAGAAAAGACTAAATTATAAAGGAGAACAAATAATGACTTTCATGGAAGGGCTCCAGTAATCCAATTCAGCTTAGGTAATGATATATCATTTCTTGCTTTCTGGTTTGGATTCTTTTTGCTTCTGACATTGGTTCCAGCAATTTGATTTCTTTTCTAATTATCTCTGCCTCTTCTATGATATATAGAAGCCTTCATTCAAACAGGTGGTATACACTTTTCAATCTCTTTCCCTCCCACCTCCACCTACCTGCAGCCATCGTCCCCATCAGATTTACAGGTTAAACCTTTAAACTTTCATGTGACATTTTTCCAGTACTGACAGCTTTGTGTAAATGCTCACAGAATATTAGTGTCCAGGCACAGCAGGCAGAGATCCAGTGCAAGCATTACACAATGGTTTCTTTCTTGACACTGCTAGCAAAGTGTATGCTTTGGCAGTGGGCATCATAAGTCTCATTCAGACAGTATGATTGCTGATCTCCCTTCAAACCACGAAAAGATGGTCACTCTTCAGACAGCTTGTATCAAGCAAATGAGGACGGGGAGATCCCAAGCCCCATAAACAGAGTTGAGGAGGAGGCAGGGAAGAATTTAGAGGGACTTTGCTCAGTAAGGTAGGGCACATTTCTGGATTAATGGCCATAGGAAAGGCTTTGCAATAGGGATATCTCATATCTGTCCTATTTCCTTTTGCCAGATGTATTTTCTCAAGGCTTCCAAATGCATTACAGTTGCACAGAAAGCTCAACCAACATATTCATCATCATTGATCAAACTGACTTTGAGGGTGTCCTTCAGGTGCTTCTGACAGTGATTTGAAACAAGTGCCACTTCCTGGCTGTCTTGTGTTTTTTATCGCTCCTAGTGAACATCAATAATATGAATTTCATTTTAATTCTTCTGTAAGGGGTCTTATTTATAGAGCAATTTCTTGTGCAGTGTCTTGTCTCTATGAAATGATTGCCAACTCAGGCAGCCATTAAAGTTTACTGCTTAGGCCTTCCTTCAAGGTACAATATGGATATTACTTTCTAAAAGTAATTTAGACTACAAAGTGCTAAGAACATGTTAACTCCTTGCAGTCTGCCCATCCCCTACTGGAATACTGGCTGATTTTATGAACTGATCTAACTTATTTCAACAGTTCAACAACTTTTCCATTCTCCTCCCTCTTCAGACATGTGGCTGACAATTAACTCTGATCATTAAAACAGTGTCAAGTACTATTTAGCATTAACATTTTTGTGACTTAAACTATGATGTTATGTTTTGCCAGTACGTTACTCTTTGTGTATGCTTGGGCAATGACCAGCTATTTATTAACTGCTTCCATTTCCAAAGTAAGATCTTAGTAAAGAAAGAAGAAAACCATGAAAGAAACTCAATTTTTTAAACTTCAGGAGCAAACCAAATAAATAATAATGTAGGAAGTAGCTTACAATACTTGATGTTTCAATAAAGAAAACTAAGAACTCTACTAACACACAGTTGCTAGATTAATCTATTTTAGTATTTCATGGTAGGAGAATTTTTTTTCCAAACCTACAAGTTAGTGGTATGTTCGTGCACAAAGTTATGGGCTCTATAGCTCTTCTATCCTACTAATGGAATATTTTTCTTTTATGAACCTTTTCTGGAACAGAGAAAATCAGAATTTGGAATAAAATCAAAATTATTTATGCAAGCAAGTAAATTAAATTGGGGAAATCTTGCTGATGCTTACATGTGAATGTACATTTGCCCCTGATTGCAGCATGCTTTGAGGGTTGGGGATAGGACGAAAGCAAGGAAAGTAAGCCTTGGAGCTTTTCTTGGCAAATGTCATATGAAAGACAGAAATGCATTTAAAGGATGTTACCTTGTGGAGAAACAGACTGATGTTCTCAGGAACAAATGAAGAGTATGTCACACGATTGGGAACAAGGTCCAAGTTTAACACATTTCCACATAATCTGTTTACAGACAATACTAGAGGGCTGGTGTTTGTGTTTCAACAGGAAAAAATGCCATCTATATAAGATCTTGAAACTTCTGCACACTGCCTTCCTAGTGTGTCTACTTCAAAGCTTTTTACCTGAACAAGTGAAGGATTCTTTTTTTCTCATTTTCCTTGTGTTTCCTTATAGCTCTATGTATGCTTTGCAAAATAGTCAGTGGGTAATGGATACTGATCCTGAGTTTTCAAGGTTCTTGAGTAGTGGCTTATAATCTGCCTTGTATCTGTTATAGAGCTGCAGGTAAACTACTTTCATTTTAAGTATGTCCCCTATGTGCTGCTGGCATGGTATAAAGGAAGATGTGTAAACAGTTTCTTGAAAAACTAACGTGCTGGAGGGAAACTCTGACCAACTGTATAAAACAGTTTTCAAAAAATGAAAGCCTCTCAAAGCCAGCGGGTTTTTTTAAGTCACAAATGGTTCTAATAACACAATGTCAAATTCAGTCCCCAGACAAACTCACAGAAATCTGTAGTATTCTGTTACTTTCTTTCCTTTTAATGTTGGATATGACAGCAAAAAAAATTCACCATTTTTTCCTCTGTTTTTTTTCTTCCAGTATAATTAATTCAATCAATTAAGTAAAGGAGAGGTGTGAAGGATTTTAGACACATTGTATTCCGTACCTAGTATCAACAAGATGCACTGAGGAAATATCTTACACTTTCCATGGTAAATCTCTTTCTGTGGAATAGGGTAGTCGCCTTTTTGTTGCTTATTGCTATTGTTCTGGGTAAAAGCCAAGTTTATAGATCTATTTTTTTTTTTTTTTTTTTTCTATTTTCAAATAGCTTATTTTGCAGTGATGAGACTCCAGGTCAGCTTGCTACCAGTGCGCCATTTTGTGACTTTCTTCCCTCCTGCTGCCTGAAAAATGAGATTTAGGTAGTTTCTACCGTGCATATAAACGAGTGATTTACATTAATTTACATATAATTTCTATGTTTGTAAACATTACATAAAAACATAGAAGTTAATCCTTTGAGATTGATTTTACATAATTTGCAGAAAAAACTGGCTACAAAGGGCACTGATTATTGCAAGTACTCCAGGTTCAGTAGGGCAGAGCTAAGACAGTATAAGGGAGTTTTCTGCAGAATGTGAAAATGCTACCACAGTATGGTACAAGTTCTCATTTTCACTCAAAAAGGACCAGATTTTGCCACCTTCATCTTGGAAAGAACCTTACTCTGCACTGAAGTTGTCGAAACTGCTCATAGTGCAAAATATTGTTTAATATGAACTCCCAAATTAGAAAAAGATACTTGTGTTACCATACATATTATAATGTTTAAACATCAGTCATAGAGATGTGCATACAAGAAGAACTTTATGTGATTTGGGCATTTAATTTAGCAAGGTTTCAAAGTCAGGTCATGAATAGACCCATACAAATTCTTTTTGTTGGGGATGTACTACATGACTTCTGGTTAGGGCACCTTCAGAGTACCTTGGTCAGGCTTTATAATGGTAGATCTGATACCACAGTGTAGCATCTTTCCTCCACCTGCCATCAGGACAATCTGAGGTATAGTATTCCTGCAAGCAATTTAGTGGGAGTTTTGCCATTTGCTGTGTTCTTCGGTGAGTTAAGGTTTTCATCAAAGGAAGACCTATAGTCTCCAATAGATCATTGTGTTCAGTTGTCAGGTTGTCCAGAAACATATTTGCCTGAAAACATAATTAAAATACTTCTCCTGAAATTACCTGTTTAACTAGTGAATAGAATAGCAGTTTGTGTAAGGTTCTATGATATGAGAGACTTTTGTGTTAGAATAGAACTATTGATTAAAGAATACTGAATTAGGTAATGATTTAATTCACAGGAAAAATTGAATGATAAACCTGAAAAGGTGTAATAAAAAAATATTAGTGGAAAATAGACCTCAAAAACCTTCTAGATTATTAAGTTGTGATTTGTTTCCTTTTAAACACATCACTTTATAATAAATTTGTGAGGACAGTGCATCTCCAAAACACCCTATTTTTAATGTGTTCACTAATTTTCTTATTATTAGTAATCTGTTTTGTGGGGAAAAAATATAAATACATAGACCTTGTCTGTAGCTCTCATTAAATATTTTGCTATAATTATGGAGAATTTGCTGATAAACATGTTAGAGATTCTATTGTGTTTCTGTGGCAAGGTTTTGGTAGTGGGGAGGTTGCAGGGGTGGCTTCTGTGAGAAGATGCCAGAAGCTTTCCCTATATCCAATAAAGCCAATGCCAGCTGGCTCCAAGACGGACCCGCAGCTGGCCAAGGCTGAGCCAGTGATGATGGTAGCGCCACTGTGATAACAGAAGGGGAAAAAACCTGCTGCGCAACAGCAGCTGGGAGAGAGGGGTGAGAAACAGCCCTGCAGACACCAAGGTCAGTGAAAAAGGAGGGGGAGAAGGTGCTCCAGGCACTGGAGCAGAGATTGCCCTGCAGCCCGTGGTGAAGACCATGGTGAGGCAGGCTGTCCCCCTGCAGCCCATGGAGGACCTCACGCTGGAGCAGGTTGATGTGCCCAAAGGAGGCTGTGACCCTGTGAAGAGGAGTCCATGCTGGAGCAGGTCTTCTGGCAGGACCTGTGGCCCCATGGAGAGGAGCCCACACTGGAGCAGATCTTCTGGCAGGACTTGTGATCCTGTGGGGACCCACGCTAGAGCAGTCTGTTCCTGAAGGACTGCACCCCAGGGAAAGGACCCACGCTGGAGCAGCTCGTGTGGAACTGTCTCCCGTGGGAGGGACCCCACCCTGGAGCAGGGGAAGCATGAGGAAGAAGGAACGGCAGAAATGATGTGTGATGAACTGACCACAAGCCCCAGCAGCAGCCTAGTGGTGCTTCCTTTGCATTTTCCTTACCTCGCTTCTCCCACATATTTCTCAAAAGAAACATTCTACACACCATGAGTATAAAACCAATTATCTTTACAATCTTCTAATGGAAACTTTATGCTTATTGCAAGAATATGACATTTTCAGAACAAAAGCATATCTTTCTGATGTGACAACTGAATTACAGTGATGTGGTCATTGCACGTAACAGTGGAGTAACTGAAGGATGATCCATCCTAAAGCTTTCTCTTTGAAAAGGAAATGAAAAAGGATGGTGTCTTGCAACTGTTCCTCTCCTCCTTGAAAACGTCATGTCCATTATGACCTCCACCAAAAGATGGCAATCCAAGTCCACAAAAGATTTCATTTTCCGTATGGATGGTAGCATCTTGTATGTATACATACTTTTCCTTTAATCAGTTCATTGTTTTGATCTCTTTTTCGCCAGGCTTTTGTTGGTTGACAGTTGATGAAAATTATCATCAGTGGATCTGTTATCAAAAGATGGCAGTAATGAATTTGTTCTGCTTTCACTTCAGTACTTGTTACTACCATAGAAATTTTTATAAATATGAAAAGGAGACTCCTTACATTCTTGCCGAAGTCAGGTATGACTACTCTAAATGGATTTCCTCAGTCTCTCTCTACCTCTCTTATAGTTGCATCTGCCTTTTCCTTTAATCATCTCTAATGGAGTCTCTGGAGGAGATGCTCTGGGTAGAGGAGGAGGGAGTTGTTTAGGCAGACACATAAATATTGATTTGCCTCAGCTAGAACAGGAGGTGTGTGCTGAACAAGAATGTCAGTCTGATTCCTCTTAATTACTCTACTCTAGATTACCCATCTTCCTCCTCTCTTTGGAGATTTGTCCCATTAGTAACCATTTCTGACACACATTACTAATTACCATGATGATATCTGTGTCCTCTTTCTCCTCCTCTCATCTAAGCTTGACTTTTTTTTCTAGCTATTGAATGCTACAGTAAATATTTTCTTTGGAACATTTTTTTCCTCATATCACTATCACTGGCCAGCAAAATGTCAGTTTTAACCTCATTTGAAATAACAATTAAACAAATACTGAACAAATACTGAATGGTGTTTCAGACATGTTCTCTACCTCTAGTCTTCAAACTTCATTCTCATTCCTCCCTTTGTTTTTATCTTTACCTAGTTCTTATTAAATCAGTTATCTGGGAACATTCTGGCCAACTGTATTGCAATTGACACCCTAAAGATGTAAGTTGAGTTTACCTCCACTGCAATAAATGCCTAAAAACAGGCGCCACCATAAACCTTCCCAAAACTCATTGTCATGTAGCTGTTCTCAATTATTTGTACCTTGCCTATTCCCAACTAACTCTCTGAAAAAGCCATACAACAATATGGTATAAAGATTTTCTGTGGCATGAATTATGGCACTGAGAAATAGGTTCAAAGACTTTTTTCCAAAATATAGTAGCATGTACTTTCTTTTCTCACTGACTGAATGTTTTATTAATGCATAGAAAAATCCTACATACGTGAAACTATGTAATATATTGAACTTACATACATTTTTGCATTACTGAGTCCTCCTTTGTAGACCAAAATACTATGCAGATATTTCACTGATTGCCTGAAATATAAATAATGAACACTACTGGCTGTATTTTAATTCAAAAGGAGAAAAGGTGTAATTTTTTGATAAAACTGTCTTGTAATATATATTTAATGAAAATCTTCCTTTACCGATGTTTTAGTGAACATTTAAAATAAATGAACTCCGTTTTTTTACTAGATTATGTTCCTATTTCAAATTTTAGTCTTTTTTTTTTTTTTTACTTTTAGTAAGTTCATTCTTTAACAGTTAGTCTGAAGTGTTTAATACATGCTCCAATTTTGAGTTAGGTAAATGAAAGCCACAATGTTGACCTGCCTTAATGTGTTCCAATTCACAGTGAATACACAGACCCTTACATCTGTGAATATCCTTTCTTTAACTGTCTAGTCCTTATCCTACTTAGCAAATTATTATGCTAGAAATGATTGACTGTTTTTCTGTTTAGTACATGCTTTAATACGAAGCCTACAATGTATTTCAGAGTACATGGACTAAAGCATCTAAAACTCTGGGAGTGAAACTTTATATGGCTTACCAACAGACCTGAGTTGGCCTTGGTAAGCTTCTTCTCAACAAAAGAGAATTGTCACCAGTTTGATAGAATTCTTGTAAAATACTTAGCAGTGACCACCTTTCATTTCCATTGCCTCTCTCTGCACCAGGTAAACTCAGACTCTTCATTAAGTATGTCCTGAGTTTATAGCTCAGCAATATTTTCCCTTTCACATTGCAACTGTTTTTCTGCATGTACACACCCATCCTCCTATGAGCACCAGTTCTTTGATGAGGTCATTATGAGCAAAACAGTTTCATGATCACAGCTTTACCTCTTTGGGGCTTGTCGTACAACCCATTTACACATGCAGCTCACCTTTGGTAACAGGGAAAGCTCTGTGCTGGGGGATGTCACGAGTTCAATCCTTTCATCTGCTTGCTCTTTTACCAGTATCCTTTCTTCATCCCTTCACTTAGATAGGTATTAGCCTTTTTTCTGTGTGTTGAGATACCACTTTCTCCCCAATTAATAACTCCGAGCTCCATTTCTCTGTTTATCTCTAAGTCCCGTTGTCTGCCCTGATTCAGTTCATACTTACTATCCTAACCATTTTCTCTGCATTAAATTTAAATCTAAGGGAGTTTACAGTATCTCAGTGGCAAGACGATTTTTTATGTAGTTTTATATACCTAGTGTAGTACCTAAACATACAGAAACATAAATTAGAAGTCCAAATTGTGCTTGAGACTTGGTCTTCCTCCACAGAGAAAATTTGTCATGAGTAAGAAGTCAGTGGATATGCAGACTTTCCCTGTCTATGGAGGTGATTTACTCTGGGACAGAGAAGGACTGACCTGCATTGTAGAGAAAGTATATAATTCCCAAACAGGAATTATGAAGTTCTTTGAGGAATGCCACTTTGGTACCACTGTCAAAGAGGTCCAGAAGAGAAGTATTAGGAGACTGACATGGCAGCAGAGAGACCATTTATTTTCATTTATTCAGGGATACTTTATTTTTGTTACAAGAAGGAATGAAGACTCATGTCATTACTAGACTGCATCCACCAGCTGAGCATCTTGGAACTTGAAATGAATAAAGAAAGAAACTGGCAATATTGAAGGAAGAAGCAAAGGAGAAGGAGGAAAGACTGCTTAACCTTTAAAGTTAGCCTCAGGGCTTTTTTGGTTTTGTTTAAATGGACCAGTTTCATATCTCTAAAATCTCCACTACCGTGAATTGCAGAAGGTGTAGATAAGGGTAAAATTTGGTCCATTTTTCAGTTCCAGTCAGTTTAATAGATGTTCAGCATTCAGTGAAAAACTGTGAAGGTACAATGTTCACAAGTTCATCCAGGGTGAATCTTCATTTGGTCTTTTCTCTCTATCCTCCTCTAAAATAGTTTCAAATTTCTCTGAAAATTTTAAAAGTGATTTTAATAAATCTGAGTTGCGTTACAAATATCCTTTCAAAATAGTCCCTCCATTGAGCTTTGTTTCTAAGATGGAGTTGGGAAAAGATCAAAAAAGAGAGGGAGGAAGAAAACATACCTTTAGCTTGTGCACTACTTTGCAGGGTTGATACACCAGGTTTAGATACCTCTTCTCATAGGTGTAACAAACAATGGCAATAACAATCATGATTACATCTGCAGATTTGGAAATTCCACATAAAGGTTTTTGAGAAAGCTGTAAGGTAGCAATATTCTTTATAATTCCAGTCTAAGAATGTGAAGAGAATAAAAATGAAAACTCTTGACACTCTGGAGAAAAATCTTATCTTCTGATTACTGGCTGCAGCACTTCTAGTTCAAGGTTTTTCCTCTCAGGGTATTTATACAATAAATTTGGGTCATTTCAAGTTGCAGCTCTGACAATTTTCTAGTAAGAAGCATAGGTTTGGATAAAAGAACTAAACTTAAAAAGTCGTATCACAAAGGTAATGTGGCACTGGTATAGTGGGAGACTTATGCTGAAGTTCTTCCCCAGGTATAGAGTCATAAATGCCAGAGCTGTCAGACAAATTACTAGCAAAATCCAGTAAACAAATGCCTAGATAAAATAATCTGACCAAAATAAACAGTACTAGCAGAAACTTTATGTGAAAGTTATAGTAGGTGAACTGAAAATGATGATAAGGAAGGTCAGAAGATCTCTCTGTCACAATGTCAGCATTTGAATAATCCTTTATTAGTACCGCAGTCAGAGAATTCATAGAATTATTATCTTTCAATATTTTCTCTCATGCTCCTTCTCTATAGTTTCCCTTCACCTTTTCTTCTGGAATTATGGAATTTACAGAACAAAATAAGCATAAGTTATACACTTTGATCATAAAAACCAGAAAGTATTCTAAAATGTTATAAAATTAGATACTTTCTAAATGATAAAAATGGAAATCACCCTTTTTGAATAACCTCTATAGGTCACTGGTAATCTACAAATAGGAACATGAAGGGGTTCATTTATTAGAACTTTTTTTCTGAAGCAGTGCAATGAACATTTTTCTCTTCACTTTGATTGTGTTCGGTATTAGTTAAAATGTTTTGCATAGTTTCTCTTAGTAGTGACACTTACAAAATGGGACAAAAGGCACACTATCTGATAGTGAATAATTTTTTTGCAACCATCAAGGGGAGACAAAAGTAATATCAATGATAAATCATCATAATTAAATAAATTAACATGGAGAGATAATGTTGTGTTGAAACAACTGCTACTTCCTAACCAGGGAGCTTATTCTGAGCCTGAAGTGGGTTCAGTCTTCATAGCTATGCTGGAATCCATTTTACGGTTGGTAGAAACACAGAATATGAATTTGAATCTGATCTTAGAGTCTTTCTTCTTTTAGGGTCAAAGTATTGACATCCCATAAAAGGGTACCTTTCTCTGAGATTACTGCCCACAGTATTATTGAAATTATGTGTGAAATAATACTATGTTTAATGTGAATTGCAGCTCCTCCCAGAAGCAGAACCAGTGTACTAGTGCTGTAACAGTAGCTGAACCAGAACAGAAATAGCAAACAACCCGTTACATGCCTGTAGTATGAGCAGCTTGTTTGCCTGTCTTCTCATTCTCATGGAAATAGAGATGACTTTGAATTCACTTCTAAACTTGACAGGATGTTAAGCTGTTGGATGTGGGGTTTTTGACTGGACTGGAGTAGGACAGTATATGTTCTGCACAAAACCAAATCTGATTTCTTTTTCCTTTCAAAATTGAAGCTTTTTAAATGCTCATAAAGGGAAAGAATTAGAATACAAATATAAACTATGTGTGTGCATCTGTGTGCATACATATATGTATGCATAGTAAAGTGAGAAATGTAATTCTTTTTTGCCATTTGTGTGTCAAGCATGCATGCCTGGTGTTTGAGAATAAAGCAAATTATACATCACAAAATATAAATTGTTCAAGTATCTCCAACTCCAAATCAGAATATAGAATCTATAGCCAATCCTTACCTTTACTTGTTCTATAACAAAAACAAAACTGTAGGTATAATAAAATACATTTGTACTTATTAACTTTAGCAGGGTATTTGTGCATAGCAAGTAACAGAAAAAATTCAGTCTTAAGGAATTTTATACATTCACGTCAAAAGACATTTCATTTGTGGCTGTGTATTTTTACAGCATGTGTTTCTGTTCCAGATTAAAAAGGTGAAATATTTATTAGAGTGTACAAGATTATAACAAATTGATTCTACTCCACTTTGCAACAAAACTTCCGAATGCTGTAATTCTTTGTGAGGGAGAATTAATCACGCTGTATCGCTTTTTCCCAGGAGCCAGGGTTTCTCATAATCTCTGGAAACCCAGACAGCTGAGAAACTGCAAGGCAGGAAGGGAGGAAGGCAGATGAGGCTTCAGGCTTCCAGGGCAATTGGCCTCCTGAATAGCTCGCAGCGGAGCCAGCAACCCAGGACCTCACACAGGCACACTGACAGGCAGCTGCACTGATGTCCAGTTCAACCCGTTCCATTGGGGTCTGCTTTTTCCAGAAGAGGGCTACTAAGAGATATGTGACCACACAGAAGGCTTCCATTTTCACAAATTAGAAAATTCAGGAAAAGAACTGTTTCATATAATGTATTCCTTTCTTCTTAGTTTCTGCTCTCTCCAGTGTCTTGGCATACATATGTGTATTCTCATACCTCCAAATAATTTCTGCTAAATCCAGCAACTGAAGTTAAACTTTGAGATGACAATGTGACTTTGGGGGTAACTATAAATGTAATAAATTCTGTCTTTAATTGTACTGTATACAAATCTACTGAAATAAATCAGAGATTTAATAATTTGATTTCAAAATGCCCAACAGGCCAGGATTTGGCCGAGCATTAGAATCATAGAGTCGTTTAGGTTGGAAAAGACCTTTAAGATCATCAAGTCCAACCGTAAACCTAACACTGCCAAGTCCACCACTAAACCATGTCCCTAAGCGCCTCATCCACTCGTATTTTAAATACCTCCAGGAATGGTGACTCAACCATTGTTTAAATATGCTTGAAATCTCAAGTGAAATGAAGTCATTAAGGATTTCCTAGCATTTTAGTAATATGAATATTGCTTTGAGTCCTTAATGTTGTTATATTTTTTTTATTAATAATCATTGAAGCTAGAGAAAATGATGATTCCTGTAGTTTCAATTGTAACACAAAATCCAGTCTTGTGCTGAAAGCCTTCTGTCTGCTCTGCTTTCCTGCATACTGGGAAAAAGTAGCCTTTTAAAGCTTGTACAAAGTGAAAGCAAAACTCTTCTCTTGTCTTCAAGAGACAGGAGAGAGGTTGGGAAGAAGTTAGCTTTCTCATGGCAAGCATAGAGGAAAGAGTGGGAATGACCTGTGCTGCTGAATGCTGCCTGTGCTGTAGGTGGGAGGGTGCTGCTCTTACCTCCCTGTACAAAAGTTCTTGAATCAAAATTTGAGATGCAGACATCTTGGACTTCTGGAGAGAAGGTCATTGAACAATCCATATGAGAAAATTGGACTAACCTGACATTCTGCAGAACTGCTATCCTCAGATTACTGTTCCACATCTGCAACTGGTGTCATTGCCATAATGATCCTACAGAATTGCAAATAAGTAGCAAAGTCCATGTGGCCATGAATAAAAAAAGAGATCAGTTCATGAAGTTATTTCCTGTATAATGTCGTCTACTCCCAAAATAATGTCAGGTTTTTATGCAGAATTTTTATAAAGCAAGTTATGTTAAGATGTTTTACTGAGCTCTAGTGGCAAATGATTTCTGCTTGAAATGATTTTACCTGAGTTCCTGCTTTGCAAAGACTATTGTATGGAAAGGCCAATAAGCAGAACATCCATCTCAGAAGTATGTCAAAGGCAGATGTTTAAATTAATGTACAATTCATTTTGCTGCACATCTAATTTCTTACAAATCATGAAAAATTTCTTCTCTATGTAGGCATTTATATAGACTATTAGAGCTAGTTCTAAATCATTAACCCCACCAAGTTGCAGTTATTCATAATGTATAATGCAGCTTCCTTCTACATTTGCCTTTCATGGTGGGTTCATAAATGTTCATTTCACTTTTTAAAAATTCAGTAAAATAAAACAGAAGTCATTAGTACACACAAAACCTGAACTCATGCATTTACATATGCAGGGAAACTTGTCTCTTAGTGTTACTACCTCTTACAATGGTCTTTTTCAGAGTTTTTTGAATGTAATCTGAACAAAATAAGGAAATTCTCAATTTCCTTTTGTAAGTCAATTAATGCCCCTCTGCAGAGCATAAGTCAATCTGCAGGCAACTCAGGTATTTTCCTATGTACGCAACTTACTCTATTACAGAGAAACTCAAACTTACATTTTACCTGAAAGGCTGCTTTGCTTTTGTTATTGCCACTAGCTGTGAAGCATTATTCAGTACTGAGTTGAAGATGAGATATGACATACTGCATATATTTTGTGCATGTGTAATTACATGTAGTTGGTATTTGTCATACGACTAGCCATATTATTCTCATTCTTTTTTTATTGTAGAACCTCATTCTTTTGTTTTCCTTAAGAAAAGAGATGACCTAAGTAAGTCCTACACCCTCCTTCGTCCCCAAAATGTAACTAGCCTGCTTTGCTGTGGCAGACCAATTTATTGATTCCACAGCCCTTCAATAAGTATCTCATGCACCTCCCCTCATGTAAGAGACATGCCCCCCTTTTGAGAAATTCATAAGGGCAGAAGCTTTGTAGTCAATATGATTGCAGCCTTAAGCACAACCCCAAGGATAAAGCACATTGTAACACACTAGCTGGGAAAACCCTGTCACTGATTTGCTTCAGATCTTTGTGATAAAGAGCACATTAGAGAATGATCCTCAAGCTCAGATCCTCACTGTTTTTCCTGTTTATTTCTGTACCAAGTTAGAAAAAAAGAAACTTATTCCAAAATCCTACTGTGATCTTGGGGAGTGTCAGGCATAATCCTGCCATTTACGTCAGTGAAGCACCAGAAGTACAACTTCAGCTGTATGCCATGACTTTTCTGAGCTGTTAGCATGTACAGGGAGACTCAGATGGCTTCATTGTATATGGGATGCCATTATAGGTCAATGCAAATATCACTACAGGTTAATACAATAGCATATTGTGACTGTAATATATGCAAGAAAATGGTTCTTTCTGTTTTACCTAGATAATTAACAGTATGAAATATACACAGAAGTGGAGTGCTTTAAGAAACTTGCCAGTGTAGCTCTAGACTTTGTATTGTTATTATTAACATTTTGCACCCTATAATTTTTATGGCATGTTTCTATAAAGAAGAAGGATGAGGAGCTGTTGTGTTGCGTGCCACAGACAGCAAGGTTTTAGTAATTTGTCTCTTTCACCAAAATGGAGGGGCCTGAGAAAGTAAAACAGAAAAGACTTATTTTGTTCAAAGGACAAAGAGATGAGAATGATCTCATTATTACATCATACCTCTAAACAATGAGAAACCTTGGCTCAGTGTGAGCTCTGCCCTGGAGTTTTCTTTACAACTTTAAACACCTTGCATTTATGTCCCTCTTTTTTTCTCCAATGAAAGGCAAATTATAGTTATAGCCTAATTCTTTTTAATTAATTTGGATTTAAAGTTCTTTAGGGCACTGACTGAAACACAAATCTTCTTAGCAATTCCTTGTGTTCTTTATCAGTAACACTGTTGATAAACAAGACCTATTCTTTTCTTTCATTTTAAAAGGTTTCATATGCTCTTTCCAGATCTGCTGAAGCTAGTTCCTATTTTGCACTGATTGAAACTTCAAAACGAAGGCTTATAGCCTCCTGAAATCTTTTCATAGTAAATAGATTTTTCTTAGTGCGTGACAGGCCTCACCAGCCAGGGCCCATCCCACTACCTCAGCCAGGAGCAGGGAAGCCAGGGGACATCAAGGTAGCCCCAGCCATGGGCATCGAGCACCTCCCTGGAGACAGGCCAAGGCCAGGCTGGGACATTGGCCCTCAGGTGGATGTCAGACATAGTCTAGTGTTAGGAGCGTGTCACACAGAGGCAACCCAATGGCTCACTGAAGGAAGAAGAGAAGCTTCACCATTCATTGGGATGAGGAGCAGCTATTCAAGTAGAGGAAAGAACACTTAGCCTTATTAATTTTAAGCCAGGGCTGGCTGTGGGATCACACTTTTTGGTTATCACCAAACTGAGTTAGGCTAAGCTATAAATAACATGAACCGGCACCCTTATGAAGCAGTTCCTCACTACGGGTGCAGGGGAATTAGAGCTGCGTGCTCCCGCTGCCCACCTTCAGCCACAGCCTTCATGAACTGCAGCTTTAACTCGTTTAGCAAGAAAGTAATTTGTGAGCAGGGAGCGAGCTGTTTGCCTGCTCTAGCAGTAGTCTGCTATGTGGCTCATTTAACCATAGAAGAAGGTCTCAGCCTACTATGAAAGGGCATGTTTTTACTTTCATTGCTTGACAAACCTTGTATTTTGAATTGCAGGAATACTATAACCCTGCCTGAGTTAAGTGTGATTCTTAAGGAAACTGGAAAGCAACACAACATTCCCTATACAAGGGTGCAGCACATTCATACACCTTTCAGGACAGAAGAATATCATAATAAGGACTCTTGCTCCCCTATGCATTCTCTAGAATTTGTTCAAAGGGTGAAAGACCATGGCCTCTTTTTACCTCTATAAAGCAAGGAAAGGCTTTAGCCTCTCTGTGTGATTCTGGTTTTTCACCTGGCTTTTGATACTTAAACTGAGCTACATTTGAATGCTTTAGGAAAAATATAGACATGTTTTTGTGGTTAAGGGGTTTTTTTTAGGGGGAAGGGAGAGTTAATGCAATCTCTTTAAGCATACTAAATTACTCACTGAAGTAGAACTGTAGCTCTCAAATATTATTTTTATTTATTTTCTTTGTGAAAGTTTATATGGGATCTTGGAAATTTCTCTTAAGAATGGACTGACTGAAATAAAAGAAAGTTAGGTAGACAACAGATATGTTTTACTACAGCGTAGTAAGAATGCTCATGAGAACCATGTGAAACATTGATTTGAGTACAGGGATATACACAAAACCAGTGGCATTGTACGATCTATTATTCAAGCAAGACTTTTTAACGACAATAAAGAATGCCAAAGTCACCAAGTCCAAATACCACCTGAGCAAACCTGAAACCTATCAGCTGAATGAAACCACATTGGGAATTGTATCTCAAGGTAAATAACATGTACAGCTTAAATAAGCTGTAATTGGCTAATTAAATAATTTGAAAAACATTTCAAAGGCTAAGGCTGCATTATTTAATTTTACCTACTGAATCTAAATTCTCCCTGCAGTATCAAATAATGTCATATTCTAATTAAATTCCTTCCCTGAACTAATAGAAATCCTTAAAAATTATGATGATAAAAACAGTTACCTAATTAGAACTAGCAAATATAATTTAAAAAATTTAATAAACTAAAAATGCCCTGGTTAATATTAATGATGGCATCTTTCTTTTGATACTTAAACTAAAATGTCCTGCTCAAAATAAATCAATAAATAAGGTTCCATTATCAGCTTTCTTGAGTAGCGTATTACAGTAATTGGCTCCATGCAGATGATTGCTGCATTACAATCCTAGCTGTGAATGCATGCAGAGAGACAGATGAATGGTTTTCATTCAAATGCTCAATGGACAGTCAAAGAAACAGACATTGACATTTTGTATGTGGAGAAGGATGTGAGGCTTCTGGTGACTGAGGAGAAATAACAAAACTAAAAAATCTTTGGAAGTGGATTTGAGTCGCTGATAAATTCATTGCTTTGCAAGAAGGAAGTGTTTCTGTCACTTTCTGCCTTCCTCTTTTAAAAATTAGACTTTTTCATTCTCCATGTGGAGGGAGGAGTCCTCACAAAACAGAGATGGTACAAACATAAACACATAACGCTACATTGAATCTCTACCTGGAGTCTTCAAAAGCAGGTGGTGCATGGGTATATATAAACTAGGCACAAGCCAAGGCAAAGCATGCAACTCAGAGACAAATAATCTTTTTAGCTAAGTACAGTTAGGGGTCAACCCAGTGCAACTTCCCTAATATCAGTGGATAGGACTGAGAATATTGCTAATTGCCAAAGCCAAGTGTATATGATCTAGTTCTTTCTCCCAGCTGAATCAATTACTCTGGACACAAAAGAGCCAAGTTCAGTCTCACGTATTGCTGCTCACATGCTCCAAGGAGGGGGTTAAGCCAGTATGTAGCCAGATCTGGCTCAAGACGTCTCTGCGCTAAATGCAAAGTTGAATTGTCACTAACGCAGATGTGAAGGGTGCAGATTGGGTTGTCCTGATATCAGAAAGATGGAGAAACAAAAGGGGGTAAAAGGCAGCCAGGGAGAATTTTGAAAGAAATGCATTTGTCTTAACGCAGCAGTAGCATCTGCAGCTTCTGGCTGATCCCAAATTCTCCTCCTCCCTCTAACAAAAATTTTTTCTATTTTTTCCCCCATGATCCCTGGTTTCTGTCTGTGTGGTAAAAGTAAGCCTGGCTTTATAGACCTCTGATATATACAAACCAGACAGCAGGACCATAGCTGTCTCGTCACTTGGTTCAATCTAGTGTTTGGGACCCTTAAGTGGAAAAGCTAATAACCCCCTTCCCTCCCACCTAACTGTTTCATCTGACGTGACAGTTACTATGCCAGAGCTGTCCTGAAGGCAGTTCTGCTTATGTTTGTAGACCCTGCCCCAGGCAGTCCACCTAAAACTTGTGCCTGTGTGCTTGAGTAAGTATTTAGTCCAAACTACATGTTGGTTGGTACCATATCTTGGTTGGTTACCTCGAGAGCAGGAAAGGGTTTTTACTACTGTCTTTGGTGGAGACTGAACAGTTTTGATGAACTCCCAGATACAGATTTTATTTTTGGTTTTATACAGATTTTATAATTTGGAATTAATGAGCATTTTATATATATTTTCTGTTGCACCTTAATTTGACTGGCACTTGTCCCTCAGTTTCAATCCTGTATTATTTCAGTATATTTTAGTGTGAGATGATAAAGTAAAATTTCCTCTGAGCAGGAAGTGTCTCATGTTTTTCTGTTTCTCTGTTTATTGTGTCCATGTATACAGTTTTCCATTCAGAAGATGTTAGTTTAAATATCTGTAGCCCTGCATTTACAACCTGAGAATGCCAGAAAGTACCAGGTCACTGAAAAATAAAATATTTCTAGGAATGGATCCATTCAAATAAAATTCCTTTTTCACAGAGAGAGGGAAAAAATGAAAGAAAATATTTAGGGTATTTTTAAGGGTTTTTGTTTTAGTTTGGTTTTAGTTTGAAGGGGCAATAGAATTTAATAAATATAAAAGAATTTAAAACAAAATTATAAAAGTAATTACAGGCCAATACTGGAAGTTTTGATGGACATAGCTTAGAGTGTTCTTGAAAACTAAGATTGTTTTAAAATGGAAAAATATTTTTCAACTGGTTATAGTTTTTTTTCATTTATACACCATCACATTACAGTGTTAGTTGTGAATACAACTTTGCTCTTAACCACGTGTGTTTAAAACTGTCATCTTCTACTGTACTGTTCCTGAATCTATGTGATAGGACTGATGAATCTAGCGAACAATTTCTATCATCTACCCAATAAAATATAACCTTAGGTTGAAAGTGAATTGTGTTTGTTGTGCAGTGTTGAGAAATAAAATACATTTACTTTGAAAAAAAAGCACATAACTCCACTTGCACAAAAGGAATACATGTGTTTTGAGCAAGAAGTAATTTTCCACAGAAGGCTTATCTTTTACAAGATAATAAATAATTGTAGGTGATTATATAAAGCAATATTTTACAAACCATAAAATTCCAAGGCAAAGTATCACCGAGGAACTCGATGATGGTAACTTTTTTAGAGCTGGCAAGACAAACTTTTTGTACAATGATGTAAATATAGCTGTTTCAGAGCAACGTCTGGATTTAGCATTTTACTGCTTTAAAGATTACTTTCTTAAAAGGATATGGATTTATTCACATTTAGTAAAATTATTTAACAGTTTATGCACATCACTTTGAAGTAACTTCAGCAAAATAATCCTACATTGGAAGCCAAATAATCCTACATTGGAAGCCAAATTCTGAAATATACGTTCATCCTTTTTCAGAGCTTATTTATTGCAGTTTATGTGAGTTGAGCAAGAATTCAAGTTGGGCAAAAACTTAATAAATTCTTTTGGTGTTTATTCCATAATAAAAACAACACTGATGAACATTCTTTTTCCATTTTTAACAGACTGAAAGCAGATTGGAAAAAAAGGAATAAACACAATTATTTGTTTAATAAACATCACAAAAACCTATTACCAGGAATAAACATGAAAAATCAACAGCAGTTAGGAGGCCTTAAGACTTCAAGGTCAGAGACAGCCAGTGAAGATCATGCATTTATGCCAATTTGCTGGATGTAGTGTTCAACCAAAGGAATTTTTAATTCAGTTACCCCTACAAGTCATCCCTGATAGTTTTGCAAAGCACTACAATTCAAAACTGCTGATTTGCCTTGCTCATTGCCATAGTTTGGCTTTTCAATTTAGCACAAATCCTTTAAAAATTTTCATATGAAAATTATGAGTTCTACAAATACTTTTTCTCAGCTCTTAATTAGTCTTCTGTTTCCCTCAACAGAACCACCTGCTGGAATGTTAATATGATATAAATAACTGAGCTAATAAGTATGCCAGTACTGATTTTTTTAAGGCCAGAAAGCACCATCTTACCTAATTTCATTGTATGAAGGGCTGTTGTGTGCTTAGTTAACAGGCACTACTTTGGACGTCATGGGTAATACTTAAAATGTCACTATTAATATTCATCAATTCATTGAGGTATGAAAGAAGAAAGTGTCCTGTACAAGCATTGGCTGGAGTAACGGTGGTGTTGAGGGAGGATGAATGCAGAAGGGATAAATGCAGAAGGATAGGTCTTTACAGAGATAGAATGATGACACAACTGGTGTAACTCCCCTTCAGAGCTTGGGCTCAGCCTTTAGAAGTTTGAGACACTTGTCTAGACTGTAAAATACATCACCAGTAAAGTTCATCAGGGCCATGACTGAATTGTGCCATCAAACAGCACTGATATTTGTTGTTAGGTCTAAGGGCATTTTACAGTTCCGTGCTTTAACATTTACCCAGTGAACCTCCAGCTAAATGTCTATATTAGTAAACTTTACTGTGTGTCCAGGTGAAACAAAGAATCACACGCTCATTTCTTTGGGCAGGTGAAATCCCACTGAAACGTATTTCGTCTTTAAGACAACACTTCCTTCTGCTCTGGAGAATTTTGAAGACACATCAGTCAAGAAACTTGGCAAAACATTATTACTTTGAAAGACTCTCTGAGCCAGCCAAGTAACTTTGTGTGTGTATATTTAAAAAAAAAAAGCCTCCAAAACTAAACAATTTTATGGTTGATCCACATTACCACAGATGTTTGTCTAGTCTTCAAAGTGAGAAAGGTCTGCTTATAAACCTGTTTCCTGTGTGATGAATCATTCTTGTCAACAAAAAGTATTTGTTGACAATATTTTATGTGTAGCTATGAAGTTGTCAGTTTTGCCCTCAAAAGTTACAGTGGTTACTCCCATGGTATTTAAGATGATAGAACATGCTATTTCATTACTACAACTTTTATTTCTGGAGGGTTGGGAAACTCTTTTTTTCAGGAGCCGCAGTCTGGAGGACTGCTTAGAAAGATAATGTTCCAGTTCATATTTGATGTCTCCAGGAAATTATTATGGACAAAATCCATGGCTGTACTTTCCACATCTCAATGCTTGCCCATTGCTATTTTCATTGCTCAGTATTTATTTAACAGATTTATTTGGTTTGTACACCTTACACTTACTGATTCATGACAAGTGTCACTGGCATTGAGAGAATATGCTGGAGACTAAAGATAAAAGGCTTTAAAGAGAGTAGCTGGGGTTGTTTATGTTCTTTTCATCTTTCTTTTTGTTTTCTGCCCAGAAGAATTCAAATAATAGTACAAGGTCATAGTTAATAATAATATTCTTAATAGAAAGTAAATTTTAAAGCAAAGTTAGTTTTAAATTGGTACAATAATAGAGAGTATATCATAAGCTATAAAGTAGCTACATTTAATTAGGGTGCAATTAAGTTTTTACATCATTAAAGATGCTAATGGCAAAACATCTTTTGAGGACCTTTAAAGAAACAAAAAAAAACTATCTAAGCCATAGTTTATAGGAGAGGTTGACCTAATTTGAAGAGGCTTTTGCCAGTTTTTCCTTGGGGGAGTAGGGAGGACATACATGGAAACATTTTATTGTTGTGTAATAATAGCCACATTTAATTTTTTTGCTTGAAAAAACACAAGTCTGAACAAAAGGAAAGGAGGACTTTGCTTAACTTAGTGAACTCAAGGTAGATCAAGATACTGATGTATTTGGACAGTAGAGGCTGCACGATCTCTTACTACACTAGTATCTAGAGGTAGCTAGATATTTTACAATGTTAATAATTATGCCAGCATAATTATCCCAGCATATAATGAAGCAGTAAATAGAGAAGGCCCAATGTGAGCACTGGTACTTTAATCATTGTGCTGGCTGGCTTACGATGATGCCGGTACTGTCTCTCTATGGACTTAAAAGGCAGGTTTGTATGGAAAAGGAGAGAAGTTGTATACTGGAAAATCAGAGGTCTTTGGGAAGTGGACTATATGGCAAAAGAGAAAGAGAGAAGCAGAGAGCTTTCTCTAGGGTTAAGTTTGATGGAACCAGTCAGAAATATGCTGGCAATTCTTGCTTGAATGTCTTCACTGAGCAATTAAGATTTCATTGGGAAATAGTTGGGTAAATTCTGTTGACAAACTGAGAACGGTAGTTCATCAAAAGCAGAGGGGATGCTTCTAAAAAGGCAGAAGATCAAGGGTAGAAGCCGTAAGTCCTATCATTGCAACCATAGAAGTATTCAAGCCTGCAGAAAAAGTCTGATCGGAACACATCCGTGTTTTAGGAATTTTTTCTTTATGTGAGACATACTCCAGAAAACAAGGGACTTGTTTCCTCTGCATACCTTTAGAGACAACAATTCAGAATGAATTTAGAAAGTCACAAGTTAGGAGATATGTTTTAATGGCATTGTAGGGAAAATTAGACAAAATTGAAAAGCTTTTGCTTGACTCCTTAATAACTTATAAACTGGATTTTTTTGTGCAAATCTTGTCATGCTTCATTGTGCCTTCTCCTAAACCTTCAGAAAAGTGTGTAGATAATTGGTAATTATTACTGTCTGGCTTCTGTACATAGTAAGTTAATTTACTGGGAAACGTTACATTATTTTGTTCTTTTACTTATCCTTCCAAATGTTGCACCACACTTGCTTAAACCAATGGTATCTCTGCATCCATAATCCAGATTGCTCTTTAGAAACCCATCTGAAGAGATAAGAACATTGAAAAATGTTACAAGAAGGTAGAATGCTTCCCTTAACATGGGTGTTTCAGTGCTTTAATACAGCTGAAAAAACAGTAGCCTCCTGATAAGGTATGAAATATAACTTATTTATTTATGTATTTTGTTACTTTATTCAAATCCATCAACAGTTTTGGCCAAAGTACACAGCTGGCAGTGATGTGTGCTCTGTTCAAAGGGAAGATTCCCTTTCTAATTCTATACAAACGTGATATTTTCCTCAACTAATTGTTTGTAGGAGAATAACGTTGTAGACTTCGTTACAATTCAGTTCTTTTGCAAAATCTCTTTTTGCAATTAATTGAAATGTAATCTGTCTGCAATTATGATTGTCCCAGTAGTGATGGTCTTGTTGAGAGATGGTGCCGACACTCCAGAGACCATAGTTCTGTGGCGGACATCCTGTGTGACTTTGGAAAAATAATTTTGGTCAGTGTTTTCAAAAGCATCTACATCCCTTCCCCAAAGTCAGTGGAAATTCAGACTCCTAAAGGACTTAGATACTTTTGTACCTAATTACTGTGGTAATTTTGTCCATAATATTTTCTTTATTCTGAGAATAAAATAATATTAAAACACTAAAACCAGAAAGTTTCTTTTAGCAATGTCAGGGTGTTTAAGTTGGCTGAAATAAATGCTACAGTAGCCCTGATATATGAAGGTAATTTTAACAACATTTGGACCCCTTAATGAATAATTAGAAATGGGACAACTATTGTAATTATTTTCTAACTTCGGCAAAGTTCATGTTTTATTGTAGCACTCCATTCATTTTTTGGAGTTATCAGGTAGTTTACATGATTGGTAGTAATGTGGATTGCTACATATGGTAGTATTAACAGTAGTAAACTTTACGGGACAGGGATAGATAAAAGTAACTGTTCCAAACAGTAACTGATCCAAATCAGGATCCTAGGAAATAAAGTCAAATACAAACATGGGCATTCTATACGAAAAGGATCAAAGGGAGGTGAAAAGCTCTCTGACATGCCTGTCCAAGAGAGCTGCAAGTTTCCTAGATCTTGCTTTTTTCACTACCCCCTTGTGCCTCTTCTCAGCAAATGAATGCCTGCCACTGAATTAAGTGCACACCTCCTGTGGCACTAGGGGCTGTCTCCTTCTAACCTCTTTCCCACGGGAATTTTACTTTGAAGGCAAGTTGGCAGGTAGAAATGCTACTCTTCCTTGCCCTTACGGAACAGCAAAGTGGCATAGTGCCTTGCTTCTCCAAACCAAAATCTTTTACCCTGTAGAAATTCAGGTATTGTGGAAAACAGCCACCTGGTTGAGATCATGAAACATGCATGGTCATAATACAAATGTTTACAAATATGAACTGTAACTTCTTGATTCTATAGCATTGTTTAGTTCTGTTCTTAAAAAGGTGGAAAAATGAATGAAATCTAGAGTTCCTTACTGGAACAAGAAGTAATAATGTATGCAGCATGACAATGCCTCAAGAGGAGCATGCATTGCAAATTTCTGGGTTAAAAGGAAGATTTTAATTCTTGGACAAGCACAGATCAGTGTTGCAGGTGATAATAAAGTGTAATGTAGTGTTAGAGGTAGCACAGGTCCATATACATTAGTTTCTAGAGGCTACTGTGATAGAAGGAGGAAGACTGCCGCAAAAGGGATGTGTGTAATCCCAGGATGAGACAGCACAGATCTGTCTATACTGCTGTAATTGTTTTAATCAGCGATGTAGTTCAGGAACATATGTAGTCAAACAGAGTTTGCCTGTTTATTACACACACGCAGCTGAGTTTCCTCGTTATTCATCAAGGTTCATCTGATTTTATGTTTTTACTTTCTGAATGAGTTAAAGTATTCTAAATATTTTTCTCTCAGGGTGCTGCAGCATAAATTTTGATCACATAGTATAGTCATTGTTGATAATTAAAAAAAAGTTTATTGGGGAAATAGAGAAATAAAGGAAATACTTTTTTTTCTTCTTTATAATGCTTAATGAAGTAGGGCCTTGATCCTTTACTCATATTATAGGATTAATCACAGTAAAAGTAACCAATACCCAAAATCACTATAGATTTAAGAAATATTTTAGGTCACAGTCCAGTGTAGGTGATCTACAATTCTAACCACCTGATGGAAGTAAAATGCACAATTTGAAGTGTATGTACGATTTTTAAAACCTGAACAGCTGTAACTAAGATCCTGCTCCTAGAAGTGTGCCCTGATCATGTGGCCATCTTGTGTGTCCGAAGAGCAGAGCTGCCAGGCCAATGTCACAGTGTTATGGTGTGCTTCCCCCCACACCAACCTGATCTTTATCAAGTGATAACCACCAGTGGTGGTCATGATGGCTTGCAGCCCGCCCAAAGTGTATTCAGGCGAGACAGATAACAACACCAACACCAAGTGCTAATTTGAGCAATCCGCCCACCTAAGCACAGTGCTGGTCAATGTAAAATCTGTGATCGGTATGCAAATATGACTACGAGTCAATCATCTTACCCCCATAAATAGTGAGCAGCCCAAAAGCCCTTTGAGCTCTCGTGAAATGGCAGTGGGCTGAACACCAGGATCTCCCCTTGAGTTGGGATGCCTCTCAAGGTTATATACCTCGAGGTTGAGATATTCCTTGCTGCAACAGATTCTCAGTAAGTGACTAATAGCATACTGAAACTTTGAAATCTTAGCTAAGAGATATAAAAGATTGATTGCACATATATAATCCTTTAGACATAAACCATTGACCAAGCCTGGGACTAAGTCTGGATCCAGCTGCACCTAGACTCCTCTCTGAGAAGGAGTTTAGAACGCAAGAGGGTCCTTTCTGAACCTCACGACTCAATGGGAGGGTCTCCCTGACAGTTTTGTCTGACCCTGTCCTCTCTGCAGTAAATAATCAAGTGTACCTTGCCATCAAATCCTGTTAAACCACTGTCGTATTTACCATTGAACGTTGTTAACTCACTGTTTTTATATCAATAAAGTATATTGTTGCTTCTCTTACAAGTGAAGTGCATCTCTCTCACTCTCCATCCATGACACACAGAGAATGTTTAGCCTCTTATTGTCAGTAGGAGGACATGAGGAAAGACAGGGTCATGGCTGAACTCTGCCTCCAAGGCAGGCAGCCCAGTGAATGTCTCCTGCATACATTCACAGGCTACCAGGTTGACTGTATGGGGTTTTATATTCAGTAGAGGCACTCTTTCTTAAAAAGTGAGAACCTTTCTAGCTCTAATTGCGATACAACCCTCCCCACTTCTCTGCACTACACTGAAATTCTGCAGCTTTGACAGGTTGAACATGCAGTTCTGTTCTGTTATGTTCTTGTGACATAGCAGCTAAAATTACTAATTAATCAGAGTTCAGATTTTTAAGGCTAAAACTAGAAATAATTGTGGATACAGAATTTGTATTTTATTGCATGTAGCCTATTGATTTCACTGCCTAATTCTTCTTGTTAGCCAAAGGAAAACATTGTGATTTGAAATTTCTGCTCACTATCCTCCCATTATAACCTTTTTTTTCTATAAATTGTATCAGGGATGGGGAGACAGACTAGTCTCTGGGTTCTATGGTCAATCACTTACGTTCATACATCAGTCAAAAAAATCAGGTAACCCCATGCAATGATAACAAAACAGCTGCAGTAAAAATTCAGGGAAATTGGCCATACTCAGCTACTTTTTCACTCAGGAGCATGTAAGTTGAATATCTGTTGAACAGCTGTGTCCTAATGGGTACAAGAACATTAATTTACATACAAACACATTAACTGGCCTGTGACAGCTGGCAATGAAGATGCTCTCCAAACCACACCCATTTCTCCCATTATCCTCCAAAGTATTTCTTCAGTATTTTTATATGTTTATGTTAAATATTGTGCTCTGCTTTAGCCAAAAAGCAGGCATAGAATCTGTTAGAAAAAGGTATGAAAATTACACTAGATGGTCAAATTTGTTTCTCATATATATTCTCTAAAAGTATTTGTTGAGCAGGTGTTTAGATAACTCTCCAAAAAAGAAAATACTTCTAGCATTGTTGTATGAAGCCTTATTTATATTTATAGCTATGTTTTATATATATATGTGGCTGTTAATTATGTTTATATTTTATAAATATTAAGTTGCCAGTCCAATGTTACTACAATTAAGCTCTGCTATAATTAATACCATTATTGAGAACACAGCAATGAACTAACTTTCTTATTCCTCAGTCAAAACTTTGGAGCTTTAATTTAGTGGAACCCTTTGGAATGAGAAACATGTAGCTGTTTTTCTTTTCTTTGAAAGCAGAAGCTTATATTTCTTTCTTTCTTAGACTCTCTTTCAATAAAAATTTAACATAGGATTTTTAATGAAGAAATCCTTCTTGTAGTTTTGTTCCTTTACAAACCTTTACTTTGGTTGAGGGAACTACTTACGTATGGGTATGGGAATTGTAAGGTTACAGTGCCACAGTGTTGTTACAGGGTTCATGTGCTGCACTTTCTGCTTGAGAGTTTCAAGATAACATTTGCACAACAGTAAAATTGCAAACACATCAGAAAGCAGAGTGGAATGAATGGAGAACTGAAGGAGACCCTAATACCCCAGAGAGCAACAGACTGTCTTAATATAAGGGAAAATGAGATTGTACTGTCAAAGACATCAGGAAAGGAATATCAAATGTGTTTTCTTGGCTTGGCAAGTGCTCATCAGGTGATTAAATTGTCTGAGTGAAGTGAGTTTACACAAATGTGCAGGTAACCTTCAGTTTTAGGCAGGTTTTCTTTAGTTCCCACAGAAGACACAATATTCTGAAACCTCTATTTGTTTTGTACTCTGTAATTTCTGCTCTGGACATCTAGGTTGAATGGTCTTTTGTCATTGCCAGGTAGATAAAAAATAATTTTGTGTGTTTCATATGTAGCACTAGCTGAAGCCTGAGCGAAAAGCTTTGTGAAAACAGAAGGTGAAGTGGGTATTACTGATATGACATGATGTTTTAGATCTTATGCTAAAACTGTCAAAAAGGAAATACCTGCTCAGAAGGAAATTCAGAGTCTGTTGTTTCTCTTTTCCTTCTTCAGTAAGTGTATTATTCAGTCAGTTCAAAGCTACTAAGCTTCCAGTGTCTTCATCTCTCACAATTTTTCTAGAAGTTTCCTGATGTTCTATTTTTATCTTAAATTCCTGAGTACCGTGATGTAGAATAATCTTAACCTTTTTTTATTTTATTTTTTCTTTAATGCTTAATGAAAGCTCTTAGGCCTCATGTCTACAGAGCAAAGTTTGACCTCTATGTGCACTGAATGCTGAGAATAAGAAACCATCAGAGAAAAGAAGAAAAAAAAAAAAAAAAGCAGAAGAAAACCCAAAACTATATTACTGTGTACTGTATTAGAATCACATGGCTTGTAAGATGATAAAATGACTTTTGAGGCAACTGCCACTGGTGTTTGAATATCAGAGTCTGACTTCTTGCAGTTTGAGTTTGAATTTATATGAGTGAGTTTCAGGATTTAAGAGACAAACGTGAATCCTGCATGTACCCTGCTGTCATTTTATAATGCCCCTGTAATGGAAGTGGTCAGCTTTATGCATGCTGTTCCTAATCATGTGGGTTCATAAGTATTCTGCTCAACACGTTATTTCTGATTGAGCACAGAAACTGCATTTACATATTGATTGCAGGTGGTAGTATTGTTGTTCCTAATATATCTATTGGTTTTGTTGATGGTTGTATCAGTTTCTTTTTCAAGCAGGGATATTTTCCCCACAACATTGTTTTATTTACAGATTTTATGATGAGTCTGTTTTATTGCTCTCCTATTTCTTGTGGTCTCTTCATTGCCTTTGTTATTTTACACTGAAAATACTGTAATATAATGAAATAATAGTAATAAATAATAAAAAATACTACCTATAAAAGAAAGAAGGAATGACTACAGCTTTGTAATTCTGAATGCAGCAAGTTTGTTTAGAGATTTTATAAGTAAGGTGTTGCTGCTTCTGAGAAACTGGATACCGGAGTCTTCCTCTACCCATCTCCCAATACACCTGCCTCCTGCAAAGCAAAAAAATAAATGTGTCCTTATTTCCTGCTTTTGTATCTGCACTGGGTGCAGGTGCCCCGGTCTTGGCGGCGGTTGCGGGCTGCAGGGGCGGCCCCTGAGAGGGGCGGCCGGGGCTGCCCCCTGCCGGACACAGCCGGTTCCCGCCGGCTCCAGCGGCCCCAGCGCAGGGCACAGCTGAGCCCCTCAGCCGCGGCGGGAAAGCCCCTGTGAGAAAGGGCGAAAGGCTGCCCGGCAGCCAGGGCTGAGGGAAGCGGGGTGAGAAACAGCCCTGCGAGCCCCGAGGGGAGGGCGGGAGGAGGGGAGGAGCAGCTCCAGGCGCCCCGGCAGAGGTGCCCCTGCGGCCCCGGGAGAGCCCCCGGTGGGGCGGGTGTTTCCCTGCAGCCCGTGGGAAGGCCCCAGGCTGGAGCAGGGAAAAGTGTGAGGAGGAAGGAGCGTCAGAGAGGAGCTGTTATGGACTGACCACAGCCCCCCATTCCCCGTCCCCCTACGCTACTCAGAGGGGAGGAGGTAGAGGAGTCAGGAATGGAGCAGTGAAGCTAAGCCTGGGAAGAAAAGGGGGTATGGGGAGAGAGGTGTTTTATTTTTGTCTTTTTTTCTCACCATCTGACTCTATTTTCTTTGGCAATAAATCAAATTAATTTTCCCCGTGTTGAGTCTGTGTTGGCCGTGACAGTAATTGGTAAGTGTCCCAGTTTTTATCTCAACCCACGAGCTTTTCCATCTTCTTTTGGCCTCCTGTTCAGTTGAGGATGGTGAGTGAGAGAGCAGCTGGGTGGGCGGCTGCAGGCTGATGGTGAGGATTCCCCTTGTAAGAACACAGCCAAGACAGTAATGGGGTTTGAAATGACATAATGACTTAAGGATTACACGTCTTTAATAATTTAAATACTTTTTAAATTCACAATGAAAATACATTTGCTTCCCGGAGTGTTGAGTTTTGCCAATTTGCTGTTCATGAGTCAGCAGTTAAAATTTTAAGAACTGAATAAAGACTAGACTATATAAATACTCCTGAATTTTTCTCTTTGCAGAGGAAAAATCGCTCTCTTTTGAGATATACAACATGGCAACAGGCACAGAAATCTCTGGAAATGTAAAAACTGTCCTGTGAAAGGTGACTATCCCTTCAGACTACAGAGCTCCTAAATATTCTTTTTTCTTTGTGGCAATGTTGCTTTCCACTTGTTCTTCCCCTCAGATATACAGACTGAAGACAAAACAGAGAGGTTGTGACACTTATTATTTGCAAACCAGTATCATTAGCCTGTTCTTCCCTACCCCTCTCATACCATGTTTTTCAGACCAAAACCTCCAGGGCAGTCCTGCAGGTTCCCCTGGGGGACTCAGGGCTGCTTCCCTTCTCTGTGTAGGCATCGCCCTCCTACTGTCAGAAGGGGTCCCCAGGTGTCATTTGCCAGCTGTTTTTAATCCTTTTATGGATACTCCTCCAGCATCCATCTCACATTAGTTAAATGCTGCTTGTATATCTGGATCAAAATCTTCCTTTAACCTTAAATTCTCTGCCCTTTATCAGTTCAGTGTATTTTTTTTAAGTTCTGCTGAGTACTTTCTCATATTTTCTGCAGACAGTGCACATATCATCATAGAATCATAGAATCATTTAGGTTGGAAAAGACCTTTAATATGATCAAGTCCAACTGTAAACCTAACCCTGCTAAGTCCACCACTAAACCATGTCCCTAAGCGCCTCATCCACACGTCTTTTAAAAAACTCCAGGGACGGTGCCTCAGCCACCTCCCTGGGCAGCCCGTTGCAGCGTCTGACAACTCTTTCAGTGAAGAAGGTGTATCCTGATATGCACTATCCCTCTGCCTACACACTATTGTTCAATACTCTACAACCATATGGTTGAACACATGCTTAAAAAACTGCCTGGTTTCTTGCAGAAAGACCTGCCACTCCAGGACAACTTCTTGTCTCTAGGATGTTGGCTGGGGAACTATCTATCTCCTCCCAGGGCTTGGAGAGGAAAATCTGTGAGGACAGGATTACACATTTTTTCTCTTGCTCTGTGTTCACATAACCACTATGTACTTTCTTAATTTGTTTTTTAATTGGCAGGGGGTGAACTGGCTCTGTTTTGAGGATTCATTTTAGCAGAACAGTTGATGTTCCCTGATTCAAAAAGAAAAAAACCAAACATAAAACACCTTTCTGTATGACTTACAGGAAATTATCACAATAAACAAGTCCCTTGGGGTATCAGAAACACTGAAATCCAAGCTTCTAAGGGAAAATGAAGATGATGTTATTTATTATAGAATAGAAATTATGCAGAGGTTTTTATGTCAATTACTTCTGCATAACCACCTCAGGCTGCCTTTTTTCTTGTTCTGTTTTAACATAAGAAAAAGAGTACACAAAGCTTTCTTAGTCCTGTTGTGAGCTGATGTGACCACTGTGGGTGAGATGTGGCCAGAGATTTAATTCTGGTTGCTGTTTAAGCCACTTATTAACATTTTTCACTGTTAAAATGGAAATTCTGTTCAACATGATCACTAGCACTCTCCATTCCTGAAGTCTTTTAACAGTGAGAAATTTACTGCATTGATTTTCTGTACAAGTCCTGTTCCTCTGCTCTCTCATGTGATCTCCTTCTAAAGAAAAACAATCTGCTTCATGTCTTCCTTGCTGATATTTTTATACAAAATAAATTATCAGATCTCAGGGAACTTTATTTTACCTTACTTTGTTTTTTCCATAACAGGACGCCAACATGCCATCCAGCAATGCACTGAAGCAGATGGCCCGTATGTAAGGTACTCGCTACGCCACTGTAATCATTTTTGAAAAGCAGTAAACATTTCATAAAAGATTAGCTGCTCTTGTAGGGGAATTGTAACAAGGATTTTCAGGACCGATGCCAGTAACATTCAGAAGGACTTCAATGACTTATTGCTCCCAGTTATCTTTTTTACAGGTCTCCAAATCAACCTGTTGAGAGGGAAAAGCAACATTTTTGTTTCATATTTGTTAGAGGAAACAAGTAGGATTCCATCCGGAAGAAGACTGAGAAGGAAAACAAGTAAAAGACTGGAAATGGTGGCACTTCTTGTGATGTTGTAGAGGTCCCTGTGTTTTGAGTAAAACAGCCTAGACTTTCTTAGCACAGGCTTTCCAATATCAACCAAGAGCCTTTCAAACAATACAAAAGAAGAATTAGAATTTAAGCTGGAATATTTACATGCTAAATAGCAAAATCTCAAAGTGACCAGGTCAGAAGAGAAATACAAAGAGTTTCTGTTAACTCTTACCTTGCCCACTGTGTCCATGCTCTCTAACTTGGGGTCAGCTAGCTCAGTGGCTTCTTGAGTTGCAGCTAACTGTGCTCAGTGCACTCTGGCCTCAGGAAATTCTCTTTTCTGACCCCTGTGAAGCTAAGCTATCTGTTTCTGCACCTTTCTGTTCAATCTCTCTTTAAGCTGCAGGTTCCCAGCATTGGGTCATGGCTCTCTCTCTTCCCCCCCACCACAGCCTCCCCAGTAGGGATGTCCTGCAGGCAAGGAGGAGGTAGAAAGGTAGACCTCTGTCAAAGGGGCCTACCTCACCTTCCCTCAATCATGCCCTTCTTTTTTGGGACATGATATCTTTAGTTATAATCATGTAAAAGAACAAATGTTGTCTCAGTGTGGAGGGATGAGAAGGAATCTAAAGAAACTTACTGTCTGGTGAAAGAGGAGGATGTTTGAATGAGGAAAGTAGGATTTTCTTAAGAGACAAAAAAAGCGGCACAGAAAATCCTGTGATTTGAATTCTTGAACATCCAGCACGTTGACATCCGGTATCCGTGCTGCATTAATCTTACACCTTAGGTTTGGCTGATCAACTGGAAGCCTTTTTATTTCTTTTCCTCAATGCGCAATGTCACTTTGGTATAACAAAGCAGGAGAATTAGGGAGGAAGGTGTTGTTTTGTTCTGTGGTTTGTGTGCTTGTTTCTTCTTCCCTCTGAAGCACCAGTGTCTGCTATGGATACAGATAGGGTGTTGTACTTAGATGGGCACTTCCAGATTTCTGTTTATACTCTTTTATTTCCATGCATATCATTACAACTTCCGGCATGCCATGATTAATATGGTTGTTTTACTGCCAGTAGTCACTTCCAGTCAGAGCTGAGACTGTTCTTAGAATGAGGGAGAATTTCTGTTTCTACCATGTTTGGCACTATTTGTATAAAACATGCCTCCTTTTATGAAATACAAGGTATTATTCCAAGTGCAGTTGAAGGCAATTTTATTTAATAGGACTAAAATTCTGCCATGTTGGAAGATGTGATGTAATCCTGAATAGAAATGGAGATTTTCCTCTTTCACAAGAGTTTTAAAAATTAAATATGAAGAATGATTTTTTTTTTTTTTTTCCCCTGTTCCAGTCTTGGAAATGTTAGGCACTCTAGTAGTAATCTGAGAAGATTAAAAACAATCATCAGCTTTCTGTACCCATTTTCTTTGATGTCGATCATGAAGCACATCATATGAAAGACTCTGCTCTTTGCCCATCAATGTGAAGGACAAAGGTACTTTTTTCCCAGTATTGCTCTGAGAATCTTAGGCTCATCTAAGTCTGCAAACTGACACTCATATTCTTTTCTTGACTCTTAACATTTTCCACCTGGTTAATATTTTACCATCGATTAAAAGTCTACTACATGGTTGAATTTGAATGATGATGTTAGGGAAAAAAAACAGTGATACATTTAGCAACATGTCTTCTGGAATAACAAAAGCAATAAGCAGAAAGTCTAAAAATAAGAGTGAAAGGATTTCTAATGAAACTCTATGATCTATCTCATAAGTCATACATAAACTTTCTTTAACATTATATCCACAGGAATTTACACAGGAACACTAAAGAGAGTTCCTTTAAAAACTGGGCAAAATGTGCCATCTTAACTGCATTTCAGTGTCACATTTTATTGATATCAACTGAGGGCAAAAGTTCATATGCTAGGTAGACTAAATGAATATTTAATTGCCCAGGACATCATCATCATCATCATCATCATCATCATCATCATCATCATCATCATCATCATCATCATCATCATTATTATTTTTTACTGCTACGACTACTATTATTACTATTATCACTACTATTATTATTACTATTATTATTCCAAGCTTTGCCCAAGGATCTTATTTTACTTATTATTTGTCATTCTTTTTTTTTTCTCCTTTTCTTCAGTGGTAAGGAGGACAGATATAATATAGGAGGCTATTACTAGATTTTTATACTGACAGCATATCATGAGTGGTAGATGTAACATTGGCAGAGAAGTACCATTGCTAATATGTCGATGTCCATATTTTAGTATTACGGATACAAACACTCAAATTACTGTACATTATGCTTTTAATCTTTTAGCAAATCTCTGACATCTGCTTTTTAAAATAAAAAATATGTTGTGGCTGATCAAGTTGTTTAGGTTCTCCATAACCAAACGTTCTTGCTGTTTTATAGCTAGATTGTATAGAAGATATGATATTTTATTTGACATATAGTCTCAAGCTACACTCACCAGAAAGCGCTGTTGTATGTTAGGTTTCTGTCTCATAAAACATTGTTTCCTTTTAGTGATATCCACTGAGTATACTGGCTTTGGAGAAGCATCCAAAGGGGACCTCAGGGATTGTCTTATCTGCTATTAACCATTGTGGAATAGCTTCAAAATCCAAGTTCGCACTGCATCCATCTTCATTAACCTTTTATGTTAACATCATTTCACAAATCTCTGTGGAGCTACTCCTGGTCTGCCCCAGTATGCTTGAAGAAAAATGGGTCAATTATTTCGTGCATGTTTTTGTTTACTTAAAGAGGTATCCGATAAGCCTAGGATAATCATGCTTATTTCTTTTTTCTGACTGTAAGGTGATCTTAGTCTGTGGTATACAAACAGAAATGAACAAAGACAATCCTTAACTTGTACAACACTATAAAAATGGCAGGTGCTAGGAAACTGCACTAAAAGGTGAGGAAAGAGGTCAGTTGCTTTTAAAATGTGTTTGTAGGAAGAAGCCAACGTGAATAAAACATATCTACAGTTCAACTTAAGAAGGGATGTCAAAGGCATTCCCATAAAAACATGTCAAGGAGACTACCGAAATGATGTTTTTTATTAAAAATAGGGTGGCAGACAGAAGTGGTCCTAAAGCCACAGAAAACATGGCTTCCTTGGGGCTTAAAATGGCCCTGAAAGCCAATGTACAGCATCCGATGAATAAAATCATATCTGATGCAAAAAACTGTTCATGTGGCTTGTTCTCAGCAATTCTCAGTCCTAAATAATGCCAGTAAATTTTCTGGAAAGTAATAATGACAGAAGTTTTCCACAGGGCAGTGTGATACAGTTAAGATGCCTGTTTATTCTCTTAGCGCTTGTTCTTCCACAGTTGTAGTCAACAGCAGATCAGACATACTGTCTATAGCCATGTCAATTTAAGTGACAGTAGTGGAAATTTAAAATCTCAACAGAGTATCTTCTTGTTTTGAGGATTTCTTATGCATTTTCAGTACCTGCTAGTGTATCTGGCAGCAGTAAGCCAGTGGGTCTTTTTAAGCAAAAAAGGGACATGAAGGTAGAGAATATTGCCATAACTTGTGCTGTTCTTGCCTCTCCCAGTCTGCAGTGATGTCACACTCAGCATCCCTTTCGCATGTTTTTAAAAGGAGTATCTTGCTGTTACATTGATTTGGCTGGATAAAAAGTCATTCAAACTCTGGACTTTTGAGCTTCTCATTAAAGTCCTACTCAGGTTTCACTAATTCCATGTTGTCAGCAAGCATACCCCAATAATGCTCTCCCTTTAGTTTTAGGATATTGTACAGTATAAACATATGTCAGCTAAAATGGATTTAGCTGCTGAACTCCTGTTGGATGCACAGCCTAATGAAGTATTGTTGACCTGTTGTCACTTCAGTGCTTCGTGGCTGAGGTTACCCACTTATAAAACAGGGAAAATGATAGTGATATTATGAAACATATGTAAGAACAGCTTACTGTTATTGTTATTTTCCGTAAGGCCCTGGATCACATAATGTGATATGTAATCATATTCCATAACACTGTCCTCCTCGCGGTTCCCTTTATTTTTTGCTCACTGTATCCCATTCAACAGACATGTTGGAAGACCAGGATCACCCAACATGGCATTATATTTAATGGCAAATAGGTAATGAACAATGTTACTTTACTGCTTCCATTGCTCAGTATCTGCCATCATATTCTTTATATGACTTAACAAAGCAAGTACATTTAATTTATGGTATATTGAACACATGCAGCAGTTTTGTTCATTTCTTACATACACTGAATACAAGCTGTATGGCATCAATAAAGTTTTTTGCAAACACTATAATTTCCCTCTTCATTTGCACTACCCAAGGTTCTTAGTAGAGCTTTAACCAGCCAGCAGATGGAGAGATGACAAACCAAGTCATACGATGCCTCTGCATATAAAAAGTTTGATGATTCACAGGCTCAGTTGATTTCATCTCAGTCAGGTGCAAGAACAGCTGAAATGTTTTTATTGCAGAAAGTTTCAGTCTTGCAACATTTAATCTGGAAGTAATAATACTTTTTCTGGATAGGGGATTTGTTTGTTTTAAAAATAGAATTGCTGACAGGTTATGATGTCCACAGAACAGTATAAGGAGAAAAAAAAGACACCCAAAGCTCTCCACCCATCTTAACCCATGGTAATCTGATTATCTAAAGGCACTGGGAGAAAATTTAAAAATAAACAAACAAACAAATAAAACACACTTCCCCACCGTTTTCCTATATCTATGTACTCTTCTGCTTTTAAGAATGAAATCAAGAATCTACTGATGGAGTTTAGGGAGTCTGCCATTTACTCAGGTAATTTTTCTGACAGGACTTACTGCCTGCATCCCTCATCAGCTAGAAATTCAAATGTATGATTTGTCTATTACACCAGACTTCAATCCATCAAGAATACAATTGAATTTCTGACAGGAATTAGTGCTGGATAATCCTGAAGGCTTCTTCCTTCTTGGTCAGTACTCCTTTTCATAAATCAATAATACATGAATTAATAATCTAAAATAATTCTTTAAGTAGAGCGTGGGGTGAAGTGTAACCTAACTCTTGAATGTGTAAGATAGGGTTACATTTCGAAACAGGTAAATGACTTCTTTTATTTCCAGAATGGCAATTATAAACCAATAAGAAAACCTTCATTGTTCACTGAAACCCAAATTAGTATGTTGTCTATTTTAGTACAAATTTTAACATAGAAGCCAAGTCAAGTAAAAAGCTAGCTGTCAAAATTATATCTGGTCATCCCTGTTCTCTAAAACACAGACAAAAAAATGTTTTACATTGGTATAGGAGAATGGAAAAGTACTCAGTGTCCCCTAGTAGGCTGGCTGGTCTAAGGGCCTAGATAGTCACTAGGCACACTGGCAGCATGTCTAGTATAAGTAAGCACGCTGCACGCTCACAGCCACAGGCTGTCATGCTGGGGCTTACAAACAAGAAACTGGAAAGGTCCTTAGTCCTGCAGCGTTCTGAAAATGGCAGGTACTTGTAGCCCAGTAATGAAAAAGAGGAGACAGGACCATTTAGCTCTTAAAAATGTTTTATTTATAGGGAAACTGGAAAGCATAAGTTAACTGCCTCTCAACTTGGCTGTAAAGAGCACATCAGAGCTTACTATCTGAGATGTCTACTGAGCAGCCAGGAGCAATGGTGGCTTTTAATGAAACTGTAAAGCAATTTAAGTTAGTGGCATCTGAAAATAAGTGACATTTCCACGTAAAAGTGTTCCCTAAGACAACATATAGGAATGAATAATGGTGATAATAAATCTGCTTCAGAGGAGGAGAGACAGAGGCAGAGGTAGAGGCAGTTATTTCTGGCACAGTAAGCAGCACTTAATTTTCTTTCCTATACAAACCATCTTCCATTCATATGTATGACCAACCCTTTATTCTAAGTGATACATTATTGAAAATTATTCATTCAGGGAAGTATTTTTTAAAGAGAAGGAGAGGTCTGGCTATGAGACAGAAATATCTGTGAAGTATTTGGAAGTTACTAGTACCAAAACAATTGATTTTCTGCTTAGAATTAATTTTGTATCAGCTTATCATAAATATATGCTAACGAGAAGCTTATGCCAAACCCCATTTTGTTTCAATGTTTGTTCAGTCATAATCTATGTAGAAGTTGTCTGAGGAAAGTGGAAAATTACAGTACAAAAGATTTTCTTCTTTCTCTTTTCTTTTTCAGAGCACTAAAACAGTTTGTTCTTAACTTCTACCTCTCCCACCAAACTATCTCTGCTTTCATGTTCTCCACCATGTGAATTTATTGAGTTCTGTAAAAGGGAGCAGGTAGTTATTTTCCAAGATGCATTAGCTGAGGAAGAGGTTAGAACTATCTACAAGTCAAAATAAAAGAAAATATTTCACATAGAGAAAGGTGTTTAATTTATGGTTGGTAATCTTTTTATTTATTAGGGAAAAAGTAACAAATATTTTGAAACATATATGAAGACTGGACAACATCCATTAGAAGTATGAAACTGTAGTTAACCCTGCTTTGTAGTCAGAGAAGCTAGGTGATTTTTTAGTCCCTGCCACCCTATTTCTCTATGATTTTAGGAACCTGGAATCAAGCTTCAAGGGCTGTCTGGAGCACTGTGGCACTCTCTCCATTATTTGCCCTTCTTAGTTTTGTGGAACTAAGTAGGTAATGCCTATGTGTCCTAGTCCTTGTGTCTTTATAAAGACAGAGAATAGACAGGAAAAGTTACAGCAGGTCATAAAGACACTGTGATACTCTATTTTAATCATCTAAAACACTGAAGCTTGCAGGGAAATAACTGCAGCATTTTAAACTAGTCTGGTAGAATAGTGTATGTTTTTTAAATAAAGTGATATAAAGCACAACCAGTATCTTTCCCTAGAGCAGATTTCCCAGTGCTTTGCCCAATCTTGTTTTAATGACTAATGTTAATAAGAATACCAAAGGGAAATGGTAAACTTGACAGGAAAGATTCATTATACAGAATAGAGAAAGCAAGATGAGAGCTTACAAGAAACAACATTCTTGGTTTATCAGTATTAAACAAGCAATTAAAAAACTTTTGGTGAGTTTTCACCACATCAGGAGACCAAGTAATTCCAAATTTCCTTTCCTGAGAATTATGTTTAGAGGTAAATAGTTTGAGCTTTCTATGGAAATATTTTTTAGTCAAAATTGACATGAAACCTCATCTCGTATACGTCTGAAGATTCAGAAGCTGCCATTTACAAGGTTTTTTTTACAAAAAAATCCCAAGGTACAGCATCTGTCAAAAGATCAAAAGAGAGGCACAGAAATGTGAGGAAGTTCAAATGATCTAAATTTGATAAAACTTTTATTAAAGGAAGGGTTTTAAACTGTGCCCATAATATGGCAATAAAATAAATAAAAATGGAATCATCTGAGAGAATTGCATCTTGTAAGTCGTTCTGTGTGTATTTTTGCTTGACTGAAAAGATGAAGCCACATTTCTGGGAGGAACTTAATAATTTCATGCTAATAAGTCACATTTCTAAGTCCTTATGTTCGTAATTGAAGCCAATAGTTTAATGGCCATATGTTAGCTTACACATCAAAGCTAGTTGCTGCATGGTGTAGTGGTGGTGCTGGGATACAACAGAAAGCTGAAGCAAAAATTGATGCTAAGTAGTCAACATTTCCCTGGGTAGAAGACCAAATGGCAGGGTGATGCAGATATAATTACAATAAATGAGCCCTACTCACACACAGTTTCTTTGACCAGGGAGTACAAGTTGTGTCCCTCCGACTTTTGCAGTTATGCAAGTGGAGATCTACAAAAAGAAATTAGTAAACTGGGATGAAAATATAATGTAATGCCTACATACAGAATTCTGACATCCTTCTCCAGCATCTCAAATCCCTATTCACTTACTCAGCAGTCCTAGAGATGTGTGAAAACAATGAATACCTCTTGGGGTTTTTACATCAAATAACCTCCAACATCAGCATTTCTGCTCCTACACATGTCCTGTATTCCCTCAGTCTTGACAATATTATACAGCTTCCTACCTATTTTATTTCTAGAAAACAATAAAGCCTGAAAACAATGTATTCTTCCACCTAACTCCCTTGAAGCATTTGATTTGGTACTTTCAAAGCATACAAAGGTACCTGATATGTACCTCTAGGTACATGCACAAGTACCCGTGCAGGACAAAGCTTCAGCCTCCTGGTCAGCTTGCTCTTCTTTTCATTTAGATGAGGGCTTTTCAGGCAGCATTAATTTTATGTGTTGCTGAGGAGCATGACTATGCTTTGGTAAATATTCCTGGTACAACTACATGCCCACTTTTCAGCTATTGTAGTGCCTACCTTTTAGGAGTCCAAACAGATGCTACAGTTCAGACCTCTGTTGAGATCTGCTATGATCCTGTTTCTTATGTTTTGCTTCCTCAGTGTAACTGTAACCCAGTCACCTGAGGGAAGGCATAAGCAAATGTAGGAAATGGGAATGTTTTCTGTGGCCTTTCTTACCATTTCTATGGTCACTAAATACTTAAAAATCAATAGATTTTATTATTATTCTAATAAACAACACAAAGAATAATTCCATACTTTGATGGAAAATGACAATGATTTTGAAACTGTCATTTGATCTTGTTTGAATAAACACCAATGGCTGTAAATTTGTAAAAAAAAATAACCAGAATGAGGCATCTCCCTCAGGATTGCCCTAAATGCTTTTCCAGTATATGAAATAGTGTAGTACAGGCTCTGCTTGTCCCCGCATTCAGTTTGTGCTCTGTCCACCCTGTCTGTCTAAAATGTTTTGGTTTTGAAGCAGGCATTTCACACAGGCAAAGCTTTGTTTCAGGGAAATAGGCTTTGTCACAGTTTTACTATTTCCCTCTTCCCTTCCTGTGCCCACCCCATCTTTGCCTCTTGATGTGTCTAGCAGAGAATAAGGAAATGCAGAAATACAAAAAACTTTTCTGCCTTCAATGACAAAATTAGATTTTTTCAAAAAATAATTCAGTCTGCACATGGTTCAGTTTTGAGTCTAAGCACTCAAGATCTCATTTTTATCCAAATGAGTTCCACTGTATAGTTTATATTCTTGCTGCATTTCCTGTTGCTCAGGTGAATGAGTACTAAATTACGGGAAATACTGTCACAAATGATTGCCATGAGTACTTGGTCTTGTAATTGATACAGAGTTCACTGTTATATTTAAGGTTACCTTTTCTATCTTTTGTTAATAACAGGCATAACCCAATGACAGAGTTGTCTAAGAATTGTTTGACAGCAGAACTGAAACTGTTTTTTTTCCTTTTTAACAGGGTGTTTCAGCATAAGATCATCAAAAGTACGAATTATTTCTTCCCTGATGGATTAAAACTTTACCTGCTTTCTTAAAACCCTTCCTCACCACCTGCTGTGATGGATAGGTGAAAGGAGAAATTTGATCACTTTCTAGGCAAAGAATAATGCTTTACTCAAGTCTTTAGAGATTAATTTATATGAATCTAATTGTTTTGTTATAGCCTTGTCCTTATGCTCTGTTGTGTGAATGCTTCAAAATGTAATCTCATTGTCTAGAAACCCAAAATCAATATAAAAGGAAGCGAAGCAGCTAAGTTGTGAAAGGAAGAATTTTTCAAGTTAGAAATTAGCATGTCATCTTTCCATTTGCCTTATTAGAGCTAAATGATTTTTTATGTAAAATATATTTACCATCTCTTTAGTCCATTAATATCCATTTAATAATAAATAAAAGTCATATTCATTGCAGTAGTTCAGTAGGGCTTTTTAATCCCTCCTACCTGAGGGGTTTTAAATAATGTAGCGTTTAGAATGATGTGCAGTTTATACATACAAATGTCTTTGAGTTATTTGTATTTTAAAATCAGACTTATCTTCACAAAGAGACAAAAGACCATAGTCTGCTGTCTTCTTGACCAAAATACTTCCAGTATTAGATGATTCAATACAAGAAATCTCACCGTGGACTGTTAGCAGGTAATCTGTCCCTAAAGGACATGATGGCAGTTGTTATTTTTTTTATGTAAAAAAGATTTAAATTTCCTAAGTTGGAATACTGGAGGGCCAGCCTTTGATTTAGGAAGCCTGCACTTATATTCCTGCTATAACAGAGATTTATGGACCTTGCACCAAAAAAACAGGTAGAAAGGGTCTGACCATTTCCTCTCTTGATTAAGTGAATGCAACTACAGAAGAGGTTGCAGGAAGGTGATGTGCTTTGTATGGTGTGGCACATAAGCAGCTAGAAATTCCATACTGATGTGTTCTTTCTCGTTGTACCTTTCTTAGACTCTGAAGGCCACATCCCACACAGGATGCCTGTCCCTGAACTGTTTCAGATACAGGCACCCACACATTGCTTTTCTCACAAAATATGCCTCGTCCTTCTGCATTATGCATCTGTTCAATAGCTGAGCTTTTAATGGCATTTGAGGTGGATAAGGGAGCTGGTTTTCCTCTGCCTGCTTGGTCATGCAGATGCATCATATAATTAATCCATCTGATGAATTAATTCCTCCACTACTTACAATGCGCCCCACCCCTTTAGCAAGAGGTGGACTTACTACCACTATGTCTGTGTCTTTACTGTCTACCAGAGCACAAAAGAAAGGGGGGGGCTAAAGCACAACATGTTCTTTATCCTACAGTCCGTGCATCAACATTGCTGGCTGTAGGATGCCTGCAGCTGGAATGAGACACTTCTACTGTTTTCTAAGGACAGTCATATTCAGCCAGCAGATGAACGATTACAGTGTTTGGCTTCTCAGTCCCTGTGGCTGAATTGCTTGCTCAGTTGTTGGATGCATAATGCTATTGACATCTTGGCAGATGCTTCTGGGTGTCCCTTGACAAAGGCCACACTCAGGTGCTGAAATCCTTGGGGTATCTACTTTGTGGCTCTTTGCACATGAGTCCCCACCTGTAGAACGGGAGATAACAGCTCTACCCTACCCAATGAGGTGTTTTATAGGTAAACATGATGCTCCAGCTCCACAGCAACAGTGACATATTTAGCCTATGTAAACTTAGTAACATAGGACGATTTAACCCCCCCTTAGTGAAAATCTGTATACACAAAATGGACATAACATCTAACGCTTTTAAGCACTGTGGTCTCTTTGATATCTATGAGGGGTGAGTGAGTTCTTTGTCTTTTTTATTTTTAATAAGTCTAAGAAATTAAATTACCTGTGGTTTTCCTCTTCACTCTACTGTATATCCTTTTATTTTCATACTAAGAGAGAAGGTAACTCAGATTGGCTTGTCTATATCCCTGATTATTTTTTATAACTGTATCATGTCTTGCTTGCAACAATGAAAATCCTAAATCTAAATCTAATTTTTACTTGTATTGAAATTTCTTAATACATCTAATTATTAATGTCACTGTACCACATAAATCTTTTATTACAGCCTTCTGACACAGTGGCTTACTGTTTTACTACAGGTGAGGAAAGAACAATGTTGTGGTATGTAAAGACTCCTCTATATTGTCCAAGGCAATTTTCCTCAAAACCAATGCAAGTTTAAGCACAAGGGAGAGGGGCAGTTGCTTTCCTTCTATTGATTTAAGGCTGTATCAGCCTTAACTTGTAATCAGCAAAACTTTGCAACTGGCAAGTTTAAGTATGTGCTTCTTCAAAGTTCATGGTAGGAGACCTGTTAAAGCACAATCTTTCAGCCCCGGTTGCTAAAAGTACTAATTTCTAGTTGTTAGGAATGCCCGATTTGCATTACATTTAACTTTTTTTACATCACCCTACAAGTGTTGAGGGGAATTAAATATGGTTACATCTCTGTATACTGGGGGGATGTCTTTACAGTGTTAGTGAGGTTGTAAAGTGGTCTAGTGTAAACTCAGATGGTGAAATCCTGATTCCAGTCAGTGACAAAATTCATATTGGTTTTGATGGAACTAAATTTCACTCAACTGTTAGGGATGGAAGGGGCCGTAATAATCAGCTAGTCAGAACTACAGCATAATACAAGACAGAATTCCTTCAAGAGTTTCCTACATAAAGTCTATAATTTCTGCTTGAGCTATTACATATCTTTCAGGAACACACAATTTTCATTTAAAGTTCTCAGTGATGAAGAATCAAGTATTTCCCTAGGTAAATAGTCCAAATAGTTGATTAGATTCACTGATAAAAATATGCACCTAGTCTAATATCAATCATCTAGCTTCCACCTTCAAATATTGGATCTCGTTATGCTTCATTTGTTAAATTAAAGTGCTATTTGCAATCAGAAATCTCATTGTAAGTAATTGTGCGCTGTAATCAAGTCACCTCTTACTCTTTCCCTGGATATACTAGAAACTCTGCAAACCACCTTTTTCAAACCTTAGGTTATTCAAGTAGTGTTTTTGATGAAGCTTTCTGTTTGTCTGTAGTTTTTTTAAGGCATGGACACCAAAAAAAGATGTACCATTCTAAAAAATGATCTTTAATGCCAGGATATGGTAAAAAAAAAAGGAGCGTAAGTATAGCAATTTTTCTATAAATACGGTAGACTTTAAATGTATGTATTTTATATTAATCTGACTGCCAGAAGTTAAACCAAAGGTGGCTGTTCAGAGATAAGGAGCAAACAATAGCAAAGACATGATGTAAGCATCTGCAAACTACTCGAGATAAGAGTGTCTATGCCCATAGCATGGAAAATAGTTATATACAGCTTGGCCTATTTTATATTTGGCTAATTATTTCCAAAACTTAGAGTCTAAAATCAAAGAGGACTCAAATTTTAAAAATGTTGATTGGGAAAGATGGCGTGTTGTCAGCACATTGTGAGTGAAGCACAGACTGAGCAGGTGACCCAAGGTCTACAGTCATTAGTCTCATTCACAGAATCACAGAATCACAGAGTTACTAAGGTTGGAAAAGACCTGTAAGATCATCAAGTCCAACCATCAACTAACACAATCATGCACATTAAACCATGTCCCACAATGCCACATCCACACGTTCCTTGAACATCTCCAATGATGGTGACTCCACCACCTCCCTGGGCAGCCTGTTCCAGTGCTTCACCACTCTCTCAGTAAAGAAATTTTTCCTAATATCCAGCCTGAACCTCCCCTGGCGCAACTTGAGGCCATTTCCTCTTGTCCTATTGCTAGTCACTTGGGAGAAGAGACCAACACCCACCTCTCTACAACCTCCTTTCAGGTAGTTGTAGAGAGCGATGAGGTCTCCCCTCAGCCTCCTCTTCTCCAGGCTAAACAACCCAGATCCCTCAGCCGCGCCTCATAAGACTTGTGCTCCAGACCCCTCACCAGCTTCGTTGCCCTTCTCTGGACACGCTCCAGCACCTCAATGTCCTTCTTGTAGTGAGGGGCCCAAAACTGAACACAGTATTCGAGGTGCGGCCTCACCAGTGCTGAGTACAGGGGCACGATGACCTCCCTGGTCCTGCTGGCCACACTGTTTCTGATACAGGCCAGGATGCTGTTGGCCTTCTTGGCCACCTGGGCACACTGTTGCCTCATATTCAGCCAGCTGTGGATCAACGCTCCCAGGTCCTTTTCTGCTGGGCAGCTTTCCAGCCATTCATCCCCAAGCCTGTACCGTTGCATGGGGTTGTTGTGGCCAAAGTGCAGGACCCGGCACTTGGCCTTGTTGAACCTCATACAATTGGCCTCGGCCCATCGATCCAGCCTGTCCAGATCTCTCTGCAGAGCCTTCCTACCCTCCAGCAGATCAACACTCCCGCCCAACTTGGTGTCATCTGCAAACTTACTGAGGGAGCACTCAATCCCCTCATCCAGATCATCGATAAATATATTAAACAAGACTGGTCCCAAAACTGAGCCCGTGGGGACTCCGCTTGTGACTGGCCGCCAACTGGATTTGACTCCATTCACCATGAATCTCTGGGCTCAGCCATCCAGGCAGTTTTTACCCAGTGAAGAGTACACCTGTCTAAGCCACAATTCGCCAGCTTCTCCAGGAGAATACTGTGGGAGACAGTGTCGAAGGCTTTACTGAAGTCCAGGTAGACAACATCAACAGCCTTTCCCTCACCCACTAGGCGCGTCACCTGGTTATAGAAGGAGATCACCTCTCCACAATCTTCCCTGGCACCGAGGTCGGGCTGACAGGCCTGTAGTTCCCCAGATCCTCCTTCCAGCTCTTCTTGTAGATGGGCGTCACTTTAGCAAGCCTCCAGTCGTTTGGGTCCTCCCCTGTTAACCAGGACTGTTGATAAATGATGGACAGCCGCTTGGCAAGCTCCTCCGCCAGCTCCCTCAGCACCCTTGGGTGGATGCCATCAGGCCCCATAGACTTGTGAGCGTCCAGGTGGTGTAGCAGGTCATTAACTGCTTCTTCCTGGATTATGGGGAGTTTATTTTGCTCTCCATCCTTGTCTTCCAGCTCAGGGAGCTGCATAGCCTGAGGATACCTGGTCTGGCTATTAAAGACTGAGGCAAAGAAGGCATTAAGTACCTCAGCCTTTTCCTCATCCCTCGTGACGATGTTCCCTCCCACATCCAGTAAAGGATGGAGATTCTCCTTGGCTCTCTTTTTGTTGTCAATGTATTTATAGAAGCATTTTTTGTTATCCCTTATGACCATGGCCAGATTGAGCTCTAGCTGGGCTTTCACCTTTCTAATTCCCTCTCTGCATGACCTAACAAGGTCCTTGTACCCTTCTTCAGTTGCCTGCTCCTTCTTCCAAAGGTGATAAACTCTCCTTTTTTTCCTGAGTCCCAGCAAAAGCTCCCCATTCAGCCAGGCCGGTCGTCTTCCCTGCTGGCTTTTCTTATGGCACATGGGGACTGTCTGCTCCTGCGCCTTTGAGATTTCCTTCTTGAAGAAGGTCCAGCCTTACTGGACCCTTTTGCCCTTCAGGACCGTCTCCCAAGGGACCCTCTCGACCAGTGTCCTGAACAGGCTGAAGTCTGCCCTCCGGAAGTCCATGGTAGTGGTTTCGCTGACCCCCCTCCTTACTTGGCCAAGAATTGAGAATTCTATCATTTCATGGTCGCTAAGCCCAAGACGGCCTCCGACCTTCACTTCTCCCACCAGACCCTCTCGGTTTGTAAACAGCAGGTCAAGCAGGGCACCTCCCCTGGTAGGCTCCCTTACCAGCTGTGTCAGGAAGTTATTTTCCACACACTCCAGGAACCTCCGGGACTGCTTCCTATCTGCTGTGTTATATTTCCAGCAGATGCCCGGTAAGTTGAAGTCCCCCACAAGAACAAGGGCTTGCGACTGTGAGACTTCTGCCAGTCGCTTGTAGAATGCTTTGTTGGCTTCTTCGTCCTGGTTGGGTGCTCTATAACAGACAGCCAGAAGGATATCCGCCTTGTTAGCCTTCTCCCTCATTCTTACCCTTAAGCATTCAACCTTGTTGTCACAATCATTGAGCTCTATACAATCAAAACACTCCATAACATACAGAGCCACCCCACCGCCTCTCCTTCCTTGTCTATCCCTCCTGAAGAGCTTATAGCCACCCATTGCAGCACTCCAGTCATGCGAGTCAGCCCACCATGTTTCTGTGATGGTGACTACGTCATAGCTGTCCTGCTGCAGAATGGCTTCCAGCTCCTCCTGTTTGCTGCCCATGCTGTGTGCATTGGAATAGGTGCACTTGAGCTGGGCTATCGATTTCGCCCCCAACATCGGCACGTCACCCCTAGGCTCATCTCTAGGCAGCCTGGTTTCATCCCCTTCCCCCTTCAAATCTAGTTTAAAGCCCTCTCGATGAGGCTCGCCAACTCATGAGCGAGAATCCTTCTTCCCCTTGAGGATAGTTGAACTCCATCTGCAGCCAGAAGGCCCGGTGCCGTGTAGACCGCCCCATGGTCAAAAAACCCCAAATTCCTCCGATGGCACCAGCCTCTGAGCCTCGTGCTAACCAGGTTCACCTTCCTGTTCCTTTCAGCGTTCCTCCCTGCCACCGAAGGGATTGAGGAAAACACTACCTGCGCTCCCGATCCCTCAACCATTTTCCCCAGCACTCTGAAGTCCCTCTTGATCACTTTTAGGCTTCTTTGCGCAACCTCATCACTGCCAACCTGCAAAACCAACAGTGGGTAGTAATCAGTGGGCAGCACCAGACCAGGGAGTTTCCTCGTGTCCTCTCTCACCCGGGCCCCAGGGAGGCAGCTGACTTCCCTGTGGGTTGGGTCTGGTCGGCATATTGGGCCCTCTGTTCCCCTCAGAAGGGAATCGCCTACAACAATTACCCTCCTTTTTGGCGTAGTAGAGGTGTTTGCGATGCGTGGGGCAGACTGACTCGCCCTAGGCAGCCCCCTGGAAGGACTTTCATCCATGTCCTCGTTATCCTGGCCCTCACGTTCCAGAGCCCCATATCTGTTGTGTAGGGGCAGCTGGGAAGGTGAGGGAGGCCAGGAGGAGGGACCTGTTTTCATTCCCCTTTGCCTCTTAGGTCCGTCCCCTCTTTCTGCCCAGCGGCAAGAGGGTAAGGGATTCTCTGTTTCTCGTGGAGCCTCCGTCCTCTGCCTTTCCCTCAAGGGATGGTCCGGCGTGGCTCCACCAGTCTATCTCCTTCTCGCACTCCCTGATACTCCTCAGCCTCTCCACTTCCTCTTCCAGCTCTGCCACCAGGCTGAGCAGATCATTCACCTGGTCACACCACACACAGGTGGTGTCTCTCCCGGCCTCCGGCACCAGCAACAGGCTCAGGCACTCCTGGCAGCCAGAGACCTGGACAGCTGCGTGCTTGAGCGGGAGCTCCGTCTGGGTCGCCACATTCCTTCCGGCAATGGCAATTCCCTACACAGAGAGAGGGAAACTTAGCCATAGGTAAATTATATAAGAGAAAGGTATGAAAATATGCAGCTGGGACTCTGTAGTGTGCTGCATATACATGTGTACCCTTTGAGAATTGAAAGCTAGTATCAAATATAGAGTTTCTGCATCAGCTGCTTTCAGAGATGCTTGTGGTACAAGGATGTATACATGCCAAACACAGTGGGTTCTGCTGGTTTGGTACAGTTGGTCGACAAGGGAATTGTCTGAGACACCATTTCTTGGAATAACTGTAAGGGCAGGAACGGACCTCTGTTACATACATGCAGCCAAAGCACTCTCAGGAGCCATAAAATGAGTCTTATATGCTTGTCCTCTGTAACCTTTGTGAAAAGTCTAGTCCTCATTTTCATTATTTCCTTCTTTACACACCTCTGTGTTTTCACAGCACTCTTTGCTACCTTACCATTATACTGCACTAGGAGTCCATCTTGGGTCAATTATATACCATTTTCCCAAAGGCCTTTTCAGGCTTCCTGCTTTCCAAAATACAGGCTAACCTAGCTGGTGAGTGTAATTTTCATTCTTAGTTTTCAAATGTGATTTTATATGTACCTGCACATATAAGATCAACTGAGGCTCTGTTACTAAGTAAAGCATATTCTCTACAAACTTTGCAAGACTGTTTTGTTCTTAGCATTATTTACTATAGATCCACAAAATTCAATGGCATTGCTGTTCTACATCATTTATGCAGATATCAATATGTATTGGGGCAACATTTTTTCTCTTTTAAGAACGGCTCCCTATTTGGATCTTCAACGTTGTGACTATTCATTCCTGTCACCTTTTTTTTAAAAAAAAAAAGATGACCAAATGTGTACAGAGTACTTTAAACATCTTGCTAGTTCCTTACTCAGTGGTAGGGCTATATCTGTAATGTCAGTTAAAATATAAGACAGCCTTATCATTCTCATGACTCCATTACACTGTTGGCTCATTCTGTAATCAGCCACATTAATTTCCATTTTGGTGGTCTTCATATGTAAGCACCAACTCTGTCAATCACCCTTTTAAAGAAATAAAGCTCATATACCTTTCATTCTCATTTATCTGCAGAATCATGATCAGTTGATTCTAAAGGAACCTTCTGTGAGGGCCTGCTGTGAGAGAAAGCATATGGATGTGAGTGTGATTTACACTGCAAAATGGAGAAAATTTAAAAAAGGAAATGGAAGAACAACCTATGGAATATCAACTATTATGGAGCAGACAGTCTGCATGTGTCTGAGGTTCTTCAGAGTGGAATTAAACTCATATATTGAAAATGTCTGCCAGCTTTCTGAATAGGTAATAATAAAACTGTATATTTGAGCTGAAATGCAATTATAGGTAGAACTCCTACACACTCAGTAGGTGCTCTCACCCACGGACTCCCTAGCCCCTCTGAAGTTCTTTGTAATGATGTATAAAAGATCAAGTCTCGTGGTGGATCCTGCTCCTGACACAGTTCACTGTCTCCAAAACATTAAGCACAAGTCAAACTAATAAGGTCTTTTGCAGTTGTTGTTCAAACAGGATCTACTTTATTATTCATGCATTATCTTAGCTGCATGATCTCGATCTCCTCTTGCATCAATCCATTTATACTTTTCAGAACATGAGTGACTATAATGTTTCTTCCAGCACTGTGCAGGAAGAATAATAAACCTCAAGCCTAAGTTTGTGTGAATGTGTGTTGGTGGTGCTGAGGTAGGAAAGACTTGGACAGACTGCTGGAAAGCTGGTATCGCTGTAAGAGCAGAGCTAGTGTTAAGAGTTACAGTGCTTTTTCTAAAATGGTTTACTCTTACTGCAAGGGTATATAATCTGGGTATGGAAAATGAAATTTTATCAAACATCTACTTATTATAGTGTGTTTTTTAAGGTATTATTAGGTGTACATTAAGTTTAGCTATCACACATGATAGTTTACTATATGCAACAATATGTTATCCCATATTTAGTAAGTATAGAAAGGCAATAGATGGAGTTAATAGATTTAAATTTATGTCTTATGAACATTTCAGGCTAAATTATTTTAGAAGGAGAAAACTGGTAGGTTTTCCTCTGGAATTCTCTGGATCATTGACTTTTTGATGTTAGACGATAACATCCCATAACACAGACTGAATATTTAAATTATAAGCTCCATTCCTAAGTCAAAGAAATGCAAGCCTCTATATACTGTTGGGAGTTTTGTGTGTCCATCTTCGGTTTTCGTTTTCTGTGTCAGATAATCATAGATTTATTCAGGCTGAGAAGGGATTTTTTGAGGCTGCTGCTTTGTCTCCTGCTCAGTGCTGGGTCAACACCGAATTCAGCCCAGATTGCTCAGGGCTTTATTCAGTTGGGTCTTAGAAACCTCCAAGGATGGAGACTGCACAGTCTCTCTGGGCAGCCTGTTCCACTGCTGGACTGTGTACATGGTGAGTTTTTCCACTGCTGGACTGTGTACATGGTGAATTTTTTGTCCCTTTTACCTGTCAGAACCTGTATACATTTCTGAACACATATTTCATTTTAATGGATTTTTCTGTGAACATGACAGCCCAGTGCTCTCACTGGATATTTGAAACACCCCATGTGCTTCTCTGTAGCTGGATACAACAGAGTGCATTTCAAGAAAACCAAACATTTCAGATGTAACAAAATGTGCGATTTTGGTTTTTTTGATTTTTTTTGGGGGGCGGGTTGTGGGTTTTTTTATAAATGCTTATTCCATGGGGAAACACATACTTTAGAACATTTTCTTTGGAAAAGAAGAAATATCAGTGTGTGAAAAGTCTGATTTTTTTGCCAATACTAATTCTCAGTTTGGATTTTCACTACTGCTTTGACATCCTTGCTAGAAAATGAGAGTTTTGCCGTAACTGTTTTCCAAACCTTTGAAGTGTAAACATGGTTTCCTAAGAGATAATAAAGATATGCCATAGCTAAGGAGGCAGAGTAGATTTCTTTCAACAGGTGCTTGAAGAAGGAGAAGAAATATTTGAATGGGAGTTATATGCCAAAAAACATTGCTGGAAAACAACATGGAATAAAATAAGGCACAAGAGTGTCAGGAAAGAAAGATGTCATATCTTGAGCATGTCTGTTGGGTTATCAAGTGTCATTCAAGGTAACGGTAATAACAGCATCATCTCATACAGCTGCACCATTCCTTTAACATCATACTGTATTTCTACCCCAACTAGCATAGGTGTTTTTGTGTAAAAAGGAAAGAAAAAGAAAGATAAGTGCAGCAGTACAGCTAGCCCGCTCAACATGAAGATGCAGTAAGATTCACTAAAGCCTTGGGGATTATTCCTATACTCACCATGCAGCATGTGCAAAGAATTGGTGAAAGCAAGAGTGACTTTTATGTAGATGACCATCAATAGTTTTGAGTGAAAATATAAAATAGCTTAATTCCACATAATTATAAGTGTACCAGCAATACATGAATGAGTAAGGAGGTGCTTTGAAATGAAAATCAATCTTGTAGTCAGACATACATCCACTAACACAGATTGTTGCCAACATATTCACTTCTATATTTGTTCTGTCATATTTGATTATACTCAAATTCCCCTAAGCCCTTTAGCTAAATTACAAATTGTGTCTTTATTTGGAAACAAATATACCCACAAAGGCATTGTGTACCTTCTTGTGTGCACGGTATGGTGTTACTGACTACAGAGATAAAGTAAAATACTTTGGACATTTCTCCTGCCAGTCAAATAATTACATGTGATAGTTTCAATACAGTTGCCATTGGAAAACAATGAAATTCACTGAACGTACATTAGATCATCATAAAGGAATACAAGTCAAATTCCTTCTGGGAGAAGAAGAGAGTCTATGTATATATATGTATATTCTATGTATGCTACAAAGAGTATTCAAATATTTCCAGTCTATGATCAGTACAGATACATTTCTACAAACTGATAAACAATTCACGGCATGTGATTTATTACAATACTTCTTATACTCCTTAATATTTTGGAACCTAGGCAAGGGTTGCAACTAATGGACTTTTTTTCTCAAATTGTTTTTTGTAAAATTTTCATTGGAAGCTAAAGGTCATTCCCACTCTTTCTTTTATTTTGAATATATTTTTCTATTTGAAGTTAGTCAAAAATAATAGTCAGCTGATGTACATGAGCAGTTTTGTTGTGACTATGGGATACCTGCTGATTTACATGGCACTGGATGGTTTCTCAAAAGAACTTTGAGATGGGAAAAATATGCTCAACCTCACAGATCTTTGTGTAATAGGAATCTAGGTCCTAAACTGTAACCGCCATGACTGAGAGGTTTGTACAGTGAGACTGGAAAAATCCTGCGAAATGATGCCACATTCATTTTCTGAGTATCTCACGTGCATATCACTGACATCGCCAAGGCATTGCCATTAAAAAGCCAAGTGATTGATTAGTACTGATTTGTAATGATTTGACCTTTGCTATTCATTTGCTGACTAGCCGTTTTCTGAATTTTTAATGACATTTCATAAAAATGCTAGGTGAGAATTCACTGTTTCATCAAGCATTCCTATCTGAACATATTCAGTAAAAAAAAAGTAACAAAATAAAAAATAATTTCCATTAGGTAATAATGTTGTTTGGTCAACATTTTTGTCAAGCTCTACATATTTCCTTGATAAACTTCTTCAACCTCCCCCCACTTCTCATTACAAAACCAAAGGAAAAACTTTTTCCTTAGTGTAATAACCTAAATTTTTGTCTTATTTTCAAAAAGTTACAATTCAAGACTTGGCATTACCATATATCACTTCCAAGACTGCATTTGAGAGCATGAATCGTGAATATCTGTGTTTTGAAACTAAGAAGCATACTCGATACGTTCTGAAGCAGGCAGATACAAAACAAATAGCAGAAATGCTGGTCCTTTTGGAAGCTGAGATTTCCTTCAAATCCTCAGCAGCTAACTATTTTTTCTGAACAGGGACTAATTATTCCGGTCCATTCTGCCTTTAAATCATGCTCCTGTGACTTCATCTTGCATCAGGCACAATATGCCAGTTTGCACTCCTCTCAGCCCTCTGAAACACTTTTGACTCATTATTCTTCCTCTTGCTAAATGAAAATAATCTGGCATTTAATCACTTGCTTGCAAGCAATCACTCGCTAACATGATATGCTTGGCAAATTTCCTTTTTAGAGCTGTCAGGTGTACACACAGCAGGAATTTGCCAAGTTCTACTGCTAGATCATGTGGGGGTCAGTAGCCAGGAAACGGTTAAGCTGCTGCTGATGTATGTGTTCACTGAAATTACTTCAGAGTCAATATCAGGTCTTTCTTTCTGGATGTTCATAAGATAATTGCAGCAAATGGTTACAAACAAGCTAGATCACAGAGGAAAATGCTCTATCCAGTCCTAGTCTCTCTAACAGCTACTGTTATCAGTCATTAAATCTACCTATTTCCCAGTGCTACCAGATACGTATTTAAATTCCATATGCTGCAACTGAGATAAAGTAACTGCTCTGATGTCTGTAGTTTTGACCCTTTGTTTGATGATTTACTGACAGTTGTATCTAAATTCGGCAAATTAGGTACACATCTTTTTCCTCTTTTTTATAATAACAGTGGCAGTATTCTAGAAGTGTTCAAAGAGTTCAACCGAGGTCAACTTCATCTTGTAGTAGTCACTGTGCATCTGCACCTTCCCCACAAAGGGAGTAACACAAAAGGTTTTATGAATCCAGTATCCTTTTGATGTTCCCTCCCTGTCTTACCTGGTGATCTTTAAAGAAGTACTTGCACTGTTATAGACTGTTATTTCTAAAAACAATAAAAATAATAATAATCCTCTCCAACCAATAAGAGTAATGATATATGCGTGCTTTATTAACTGTATACTTAACACCAAAATAGCATTAGGGACTGCTGTGGGTCAACCCCAGTAGGGAGCTAAGCACCACACAGCCGCTCACTCACTCCCCCTGCAGTGGGATGGGGGAAGACAGGAATTGGAAGTGCAAAAGTGAGAAAACTCTTGAGTCAGATAAAGAAAGTTAATAAGTAAAAGAGAAAAAGAAAAAACAAAAGAAAGAAAACCAAGTGATGTAAAGGCAATCGCTCACAAGCAGTGGATGGATGCCCAGCCAGTCACTGAGCAATGGCAGCCCCTAATAAATTCCCCCCTGGTTTTATTGCTGAGGATGGACTTTCCCTTCGGTCAGTTTGGGTCAGCTGTCCCGGCTGTGTTCCCTCTCAGCCTCTTGTCTGCCCCCAATCTACTCACTCTGGGGGGCAGAGTGAGAAATGGAGAAAACCTTGGTGCTGTGTAAGCACTGCTCAGCAATAGGTAAAACATCGGTGTGTTATCAACACTGTTTTGGTCACAAACCCAAAACAGCATCCTAGGGAGTGGTATGAGGAAAATTAACTCTATCCCAGCCAAAAGCAGTACAGGGGCTAAGTATGCATAGTATCAAACACTATCTTAATGCATGCACACTTATTTTTCTGCCTGTTTCTTCACAGGGCAAACAGCTCAATTCTTCATTTCTTCCTCACTGCTAGAACATTTCTTTTATTACACAGCGAAGGTATGTGTTTTTATTAATCAAGATCTTGGAGCAGCTCTGTGCTACTGTGCTGTTTGAAAGTTTATGCTAGAGTAGGTATCCTTACGGAACAGAATATGCAACAAAAACTGTGATAGAAAATTACTGTGTGGTGACTGCAATACTACATCTCTACTACAATATAACTGTATATGGTTGCTAAGCACATCTTAAAGATGCCAGGATTTATACCAGATCTTAATGTTGACAGTATTCTGATACAGGACAGTATGTTCTTAGAGAGACAACTCTTTTGATTCAGACTGAAATCAGAGTTTTCTTTTGAAATGATATAATTGGAAAGGCCACTTAGAGGGCAACCAATTTTTCCCTTTTCTTTAATCATGTATGTTTTAAACTAACACAGAATACTGCCATTCATGTAGGTGTGACTACAGATTTCAAAAGGAGGACTGCTGACCTGTATTGCTATGGCCTGGCCACTTGCTGTTCTCTCCTGGCAGACATAGCTGTTAGAAAGAAACATAATCTATGGACTCTACATTTTTAACACTGTGTTAAACTCCAAGGAGGTGTTGCCACAGAATGATTATAGCTGCTACCCTAGCTTGAGCATTGCAGCTGTAACAGCATGGCCCCATCATTAGTGTCTTTGCGGAGATGTATATGTGAAAGCAGTACATAAATTCCCATTTCATAGGTTTGGAACCTCTTCCAGACATCTGAATCCCCTCTGTTCTGCGTGGGAAATGGAAAAAAAACCCCAACAACCTAATCCTTATATATCCAATCAATATTTTAGTGAATACATTGCAGCATTTTTAAAGAAAGCTAGAACAATCTCCTCTTAAGATAGAGCTAAGTCTTTATTCAAATAAATAGCTCATCTGATTTCAGGGTGCTTAGTGTAAGTTTGAGGTGAGCAAAGGATTGGTTCAGGTCCCTTTATTTTGGCTATTGTGGGGTTTTTTAGTTGCTTGGATCTGCACACAGGCTCTCACTGCTACCATTTCAGTTGAAGAATGCTTTTGGCTAGCTCTGCAATATTCGTCAGATAAGAAAAGAATCACCGGCTGGGTATAAAAGCTAATAATTTCTTGGCAGTCTTCTCATCAATTAGGCCCATTTTCACTGTGTGAAAGTAAATTAAATTCCTACATAAGTATTTTCTAATAATTTTCATAATATACATTAATTTTCAGAATCAGATCTCTAATTTTAGGCTGACTTTATTTTCTACTTGTTTCCCTAAGAAATACAAACAAGTCAGAAAACCAGGAAATTATAAGATGCACCCATAAAAGAGACCCTTCTTCCATATGAAACTGATGTTATTATCCAGAAATGGAAGAGATAGAGCTCCTACCACTATACAAAAGGTTGATTTAGATGTTAGATTCTTAATCAAAACCAAATGGCCTCAAAACCAATGGCCTCAAGTTGCGCCAGGGGAGGTTCAGGCTAGATATTAGGAAAAAGTTCTTTACCGAGAGAGTAGTGAAACATTGGAACGGGCTGCCCAGGGAGGTGGTAGAGTCACCCTCCCTGGAGGTATTCAAGGAGCGTGTGGATGTGGCATTGTGGGATGTAGCTTGATGGACATGGTGCTGTGTGGTGTTGGGTGGGTTGGTTTTTGGTGTGTTGTGCCTTGTTGTTGTTGTGCGGTGGTTGGCTTGCGTGGGTTGTTTGTGGGTTTGTTTTTTTGTTTTTTTTTGTTTTTTTGTTTTTTTTTTTTTTTTTTCCCCAGGTTGGACTTGATGATCTTACAGGTCTTTTCCAACCGTAGTGATTCTGTGATTCTGTGATTCTGTGATTATATTACATTTACTAATTAAGATTTTATTACATGCATTTGTTTCTTCCTAATTATATAAGTGGAACTCTTTGTTTACAGTTATATAAATTTGCTTGGAGGGTAAACAGCAGCTAGTGTATGAACCTCTGCATCGTCTTTCAAGTCCTACTCTCCTGAAAGGATCACATTTTCCTCCTCTTTCTCTATCTCATACATGCAAGCACACTACAAAACCATTAAATTACCACATTTGAAGGGAAATAGATAGGCTTCCGTTTCCCTTAAAATGGGTTCATTTGTTAACTTCTAAACTTTCCCTTAGTAATTTTCAGACATAATGTATAGTGCCAATCTCTCAGTACTTTCAGCACGCAAAGTTTCTCTCACTCTGAGACTGTTGTTAATGTGTTCACTCCCTAGTTGTTCAGAGTACTATAGACTTTGTTTAAATGATTATTTCTATAGTTTGTGTTGCTTACACTTGCTATACCTCATACTGCAAAGGAGATTTTACTATCTAGTCTTAACCCTACAGGCTGAGAGAACATTAGAAGACACCTTTTTATAGCTATTTATTTAGTTTTGTATACTTTGTGTGCAAACGTATGCCTGAGTTGAATTTTAGCAAACCTGGATTTTAGTTAGAGAGATGCAGAAACAGGAGTCCAAATCTTTAAAGTTACACTAAACATAGCTGTCATTTAATATTTAAGTCTTTCTTGCATCTGGCCATACAAGGTAATAGAGATATTTCTTTCTGAAAATTGCCTACATAGATAAAGAATTTTTTTACATCTGCAAATTCATATTTAAATATTTTTCTGGCTTCAGTTTGCATAATATTTGAGCACCAAGATCTTCATTATTTGTACTGTTTTGAGCCTGCAATATAGAAAAGTATTATCGTGTTTTACAAATAGTGCATAAAGGTCAAGATTTATCTTGCCTGCATTGTATTACGTGAAAGCCAGGTATTTAATTTAAACCACATCCATGGGATGTCTCCAAAACCTAATGCAGATAGCCTGGCATTTCTGGAGTGAGTTATCCCATCTATGATCTATGATCTATGATCTACAAGAGAATTTTAAAACAGGTAGGCTATTTAAATCATCTTCATATACTTCACTTTTTACTGAGGGAGTTTCACTGACTAGCTACAACAATACATCTAAATTTACATATCCAAATTTAGAGGATATTAATGCTTCCCTAAGAAACTGATAGCCAAACATCCCTGTGTTATCAACTCTGTTTTGGTCACAAATCCAAAACATAGCACTGTACAAGCTTCTATGAAGAAAATTAATTCCATCTCCGCTAAAACCAGTATGATAAGAAAAAAGATAAGTTTCTGCAATCTGTTCACACTTTTTCACTTGGATACTTACCCAGCTGCTGACAAAAACAGTCACTGTAGGACAACACAGCCCTTTCAGACATCAACGGTAATTTTGTTTCTTCTGTTTTAAAAAAAAAAGACTGAATGAGGTGTTGCCCATTCATCTGCATTTTCCAATCAGTTCTTCCTCTATCCTACAGACCTTGAACACCCAAGTTGTCCTGTCTTTTAATGTCACTTCTGTTGCATTTGGAATATGGTAGGCCACATTTAACCATTGTTTGTTGTTTATCTGAGTGCTTAGCTTCAACAGATTCTAAATATATGTTTAAGCATGCTGTAGAATAAAATCTGCCCCGATGTAAATAGAACTGCAAATAGAATACCTTATCACCAATATTGAAGTAAATATCTGCCGTTCAGAAACTTGCCTGTATTTGGTCAAGTACATCTGTTGGTTGGGTAACATCTTATGCTTAAAATATAACATATGAAGGATGCTGTGTGGCATCAAATTTAGTGAGCAGGATCTCCATTTGCCCTGCACTAAATTACACTGCAGCAAGTAATTGCAATGCCTAGAGCAGTTAGAGGCCATGACTTCTAGTGAAAACCCAAAATTATATTTGTACTGTCCTTAGAAAAAGGTTCTGTAGCACAAATGACAGAAGGAAGAATATCGGATTAAAGAGAGAAAGATATAAACCCATGGTTATCATTTTGGGTATAAACCTTACAGCTGTTTCCTTATCAACTTTCTGAGTAATCAAACTCGAAAAAGCAGCACAGGTTTTGGAGCCCATGAAAACAGAAACTGTAGCACGGACTGATATAACAGTGAGATATCATAAGGCTCTTCGTTTATGCCTTTCTCAAGGATCTCCTTTAATTCAAGAGAGCTTGTTTTCCCCTAGCTGTTGGTTTTTATTCCAACTCCAAAGGATATCATAGTTTAAAAATTATCAGATCACAAGCACAAAACATCTGCCATTTCTGTGCTGGTGACCAGCATGTTCATATACTAAATGGTGTATTTCAAGATTCTTCAGATTTCTATTTTCTTTTTATTTCACAGCAAACTCTTACTGATCTTTAACTTTTCTGATTTTTCTTTCATACCTTCCCACCTTTTATTGCTCTTCTTCAGTGCTTAAGTCGCTTCCCCCCCTGCCCCAATTTCCTTTGCATGCATTTCAGTAATCACCTTCAATATCTGCACATGTGGAAATGCCCAAATATATGCAAAAATCTATGGAAAGCTTCAACTTTCTAAAATTAACACTTCAACAAAAGAAAAAAAAAGTTTTATTCAGGCAATCTAATGATGTTACTAGTTCTGTTTTCCCCAATGTTTTCTGTTCTTTAGGGGAAGAGTTGTAGTCAACTACCCCTTTCTAACTTTCAGAGCTGACACTTCTTTTTGACAGATTTTGTCCTTCAAGTGTTTGCTCCAGTAAGTTAAAAAAACAATTATTCTGGTGTGTCAAATCTGTCCACCAATAAAGCAGTTATGGATGAGAAAGACCACTTTCTTTAGACTACAGAAAATGAGAAGATGCAAGATTTTCTGTAAAAGGTATCATATCAATTTGAGAATATTGCTAAGTGAGAAAGTGCTATTTATTAACATGAGGAGGAACTTCTTTACTTTGAGGGTGGCAGAGCACTGGAACAAGCTGCCCAGCGAGGTTGTGGAGTCTCCTTCTCCGGAGATACTCAAAACTCGCCTGGATGCATTCCTGTGCAATCTGCTCTAGGTGAACCTGCTTTGGCAGGGGGGTTGGACTAAATGATCTCTAGAAGTTCCTTCCAACCCCTGTCATTCTGTGTTTCTGTGATTGGTCTGTATTATCATTACCTGAGTTCGTCTGTTGCTTGTCCTGAACAACTGCTGTAACAGTTCCTTAGCATGAATGACATTGTCAGAGCCTGCTTCAGGAAAGACATAACAATAGCTTTAGAGTTTGGGATCTCTTTATATCATGGTATCTAACAGCTATCAGCATTAAATCCTCTCATTGTTCTGTATAGTTTTGTCAATCGGTCCAGTCTTACCCATGGAACACACACAATACAGACAGAGCGGGTGCAGCTTGCCTTTAATAAAAACTTTTGTAGGCAAGAACAATCACAGATTTATTACAAATATTTACTGGTTTTCTATATCCCTGCAAATTTATATCCCTGCAGTCTATATCCCTGCAGTTTAGTGCAGAAGATTTGGGGGAGATTTAAAATATGTTGGGGAGATTTATAATATGCATAAAAATTCATGGTATAGCAAAAAAAAATTTCTTGAACTGAATATCCATGGATAAGGCAATTAACACTATAATAGTGCTGACCTCATATTTTTTCCATTAAAATTCCTGCTATCAATAACCTTCTTCATGAGCTGCAACTTCCTTAAAGATTCCAACATTTGAGACTTTTTTTTTTTCCTGAAGCAGGGCTCATAGGAAAAATTAATCACTGTTAAGAATTTAGACAGACAAAAAAGCAGCCACAGAGTTGTGTGTTTAATATTCTTTATAGGTTATATTGTTAATTGTAAGCTCTTCTGGGACCTAGAACAATGACAGTCTGCTCCTGTTTGGATCCTTTGGCAATAGCATAATATAAACAGAAATAATTATAGAGACTACAAACAATGAAAATAGGACTACGTTTTTCTAATGCTAAACATTTTATCTGAATTTTAACACACATTGTTATACTTATGCAGGATATATATTTTACTTATTTCCTTATTATATTCCATTGAAACAATAGTGATTTCATTTAAATATTATTCTGGTATGAAAACAGGAAAAGAAATAGCAAGCAAATTAAAAGAGTTGCTAAAATGGTATAATTTGTGACTTTAAAGACTTCTGTTTGCATATGCTACAATTTCTTTTTCATGTACACAATGTATCTGGAAATGTATAAATTTTAAAGCCAAAGTGGGCCATATGAACCTCTGCATAAGACAGAACAAATTGTCTGAAGTTCATAGCTTCTCAGTTATAAGAAGACATTTGATCTTGATCCAGTAACATATCCTGAAAAATCTCATCATTTGTGTAGGCAACTTTTTACCAGTTAATTATTTGTACTGTTGAAAATATGTACTTTTTTTCTAGTCTGACTGTGTTCAGCCTCCAGCTATTGTGCCTCGTTACATTTTTTTCCTGCATCTGAATTAAAGAGTCATCTACTTTCTGAAATATGTTCCCTGAGTTGGTACTTCAAGGCTAAGATAAAAACATCTCTTAATCTTCTCATGGATAAAATAAACAAATAGACTTCTCCAAGTTTTTCACTAGAAGGCAAATTTTCTCTCTCTCAAGTTACTCTGCTGCCATTTTTTCTAAATTCCAGCTATTCAGGCCCCTGTTTTTACGATTGATGTCAAACCTGAAATAATTTAATCAGTGCTGGTTTTGTCACAGACTTTTCCACAGAAACTAGCTCCTCTTTCTTATTTGACACTACTCTACTTGGGTATCTATGCATTGCATTCACCCTTTTAATCTGAAGTGTAATACCATCAGCTAGCAAATGTTTTCGCAAGTCTTTTCATTGATGCTGTGTGATGCTGTCTTCCACCTTTACCTATAGGAGTTGGATTTTTCTTCCTAAGTATTTGAGCTCGCTTTTGGCAGTATTAAAAATTCACTATTACTCTACAAATTTTTACTTAACTGTAGATAAAAATAACACAAGGCCAAGAATAGATTCCTGTGGAACTCTGTTAACATTATCCTTGTTTCTCATTAAAATTGCCATTGAGATCTAACATTAAACTGCTTTTAAAATGATTAATAAGGTTTCCACTGATATTGTATGATGCTAATTTCATTCAGGCTGTTATGCTGGATTAAGTCAAATGCCCCATAGAAGCCTATTATACCAAACAGTTACTATTATAAATCAACCTTGCAAAAAACATTAAAGCCAATATGAGTTTTATTTTTCAGATGTTTCTGGAAACCATGCTGAATGGCTTATTATCATCCTCTAAATCTTTACCAGTTGCATCTCCTATCAGTCTGTCTGTGAATTGGCCTAAGAAATATGTACAGGTAATTGACTCTTGACTGCCTGTCTTTTTAAATATTAGTAAATGAAGATCAGCAAATATTCACCTAACAGACCTAAAGGAACTCAGATTGGTGACAGGCGAGTTACTGGTTGTGGTGTCCTACCTCCTGAAGTTAGCAAATATGCCACCAATTTTCAAAAGCATTCCAGGGCAGACCCTGGCAGTTTCCACCTGCATAACACAGACCAATGATGCTCACCTTTGTTTCTTCTGGGAAGACTAGTAAGAATTAGCGTAAAGAATAGAACTAGTGACTTCTTTAGAGTCAGAACTCACAAATCTATGGGAGTTCTTTGAAGGAAGCAATGAGCCTGTGCACAAAGGTTGATATGACATCCTTTGATTTCTGAAACACAATCCCTCAGCAAAAGCTCTTAAAGAAACTAAGCTGCCATGAGATAAGAGACCAAGTCTCCACATGGATAAATAACTTATTAAAAGATAAGAAACAAAACACTGAAATAAATTATCTTCTTTTTTTTTTAAGTGGAGACTACAGGAATATGCTCTAGAGTCTCTTTGCTCAATATCAAAGAAATAGTCAGATGACAAAGCTTGTTGGTGCTAACAGGTGCTACAGAGCAGTAAAAGCGAAGGCCAGTTGAACAGTCTGGGTGATAGAACTGCAGATGAAGTTTAGTATGGACAAATGTAACCCATGCATGTGAAAATATGCAATCTTAACATTGATATGCTGGATGGGCTCTACACTGCCTGTTAGCACTCAGGACTGATATTTTGGGTTTACGATAGATTGTTCTGTTAAAAAGTCAGTTCATTGCTCATGAACAGTAGAAAAACAGAAGAGTTTTCAGAATTAAGAAAGGAAAACAGTTACTTTTTGTTCTCTGAAAGGTGGTGTGTGAACCGGCTAAAGTAATAGATTTGGATCCAGCTTATACAAGTCTCTTTCTGTTTTAGTAGGCAGATGTGATCTTGAGATGTGATAAATATGTTTCTGCATCACACTGCTTGCATATAAAATTTTGCTTTTGAACTTTCAGTGGGATAATGAAGCCAAAGAAATAGCTATCAATCAGGAGGACAGCATAGAAATATGCATAAAAAATTAAAATCAACTCTAGCTGGTGCACAATATGAAGGGACGCCTTTAGCTACAATAAATAATGACTAAACAAACAAGTAACCTAATAAAAAAAAAAATCTTGTGATTTGGCATTTGTGGGAAGAGTTGAACAAGAAATGCAGTGGGGACAAAAGCACAGCAACAAAATTATGAAACAAGCAAAATGAAACATTTAGTTGTTATCTGGTATATCTGTGCCACTCCCTGGAACAGAGGAATTGGAAATTACTTGTAAATAGCAAACTACTTAATGCACAAGGGAATACACTGTTAGGAATGCAATATTCCATGTGTAGAAGACAGATGAAACATTCTAAGAATAAAAAGGTCTACATTTTCTTATTCTAAAATATTTTCAACTGTATTTGTTAACATTAGATAAAGCCTTTCTAATGACATCAAGGCTCTTGAATAAATAAAATAATATCAGTTTTCTAAATTAATCTCTGACATGAACACACTTCACAAATCTACATAAAAATTATTTTCCTATACATTTTCCTAGTTGTCAAAAATAATGGGGATAAACAAAAACAATGGCATATCATTGGGTGTGTTTCAGTTTAGTTAATTAAGATTTGTAAATATTTTAAAGATTAAAAACACCATCTAAATATTATGTTGTAATTTTGTTGCATCTCATGAACTCATTACTATGCATGTCTTAATTCCATAAGTAAATCTAAAAAAAAAAAAAAAAAACCACAAAAAACTTCGAAATGATTATTTATTTTTCATAGAGGTAAATTTATTTTTTAGAACATGTAAATATTAAATTAATAAATAAAATAGTAGAAATGATAGTTCACCATGTCAGCATTTTACTGAATAAACCCTTATGAGTAGCTATGACCTGCTTTTGAGTGGAAACCATCCTGTGGACGCACAGTTTGTGGAACCTTCTCACACGGTTCTAAATAGTTTGGCAATCATTTTAAAAACAAACAAGCAAACAAAAAAGCCCCCTTGCCTACTCAGTTTTGGTTGCTTCAATATACTATACACTCAAAAAAGGACCAAACTGAAAACCTGAGCTGGAAGTGTGAGAAACACAACTCTGAGCTCTTTGATAATGAGAAGACTGTGCTACATCAAGGCATCTGTCAAACTGATTAGAAAAAACACCCTTTCATAAGTTACTAATGTTCGAATGTTCATGTTTGTGCTGGTTTTGGCTGGGACAGAGTTAATTTTCTTCATAATAGCTATTATGGGGCTATGTTTTGGATTTTTGCTGAAAACAATGTTGATAATACAAGGACGTTTTAGCTATTGCTGAGCAGAGCTTACACAGCATTAAGGCCTTTTCTGTTTCCCACGCTGCCCCGCCAGCGAGTAGGCTGGGGGTGCACAAGAAGTTGGGAGGGGACACAGCCGGGACAGCTGACCCCAACTGACCAAAGGGATATTCCATACCATATGATGTCATGCTCAGCATGTAAAGCTGGGGAAAGAAGAAGGAAGGCGGGGACATTTGGAGTGATGGCATTTGTCTTCCCAAGTAACTGTTACGCATGATGGAGCCCTGCTTTCCTGGAGGTGGCTGAACACCTGCCTGCCGATGGGAAGTGGTGAATGAATTCCTTGTTTTGCTTTGCTTGCCTGCGTGGCTTTTCTTTTGCCTATTAAACTGTCTTTATCTCAACTCACGAGTTTTCTCACTTTTACTCTTTCGATTCTCTCCCCATCCCACCCTGGGGGGAGTGAGCGAGCAGCTGTGTGGGGCTTAGTTGCCAGCTGGGGTTAAACCACAACAATGTTTTTTCTCTCATTTATGCAATTAATACATCCTCTAGGTATGGAATTAAATTAGCCAACTTATGGTACCCTAATACTGTTCTTCATTCTTAAACAGTAGAAGCTACTTAAATAATTACTAATCAGAAAATGTGTATTAGTAAAAGTGCAGTGTTTAACCTATATATAAAATCGAGTACAGGCAGTCAGAAAATGAAAGCTCAAGAATAAAAGAATTTTGGGTTTGCATTTTTTTTAATAGGAAAATTACACTCTGCTTACTCTTTGTATTGCCAAGCTTTCATCTTTATTTAAAGTCTATTCACTCATGTAAAACCCTGTGATGATGGAAACTGTCCCATTTGCCATTAGTAAAGACAACTGCTTTTTCACTTCTGCTTTTATCTCAATAAAACCTATTCTATCTATTTGCAAAGACCATTATACTCTTCTAGTTTAATGTAGAAGATAGAGAAGAAGATTTGAACCATTGTCATAATGTACAAAGTTAATTTCATATCTATCTGTCAAGCCCGGCACTATCAATTTACACACTACAAGATGACAAAGTATTTTTTTCACTAATGGTGTTTCCCATAAACATTCACCTTCAGGTTTTCACTAATGGCATTTCCCATAAGCATTCACCTTCAGGATTGTTGTATTTTTCTACAGGTGCTCTTAGGAGAAGTTTTATCCCAGCTGGTAAATTCAGTCCCATACCAGCATGTACTCAACACTTGGATTTTGTCTTTTTTTTTTTCCTTTTCAGGGGTGGATGGGGGTGAACAAGACTTTGGTTTAGAGAGAGAATGAGTCATCTTGATCATTGCAGCAAAATCTTTTTCTCTCTGCAGTGAAAAGTCAGAAACTGCCTTGATTTACATTCATCCCACATTTTTCAAACTTTCTACTTACTCTTCCACTGCATGTTTAGGTACAGGGAATTAGTTCATGTCTGCTCTAAGTCAAGCCAGGTAATATTACTAACATACACATTTCTTCCTTAGAGTAATGAGTCAGTGTTAAAGTCCCTAACCAGAAAACCTTCCTAGCTATACAGCTCCAACATGTTATTTCTGCATTCATTTCATATGCTGTGTGATACCAGCTGTGGTCTTGCTCCTTGTAGGTGAGACACCACTGAGGTTAACGATTATTGTGTTCTCTGACAAGGTAAACCTGGGAGTGTGCTCACAATCCAGAATGTCTCTTGGCTCTGTGTCTCCTCTGCAGGCTGCCAGGATTCAGCTTGAATCGGGTCACCTACAAATCCCACCTGCTCCACTACCAGAGTATCCATCACGGTCCTGGTGGGAAGGATACAGGCCTGTCCTGGTTGGCCCTCTTTGGAAGGCCAGATAGGGTAGCCTAGATCTGACAGCAGAGACCAGAGCCCCTTTACTTAGCATATACTTGGACATGCTCCAAGGCACAGATTACACAAAAAGGCATTCACAAAGAGTAGAGTAGATAAATTAAATGGACAAGCAGCAAATATAAATGCAAGCTGGTCTTTGAGGCTGTTCCTGTGTGCTCTTTAGGCACACCCAATAAGCCTTTGTGTGAAAACATCCATGGCTGAGTTTGACTGCTTTGCTTACAGGGGTTCTTAGACACTGTTGGGACAGAAGGTAGCAGTCTACAGGGGGAGCTGGTTTTCTTGGGACAAACTAGTGGTCAGTAGTTGACAAAACTGAGAACAATTTTTTACATATTTCTCTCTGTGTCATGATAAACTATGGAAGATAAATATTGGACAAAAAACTCAGTTTACACAGAAGAATGAAAGAAAGAATCCCAAAAGGTTTACTGGATTTTTTTTTTTTGGTTTTTTTTCAAGTTTAATATGTTCAATTAGAAAAAAAAATTAATACTTCCCATTAAAAATCCATTTTTCTTCCAAAGTCACCTGAAAAGAAAAATTTTGGGGGACAAATTCATAAAAATTTTTTTCATACTTTTTGAATACTGACGGAGTAAGAGGAAACTTCTGTAAATTTAATTTCAGTGTAATGTAAGCTCTACTTCTACTGAAGCTGTACTTGTGAAAATTTCTGATTTTAAGAGAGTATTCTTGGAAAGATACCCAGACCTCAGAGTTTTGCATTACTTTTTACAGTTCAACTGCAGGTTGTGCTGTTAGAGCAGAGCAATACTGTTTTTACTTTCAACTTCATACTGAACTTCAGACAGGAAACATACTCATATTGGTCTGCCATACTTGCACAAAAATTGCTTCCTTTTTGTAGGAAGTAGTACTTGTCTTATCCACCATTAATTCCATGACAGTAAGGATGGTGATGCAGCTTTGCCCAAGAAAAGGAGAAAAGTACATAGGGAAAGAATTTATAAGTTAAATTTTATTTTAATTCTTGGTAATAATCTACTGTGTTAACTCTCTGGAAAGGCTTAACAGTAAAAGACAAAATGGAAAAATTATTATTACAATAATGAGGTCCCTCCCCCTTCCTTATCGGAGGAGGTGAATCGATAGTTGTGTGACCCTCAGTTGTAGCAACTAGAAACTGTGACTGACAGCGCAGAAGAGCGAAGCACACCCTGTTGTACAGATATGCTGAACTACCCAAATCATTCAAGAGCAGCTGCTTAGCTAGTTTGCAGATAGAGTGGGTATTTGATGACGCTAATTTTGGATGGGATTTTTTTGTAGTAGTAATGGGGCAGGGAGGGGAGGGACACCAAACTAAAAATTCTATCATTCTGTCAAGATATCATTTGCGATTACGCTATGTAAGGGAAAATATTTATATGCATAAAATATCCAAATTTACATTAGCTGTACCATTACTCAATGCAACAGTTTATCAGAAGTTTCACACTGTGAATGCAAGCATGGAGAGAAGGGAAGGGGACTGGGTTATGCTTTTAGGGTTTGGCAAACTGAAATGGACAAGTGGTAGGTATTTTCTTGGCTTATTCACTGCTGACCTAAGGATAAAATGGGGGCATGATAAGTAAAAATATCAGGCCTCCAAAGAGAGATAAAATGGCTAGAAATCTGAAATGGTTTATGTGTAGCTTGGGCTGGGTAGATGGGAACAGAGAATCTCCACCAAAAGAAGATCCGCAGACCACAGAGCAGCCTGGAGTGATCTGCAGCTTTACGCCACAGTGGGTCTTCTGCCTGATCCCGTAACTTCCATTAGTTCCTCAATCTTAGATCTGAATGAACTTCATGGAGACCAAAATACCTTGTAAGAAGCTTCTGGAAAGCAATTTTTTTTCTTGAATGTCTGATAAAGCACAGAAAGTCCTTTTTCCCTCCACTCCTTCAACAGGAATTTCAAGTGCACTCCCACTGTTTAAAAATAAATTCAAAGATGGATCATGAAAGAGACATTTTTACCTTACCTTTTGTCCTTTTTTTAAAAAATAAAGATTAATATTTTATATTTTCACAGGGCTGTCTATCAGCCTCAAAAGTTTTTAATACACTTGCATAATCAACTCTGCTTTGGATTATAGACAAAATGGCTTACCTGAACCATTCAGTTATTTCATTTATTCCTTTCCTCCAATTTCAAGGACCTCTTGAAGATAGTGTAACCTCATCAGCACAGTTAGCAACACTATTTATGAATAACATCTACTCCAGTAAAGCAGGCTGAATGTTTGACACATGCAGATAAGAAGCACAGTTGGTAACTTCAGAGGAAAGAAAGAATGTCGAGAGTCAGAACTGAAGATCTGTGCTAAGACCAAGCTGCAAAAGGGGAGCAAACAAGCTTCTGATATGAGTGGGAACTTTTTCCTGAAGAATTAATAAATTGAATTCTAGATTTTTGGATTAATTATTGACAATCCCTCCAAACTTTTTCTATCAGCTTTTGCAAGCGTTATTCTAAGCCATACAGATGCATTTATATAAACACAAATATAAGCACACATATGCTTTTTTTTTATGAAACCAAATAAATTCTTACTGTATTGCATTCACATAATGAATAAGAAATTAGTTGCATAGTGAATCTGTGGGACCCTGGAGGATCTTTGAATTGTCACAGTTTAACTTGTATCTTTGACATCACAAAATTAACTCCCTAGAGCCTTCAGAAATCAAAGGTCTCTTAAATAACTAGAAGTAATTTTAGGGGCCATTGCGCTTGTGGTACTGAATGGTCTGTAAAACAAGAAAGCTTCTCTTCAATTGCTTTTTTTTACAGCTGTTAAGGGTTGTGTTTTTGTTGTTTGTGGTTTTTTTTTAAATCACAGACAAATAAATACTACAAGAAGGAGACCTGCATATGCATTTTTATATATTCTTTTATATTTTAAAACTTTTTTTTTTCTCTTTTTTAGCTCATCTTCATTCTGATGTTTCTCTTAGGTGATAAATCTAAAGAACTTTGTTGCCAAGCTGAGTTTTTTAATAGGACAAAATTCAAGAGGATATGCTACTACAACTTCCTGAATTTTTTCATCCCCTGCTAAAAGACAGTGTGTCCTCTACTGTTTTACAGGCACTAGACAAATGCTGGCACAGTTGTACAGCTAAGAAAAAAAACAGCTAAAGAATTGTAGGCCACTAATTTTTATGGGATTCAAAAGGCAATTAAAACCCATAATTAAAATGCATGATGAGGGTCAGTCATATTGTGCTCTTCCTCTGTCAGGTAATTATTTATCGGTCAGCTGTGGCCAATTTTGCCAACATCATCTTCACTCTCATTTGTGACACACACTTCCCAATCAACCAATTTTATGGTCTGAAATAGATAGGTCTTTCCCTATAATTATTTTGAGGAAAACTCCAATAGGAAAACTTAGTGACGTGCATTTAGATACTGTTAATTTTGAACCAGAGCTGATGATTTCACACAAAAAAAAAAAAAAAAAAAACCCAACAAAAACTTCACTGAATTTTTTTTTCCTAACTGCCCAGTATGTAAGCTCAGTTTTATGGTCTGACAGTTCAAATAGGATTTATTCTTTCTGACAAATATATTACTATAATTAGCTGAGCATCACACAATCAATAAAGAATTTTAGCTTCACAATACTTGTGCAAAAGACAAGTAAGTGCTAAAGACACATCTGTCTTACTCTCATACTGCGTTTGCAAGGCTGAAATAAAGTATAGATTAAAATAATATACCCAAAATCACAGAGAAAATTAATGAATGATCAAAGTTTATGAGGTCCAGATCACTACCCTTTTATTAACTTATCTTTTACCTGTTTGTACAGTCCACTGGTAAAAAGTCCACAAAGGTATCCTCACAAACAGCTGTGCGGTCTTCCACTACTATCAGTTTTTATTCTTAGGCATACACAAGTGAATTGTCTTGATGATATACACTGAGATAAGCAGTCTCTGATGCCACAGAGCTAGAAATGACATTGTCAAAATACAACAGTTCTGCTATCTTTTGAGAAAGAAAAAAAAAGATATCAGTGGGTTTCCCCACAAGTCCATTGCAAACTTCTCACTTTGCAAACTACTTTCTGGTTTGTCCAGGATATCAATCTCCATTGACATTTAGAGCATACTGAAAGACATATTTACTCAGATTTGTTCTGAAAAGGGCAGAGGTGGTGGAATTGGCTCTCCAGCTGTTCACTCTCTGGTTTACAGAAAAGAAGTTGCTGTTGTCCCCCTCTGTGTAGGTGTATTTTCACTATATGAGTAAAGTGTCTCAACACCATGACTTTGTTGTACCCTGAATCAAACAGATGATCAACATAATGAAACCTAGCTTTTATCCGATTGAGTCTCAGGCCAGGCTATTTTCCCTCTACTTTTTTATCAGTATTCTTAGTCAAACTACTTTTTTTCCTCATTGTGTGATACAGAGCTCAATGCAACCTGTTGGGAAAGGTCAAAGTTGTCTACTGCTTGAAGCTCTCCTCTCAGCTCCTAGCCAAACAGTTGAAGCAGCACTTGGTGCCACATTAATGAAAGTTGGTTTATGCACAGAGAATAAATTTACCCAGGAGAGACAACAGCCTATACCCAATAAGCCTTAATCTAAAAAATAACACCAAACATTGGCCCTAACACAGCCTATTGTACCTCCACCTGATCACAAAAGGTTCAGCTTATAATATCCAATGCTTATATTATAATTTAAATTGCCACATCAAGAAACAGAAACCATCTCTTGTACAATTGACTCTTCAAGGTGATTATTCAACCAAATGGGAGACAGAGTATTGAAAAACAATTCAGCAGTGGGGCAGGTTGACCATTGCCTCTGTCTGATGGGTCACAGAATGAATGTATCATGCTTTACTTAAACCTAATTACTAAAGAAGAAAACTTATAAATTGCATTGGCTTATCAAGTTTGGTAAATACTCTCTTTTGTAGCTGTAAAAGACAGAAGGTTTTTTTAGAGTTCCAACAGTGGTGTAACTCTGCAAAAAACCCACCTTTGAAAGAAGCTTCATGATTGCAGGATAGAGCACTTTAAAGCCCCCTAATGTTTCCTAGAAGGGCAACATTACAAGATGCCAGCAGGCCTGGAAATTTTGGGAGATGTTTCATTGCAGATGCCGCATGGGCATACTGAAGGAGGTGCCCTACTGGATCTGCTACTCATGAATAAGGAATAACTGGTCAGCTTGTGACCACAAGATGTTGCAGTTTAAGGTATTAAAGGAAAAGAGAAAGGCACGTAGTAGAACAAAGATCCTGAACTTCAGGAGAAGACTTCACAGTGTTCAGGGAGTGGGTAGGCAGGATCCCCTGAGTGGCTGTCCTGGGGATGGAAGAGCTCCGGAGAGCAGGCCAACTTTCAAGTATAACCTTCTCACAGCATGGGAGTTATCCATCCCCTTGTGCAAGACAACGGACAGGCATAGCTTGGACAGACAGTAGCTGAATAGGAAATTCCTGACTGAGCTCAAACACAAAAATATAAGGAAATGGAGTTGGGAAGACAAATAGACTTCTGAAGAGGACTATACTAGTGTCACCCAGCCATAGAGGGGTTGAATTAGGAGGGTCAAAGCAATTGCATATTGATGCGTTGGTAAATGTGTAGTTGGCAGGTAAAGGGAAGTGATTATTCATCTCTATTTTGCATTGGTAAGGCCACGTCAGTAATATGATGCCCAGTTTTCAGTCCCCATGCTCCTCCCCAGCACAAGAGACACTGACAAACTGGAGAGAGTGCACCAAATTGGTACTAAAATGGTTTGCTGTCTGAAGCATATGACATACAAGGAGAGACTGAAGGAACTGGGGTTTTTAAGGCTAGCGAAGAGAATGCTAATAGTAGAATGGACATTAATTACTTTCTTCGGCTATTTGAAGCTGGGGGGGGGGGGGGGGGGTGTGCATTGATATAAAGAAAATAAGGCCTGACTGTTCTCAGACCTGCTTAGCAAAAGGACAAATAATAGTCACAAATTGCAACAGGGCTAATTCTGACTGGACATAAGGAAAAAGAAAATCACAGTAAGGGTGGTTACACACTAGAGCAAATTTCCCAGAGAGATTTGTATGTCCATTCTCAAAGATTTTCAAAACTTTACTGGGCAAGGGCCTAAACTGCCTGATTTCACACCCGAGTTAAGGCCTACTTTGAGCAGAGGGGTTGGACTAGACAACCTTCAGAGATCCCTTCCAACCTAAATTTTTCTATGATACATCCAATTTTTCTATCATTCTCCCAATGTAATTTCTCACTAGAGAATGATGGACAAAATGTCAAGATTAGGCTTACAGCACGCATGTTGCAAAGTCCTTTGAAATTTCCTGGGAAGTGCTGGATCCCTTCTAATTAAACACTAAATAAAACATGCTAGAAAAGCAAAGCAATGCATGTAACTTACAACTGAACAAATGCACTATTAAAGTTTGGGTAGAGTCCCGGTTTGGGACTGTATATAAACAGTTAATAGAACAAATGCTATCTTGCTTATGTTAATAGAGAGAACATTTATGAGAGGTCACTTGTGGCTGAGCACTTTTTATCAAATGTATGGTGCTGGAACTGCAGAAGTTGTTTTATTTACCTATCTCACCTGTATTGCCACTGCCACGAGGCTGATCTTGGCATCTGTTGGCTATATATACATTTTCTTCATTTTATATATGCATGCACACACATGTGCACATGCACACACATGCAAACACACACAGGCATGTGCATAGACACACATACACACATGATTTGAGGGTTGGCTTCAATTCATATTAAGGGAGTTTGGGTGCTGTTTAAATCTTATCCCACAAAAGACAGAGTAAGAAACTGGGAAGAGTGGGTGTCTTGTTTATAGGGAGAAGTAGCTTGTGAAAAGGTTTAAAATTTCCAAGATCTTGTATTTTGTCATTTGCAGTACAGTTCGTTCATTGATATGAACGCATATTTCTGTGACACTGGGTATGTCTTTACTCACTAATGCCTTAATTCTGAAAAAAATATAAGCTTTGCTCTGAGAGTTAAAGCTATTAATGCTAAAGATCCTGAGGCATCTAAGAAACCATATTTATCCTGAAATAAATATATCGTTATTTTTCTTTTACATAACCCCCCCTCAACTTTCTGAACTTAATAATTCACTGCTGTATGTAGAGGAGCAAACTGCCTTCAGCAGCAGCCAGTATGTCCCGTTTAAAAGAAATTGGTACTTAACCAGCAGACTGAGCCAGTAAATATGGAGTCGTCATTGCAAGTGATCAGCTATGGACTTAAGCAAACAACAAAGGACTATCAGGCTTTCTCTGAACTTGTTGTGGCCTGCCTGGAAGGGCTCTTTTTAAAAAAAAACAGCAATTATCTAATGACCAGGAGCCTACTAATTACCTACTTTGTATACAGCTTAGCAAAAGCTAAAACAATATCACTGTTACTAATTTCTAGAGATAAAAATATACAGGAAGTAGCTATTTTATGTAGAATGAACCATCTATGACCACAGTATAAAATACAGTGTGGGGGAGTAAAAGCACAGGATGACAGCATAGACCTTGATAGTATAGATACAGGATGGTGCTGGAAAGCCCAGAACTACAAATAACTTGCTAGTGGTCAACAACTGGCTGTCAAAGTGTGCATCCTTTTGAGCTGGGAAAAAAAGTCTTGGGGGTAACAAAGAGAACAAAAACAAGTATCCAATATATGTAACACACACCTTAGATAGTAAACTGGGATCTAACGTGGAACTACATACGGATGAAGAAAGAGTAAAGTGTACAACTTGCTAGTAAACTTATCCAAGCAAAACCTAGACTGAGGAAGAAAACATCAACATTGTGCTCCCCCAGTGAAGGGCTTTAGGAAACAGAAACCAATCCAGCTTTCAATTTTCTAGTTGTCAACATGTCAACACCTGAGAAGGTCACAAATTGTACACAGCAATTATCAGCACAATATATGCATCTATCTCACATGTCATCCAGTATTTAAAAAAAAAAAAGAAGTCATCATAACCAGGCAACTACTTTTGAGAAAACGGATAGATGTGTACTATAATCCAGGTTGCTTCTATACCTTCTCTATGCTATAACATCCAGTTATCTCAGCATTTTAAAAAATGTTGCAAATCCATACATCTGATACACTGTTACACCGCATTTGAACCATTATTGCAGAACAAAGTATTGCAGAAAAGAATATTGCAAAATATTCTTTTTAAGTGCAGACGATGTCACTTTCTGACATGACATGCCATGCCTTTGGCTTCCCTTCTCTGATCAGTAGTGAACAACATTAGTCTCTCCCTACACCAGGCTGGCTTTCAACTGAGCTCCTCATCTTTTCATCTTTCACATTATTATTTCTTGCTGCTTGAATTTTTTCATGACTTTGAAATTCATCATTGATTGTAATTAGTCTTAGATGAGTTTTCTTTTACTTTTCTTAAAAAAAAAAATCCTTCTGACTTTAAGAGTAGTTTCTTGAGTCTTTTCTTCCACTTTGATAGAAAAATGTCAAGTGTTATTAACTCCCACCCCCCCCCCCAAAGGTTCTTGTGCCTCCTTGACTATCTACACAGAACATTTAATTTGAATGTTGCTGTAATAATGTGAAAACAACTCAGAAATTAGACAGAAATGACCTTACCAGGCTTCCAAGCTGTTATTCATTCAGGCCTTCTAATCTTGTCTCATTAAAGAGTAGTAGGCACATCATGTGGATAACAGTTAGAGATCTTTTCTCGTCATGTTCAGAATAATGTTCTTGCTTTCCATGCTTACAAATTTCACTTGGAAATAAAACAGATGACAAAAATGTCACTTTAACTAATATACTCCGTGATGTATCTCTTTAGCATCTAAATCAAAATAAATGGTAAGTATTCAGAATTTCTTACACAGTGAATGAAACTCAAAAGCTCTGGTACCTTCTGAGGGACATACTTGAGAGAAAATAATAGATTTTCATCATGATTTTGAAGGATTTAGAAATATATCCCTATCACTGTTTTTTTCAGAAATTTCTTCAAAGAAATAATATTAATATTTTACTTAAATTTATATGTAATTCTTTCCCTTATTCTACCCTCTCTCTGAAAAAGGAAAAAAAACCAAACCAGAAATACTTTGCCTTAATGAATCCATCAATGGATTTTTAACATTTCAGAACTGGGGTCTTGTTCTGAGACAATGATAATGATAAGAACAATTATAAACTCTGCTTATGATTTGACTAATGGGTATGAAGGAGTGGGATTTTTGATTAAAAGAAATGCAACAGGTAAACAGTAGAAATAGAGCACTTTTTCTAAAATATTGTACAAGCTTGGGGAAGAGAAGAACAAGAAGAAGCATGAAAACAAAAACCCCTCTTCTGCAATATGGTATTACTTAACTGATCAAAATGATAGACGTCAGGGGAAGGCTGGGGGTGGGAGGAGAGGGAGAGGCAGAGAGAACTTCTGGAGCAACTCTTTGTCCACTTGGAGACTCAAGATTTTTTTTTTGTTTTTTCCCCACGAGTTTCAAGAATGTTTCATTTGGATATGCTTGGCCCTTTTTTTAGAAAGGAGTCAGAACCTTAGCTACTGTGAAAGCTGCTGAACCCAACATGAATGGCAAACGAATTCAGTTGCAAAGGAGAAACATTTTGCAATATTAAGATATTTACATGTATCCCAAAGTGTCAAAATCTGCCCAGTTTTAGAACATGAAATATGCCAGACCACTGCATAACAATTGGACAATGAACTAAAACCTACAAAGTTCTTATCTGTATTTTGTGTTGTTGCATTTTTAAACACATGTGGGACTTGGTTTGTAAATATTGCAATCAGGGATGGCTCTTAGCATAAAAACAGTAGGGTCCACATTCACCAGAACTCTCTAATCCTCAGAAAAATCTGAATTTACTTCCCTCACACACTAAGTAATGATGGAGCACATGCTAGAACTGAGCCCAGCTCCACAACATAACAGCATAAAGTATATACCACCAGCAGAAGCATACTGTATGTGCTTGTGGATATTCCCCACCAGCTAGAAAGCATTAGAGGTGAAATTATCACAGCACATAAATAATTTTAAGTATGTCAAAATGTCTAGTTGTTTGTCATACACTAAAAGACAGGCAGATGCTTAGTCATCTTTGCAAAAACTAAATGTGGTAGCCTGGAGCTGAAAAAACAGAGGGACTCTTCACCTTTGATAAAGCACAGGGTCATTCCAAGGCCACTATAAAGGGCTGAAATTATTTTTCTTGTTTCGAATTAATATTATTTCTGCAGGAGCGACCATGACTTGTACAATTTCTGTTTCTACAAGACTGCAATAGCAGATATGGAAATAGACCTCAGCAGTTTTATGTTCTGGCTTCTAGTCATTCCTCAAATTCATTACTTAAAAACAAGAACAGAAGTATATCTGGTTGTACCATCCTCCAGTTGTTCTGAACTGCATGTTAGAGATTTGTGTGATGTAATGTATTTTTCTATTATATATTTGTTCTGCTTTGTTTCTTTCCCACCAGGATGCTTAGGTTAATAAATGTGTTCCTTTTAAAATGGGCTGTTTTGGTAAGCCAGAACTTTGAGGAACACTGTCTTTTGCATGTCACCTTTTAACACTTACATCATTTCCCACTGATCTGTCTTTTCCATTCCTCTTATCACCTTAGCAAATGCAAATGAAGTAATTATCTAGTTAAATTCTGAACAGGCATTATTCATTTGAGAAAATGTTACTTTGTAGTGCTAAGAAAGCATTTTTTTTCCCCACCTTTGGTACTTTACAATAAACTTGTTCTGATCTAAATTGATTGCTCTGGGATTATCTTGGAGTCATTAAAATAATGCTGTATTGACATTCACTAATGTCTTTAATTAGCAATTTCAAATTCCAACATTCTGAATTAAACATGCACAGGTATAGTTTAGTTTAGCTGTATATAATTTTTATATGACTATGAGTCAAATGTTATTTTGAATATCACATAATTGGTCTCAGAACTGGTTTTGCTGGAGTAGAAGTGATGTCAGCCAGGAAGGGATGAGCACCCCATAGTTGATGAGATATGGAAACATCCCATGCTCTGTGAAGAGCAGAAAATAGCCAGTCTTCCAAGAGCAACTTACCTACAGAAGTGTTATGAAGTACAACTCCAAACTATTCATTAATCTCTCCATGTTACACCATAGATTTCAGGTTGATTTTTCAGTCAGTTTGTATCTATACACATAGCAATTGAAGACAAGAATACTCTTTTTATCTGCAACCACTAAGAAAATTTGATGTTTTATGTGGAGATGTTGTAAAACTTTACATGAAGGTCTGCTTTGGACTACAGTTAGTTCTAAAATTGGTATGTAAGATTTCAGGTTATTAGATTAATCTAGGAAATATTTTTATGGTTTGAATCTTCTTTTGTTAACCTAGCAAATAAGAACAATTCTAAAATATTTTGTGATGGCTTTCTTGCAATCTCAAATTTGCAGAGATTTAACCCCATCAAACTCAGATTTTCTCCTCCTTATCTACTTCTATAGCACTTTAATTATTTAATCTTTGTGTGAGAATGTAAAGTACGCCACAAAAACATCACATTATTCTGTGCTTTCTTCACATCCTTGGCAACATCCATGTTTCATGGGTTCTTCTGCTACCTCTGACACTAGAAATATTCTAATTTCTCTCTGGACATCAAACGCCATCTGGGCATGATTCTGGGCAACCAGCTTTAGGTGGCCCTGCTTGAGCAGGGGGGTTGGACCAGATGATCTCCAGAGGTCATTTCCAACCTCAACCATTCTGTGATTTGTAAACTCACTAGTGAGTGAGGAAAGATTTGAATGTGACCTTGTTGCTGGTAGATGTAATTAACATAGTTTTAGCTACTGTTGAATTATTTTTGTTTGTTTGTTTGTTACAGGAATTTTTCACATGTTGACAAATGAATAAGTAACAAGATTAGACCACTATATTTGATTAAGACATGTTGAGCTGGGACAGCTGTTTTATAGAGCTTTTCTTCAAGAAAGCATTTTGGCCATGTGACAATGAATGGTAGTCTCCTGCTTTCTTAGGGCATCAGCACCATAAGTTCCATCTAATAAATATGCATTTGCTTAGTGAAAAATAGTTAACCAGATGTTCAATAGATGTGAAAATGTATGCTTTGTTTTTTTAGAGTGTAGGCGGATGAGTAAAGGCTAAAGAGCACTGAGGATGCAAACTATTGTAGTCAGAGATTTTTTAGTCCCAGTCACCTCTGTGAAGGGTAGTTGGGGTGTCTGTTGGCATTAACCCAAATGTATTCATAATGTTCTGACTTAAAAACTTTGTTGGCAATTTTGAATCTTTCTTTATAATAATGCAATCAAGAAAATCACATTTTTTAAAATAGTGTAACTAGCGTCGTGTGAAGAATGAAAAATCAAGGACTTGCACATTTCAGATAAATCATAGTTAATACAGAAGATCACAGTCAAAAAAGAAAGGCCTTTTCCTCAGATTATTGCTATTATTAAATGTAAAGAAGATTACTGAGTAAGATTAATTGAACGAGAAAATACATCTCTCTTCCCTCCCCCTTTTGGAATGTAACTGCTTAATGGCTTCTGTAATTTCTAATGGTCTACTTTATGTAGAAACTACCAAAAAGTGGCTTGTAAGTAGGCTTGTTTGAATAGTTAAGGATCCAGTACTCTTAATTATTTGAATAAGCAGTAATTTATAATAATATTTTATTGTGGCTTTCAATTGTGACACTTCAATTAAAGTAGGGGTAAAAATGTGTGCCTGTTAATCATAAGCCTTTCTATAACCTGTATGCATACATTTGTGCAGTTCAAGAGCTTGGCAGAGGTTGAGTTTGAAGAGGAAGTGCACATGAAGGGTGGGAGAGCAAGATGCGTTCTTCCCCTTACATTATACTAAAAGTTTCAATGACTAATGCTTCTTAACTGCCTCATTAATGGCTTTTCATGATCTCCTTATAGACTGTGATCTGTACGTGGAGAGACAATAGGTTAGCAAAGAGCAGGTTAGCAAAGAAATGAGAAAAAGACAGAGGCCTACACATTTTACAACAGCTGTGAAATTACAAAACATAGGAAATGTTCAGTGTTTGAAAGTTCTCACAAGCTGGAAAAACCTGGAGTACAAGAGAGCTCTGGAGACAAGGCAAGCCCAAGTCTGCCACTGTCTCAAGTTTTATGGGGGCCGCTTACTTGTTTTTAAAAAAGGGGAAGGGAATACTTTTTAGCTCATACTTTTCTCCACATTGCTGCCTTTACTCCTCTCACTTTCTAGCATTGCATAATGGAGTGGAAAATAAATGGAATAATGCAGCTAGCTCTGTTCCATCAGGTGGTTTTCCATAGAACTAAATTTGAATTCCTGGGAAAAAAAGCACTTTCTTTCGCTTTTTCTGTTGTGTTCAGAAGTGTATATACATCCAAGAAGCAAAATTTTAAAGGGAGTACGGGGATGTAAAACACAGCTTTGGCATAACTTGTATTGGTGAATCTTTATGGATGCTAACAATCTGACCAATGATAACCAGAAGTGTTTAGAATTTGAACTTTCAAAATTGAATGCCTCAGAATTTTGGATTTATAGATAGAAGTAGGATAAAAAAACATTTATCCATCCTGTGAACTTATTTTTCAGAAATTTCAAATACTCTAACTTTAATGGGCATATAAATTAAAATGTTGAACTTCATTATGATTTTAGCTGAAATATAAGTTAAGAAAAATTAAATTTCATAAAAATATTTTTTCATAATATTTTATTTAAATTACTAGTTTATACTTCAAAACACAACTTAAAAATTAAAATATTTTTAATATGGAGAAGTCAAAACAACACTTTCTTACTTTATTGAGCTAATCAAGCTTTTTTAAAAAATAGTTTAAACAGAGGATTAAATTGACTTCTTATTTCAATGGATTAATGCATTAAGATTTTCTGACAGCAGACATTCAGACAAACAGAAAAGCCCCAATCTACGTTCAGGCTTTCTAATGTTAGTAAATGTCCTCAGTTTCTTTAGAAGCAAAATAAACAGAGGCTGTTCTTCTTCAGATGGTTGATAATACTCTATTGTTCATATTAACATAATAACAGAGAATAACAGTTCTGGATTAATAATTCAGTGGATCGTTAGTGTAGATTTATGCCATGACCATTAAACACAACAAATGTTGCCTTCAAGAATGCAGCTGAATTAATAAAATAGGGAATTACCAGAACCATCCTTTTTTATTGAAAAGAATAATAGTTCTGAGAACCTGAACCCATCGGGGAACTGTATTTGACTGCTGTCCATCTTTGGTTGTTATCACGGACATCCTTTTGTTGTAGGTAGTTAAGATTGTTTCTATAATATAAAATTATTACCACTACTTGAAATGAAATAGGTGCTATTGACTCCAGGGGCATCAGACTTGTACCCAAGTTCAAGCTCCCTAACATTTTGAATTACATTTTCCAATATATCTGTATTTTTTTCATAGAAGTCAAAGGATGAAATCAAGCTTAATCTCAACAAGGACATTTCAAATACTCTCTTTAACACCCCAGCAGTCTGTTCCACTCTCCCTTGCCTGCTCACGCTTTCTCACTGATTTCTAAGGGAATAGTTACTTATTCAACCCGATATTCTCGGTTGATTGCTACCAGTGGCAATTGATCAATACCAATATTCATGACGACTTTGATATTTTTATAGCTATGTGTTTAATGTAAAGGTAAGATCAATTTATTGAATATAAATAACTCACCAACTATCAAATAGAAATTGGATTTTGGAAATTAACACCACATGAAAATTTTATCTTATGAATAATCTGTATTCCATCCAGTCATCTTAAAAGTCTGAAATCTAAGTACATGAATATGCATTAATGAACTCTATTTTCAAAGGTAAATTTAATTGATAGTCAGGTTCTGATGTCTAAATCATATCGCACATTTTTCATTCCTTGCATATCTGATGACAAGGAACTCTAAAATTTACCTCAGAGATTACAAGCAGAACTGCCCACTGTCTGAGTTCAGAAAAAAACTGGCATCACTCAGTGAATTCCATTGGAATGCAACAGTAGAAATTAGAAGCACTTCAGCATCAGTCCCACAGTCTTAATTAAGAAAAAAAAAGAGAAAAAAAACCACCCAGAACTCAATACTCTAGATATATTCAGCAAAAGCTTGGTTAACTGCAAAAAAAGAAATTTTGTTTCTCTGTTCCACTGGAGAGGGATTCTTCCCCCCTCCCTGCAACAGCTTCAGCTTCACATAATCATTTCCATCGCCAGAGCACAGTGTCTCTTGTTTATAAAATATAGCTCTGGGAGACAGTGATTTGCTGACGTGTTAGAATCAGTCTGCAAAATAACAGTTTCTAAAGGTGATTCTTGCAAGAATGGCATATAATCATAATCAGTCACCATCTAGTGTCAATGAGCCACTGGATGTCACCATGTATATGGAAGCAGCGCATATAAAAATATGTGATCTGAATGGTATCTCTGAATGATGATCTTTAAAGTCCATTGTTGCTCTTTGAACTCTCATTTCTCCATCTCTTATCAACCGCTTTTCCCTTTTAACTCACTTCTTGATTTGAAAAAATGTAAATATAGAAACAATTTTTAATATAGAAATTAAAATATACTATTCTTTATACTTTCATGATTAAATTAATAAAACATACTGGTTCAAGCACTTCTCCAGTTTCTAATTCCACAGAAGAAGCAGGAGCACTTATCATCGTGATGGTGTATCTATACTTCTTTTCTTTCATGAAACTGGATTACTGGACATAGTAGTTGAGAAATCTGTTATAAATCAGCTCTGCACTCCTGGCCAATCTGTGTTTTCAGTTCCACAGAGTTCTGTAGTCCTCAGTGCTGCTCAGGAATGCTCATAAGGTAAATGAACGGGTGCTACTGTGGCATTGAGACAGAAAACAACATTGTTTGAGATGGAAAAAGTCAAACAAGGAATTTCTTAGTATGTGTGTGAACACCACAAGTCAGTTTCTAGGTGTTTTTACTTACTTTAAGGTAACAATGATGCCAAAGGTGAAAAATCTTAAGAGTGTATTTTATATTTACCTTTTTACCTTGACTTATTTGCTTTCACTTCCGTACTGATCTCAGGTGGTTTTATCCTATAAAGGAATTATTGTTTTCATAGACAGCTAGATTCTATGAGATGCATTACAGGGTTTTGTTGTTGATACACTGTTTATATGGAGAATATGGATATAGTATGTCATATTAAAAAGTGATTTCTCTCCCTTTCCCCTGCATTTTTTTATCAAGAAGGCAATTGAATAGTTTATCCATCTTTCCCCTCTGGAATGATTTGCAGGCACTTCAGGATGAATTCTACACACAGCTCGTCAAAGAATCATTTTGGTTGGCTATGGTTCATCCATATAAATCGAACACTTCAAAGACTTTTCTCACTTTGACCTGCATTTCAAAATCCCTGCAGGAAACTGCATCATACAGTGATCAGAGTGAAAAGCAGAGTGATCAGAGTGAAAAGCAGAATGATCAGAGTGAATAATCTGGACCATACAAGGAACAGAAAGGCTCAGAACTAATGTCTCATTGTTGCTATTTGCTTATCTATACCTGCTAGCTCACGTGTGGGCCCATTACTCCAGAAGAATTACCTTTCTGCCAGTTTTAATGTAAGATGCAGGCCTTTAAAATCCCTCAAACTAAAACTTAAGATCAAATTGATGTTGTATATGTGCCACCTCCATCCGAATCTATGGATTAGAAATATACCTCCTATGAAGCAGACTTGTGCCTACTGGGACATGTGTGTGTGTATGTTTGTGATGGCTGTGAAGGAAGAAGCTGCCTGATGCAGAGTGATGCAGCTGTATACAAATCTGTGAGTCTACTTAATGCAACAGAAAATTTGGTCCTACATATATGAGAAGTAAATATAGCTGTATATCATATATATTTTAATGGTCTTACTGTATGGAAAATAGAGTACAGAAAGAGGTTTTGAAGTTGTTTTTATAAAACTAGTGATGCTTGAAATACGTGTTTTTAAAAAGTCCCTTGGATACTGCTCGTTTGACTAAGAATTTTGCAAGAACCAGTTTCATCTAAATGATTCTGTAAAATTACTGGAATAACATCTGTGCAATATAACCCGGAATTATAAGGGTAAAATGTAACATATTTCCATTAGCTTGAAATGGAATGTGTTCAAAATATTTTGTATAATACAGAAAATCCTAAATTTGGCTATGATTGTAATTCAGCATGAAACTAAAATTTAAGACCTCATTGTTTTTCATGGGATGAAATTTCATTTTTTCAGTGTCTACTTAGCATACTTACTTGTACCTGGCTAAAATCTTATTTTTCTGAATGTTAAATGAAAACGATTATATGCAAAAGATGAAATCTCCCAAACTCTCCTAAATATAGCAAATTAAAAAGTTATACTACTAAAATTATTTAATGTAAATATAAATGTCTTTTAAGACACCACTGGATTTTGTCCCTCAGCAGTACATACTGGTAACCTACCTGATGCTCGTTCAGTCCTGATGCAGAATTCATGGAATGAAGGAGAAAACTTTCTTTGATTATTTCCTTTAAATGACAACACTTCTGGTCTATGTTTCAGAGCTTAGTTTTAAGTCAAAACTCCTGATCTAATTATTTCAGCAGGGGTATTTTCTAAACAGTGAATGACAGGCTTACACAGAGGAAAGTAATGTTCTACAGTAAGTTTAATTTGTACATTTTCATAGCAGTTTATTCATTTTCATACAATGAAAAGCAGTTTCAGTATCAATGGGCTTGATTTGAAGCATTCGGCCATCTTGACTTAACTACTTCTCTAAACTTACTGTAATTTCACAGCAACTTACTGTTGCAAGTGACACACTGCCATTAGCACAGAATTGGTAGTATAGAATTTGGGATTGAATAATCTTCAGTGAAAAATTTCTGATTTTTATTGACACAGCTTTAATGAAACAGCTTTGAAAAATACCATGTTCAGTCACCTGTCAACATCTTTCTGTGTCTTTTACTTACTAAAAAAAAAATCAGTGTAACTCTCTAGCAGTATGTCTTACAAAGGGAAAAGCTGCCATTCCAAGTTGTTGCTTTGAAATAAATTTTGTTTATTTGAACACACTAAGAAAAGCCCTGGCACTATCCAAAACACTCTAAGCAATATTTGCACTATTCCATTTTAATTTTTAGGAAGAGGAATTTAAAGTTTTTTGACAAAACTTACAGCTGGACCATCAGTTTGCCTGTCTATATATTTAATCACCACAGTATGTAAAATTATGCATAAAAATAATTGGCAAATAACCAGGTTTCTGGTGAAATGTACAGACCTGTATTTTCTCCTTCTGGGATGGAGCAGTTTTATCAGAGGCTAGGACAAGGGGCAGGAGGGAACGTTTTGCTTCATTTGTTGCTGTTCTTTTTCTATTTGTTTTTGCTTCTTACGTGATTTAAGGGAAGAAAGAACACAAGTGAGGCAAATACAAGTGTGTGAGTGCTTTGAAGGTCATTCCAGTGGTGCTGGAAAAGTTCATTGGAGTCATACAGTTCTTTGGTGTTTCCTAAAATGGTCATGCTGGATTTGTTTAATAAGCTCTAGAAAGACATTGCATAGCTAGATCTCTTCCTGCCCACTGAGATTTCTTTTCCCAGCTGTCAAGTTCTTCTTCCTGAGTTTTATAATCTTTATTCTCCTAAAGGACTACAACTGTCTTATTGGTTCAAAGACTTCTATGTTATCTTTAATGTAGCTAGGGCTTGAACCATTAGTTGAAATCTCTTTAGGGCACTGCAAAAAATACATGGATAGAAACAATAAAGTCACAATGACATTAACTTTAAGGTTGCAAACTTTAAAGTTGCAAACTGACAAATCAAACAACTCCAATTATTTCACATGAAATATTAACTTTCCCTCCTGTATGTACGAAAATTAATATATTCCACTGTGGGTAAACCCTATTCATATGACTCTGGAGTTGTTCTCAAAATCAGTGTCATGACTGTGTGTGCATGGGTAAAAGCTGATAACTCTCGGGAGTTTACTCAGTGGGTTCTTTAGAGGAACAGGTATGCTTCTCAAATAAACTGGGTTCTTTTAATCAATTTTTTAAAATTTTAATATTTTAATCTAATTTAATTAGATTTGTTTTCCACAAGAAGGAGCCAAAATCCTCATTTTATTTTTCTAAGATTGGAGTGTACTAATATTTATTTTTGACAACTTAAAAAGGACTATTCATGTAAGTATAATTGGGGTGCTTGGCTGAAGTTTACACAGTTCTGCCAGGGACGAATTTGTCAATATTTTGAATTTTGTAGTTCTATCCAATTGGAAACCTGTATGTTAGGTTCTGTCAAGAATTGATCATAGTTGTCACAGTACAACTAGGTGAAAATCAACTGACTGTAAAGTAATCTATTGATGATCTTACAACTGCTAAAAGAGGAGAACATAAAAAATCATTTATAAAACTGCAAAAACACAATAATGCGTCCGGTACACTTCCTCTGTCTCTCTTCCTTTCTTTCTCCCGTTCTCCTTCCTGCTTCCTCCATACAAAGCCAGGTAATTACTCAAGATAGTGAGTTTTCTGGCAAAGGAACACATTTCTGTTCTGTGTTTGTATAGTGTCTTGTATAATACCTAGCTCATGATGAGGATTACCAAATACCAGTGACATACAACCAAGCAAGTAGTTCCATCCTGAGCAGAAGTGATGAAGCCTGATTCCTTAAATATTCATGTCCTGTGGCTAGATTCACTGTTGTGTATAATATAGTGAACTTCTATTGAAATTTTCCTGTAGTTTAGGCATTTATAATAGCTTTCTCCTATGTTGGTCTCTAACGTTTAAAAAGACGTGGCATCATCCTTCTTCCCTTCAGTGAAAGCTTTAATAAAGTCTCTCTATACGACTTCCTATTTTTGTGATGCTTACCTGATCTTCACATTGTTAAGTCCTCTGTTAAATATGATGAAAATTGACCAACAAGTTTCAAGGATTTCAGGGAGAAACTGACAGAAAGAAGTGTTATTTTCTTGGGAAGCCAGGCTACAGACGTAGTATAATAATGATATAAAAATTATCCTACTTCCTATGCTCGCAAAGCAGAGGGATAGGGTTTGTGTTTCTCCTTGTCACCAGGAAAATAAAACATCTTTAAGTAAGAATTCATCTAGATCGCACTTCACTGGATAGTAGCTGAGCCTGCAACATGAAGGGTAAACAAGAGATAAACAATTTTGAAGCAAAGCAAGCCTATTTTAGACTAGATATAAGGAAGAAATTTTTTACAATGCGGGTGGTGAAACACTGGAACATGTTGCCCAGAGAGGTGGTAGATGCACTATCCCTGGAAACATTCAAGGTCAGGTTGGACGGGGCTCTGAGCAACCTGATCTAGTTGAAGATGTCCCTGCTCATTGCAGGGGGGGTTGGACTAGATGACCTTTAAAGGTCCCTTTCAGCCCAACCTATTCTATGATTCTATTATTCTACCCTTTTGGTAACAGGATTGTCTATCATGAGCTTCTCTGAATCCTGTCCTGCCAAAAAGCAGATCCTGAAACCCATGGAGCTAGTGGGCATATAATGTGACAGACATATTGGTTTCTCCCCTTGGCTGGCCTTTGGTCAGCCCTGCCAATTCCATTCAGTACCAGTTGCCCCCTTCAGGGACTATACACACCTCCCTCTATACTCACTATCTATTAGCATAAATTTTCAGTTTGCCTATCATAGCAATGCAATGTTGATCACTGAAAATTTTTATGCCTCATATTTTCTCCATTCCACAGGTGATGAACTCAAGCATAAGGAGTCTAAAAGCTAACTGATTTATTTCACAGGGAATTAGGTGTATGAATACTTTTGAGATGCTGGGTTTAGTTGCCTAATTTAAGCCAGTTTCTAATAAACTATTTTCTCAATCTGTAGGCAGGGTTAAAGCAATAGGGAAGACCATGTTGCCAATTTGCTGTGTCAGTTCACTCTATTTAGAAAATAGACTGCCAAAACAAATCCAACACCTGCTTCTGCCTCCCTTGTTTCTCTCCTCTGTGCCCCTCTGCTATTATCCTTTTTATCCTGTAGAGTCATGCAGGCTGTGTTTCTTCCCTCCTTTTGTACAGTATGTCATCTATATTCTGTAATTGTTTATCCTACCATTACATACACCACAAGCTTTTACACACAGTGAAATGGCTGTTCTGGGTATAAAAGGAACTGTAAAAAGAAGCATAAAAGCTTGTGATGTATGACAGTAGAGAGAGTGAAAGGCATACGGATTTTATGTCTCAGTGCTTATGAAAGGATAGAAGGACAGTGTCTGACAACTTTCTAGAAATTCATTGGAAGAATGGTTACAAAACTATTGTCTTAAGCATGCGATTTGGTCAACCCAGGGTAAAATTCTACACTCGCTAATGTAACTGACACTTTTTTGAAACGGCACGAATGAGGTTGAAGGCAGAACTTAGCCTGTAGCATCTAAGGACGCAGTATTTCCACAAAGATTCTTCATTTGTATGAAAATTTTGCTACGAAACCTTGTGTCAGACATTACTGACCACCAAAGTTCAGTAAACACTTAGTCAAATGAGATTCTAAGGAAAGCCAGTGGCGACTAGTCTCAAGTCAGGTTAGCTGTGCGCGGCCTCTGAGAATACCGGACCGGCAGGGGGCGGGCCGGCTGGCTGCCACGGGAGCCCTCTCCTCAGGGCAGCGGCTGAGGTGGCTGTCACAGGCCGCTGTCCCACGGCGGGCTGCACCCATCCGCTGTGTCTTTTCCTCGAGTGACATGACCCCCTCCCGCAGCAGCGCTGCGGCCCCCTCCCCTCTGCAACCCCCTTCCCCGCGGAGGAGGGGCCTAGCGAGCCCCGGCTGCTGGTCTCCAGCGGGCAGCTCTTCTGCCATTATGGCGGGCACACTGGCACTTCTGGGCCCTTACAGGCCTCTGGCTCAACAGTGGCACGGGGGGCACATGGCACCTTTTTTCTGCAGGGACCTTTTCTGCTGCAGAGCGGAAGGAGAATGCCCCACACACCCCCAAAAGTAGCAGTGCATTCAGGTTCAGCCAGAGGCCACCGGAGTCTTACGGGGTCATGCCTGCAGAGCAATTGCATTTTATCTCTTCTCCTGAAAAAACAGGATTCTCTTTCCAAACCCGTAGATATCTCAGTCAATGCACTGAGAGTTGTTTCTTATCAGTCTCATGAAATCCACCTGCACATCGTCTATCAAAACCGGTAACAAAAATCAAGTGCTTACCCACAGAAAGTTACGAAGTTGCCAGTTTTATTGTTATTTTTCTACATAAAGCATCTGTGTTCCTTGTTTTGACTGACCTATATTTTCTGAGGCTTTTGAATGTATGCAGCTGATATTTTTGGGGTTTCTCTGCACAACTCTGCAGGTAAAAAAATACTTTCCTGTCTCACTTTTTTTTTCCCTCCTAATAACGGTAACTTAATATTCCCATGTATCCCTTGCGTCCATACACTGGTATTAAAAAGAAAAATTACATTACTGTGGGACTTCCGATAATATTGCAAGAGTTGGCAGTGTGCAACACAGGGAGGATAACATCTTAGAGGACACATTAAGGATGACATCTCCAAGAAACTATTTAGTTGATGGCAAAGCTCTCATAGGGAACTCAGACAGGATTTTTCCCTACTTACGCAACATGCATTGAGGAGCATAGATTTCTACTAATTATTCAGTCGTAGGTGTTCATAAACCAGCTGTTGAATAGTCATTGAGACTTTGTATTGATACAAATACTAGTAAATCTGCTGACATTCATCTCATTTCTTGAATTGGTTTTAATTTGAATTTTAACTGTAAGAATGCACACTGAACTGCAAAGAACTATGTACTATACATATCTGTCCAAGGTACTCTCTTTTTTTTTCCCCCTTTAAGAGGCTGGAAGGAACCAATCATTTCAAGTGACAAGTATTTTTCCTACTTCTATCCTTGAAAGAAACATCAAGGCATTTTCTGGGTGATGTCTAATTCATCCTAGCTGAACTAATGGAGGTTTGGTTATGCCATGCGGGTCTAATGCTGGTAGCATTTGTTCTGTATCAGTTAGTTTCCTTTTTCCACTTAATGCATGTAAAGCCCTTTTTCTCTACTGTTAGATTCTTTCAATATAAAGCTTTTTGCTTTTCACTAATAGTGTATCAGCAAATTGTTTTGTGTTACTTACTTACACTAATTGAAAAACCTCAATGAAACATTTAATTTTTAGGACCTTAATTTTTAGGAGTTTAAGATTTGTTCCATTTTATAATTTGTCACCAAGTAAATTGATTTAGGACAACATATTGTTAAACAAGTCTTGGAACATACAGCATATGAGGCTACATTTTCATGAGCATTCTCTGTTTTGCTTTGGTTTGTTTTCTAGAACACAGGACATAATTCCAATCACACAATGTCACTTTTACGGCCATATTCTTCACCAACATAAAAAATACCACTTGTAAAAATAAATAAAGAAATAAATACAATAGAGCTTGCATCTTTTCTATGGATATTTCAGAAGGTGCTGGGTGCTGTTCATTTGTCTCATTAGTCTGTGGCTTGGATTTCTGAAGAATAATATTGTTAATATTCTATTCCATGTGCTAGTATAACTGAAAATTCAGACCAGAATTTAGAACTGAAGGATATATGTAGTGTAGTACTCTGGCCAGATGGGAGGGACAGGGTGTCTCAGGTGTAGTTACAGAATGGGTCACCATCATCAATAATGCAAAAGTTTTACTGTCAGGAAAGTAAATTTCATGGTGGACTTGGAACTTTTCAATATTTTAAGATAATTTAAAAACCATTCATTAAAATGATGCATACGTAAGATTTTGAAATAAATTTGCACTTTGTTTATGTAAATATACAAAAGTCTAATATGAACTATGCTTTAGCAATTTTTGCTTTCTGGAGTCAAGTTCAACTTCTTTCTTATAAAGGAGCTTGAATAATTAGGTTTGCAAATGCATCATTGATGATGCCAATTAAAGAAAATTATTTTCCATACCCTCTTTCTCACATATTTTTAGTCAGTGTTTTTGCTCTGTGGAGATTAATCACAAATACAGACTAAAATTATTACCACACTGGCTTCTCAGTCCTAAGCAAATTCTCCAAACTGATTCAAAATTACAGATCCAATGTCTTTCTGTCATTCATTCATCTGGTTTCTTTAAAGAGAACAAAGGTCCGTTCCAGATTAAGCGAAGACCAAATCTGAACCCTCTAATGACATTGTAAAGATATTATTATTTTGGAAGAGTTATCTAAATCATTCATGTTTTCCCAGATTCCAGCCTGAAAAAAACAGTGACTTGCACCAGCGAGGTCATTACATGTGTCTATCATTACATGAAAGACAAATGTGTTTGAAATTGATATACCAAAGAGACATATAATTCAAGAAATACATTCTTAACACTAGTTTATATGCATGTCAATGAGGGGATAAAGTACGAATTTTAATAATTGACTAATTTATTATATGATATAATCATTGAACCAGTCACATAAAAGTTAATAGTGGCGGAGCAGTTCTTAGAAGGACTTTCAATAGGGCTTCGCACCTTCAGAAAAACTATTCTCACTGGAGTAAATAGCTCAGCCTTTCAACTCCTAATTTGGTTTCTGAATGATATACAGATCCAGAGCAGGGCTGAAGAAAAAAAACTAGGTTATGTGCTTGATTCTCTATCTGAAATGAGTTTGAAAGAGTAAATAGGAAGCAAGCAATTGAAGAATCAAGCCACATCCTGTCAGAAATATTACTGCACAGGGTTTGGGGTTTGTTTTTTTTAGTTGCTTGGGTTTTTTTAGGAGAGCTGTGGGAGACTTGGTCAGATTTATTGTTTAAATAGGAAGAAAATGCCTGCACTATTTGCTTTGTTAAGAACCTCAGTAGGAGAAAAAGCTCGTTTCCTCTATGGGTTTCCAGTTAAGATTACACTACACAGAGAACACACATTACTATTTCAACTTCCCATAGGTGAGGGAAGACATTCCCCAGGGACTCTAAGCCTCCTGTAGTTTCTGCTGTGACCAAGCTGTCTGAATAACACTATAAATACAATTTGTGCCTCAGACTGTCTTCTTGCTCAGTGTAAGTTTTTCACAGAAGGGAACATATTTATACTTATATGTTGCGAGAACCTACAACAAAGACTTGGAGCTTATAATTCTCATTAAAATGCAGTTTCACAGATTGTAATCTTTGCTCTGTACAAGAAGGTGCAAAATGCCACGATTTTGAATTGATATCCCTCTACGTTAATTTGAAGGGGGTGTAAATTTGACAATAATGTAAAGCAAGGGAGAAATATATCTGTATTGTTCTTACATCGGTCTTTGAGCAGTGAACTACCTTTCCACCTCTTTATAATTTGTATTTCTATAAACTTGGACTAAGTTAGAAGGTCATTTTATAGTTAAACATAAATTGTCTGCAAATTAAACTTTGTAGGTTAATGAACAATTTTATGGCAATTGTTTGAACTTTTTGCAATATTACAGCAAACATATACTCTCTGGTAAAAACTTTTTTCCCGCCTCACTGAACTTTACAAAATCTTGACAAGTTTACACTCAATAAAGGTTCTGATTCTGGCCCTTGACTTGCTCAGGGAAATACGATAGTATGAAAATTTACATATTTTAACATTCTTTTCTTCCACTTTGTTCTGTTCACTGTGGTGATTTGTAAGATCAACCATGAACCACTGCACAAGTATAATACACTTCCATAAACTTGCATTTACTTCTCTTGCATTACTTTTAGAATTTTCCTTCCTGTTGTTCCTAAAACATCTCATTATACTTTACCACTATGTCAGCCTTCATTTCATCGAGGTGATAAGGCAAAATTACCTTCTGTGCAGCTAAGCACAGAAAAGAGAGAACCTTTGCCTGGACATTCCTTGTTCTCACTTTTAGCAAGCTACTACCTGAATTATATAAATGATAAGTATTTTCTTTGAATCATTGGATAGTCAAGTAATAAATTAATGCTGTTTTCTCATTTTTCTAATAATTGGAAAATTTTATTCTTGCTTGTTTTCATTGCAATCAGAAAAGGCAGCAACAGGATCAGTCCAATGGCATTCCTTATCTGTTAGTAATGCCTATTTCATGTACAGCTAACTTCCTAAGTAGCTCTTAAAACAGCTTACAAAGGACATAGTAGCATTTTCATAGTTTTATAAAGAAAGAAGCCCAAAATAGCAAAATGACTGCACAGCTTCTCCATACAGTTAATATTTCTTGGTAGGTCTCTTCAGGCTCAGTTAGGTGCTTTGTTTATTTCTAAAAAGAAATCAGGAAGTTGTGGATGTGATGTATCTGATTGCTTGAAGTTTTGAAAGGTTGAAGTCCTAATGTGATTTTTAAGGTGTTTTTATTGCTGTGTTGCTTAAAATCAGCTGTTCTACATGAGATTTTAAAATCATGCTTATTTTAGCTCTGTAAAGAAAGTGATAAAGACTGTTGCTAGGCAGAAATAAAGACATCCTTGGAAAAAGTTGTTAAAGTTAATATTCTATTACAATTGTAAATAAATATATAATTGTAATAGTGTTTAACTTTAGGGAGCAACAGTCCTTTTCTGTCATGCCAGATTATTTATCTGTAGGCAGGATTTCTTTTAATAGCTAATAAATGCTTTTCTAATTTCTTTTGGTAATCACTGAATTTAAAATAAAAGATGTGTTATCACTACCCGACAAAGTATATCAACCTTTGTTTACTTTAAGAAATGGCAGTATTTCAAAGAGATCAGAGTTTCAAGTGCACTTAAGTCATGGTCCATTTCTGCTGTTAGGTAGTACTGTAAAAGCAATGTTTATGTTACAACTGACCCTCTTCTGATGCTGCTGCTTCTCGTTTTGGAAGAAGAAAGCTGAGCTTTGAATATAAATAATGTGTGAAACCCTGCTTAACTGCCCAGTAAATTCAGATGCTTCTCATTCTGAGCACAAGCCCACAAAATGTTGAGTGGTCCTGGAGATTCTGGGAAAAAAAGAAGGCTTTGCATACTGATTATGCAGGGAATGCAATTTTTTTTTCATCTCTATCTTTAATTTAAACAATTCCCCATAAATATTTTATACAACTGCCTCCTAAAGCTTTGACTCTTCTATTAAATATTCTAAGGGATTATTTTCCTGACAGGCTAACTGTATTTTCCCTCATCCTTTAAGAAGTATGGTGATGATTTTGTTGTTGGTTAACTTTTCATTTAAGTAGTGTACAACATCAGAGCTGAACGCAAATGATGTAGGATACAGTTCTAGGAGGCCTGTGAAGGTCTGATTAACACCCATGGGGCTTCAGTGAGGTTTATTTTCTCCAAATTTCCTTTAGCAGGGGTACCAAGCAGAAAAAACCACAACAGTATTTGAGGTTCCCCTCACCAAGGCCATGGAAGCAAGACAAATTCTATAAGGAAACATAACGAATCAACTTCAGAGACAGTATTTGTGTGTACATAATGCGTATTCTACACTTACTAATAGATGCAATGCGAACAGTTTTCTTTGCTGATTTTGTGTATCTCTGCACTTCTTTCACCAACTTTTATTCTTTGTTCTTCTCTCTGTGTACAAAGAGCCAAACCTTTATCTGGAGTTAGAGGCACTTGTTTAGCTTACTGAAAGCTGCACTTGATTTGGGCAGTGATGTAAACAGCAGTCAGCAGGTTTGGTCATCTGAGTGCTGACTGTCTTTCAGTGCCTTTTCAAAAGGACATACAGGGTGGTGGACAAGTTCTTTCTTTGATGCATGCAGCTGAGAAAGAATCCTCGAACATATCCTATAGAAACAGAAGATGTGCCTGCAGGCCTATGTGGATTAGCATATGTAGAGTAAGGAGACAATAGACTGGGACCTGATTCACACTACCATGGATGCCTGGACTTGAACAGTGATTTTATGAATCAGCTGAGCAGAATCCAAGCATAGCTCATTGGAAAACCACCTTCTAGAAAAGTTACCTTTTCTAGAAATTGCTTGATTTTTTCAGTGATTGATAAACACTTCCCTAGCCTGCAGAGAACTGCTAGAAATTTTCCTTTCTGTAATTACAATAGAAAATTAAATAGCTTGTAATTAGTAACTCAATCTCATGTAATTTGGGATCTACCCTGTTTCCTGGTTCGAATATCTCAATTTAACATAGGTAGGAAGCACAAACAACAGTATTTCTGGGGCTTTGCAGCAGTCAGAAATATCTAAAATACAGAGAAAGACAGGAAATGTAGATCATATTAGGACATTTAAAAACTGTGCAGCAAAGGTTATCTATAAAATTATATATTTGTATTGCCTCCAAATGTTTTGATTTTGAACACACAAATAGATGTGGTTGTTTTGTAAAACCTAGAGTATAGTTTGACATACTTTGTTGTTTTAGTGCCAGAGCTTTGTATAAATATAATTTCAGAAAGCTTCTGTATATTCATCTACAGGGTTTCCAGCATCTGTGTGGTCCTCCACAGGGTTTCCAGTAACGCATCTGCAAAATGCCTGGATTAAAATTCATTGTCTTCCGTTCTGTTTTATGCTTTCATTGACCTACTACTCCATCACAGAAGGCATTTTCAATGCTGATGATATTTGCCAAGTTCAATCACATTTGTTCAACTATCAAATAATGTTGAATACCTCTAGTGCCTGCCAAATCTTTGACCTGGGATTTTAAGAAAAGACTGTTTTACTACTGTGCAGAGTCCTATTTCTTATGCAACCACATTTCAAACACCTGCCAACAAATGGATTACAAAATTATTTTGTATTTATTTCTCACCCTTTCTCTTCACAAAGGACTTCTTTTTCTGTCATTTAATCCACGGGAAGCTTTTTTAAAATGACTGTGTCAGTTATTTCCATTGCAAATACTAGGATGAGCGGTCATACCTCCAAGTGTTTGTAAGCCTTCTATTACTACTGGACTTAAAAAGTAGCCACCAGAAAAATGTTGCAGAAGGAACAAATAGAAACCAACAAATAACTCAATTAACATTCTGGTTTATGCCCCGGAATGTTTATATTCCCTCTCTCTGAAAAAAAAATTATCCATCTGGATCTGCTAAATGATCAGACTTATTTCTTTGGTTTGATTTGTTCAGGAATGAATCTTGTGAATGTTCCAGATTATGAAAAAGCCTGTTTCTTCTTACTTCTTCAAATTTACTTTTTGTGCAGAGACTGCACCACAGTTTCCAAGTCAAGCAACTTTAAATCTAGGTAGCTCCCAGGCTTCTTTTTGCTTTTGGTGTTTTGGGTTTGGTGGTTGTTTTTTTTTCCCAGAAACTTTTTTTGAGCTGTAGCTGAAATAATTCTCATTCTGCTAAAAAGGACAAAAAAGTGACAGCTCTTCAGAAGTCGTAAGCCATCTTGTCCTGCATTCAGTACACCAGCTTTTTCTGCTCAGTCAGTTACTAGCTACTTAGGAACAGACATGGAAGAATAAGTCATTTTTAGCTTCCAGTGAAAGCATTGTTAGCTTCTTTGTGTTTCTCCACATTCCAGAATTGACATGCAAGTTCAGTGCTCATTAGTTCAAGTTCAGTTACAAGCTCCTATTTATGTGGAAGCTTCAGCTCAAAACAGTCAAACTTTGCAAGAGAAAAGAACTGACACTTTTAAATATCTGTGCAGTGACAAAATTGTGTAGTGAGGAAGATGGATAAATGCAGAATGAAAAAGCAACAATCTGCATTGGACTAGTAAATGCAAAGGTGCAGCCAGGTTTAGTATTAACATGTTTCAAAATTAATTTTAGAAAAATAAAATAGAGAGGAAAAATAAACTTTTAAGACACAAATCAAGCACTATTATTTTTTGCTGGAATACGACATGATGTTCTATGGCTTGGGCCAATATGGAGAATAAAAGTAAGTTATGTTCGCCATGCTTGTTGGCCAAGACCTGAGTCTTGACCCTTGGCTAAGCAAGCATCTTGAACCACTACTCTTTCTATACTCAAATTAGAGGACAGCAGGCACATATTTGCTGTAAATCACAAAGGCAACTCACAACGCTGCCTGCTGACACGCTGGTGCCTGTCACTCCTCAGCTGAGATTTGGGCCAATCACCACAAGCATATGTCTCTGCTGACAAGCTCTGCGTCCCATCCAGAAGGCACTGGCTGCTGGTGCCCTTCACCCATCTCCCAGACCAGCCTGGCGGGGTGTGTGCTTCTTGTCTGAGCTACCCTGCCAGTGTGCAGATGGTACTTTTGGGTACAGCGTAGGGAACTGTCACATAATCAAGCACTCATCCCAGCTACCACGTCACATCTGTGACTTGCCACCAACCTCTGCCTGAGGTCAGGCCCCACCTACGGGGTGGTGTCCATTCCCCATGCAATCAGGTTACTCCTAGTCACTGGTTGGACAATGAGAATGCAAGAACTTAATTCTTTCAGCTAGCTCCTGCAAGGGCTTTAAGGGATGTTTTTGGATCTACTTAATAGCTGAGTGTTGTATCTGGTTCTGTGGGCTCTTCCTATTGTTTTAAAAATAAGCTCAAGGTAGCGCACTTGATTTTGTGCTTCAACAGCATGCAGAGGAAGTACTCACAGAGTTTGTCTCTTGGTACTTAGGAAGTAGCAACTAAACACCTCATTTGAGCTGTTAGTTGCCAGAGTTTCTTCATGGTTCACCCTCCATGGTGGATGTAGGAGTGAGATCAGGTTTCCCTGAGTCTTCTTGGATACATTTCTCATAAAAGGTTTTCAGACCTTGTGAAAGGGGTTCAGATCAAGGCCAGGAGATTTTTCTCTTTGAATAGCCCTACATTTAAGATCAATCTCAATTGAAACATGAGTTTGGCAACACTAACATAACAGAACTGTCTTTTAAATGTTTATTTCAAAATGTACTTCAGGAATGTCCTTTTCATTTTAGTACAACAAAACTATTGTACATCATTTTTTCACCTGTTAATATGTGCAATCCAGTATTCAACCTGTAATAACATTCAGTTTGATAATCCCAATAAATTTAAAAATGTAGTCTCCTATACTTTTATCCCATTTAAAGTAACAGTCCTTGCAGATATTCAGTTAAAGTCATGTCATAATAACAAGAAAGCACATATATATCCTGTCTTTCTGCAGTAATTGAACAATGAGTGTTAGCATGACAAGAGTGCTTAGCATTCTTGAAAGGCTGTAAAGGTCTGTACTTCAAATCCTCCTTGAAGGAAGGCTGGACTTGGTATCAGCACACTCAGGCAGGACATGCAGAAGTCCCTTCTGATTATCTGTGGCCATGATAGCTCTTGCATGCAGCAGATGCAAATAAGAAACTGTTTTTCAATACAGCAAGAGTTCTTGAGATTGGAAAAGTAAATCAGGTTGAAAAGTAAATTTTCTGTAAGGGTCATGTATGCCTTTTAACTACCATCCTCTCTCCTCAGGAGCAACATACATTTTAAAGAGGAATTTCATCTCTCCAAGCTCAAATTCTTACTCTAAGTAAAGGTCAAAATGAGTCATTTTAATAGTTTCTAAGTCTTCTTTTCCCGTGTTCTGCAAACCAATACATTTTTCACCACCCCCCAAAAAAGATAAACCCTGTCTACAAGTCATTTCAATTAACTAACTTTTTCTACCAAAAATAACTTAGCAAGAATTCTGTCTCTAGCATGAATGTTAATTGACAAGACAGCTGCCTGATTTCTCATTTTCCTTTCCCTCACAATGTTAGGTTTCTGTTTTAAACATATGGATAAATTTTCTAAGTCCTGTCCCTTTTTTTAATACAGTAGGAAACGTGAATGTTTTCGATACAGCATGTTTCCTTGATGTTTCACTGGTATGTGAGACTATTTCAAGCCCAAACTAATTTTCACGTACCCCTTTTGATACAGTTTTTCTTTTTAAAGCTCCATCTCAAGGAATTGTGGTTTTTTATTTCAGTTTAAAGAAAAAAGAAATACTGACCCTTCTGATTGCTGTGGCAAGTGTGTCTGTCTGGCTAATCAACTAAAAGGCAATTTAAAAATTTTTTTTTTTCATATACTGGACTTAAAATCTCCGGATTTTTGGAGCTGAAGTCATGATTTTCAAATACACATGACTACTAAAAATAATACAAGAAACTAGTGGAGTAGTAATAAATATCAAATATTTTGGGAAGCCAATTTTACTCAAAATCACAGAAATGGAAGTGGCTTCAGAAAATCAGCCCATGTCCAAACTGAAATGAGCTATACCTCTGTCACCACTGATTGATGCTTGTCTAGCTTGTTCTTAAAACATCCAATGATTGTTTATGAGAATGTCTCTGAGACAGTGTCAAAAACCTTATTAAAGTCAAGATATATGACACCTTTCCTGTCTACAAAACTCCTCATGTTACAGTATTGTAAAAAGAAGGTAGATTGGTCTGACTTGATTTATTTTTGATATCCATATTGACTTTGACTAGTATCCTTGTTATCTAACAGCTATTTACAGAAATAGATCATGCTTCTATTTTTCTAGGAATTGAAATTTGGTTTTCTGGACTATAACTCCACAGAATCTTTCTTCCTCTCTTTTCAACTCCCTTACCCATTTTAAAAGAAAGGTATTATTTTTTCCTTCTCTAGTATTTTGGAAATTACTTATCCTCCATACTGTCTCAGAAATAAGCAGCAACAGTAAACTGTTTTTCACTTTGTGCTCACCTGGTCTGATTTTGCCCTTACATGTTCATGGTATATTTTTTCTATACATCATTAGTAACCTCAACTGATTTTCCACTTCCTGTATGCTTGCTTATGCTTAAACACAATGAAGAGCTCATATTTCTCTAATCAATAGGGAGAAAATGACTGAATCAGGTTTCAAAGACTGTTGCTTTGTGAATATCATGTAGGGGAAGCTGCTCCCAGCACATTCCAGGGAACTGCTGGACGTCCTGTGTGTTTTTGTATTTGCTTCTCTTGTTACTTCCAATTTACATGTGCTGGCTGATTCTGCTTGTTACTTTTAAAAAGCCTTATCTACCTGCTTCATCCTGGTGTAGTAGTGAGCAGTCAATGCCACTGTGAAATCTTTCACATTTTTTCCCCTTTACTCATTAAAATTGGAAGTTTTTAAACGACAGTCACACACTGCAAAACGTACTGCAAAATGTATCTTGAAATGTGCTGTCTTTTCATTTTCAAAATCTTTTAGGCTTTCCAAAAATATATTATATGAATGAAAATAAAAGTTAAATAACAGAGTTAAGGAATCCAAAAACAAAACAAAACATTGTATTTTAAATCAAATAAGTAATTTTGCCTGACTCAGTTGCAATTTTGGCAGAGGCACGTACAGAAGCTTTACCTAAAGAAGAAGGGCCTGAAAAAACTAAGTAAACTTTACTTTTGACCCTATTCTTTATAAATGTTGAAAGTTCTGTATTTTATCATAAAACTATGTAGTCCTTATCATTCCTGTCTGAAGTGCTGTTCAATATGTATGGGTATATGCAAAATCAAGAATGTAAGACAGAATGATTGATTTTTAATTTTTTTTTTCATCTTGTTTAAATAAGGTAAATTATCAGAAGATACGTCTGTAATGTTAGTGGAATTTCAAATGTAGTGACAAATTGAGGATTTGCCCTATTTCATCCTCTCATTTAAATCTTGATACAGTACAAAAATAAAAAGTTGCTATCTCGTCATATCTGAAGAAAGTGATGACCTACAATCTTTGAACAAAATAAAAAACCATATTGTTCAACTACTGAAAGTAAGTGGAGTCATGTAAGTGTGTTCACTCTAATCACCTTCATTCTAAACACGGACAAAAGGAAAATAAGTCAGTGAGCACTGCAGTAGAAACTACTTACCTTGTGGTTACGGTTAGTGATCTGACATCCGGACTAAGAAGTACAGATCCTCAGTAAGGTACGTAAGGGATAAATATGGACTTACCATCAGTCAAAGTATGAAATCAAAAGGACTCTGGATACTTTGATACATGCTAATTAGAGAAAAAATACAGAGTGTAATCTTGCCATCAAGTGCTGTAATTCTGTCAGATCTCACAAGTGAAGCGTAATTGGGCCATGATAGCACTGGGTGATCTGCATGAAGGAAAAAATTATGTCAGGAGGAGTGGTTTTGCTAGTGACAGTCTTCCTTTGAGTCTCAAGTTAATACTTCACCACTCTTTCACTCAGAAAGTTAAAAACATTCTCATTTTAAAAGTCTACCAAATCGTAAAGAACAGCCTGTTGTCTCCTTCCCAGATAAATAAATTTACTTTCCAAGAGTATATGTCTTTTGAAGAAAATAAAAAGCCTTATATACCTGTACGGCAAAAATCATACACTCCTTCGGCAACTTTGGGGTTTATAGGTACGGTCTGTGCTGCCCTGAAGCATATGAGAGAGCTTTCTGGGTTATCCTGACAGTGGAAGACATTTCATCCCCTTGGCCCTGCAGTAACAGCTCTCTTTCAGTTCATGCAGCTTCTATGACAGCATACAGTGCAAAGAATCAGGGGATTTGTTAAAATGTCTCAGTACCCTGTTTTTAGATGCTTCTGCTGATGTGAGGTAATGATTATACACGCATATATATATATGTGCACCTGTATAAGCGTATGTAAGTATGTGATACATGTATATAATATGTAATAGGCTGTTCTTTGTATAAACATTTGTTAGCAAAGGTATGGATGAGGAAAAAAGGAAAGCAACACTTGCACTGCTTACACTAAGATCAATAACCCTTTTTCTCCTTAGCTAATTCACTTCAGAGATTTCCTGACTGGCCTGCTCAGGGCCTTCAGCTTCATTCACTCCACTTTTCAAAGAACGACTTGTGGAGATGGTGGATAATTTTTGTATCCTATTTCTTTCTTGGAGTCCTCCAGGTTTTCTTTCAAATTCAGTCTTTCTCCGTCAAAGCCTCTTCATGAAAATGCCTCTTTCTTTGGAAGTAGGGTTGTCATCACTTCTACTTGACTGGCCTATTAGCAACTCCCTGATTAAGTGACGGATAGGACCCACATTCCCTGGTGAATCACTGCCTATATCTGAGAAAGAAACTGTAGCTGTATCACACAAAAACCATTTCTGGTAACTAAATAAGACTGATGAATTCAGCCCGTTACTATGAGACATGACACAAACACATTGAGGTGATCGGATACATTTTTAAATGCTTTTGAGCACTCAGATACCATTGTGATAAATACACAGAGAGAGAGAGAGAGAGAGAGATAAGAAATGCTTTTGATCCTTTGCCAGGTCATAAGAAATGGAGGCTTTTCAGGATTATCTTTGCCTTGGAGAAAATTCAGGGATACGTAACTGGCTATTTTCATAGTGTAACGTATTTTCCTTACCCATATAAGCAGAGACAATGAAAGCAATGTAGAAACAGAATCCTATTTCATGCATTGTAATCAGTATCAAGTTCCAATGAACTAAAGTTGTTTCACAAATAGGATTGGCTAAGACAGACAGCAAATCCTCTTGTTGTTTACAGCAGCACTTCCAAAAAAGAAAACTAATTGTAGGACTGATGCAACACTTAAAAACCATACTGCAGCATTCCAGTAACAAACAAACAAAAATCTAACACAATGATGCTTACAGAAATAAGAGATCCTTAGCTGATTTCTTTGGGATGCAGCACTAAGACTAAATAGTTGATCCATTGACCAGCATAATGTTCTTTCCATGAAGATGGCTAATTTTGTATGTGTTCCAGTAGATTTGAAAAACTATTTGCTACCTATATACAGTCCATCCTAAAAAGGCAACTGCATGAAGTATATTCCTTATTTACCATTTTCTATCTACAGATACTTATTGTTACTCATTGGTTTTTTTCCTTTTCTTATTTCATAAATGATGACACATTTCACTGGAGAGGAAATGGGTGCTTTATGTTGTTCATACATGGTTAGATTCAAGTGCAAAAAGTACCACATTGATGCTTTATTTAAGTTTTTCTTTAATGTATGTTATTAACATTATTCAGTAGGCTTCTATACAGCACTGGATTTTTTGGATTTTTTGCTGATTGTCGCTCATCTTCAAACTATGAAAGATTTAACAATATATCCTTATGGAACACAGTGTTGTGAAAGATGCTCTTCTGTGATATGTGTGGAGTAGATGTGGAAGAATCTGAAGACACTTGGTATTTCCTGAGCTGTATTTTAACAAGAGACATCTTCCCTGATTGACTTTAGTTTTATCAAAACACTTAATTCAACTTTAAAAGGATTATGTTTCTCTCCATTCCTGATGTGAGCATGGTAACTAGTAAAGCAAATCCTATAACTAAAATTCAGTTTACAATTTTTATGATAACCGTGATAGAATAAAAAGAAATTTCTCTTTTCTTTTCTAACTTTTCAGTGCTAAAAAGAGTAAAAAGCAGCAAAAGCTTTATTTTGTTGTCATTAAAATGAGCAGATATAATCCCAGAAGTAGTGCACTGAATAAGAAGGTATAATTTTTAAACAGTAAGTTTTATGATTATCATATTTCTCATTATTGCTGTCTTTAAGGATAAGCACAGATTAAAAGGCTCTGAACACAGGAGAAAGCACTGAACACGGTAACATTTTTATGCAATTTAATACGATCTAATCTCTACCTTTGGTCTCTAGAAATAAAAAGTGTGATATCTTTAAAATCATGCCCTTGTAATCTGCATTTTAACTAAATGATGGTTTTGGTTCACAAGACATTCTCTATTTTATCCTGAAAATAGATTATTTTCATGGTAATTAGATACTCAATGCATTTACTATGGAAAAGGAAACTGAATTTTTATAGTCGTCTTTTCAATTTAATTGAAGTAGACCTTCATTCCTCTCTTCAGACAATATGCCACAATTAGAAGACCAGGAATGTGATGGTACTAAAAAGTTCAAATCTAAGAAAGACCCCCAAAAAACTAGAAAAATGTCAATAACTAAATTATGAATAATGAATAGTGAGGTAGTTTCTACATCCTATGAAGATTTTTAGTACTTAAAGTGAGACATGATTCAAATACCTGATACTCAAACTATGACCTCACAAACTTTTTATTCTGATACAATTTTATATAAACTTGGATGTCATAGCTAAATTCTTTTTTCAGACTAACAGTGTTTCAGAAGCATGCTCAGAACTGCCACAGCCTCAACAATACTAAGAAGCTTGACATCCACATCGGTTTTGCACATCACTGGGATCCAAAAATAGTATTCTTTTAATTTTGTCCTCTGTTTTGGGGCTCAGTCTGTAGTAGGTGATAATAAATCACTTCTAACACAGACTGACAGGATCAATTCCCTCATAAAAACATTTTAAATCTGTCTTAACTTTTAGGCACTGGCAGAGAAAGATGTGATTCTGGACTTTTATGTAAGACCCTAGTTGCTAGAGAATTTTTCTAGGAAATAAGAGCAGCATTCAAATGTCCACTTCTTCAAGTGTATTCAGACTGCATCCTTTAAACCCCACGACAGGGCCGTAGCCATCAGGGTCTAGTGGAGAAGGAAGAGAAAGCTCCAGTAATGACATGAACGTTTCCTTCCACTGAGGAAGGAGTTGGCTCAAAGAGCAAGGAAAAAACTGAGTGTAAAACTGTTAAGTTAAAAATTCTAAAGCTGACCTGAAAGCAAAATCAGCCTGGCAATTGTCATTAACTACAGAAATACAAACATAATTGCCCATGTTGTGAAAGGGATAAAGAATTCTTTTGGTTTTCATGATTACTGAGAACCATCTTTCCAACTTAAGTGCAAAATAAATTTTTTCTTAGTCAAAAGGGAAAAGCTCCCTAACTAGGGGCTTGATGCAAGTCTAGCTAAAATTGTTCCCAACTCAACTGGTCTTAGGAAGAGGCCATATACAGACAACGCCTAACTCACCAAGATACTTAAACAAATGTGTTTTCTCATGTAAATCAATGCGATTTCAGCCATTTCATAGCAAAGCATATATTTTAAATGGCAGGGTGTTCATCCACTGAAGAAAGGGTGAAATTCTCATCACTTCAGTAAACAGATAAGGTTTAGTGCAGTAAAGATATCTTCAGTTATGTATTTCAGATACTGTAATCAGACTACTTTTCAACGAATAATCTTATTTTTCTATGAAACTTTGAAAGACAGCACTAGAGAACGGGCAAGGGATAATAAAGGTAACTATATAGATTTGTATAAAGAACATATTTGCTCTCCGTAGTCATATTAGTGTTAGTAAACAACTTTAAGTGTACTAATCCCAAGGTCCCAAGGAATTCTCTTTATGAATGTAAAGGAAATGCTAAAAAAGCACAGTTACTCATAGCAACTAATTGCTTCTTAAAATTTATGTCAGATACTCAGCTTAGCAGTTATGCTTGCATATATATTAGCTGTAGTAAAGACCTTCTTAGTGCACATTGCTGTCTGTAATGAAGTTTTAAACATTCCAAGATTTTCATTTTAGGAGAATGTTTTGAAATAGTATCTGGGGTTTGGGAGTTTGGGTTTATTTTGGAGGGGGATTAACTGGTTTGTTTAAATAAGCTATTTCTAACTTTACTGTAGTGTCCTTGATATAGTATCTTGCCCTGTAGAACTCTGAAGAATTTCTCATTACTTCCCATTTACATCCTTTACATGTTTGAGAACTTTTTAAAGGCTATTTACTCCCTCTTTCAGACCTGGCAAGCCTCAGACTCACCTCTTTCAGATCAGTGCAAGTAAGGAGTAAGGAATTCAAAATTAAGGGTTACAGAGTACAGAAGGAGGCTTTCTAGGAGTGACCATAGGGGCTGTGATTATAGGTGAGGACATTAGAAAAGGAATTTGAAAAATGGGAAGGACCCTTAGGTCTTCAATCCAAATATAACACTCCCATCTGGGAAAAGGATGAGTGAGAAGGCTAGTTTTTGAGATGGTAAAGATTTTCTTATAAAATTACTGTCAGTTCAGCTTTTTTATCTGCTGAAATAAACAAAATGATTTAGTCTAAAATCAGACTGAATAACATCAATCTTCTGTAGTGCCTCCATGCCTCTAGCAATTCACAGGAGGTTTACAGCTGCATTCTCTGAGATGCAACAGGCTTTTTGGTTAGGTGATATTTTCTCTCTTCACTTGGGTTTAGTACTGTTGAAGAAAGATCTGAACTCTTTCATTAGCATCATTTCTAATACTTCTAGAAAGAAGTCTGTAATTTATTATTTCAAAATGTTTTAGAATTGTCAGAAGTCATGTAACTACATCTAAAGAACTGGTGGCCAAATGCTTATCCCAGCTGATGAAAAAAGACTTGTTCTGTAAGCTCATGAAAACTAACAATAGAAAAAAATAGGAATTTTACAAAAAAGACTATGTATTTTTATTTTACATTCTGACCATGCATGTTCTTCCTGGACTGGAAGCTGATTGCAGTTCTAGTTTTGACCATTTTCAGTTGTGAAGACCTGTTTGATTGTGTTAAGATATGCTTTAATGGAGCAGTGAAACAGGAGTTCAGCTCTCTTTTGAAGTCTGGGATTTATCAGGAATAGGTAATGAATCTTGACAGTTAATCATATGGGTTTTTATGTCTCTAAATATGTCTATGTCTTTATCTATTTATATACAGAGAGGGAATATAATGTCTATTATATGGTAATAATATAGTACATAGTGCTGCCTATAACTACACTGTTTGGATAAAAGATAAATTAAAAGATAAAATATTCAAAAAGTTATAAGCATTTTTCATATTTATTGAGCACTGAAAATTTGAATAGTGGCAAATACTGTCCCTCTCCATGGTACTTCCTTTATAAAATTTTCTGATAGTGAAAAACTAGTTATTTAATTCACTGCACAGGCATAATGCTGGTATTTATGAAGGAAAGAAATAAGTCACCTTTGAGCTATTACCTCTATATATAAGTCTGGACATTTTCCAGAAAGTTCATTGAAAGTCTCTTGGCCAGAGGCACTTGGGCTTGACTACTTTCACCTGAAAAATTAGTGCACACTCAGTATTTCATAAAAATGCTGTGGCCAGACAGAGAGTTTCTTTGCATTAATTTCATCTTTTTTTTATTTTTTTGACAAGGAGAATCACCTCTGAGATGGAAATAAATGATTCTTAGCTACATTATGCTTTTGGTTTCGTTGATCCAAGTGAAACTGTGTTTAGAAAACTGCTGAGAGAAGTGTTCACTTTACAGTTGGTATGAATCCCTGGAGTATGAGTTTACAGAGGTGATTGAGCACAGTAATGTACTAAGACACACTTTAAGTGGGAGTGCAGTTCTTCTAAAATATGTTCTTTGAATCAGTACAGTCTGTGCAGATTTAGATTTGGTGAACTGGGTATGTGCATAAGTTAGAAAACTAACAATAATGACAAATAGATTAATTAACTCTGTCATTTTGGACATACCCTGCCTTTTCTCTGCCCAAAAAGTATGAAAGAAGAACATAGATATCGTAATTTCTCTTTATTGCATCCCACAGAGGACTGCAGTGTAACAATAGAAATTGACAGTTCAGAAGGTGGGGTGGTAACAGATTGACATTAACAGTATATGTCTACATAATTGAAGAATTGAATGAAATCTTATTGTTGTGAAAGCACAAAGAATAAAAAACAATGTTTGGATCAGTGATGCGCAACTGATCTTAGAAAGTCATATAAGATTTTAAAACATGGCCTCTTCTTTTTCAAAGGAAAAACCTTCTTACAAAAGACTATGCAACTTTAAAATCTATTATTAAGAAAGACCGTATGAACAGCAGTGTACTCTCCAAAGCATAGAGGTGCCCTTTTGTAGCTCTTTTTTTCCTGATAATTTCCTTTATGCTGCAAGCTTGCAAATACATCAAAGAAATATGATATCCTGGAAAAAAAGAATGTGTTTCTTTCCCCATCTCCCAAATTCCTTTTATAACATTACCTTCCATTCCAGCTTTTCATACCTCATCTCAGTATTATCTTCCCAGAACTAGAAAAAGTCATCAAATGAATTAATTATTAAGGTAACAACAGAAGTATAATTTAACACAAAACCAAAATGAAAAACAAAACATATAAGGTTTTGAAAGTTCAACTAATTCATGATGTACCTATACTGTGTATCATTGTTTATAACTTCATTGTGTTGTTACTTTACAGAGCATTTAAGATGTTTGCATGCTAAAAAGTAGCAGCTCTTGTTGCATTTATTAAAAAAATGCTTTTAAATTAATAATTTTCCTTCCAGGTAATACAATAATCCACATCTTATTATGATACTTAGTCTTAAACAAAACCAACCATGGAGCTTAAGATTCCACACTGTTGCTTTCAGGATATGTTTATAAGTACTGTGATAGTCTATTTGTTACAAAACCAAGTAGGAAGCTGTGATAACAAAAACTCCTAACATTAACAAGTGGGAAGAGACAAATTGATAACAAATTTGTCATGTCTGTTAGTACCATACTGTGCGCAGACTCTGAAATACTCAAGATGATCCAAAGATTGTATGTTTAATTAATGATTGTACAGTGAATAACTCTTTAGTGTTGTAACATCATAAACCAATGCAGTGGGATTGGAAATATGTGAAAGGGGAGGGGTGAGGGATAGGGAAGGTGGGTCCATGTACATTTACATTTGCACTTGCACGTGTGCTTGCACAGAAAGTGTGAAACTTTACACCTGTGCTTGCCAAAGTTAATTTTTTATTAGATAAAAGACTTGGGATGCAAGTTTTAAAAAGAGAGGGAGATTGCATGTGGAAAAAAAAGGATAGTTGGAGAGGTCCTTCAGGCAAGCAGCTCTAGTTTTTGGTGTTAGGTTGTTAGTTTTTCCATTATTTTGGAATAAAACTCAAGTTGAGGAAGCACGCTGTTGAAAGTTGCTTTCAACATTTCCTACAGGAAAGTTCAACCTCCAAGAAATTCCTCAGAGACATCCTCTAAAACACAGCACTTTGGAGCTGGGCACTGCACAATTCTCCATAAAATACCTTAGATATCTGTTAGTGAAAGTGAGAAGGGGCTGACAGCAGGTATACCCTTTTGTCTGCAATTTTTTGTTCTGTGACTATTTTGCCACTTTGCTTTCAGTTTAGTAAACAACAGTTGAACCTCTGCTTTGCCAGAAAAAAAATCAGTTTTCATTTTTAGGCTTGTTTAACATTCAAAGCATCGCAAATAAAACTGGTAAACCAGAGATATTTTTGCTTCTGCAGAGGTAATCAATCCAAAAAACCAATTTGGATGCCTGCAATCAAAGATAAATTTGGGAATCTCAGAGGCAAGCTTGATATCAGGATTAAAGTTTCTGTTTGACATCTGGTGGCCAGGGTAGGGAGAGAAATCTCTCTCAAAGATTAGCTCCTATCTCCTGCTAGGAGCCAGCATTTGAAAGGGTGACTTTGCAAAACCCCATGCAAGCATAGAAGCTCTAGCTAGCTTCTGCTCAGTGTCAACCTAAAGACAAAACAAAAGCAAGCACTTAAATGCTGATTAGAGTCAACATTCTCTTTGCATCAGTTCTTTTCCTGAAGGTGTAAAGGTTGAGTCTATATGTTACCCATAATCAGGAAGAGAAAAGGAAATACTTCCAAATTTCCAAGTTGTTATTAAATGATGGGTGAATATGTATCATTCAGAAACTAATCCAGCTTAATTGCTGTTGTTTGCCTTGACAGGATATTCATCATCTGCATCTAGCTCTGTGAGAGCTGGTTGGGTTTGGGTTTTATTGCTTTGTTTTGCTTTGGTTTGGTTTTTTTCCAAATGTACTTACCTGCAACTTGATTTCACATCTCTGTGTCTGTATATATTCTGTGTCAGTGATGTGGAAGGTACAACTGTGTTAAAAGCATAGATGGGTGAACAAGGCCTTCCTGCTTGGCCTGCTGTCCCAAAATGTTACTATGGAAACCATCAAATTTTTTCTTTCTACCAAGTATATAACCACATTTAAGAAGAAGAAAGGAAAAAAAAAAAAACCCACACACTTTTTGCTAGTCTATTTTCATGTCTGTAAGGATTAAGTTTCCGCTACAGAAAATCCTTTCACTTGGCATAAATGAAATTCAATCAACAGTTCACTGCAAACACTGGTAGATGAAGATGGTCAATGGATAAATTATACTTGCTGTAACCAATTGTCCTATGTTCAGTCTTACATATTTGGGTCAATAGATTGCTTAATCATAGAGGAAGTAAGCTTTGAAAACAAGACAAGGTTTTTGCATCGCTTCTCAGGACATAGAAAATGTTAAACTCTGGACACAGAGAGCAGAACAAAAGCACAAAAACCTTTTAAACTTTCAATAACATACTTTTTTAGCTTTAATCATACTTTATATCGTCATATTTCTAAACCTGCACTTTCTTAACTTCCGTCAATCCAAAAATTTGCTCCCTGTGTTTCAAGAAGTATCTTTGCAAGGTATGTATTATATTTCTCCTACCTCCATTTTATGGTATTCACCAGATATTTACCAGCTACTTTTATGTTTTGACTTCTTTCAGAAGACTTCCTTTATTAAAAAAGAGTGCAAGAAGTTTTAGTGAATCTTTTCATTCTTCAATGAGATGAGAAAGATTCATTTAGGAGATGAGTTTTATTGAACTATTGAAAATTATTTAAGGACTTCTGCTTTTTTATTTTCCTGCATCTACCCATTTTTTAAGTTCACCATTTTTGCTAGAGGTGACTATCCCCAAACTAGACATGCTCTTCAGCTGCTTCAATGTAAAGTCTGTCATCTTTCTGTAAACTGCCTCCACTGGCAGATTAGACTAAGACATCAACTCTGTTCTGGGGTAGGGCTATAGATTGACTTTCCCATATGTGTTCTCTGCTGAAAAATTCTTTGGGGAATGGAGATGATCCTTTCAGGTGAAGTTGTGCAAAAGAATCTTGGACTGGTATTTTCTTGATTTCCACAGCAAAATTTACTGATCAGATCTGTTAAGGGCTGACAGTGAAATAGAAAGATTCACTCCTTTTTTACATTAATTGATGCTGGAAGACTAAAAATGGAATTAAAATTCAGATAAATTTTTATTTTATCTAGTATAGAAATATTAGAACAATAGTCTGTCATGTAAGTCTAGAACTTTCAATCACTGAGAGATGACAAGGCAGTCCTAATGATTTTTATTTTTTTATTTTAGTAAAGCCTTTTTTAAATTTTATTTTAGAGCTCTACTTCTGCAATGGCAGGCAGTGATGATGATTCAGTCTGTTTCTTTTTTATTTCCTTTCATAGTATTTCAAACCACCAAATGCACCAGAAGGAATGGAAGTAAGGTACCCGCAAAGTGCAGTTGTTAATCTATCGGCAAAGTTCTCTTCAAGTTGTAGTTGTAATGTTTGTGGTGGGTTGATGTTGGCTGGCTGCCAGACACCCACCCAGCCGCTCTCTCACTCCCCCTCCCCAACAGGACAGGGGGAGAAAGTAAGATGGAAAATCTTGTGGGTCAAGATAAAAACAGGGACATCACTTACCAGTTACTACCACATGCAAACCAGACTCAACGTGGGGAAAATTAGTTTAATTTATTGCCCATTAAAACAGAGTAGAACAAATAAAGACAAAAAATAAAACACCTTCCCCCCATTCTCCCCGTTTCCCAGGCTCAACTTCACTCCTTCACTGCTGACTCCTCTACCTCCTCCCCTCTGAGCAGTGCAGGGGGATGGGGAAAGAGGGGCTGTGATCAGTCCATAACAGCTCCTCTCTGACGCTCCTTCCTCCTCACACTTTTCCCTGCTCCAGCCTGGGGCCTTCCCACGGGCTGCAGGGAAACACCCGCCCCACCGGGGGCTCTCCCGGGGCCGCAGGGGCACCTCTGCCGGGGCGCCTGGAGCTGCTCCTCCCCTCCTCCCGCCCTCCCCTCGGGACTCGCAGGGCTGTTTCTCACCCCGCTTCCCTCAGCCCTGGCTGCCGGGCAGCCTTTCGCCCTTTCTCACAGGGGCTTTCCCGCCGCGGCTGAGGGGCTCAGCTGTGCCCTGCGCTGGGGCCGCTGGAGCCGGCGGGAACCGGCTGTGTCCGGCAGGGGGCAGCCCCGGCCGCTCCTCTCGGGGGCCGCCCCTGCAGCCCCCCCACTACCAGCCCCTTGACACGTACACCCAATACAGTGTTACAGCTACAATTCCTGCACATCTTAAGAAAGTAACGGTCAGTATCTAAAAAAGTAAATTCCATGAGAAAACTGAAGGGGTCAAAAAACCCCAAGCACTGTAACGTTTTCTTTGTGGTGTCTGTATCATACAAAGAGTAGGGGAAAGAGGAAACAAGTCTTAATTTCAAATTCATCTGACACTTCCTGAGGATTATGTCATTCTCATGATTGCAGACATGTCTAGGATTACCTTAGTACCAGATTTTGATTGAGATCTTTAAGAACAGTGCTACAGTCAAAATGGTAGTTCTTACACAAAATACTTACCCTTTTTCTCCTTTGGCACTAATTTCAAGTAAATATAAACAGAATTGTTTTTGACTCAGACAGTTTATATCTTGAAGCCATGAAATGATAAGATAAAGAGTATACAATATAAGAATAAAATTAATTATTCCAACCATCTTTTGGTTCGTGAACCCAGACACGAATCACCAATGCTTGCAGTGCTGAAGCTTCAATCTGTATTTGATCTTTGCAGCTCCACAGAATCACAGGATGCTTGAGGTTGGAAGGCTTCTCTGGAGACAATTTAGTGCACCTCTACCGCTCAAAGCAGAGTGAACTAGAGGAAGTTGCTCTAGTTGGTTTTTTAGTATCTCCAAAGGCAGAGACAGCTAGCCTTTCCGGGAAACCTGTTCCCCCCCCCAAGACATTTATACACATTGATGAGATCCCCCTCCCCCCAAGTCTGCTCTTCTCCAGGCTAAAAAGTTCCAACCTTTTCAGCCACTCCTCAGATGACAGGAGCTCCAAACCCTTAATCATCTTCATGGACCTTCCCTGGACTCACTTGAGTATGACGATGTCTTTATTGCACCGAGGAACCCAGAACTGGAAACACCACTCATCGTACCAGACAGGAAGGATCACCTCCCTCTGCCTGCTGGTGACTCTCCTCTTCCTAATGCAGCTTCTTTAATGCAAGGACACATTTCTGGCACATGGTCACATTACTGTCCACTGTGACCCCAAGTCCTTCTCTTCAGAGCTACTTTCCAGCCATAAGGTTATTCCTCTTTGGTGTAGGACTTTGCATTTCCCTTTGTTGAACTTGAGGCTCCTGCCTGCCTGTTTCTTGAGCCTGTCAATGCCCTGAATAGCAACATAGCCATGTGGCATTATCAACCACTCCTCCCAGTTTTGTATTGTCTGCAGACTTGCTGAGAGTACACTATCCCATCATCCTGGTTGTTAATGAAGCTGTTAAACAGTATTGGCCCCAATATCAACTCCTGGAGCACATCATTAATGACTAGTCTCCAGCTGGACTACGTGTCACTGCTTACAACCGTTTGAAGATGGCAGTTGAGCCAGATTTCATTCCACCTCCTTGTCCACTTACCTAGTCTGTGCTTTATCAGGTTGTTAATAAAGATGTTATGGGAGAGAGTGACAGGTTGGTCCCTGTCCTCTTTCTGTAGAGAAGTAACATTTAGGATTCCTAGTAATGCAGCTGGGGATGGATAGAATTGATATGAGGTGTGGGTAAAGGCCTTGGTTTTACAATATTACCCCAAATTTATTAATCTAGCACCATCAAATCTAGCACCATTTTTGCCCGTGTGACTGTGAAACCAAAATGAATTGAACTGGTAGTTACATCAGTTAAATAAAATTATTGTGATGATCTTATATACAAAATATCCCCTTACTGCAAAGCTCAAGGCACTGTAGCAGTGATACCAAAGTCTTAAACAATTCAGTTAACAGATAAAGAACAGACCCCTTCTGTGCAAACTTTGTACAGGTAAGTTAAGAAGATACTGTGTCAGATGAATTTAAATATGCATTAATTTTCCTGGAAATGGGTTGGCTGTGATGCCTGGTTGTTTTGGGTTATGTTGACATTGTTTACCTTGAGATCAACAGTGTACTGAGATATAGCACCCTGGAGGATCTTCTGGAAGGATGAAGGGTTAAAGGTTTCCCGAAAACAACTGATATATGAATTTGAGGCTTAGTGTTGTTTACATACCAAACAACAAAGTCAGTGAAATGCCCCAAATGGGTGTCCTGAGACTGACCTGCCTCATTATAATGTGAAAACCACACCTCCTAGCTAGAAAAGCCCCCAACCCAAATAAGCCCCCTACTCTCTGGGCATGTGTGGTGAATTAAAGGAGAACTGTATCTTTAAGATGAATAAGAAAGGTACTAACCAATAGTTAGTTAAGGGGTGGGTCCAGTAGGCGTAACTAACTTTGTTAACTGTTTAAACACTTGTCATGATTTCAACCAGGGGTGCATGCTAGGAGGAAAAATTTCCCATGCACCCAGCACTGCAATAAACCAATGTCGGCTTTCTAAACTATCAATTGATTTGGAGAGTTTTCCTGGTTAAGATTTTTGGTAAAAGCAGTTCCTAAAAACACAATTAAAGCAGAGTAAGTTCATAAGAAAAAAATCTACTTCATTAAAATTTCAGGTTCACTTACATTTTTATGTATGAAGTATTATATATTATATATTATATAACATGTATTATATAGAATCATAAAATCATAGAATCATAGAATCATTTTGGTTGGGAAAGACCTTTAAGATCATCGAGTCCAACCGTAAACCTAACACTGCCAAGTCCCACTAAACCATGTCCCTAAGTGCCACACCTACACGTCTTTTAAATACCTCCAGAGATGGTGACTCAACCACCGCCCTGGGCAGCCTGTTCCAATGCTTGACAACACTTTCAGTGAAGAAATTTTTCCTAATATCCAATCTAAACAGTTTCCTCTCGTCCTACCACTTGCTACTTGGGAAAAGAGACCGTCACCCACCTCTCTACAACCTCCTTTCAGGTAGTTGTAGAGAGTGATAAAGTCTCATCTGAGCCTCTTTTTCTGCAGACTGAACAACCCCAGTTTCCTCAGCCGCTCCTCATAAGACTTGTGGACACACTCCACCACCTCAATGTCTTTGTTGTAGCGAAGGGTCCAAAATCAAACACAGTATTTGAGGTGAGGCCTCACCAGTGCCGAGTACAGGGGGAAAAATCACTTCCCTACTCCTGCTGGCCACACTGTTTCTGATACAGGCCAGGATGCCGTTGGCCTTCTTGGCCACCTGGGCACACTGCTGGCTCAGCTTCAGCCAGCTTTGACCAATAGCCTCAGGTCCTTTTCTGCCAGAGAGCTTTCCAGCCACTCTTCCCCAAGCCTGTAGTACTGCATGGGGTCGTTGTGACCAAAGCGCAGGACCGGCACTTGGCCTTGTTGAACCCCATACAATTGGCCTCGGCCCATCGATCCAGCCTGTCCAGATCCCTCTGAAGAGCCTCAAGCAGATCAGCACTCCCACCCAACTTGGTGTCATCTGGAAACTTACTGAAGGTGCACTCAATCCCCTCATCCGGATCATTGATAACAATATTAAACAAAACTGGCCCCAATACTGAGCCCTGGGGAACACCACTTGCGACCGACCGCCAACTGGATTTAACTCCATTCACCACAACCCTTTGGACTCAGCCATCCAGTTTTTTACTCAGTGAAGAGTATGCTCATCCAAGCCACGAGCAGTCAGTTTCTCCAGGAGAATGCTGTGGGAAATGGTGTCAAAGGCTTTACTAAAGTCCAGGTAGACTATATCCACAGCCTTTCCCTCATCCACTAAGCAGGTCACCTTGTCATAGAAGGAGATCAGGTTGGTCAAGCAGGACCTGCCTTTCATAAACCCGTGCTGGCTGGGCCTGATCACCTGGTTGTCCTGTATGTGCCACATGATGGCACTCAAGATGATCTGCTCCATAATCTTTCCCGGCAACGAGATCAGGCTGACAGGCCTGTAGTTCCCCGGATCCTCCTTCCGGACCTTCTTGAAGATGGGTGTCACATTTGCTAACCTCCAGTCAACTGGGACCTCCCCAGTTAGCCAGGACTGCTGATAAATGATTGAAAGTGTCTTGGTGAGCACTTCCACCAGCTCCCTGAATACCATTGGGTGGATCCCATCCAGCCCCATAGACTTGTGTATGTCTAAGTGGTGTAGCAGGTCACTAATCATTTCCCCTTGGATTATGATATATAATATACTATGTATTTTTATATATATATAAAAATAAAACCTCCAGTGTAAATGTCAGTGTAAATACTGGTGAACAGTATGTACAAAGTTACAAACAAAATCACTGTGGCTTGGACCTGTCACCCACATAATGTATTCAATCAATTACAAGATTGCTTTCTGTTTCTATTCTGAAGTGCTTTCAGCTGCACTGCCACTGAGTAACTTGCAATTGCATGAGTAAATCTGCCAGCATGATACATAGATCACAGTAGAGCATCCACACCAGAATGACCCTCTCTAGGGGCCCAATCCATAATCCAGTGCAATCAGTAGGATTCCTGAAGTTTTTGGATTAGACTTTTTTGAGGTACTTGGTCTGTAATATGAGATGTCATGTTTGTGGTGACAGAGGAGAAATTAGTTTTTCCTTTGAACATTTTTTTTCACTGTAGGTAGCACCACACAGCATTTTTCATTCAGGGCAGGTATCAACTTCAGCATTTTTATTATTATAGTGTACACAATTTTCCATAGAAATTCACATACCTTCCATACCTTCACAGTGAAAGAAAACTAGATTTCCCACAGCTGGTTAGAGCTGTGTGAAACTCGGCACTTTCTATTCAGACACTAGTGCCAAATACTTTATATAGTTAAACACAGAACCATGAGATTTTCTTAGCATTTTAAGTTCCTGGTTTAATATAAATTAGAAAAAAAAAAACCCAAACCCAAACAAAAAAAACCCTGCTGATGAATTTCCCACAATTTTATCCCCAAACTATAAATGAGTTATTTAGGCATATTATTAGCTAGATCTGGTCCACATTTGAGATTAGCAATGAAAACTTTGTGGAGTTTTATTGCTGGGCTTGTTCTTCAACTGACTGTGGAACTGTACTGATTTGGCATTTCTGTATCTAATTTTCCAGCAGCAAGAAACTCTGCAGGCCTTACTGGTAGTACACTAGATCAGACTGAAAATGATCATTGATGTCAGATGAAAAACTATGTTCACCAAGTGCTAACCTAGGAAATCTGATGCTTGTGAAACTTTGGCAAGCTGTTTTGAACTAGTAACAAAAATCTACATAGAGCAATGTCTTACTTTGAAGAGTCTGTCCTTCCTTCAAATACACACACAAAGTCCATCTGTCCTCTGTGTTCCCCACTCTTCTTTCTCTTCCTTCCTTTAGTGAGTAAATGTTCATAAACACATTCTTCCTTAGAACATATCATCTCTCAAACCTTCTCTCATACCAAAAGTTTCATACTGGCAGGAAGGCTTTCATACTGAATGCATAGCTCTGCTCTAACCCAATGTGGATGTGTCTTACAGGGCCCAGTAGCCAGTTAGGTATTTTTAAGAAAGCATCCCTAATGGGATCAGATTTTATGAAGACATAAATGGATCAATTTTGTATTAGGGAATAACGTTGTGGAACAGGGCTATACCATGAAGTTACATGACGAATCACAAAATCGCAAACGGTAGCTGCTGTATAGGAAGGCTCAAGCTGTCGTTGATGGCAGCTGAGATATTGCTGTTGACTGTTTTCTGCAGTGACTTAAGCAAACTTAAACTATATATAATGTGAAATTTGATTGATTTCCTGTTAAGGTAGTACAGGTAAAACTTCTTTTAAAATCAGCTAAAATACTCATCATAAATCAGCTAAAATGATGATCATAATACTGTTAACCTATGAAAATCTACAGAAAAGCAACACAACCTATGACCATAGAAAACGAGATACACATTAATTTTTAGTTTCATTCCCCAAGGCTAAAGGGTTAATAGCTTAAGTATCATGGAAAAAAAAAAATATTTCTCATCATATTTGATAAAACAGATTGCTATTTCATGCTGATTATTCTAGCATTTCTGATCTTTCCTAATTTTTTTCTTTTTAAAAGATATAAAATGTAAATGCTTTAATATCAGTTTTATTTGAAGATGTCTTACCTTCCTTTTCATCAAAATCTCTACTTTGCTTCTGCCAAATGGATAACACCACTAGCTTTTCAAAAGCCACTTTTAGTGTCACTCTACTGTGCATCCTGATTTATTTAATTCTTGCATTAACAGCAACAACCTTGGATTAAGTGTATTATTTTATGCTTTTTATATTCCATATCTACCTGTTTTCTGTGCATGTCCTGGCAGAGTAGAAATATGAGATGTTGCGTCTGCCAAGGAGTTAATAAGATTTGAATGCCATTTTTAAGTAGTTCAATGATTTGATGCTTTGATACTTAGAGAGGTGTCTAGTACAAAGCAAATGTTTACCAATTATTACTTTGAAGCTTCATTAGATTTACTAATTCACTGCTGTGATCTGGAGGAATTTGTTCAGGTGTTAACTTCATTTTGGCTCTTTTCTTTTTTAGTCACATAGTTAAACTACGTTTTAGAAGACTGTACCTTCTGAATTAAAAAAAAAAAAGGAGATAGAAATCAACATAAATAATAAGACTGGTAAGAAATTTTGTGCATATAAGCCTAGTTCAGCTTTTCAATGGTATTGCGAAGTAAAATGTGTGAAAATGAAAAAAATGTTAGGGCTGACTGTTAACAAGAATGATTCATTAAAATAATGAATTCGTGACAATATTTGGTTCACTTCTGAAAAGAAAACAAGTTCTACCTGTACAGTTAGACAAAAATAATCTGTAGGAAAATTGATTTGTAGCTTAAAACTAAAGTATTATTTTTTAAAAAGAGAGAGATCTGTTTCCTAAAGCCAGATTCAGTGAGGTACTTAATCCCTTGCATATTTTTCAGCTAATGATTAGTTCTACTGTAGTTTAATGATTGCAAAATCATATGACTGACGTTTAAACACAGGATTATGTCTATATTGGTGAATAAAAATCCATCTTTCTGTTTGTTCTTTTAAAAAAATACTCAAGTAAGACATTAACTCTCAAGTAAGACTTTAATCTTACTCTTCTTTTGTGCCAAATTAGGAAGTTTGGTGATAAAGTAAGCCTTCCCCATTATGAATTTTACCTGGAATAATATTTTTTTTCCTAGAATTACAGCGTTTTTAAAACTAAACATCATAAAATATATTCTATTTTCACATGAACTACCAAACGCAACGGTGATTTATCAGTCTTCCTGGCACAGTCATATATCATTGCGTTTTCTAACATAAAGTTCATACATAAATAGAGTGTGCAAACACGCAAATAATTTGTGGGAATGGTAGAGAATTACTTTTCATAAACCAAAGTATACTCCAAATGAATTTTCTTAATAAATGATTCTAAATAAGTAACTAGAAGAAATATGGCAGTTTAGAATTTTTTTCCACAAAATATTCCATTAAAGAAAGAAAAGTATATCATATTTCATTTTATTTTATTTAATTTTATTTTATTTTATTTTATTTTATTTTATTTTATATATTCTTTTTGAAAATATCTTCATATGGGATTTACAAAATAATCTTTCTTATTTTTTAAACAGGTAACCATCAAGCAAATAGTGAAATTCCTTCCAAAGTTTCTTTTTATTTAAGAATACAACTTAGAAATTAAATGCATACTTTTTTTTACAAGAAACCCAGATTCTTCACAGTCTAATTATTTTAATGAAGATTTTTCCATTACTACCTGACTTGTATTTTTGTTTTTCGTTTTCGTTCACTTTATCTTGCAACAGAGATTTCTTATCTGTTGTTGCATTTATACAAGCTAATAAACTTGTTCATTCATAGCCTTTAGACTGATTTTCTCCTTTACTGATTTTGTATAAACATATAGGACTATACAGATACAGCCTAGACGGATACAGCATAAAATTTCTGAGGCTTGGCTGTTTGTATTTTCCAGGCAAAGCCACTATAGCTGCAAAGCAAAAAGAACGAAGATAAAAAACTTCCTTTAAAATTGACATACCCCTCAAAAAGTCACAGTGACTTTATTTTTAAAATGCTCTTAAAAAAAAAAAGTGGGACAAATCAAGAGTCCTGTTTCCATCATAGTTTATAAATTTGACATTAAACAGTCAAAAGATAGAAATTATCCTGAAAGTAGTCCTGTGTTTCTCATTTTCTTAATAGAAGCTAAATTGAAAAATAGGAAATAGGGCTTTGAACATTCTCAGGCTGAAAACACCGTAGATCTTATACTTCCAACTTCTTGAGAGGGTTCAAAACCCCTGAACTATTACATAAAATGTAGGTGGTGCCGTGAACATTGAACTCTTTCAGCAGCCGTATTTTGGAATGGATAAAAAACAACCTCAAGCTATGTTCCATTTCTTGAAATCCTAAATTGAAAAAATTGTGCCTCTGCAATCCTGAATTAGGCACCATAACTCTAAGAGAATTTCCTGTGAGCTATCTGGCTGCTTTCTACTCAGTGTGAACATGGTTCTGAGACTTCTGCAAAGGGTCCTGATTCTTTACACACACTGTGAAGTAAACGCAGGCGTGTAGCTTCAGGTTTTGCGCTGTTCCTTATGGACCAAGCAGATAGTAAGGCTCTTGCAAGTGCCTAAGCCTTTTATCGGCTGGAATGGCTGAGGGCCTTTTGAGGATGCCATTTTGTAAAAAAATCATTTCATTGTGTCCCTTGGTATTTTACAAGGAAATTTTCTCAAAAATTCAAGTCTCTTTCAGTCCTGCATGGAAATACTTCTCTATCAATCTGATAAAAAGCTTGTGCTGCCTACTGAGAAAGCTCTTGCTTCACTTCCCACCATAGTATCATAGGTCATTAATTGTCAAATGTTCCTGAGGCTAAAGTTTAGAACAGTTGTAGTCACTAGTAATTTTTCTTTCAACCTTCAAAAATCACTTTCCTCCCCCTTGAAAACAATATACAAACACAAAAATCCTTTAATATCATCTTCTTCTGAAAGCAAACCCAGGCAGCACATGGTTGGAGTATGTCCTGTAAGCAGCTTCACTCTGCCTAGTGAGACACCTGCAGGAGCACTAACAAGAGATGTTATTGAGCACTCCACAGAATTCATAAGTATTCAGACCCCCTTTAAAGAAGTTGACAATGTTGAATGCAAAGCCCAGGCTAATATTTTTGTTTGTCATCCCAGACTGGGGAATTTTTGATGACAAAATCACTATGATGTCCGGTGCTTGGAATAATTAAATGCTGATGGCTAAGAGTCTAAATAACCAAAGTGCTTTCTGTTTTTTCTCCTAATGTTACTGGTCTGCTGCTAATTTAGAGATTGCCAATGACAATCTAAAAGATGTTTGTTAGTCCTTTTGGCTTTATAGCTATGCTTTAAGTCTCAAACTTAAACTTATGTTGGAATTTTTTTTTTTTTTTAAATTACATTTGTAGGAAGCAGGAAAAGAATTGCAAAACAAAAATACTTATTATTTACCATTGCTTCATTTATTTAGTATACATGCTTTGTCCAAAGGATGTTGAATTCATTATACGAGCAAAAAATTTCTTCAGATAATGTACACCTATACAGATGTTACTGTATAGCTGATGGGAGACAAACCTGGACAAGTTCAAATACTGCTAGAAACAAGGTTGGGAGAATGTGAAGTTGTGGACTAGCAAATTAAACAGCTTTTAGTGAGTTCTCTGCTATGTCCATACTGCTAAAAAGTGCCTTAGCTAACAAGTTGAATGATAAATTATTATCATCTACACAACACCATTGTCATAGTAGGGGAACAGCATGGGTCTCAAAATGGAAACATCCCTATAGAATAAAACAACTTTAATGTTGATGTGCTAATTAACTGCCTGCTAATAATTTCTGTGACTACACATGCTTTCTGATAGGCACTCTCACTTCCACTTCTATAGAAATCTGGATGAATATTATAAAGTAAAAAAAAGACAGACAGTGATCTGTTTCACATTTTAGTCAAATTTTTTAGGCTAACGTTGCTTAATTGGGCTTAGTCTCAATTAATATTACTGCAAGTGGTCTTAAAGGAAGAAAAATGCTTTGAAAAGAAGGATACTTTAAAGAAATGTTGTCGAACCTGATTAAAAGGGAGGCCCTAGCAGTGCAAGTTATTCTGTGCAGGCATTTTCCAGAATAACTGCAATGATTCACCCAGTAATTCCAACATACGGATTCTTTTGCAGAGTATCTGTATTCTTCCACAGACAGAAATTGTTATCTCTGATAATTCCAGTCATGCAGATTTTGAAAGATCCAAACAGAAACATGCCATTTAACCTCTCTGTTTAACCAGAAAAATAAAACAGATCTAATGTTAAATAAAAAACATAATAGGTGACCATTATTTTAAAGCAATGTATCAGAGGAAACAGCATAGGAATTGATAGGCAATGGACATAGACCTTCCCAGGTGCAGGAAATAATGTGTAAAGCAAGAGTATTAATTCATTTAAAAGCAAAATGCAATATATTTGGTAACCTTACTCTTTGAAGTATGTAGTCTAAGATGATTTCTGAACAGTTTTTGAATGTTAAGCTACTTAATATAGAAATAGCAATTTATTATATGCACATTCAGTGCCTAGTGTAATGTGGCCATTTGTGAAAGCGTCTCAGTCACAGTCAGTAGGTTTTTTCAATGACTCTTTGGGCTTGGGAGTCTACACACAAAAAAGTAAAAAAAGGAAAAAGGAGAAAAAAGAACAAGAGGTAATAGAAATGGAAACAAAAAATGGAAGTGATATTGAAATGCGAACAAAAAAAATTAAAAATATGTGTTACTATTATTTTAAGCAATTATTATTATGTTCACCCATAAGGCTACCTCACATGTTTATCTATTTGTAACAGTTAAATATGGTTTGATTCTCAAATTGAGACTTTTAAAAGAACCTGTGACAGGTATTTAATTCCCCTTAAACACAGTAAATTTTGATGGCTTAATTTTCACATATTGTAGGTAATTCTGATAATCCACGCCTTGAGGCCTATACAATACAATCTAAAATACCCTTTCTTTTCTGATGTGCCAACCTAGCTCTGTTTGCTGGGTAGAATGGGAATAAAACATCGATCTCTCAGACCTCCTCCTCTGCATTTTCATGCACAATTTCTGTAACAGACACATCATGCTATGAGGTAAATACTCCTAAGCCATAATGCAAGCATTACCTTTTCTTCTTGAACAGCAGTGCAGACAGAAGAGCAACACAAAGATGTACGAAAAAAGCTGAATTCTGATTTTGTTGTTGTGGCTTCTTCAATTTATGCTTGTGTTCTTGTTGGTATAATGGGCTTGTGAGCCTCTATTGGAATCTGCTTGTATCATTAAGTGGTTTTTAAAAAAACACATTTTTGTAAAAAATGTAAAAAAGAGGTAGGTACTTCTTTGCACAGGATCATTATCTAGAACCAAGTTCCAAAAACCAGTGCACACAACACCTTGTAGGTGTATTCTGGTATTTATGTAGTGAATAATGAAGATTTATTTTACTTGCATGAAACAGATTGTTAGCTGGGTTTCTGAGAAGGAATACAAATTTAAACTAAACTGTTTTGAACAAAATGGGAAACAGAATGACAAATTGTTCCCAGGTTTAGTTGAGATTTACTTTCATTTTCCTATTTGACAGTCATTCACTCTATTAAATATTCTGCAGTTTCGTCTCTCTCCTCCATTGTTTTGTTGTGGGTTTCGCTTTTGGGGTTTAGGGTTTTTGTGGTTCTTTTATTTGGTTAGTTTTTATCTTCTTTGACTCCAACTCTTCTCAATTTATCTCCCAACAAAGATTCTTTTTTTGGCACTCACTGTTCTTTTCTAACTATTCCTACTATTCCTAATAGATATCTCTGTCTCCTTTTCCTTCAGGTTTCTACATTCTTAATCTCTTATCTAGTATTTACTTTTCGAAATCCTGTCATCACTTTTCTGTTGCTCCTATTTATTCTCCTTCACTTTTAAATATTGCTACATTCTTTCTTTTTCAAGATGTTTTCTCCAATGTTTTCTTCATGAAATATTTTTCTTCAAGGTAATATTGAAATAGATTTGTTGCATCTGTTTGGTTGGGACAAACTTTATCCTTTCTACTACTCAGTGTATCTCAGTATTCAGAAAAGTAAGATAATTCAGCAGAAAAGAAACAGATCTAATGGAATGAAGTAGAAAATTTACTTACAGTAAAATTTATTTACTGTAAGGATTAATCATCTTCCTGTAACAAATGGTATAGGAATACACATGTAGTGACTAATTTTTAATTGTGTACTGAATTGTCTTATTTCCTCTCCCCTTTCTTTTTTTCTTGATGAAAACAATTTTGTCAACAAATTTTCCTGCGACAATTATTACTTTCCACAATTTTTAAAAAAGTTGTTTCCCTAGAAGATATTTTGACAAGCCATATTCTTTAAAATAACTTCTAGATTCCTACTATGTCCATATGGCTATTGTATACTGTTCTGCTTTTTTAACCTGAGCATCTTGAAGATGGGATCTTTTTGGACATGACAAGATTTAAGGAGCACTTTGTGTTTCGTTACAGGTATTACACTAAAGGAAAACCTACCTAAATTATGTGGGCTTTATATTCTACTGATGGAAGATATTTAAACCTAACAAAGATGTCACTTACTGTTCACTATCCCTGCTCTTTTCTTAAACTTTCACCTAGGAAAGATTTAACTTTTAACTTTCTGGATATTGCTGAGTTTGCCAAATAAAAGTCTGAACTCCATGACTCCCTTCTACACAAATATTAGAAAGAATACCATCAGGTACAGCGGAAAAATAAAGTCTTCCTCAGGGACAAAGATCCATAGCATCACAGCAATAAATTTGTTGTTCGCAGCACACCATTCTTTACACCAAATGCTCAGATATTTACAGGGAGAATAATGATTACCTATTTTACATTCACCAGTACCAAAAATGAAGGTCAAGGGTCTGTATTTTGATTCTATGGCTTAGCTTTTTAAAGTGCAAGATGTCTAGTAATTAACTTAGTTATGACTCAGGTGTAAATTACTTCTGGAATTTAATTAGGAATTAATTCTCCAACTTAGCCATTTCTGAAAATCTCAGAAGGTGTTTATATTCATATTTTGGTACCCAAATATCTTTGCAAAGGCAGTGCTTAGACACATTCTTAGAAGTTTATGTTCAAATTTATTTACGTCTTTGGTGATTAATATTTATTTAAATGCTTTGCTGAATATCGATTTTAGCATGTACTAAACTGCTTTGTTGAACTGGGGTTGACTTGAAGCATTTTAGCTATATGCTAAATTGAGTGGGCTTATTAATTTTGCTTCTGCACTTAAAAAGGTGTAAAATTGCAGCTGCTACCTACATGTAGGTCCAGAGAAATTTCATTTGTTTTGCTACTGGTGTCAGCAAGTCAATAAAAAAAACCACTGTGATTTTATCCATAGAGTTTTTTTACCCTGATTTCACTGTGAACATGCCTAGGACCAAAGTAACCAAACTCCCAGTAAGACTGTTTTAGAAAAGCATTGGAAAATATTGCATTGGAAGTAAAACGTTCCCATCTCAGTGAAATTTCCATTTCTCAGTCTGTCAAACATATGAATTATCTCACGTTAAAGTGGTGTATCTGCATTGATATGAGTTTGAATCTATGTATCTACTGTCTAACTTTTTTTTTTTTTGCAGTTCAGCAATTTTTTTTTCTTGGCATAGCCCATGCTATGCATTTTTTGTATACTTATTGAATAACCTTTTCTAAATTATTAGCTGGTTGTAAGCGTTTTACAATTACCTTTATTGTGAAAGATGTCTTTATTATTCTGTATTAACATTGTCAGTAGCAGAAACACTAAAGTTTGCAATATTGTATGTCACTTGCATCCCAGAATCATAATTATGGTATATTGTAGAAGGCTTGCCACTTAGGTGGTCAGGTTATAAAAGTACTTTTCTCTGCATTACAAAAGCTTAATTCTGTTCTGTATTCAAAAGAAAAATAATTCAGAAGCTTCATGTTCTTACTGGCTCTTGTTAGTCATACTGTTATTTAAGGCAATGAATTATTTTCTTGAAAAGGTAGCATCTGTCTCTTTGGTTAGTGATAATACATAACAGATAATAAATGTATTGTTAGGTATCTTTTCAGTGCTTTGTATACATGCAACTGAGGTTTTTAACAAATAACAGAATAAACAAAAAGAGCTCAAACCTCCTCAACAAAGCATAGTAGCAGCAATACTTCATATGGTATTTGTTTCTAAAGATTTCCAAACCACTGTGTGAACTTTGCCAATAACACTGGCATAAGGACTGGAACAACCACATCTGGTTTGCTGGAATCTAAGTATGCTAACGAATAGCATCTTTAATTTACCCTTTATGTAGCACAGCAGCACTGGCTTGGGTGGTTTGTTTGTGGAAGGATGTGGGAAACATTTCTAATATGTTTTTTCTGTGTTCAAATGGTATTTCTTGCCACTAAGAACGCTTTTCTAACTACCAGCTCCTCTAACCTGGCATCAGAACTGGTAAGTTCATCTTTGAGATATGGTGAAACTTACTTAAAGTGTGGTATAAATCAGGCCTACTCACATTATAAATGAATTGCAAAATCAGTCCATGTTACAGAAGCCCGTGACAGCACTTTGTAAGATCTATGCAAAATACCGTGCGCTTCTGTACGTCTCTAGCACACCCCCATGCTTCCACTCTACAGCTGGCCAGCACACTTCTGTAGGATTTCTAGAACTGGCAAATGTTCATGCTGCTTCCTTCCCAAAGACCTGAGCTAGGGAAATCAAGTAGAAACAGCTAGCTTAAATGCTCTGTCTGAACTGAAGATGCAGAGAACTCTTCCAAATGACCAGGCTTAGATATGTTTCCTGGCCATATCCTGGACTTATGTCAAGGTAAAGCAGAGGAAAACACCGGACTTCCCCTATTTCTTCTCTCCTTGTTTGCCATGGCTTCTTTGAGAAGTAAATCCACATGTGCTTGTCAGCAGGTGGTTTCATTTCCATGCAACTAGAGTCTTGTGCAGCACTTGGACTGGGAGAACAAACTCGCTCTCTGGTTTTCAGTAAGTAGAAAGACTGAAAAATGATCACTGCTTGAAATTCTGATCCCAAAGCATCATCCTCTATTATATGACAAGAGTAACTTTAATACCCATCAGCAATACTTCTGTGTGGAGTATTTTAAGAACACAACAGATACTTAACTAGTATTTTTAATGTCAATGTTAAATTAAAACCCTTTGTCTCCATTACCTTTACTTATGAGGCAAGATTGTAAGTGAAGGATTTATGTTTTGCTATGGTTCATGCACTGAACTGTGATTATTGACAATACTGTTTATTTTATGCATAAAACTTATTCTATATTTGGCATTGGATTCTCAGTGGGCTTTTTGTTTACTGTATAGTATTTGATTAATGACTGGACAGCTGTAGAAACCCCTAAAATACTTTGGAATAAAGACTTTTCTTTTAATGAAGGACTATGCAATATGTTTAACTTGGACTTCTGTATTGTGTGTGCCTCTATGTTATCTAAGATTTTTACCATGTGGTCATGGTAAACAGAACAGAAATTAGAAGTGAGGAGGAAATACCAACACAAAAATGTTCTACTAACCCCCCCTTCCAACTGTGGATAAGTGCCTTTATTTTTCCTTTTGGAAATATGTCTTGAGTTCTTATGAATTGAGTCACCATCCCTGGAGGTATTTAAAAGACATGTGGATGAGGCGCTTAGGGACATGGTTTAGTGGTGGACTTGGCAGGGTTAGGTTTACGGTTAGACTTGATGATCTTAAAGGTCTTTTCCAACCTAAACAGTTCTATGATTCTATGAAAATATGCTGTTTACAGAAAACCACTCAGAGAAGCCACAAACACTGAGGTTTCAGATGTGGGCTTAAACTCATCTCAAACCTGTTTTGCCCTGCAAAGAATGGTCCTGCATCCTCTCTCCCTGATGTCCACCTCTCTTCCTGTCTTTAGCTATAGTGAGTATGGCTGCTCAGTCATAGACCCAGTCTGACTAGAAATATTATTAGTAGTAGTAGTATTAGTATGAGTATTGATATTTTTTAAGGGGAAGGTGGTGAATCTTTTAGCAGTAGCATGGGTTTAGGCCAGCTCAAGCTGTTATACTCAAAAATCTTCTTATGGGCAAAAGGGAACATGCTGTATATATAGAGCTAAGGATTTAGTGTTTGTCTAATTATTTTTAACAGCCTAATAAAAAACACAGCAAATTTATTGTCATTAGTCCAGTCACAGTAATTGTAACTCTTGTGTAAGTTCAAAGGCCTTATACCAGCTAACACTGTAGTACCAAAAATCTTCCTAGTGTCTATCTATCTATCTCTTTTCTCTGGTGTCCTGCTAACTCTTTTTGGGTCCAAAGGTCTACAATGTCTGTCTTTCTCAAGCAGAAAGGTGGAGCTGATGCAGCATGTCATCAGCTTTCCAGGCTCTTCAGCAAGAGGAGTTCATTGATGGTGGTGCTGGTCTGGGGTTATTTTAATACTTTTTGTACCAAAGTCTGTTTTCTGTTCATTAGTTCCCAGCTAAGACTACGAGACATACAACAGTCTTATAGTTGCCACTGTCTTTATGAGAATGCATAGCCATCTGATTTATTATTTGCTTGCATGCATGATTTATGCACTAGTCCCACTTTCTGTTTGTTTGTGTTGTCTACCAATGTGTTTCATTGTTTACCTGACAGCTTTTTAAGGGCATTGATCTTCAGCCTGATAGTTAAAGTCATTGGTCATTATCCACTTATCTAGGTAGAGCAACAGTGCACTAAGCATTCTGGCAAATGACCAGATGGAATAACCAAAAATCTAATACTCTACAAGAAAGTTTAGTATCTGAAAATCCTCAGTTTTGGATAAAGTAAACCTTTCAGTTTCTAATAAGAGGGGTTGAATGAGGATTGGGTGTGTGGTAAGGGTATCAGGAGAAAAGTTGAGCATAAACATTTCATTTGCAGCAACTTCTAAAAGACTTTTTTTCATGACTGTTTTAAAATTCTCCACATTAATAAAATCTATTCATTTAGAATCTATCTCTTCTGAATATGATCTCTACAGACAAAGATTTATGGCATTTAATATACTTTAAAACTATCCCATAAAAAGCGATCCATCTTTCTAAAAACATATTTATGTAAAAATTGAAACTAGCCAAAGAATTTGCCACACTTTCAATACAGAGTCATCTCTGCCCCATTTTACAAAAGCAATTTATTTCTATGGACCAAAACAAACAACCTCAGGGGATTCTCCGAAGTCTATTTCTAATAAAACTATTAGCAAAAGAGAAAAATAATGCAGACAGCAATCAAGGAACAACCATATACTTATCAACAGAGTAGCTATTGATGAAAAGGAAATCTTTGCCTAACCAGGACCTTTAAAATCTACTAGACTTTTCAAATCAGTGTGTAGGCATTGATGAGACATAAGCTTATCATCAGCTTGTCGCCTTCATTTCTCTGACACAGAAATACAACTAATTTTGGTGTGTTTTAAGTGGTCCCCTTAAGCAAGGAAGAAGAGGGGGAATTCTGATCAAACAAAGTGCAGCTCTGCCAACATCTCAGCCTAGTTAGAGCACCATGCTTTTTCTAGTTCCTGATAAACTTAACACAGTCAGGGAAGCACCATAGCATGTCATGGGATCTCCTGAGTGTTGAGCAACCAGGGGCTGGAGAGGTAATCCCTTTCACATAAACTGTATTTGTAGCCTCCATTCTAGCAGAATCCAAGTTCCAGAAACTCATTCAAGCAGCAATTTGACCTCTTCAACCATCATATTCAATATCCGAGCACACAGCGTTAACAACCCAGCCAAGGGCGTTTGGGCAGAGTTTTCCTGGAGGCCCCTCTTCAAGTCAGGCAGAGGTTTCACGTGCACCCAAGAGGCTCTTCTTGTTGCAGTACGACGTTTGTGGTTCTTCCCACTTGGCAGTACTGGGGGAAGCTAGGAGTAGGAAGGTATAGAGATTTTTCCAGACATAAAATGTTCCTTCTATCAAAGTCTCCTGTTCCTTTGTAGAAACAATTCTGGTGTCCTTAGGGAAAGGCTTTAATTCTGTCCTGTCAAAGACCTTAAGGAAGGTCAGAGATACTTTAGACAAGGTGACAGATATCATACATGTGGATGTTTCCTCCTGCTTTGGGAGGGGTCTCAGATTTTATTCATCCCTCTTTTTCCGTCCTGTTTCCATGTTTTCCTGTTCCTTCATCAGTCTGTGCTCCATCCTTTCCTCCCCATCTCTAAAAGGACAAAGCAGAAGAAGGGGCTGGAAGCAGTTGCCTGTTAATTACTGTTTAAGGTTCACTGTCACAATGAGTTGCTGACATGCTTTCCCTTTGTTAACAGCAGCTGTGGCGTATGAGCACAAAGCAAGGAGTTAAGAGGGCAGAAAGCTGCTAGAACTTTAGCTGTCTGTGCACCATTCGAACAAGACCGAATCTCTTCTGATCACCTGAATAAGCTTGTAATCACTTTGGCGTGGAATTTAATGGCATGGGTTAAGTCCAAGATGGGACAATTAATAGGTACATACAAGATAAACTCTATTCAATGTCTAAGTATTACCCTAGGTATTACCTCAGCCTCTAGGTAAAGCAAGTTAATGAGATACAGTATAAGGTAAAGCAGTATGACTGTGCACAACAATTCAAAGCCCTTCTTCATTCTGTTGTTACTCTCAGAAATTCTTTCTAAATGATGTGACTATGAAAGTATCACTTTTTCTCTATGGAATAAATAAAAAGAAACCCAGTATACTGGCAATAAAACGGAATTTAAATCTCAATTTCTTAGACTGATAGGGTCACTGGCTGCCTGTTATCTCCATTCCCACGATTTTCCAGGCTCAGAAGAAGCTTTAAATGAAGGGTTTTAGCTGAAAACATGTGCTGCCCATTAGCTCTGCTACTGGCATACCTGTGCTGTTCTCCTTTTTTAACAGGCCTTTGCTCAGACCAGGCTCCCAGAAATTGTTACATTTGCTCTTGCTGTAGTGACTAGAGGGTTTCTCTACTGTTACTGCTATTTTTCTCCTTTAGTTTAAGAAGGCTAGAGGGGATGGCCTTGATAAGCAGAAAAAAAAGGTTTGTTAACCTAAAAGGTGGGGAAAATGAATTGTTTGTGACTAGGTTAATGTTCAGAAACAGCTGTTCTTTTAAAATGGGCACCTCCTATGAAAGCTTTGTGAAAAGTTAGCTAGGGGCTGTTTGTTTTTTCTCAAGTTGCCTGGATTAAAGAAGGCTGCTTCATTTTATAGTTCTGAGTATATTTGCCTTTTTTAGCTGGGCTTTTGGCTTGAAATATAGTTGCTAATAATTTAGTTTTGCCTATGGTCTGATTGCTCATGTTTTGAAAGTAAGTTGGCCTGTTTATCCCTCCTGTCTTCAGTGTTCTAAGTATGAAGCCTAGATATCCAGGCTGTGTAGTCAATGAGTATGTAGTTCTAGATGTTGTCTTATCCTGTCCTGAAGAAGGTACTTGAGTCTGACAGCTCTTGATTATGCACAGTCTAGACAATTAACTTAAGTGAAATACTTTATTTACAGACAGTGAGATCTGATGAACGCAATGTAAGGCATCTACATACTAACTGCAACTGAAGAACTAAAGCTAGCTATAAAAGGAAGGGAGAGGAGAAGTTGGTGAAAGAATCTAGCACCTCTAACTTCTGTCTATTTACTGAGGTAACAATATGCTTGATGTAACTCACCTCTTCTCAAACATGCTTTCTTTTAGGCATATGGAGCGGGGAAGAATATCTTGATATAAAACTGTCTTTGGCTATTCCTTTTGGGGAATAAAAGGAATCTTTTAGTAACATAAATAAATGGAGATCTTGTGTGCTTAGTTTCTTCTGAATTAACTGTTATGCTATGTTTAGCTTCCCCCTTTTATGCTTCCTTTTCTTCAAGGGGCTGAGAGAGAAGGGTGAATACTGTAAATTAATAAAGTTGCTTTCTTTTTCTTCCTTAAGGTACTTCCTGAGTTTTTAAAACTGAGTTTCCTAAAACATTCAGGAAAAAGGCTAGCACCAGCAAAACTTGCTGTCAGGGTGGAACTCTTAGGGCTTGCAGGGTCTGTGGAAGTAGGTGGCTGGTATGGTTTAGGGTGGGAATCATAAACTGGTGCTATGCCATAAGGTCAGATATTTTATTAATCACTTGAGAACCTACAGAGAAAATAATCATAAGAATCAGATGTGATTTGGTGCAATTACTTTTCTGTATGCAAAGTCTATTGGAATAATAAAGCTGGTCTCTCTGTAATGGTAGAGTAATTGTGAGGGCTGGAGATAAGACTGTTCAAAGTAACCGTATGGAGAGACAAGGCGCAGTGTTCTATAAAGATATGAGTATATAATCAGTTACTCTGAAAAATCTGGTTCTAGGTTTCTGAAGTCCTACACACTTTACTTCTTTTCCTCCGTTCCATGTCTATAAAATGGGATAAATATTTTTTCATCTCATGAGGTTTTTGTAGCCATTATTATATTTTGTGAAGTACTTGGATGCCAGAACAATGAAAGCTATAGAAAAATCTATTAAGGAAAATAATAATTCTCTCTTCATAGCAGAGCCTGAACAGCAGGTAGTAAATAAAGTTTGAGGTCACAAAATGAGTGATGACTAGGAAGCAAAATATTGACTAGTCAAGCAGGAAGCAATTGCTATCCTTTCTAAGCTTCTGATTTAAGCAGGGATCTTGTGGAAAAAAACACTAGTCTGTAATTAAAAATGGAGTCATAACATACATACAGAAAGGAGATAGATAAGGATCAAAAGCCATCTGGTGTTTTTGAAGCTCTGAACGCTTCTCTTTGTGTTCCTATGTCCTGTATGGTGAGGGTGTGGGATTAGATACAATAATTGACTTCTGCATTTTTGTTAAATCTTCCAGGGGGGGGGAGAAGACAGATACTGCACATGGCTTGAAGTACAGATCTGTTCACATAAAGTAAATAATTTTTGCAAAGAATACGCTTATTGCTGCAGTTCCGTATTGCCCCGTTGCATAGCTCTTGGATCTGAATGCAGTCACAAAAGCATAGTTTGACAGAGTGGAACAATGCTGTGACAACAACAAATCAGGTGCCTTTGTTCAAACTCATGGAAAGTGACTGATTGATAGGTAACATGGGCAATCTGCTGCTAGGAGTTCACCCATATCTGTCTGTGGCGACAAAAACACAGCTGTTCAGCTCTAGCTAGGGTAGTAGTTCCTTGGCAAGGCTTGTTTGCATAGTGCTGTAACAGCCTTTGAAATATTTGAGATAGATTTGTATACATGTGCATTTCAGTGTGAACTTAAAGTTGTTTTTTCTCTTGTCAAAGGCTCCCATAAATATATATACTAACTAATTTACTTGGTTGCTATAATTGACCTTATCATAGGAAATGCATGGAGCTGAAATCTATCTACAGATGTTTGCTCTACCTCTCCAGATCTGTGCAAATCATGACTTTAGTTTCTACAGGTATTATTACTCTCCTTAGTCTAGTTATAATTCAGAGATGTATTTTGAATGCCTCTTCATTCTTCCGTTCTGTTCCTGCATATCTGAGGATATGTATATTTCCATCCTTCTTTCCCTCCCCACTGTTTTTTCTCTTCTCTTATTCTCGCTTTGCTCATTCTGTACTCATTCACTCTCTGTGTTGTAGTTAAAATTTCCAGAACAACTTGTGCTATGGCTAAGCCTTATGTGACGTTCAGCCTTCCTATCTGCATCTGCAGGCTTCAATGCAAGAAACATACTGTGTCAAGAAGAAAGCCTGAGTTGGTTCTGTTCCACAGCATGGCTTTGGACTGCTTTGTAGGTAGGTTAGGTACAGAGGTATGTACTCTGCCAAGTCTGCCACCAGGTATCATGTCTTGCAAAGACATTATGCAGGAGGTTTAGTTGAGACAAGTTGAATGATTCCTTTAAGGGATGTGATGTCATGAGCAACAGCAGCAAGGGTGCCTGTGGTGCGTACGTTCCAGCTGCCTTGGCATCAGGTGGTCATGCAGCAATGAAGCGCAGATTATTTATGGGTGGAAATACATACATAGAGTGGGACCTACCAAATACTGTTCTTGAACCTTCTTCTATGCCTATAGTCCACCAAACTGTACAGGCATTGCCACCAGGACCGAACAAGGAAAAATAATACAGGGAAGTGATTATGTTTTTGTAATCCAGATAGGTAGGTAATGAGAGGGTTTGGAAATAAAAGCTTGTTACCAAGATGGCTCTAATTGTGAACCTTTGTTCACTATTCCCATTGTACAGAAGAGTGACATCTATGCATAGTGTTAGAGGCTCTCAAGAATCCAAGCTCTGTCCTGCTCCCTGGCAGTCAGAAGTGTTCCTGGCTGTGGTTCCCAGTGATGAGTTTTTGCTTATGACTTTAGATTAAATATGTAATCCTTCTGCAGTAACTACACACCTGAAAATGTTACTGAGACTATAAAATTAAATATTAGAGCAATAGAAAAAAAGAGGGAGACATACTTTATTTCAAAGAATAGTTTAATTGGGTATTTGTCTAGATATGTTGATTTATCAGGGAAACTAGAATTTTTCAAGTAGCTTAAGTATTATTTCCCATTTTATTCTTCTGTCAGGGGAACAAACTGAATTTGGCAAACTTTAACTTGTCGCTAAATCTTTCTTCTACTTTCTGAAGCACCTATTCAGTTCTCATCTTCCCTTTCAAAGATACACCTGCTGCTCACTTTAACCATTATTCTGTTCCTGCTTCTGTCTGAGATGGCAAAATGTATTTTTTTGTTTATCTTCATGTATGCCTCCCACAAATGTGAGGGCACATGATGCCTGAGAAACCTTTCTAGATTTATAATGAGTCTTTCTGGGTCTTCCACTGGTCCAACTTGCTGCATTCTAAATTTCCAAAACCGTGTTGGCATTAGTACTGTAACAAAGACTTTGAAGGCTATTGTATGCAGGCAAGTTTTTTCAAAACTACAAGTTAATTTCAAGGCTCAGCCTGAGACATCTTAGAAGATCCCACTTTCAAAGCAAAGTTCTTGTGTGTCTGGTGAAAATTCATGCATTTTCAGCTAAACACCTTAGAACTACCATCTAGTTTTCAAATTGCTTACATAAAGTTGTCTGCAAAAACGTACATCTTATATTTGTAAGATCTACAAATGATGAGCTCCCAGTTTCAGGAATTGGGTGTATACATAGCATAAAGTGACCAGAGAATTATTTTCAGCGTAATAAACTACATGGAAGGTGAAAGAGAATAGAGGATTATGGAATCCTTTTTTTTTTTTAAAGAAACAGAGATGAAGAGGCAGAAAACTGTGGACCTAGTTGAAGGAGGAAAAGGTTGACATGGGAGCTTTGTGAGTGCATTTGTTCTGCATGTTTATACTGCTGTTGAGATAAATGGGACTTTGAGTATATGTCAGTAAATAAACTAATTACTCTGAGAATAGCCCTGTCATTTTTCTATCCACAATTTCCAATCCAAATGGAACCAACCCAAAAGCCTAACATTTTTATAGCAAGGGGTAATTACCAGGAATAAACAGTATGCAAAAGAACAGTAAAGTTGCTAAGCCAAGCAGTAAAAGGCCAGAAAAATCTAAAAAGTGATGTTGCATTATGCAAATAATCATGATTCTCTCCTGTTATGTGTATAGATTATGATACGATCTATGATAATATCAGAGCTAGTGTTGTTGGATTCTTTTTATTTTTCCATTGGATAGATTTTTATTTTCTGCACAGATGTGCAGAGATGTTAAAGAGTATCAGCTGCATGCTTGAACAGAGTTTTTTTTCTAAATGAGAAAAATAGTTCCACCCATTTTCATTCTTAGATATGACTGATTTTTGGCTTAAGCTTCCTGAAATACCTTTTCTTAGGCACATTGTTCTGATGAAATTTTCCATGTTGGCAATGGACACATTAGCACAGTTAAAAAAACAAACTGAAAATGGGATACAAATATTGTCTAGTGAACCTCATTAAGAGGACGGATAGCATGCTAGCTATATTTAGTAGAAACAGAGAAATGCAGATATTGGCATCGTAATGAAACTAACTGTAGAAGCCAAAGGTAATGCAATAAGTAGTTTCTAACTGCATTAGACCAACCAGAAATAACAAGCAGACTGTTTCAGTGAAGACTTTAACTGATGCTACTTATCCAGTGTCATTAAGTCCTTACTACAGATAAAGTACACCACCATTCTAGTAGTGGATATGTAGAGAATTACTAGTTTCTTCTTCAGGTGCTCTCGTCTAAGAAGCTGCACACATTTCTATTAGTTCTGTGCAGTTTTCTAAACTCAAATTCAAATTGATAACAGCTTTAGCTCAAATATCCTTCCTGGACCAACAAGAAATTAGTGAAGCACCTTCTTTATGTGAAAACAACCAAGCAACTGAAATACAGTGCTGAAATAGGGAGCTGCCAGAAGATACTGTATCAAAGAAATAATGTATCACTGTAGGTTGACTAATAGTTGGTCACTTGGTTCCATACCACTGACAATATTAAATATGCTTAGAGACAAGGAAGAAAAGAAGCTTAATCTGAATCCAGATGCAGAGTTTAATTCTAAATACCATGTAATCCATCATTGTTTGTACTTCTGTGCATGAAAGAAAGAGGAGAGCTTGGAACAGATAGTGTCAGCCACTGCTTGCTGGATAGCAAAGCAGGATATTTGGCATATGTTGCCTCAGTTTCTCCTAGCCAAGACCTTTCCCTTTTCTGGAGCAAGGAAGATATCCTCACAGCATCTCGAAAGCCCCTCCCTCACTAGCAGTGTGAATATGTATTGTATTGTGTTGTATGCATGAATTGCGTCAATGTAACTAAGTTTTTGAGCAGTTTTGGTAGGATATGATTTTTGAGTCAGCATCTGCTAGTTTTGAATTGTTCTTAATGCTGATTTTTTTTAAATTTCCTTTTATGCACCCACTCAGATTGTTCCTTCTGCTAAGAAAACAAGTTGGGTTTTTTCCTATTACTGTTAATCCAAAGGTAAAATGATAAAATAATCTATGTGTTAGGATGATAATTCTGAGGGGTTTTTGTTATTTCTTTTTGTTTGTTCTTTCTTTCTCTGCTCGATAAAACCTCAAATTTGAACATCCATCTCACATTCCAAAATGGATGCTTGTTACAAAGATTTCAAACAAAAGCCACAGGAGACTTCAGCTATACAGGAGTCATTGAGGAAGCTGATTGAATTGTGAAGGGCACTCAGATTCCTTTGTTTGAAAGTTCTGCAGGATTCTTCAGTTATTTTAAGAGCTGTAACAATCTGAGGTTGGGTTGAAGACTATATTTAAAGGATGAAACTTAAAATAATCAGAACTCATGTTCATGAAAGTTACTTTGATATCAGGATTCTACTTATGCTTCAGCAACAGAAGAGATTGGACATGACTAACCTTTTGGGTATGCCTATAGCTTGGATTGGACTTTTAACTTTGCTGATGTTTTATTTTTCAGTCCCTGAGCATTCTGGTGCCTGGGATTGGGGCAGGCAGCGGCTACCACTTCAGTGGAGACTGACTCACAGGAATACCCTCTCCTGCTGTTATGTTTTCCTATTGGTTAGCTATTATTAAAGTTAACTAGGCAAGAACAGAAAACAAATAGGAAAACCCAGCTAGAAGTCGATTTTTCTTTGTCAGCTCAAATTTCTCTGGTTAGAGATTCAGGCAGCAATTGTATGTCCCATACCTGCTGCTATTTTTCTTTTGTCTGCTAATGAATCCCTGCAAAGAGGCAGTAGCAAATTAATTGATTTCCTGCATGTGTCCCAGGCTTTGCTATTGAATTTAGAAGGAAACTATATAAAAAGGGGTAGAGAGGAGGTTGGTTGGTTGCTTTTTTGATTGCTGTTTTAGATTTTTTTGCTAAATGTTAGATTTGTTAAAGTTTTAATTGCTCCCATTAGGTATTTCAGTTTTAAATAGGCACATTGCATATTTATGCAACTCAAGAGAAGAGGGCAAATTGGAGGAGGGGTGATATTCTTTAATTATTACAAAATGTTCAGGGATGGGTCAATTGATAGCTGATAATGAAATTCTAATTGCAGTAGTACTTAAAATTAAGATAAAATAATAAGCACTCACATGAAATGTATCAAGGCTTTTTACATAATTATATCTTTGCAAGAATTTACTTAGGATATAGTATTCTCTTGACACAAACCTGTTGTGTTGGGTTGGATTTGTTTGCAGGCATGATCAACATGGGAACAATACTGTCTTTTTTAATTTGCTATTTTGTATCATAAATTATGGCTTAGAGCATTGGTATGTGTTATGCCTTAATGAGGATGTAGTGTCTGCTCGCCAGAACGGAAGGGAACAAGGAGTCTTGACTTGGGAGATTTTTGGCTTCCAGCTGTGTCACTGACTCAAGCACAATATTGCTGCTTTAGAAAACAAAAAAAACCCCACAAAACAAACAAACTCAACCAACCAAACAAACAAAAAACCTAAAAAAACCAACCAAACAACCTAGCTCTAGCCACTAAATAGTCATTCTACTCATTTTGTTACCCCACATCGTCCGCTTTAGTCCTTTCCCCTCTTTCCAGTTCAGATAGGGCTTTTAATTTTAGGAAGAGCTTTGGATCAGCTATCCCCTAAAGGGGAATCTAATAGGTACCTTTGTATCACTGGCAGATTCATACTTATTAGTGGCTTCCTCTTCCTGTCTAGCAGAAACTGCATTCTTAGTGTTGCTTCTTAGCTCATTCCTTCCTGCAGGCAAAATGTTGAAGACTCAGAGCAGTTATTGTTTTGTTCTCTTTCAAAAGTTCTGTTTCAACTCTCATCTGTTTTAGAAACATATTAAAGGAGATAGTTTGCGAGGTGTTCTGATCTTCATTCTTTTTTAAATCCTGAAAGAGGTTTTAATGTTATAGGTGGTGTTTATAAGGATGTTTTAATTGAACAAAATCATATTTCTTTACATTAGAAAACATATCGTTTACTTTAGAAAACATATTTCTTTGTCCTCCCTACAAAGAAGAAAAAAAGAAAACATAGAAAAAGTGTGCTAGTTATAATCTAACTGAAAGAATTAATATAGGGACAAGATGAGTATGTTGACTCATATCAGAGATGTCTTTCAGTCCTTCTACCAATAGCATAGTAGTTTTCCATAACAACACTGACATTTTTCTGCTTCTACTTACAAAACTTAAATGAGGTAATAGGTGGCGTTTGTGCTTGCTGTTTGATGTCTTTAACAAACATATCTTAGCAACTGCTGTTCTGTTTGATTCTGCAGTTTTCTGTTCCAGTGTAAAAACTGAGAGACATTTGCTAGCTTAGAACAAAAAGGCATAACAGAAATAGGCAAAGTGAGAGGTATAATAGGAATTGTAGCAAGCTACAACAGCCTTGCATAGGGGAAAAAAGTGGTAAATATGAAATGGAGAAAGAAGATAAAAAGGTGGGTGTACAGTAGTTTCTGGATCCTGGCAAATGAGAAAACCAAATGAGCAAGTTGGTATTTGGAGTGAGCTGTGCTCAGAAAACCAAACTACAATTAATGGGGCAAGGACTAGGACTGTGATGGAATGGAAGAAGAGAGGGGACTTTCACTTTACCATCTTTTGCTGCCCTGGCTTTTGTCTGCAATTGGTAACAAAAGTTGGGAAGGGGTAGTAAATAGAGAGATGGTAATGAGAAGAGTCAGGAACACACACAAAAAAAAAATCAGATTGTTTTAATGTTTGTTACAGGTTCCAGGTTTAATATCTGCTATAGTGCTCAGTTCTTAGTGCTACAAAGCTGTCTTTCTAGGGCTTTTGAAAGCAGGTGCTGTATAGGTTATTCCTGATATTCTGCAATTCTGTATCCCACATTTATGCAAAGTCCTGATTTACCTTTTAAGCAACTCTGCAATAGGATCTATCTATTAAAGCAAAACATAGTGTCCATTCTCTTTGTTAAATCAGGATACAATAGTATCTAGTCAGGTCTTTTAGAGCAAAACAGAAAAGGGAGTACATAATAAATTGCTTTGTTTATTTTGATTTTTGGTAGAAGTTGTAGAGCACTCAGGCTGTTCAAAAGTTCTATCTTCTATGCTTGTCCCAACAATGGCTACTCACAACAGCTAGAGATCATGAAACTGACCCGCAGAAGAGAGGACACTTACAAGTATCTGTGTACTACTTGGCTATTTAAAATTATTGTTCTTATTGAATCATCTACAAACAGGCTTCTCTTTCTCTTGTACATAGTGACAAAAATACAATGATCAGCACTTCTTTCCTTGTTTGTTTAAATATATCTCTTTTCAAAGGTATTTTTCTCAAACCCTTTCAATTTCTATTTTTTTTAAAAAGATTTTAGGTAGGTTAATAGAAGAACTATCAAATCTGTTGGTTTGCTTAAAAACTTCTTTTTACTACTGAAGCCAGGCTTTTAGTGGAGGAAAATTTTAACAAAGTTAGTTCAGATAATTTTATTAAAACTTCTGTGTGTTTCTTTTATTTTCCTTTTTTAAGTTACCAAAACAATGAAATAAAATGGAGAACAGAAGAATAGAGTGGAAAGTAGATTTGTTTCAAACTTATGAATTGGCTTTGAAATCTTAAATATTAATTAATTCTCCTTTCTATCCCCACTGTACATCTATTTTGGCCAACTCCTTCACAAGCTTTCTGTGGAGAATCAGAACACAGACTTCATCATACCTGCCCCAGACTTTATAAACTTTCTTCTAGACTACTGAAGTATTCTATCTAGAGCTACCTTTTGGAAATAACAGGATAACTTAATCTGTGGACTTCTGGAGGCAAAAAACTATTTGTCTTTTCCTTGAAAGAAAGCTGTAGGGACTGACTTGTACTAATCATCAAATTTTTTTGTAGGTATGTCTGTATGGTTAAATCACTGCCTAGCTGTACTGTTAAGCCAGCAAGCCTAGGCTGTGTTAAATTTCATTCTTCAGAAAACCCTAAAACCTGATAAAAGTCTGTCCTCCCTAATGCGTTTGAGGTATCTTTTTTTTTTTATTCAGCATGGTGTGCCATGTAAAACATTGGAGTGGGAGGCAGAAATGGATTCCTGGGTGCAATAAGAAATATCTGAGCAAGAGTAGCTTTTTGAATAGTCTCTCAGCTATAATTTGCAGCTAGTCCTTTTCCATAAAAATCACTGTTACAGATGCTTTCAATGAATTGTAAGTAAATGGCTGCTGGAGTAGACAAGTGTTCACCCAGTCAGATACAACTGATGGATGACTGAACAAGCTGTTTCTCATTGCTGCTATGTTGTCAGTTGCCATCTCCAGCTGAGATGCTCTTCATGGCTGCTTGATAATTTGCACACTACAGCAGCAGGTAAGGATGCTTACAAGCTAAAGCTCTGGATCAGGCCCAGCACAAAGGTGTTGTAGGCACATTCTGTGTGATCTGATTACTGACATAGCTAGACCTGCTTCAGATAACCTACTGTGTGCATGTGTATACCTAAGTTGATATGAGCTAATAACCAGGACTCTTGAGTTGACTTATTTGTTTTTCTCTAGTATCTCTAAATACAGAAAATCAATGTGAACATCACAAGGTACAGGATGCTACAGCTATCTCAGTCAGCGGTTTCCTCATAAATATTCAATACAGGGTGCAGGTTGCTGCTCAAATCTTAATGTGAAATCTCTTCTGTCTGGATACCCAGCTAAGGTTAGTTAAAGTCCATAAAGCTGATCTCCAAAGACATAAGGAAGAGAACAAAGTCTCCTTCACATGGTCCAGAGGAACACAGCTGATGACTTTCTTTAATCCTGTTTTCTTTTTATGCTCTTGCATATCTCTAACCCATTGGTTGTTATCTTAAGAGATAATCATAATCCCCCCATCAAAAGAGAAACTAAAAAGTATTAGTCCACAAAGATTTAAAAAAAATAATAATAAAAAGAAAATTTCAAGATGCGGGCAGGAGACCCCCCAGCAGAGCAGGGCTTACATGCTGCACTTTGTAACAAACAGGGTATAATCACTGATCCAAGGGGCAGATTTTATATTTGTCAACACAATGCAAGGATCCCCTGGTACCAAGTGAACAGGCTTGTGCTCTTTAGTTGGTATTTGCTGAATTTAAGCAAATTAGGGAAACAGAGAGGCTCTCTCAGGTGTCTGACAAGAAAGCTGCAGGATAGCCTGACCTCCATTACAGCAGTCCCTGTGCTACAGAAAAGGACCGAGTCTCCAAGATGGAGAACACTCTAATAACAAGGAGTCTTTTGGATTAGATCCATGCTCCAGCTGAGGTCAGTGTCCTGTTGCACTGAAAATAGAGCAGAGAGGTGGCCACAAGTAGGAATAAGCAGGTGGTAGTAAGGGGAAATTCAGTGATACATAAATACGTGGGCTTTTTTGACATCTAGTAGGACTGCAATAGTAACTTGTGTGCTAGGCACAAAAGTAATGGACAAGAGAAGATATATATATTCAGGAACGTGGGGGAACAGACAGTAATTATGATCTGTGTTGATACCAGCAACATAGGCATCACAAAGATGTAGGAAAGGTGTTTAGGAGTCTAACATGGCTGCTTAGCAGAGACTGGCATCCAGGACCTCCATAGGATCATCTGTGTTTTTATCCCAAGTGCCAGGCAAGATTTGAAGTCTCAATGTGTGGATGAGGCAAATAATACAAAGATGAGCACATGATATAAAGGTGAGATCTAGTCATATTAGGAACTAAAGAAACTTTCTGGATAAGCAGAAACTGTATAGAAAGGATGGGCTACATCTTGATTGTAATGGAGTCAGGCTGATGGCACTGAATTAGAAAGGTTACAGAGTAATATTGAAACTTAAAAATTGGGGGAAAGCTTAGAGGTGCAGAAGATCTTCTGGTTTAAACTGATGTGAAGAAAAAGTCTGAGAAAAAATAAACAGCACACAAAAAATAAAGGAGGTAAATTAGTTCACCAATAATGCCAATTGATTCATATTGCGGGACATGGTTTAGTGGGCATGGTGGTGTTGGGTTGATGGTTGGACTTAATGATTTTACAGGTCTTTTCCAACCTTAGTGATTCTGTATGCACAGTATTAAGTGATGGAGTGAGTGTAAAAGCTTTGAAGTATTTTTACACCAGCCTAAATTCTGAAAAGTAAGATAGGAGAACTAGAACATATGGCATTAAGTGACACCTGCAAGCAGGCATTTCAGAAGGAGGAAATTCAATGGGATGTGATGTTACCAGGCTACCAACTTTACGGGAATCAAAGTAGTTTACACTGACAGGAGGGTGAAAGGTGTGGCTCCATGTGGGTAAAATTATGTGAAGTGTAATGGGACAAGTTTTAAAGGAAAAGAGAAGTGCTATGGAATCCTTGTGGGTAGAATCCCCAGATTCTAATAATATTGTATTGCTTTTACTGTTCACATGATAATTAGGAAAGATAATGAACACAGTGTTAAACAAAATCAGTCAAATTGCAATTTTAAGACAATTTGCAATAGTGGGAAATTTCAGCTACCACATACAGGTCAATTCTATTTTTAGATGCAATAATTAGCTGCTTCTGAGACAAACAACTTGGAACAACAAGAAAATATGCCATTCTGGTTTAGATTGAGTTTTGCTCAACACCCAGTCCTAAGCTGCTCTGTGGTAATTACCATAGTACAATTAGGTTTAATGTTGTAGCCTGAAGCAACAGGCAAAAGAAATCCAGTGAATGCATATTCAATTTTAAGAGCTGAAACTATATGAAAATGACAAAAATTGTCAAAATCAAACAACACCCCCTAAAAGAAGCAGTGCAAGAAAATGCAAGCAGTCTGGAGGCTGCTAAAAATCCCTTTTATTAGAAGACCAAATAAGTTGCAGTTCAAACAGAAAACAAAACCGAAAGGTCAACATTAAAAAAAAAAAAAAAAAGTGGTGGGAATGAAATCTCCAAGTGAGAAGAACAGGAAAGCCCATAAAATATGGCAGGTGCCATGCTTGAGCTCATATGAAGAAGTTCTTTAAATACTTCAAAACCAGGGAACCAGTATGGTAGCTGGTGGTATCGCTTGATGACAAAAGAGCCAGAGGTGAAGCAGAGAAGTAAGGTGAATTCTTTACATTGGCCTTTGCTGCTGTAGGTATTGGGGAGATTCCCAGTGACCCATCCCTTTTAACAGACAGAGCAGAGCAGCTAGCTCAATTTGAAGTAAATATATGGGTTATATTAGATCTGACAGACAAGTTGCATCAAGTAAGGCTAGGATGGTATTCACTAGAGGACTCTGAAGGAATTCAGATGTGAAATTACTGACCTTGGTCTGCAGCCCAACATTACAAATAGCTGCTATACCAGCGGATTGGAATATTGTCACTGCAATCCTATCTGCAAAAGGGCTCTAGAGGTCATCCTGTCAGCTACAGAGCAATGAGGCTGGTATATATCTCTGGTAAGATGGCAGAATCTGTAATAACAAATATGAGCGCATGGATAAATGCTGTCTGAGAGTCAGCATGGTTTCTGCAGAGGGAGGATCTGCCTGGCTAACGAGCTGTGTAAGACTTCTGTGAATGTGGTAGAAAGAATGTGGATAAAGGGAATCCAGTGGATATAAAGAAGAAAGTGAATTACCGTGGTGTGACTGACTAAACCCCTAGGGGTGGAATGTGACTCAATGAATAAACCTCTACCACAGAAGAATGCTCAGTGGAGATGGGTAAGGATCATGTGCCCATGAAGCCCAGAGAATGATGCAAAGCTGACTTCTGTCTTCACTCAAAAGGAACCGGAGGGTGGCTTTTGTTTTAGATGAACAACAGCTGAGTGGACTAACTGGAGGTGTAAATATCTCCCTGAATTAGCCAGACCAGAATGGGGGGAGTGAATATGTGGCTCAGCCTAACATAGAGTATAAAAACTAGCAAAAGTATTTTGACAAGAGCAACAGTATTGAGTTGGTTTCAACCTATGTATTCCTTCCTGGTGACTCGGGATGCCCAGCGTCATTACAGTAAGATAGTTTAGAGACAAGACCAGTAATGAATTCCATTGGTATTGTGATTGAACTGTATACTGAAATTACTATATTTTGCCGAGTGTAACTTACACATGTATTGTGTTTTCAGTATATTTCGTACCACTCTGCTAAATCAGAAACCCCGTGTAACATCAAATATCTTCAAGTAAGTAAATTTAATATTAAACCCTATACCCTCCACACATGGAATATCTAAAAGAACCTGGTCAGAGTATATTGAACTCTGACACATGGCTTTGGGGGAAGGCCTTTCATGTACTGAAAGCCTGTTAAAGGAGGGGAAGGGTAGAGCTTAGTAATCACTTTTCAGGGTAAGGGAGGGCGGATGGGACAGCAGTGCAGTCCTGCAAGGTTGGTGATGGGTTTGGTTTTACTTAACTTCAGTAGTGACCTAGAAAAGAGAATGAACAGTGAAACTTCCAAGCTTGCAAATGAAACAGAAACCTCTGAAGTAAGCCAAAAAGTATGCTAATGCTAAGGAAGTCTAAAAGAACCTTATAAAACGGGGGAGGGAGGGGAAAGCAGCAGATGACTTTCTACATAGATAGTTAACGTAGGCAATTTAACTCGGGGGAGAACAATCTAAAGTATGTCTAAATGATGCCAAACTCAAAACTGGAAGTTATAACACAGGAAGGAGGTTTGGGATTGACAGTTCTATGAAATGTTTTGTTCAGTGTACCATATGCTACCCCTGCAACAGTGCTCAATATTGGGGTGGTTTGAGGGAATGGAAGGTATGACAGAAAGTGGCCAGGCCTGCATAATCTTCCTAAACAGTATGTCCATTCTGGAGACAGAAGCTGGACTAGATGTTTACTAGGATGTGCCCTTGTTTACTGCGTTTTTGACTACATTCATGCAGTGTTTGGCAGTAACTGAAGACTCATGGTAGTCTCCTTATGCAGTGGCAGAAGTCCAAACTTTGCAATGCTGCTCCTTTGTATCTTGGATGATGAGGTGGTGGAACATGGTTGTTACATCTGAACTAAAAGCCATGCAGGTAGTATGACTTTTTCAGGTTTAGAAACACCAGCACGAAATGTGGGCTCACCCTGACAATTGTTTTATCACAGCATAATATGAGTTCCCATTTGTTATCTGAACCATAATGATTAGCCAAATGTTCCTAGTACATTCTGATTGTACTTATTTAAATCTGCATAAAAGATCATTTCTACATTTCCTTGGGCAAAGAGCATGCATACTTTCCAGTTATTGCAGTTGACTTAATGAGTGGCTACTTGGTTGTGTACTAAGCCCTCAGTACCAAGCTGCTTCTCTGGATTAATAATCTTGTGATATTTCATTAATATTTATTGTTAATTAACACTTATGGAACAGAGAAGGAAATGTGCAGTCTAGCATGGTTTTTTCATCATTCAAGTTCATTAATTCAACATCATGATTTTTCAACCATTTTTCATAATATACTCTACCTATGAAGAACAATACATGGGAGAATTAATCTCATAGTTGGTAACAGCCTGATAAAAGTCTTGTCAACTTCTTAAACAACTGTTCATATCCTCTTCATTGTGACAAATCTTCAAGAGTTTCCCCATCTACTATTCTACTAAGCTGTTGCACAGTATCACTTTTTTTATTTATTTCATATTAATGTTGCTGTATTTGTCAAGGTCTAAGAGATATATTGTGGCAAATTTTGAAGGGAAAGATTTTATCTTCTATTAAACCAGCTAATACAGACAGAAAAAAGCAAGTTTTCAAGTATACTAGTTCATAGGAAATCATATTAGTATTTACAACACACTTCTCCCAAAGTTTTTTTTATCTATACTTGTGTGAAATACTCAACAGAGGAATGGAGAAAACAAACAAAAAACCAACATCCCCCTCCCCCCCAAATCCTCTAGATTATCAGTTAAAAACATTTTCTTCCCCTAAAACTATTTTCCCTTCATATGAATATTAGTTTCATTAAAAAGACCTTAAAAAATTAAATCAGAGTTCTTGTTGAGGGATGAATCAGTAAAGCTCTCTGGAAAGAAAAAATATATAGAGGAAAGAATATTGAGAAAATCTACTCCAACTGCCTGACCAGTTCAGGGCTGACCAAAAGTTAAAGCATGTTGTTAAGGTCATTGTCCAAATGCCTTTTAAACACTGATAGGCATGGGGAATCAACCACCTCTCTAGGAAGCCTGTTCCAGGGTTTGACCACCCTCTTGATCACAGAATCATGGAATCACTAAGGTTGGAAAAGACCTGCAAGATCATCAAGTCCATCCATCAACCAAAAACACACCACCATGCCCATTAAGCCATGTCCCACAGTGCCATGTCCACACGTTCCTTGAATACCTCCAGGGAGGGTGACTCCACCACTTCCCTGGGCAGTTTATTCCAGTGTGTCACCACTCTCTCAGTAAAGAAATTTTTCCTAATATCCAGCCTGAACCTCCCCTGGCACAACTTGAGGCCATGTTCTCTTGTCCTATCACTTGTCGCTTGGGAGAAGAGACCAACACCCACCTCACCACAATCCCCTTTCAGGTAGTTGTAGAGAGCCATAAGGTCTCCCCTCAGCCTCCTCTTTTGCAGGCTAAACAACCCCAGTTCCCTCAGCCGCTCCTCATAAGACTTGTGCTCCAGACTCCTCACCAGCTTCATCGCCCTTCTCTGGACACGCTCCAGCACCTCAATGTCCTTCTTGTAGTGAGGGGCCCAAAACTGAACACAGTATTCGAGGTGCAAATAAAAGATAAAGAAATGCTTCCTAATGTCCAGTCTAAACCTCCCCTGGTGCAGCTTTGAACCATTCCCATGCCTCCTATCACTGGATACCAGGGAGAAGAGATCAGCACCTCCCTCTCCACTTCCCCTCCTCAGAAAGTTGTAGAGAGCAATGAGGTCACCCCTCAGCCTCCTGTTCTCCAAACTAGACAAGTCCTCAGTTCTCAGCCGCTCCTCATCAGGGAACATTCCTTCCAGCCCTTTCACCAGCTTTGTGACGCATTCAAGGACGTTCACATCCTTCTTAAATTGTGGGGCCCAGAACTGCACACAGTATTCAAGCTGAGGCCGCACCAACGCTGAATACAGCAGGATAATCACCTCTTTTGACCGGCTGGTCATAGTGTGTTTGATGCACCCCAGGATGCAGTTTGCCCTCTTGGCTGCCAGGGCACACTGCTGACTCCTATAGAGCCTGCTGTCAGCCAGCACCCCCAGATCCCTTCTGCAGGGCTGCTCTCCAGCCACTCTCTCTCCCAGTTTATACTTGTGCCCCGCATTACTCCATCCTAGGTGCAGAATCTGGCTTTCAACTTGTAAATTTCCTCCCATTAATTATAGCCCAATGCTCCAATCTCTCTAGATCCCTCTGCAAGGCCTCCTGTCCCTCAAGAGAGTCAACAGCACCTCCCAGTTTGGTATCATCAGCAAACTTGCTAATGGTGCATTCAACTCCTCCATCCAGATCGTTGGTAAATATATTGAACAGAACTGGCCCTAGAATTGAACCCCGAGGAACACCTCTGGTGACTGTTCACCAGCCAGATGTAGCCCCATTTCACTACAACCCTTTGAGCTCTGCCATTCAGCCAGTTCTTCATCCAGCACACCACGAACCCACTCATGCCACAGTTGGACAACTTGTCCAGAAGGATGCTGTGAGGGACAGTATCAAAAGCCTTGCTAAAATCCAGAAAAACTACATCCACCACCTTCCCTTCATCAACCAGGTGGGTGACCTTATCATAGAAGACAAATCCTCCACTAAATTTCCGTGACAATGAGAAATCGTGGGAGTTAAACCTCCTCAGAAGATAACTGGTGCTGTGCTATTAAAGGAGAAATCTCTTCCTGTGCAAGGAACTGGCAAAGGACTTACCCATCTTTTAGACCTTATGTTAAAATGAAAAAAAATATAGCTTTCAAAAAATCAGTCTTTTGGTGGTTCTCTGTCAAGACATATATTTTACATTAAACCGTTGAAGAAAATACACCCTTCTAAGAAAAGGCAAAATCAGCGTAAGTTTTGTTTGTAAGTTGAAATCTGGATAAAAATTCTGCTAGGTTTATACACTGCACTTCTATTGAACAAAAGGTCAGCTGTTGTTTTGGCTGACATTCTTAATATAGTAATATTTTACAGCTGGTAATTTGCAGCCAGTAATAACCAGATGGTGCTTTTTCTAAGGTGAATTTAGGGCATTTTTAGCAGTTGTAGATGTGAGACTCATAACAGCAAAAAATCCCAGAGTATTCTAGAGCTCTGTCTTTCTGGATTCAGTAGCATGCCTGATCACAGCCAAGATAAGGCATGTTTTACAGGGTAGGCTGTAATAAGGGACCTATGATAATCAGGCATAACTAAATTGTTTCATTTCTGACCTCTGTCAGATTTAAACTTCAACTCCCAGAGCTCATTGCTCTCCTGCTCTCCTGAGAATGCTTATTTTGAGATTTTCTGCAATTTTTGTAGCTATTTTGGCAGACTTTATTTTAAATCGCTGCCTCATTATGCAAGGTATCCCTGGTGCCTGTGCAAAACATTTTATATTACCAGATGCAAACGTTATGAGATTTTGGAAAGCTGGAACAGGAGATAAAGGCATGGAGCTGAAAACATGTATTTCTTAAATAAAATTGGTCAAAAAAAAAAGGGTGGGGTGACTACCATATTCACACAGCAAGACTATATAATCCCAATTTTTAACGAAACCTACTTGTGAAGAATAAAATTTTGTTACCATATTCATTTCCTGAAGTGTTTCAAGCCTGAAGTGTTTACAATGGGCAAGGGAATGGTAAACAATGAGCTTCATGGATTTCTTGCCAGTTGGTAATCTTTCCTGAACATTATTTAAGATTGTGGCTTGACGTAGTAATCTGCATCCAGACTGTACCAGGGTTAGACCCATTTTAGAGTAAAGCAGACCTGAAACTAAGCAACCCCTCATCTCTCTATCCTTTAGAACCCTTGTCAAGATAGATAGATAGATAGATAGAAAATTAAAATATGATGTTGGAACGAGTCAACTGAAATAATGTTGTTACTCTCGGATTTCAAGGCAAAAATCTCTGTCCTGGTGAAATATATTACAGTCTTCAGGGGTTTTTTTGTCCAGTGAGCAACAAATTTACCAACATACATTTGTAAACTTTCCTTGTAATTGAGGTAATGATATGTTCAGTGGCAAGAAGAGAGAACATTGGACTACAGGGATCTGGTTGGTTATGGAGTCCAATTTCCCCCAGCTGCAGGCAACGAACCATGTGCATTCTCTCACTTAGTGGGAGAATATGAATACCAAGTAGAGAAAGTGCTGCCATTTCATCTTAAACAGGACACAAGTTAACAGATCAAGCAAAATATCTAAGCACAGGATTATGAAAATGATTTTTTTTTTAAGAAGGTAAAAATAAAACTGCACTGGAATTAAAATTTAATGAGGCGTGGTGTGAAGTAAGGAAGATTGGTTATATCTAAAGCTGTATATTACTCTTATTGTTTATTTGAAAGACATGCTTTATAGCTGAATAAGAAGATTTTTTTTGTTTAAAATTTTTTTGTTGTGTATATCCATAATATCTGTATATCTGTAACTTTATAAAGGTGGAGGAACTTCTGAATTGCACTTCTGGCAAAATGGGTGAAGGTTCTTACATAGTGAGGGTTATTATCTGCCTGAGGAGACCACAACTCATGTCTGTTGTCATCTAAGAGACCTGAAGTTACCATACTTGATGTGCTCCCTGCTGATGTAAGAGGGCAAAGCTCCTTAAAGTGCATCTAGCAACCTTTTCTGTGTAACTTTCCTAGAATATCTAGTGAAAAGAATAGAATAGAATCATAGAATTGTTTAGGTTGGAAAAAACCTTTAAGATCATCAAGTCCAACCGCTAACCTAACACTGCCCAGTCCACCACTAAACCATGTCCCTAAGTGCCTCATCCACATGTCTTTTAAATACCTCCAGGGATGGCGACTCAACCACTTCCCTGGGCAGCCTGTTCCAATGTCTGACAAGCCTTTCAGGGAAGAAATTTTTCCTAATAACCAATCTAAACTTCCCCTGGTGCAACTTGAGTCCATTTTCTCTTGTCCTGTCACTAGTCACTTGGGACAACAGACCAACACCCACCTCTCTGCAACCTCCTTTCAGGTAGTTGTAGAGAGCGATAAGGTCTCCCCTCAGCCTCCTCTTCTCCAGACTAACCAACCCCAGTTCCCTCAGCTGCTCCTCATAAGACTTGTGCTCCAGACCCCTCACCAGCTTCGTCGCCCTTCTCTGGACATGCTTCAGCACCTCAATGTCCTTCTTGTAGTGAGGGGCCCAAAACTGAACACAGTATTCGAGGTGTGGCCTCACCAGCGCTGAGTACAGGGGCACAATCACCTCCCTACTCCTGCTGGCCACGCTGTTTCTGATACAGGCCAGGATGTCATTGGCCTTCTTGGCCATCTGGGCACACTGCTGGCTCATATTCAGCCGGCTGTCAATCAACACCCCCAGGTCCTTTTCTGTGGGGCAGCTTTCCAGCCACTCGTCCCCAAGCCTGTAGTGTTGCATGGGGTTGTTGTGACCCAAGTGCAGGACCCGGCACTTGGCCTTGTTGAACCTCATACAATTGGCCTCGGCCCATGGATCCAGCCTGTCCAGATCCCTCTGCAGAGCCTTCCTACCCTCGAGCAGATCAACTCCTGCCCAACTTGGTGTCATCTGGGAACTTACTGAAGGAGTACTCGATCCCCTCATCCAGATCATTGATAAAGATCTTAAACAAAACGGGTCCCAATACTGAGCCCTGGGAAACACCACTTGTGACCGCCCGCCAACTGGATTTAACTCCATTCACCACAACCCTTTGGACTCAGCTATCCAGTTTTTTACCCAGCAAAAAGTGCACCTGTTAAGCCATAAGGAGCCAGTTTCTCCAGGAGAATGCTGTGGGAAATGGTGTCAAAGGCTTTACTAAAGTCCAGGTAGACTATATCCACAGCCTTTCCCTCATCCACTAAGCAGGTCACTTTGTCACAGAAGGAGATCAGGTTAGTCAGGCAGGACCTGCCTTTCATAAACCTGTGCTGACTGGACCTGATCACCTGGTCATCCTGCATGAGCAAATGTTCAGATAGTAGAAGTCCAGTGATCCATAAAGGTTTTGAGTTTATGGTGCCTGCCTTCCTGGGAAAGAGGTCAGCCTAAGTAGCATAAGTCATGCAGTTGGCTTTTCCCTGCATACTCTTCTGGAAAAAAAAATAAAAAATGGAGCAGTGAAGTGGACATTTGGAAATGTCTTACAAGAATGTTTACATAACTATGTTAAAACTTACAGATTTTTTTGTAAGTTGCTTTTGTGATTGCTTTTAAGCAATCTGGTTATCAGCGTTTCTTTCCTTTCTGATTTAAAGTTTAAGTAGTTATACCCAGAAGGTCTATCTTGTTTTTCGTAGTCACAGGAGTCTTCCATTTGGAACATAAAGTAGAGCTCAATGATGCAGGCAAACATTTTAAATCTATATTAACAAATTACTGTATTTATATAGAGCAACAAAGGGAGGTCATTATGTGATTGGGATCTAGGGAGACCCTTTGTTCTTGCAAGTTAGGTCAGTGGCAAACTACATGTACTCTTAGAGTGTACCTAAATGAGTAATGATATATTACAATGTAAATGAGTAATGATATATTTCAATGTTCTGAGTTTCTTTTGAAAACTTAATTGGCTGTAAGAGTTGTTGATAATGTGTAAGGGTATCTTTCCCACAGAAAATAGTTTTCCAATAAATTAACAAGTGTTGAATAAATATATTCTTTCCTTACACATAATATCATATGGAGATTAGATGTTCCCCTGTTTTAGCATCTGATTAAATTATAGTGTGTCATTTTGCAACTGATTGCTGGAGGAAGATGCCAATAAACCAGGTCATGTCATCCCAATTACACTCAGATGCTGTGTTTGAGAGAGGAGGAGAGATGAAAAAGTTACCAGAAAACGTGGTATTTCCCAGGGGGAAATGCAATAGCATTGTTTTGTATGACACTTGTATTATATATATTTATTTTTTAATTTTTTTTATTTTATTTGTGTTTAGACACTGCTGAGTGACTGTTTCCTGCAAGACAGAGGCAGGGGGAAGAAATGCATGGCTGGAAGACAAAGATTTACAAGCCAAAAACTGCAAGGAACTTAGTGGTGCTGTAAGTAAATGTCCAGCCCAGTGGCACCCCAGTGAGGGTCAGACCTTTGAGGTGAAGTAGCCATCAGAATGAAGTCAGTTATTCTACAGGATACATAGGACAGAGAGAGATTACAAGCAGGAAAGGAACAAAATCTGTTTCTACCTCCAGGACACTTTGTTATAAATTTGATCCATTTATGCTTCTAAAAGGTTGTTTAAAACCCTAATTAGCAACAGGAAACCAGAAGGACTTGAACTGCAATCTATTGTTTTGTTTAATGCGGAATGTGGTGAATCTTGCCCAAAGCATCAAAGACAGCAACAGGAAAGCTGCTTGCTATGTGTATAATAAATTAAAATGTGTGTTGGACTTAACCTTAGCTTTTCCCCCAAGTCTTTATCTTGAAGAACTAATTTGAAGAAGGCAGAATTCATTCATTTTGCCTAACTATAGCCTAGGAGGAAGTTGGGCAAAATTGCTAATAACCGTGTCTCTCAATGTGGAGTTGCTCTTTGTACAAAGACTGCCTGAGCAGAACTACTCTTAAAACTGCATCCTGCATGACTTACATTTGTTAGCTAGAGAGGGCAAAATGCAGTGAGTGGATAACACAAGTTAACATATACTTTAATCTTAAACAAAGGTAACAGTACTACCTGGATGTAAAAACTGTGACTAATCAGCAAACATCAGAGGATTTTATATACCTATTTTTCACAAATGTTTGGTTAAGAAATCAGATGGAGGAGGGAGAGAGCAAAGTGCAAGTTGTTGGTATAGAGTATTTAAAATTTTATTACTGCTCTATGGAACTGACCAACTATTGAATCTCTTTGAAATTCTTTTTCTTTGATTAACAGACACTTAAAATTTGTTCTGGAGATCTTGGAAATATGTGTATGTAGAGGGACCAAAAATAGTAGTACCTGAAGGAAGAATCTGTGACTATGGAAAACTGTAGAAGCCAGTCCTTTATATTTATTTCATACAGTGGCTGTGTTGGTTTTCTTTTTTTGTGGGGGTTGGTTGGGGTTTTGGGATCTTTATACACACACACACACACACAGACAGACATATTTATATAATATAAAAATCACATAAATAATTTCAGAGAAAATGTGTCCCCAAATGATCGATCCTAAGTGAAGGCAACAAATAGAGAAGTGGAACTGCTTTGGAAGCTAGAAAAGGTTTTGAAGTTTTAAGCTCTATGCATAGATGAAACTTATTTTAACCTTTGCAAAACTTGTGCATGCTATTTGCATTATTCATGTATTTCTTTTGTCCCCTACACTTTCTCTGTGTTGCTGTGATCCCAGCTGCAGCAGTTCTGCAATGTGAGAACAAGACATAAAAAATAGCTTTTCTTCTTGGTGAAGTCAACATGTTAAATTTCATTGTCCAACCTTTTTAGAAATTCAGAAAGAAAATGACTGGTTGAGAGAGATGATGCATACACTTTCTAAAAGGAGAAGATATTTTTTTAAGTTATAGTTAAACAGGAAGGGGTAATGTTTTTAATCATTAGCTAAACATACTGGACCATATACTAGGCTGACTTCAAGTCAGTGGGGTTCAGCATTTGAACATCATATTCTTCATGTTGTAATATCTCTAGTGAAGATCTGTATGTGGGCAGTAATAATAAAATTCTTTAAAATCCTTTCTTTAGTGCTGTTTCTGTAAACAATTTTTTTTGCTCATCTTATTCAATTGAAATGCTGACATTAGAGGTAACAGGAAGACAAGATTATTTCAGGTTTTCACAGAATTTTCATCTGGAGGTATTTCTGCTGAAACAATTGTCACAGCTTGATTTTCTTTTTTCTTTTTTTTCCTTTTGTTCTTTTGTTTTTTTTCCCCTCTCTTCACCTTCCTACTTGTTTCTGATACACTGGCAGTCACGGTATCATGCCCCTGTTAGAAAAAGCATGTTTATTTTACCAAAGCTGTCTGTCATCTTTAACTTATTTGCTGATGGACCTCTGATCCATCAGCATAAGCCTGCAATATGATGTTAATATTTTCAGCTGTCCAAACCAAAGTGTTACTGTAATTGCACAGAATCAGCTTTTTCCCCTCTAGGTTGCTATTTATTTTAGAAGTCTAGATAGCATTTAAAGCTAAACATGTATATTGGTAAACAGAATGGTCTGGGAATTAATTGAAAACTGATAAATGACAAATTTGTTCAATCTGGGAATAGGTCAAAACAAACTGAAGAGTCAGAAATTTTGTACTGGCACATCAAGAAGTGTCAGAGGAAACAATTTTTAGTATTCAGTAGGGAGTCTTGATTTTTCAAAATCTAGGAATAATGCTGAGTTTTTTTAACACAACACCTCCTATCACTGCCACACCACCTCATGTATTTAGCCCCAACTATTTACCCTTTCAATGATATGGATAATAAAATAACACATAATATTCCTTGAACCAAAAGCATTCTGTGCAGTTGTCCTGTGGAAGCTGTCAAACAATCTTTGATGAATTATAGGAAACATTTCTTTGCTGATGTTTGTAGGTATTTTCTCTCATGTATCTGCCCAGTCCTCTCTCAGGAAAATCTGAAAGGCAGTATTCATAAATATATATATAGTTAATTTTTTTTTCTGTATCTTAACAGTCTGAGTATGTGCTACAGATGGTAGTCAGGCTTCCCTCATGTATTTTTTTTTGTTTCCCCCAGAGGAAAGATAATTTTTGATACCTTAAAGTAAGGCTCATTTTTGTGGAAGAAGAAAAGATCATAATAGTTTGCTAGCAACACTGTCGAGGTACTTTCTGTCATTTTGTGTGGCAAGACGTTTTTCTTCCCCTGACACACTTTTGTCACATTGAAGTTGGATTAGTTTAAAACGACTGCATTATATTTTTGACGATAAGTTAAGAAGTGGTTCAGTGCTCTGCTCATTTCCATGTATCTGTTGGTGAAACTGAAGATTTTGTGTTTTGCCCTTTAAAAATTAAGCCACTTTCTATCACAGTTTGAGATACCACCTCATTTTCTTCATATCATAGCATACATGGTAATTACGTACTTGAGCTATTTATCCAAAACCACCACAGTTCAGTCCAGATAATAGTGACGTATCTGATTTTTATTTCCAAATGAGAAAATGAAGATGAGTAAGAACTTTATTATACTGTTGGGTTGGGGTTTTTCTTCCCCCTACTTTTTTGGTTTTCCAGGTTTTAAAGGAGGAATATCCCTGAGTATAGTAGTGCCCAAAAATACTGTAAAAGAGAGCAGTTTATCAAAGGACTATAGAAGAGATTCTCTGTAAAATAATGTTAACTACAGGGTTTCTTGGAAAGAACCTTTTGGAGTCCCTGTTCAATAGCAGAGGAATTGAGAAGGTACAGAGAGCCATGAGACCTGACCAAACCCTTTAAAGGGGGTAGACTTTCAAACTCTCCACTGCTTGTCCACCCTCTAGCTTTATCTGCAGATATGCTGAATAATAGAAGCTGCTTTTTAAATTTGTTCTCTCCTACGTATCTCAGCTTTGTAGCTGTTGACATTTACCTGCTTTAAAAAGTATTATACAAAGCTTCTAAAGAAGAAAACAGATTTTGATCAGCAAAAACTTGGTGAATATTTACTAGTTCCATACAGCCTTGTGTTACAGAAATAAAAGTGGATAAATTGGTTTGTATAATCCAAACGCTGAGGCACTGAACAGTAAGGAATGTTTTGTGTAAACTTTCAGCTAAGCTTTTAGAAATTTCACCAATAGAGAAATAATCAAAGAGTTAGGCATTTGTACGAGGGCAGGATTTATAACATTGGGCTTTCTCAATGTGGGAAGGAGTCAGTTCAAGGTTTAGGTACTTTTAAATTTGAAGTACTTCTTTTGAAAATTTGACAGGCAATTTTGCTGGCCTAGATTTTAAACATGCACATGTATGTCATAACTCTCTTGTACTTGGGGGGCTCTAATTATGATGCTTTGGGGAATCCATGTATAACTTAAGAATTCAGAATGATTCAGTGCTGTATGGATACTGTGACTCCTGAAATTCATTGGCTCATCCATCTGATGGGCTTTATATTGTGTCATGTCCTGCTTACAGGACAAAATGAAAGACAACATTAACTTGGAACATACTTTGCTTTGTTATAAAAGATGCTTAACAAACTGAATGAATAGAATAGTGGGAATTTTCCAAGACTTGCTGTATGGATTGGCATTTATAAAGCTGATATTTGTCAGGAGAAAAGAATCACAAAAAGGAGTTTGTAACTGCTGTCAAAAAACTTTGGCACGTGCCATCTGAGGTAGTAAACCTTTGATGTCCAAACCTGAACCGACTTTAAAAAAAGTCATTTTCAAGAATAGAAAAGAAATGTTGAAGGCTGCTTTGAAAAGGAGAGCCTTAGACACAGAAAGGACTAAGTGTACATATGGTACTTAAATTCTTGTGTGTTTTTTTAATGTAAGAAATGAGATTGCACTTGAATGACATGTTTTTGCAATGGTCACCAAACTCTGTTCCTATATGTAAATATATATTTGCCAGTGTCCCTTGGTGTAAGCCTTTTGCACTTCTCCATGTACCTTTTGAATGTGAAGAATTAAGTAGAAAGCACAAGAATTGAGGGGGAGAGAGGGAGGTTGGAATGGAAGATTAAAATGAGTGATGAAACTTAAGAAGGGGGATCGGTGCTGTTATAGCAGATAACAGAGAGAAGTCTGCAATGCCTGAACGCATTGGCATTGCACAGAGAGAGAGCGAGGAGTTTGTGGGGGGAAAGAACCCTATGAACACCAAGGTCAGAGAAGGAGGGGGAGGAATCTTATTTCCCCCTAGTCTTGTTGAGGACTGAGAGTGAGCGAGCTGCTGAGTTAGTGTTGGGCAACCAGCCAAAGTCAACACACCACACAAGGAACTGCGTGAACGCTCGGTCCTTAAGCCTGAATCCTACACATGAAGCCCTCATTCTGCCAAGGAGGTGCAGGGCAGGCAGCCTCAGCTGGATGAAACATGGTATAGTGCTTGCATTCACATATACAACAGGAGCAGTGACAATGAAGCTGGAAGGTAGCCTGGTTGTTTTATAAACAAAAATATTTCAGTGGCATTTTGCAACACTGTTGCAACACCACACTCAGTTTTAATGCTATTTCCTTGCTAAGTAGTAGGGAAAAATAAACAGAGTAGAGGTAAAATTTACACCCTTGTGGTAGTTGATGAGGCATAGTTAGGTCCAGCGCAAATTGCCCAAAGGCCCACAATATCTACTGCAGCATACCATATAATCTAAGTATAAAATCCAGATGCACTGGGAGGCTTATATAATATTATTATTTCATGCATAATTTCCTATTTCCTGCTGTTTTATTTTCCCACTTTCCTGAGACAAGCTATTAGGTTTATTATGAATTATTGGTTTAATATCTACTGGGTACTTAATAGAAAAGAAAAAAAAAAGGCTGTTACTTCATATTTCTATCTTTGCTATATTTGTGATAGGAATTTATGAAAATTTTTTTTTCATCATGATATTGCAGTATTTGCAGTTGTTTCTCTTTTTGTTCTTTCAATTTTTGTTTATAAACAAGTGGTTTGCTCAGCATCAGAATACTATACTTACTCCACTAAAGTTTCATTTTCAAATTCTTGCTGAAATCTGTGAAGGAAAATTCAGCTTTCTCTATGGTTTTGTGGAAATAATTATTCTGGTTTTAGGCAGGAGGCTGTATTGTTGCATTACTTGAGAAATAAAGGCAGCATAGAAGAGCTAATTAAATGTATCTAATTTGATAGATGTTGCAAACTGTTGTCAAAAAACCTATTTAAAATAGCTTAGTCAATGATTCCTCCCAAAAGTGTTGAAATCCTACATGCCTCTGTAAAAGGGTAGAAATAGGCATTGCTTGTTACTTTGTGTGACTAATGTTAAGGCATTTCAGAAAGGTACCTGCATTCAAACGTGATTAAGGAACTATTAGCATGATGAAAGTCTCTGAAGTGTAGAGCTGAAGGAGCCTCTTATTGCAGTGGTTGCTGTTAGCTTTCTTCCCATAGTTTGATTGCTCTTTGTGCATTTAGAAACACTGGTACTGCTCCCTGACTTCTGAAAAATTTCTTGAGTAAAAGCAGAATGTCTCCAAAACGAACAACTGGGGACATGAAGTGAGACAAAGTATTGAAACTTTTAAAAAAGTGGTTTTTCAGAGTTCAGTAGTTAAATGGGACTAGCTTTTCCCAAGTTGCACTTTTTTTCACTCTGGCGATGTCCTAGTTTCACTATTGTCCTGTTGGTACAATTCCCACTTTTTAAGGCAAGCAATCAATATAATTATTAATAATATATTAAAAAATCTCTGTTTTGAAAAACTTTGTCAAGCTTTGTCTTTACACCTCATGAAGATCATTTTAGTTGAAAATAGACTATGGCATCTTTGAAAGACTGTTGAAGGTGTTCGACTTTCCCTCCTACTTCTGTTACTTCGGCCCTTCCTGTTACATGATCTCATTCCTCTTTTTCTTGTGAGTTGGACTTCATCATATTGGCCCCAGATGACTCTCTCTCTCTATTCAATGCCTCATGCACTCTGCCTGTGACTTTCCTACCTCTATCACCATGAATTCTGTCACAATATCAAAGTCCCATTAACAAAGCTGTTTGTTTCCTTCATCTTGTATCTTTCATTGATACTCCACCGTAGATTGTGGGTTTGCTTTAAATCCCCAAGACAGCTGCAATGAATGAGCTGCAGTCTTTATCAGCTCCACTGCTGTTGGTTTTATCCTAATATTTGATCTCCTACTGTGAGGTCTTTGGAGGACGGACCCTCTTGCTTTTTTGAAATGCACTGTAGCCTGCAGCTCGGGCAATGATGCAAATGAATGGTGAAATATTTGTACTCTTTAGAAGGCTGCTTTAAAGCATTAGGGTCCGTTGAAACTCAGAATAAGGGAGGGCTGATTATATTCAGGTGTTTTAACTGTGCAGAACTGTAAGTAGGGAAAACTTAGGCAGCTTGCTTGGCATAAGCAAAGTGCATTGTTGACAAAACAGAAACTAAATGTGAAAGGTTATACTGACCTTGTTGTTTAGAAATTAAATTACAGATGGGACATTTCTGTTAATGTAGAGTCGTAAGCTACAATTACTTTTCGTTAGTAGTGAAGAGTAAGGTTAAAACAGATTGGTAACAATAAACATTATAACAAGTAATGGAATTTTCTGAAGCAATTCCAACAAAGCGATTTGAGACCAATAGCAGTGATACCTAGCTACGGTAATGAATATGGTTAAATGATGCTTTACAATCAATACCTGTAATTGATAAAATAAGTCATAAAGTCTTGTTAAAAAAGGTACTCTCCTTAGTTATGTTTCTGGATATCATGCAACCCTCCTTCTGCCATGCAGGACTCAAGTGTACACTTGTTTTGTTTTGGACAAGAAATGAATGTTAGCTCTGTCTCTGGATTTCTGATTAAGTAATCCTGCAATCTTTTCTTTGCATGAGTGTTAATATAACCAGTAAAACCAAATTGAAATAAGGAATGCTATCATTGCCTGACTAATATTAATCCACTCTGGCAACAGGTAAAGGAAACAGAAAGGCAAAAAAGTTGCCTGTGTTTTAGTTAATGTACTAATGAGGAAAATCTAAGCTGAGCTAATTATGGGATCACGCACTCCAGTCTCTGACCCGTTCAGTGGTGAGGGTGGAACTTCCATATCTGCTGTCGTGTGTTTCCCTGTACTGACGTTCACCTCTTACAGGTAGAGGAAGGACTTTTCAGAGATGCTGCTGTCTCATTACACTTAAAGCAATTTCCTAGGACATGGAAGTACTATTTATTCATCTCGCAGTGAATCTAAGAGCATAAATCATATTATAAGGAAATAGCTCATTTTCAGTGACAGCAAATACAAATATTGTCTCCATTCTTCTCTTGTAGGTTGTTGGTTTTTTTATAAGAAACAATCTGTGCAATATTTTTCATAAGTTTTCACCAGATTAGTAGATGGCTATGTTATGCCCTGATTAAATTTAAAAGTTTGCATGGGAGAGGATGTTCCCATGACTGTTAGTCCCTTCCATAGTGAAGTAATAAGTTTCTGTATTGAACAATCTAGCAGGAAGAAAATGTTCATTCCCTTGATTTTTATTTTTTCTTAAACCTTCCCTCATGGCTTCTGTGCAAGAAATAATTGTTGAATTATATCAAAGCTCATTCAAATAAATGAAAAAAACCTACCTGTTCATAAAAGTAAAAACAGATTTATTGGATAATAAAACTAATGTGAATGTTTGTTCATCAAAATTAGTTTAATTCTGTTTGGGATGTTTTCCGTATAATTTTCCCTAAGACCAGCATGATTACTCCTGAAAAAAATTATAAATAATTAATTTCTCTCTATCGTTATTGAAGAAATTTGCTTTTAAATCTTCTAAATGAGAAAACGTGGCTAGAATTTTCACATTTGTAGAAAACCAAATGGCCAAATTGGTTTGAACTGAAAGTCACCCAGCCCATTCTCCTGTCTGTCGAAATGGCTGGCAGCAGGGACTACAGGAAAATATATAAGACAAAAAAAGAAATAAATGCATACACACTGATATTTCATCTTTCAGCACTCTGCCCTTAGGAATTTTCTAAGTCAGAAATTGTACCTTCCTTTGCATTATAGTCCACGGTAGAGCACTTATTGGAATAAGTTAATTACAAAAAAATTAAAATTAAAAAAATATAGGTTTAATTCTGGAGTGTGTGTAAATTTTTAAAAATACCTGATAATCTCATTTTGCATATTCTAGTTTGTATTGTTGTAAAGAACAACATTTTTTCTGTTCATTGTTTCAGTCCTTTAAGAAATGTATTGATGAGGTCAGTGGCATCAAAAAAAATCATCAGATAACAAAATTAAAATGTCTTGAGTTTTGTGATGATGGGTTCTTTTTGCTTGTTTCAAATTCTGCCCCAGCTACCCTTACCAATGAGCTTCACATTTCTCATTGTGATTTGAGGCTTAAGTCCCATTTTGTAGATGAAGATCATACACAAGAATGGCAAAGAATGAAAATCGTGTCACATATTTTGCTTTGTTTTTCCTGGAAGCTAGAAATAAGAAAACTTATTAGTTAATTTGTTTATTTTATCAAAGTAATTTTAAACTCCTTAAATTATTTGAGTATTATTTCACTTTCTATTGTTATTCTATTATTATCATCATGTATTGCATGTGTATCTAATATATTTACAGTGTATTTTTTAATTCAGGTTTTGTATTTTGCTAAAACTGAATGGGAACCTGACCATTATATGTTGTCTTGCTAATAGTACATATTTATTTTGTTTATATCAATAAAGATTGATGTAAATCCTGATCTAGTCAGAGACAGGAAGGTTATACATTGCATTACAATTTTCGGTCTTATCTATTTTTGTGTCTGGCTGCTGTACTAAGGAAGAACTTTGAGGAAGATCTAAACTTTCTTCTGTTCAGTCCTTCTCCTTCCATGATCATCCAAGTATTCTTTGTGTTTCCATACCTTTTTGTTACTTTTGGCAATAAAATTAGTACTAGAACTATTCATGTGAGCAATGGTGTATAGGTTGGCATGTTTGCTGGACTGGGCAACTGTCTAGAAACCAAGTTCCATCTGAAATAGTTTAAAGAAATAAAGGAAAATCTTATTTTCTCCAACAATAAGTGGGGTTTTCCTCTTTCTTGCAAAAGCTAGTCTTACAGCAGAATAAAATTCCTGTGTATAATGTAAATATTTTGAAAATCAGAAGAATGCATGCTGGTATACAATGGTTTCTGGATTTGAAATTGTAACAAGCGTCAAAGGTTCCTAGATGACTTTTCAATTCCTCCAAGAATTGTTTTTCACTTCTGCAGCATCTTCCATAACAGAATGATCAATTCTTTTTCAATGGCTTGAATGTTACTCAATCATAGACCTGAGATTTGCAAAGTGAGGATTTGGCGTCCGCTTCTTTTTGTATACCTTATTTATATAAGCTCATACCTCAGAGGTGGAAAAAACCCCAAGCCCTAATTGGGAGGCCAGGGTGAGTCTGGATAGTGCCAAAAGTATTGTTATGGTTACATCTTCATCTCTTACATACCATTCATGATGTTCCTGACATATAAGTACTGACATTTTTTTCAGAGTGCCCTGTAAAAATTGTGAGCCATTAAATGAAGTGCTTACAGAGAACATAAACTCTTTCAGTAAATTGACAGTTTATAAACTTCATAAACTCCCTGAATCAGCCTATATTCTAATTCATATTGATGTTTCATATGTAAATTATAATATCTATTGTCATAAATGGGCTTTTGCAGTATTTAAAATCTCAGCCTCCTTAGAGAAATCAGTGAGCATAATCATAGATCTTACTGTTTACAGAGCTTATAGTAACAGGAAGCAGTGCATGTAGGCTTTGTAAGCTTTCTATTTTTAGTGTAATCAACACATAAAAGATGGGTGAGCAGGAGCTTCTCAGGATCTGTAATCCATACAGGGATACCTTGATATTTACTGGCAAACTACTGAAGTGCTTTCAACATATCTGGCATTTCCTTTCTATACGTATATGTCTAAATCCGTGAAAGTACTCGGGTGACTGAACTGAGTTTTACATGCTTCATTTTATTTAAGTCCAGAACGTGGATATTCAAAAATTTGCCAACTACTGAAAACCTGTGATCATTCTTACATCCATAGTAATTTTTATAATTAAAGTTTTCTTTCTCTGCAGCTCTAGAAGCATCTTAATACTGATGCTGTCAAGCAGCTTGGCTCCACTTTCATGCACAAACCATGGATTGTGGGGGAAATACATCTTTCCAGTTACTCTCCAGCCTCCTATGGCTTTATCTAGAAAGGAAGAAACTAGTTCTCTGCTGTGCAAAAAGACAGGCCGCAGGCTTCTACCTGCAAGACAGCAAGTTCAGCACTGACACTTTTCCATGGTAGACGTGTCCATAGGTACTACAAAACATGGGGAGCAAGCCTGAGGGAGGGATGTCATTTAAGATCTCTCTCATTCCTGAGCGTTTCCTGCAGCTGGATTAGGTTACACCTGGCCAACTATCAGAGTTGGTGCTGTTCTGACTTCTTCAAACCCCTGTGTCTTACCTGGGAGTCCCACTAAGGTCCCCAATGCCTTAGCGTCCAATGTTCCAGATTGCCTTGACAGTAAATTTATACTATAGCTGTAGCCCTCTTTCTTTGCAGGACTAAGTTTCTAATGCTAATTGCAGAGTTCACCGGTTGAAAATTGCGTAGTTAAAAGTCAACTGAGATTTTTGGGACAGGATGAAATCAGTGGGGAATATAGTGACATCCGTACCAGAAATGTAATCTACTTCTAGTGATCTGCTGGCAAAGGAAGTTTTTAGCCTCAGAGACTGTTCTGCACCATGGGGCGAGGTGCGGTGCGAGAGAGAGATGACTCAACAACGAATAGCCTAATAAAACAGACTTTTTAATAAGATAGAAATAAAAGAAGACTATACATAGGGAATAAAACTTATGTCCCTTCAGATGCTGGGCACCCCATGTTCATGCATCATCAGGCAGACCATGGATGGATTTCCCCTGGCAGGCTGCAGAGATCCTGTCCAGGGAGAGAGGTTCCTCCTTTCTGATTCTTTCAGCTATTATATATAATTTTCTTACAAGAAAACAACTCTATTCGTAAAGGATGTTCCCATGAGGACTTCCTGCCGCACTTCTAGGTAAAGGTGGGGCCGTGCAGGTGGTGTAATTGCCGGTGTCAAGCGGGAGCTGCCTGAAGGCTCCTCTGTTAGGACAAGCTGGCCGAGTTTGCCTCGCAGCCAGGGGATTTGTGGGGACAGCACGGCCGAGGCCAGGCTGGGCGCGCAGCGCAGCGCAGGTCTGCGTGAGCTCGGGTTGGCTGCGACCTGGGTCCCCGGCTCCCCGCGGCACACCGGCCTCCCGGCCGGGCTCACCACCTTGCGCCCCTGCAGCCGCAGAGGCCCGACCAGCACCCCGAGCGCGGCAGGGGCTGGCAGCGGGCCCGCCGGCAGGGCCCGCGGGGGCGGCTGCCGGTGCCGACAGACGCGCTGCTCGGGCCCTGAGTAGGAGGCCCTGCAGAGCCGGCGTGGCCTCTTCAAGGTCACTGGCTCCTCAGTACAACGTCTTCTACAAGGGTCCCGGTACAAACAGCGAGGAAAATACCAAGAGTGGCAAGCTAACCTCAAAAATCTTTCTTTTGCTTGCCGTTTCTATTAAGGTTGTTGTTTCTATTAAGGTTGTGTTCAGTTTTGGGCCCCTCACTACAAGAAAGACATTGAGGTGCTGGAGCGTGTCCAGAGAAGGGCGACAAAGCTGGTGAGGGGTCTGGAACACAAGTCTTATGAGGAGCGGCTGAGGGAGCTGGGGTTGTTCAGCCTGGAGAAGAGGAGGCTGAGGGGAGACCTCATTGCTCTCTACAATTACCTGAAAGGGGGTTGCAGAGAGGTGGGTGTTGGTCTCTTCTCCCAAGTGACTACTGACAGGACTAGAGGAAATGGCCTCAAGTTGCGCCAGGGGAGGTTCAGGCTGGATATTAGGAAAAAGTTCTTTACTGAGAGAGTAGTGAAACATTGGAATAGGCTGCCCAGGGAGGTGGTAGAGTCACCCTCCCTGGAGGTATTCAAGGAGCATGTGGATGTGGCATTGTGGGATGTAGCTTGATGGACATGGTGCTGTGTGGTGTTGGGTGGGTTGGTTTTTGGTGTGTTGTGCCTTGTTGTTGTTGTGTGGTGGTTGGCTTGCGTGGGTTGTTTGTGGTTTTTTTTTTTTTTTTTTTTTTTTTCAGGTTGGACTTGATGATCTTACAGGTCTTTTCCAACCGTAGTGATTCTGTGTGAAATTGTGCCAGGGGAGGTTCAGGCTGGGTATTAGAAAAAATTTCTTTACTGAGAGAGTGGTGAAGCATTGGAACAGGCTGCCCAGGGAGGTGGTGGAGTCACCATCCCTGGGGGTGTGCAAGGAACGTGTGGACATGGCATTGCATGACATGGTTTAGCGGGCATGGTGGTGTTGGGCTGATGGTTGGACTTGATGATCTTACAGGTCTTTTCCAATCTTACTGATTCTGTGATTCTGTGATTCTGTAATCTAGCAAGGACCTGCAAGTTTGCTGATAGGTAGGCAAAAACAGGGGCAATACGTACAAAAAATACATCGGTCCACATTTTTATAAGGCAGCTAACTTAGCATCATAAAAGAGTGAAAACTCAGTCCGTGTCATCTTTCACTGTTCAATAATCTAATCTGCTTTAATATTTCTGTTTTTATCTTTTCTAGTTTACTTTTATTTTCTTCCCCAAATCCATGAAATTACCTAATTGGGAGTTAGGTGAGACCTTTATTGATCTTTTTATTTCTTTTGCGTTGCTAGTGCAGCACATCAGCTGAGATATTAGAAGTGTCGAATTTCAAGGGCAATTTTATGATGCTTAATAGTTTTTCCGGTGGTTAACCACAGCACCCTTTCATTAACAAACAAGCAATCATCGTTTTCACTTTTTTTTCTTTAGTCATTAAGATGGTAAATGAAATAAATAGCTTGTTAATGCTGGATTGTGGGAGCTTCTTGAGACCTCGTGTGCTGAAAAGAACAGATTAATGCTCTTATGCTCGTCTTTGTATGTAGCTCGCAAATGATACACTTGAATCTGATTTGCTGCAAAGCAGTGCAGATTCATGTAAAATAAGCCATGGAAATAAGAGACAAGCACTAAAAATAAAAATACATTTGTAAAAAGGCTTTGTATAGCCTGTAAAAAGGCAAGAGAATTTGCATTACCCCATACATTACAGCTTTTAAAAAAAGATAACTCCACGCTCAGCCCATCAGTCAAAATCATTGAAAAGGCAAGAACCATTTATCTGGGAAATGTATTTGACAATAAAATCCTACAGTTGTAATTACAATTGGCAGATTCAAGTCTGCTATTGGTGGCAGCAGTCTTACTAAGGGAAAAAAGATACATAATTTTTGTAATGTTCTATTGTGCATCAGGCTGTGTTAATCTTGGACATGGTATGCTTCACTGGACATGGAAGGGAACTGCATAGAAATTGCTGTTGTAATTTGCTAAAATAAAAAAAATTCATTATCTGTTTTAAGGGGAATGAAAAGAACTTGGAAATAAAAGGAACAGGGAAAGAGTATTATTGATTTGCATTATGGAAACCACTTCAAGCAGACATTGGAAATCTTTCAAGGGTTGTGTGCTGGCTTGTATTTTCCTTTCCCAACGTGGAGGTTAAGCATGCTTCTTGAAATTCCCTGGGGGCTGGAAGTGTAACCCCTCAAAAAAGCAAGATGTTACCTCTAAGGGTTTTTACTTTCTTCTGTGGATCCTTTGTCTTCTTCGCTCCTGCATCTCTCTAAACCTAAACTCAGCAGGACCCTGGCCTCTACATATTGTCCTCTAAATGCTGCATGTCTCTCTCTACCCTTCTCTGAACGTGTCCTGTACTCAAAATTGCTAATTCTGATTGGGAACTTTTTAACCAAGATTGTGCTCGTGTGACACTGTCATAATATAGAATAAAACAGTGGCCCTGGAAGAGTTTAGTCTGTGTGTTTGAGGCAGCATAAACAGGGAATGAAATTCATAAGGGAATTAAATCCTTCACTTAAGACTGTGTAACATACCAAGGGAGCCCTGAAGAGGGCCTAATATCTCCAGTTCTGGTCCAGCCCAAGTGCTTCACCAGCTGCAGATGGGCTTCTCCAACTCTATTCAGAAGCTAAAGTAAGCATCTAGCCCCAGAGGTGGTGTGAATGCTCCTTATGTGTCTGGTCTTGTACGTGGCTTGGGCTGCTCTGCGTCAGATCTGTCATTACTCGATGCTAGCAGCTTTTTTGAGATATTTACAGTTCCTTTCCCCTGTGTGCTATTTCCATGTTTTTACTTAAGGATTCACTTTGGCAATAAACTTCAATTCAGAGATCCGTCCAGTTGTAATCTCAGAACGCTCAACTTTACCTGACTAGTGTGAATCAAATCTCTTTATTTCTTCTTGAAAGAAAAAGATACTGAAAATTATTCTGCTTTTAGGAGTTTGTAATGACTGATCGCTAATTTGATATGACTTGATGTTAATCATGGTGTTAGATGGTAACATGGACTTTTTTTTTAATTCAAATGAAATTAAAAAAGAAATGTGGTGCTTTATTGAAGAAGATGCTTTGAGCTTGAAGTTTCTTGCTTTTTCATTGTCTGTGTTGCAAGTCTTAGGCTGCTTGATGTCCTTACAGGTTGCCTGTTTGTACGTATCCCTGTAGTTGTTTTCATTTTCTCCATTCTTTTGACTGCTTTTGCAAGAAGTATCATATGTCTGCTCAAGCTGTGCACATTTGCTGAGTTCACAAGTCACATCGCCATTTGGGGCAATATTACAGAAGATTGAGTGCTGTCTCTTGAGGGCTTTTTGAAAAGACAAGAAAATCCACTTTCATGCTGTTGAGGGCCTTTATTCATAATTCAGTTGCTGTCTTTATGCACCGTTTTGGCACAAAACTAAACCAGAACGAATAATTATTTATTTTTTTGTTAGTCTTGATTCTTATTGAGGGGGGACATACTTCTCACTCGTTCGGAAAAAATTTCTTTATCTACTGCTTTCCTTCTTCTTCATCTCTCTTCCTGTTCTAATCTTTCAAATTATATTTTTCCCAAAGGGAAAGAGAAGAGTGTTGCATTTGAGCTCAGTTAATTCCATTCCTCCCTCTCTGGTCTCAATTTCAGCCTGTGTACATCACAAAGAGCATTAGTCCTGTTGCTTTTATTAACTCATGTTTCAGTAGCTCTTGAATCTCATTCTGAGTCAGCTCTGATCATATCTAAGGCTTGGGGTTTGTTTGTCGACTTTTGGTTTTTTTATCCCTCCTCAGCTGTTTTTGCCTGGCTTCCTATTCATCAGAAAACTATTTGGGGCTTTCAAGCTCATGATGAAAAGTGAGCTGCGTAGGCAAACATCGTTAATCTTGTGACCTTTAGGGCTTTATTCATCGCAATTTGAAATTCTGGCAAACATTCTTCTGCACGCTATAATAAATAATTATTAGTTATAGATCTTGAAATTCAGTGATGAAACAGCCTAATGATTTCAGAATGTGGATGGTTGTGATCTTTTCTGGGTTGTAGTTAAGCCTTCTTTACGTAAGGTTTAATGTTTGTGCTGGGCTGATCTTCAGGAGGAAATGCTCAACAGTTTGACACACAACAAGACCAGAAAACGCCAGTGTTCAGTCATCCCGTAGTCACAGCCAGGTATGCCCTTGGAGAGAGTCTAAGAACTTACTAAGAAAGCATGTATAAAAGTGTACTTCACTTTTATGTTATTTTGAAATGTATTATTAAAGAACATAGGGGATTTTAGTTCTTAAATTCTTGAAAATATTCAAATGTACAAGAAATCATGAGTCATATATCTTTTTTAGGTATTTCCTATTACCAGAGTAGATGTCAGAATCTTCGAGGGAAATTAGGGATGAAACACGAGTCTAAATTTTTTTCAATGCTTTTAATAACTTCCAGTTATAGAGTATCTGTCTTCTAAGGCTCTTGTAGCAGATAGCTATAATACTTGTGGCTTTAATAGGTTTAAGGGTGTATCCATTGCAAAGCTATGTTTGCGCTATTACTGGTAACATAATTATTGTTAAACTGGAAAGATTTTTTTTTTTTGTTTGTACCAAATGCTGGTACCTCAAGGAATTATGGGTTATAGCCCTTATCAATTCCTTCTTTACTTTTGTCTGTGTAGTGGGACAGTTTTTTTCCTTTAATTTTTTCCTCCGTCTTCTGTGCACTGTCTGCTCTTCTTAGCACTACATTTAAAGTAAGCAAGCCTAGTTCTTTACAGCTCACTGAGTAGGTTGGTTCTGGTTGAACTGAACAGTGCTTGCACAAAACTGTATTTTTATGAGTGTGATGAATTCCGTGAATGTCAGCTTCTTTGGGATTAAATTCTGCCTTTTCAGTTCAACCCATTTTATAGATCAGTTTAAAAAAATATTCAGGCCCAAAGTTTAAGTAAATATAAAAAGATGCAAATAGCTAATTTTTTTTTTTATCAGAGCCATAACATGACATATATGCTCACTCGGGACTCTTCCCTGTCATCCAGTAAAGTGTTAAATGCCTTTATTTAGTTTCTCATTAAAATCTCAATAGAAATCATTTCTACTTGGTAAGTTAAATATAAGATAATATACAAGATTGGTAACTAGGCCTGTTTTCTGTGAGTCATTCCAATCTTATTGCATAAATAATTGCTAAATTAGTAATTAGCATTGTTGAGCATAAAGTCCTCCATTGCCCCACAAAAAAAATTGAAGCTCAGCAGAAAAAAAATAAAAAATGTCCAACACCAAGCAGTTGTGCATTAACAGTTTCTGATCTGAGAATTATGCTGATGGGCAGGTTGTGAGACTGTCTGGTAAAAATGTTTTGTTCCCTCAACTCGTATGAAGTTGCAAGTGATCAGTGAAAATCCTTGAATGAGGTGTGCATCAGGGACACAGGGATGCAGAGGTAGATTTCTAAACCTACATAGACTTGACTGAAGCGATTTATTCTACTCTTTGTTTGAACAGAGTAAGACACAGCTTTACCATTTCCTAAAGGTTTTTGTTTGTTTTTCTATTTAAGATAAAAGTTCTTTTTATTCTTCCTTTTTCACTTCCTAACAGCTTTCCAGAGCAGCACTGACCAACTCAGTTGCACAACTTGCTTTGGGCATTAGTATTAAGTGGATAATGAACCTGCGTGATTGGCTGTTATGTAGGAACAAAAGACTTATGTTTCTATTTCCTTCAGATCAGTTCCTGAAATACCTTCAAATACTTTGGGGTTTCAAGTCATTGGGACTTTTCAGGTGCAAACATTCTTACTGGGCCAAATTAATTGTTCCCGGGAAAGTAATTTGGGATGTTGTATGGGTGTGTGTATGTACTTGTATATGTGTATATGCAAATGTTGGAGTGCATAAGTATGTCTTTACTTGCATACATTCTCTTTTTAAAAACATGCTATAGATCACATAAGAAAAGCTGAAAGTTATCACAGTTTTAAAATGCAGTTTGACGCATTTTATGCTAGCACAGCTCTGTAGACTTGTAGATACTTGGGAGGGTCACAAATAAGAGGCGGAAATAGCAAAATTTTTCAGAGGTCATCTCGTCAGTTACAGTGTGTGTACATCTGTATAGGAAATTTGCAGATGAGCATAGTTTTCTATTATCAGAATCTCAGTATGGAGAATTAAATTGATTTAGACATTGTGCTGATCTGTCATGACTCGGGTAAAGGAGGTTTTAATGAGATCACTGGCATTGCTTTGCCCCTGTTCTGTAGCTCACTATTCAGGAAAGCTGTGAGAATTTCAAGAATCAAAAAATACACAGAAAGCTTGAAGGCTCTTGTTGGAGAAGGAGGCAGTCAGTTATTTGTTCTTCTGTATTGTGCTGTGTATCCTCTATGTCATAAGGAGCAGTTGATGCCTGATATTAGGTCATCTGATAAAAGCAATGCTGGAAGTTATTTGAAGAGACTGATGTTTGGTTTCTGCCCTGCTGTGACTGGTCAATTATAGTTCCTAGCTTGAATCTCAGGTTCTCTTCATAGCCTGGAATTCAAGGTATCAAGAAAAGAACGCTTGATACCTTGAATTCCTTTGTTCATTTGATTCTCATAAAAATAAAATAGTAGATTAGGCAATCTTATCTTTTAACACTAAAACTTCAGGATTTTCATGTGAATAGGTTCCTTTATCTAAACCTAAATATGAATATATGCTTCATTTCATTAATTGGAATTAATGATATGCTTTCCTGGCATCTGTTATACTAGATGGTCCAAAAGTTCTTTACAAACTGTTGGAGAGGGGAAAAGAAGAAGACGGGGGAAGATTTTGTTACACGCACTTTTGAGTTCTGGCTCTGTCTCCCAGGTCACCTAGTAGCTTGTTCGGTCACTGTGTCCAAGTCATTTCACTGCGATCTTTCTGCATGCTTCAGTCTGGTTTCCAGGTTGACTGCTACCACAGTGCAATGTGGTGCTGTACTGTACAGAATTAGAAGGCTGCATTGCAATCCCATCTGTCTTGAACTTCTGCATTAAATAAACTCTTGCAGATAGAGGAAAAATTTTATCTGCTCCAGATATTTTTATGTTGGTGTGAAGAATGGTTTGGAACAAATTAGCTGTAACAGTATGATAGCTGAAGGTGGGTCATTAAGAGTTACTAACTGTTCATTTCCTGTCTCCCTCTCTCTCCCCCTTCACAAGGGAAACTGCTGTTTGTTATGATTAGTAAAAGTAATATTCCCGCCTCCACCTTCCATTTGTATTTCTAATTTTTTTTCTTTATCAGAGATGATACTACCATTTCCTGTGTTTACATGCATAGCATAACAGTATTCCAAGTAAGGCCTGCCAAGGAGGTTGTGGGGTTTTTGTTTGTTTCTTTCTTTTCCAGAATGCATATCCATCAAAAACGAACTTGTCATTTTTGACAGATTTTTCCATTCATTTTTTTCCATCCAAAGTAATGACCAAATCTTTCAGATAATCAAAATTACATCTTTTCTGATACTCAGTTATTTTACTGGTTCAAAAGTGCTTTTCATTACAAAATTTTTGAAAGCTTTTAAATAAAAAGTTATATGTCTTTATTAAACAAGTTTGCACAGGGTTTAACTTTCAAAATAAAAAGCTTCTATATTATCAAAGCATATGTTTCAGAAAAGCTGGCATGAGTTTGAATTGTGTGTGTGTTATTTCCAAATGTTTTTCAGATTATGACTTCATGATCTAGGCTAAGAAGGGTATTCAGTAACTCAAAAATTTCAATAGATGATGGGAGACGATAGTATGAAAGGAGCTTCCTGATTAGTTTTAGCTCTGAAGTCTGTGGTAAAAATAATTATGACCAAGAGAAGGTGAAATAAGTCATATTTCTTATAATTTATCTGTTCAGGTCTTTAACTGGAAGTGACTCAAATGCTTATTGCTATGATGAAGGCAACAAAGCCAGACTGAAGACAACTATTTCACATCACTCTTCCCTACATTGCTATTTTTCTTGATTCATATGCATTCATAATTTACCTGATACATTCAGGCTGGGGCATATATTCTCTGTATTAACAAGTATGTGTAATATGCACAACTATCTTTAGATTCTGCCCCAATAACCATGTTTTCCATGAAGAAATTGCCTTTTCTTTGAACATTCCCAGTGGCCCACAGCAGTAGAAGAATATATTTTTCTCATCTTGTTCCTCCACCAGACTGCTTGTCACATTGATACGCCAGATCTGTGTTGACTTAGAATTAGGATTCCTGATAATGGCTTTGACCATTTAATATTTCATTTAAAAAAAACAAGTCCTGTTTATCCTGTTCATAGCAGAGTTTGTTTCCACTATACTTTATTCCTGATTAATAGTTTACAGTGAAAAGAAATGGATTCTTGGATTCTTAAATACATTCAGATTTCTTTTGTGTGTGAATTTTTTAGCCTGTCTCCTTGTTTTTTGTCATGTTCTTATCACTGTTAAATCAGAAATTAAATAAGCTTTATTTACCTGCATCAAAATGCAATGAATTTATCATTATCATTCTTGTTATTATGAGTGGCATTGGCAGCAGACTGTCATTTTTCAGGTCAAAAGATACTTTCTAACTTTTTTTAAATGCTCCTTACTTTTGTGTCAACAGTTCAAGTATTTTGATGGGATTGGACTAAATTTTACAAAAACTTTTCCTGAAAGAAGATTAATTACCAATTAGCAGTTTCATTTTGCTCTCTTTTCTAATTCTATAGCCTTTATGAAGGTAGTTCCACTGTGGAATTCTGCTCTGTAACTGCATTTTTTCTGTGTTCTCCTCAAGTATCTTGTAATGGTTACCACTAGAGGTTCTAGGCTGGACAGAATCACAGCTGGTCTGTATAGCAATTCTGAAAAAAGTTGTATTATCAAGTTCTAATTTGAAAGTTAATTGTTTGTCAGAGTTGTGACTATGGAAGTGAATGAGGTGAAGAACTTATCTTACTACTCTTCAGATGAATTCTTTAACAAAAAAAGTAATGAAGTAGGTAATAAGGTATACTAATAATAGAAGCATGGATGCAACCTTAACCCTGGAGTAATTCCTGACACCTAAACAATTGTCTGTACTTCTAAATAAGTTGCGATTGATTTTTTTGGGGGCTGTTTTGCTTTGGTTTATTTAATGACAGGGGCTCTACTCTTAGGGAGAAAGTGACTCAGTTCAAGATGTTTAGTTCTAAACTCCAACAACATTAAAAAATTGTGTGTTAGAGCAATGTTTCTATTTGGATTAAATCAACCTTATGAAGAGTTTTACTTGAGTGGAAAAATGCCATTTTATGTTGCTTCCCCAACAATTTGGAGCTCTGTTTTCTTAACATACAATTAAAATAGTGCTTTAATACAACAGATGTGTATCTATGGAAGACTTGTGGGTTTTGGCGTATTTTCTTTTAATAACAATGTGAGTATAGCTGTTTGAAAAACAGAGAAAGAAAGATAACTTCTCCTGCATGATCTTGGGATGCCTGCAACTTCAGAACAAAATTATTTTTAAACAGTTTGTTTCTTGTGTCAGGAGATTAAGATCAGGCACTCTGGGCATAGTCATGCCAAAGTGCTGCACTATGGTATGTTTCTTGAACATGGTGTTGATTATTTTGATTGTTGACATACTGATTTCAGTTTCAGTTGTCCTGATACTGTTTTAGTTTACCTAAAAAAAAAAAAAAAAAGTTTCCTCTCAAACAGGATTAATTTTTCTGTGAAAGTCAATTTGAAATCTAACGCTGAAAATGTGTTTTCCCAAAATACTGGGTAAGAATGTTGCCTTTTCTTTTATTCTGTACTGTAAGCCTTGTTTTGTTTTTTTTTTCCTTAACATACAGCTTTTTATTTATTTTATTTTTCACACTGCTAGATGTGTCACAATAATGTGAGACAGATATCAAAGGAAACCATTTACTTAGATGTTTCTTTTGCGCTGTGACAAGGATATTGCCAAGACATTAAAGTGCAAGCTCCTTATTTTTATTTTTTATGTGAAAGCCTTAGAAAGAGGAGTACAGAAATGATCACTAAAGTAGTAGTAATGTTAAAAGCACAAAATAATGAATAGAAGATCTTAATCATAGTTTTTTTCTGACTTTATTTCCCAAACATGGAGGATATCTCCTATAATCTATGTTGTTTCAATTGTCTAATTTAGGTCAGAATTTTTCTATTTTCTACTCTAAACTGAGGTTTATCTTTCAAAGGAATGAACATTCTCCTTTCACTTGAACCATCATGACAGATGCAAGACTGAAGCAAAACTCTACAGCTGGGCAAAACTCTACAACTTAGTGTTAGTGCTTGCAACTGCATAGTTTAAATGATAGCATTATTTAATAATTATAATAATAATTTAGTTAATTGACAGTAGCACATAATTTGACCACAGAGTCTATGAAACTATGTTGACTCCTTAGGGAAATTGGATTCCTTCTCTAAGGTTAGAGTATATATTTTAAAATAATAGTTGCTATTCCATATATAAATATTCTTAAAGAGAAACAGGATATCTGGAGAAGATGTACTGTGTTTATTTAACGAAGCTGAGAATTTAGTCTGTATTTTCAAAAGGACTTTTAAATAATTTATTTAGTGCCAGGAATGTGCTGCTCTTTTAGGGGGGGTGTCAGTCTGGAAGTGAAGTTAGAAGTGTGGGGGGGGAAAACCCACAATAGTGAAAAAAGTAAAAATCAGTTCTCTGCAAGATGTTATGTGTTTTCCCTGTCAGGCTGTTTCTTCCCATCACAATTAAATTTTGTTTGGATTCATAGTGTATGTAATTATCACCTGGATGTAGAAAAATGAAAAAATCTGTAAGAAGGAGTATGTGGAAGCTGAAAACTGCTCAAGAAGTTAGAAGCACCTTTTTTTTCCCCCAGCCTTTATTTGTTTTTTTTAAAAAAAAAGTGTTGACCTTTGTCATCAAATTGAGATGACAGTTTACTTTTTCAGCAAATGAATTGGTATTAAAAAATCAGAATCAAAAGCAGAATAATTATAATGCCACTGGATGTATATCAATTGTGAAAAAAAATCACAGCAAAATTACTGAGAATAAATGCAATTTAAGAGATTTCTTTGGCAGTATGTGGACACCAAGCTCAAATGAATACAAAAAACCTAAGTTTATTTCTAAACCTGACAGAATATTCATGCTTTGTTTTTAAGATATAAATGGTTGAAAACCAGGGATTAAATTATAATCTCTACAAGGAAAGGGAATGATGGAAAAAGTGTGAGCTTTATATGCTTTTTGTTTTGCTCAGTAGCCATTTTTACAAATGTACAATGCAAACAAAGATAGACTACTGCTTCTGCTTTGAAAATGTGTGCTAAATAGTGTGGATTTCACTGTCACTAAATACTTTCAATCAAATGGCAAAATACTGTTTTTTTACTCCCCTTCCTCTTCCAGTCCCTAATTCATCGATTAAATACTGCACCAAATGGCTCAAATAATATGCTTAGTAATCTTATCCTGCTCCCTGCCTGAACACACAGCAAACCAAACATATGTCACCAAAGATGTGGCTGCCAGCCTTTGCTTTGTGTAGTCCGTGGATTTGGCAAACAGGTGTTTTGGAGATAAGGACTGAGAGAAGTTGGCATGAGCATGGAGTGAAATCTGCCCCAAACCTCGCTGCGGTTTGATTGAAGCTGTTTTCACTGTTTTCCTCACTTACACAAATTCAAGATGGCTCACTGTTTTCAAATAGCAAGGAAGTTCTGAGTGTGGTTATTTCCACTGTGTTTTGAAGCCATGGGATTGAAGATCTTGGAAAGATTATCTCTGTATTAAATGAGATCTCTGACACTGCCCGTGGTAAAACCATCATGGGTTCATTAATGCTGACAGCAGTAAATCTTTTCCCAAACAATTTATTGATACGTTTCTCCTCTAAGTTTGATCCCTAAGCAATGGGTGATTTATCTGATTTAACTTAATTTAGTTGGTAGGTTTATGTTAGGAAAAATTATGAACTAACCTAAATTAAGTATTTATGTGTTTCAGTAACGTTTGCAAAATCAAAACTTAAAGAAAGTATAAGCTGCTCTACTGCTTGGTATTCTCACAGGTTAAACTTTTAGGATATTTTAATGTAAATTTCTAATGTAAATTTTAATGCTTTAATATATTTTTTTCTAACTGATTTAAATGCTAATGTTACCTTTCAACTACTAGTAATTTAAAAATGTTTTTTAAAGTTCTGCTTCATATCATCATTTTGAAATGTTTTCCTGGTCAATGTTACATACTCTTCCATGGCTTGTAATCCATTTATATAAGTTTAGTTGTGTACTTTTTCTTTTCTGAATAAAATACCTTTGGAGATTCATTTTCCGTAAGAGAAGATGTATGATGTTTCTTATTAGACTCAGCATTAATGTGTGTTTTAGACTAAGTTTTTTAAATTCTTATCCGTGTGTTTTATCCTTTGCACCACATGTATATGCATATAAAATTCATATATTGAAAGTGATTCTCAAGTAGGTAAATATCATTAAATTGTGCTCTAATTTGCCTATCTTTTCCCTCAAAGTTATTGGTTATGGTAGCAACATATATAAAATAACATTTAATAGCACATACATAAAAATGTATGAAATATGATAATGTGTTACATTACAAAACAGTTTGATTTAATATATGAAAACAAGGAATCTGAAACTGCATTTAACTTTCAAATTTTAGATCTTGGTTAGTTAATCAGTGGCATAACTGTTTCACTGAGGTGAGAATAAGCGTGATTAGCTGTTATGCTTATATAACTAATTCATTATTCTTCTAAATACAAATCCAAGTTTATACTTACCTGTCTCTTCAGCTGCAATAAGATACAACTTGAGTGTTTGATGCAGTAGTGACATCTTTCTTTGGGCAGGATAAAATTATTATGGGCATTTTATGGATATATTTTATTTTATATTCTTACTGGGTACTTTTGGAATAAATCAGGTGCATGGCTTTAAATATCATTATAAGAAAGGTTCTGTTGTTAAATCACTAAATGGGGATCTGAGACACTGTCCTTTGTAAAAACAAAACCAAACCAAATCACGAGCCATACACAGACAAAGTTCAAAGCAAATTTGTTAATCTCTCATTGTCCCAACTGTAAAACAGAATGATACTTCCCTGTCTCATTGGTGTGCTATATAGATGTGTGTGACATGTGCAGTGGACAGGTGTCATAGTTCTGTATTAATCTTTTGTCTTTGTGTGTGAGTGTTGGTCTGACTCTTTCAAAATCTAAGTAATCCTCTATTGTATCCTTTGCCTTTTGATATTTGCTTTTAATTACTCATTCTTTGTGGGCTGGAGTGGGTTCATCCTCATGCTAAAAGTAGGGGTTTTTGTCTAGATATTCCTAGTTTTTCCAAGTCTTGTTAATCTACTTTTTCCCCAAAGAAGAGTGTTCCATGAAAACTGTTCGTTTATTATGTGGTTACTGCAGGAATGGTCTCTTTCACTAAGCACGACATCTCTTCCTGTTTTATGTCAGCATGCATCCCCCCAAAAATATAAGCCAATTTGGTGTATTCTTAAGTGCTTAAACAATTTGTTAATAAAAACTGTCAGCAGTGTATTTTCCAGTCATTCTGAGCTGAAACCGTGAATTCAGGATGAGTCCTCTTCTTGGGGTCCAGCATCTGTCAGAGAAGGTTCTCTTGGATTTCTGCTTTGTATTAAATTTTCTGATGGTTGGACTTGATGATCTTACAGGTCTTTTCCAACCTTAGTGATTCTCTCTCACTGAGGGATCCCTGCTCCCATTTGCTTCTTCAGCTTAATTTAGAGACCTTGGCAACTGCAGAATTGGGCAGTCTCTCTTTATGGCCATGTCCTTCCCGGCAGGAAGTCATCTTGCATTTTGGAGAGGCAACCCTCTAACAGAATTTCACATTTTACACAAAGCTGCTTAGGGGAAGATCTCAAAGCACTTTGTGAAGATGGACAAATATCGCTAACTCAGAGACATAGTTCAGTAGAAGGAGATGCCTACAGTCACAGGCTGAACAAGGCAATTGCTCTGCGAATACACTCTAGCGTTTGTTCCCACCTGTTTTCATCTCTTGATTCAGTGTGGTATTCACTTGGGTCAAGCTGTGGAGTCTGCACCAGAAGCGTGTCTCAGCTAGCCTGGTGTCTCTTTTGAAACATCTCCTCAGTTGAATTGATCGAATACTGGTTGGAGCTCTTCTTGCCACTAAACACCTCTATTGTACTTTATTCTTACATTGATATCACAGCAGAAGTTGCCTTCAAAAGCACGAAGGTGTGTAGTTAGTTGTATATTTGGATTTAACTTTCCATCCAGCTTCTAGTCTTTTTCCTTCTCTAGAGGAGTATGAGATTTGCATATGCTGTTTAAAGCTAACACTTTACCTTTCCCACAGATTCTTTTTAACAGAATGGCTAAAAGCCTTTTTTGCTCCAAACCAAAGAAAGTACAATGTTCTGTGAACTAGTGTGTTATATGTAGATTTTTATTTTTTTAAAGTATCAATGACTAGAAGGATTTTTGGTTTCTCTTCTAAACAGCAAAAAACTTCTCAGCTGCCCAGGCAGTTGATTTCCCCCTGCAAAGAGGGGGAGATAATATTTTGATGAGGGATGTGCTCTTGCCAAATGTTCTGAGCATGAAGTTTTGTTAACTAGGAAAACTCAAAACTTCATAAAAATGAAAGAAGGGAAAACTCTGTTTTGAGACAGTCATGATCCTATTTATTTTCCCAGCTATGAGTAACACAAAAAATGGCATATCTTCTGGGAGACAACTGCTCATAAGCAAGATGCAGGAAAACAAGGCAAAACAGCAGGAGTTCTGGGGACATTTACATTAACTGGAGAAGGGGTATGATCAAACAAGTTCCAGGTGTCAGAATGTGGAAGGAATAGAGGAGAAAATGTCCAGTTGTGTCAGCCTTGCAGATATAACCCTCTGTTCCTGATGCTTCCAAAGTACAATATGGGTTTGTTAAATTTCCTTTGTGTAAGAAGTTCTGTCATTACATTTGTGTTTTGTATTCTAGTCTACTCCCAATTCCAAAATCTGACACCACTTAATTTCTTTCTCTCATGGCATTTTCCCAAAGAATCAGAAAGAACAGGATTGCTTTCATGAAGTCAAGAAATTAATATGATCAGAGAGAAGCAAAAAAAGGATTGACTTCTAAAGACCAGGAGAGAATCATAGTTGGAGGGAAGGGCGACCCTGGCTGCTGCCAGCCCTGAGCCATGTGGTTAGACTGAAGCTAATCGTCATACTGCTTTCAGAAGCAGCAAGAGTGGCAACACATGGTAACATTATTTTGCTTGGTTTTAGGATATGGCAAGATCAATTCTTCTAAGGTACTGAAGAGGTGAATTTATGACTCCTGTGCACAGCTGGTAGAGATAAATGATGAAATAATTTTCTTGACTGGCTCTTACAATGCAATTGTACACAAAGTCACTGTCTTCTCAACATTGAGAGAAGACTTGATTTCCTGACAATAGGGACTGCATTGTTATCTTCTTTTTTTCCACCACCCTTTTCTTAACCCTCATGTGATTTTATTCCACCACCTGGAAAAGGGAGACTCTAAAGGTATTAACTTTTTATTTGAATGAACATCTAGATTCAGACAGGACATACTCCTTTACATTTTGCAGATGTGAGTTTGATAACCAAAAACACTAGGAACCATAACAAGTCACCGTGGTTGTGAGGATAAGAAGGTATTTTCAAAGCTTCTTAAAACCCATAGTGAACAATTACACAATAAAAAGCATTAAGATCCAATTCTTTCTTGCTGCTAATAATTAGAAATTGACTAACATTTAAAGTTGGAAGGAGAAGGGACCTGTATCCCCTACTGTAATACCCAATTTAGTGTGTTGTCCTGGTTTCGGCTGGGATAGAGTTAATTTTCTTCCTAGTAGCTAGTATAGTACTGTGTTTTGGATTTACAATGTGAATAATGTTGATAACACACTGATGTTTTAATTGTTTCTGAGAAGTGCTTACACTAAGTCAAGGACTTTTCAGTTCTCACACTGCCCTGCCAGGTGCACAAGAAGCTGGGAGGGGACACAGCCAGGACAGCTGACCCAAACTGGACAAAGGGATATTCCATACCATATGATGTCATGCTGAACAAAAAAGCCCTGGGGGGTGGAGTTGGCTGGCGGGGTGTGTGGCTGCTGCTGGGGAACTGGCTGGGCATCGGTCAGTGAGTGGTGAGCACCTGCATTGTGCATCACTTGTTCTGTATATTCTTTTATCATTATTATTTTCTTCCTTTTCTGTCCTATTAAATTGTTTATACCTCAACCCATGAGTTTTACCTTTTCTCCAATACTCTCCCCCATCCCACTGCAGGGGAGTGAGCGAGCAGCTGTGGTGCTTAGTTGCTGGCTAGGGTTAAACCACAACATGTGTCTATGGTGCATCCCTTTATCTACATGCTCATTTTTTTCTGAATTCTACTGAGTCTCTGAACTCTGTCTTTCATAATGGCGTTTTGAAAACTATTTACATTAATAATTTTTTTATTTCTTTCTATTCAGTCTTTACTGAGTTCAGTTTTCTGAATGAATATGGTTGAGATAAATGATCTCAACCTGGCTGTGTTTTCTTTGACACTCATTAGATGTCTTTAATCTTTTCAGATGGCTCTGCATAGAGTCAGGATATAATGCCCCTTGTTTCATTTCTAAATTTTTCTTTACCTACCTCTTGAGGTATTTCCAAATCCATCTGCAGCCCTCCAAACTTCTGCAGTATTTCACTTTGCATTGGAGTGTATAGAATGAAACACAATAATATCTGGGAGAATATAATTAATATTCCTCCAGCAAAATATTTTCCATTATTTTCCATCCATCTCTTCACCCACCTTACCATTTTGATGATATTTCTATTATAGCTATTTCAGCACTAATAATATTTTCAGTGTGCTCACTTGCAGTGACATGTCAAGACTTTTGCCTGAGTAGACACAGTTAATTTATAACTCAACAATGTATATGACTCATGCAAATTTTCACAGCATGACTTGACTTGCGCAATTTTAATCTGCCATTGTGCTGACAAATTGCATAATGGTGTTTGATTCCTCTGGATTTCATTAATTTAAAAGACTGGTGTCATTATAAAATTTTGCAACATTGCTGTATATCCTACCGTCCAGAGTGTAAACAAATACATTCAACCACAGGTCAAAAACGATGAGATTTTTCTATGATGACAATTGACAGCTTATTCCATTTATTTCCATTTACCTTAGAACATTTTAACACATAGATAGTGTTTCAGGAATGTTAACTAACTGCCTATCTATCACTGTATTCTTTCCTCATGCACCTGGGGAGGCTAGTGTTATCTCTGTTTTGCATGTAAGGAAACTAAAACAGACAAGCCAGAATAAATGAGACATCTCACAGTGGGATTTTGCATGAAAAGAGAGTAGCAATACTTTACTTTTAGTTTATGGAAGCTTTTCTTACCACTTTTGAACTAGATTTTTGGGAATAGTTTCTGAGCAGGAATCTTGTAATCTGCAGGACACTGCTTGAGAGAATACACAGTGAACTTCATGATAGCCCTCATGGTAACTTGGAGTCCTGTTGGAGTTGTACATCTTATATTTTTACAATAACCAGCTCTGAAGTACCTACAAATAATACCATGGAGCTTCCTGTCCTGGGTAGCCTTTAAAGTGAAAACATAAATAAGCACCTAAAATGATTGTACTGTTCACAGCGCTTCGTATTATTTTTGTATTTGCACTTTTGCTCATATAGAAACTGCGTGTATTGAAAATGGAGATTTTTCTCCCTATAGGGTTAGTTCTAAGAAGTTGGTGCAGCATGTCTAACACTCCCAAGTGTCACGTTCTGCTGTAGTTTAATGTATTTTTTTATACTCTGGACAGGAGGATATGGAGCAATGTGGCAAAATTTGCTAAGGACAGTCCAGACAACTTATGTATGCTGGAAAGGCATAGGTAAGCTGCATTTGAATCACAGAATCACAGAATGATAGGGGTTGGAAGGGACCTCTGGAGATCATCTAGTCCAACCACCACACCAGAGCAGGTTCACCTAGAGCAGATTGCACAGGAGTGTGTCCAGGTGAGTTTTGAATATCTCCAGAGAAGGAGACTCCACATCCTCTCTGGGCAGCTTGTTCCAGTGCTCTACCACCCTCAAAGTAAAGAAGCTCCTCCTCATGTTTAGATGGAAATTCCTAGGACCAAGTTTGTGCCCGTTACCTCTCATCCTGTCACTGGGCACCACTGAAAAAAGACTGGCCCCATCGTCCTGGCACCCACCCCTTCAGTACTTATAAGCGTTAATAAGATCCCCCTTCAGTCTTCTCTTCTCCAGACTAAAAAGACCCAAGTCCCTCAGCCTTTCCCCATAAGAAAGATGTTCCAGTCCCCTCATCATCTTTGTAGCCCTTTGCTGTACCCTCTCCAGCAGCTCTCTGTCCTTCTTGAACCGGGGAGCCCAGAACTGGACACAGTACTCCAGGTGCAGCCTCACCAGGGCAGAGTAGAGGGGGAGGATAACCTCCCTCGACCTGCTAACCACACTCTTCTTGATGCACCCCAGGGTGCCATTGGCCTTCTTGGCCACAAGGGCCATTGCTGGCTCATGGTCATCCTGTTGTCCCCCAGGACTCCCAGGTCCCTTTCCGCAGGGCTGCTCTCCAGCAGGTCAGCCCCTAACCTGGACTGATGCATGGGGTTATTCCGCCCCAGGTGCAGTACCCTGCACTTGCCTTTGTTGAATTTCATAAGGTTCCTCTCTGCCCAACTCTGTCCATGTTTTTTGCCATCTACTCCAAACCAATTTCTATTCTGAGAAAAAAGAAAGTATTTTGTTAAATAGCTAACAACTAGGACCTGTCTGTTCAGGGTTTACTTGATTAATCCAAAATTATCTGGGTTTCAGATGTAATGCTTCTCAGGTACAGCCTGTATTTCTTCCTCACAGTTACAAGTTTGGTGGACTACTTCTGTAGTCCATCCCTTTCAGGTCAACTACAGCAGTGTGAGAACATGTTCTGTGGTTATTAAGGACTGTTATTATATGTAGAATAGACCATATGATATGGTTATTATTGCTGACTGTATCATACCTGTAGAACTAAAAAGTAGGAGAATGATAATCTTGAATTATTACATTTCTTCAGCTTATAGATATCAACAATGACTAAATAAAAAGAAACAGAGCTTTGGCTTTGTATTAATATTAAAACTTTAGATATTTTTAGCTAGTGATGCTGTAATTTTTTTGAATGTATCTGTTTCCTAACTGCAATGATATTTGATAGTAAGAGTTTCCAGAGAACATAGTAAGAAGAGTGTTTTCCTCCATTGGTGATAATTTTGTGAATCCTTTCAGTATCATTCAGTATCCCATTTTTTTGGTATTATAATGCTGCCTGAACTGAAGTACCTTATTGGTATTCACCACACTTCTTATAACAATGGTAAATTGGGAAAAATTCTATGAAAGATGATGGGTTTATTCTGTTATGAAATTAATGTGAATGGGAAGAGAATCCAGTTTGATATTTATTGTGTTTTCTTAATTAATTCGCTCATCTGAATGTTTTCAAACATATACTTCCATTTGAATTACAGTAGATTCTTTCTTTTGAAACAATATCCCTTCCCAAGGAAAATATTAAATATCTTAGATTCCCCCTCCTCCGCAATTTATAAAGTGGTATAGACTGAGAGAAATTTGTAACCTAAGGAGGAACAAAAGGTTGATCTGAAATACAACATCTGTCTCTTCTCTGTTACAGGGCTTGTAGAGGTAAGATTTTAATAATCACCTGAAGTTTAAGGCTTTCTATTTTATTAAAAAAACCCACCCAACAACGATAATAACAGCACTTGCGTAGTAATTATTTGATCAGTGGGTGGTTGAAGAGAGTTTTTATCTTCCACCTGTGTTCTAGTTTTTAATGTGATTGCACTTTTGACATTAGCTTCCCAAATAAAATAGATACATTTCTCCTTTTGCCAATTGTCAAATTATATTAACTGAAGGTAGAAGGAGAAATAGGTAGGTAGATTTGCTTTGTTGTTAGGGTAAATTTTTGTGAAAAATCTACAGCTAGGTGGTGAATGATAAAGTATTTATAGTGTCATAAGCCTGTTATGCCAAGAAGCTGTGTCTGAAAATGTATCTAAAGAGATTGTTAGGACCGTATTTTGCTCCTAATTTATTGTCTGAAATTCATACCCCTTCTAGTAAGAGTTCTGTTTAAAAACCCATGGCATAGCATGCACTATTCTGTGTGAATCTCAAAAAATCAGAAACTTTGTAAAATATTTTTGCTGTTAATCTGCTTGTACCTGAAGCCTGTCATGGAATAAAATGGCAAACGTGTAGACAAACATCATATGTAGTCCATTTGAACAGCTTTCTAAAAATCATTACGTACATTTATTTTCTATGTGCAATATAATGTTAACTTTATCTTAAAAACGTATACAAAATTTGGTTATTGCCCTGCGATAAGTTCTATTTTTGAATTGAAAACACAAATAAGAAATATTTACATTTTACAGTCCTGTAAGAACTTTGAAATTAAATGCAGGGAGTTACTAGAAGGGAATGCTGATCTTGCAAATACCGATATCCTTTTGTGGGGATACAAGTGGCCAAATTTCAATTCCAAATGATTCATCTTAAATCTCAAAACCTTATTTAGAAGTTACTTAAATAAAAAGTCTCAACTTTGTTACAACAATTGAAATAAGGTGTTTTAAAGCTTTGTTACACATATTTTTTTTAATTAGTGTCACTGAGGCTACTAAATTTGCACTATGCTAACCAAGATAAGACTCCAGTCTAGGATTTTTCAAAAATCTGGGATGAAAAAAGTCTTAAAGAAGGCTGAAATAAAATTACCTCCTGAAATGAATCTTTGTTCGATCAAATATATGGATATTTGAACTTTTATATGACACACAAGCCCCAAAATTGCTTACTTGAATCATACTGGGACATGTTATTTGAGTATTTATAAAAGGGCTGATGCAGTACAGTGACCACATAGTTGTCCTTATATCACCTGAAGATCTTAAATTGACATTCTTATTGTCCTGTGTCTAGTGCATTGTCACCTTGAATGAATGGCTGAATAAAATTTTATAATGCTCCTCATTTTCAGCAGAAGAATGCATGCCAAATTGCTTGTCTTTCTGTCTCCAGCCTTGCAGCCTATAAAATGGCAAAAATAGTATTAAAAAAGAAAGGGAGTGAGGGGAAAATGTCATCTTCTGTTTTAATTATATTTATATATTTCAACCTTTTTTCTTTTTTTGGGGGGGGGGATCTAGTATTATGGGACTACAAAGCCATGAATGTTTTCATTTGTTCTATTTTGCCATTCGTCATTCAGTGGATCAGTATGTCTGGATGAACATCATTATGTATGATGGCCAAAGGCAATGCTTCTGTCATGAAGGCTTAACTATGTAAAGTGACCCAGAGTTTAAGGAAGTGGATTTTTTTGTGTTAAATTGTTGCTGCACCTTTAAATTGCTTCTATTCCCAATGTGAAATGTTATAAATTGTGTTTGAAGGAGGATAAAAATTAATATAAAATGCCGTGTTACCAAGATGAAGTGAGCATTCAGTGGCATTTCAGTCTAGCACTAGGAATATCTATTATGTTTTGTTTTGGTAATTCCCTCAGATAACTACAAGATGCCTCCGTTTTCTCATCTCAGAAGTAGCATATAGCTCAACATGGCACTTCCTTACATCCGTCTAGGAATGAAGTGGACTTCTGAGGATTCCTGCCATCTGTTTTAGTTTATTTTTACACTTTATCATAAAAGATTTATTTTCTACTTCCATTTAGTAATCCGAAAAATATGTCATATGTAGGCAGACAGGATATAGGGAATGAACTGGCTTCTGTCTCTGGAATTGCTGTTTTGCTTGACACAAGGATCAAAAACATCTATTAGAGAAAATGCAGGGCCCTAAAACAGGCCAGCTGTGAGTACAGTACCCAAATAAGGTGTCTCTAGTACAAATACATTCTGTAAAAGACCTATCTTTTGAAATCTAATGTCTTTGCTCTAAAGCTGAATAGTAATAAAGGAGTCTTCTCACTATATTAAGAATATATATATGCTCTATATTTGAAGAGAGAGAACGAGAAAGAAAGAATACAGATAGGTATTGGTCTGTGTGGTACAAGTTCTCCAGGTAGCCGTATGGTACAATTACTTTATTCACATTTTATGAAGAGCATGAGTAGGTTAGGAGGTGAGCTCACATCCTTCAGTATGTCACTCTTCCAGTGTGTTGTACTTGAATGGTGCTCGTCCTTGGGCTGCATTGCAGCGTTAGAGAGTAAGGCAAGGCTCTGTCATTTTCCACTTCTCCAGCAGTTACTGCAGATAGTTCCTTCTGTGCCAAAGTATACGTGTTCTTAAAGTTTGGTTCAATGTTTTCTTCAGGCAGCCATTGTATCAGCTGAAAAGATTATGGATTTCAGTCCACCTGGCACGGCTTGTCACTGTTGTGCTGCCAAAATTTACAGCTCTGTCTAATCTCATTTAGTCAAAATAAACTGAACTAACAAAGATTGTGTAATCTATTCTTACCTCATTTTGTTAAAAACAAGCTAAAGAGTGTTCAGACAAGTAGTTTGGAAGGTAGATCTGAGGAGGTGAAGATAATATGGATAAATTGAAAGATAAATTAAAGTGGCATATAGCTGCTAAGTGGGCTGAGAGAAGTGTTCTTCTGTCAGATCTTTATCCAAAAGAAGATACACGAACAAGTCTTAGTTCAGTATCCAGTTCTCACCACAACCTTATAAAACAGAGCCCCTTCTCTTGTTCCAGCGTTTTAGATCTCATTTCTACCCGTGTACTTTTTGCTTGTGATATGAAGTGTCAGCATTTCAAACAAGCAGATTGGATTGTAGCAAACGTGGTACATACCCATGTATTTGTATATTAGGTAATACTTGGACAGAAAATCCTAAATAAGCATGGAAAGGCCAGGAGCGTGTAAGACTAGGAGACGTTCCTGATGCAATCATATGGCTTTGGATGTTTTGCAATCTGCATTTTTCATACGGATACCAGCTTAAATGTAATGATTTAAAAATGAAATATATGAGATGTACATTAGTATCTTTGGCAGTATAGCATAACTCAGTAGCAATTCAGAATCTCTTTATCTTCTCAAAAATGCATATTTTAGTCAAGTTATAATACCAGTTTGTCTTAATTAATTTGTCTTAAAATAACATGCTGGAAGAGCTGCTGATTCAATGTGGAAGTTGCAAATATGAATCCAAATTTGTTTAACCTGTAGAGAATTAATGATGTGATGACAATAAGATGGAGTAATTGCTTTAGGTCGGTAATTTACATAGTTTAAACAGGGCAGCCTCTAGACTTCAAATCAGTAGAATTAGCACATCATCTGCTTTTTAAAAGTGGAAGATTCTATAAACTCACAAAGCATGTTAATTGTGCAAGGATAGCATAAATTACATTATTTTTGGCAGTCTTTCAAAAATTACCCCCTATAAAAACTACGTGCTTAATTAAGTCTGTATTAATATGTCTTTTATATAGACCTTTTCCCATTTTTTCTCAGCAAAAAAGGAAATAAGGATAGATATAATTATTGCATTTAAAAAAAAAAGAGAGGTCATGTGATTTTACAACATAGATATTTCTGAAAATGTTGTCCACTGTGCGATGAACTAAAGTATTCCTTGGGTTACAACTTATGCTACTAATGTACTTCAGTAATATTGTCTTCCCACACTGACCTACAAGGCTAAATTTAAGCTCTAGGGCTGGTTTTAAGGCCTTATATCAAAGTCAGACTTTCTAAAGTGCAACTTTTCTTGCATTTCTTGCCTCTTCAAGGATCTCTGAAATAAAACAGCTGAACTTAGTATTTTTTTACTTGGCCAGGTTTTATGAGGATCTAACGCATATATTTTTCAGTTTGAAAACTTCATTTTCGACCAAACTTGTCCATCACAGCTGGATTAATTTTTCTGAGGCTATCATCCGACACAGGGTTGTGAACTTGGCATTTCTGAAAAGTCACTCTGGGGAGTTTTATTACTGTCACTGCGTTCTCCACCACTGGAGAGTTTTTTGGTTTGGGGGGGGGGTTTTTGCTTTTTTTCCTTTTTCTTTTTGTACCAACAAAGCATGAAAATTGCTTTAATCAGAGTACGTTGTTACTGAAATTCCTGCAGCTCCAGAGCTGGCTGGCTAGTCATTATAAAAGTGATCAACCAAAGAAGGACAAATAACCAGGTGCAAAGTAGTTAAATCAAATTATTCTGGCAATTTGCCATAAAATCATTATGTTGATTTCTTCTTTGATACTTCACTGGGATTGAATAACTTTTATAGCAAATGAGGCATTAAATATTTTTAAAACCTCAGTAGCCCCAAATATGGTGAAATTCAATTTTTATTTTATTACGAAGTTTAGGTACTGCCATGTGTTTCCAAAGTCCTGAATTATCTCTTTACTGTCTGGTACTTGTTCAAGGAACCTTGCTTTAATGCTTTTTCAAAACGACCTTTCCTTCTATCCAGCTTTTTAGCAGTGGCTTGTTGACGAAGTAACTTTTTAGAGAGATGCAGAGAGACCTAGCAAAATAGAAATGCCTGGATGTTGTCCAGTGCAAACGAGAGATTTTCTTAAACCTTTTATGTATGTTTGTGTATGCGTGAGTGTGTATTATGAGTGCATGCTATGTATATGTAATAATTTTATGATAAAATATTGACTCCAAAATTAATGGCTGCTTCTCTCAGTTTTGTTTGTGATTACTGTATTGTAGAATTATCACCGTGGAAGTGAAGGGGGCAGTGATGAAAATTTTGAAGGCTGTTAGTCCAGGAGATCTTGTCAGTTGATCGAAAGTCTGTTATTCTTTGTTTTCTCTTGCTACACTAACTTGCACATAGAAAATAGGAGAAAACCTATTGAAAGGCACACGAAGGTTTTAGTAGGAAATCTGTTTAAAAAGTTCCAGCTCTGTCATTTATGGTTCACGATAATAACTTCTTATCTGTTTAAGAGTTTAAAATATTTTTTCCTGTAGATATTTGTGTTTTGCTCAGTTCAACTTCATATGAAATGCTTAAAACTCCTGCTGGCCTTCATTGTTCAAAAGTGACATTGTAGCCAGAGGTCGAATTAAGCTGCTTGTCCCTGATGGACTTTGTTTGTGTGTTATACAGGATAAAAAGGACCCGACCGGGGATTGGATCCATGGGACATCAGGGCTGTTCTCCTGTGTATATATGTATGCATGATGTATTTAATTTTTAAATGCGATAACTTAGACCTAGGTGACTGGGCATTTTGATGTAGATTTACCTAAAGAAGGCAGGTAAGTTTCTAATAAAAGTTTCTAAGATAGTTTTGACTTCAAGGGCAGGTATTTCCCTCAGAAAAGGGAAAGAGGTCACTGTAAGAAATTCAGCTATTACAAGACATTTTACAGCTTGTTTTACTGTTATTGGCTTATCTTGCTTGCTTAGTCTCCTTAATAGCAGAAAGTGATTCCGGCAGCACACTTATTATTTTTTCTTTTTCAGTTGTTCTTTGTCTTGAATATAGTGCTTTAGGCATGAGCATTTGCTTTTTTACCTTTTTCCTTAAAGACAAATTGATTTGTGGGTGGTCTGTGAGGACTGAACATGTGCTGTGTACCATGCCCATCTATTTACACTTTGTGTATGAATCGCTGTATTGCATGATAGCCGGTGATTTTATTAAACAACCAAAAAAAGTAGTAGGTACAACAGGCACGATTGCCTGGTTGCTACGGGAAGATGAAATAATTTCAAATTTAAGCCATTCATCTGAATGGGAGAGGAAGTGGATTAAGGTAATTGTGTAATTACAGTTTTTAGCTCAGCCACTGCAGCATGAAAAATAAGTATGTCCAGTCTGCTTTGCCAAGGACATTCTCTAGACCTATTAGTATCTATATAGAAAGAGTAATTTGAAAAATCTGTCATTCAGATAATTAATTTACATATTAGATTCTACAAAACAAAGCTTGGATAGTGGTTAAATGTGTGGTAATTCATTAAAAGGATTGGCCACTTGTGTCTGCAAACATGCAACACAGCTGCGTCCAAGTCTGCAGGCAATGGGTTAAGTCCTTTCAAGAGCAGCAGAACTGCTACTGAGCAGGTTACTTGTTAGCCACTTTAGAGGAAGCTGTAATGTAAGGGGGTCCATGATGTTCCCAATAAAGAGCAGTGTAATTGGCTCTGGAAAGGATGCTTTTTAATCTACCTGTTCAGCATTTTCTGAAGTTGTGCTTGTTGATAACAGGCTATGATCTAGTAAAGCACTTACCACACGCCTCCTCTTCCTAAAGGAAATCATCACAACAGTCTGTGTTTTTAGTGTGCCGGTTAATAACCCCATCCCCAATTAGTGGAGATTTCTGGTTTACTGTAGTTTGGGTGCAATGGAAACAAAACCACTTGTTACTGTCTTTGTTTATTATAATGCTTCTACCACAGTGTTTGGGTCTCTGACAGATGCAAGTTTAGAGAACTAACTTCATTCAAAACTGTTAAATTAGAAAGTCTTATGGTCTCTATTTCACAGATCAGAAACTTAAATGCAGTCAGACTAAAGCCAAATACTAGGGCGTTTCAGTGTTAAGGTAGGGCAGCAAGTGGTTTTCGCAGTCACTGGTAAATAGTAAATTCTCGATTTTTAGGTAAAAGTCAGATTTAGTGGAGTTAGGTATCCCCAAAAAGAGATTCTGATTCTGCTCCTATTCTCTGCATTTCGAGCCAGGATTCAGTTAGATGATTAAACTGACTTCTACCTCTTTTTTTTTTTTAAACAGAGAATTTGAGTTTTGAGCCTTCTCTGAGAGAAACCGCTGAGGTGATCTAGCTAAGAGGAGGAAGCAGGGTAGACTACGACTGCAAATTGCTTGTAGACAAGTGGTTGCCACTTGCCTGAGATACGGAACATAACTGTCACATTTTGAAAGGATGTTGAATCCTTATTCCAGGTGAGGACCTGATTTCTTAACTGGTGCATGTACAGGGCTAAGCTTTCTCATTGGAACTGCTTGACTGAGTACAAATGATTTACTGACTCAGAGGGAGAAAGTGAGAGAAATGGTATCTATAGCTTACCAAGTAATTGCCTCCCTCTTTAAGGTAGAACATGAACGCACATTTTCTATCAGCAGTAGCTACTTGAGTTTTCTGGTTTTGTGCAACATAAGATAGCTCCTAAAGGAGAATGTGAGTGGTTCAGATATTGCCATGGAGCAGGACCTTAAATTCCCAATAAGGAACCTTAGTCAACCCTAACGTAAGGTGACACATATATAAGTCATCCGATATTAACAAAGTGTCCTAGTCACTAGGACACTTTGGTATTAGTGTGTAAGCTAAGCAGGTGACACATGGCAGTGTCAATGACACAGGACACTGGCGGTGACATGTGGAGAGTGGATCGAACATTTTATTGTCTTTCCAGGCTGAATGAATCTACCAAACAAAAATGAGAGATATATTATCTTTCTGTTGTCATGATACGCACCCACTGAGTTGTGTTATAAGAGGGAGAGTCTCCCACAGACAAATTTACTGTAAGACCTTTTTGAATTTGCACTTAGTGACTAGCTGAATATTAGCCAATAGCAGCACAAAGCAATCTCCCTATTTTGTCTCCCACATTGATTGATGTGTTGACTCTTTTTTTAATATACTAGAATCTGTATTCTCAACTGGATTGCAGTCGAGCTAGAGACATTTTCTCTAGCATTACTTCATCCTCATTCTTTCATTTTATTGTAAAGTGCATTTCAAGGCAGCAATTATTGCAAAATTTAGGAACATTCCTTAAACATAATGATGTTAAGGATATAGTTCTGAATCGCTATAGAATTATAATGCCGGTGTTTGATGTATACTTGCTTTTTATTTGGAAGATCTGTTTTCATGTGCTAGAGGAGATGGATCACTGGAGGTTACCAGGGGTGGCCTTCCTTTTCCCTCCTCTGGATTCACCATTGGAAAGCACTAAATTTATATTTATTGTAGTGACTGAGAGTTCTTATTATTTAAGACTGGAAAAAATATTTTGCTAGGTATGCCTTTAACACAGGAACAGACACAATTCCCATTTAATTCCTTTTTGTTGTTGTTGTTGGGATTCTGGGTGGTTTTTTGGGGTTTTTTTTTTTAGGGGTCACAAAATTAGGTAGAATGACAAAAGAGATAAATGAGTCTTTACTATTATACTGATGTAATTATTTCTCTTTTTGGACAGAGCTATTTTCAGTCCCCTTCCTTTAAGGGCATTAAATGCATGATGGCTCTTCACACCCTAGGTTTCTTCGTATCCTCTGAATTAGGAAGTCATTACCTTTGAATGCTGTTGTTTGTCTTCAATGCGAGACATTTCGGCATCTGTATCTTACTATTTTTAAATCTCCAATAGGTATAGTCTTTTGCTGTCATTAGACCAGTTCTCTTCATGTTTGGTCCTGGGAGTTCATAGCAACTTTAACAGATCAATTTGCTTTATCTTTCAAATCTCCCATCTTTCCCAAGATTGGATTTTCAGTAACATCTAACTCAGCAGCAAAAGTTCTGCTGAACTGCTGCAGGATTTGCTCCCCTAAATTAATTAGATATATTTGAGAATGGCATCTTATGTACTGAGAAGGAGTTTGGGATTGTTGCTTTATTACTTGGGGAAAGCATAAAGAAGTAAAATAAAAGAATATGACACTGCTTTATCTTATAGACACAAATTTTTCTACCAGTGCTCTTGGAAACAGGGGCCTCTTGAAGCACACATCACAAAGACAGACTTGGTAGCCAGTCATCAAGCCATGTTTTTAAAATTGTCCTCTGCTGTCTATAGTAACTTGTTATTTTCGGACAGATTTAATAATAAATAATAATTTTAATAATAAATAAAATAAAGCTGAAATAGGAGTGAGTGACCCTGAAGCAAATGAGCCACCCCACCCCAACTCCCTGGTTTTTAATTCTTCCTGAGTCCACTCCCTGTTACTCAGTCACTCTCTTACGCTTAAAATTCCAAGTTACCTTCTAGGTGAAGTTGTCAAGTGTGCTTTTTATCAGCAGTTTTTAAGTCAGAGAAAACTTGAATCTATTTATTGCAAGCATTAAAAACCTGAGAATGGGCAGTGGCTTTATAATCAATTAATTTTAATCATTTATGCTGCATAAGGTAAATTATGCACCTCAGCGCAGTACATTTGGAATAGAGATTCACTATTCGGTGCATTTCTTTAAGGGTGCAGTTTATAGTCAAAGGTGTAATTTTCTGAAGGTGCATGGTAAAAGCAAGGCGGTATTCTCAACAGTGAAACTGGGAGCTTGTAGATGTTTAAGGAATGTGTTTGAATGTTTTATATCAACCCATAGTGTAAAGAAATCTGAAAACAAGCCAAACGATACTAGATTTCTGTTCAAATCCATTGTAGATGCCTGTATATATGTATATGTGACATTGTGAACTATTACCTACTACTTAACTGAATACTTGGTGACAAAAAATTGTTCTCAATACAAGGTTGAAAACTAAATTGAGCATTTTGTTTCAATATGTCAAGGCAAAGATGGTACCAAATTTTCTGTACTGAATACAATACTGGTTTCTACTTTCTGCTCCTGCATTCTCACAGGGTGTTCTGTAACAGACTAATCCTTCCCTAGGCTCACTGTCTGCTCAGTGACCCTACCTCTCTTTCTGGCATAAATCATACATTAGTTAGAGCCCATTCAGGAGAATAGAGGCTTTGGACAGCAGATAATGAAACCTTGGGGGAGATGTCAAACAGGAAAGACCAGCGGGGGGCACGTGAGATGGGTCACCTCCTTGTCTTTGTTCTTCAGTAATCTAATGTGACTCTGTGATTGTCAATAGGTAATGACTTCTAAGACAAATTTCTATAAACTCCAATATGTGAGCTCTATAGAGATCATTAACCCTAACGGATCTTCATTATATATTATGGCAAGATGCATCGGTCAGTAATATCCGCAGCTAGTATTTCCTTGATTTTATTCTAATTAATGATTTTGTATTGTGCAAAGAAATGAGTTAACCAGGATTGGCTTGCTTTATCCACAACCTTTTGCTTTAATCATGAACCTTGATTTTGAGCTCTGTTTTTTCACAACAATCCAGGTGTCTCTCCAGACTCTTCCTGAAAATTTCACTTCAGTTGTCCATTTTTGGGGTGTGTTAAATTGTATTAAATTCCTCTACCTACAGGGCACTTTGAAAATGTGATCATAGAAAGCATTTCAATACTCTGAAGATTCATAGCTAAGGCTGTTTCCACAAGTAATATGGCAAGTAAGTGAAAAACATTAAGGAATACATCTTAACAAAAGCAAATTACTAAATTGAATGAATGCAGTCAAATTCTGTCCCTGGTACAGTTACCATAAAAGCTCAACTTTTCTCTCAATCAGGCCATGATTTAATTTAAAATTTTCTTTTTTTCTGCATCCTTCCTCCACTAGTAAGAATAATGACCATATCTACAGCCTAGTTTGCAGCATTGATTTCTACCTGTCAGCATATGACTCTTCCTTTTTTTCACAGCTTAATTGCTGTAAATACATAACAAGCTTTAAAAAAATCTTAAATTTTCCATGTAACAAATAAAAAAGGTCAGTAGGGATGGATGTAGCAATAGAAAAAGACAGCAGAGTTAGTTACTGAACACTAGTACACTTTATTGATCATTACTATGGAATTTAAAATCAGTTCTTCAGGGATGTATCCCATAGACATTTGCAAAGAGTTTGTTTCCTGTTCAGGTGCTGCTTCACATTAGAAGTGTTATAGAAGCTGTTGATGACTTAGTAATTCTGTGGAAGAACACTAGACTTTCCATTTCTGTGTTGGTTTATTGACTACATTTCCATTTCTTTCTAAATTGTTCTGAATGTGCAGGGATTATCATGATTAACAGTTGTCAGCATAATCAGTTGTACAACTGCCACCATCTTACAAACATTGTTGCTTCTGATATAAGTGTCCATAAAATCAAAGGGTAAGCCAAGCATTTCATTAGAAGCCGAAATTCATGGGCAGGCAATGTCATATATTTTCTAATAATTAAAAAATAAAAATGTACTGAATCTTCTTGTAATGAGTGCTAATATCTTTATTTTGAAACTTTTTATCTTTTCCAATCATAATTAATATACTGACTCATAATATTGAGATTCCTTTTTAAAAATGTACTGGAAGAGCTATTTCATTATACTAATGGTTTTCTCTTGATGAAAATAATTATCAGAAATTTCATTTAAAAAGATAAATTTAGTTACATTTAATGCAATTTATTGGTTTTTTAATTAAAAAATAATTTTCTCTTTTTTGTTTTCTTTGCTTTTCTGTGTTCTGTATTTGCTTTTTCTTTAAAACACTTCCTGCTAACTGCTAACCCTTTTTGCTCTTCTGAAAGCATGTACAGCACCACAAATAGACGTTTTATTGATAGCCACCCTCTTTCATGTCTAATATTTGATGAAAATTATAATTACAGACTTTGTGGCCTTCCAAGATTTTGGTTGTCTTTGGACTTTAAGATGTGAGAGGCATATAATTTCTTACAGGTTCATTTAGAAGAATAAAGAATAAAATAAAGAATGAATATCAAGTTACACTTAAGTTTTTAAAATTCTCTACTGAAATGACTACCTGTGGGAAATAATACCCCTCTCAGATGTAACTTATTACAAGTTGCATACTGAAAGATTTCTAAACTTTATATAAACGTGGGGTCAGCATTTGAGAAACAGCCACCTCTGGAAGAAGGTGCCTCAACAGTATACTAGCACAGCATAGGACAAAATGTAAAGAACACCCACACCTATAAGAAAGTTATATTGCAAGCATATATTTATAAAAAACTTCAGTCTAAAAAGAACAAAAAAAAGAAAAAAACCTGCATCAGCAAGAATTCATAATCCTGTATTTAGAGAGTTTGCATCTGAAAGTTGACATGGTCACACTGTAGGATAATGAAAATTGATAGGATTACAGCATAAAAGATGGAGGTGTAGAATGATAGGGAAAGGATGAATATTTTAGAAGCTCAAGACACTGAAAAGAAATCCATGAGCTAATGAATATGTATATATTTAGGAGTCATAAGCCCAGATTCTGTGACTGATTCATGTGACGTTTCACAGACTGCTTAATACATTTGGTCTTTGCTCGTTCGTGTTCAAAATGGAAATAAATGCTTGCCTGTCTTTGTAAAGCACTTCCAACCTCAGGATGACAGTGTTTACGTTTGTGTGCTGTTGCTAAAGCTGGAGTATTTTATCAGCAGTATTGCTATCAATAATGTGTGTAGTGTACAAAACAGGAATAATTTTCCGTTTTCCTTTGGCAGAGGAAATGAAGCGATATACTATAGTATGTATTTATGGTTTATATGCCAAGTAGTGTCTGCTTTTCTCTTTGATGCTGATCATTTCTCAGAGAGTGGTACATGAAATGCCGAATAAAAAGAATAGTAACAGATATAAAATGGTTCATTCATAGTTATGCTTGCAGCAATACATTCACTTGGCTTTGTGGAGTTCTAAACAGTACATTTTTTTGTGATTTCAAATTTGGTGATTAACATCTAAAAGTTATGATGGTTTTTGCTTCTACAATATATAAAGCAAGCAAACAATATTAGAAACAGTGGTTCTCAGAGAAGGAATGAAAGGAAAACCCTCCCCCATCCCAGTCACTCCCTCTACACACTTAATTCCCAGCATTACCTAAGCAATAGGAGGAAATTGGAAATATGTCTTCCTCTTCACCAAAGGAAAGCATCATAATACTTGGTTAACTAATGAAATAATTTGAATAATCGATATTACAAATAATTACACCCCTTTCTGCTGTCACTTACCATACACGCCAATTTATTTTCAATGTCCACAGGTACTACAAGTAAAGGTATACTTCTCCAAATATTGCATAAGCACATAAAAACACACACTAGCTAAAAAAAAGCAGAAAACCAGGTTTTATATTCCAAAGTTAGGGAGTGAGTATTTAAAACAGCAATATATCCTACTAGTGAGATTAGAGCATTCCTTATGCTGATGGGTATAATTTTTGTTGGGGATAAATTACTCTGGAGGTTTAAACTGGAAAAAGCAGAACCTTGACCAGTGCTAACTTCCACAGCTAATGAAGCTGTGAAGGCTTAGACAGACAAAGGCATCATTTGCCCTCAGCCCTGTTCAGAATTGCCCGTCATCACGCAGTTCAATTTACGCTATACTAAACCATAAAAACAGAGTCTCCTAATGGACTTCCTCACAGAAAACTGTGCTGATTAAATGCCTTTTATTTTTTTTCATTTCTTGTTTCCTTTTAATGGCTTTCTTCTTTTTATTGTCAAAACACGACCATATGAAAGTACCAGAAGAACACCTGAATTCCACTATGGGAAAAGGTAAACCTCTGCATCGTGCAGCAATTTTTAGATGTTATGGTAGCTTTCAGATCCAAATAAATAAAAAGAAAACCCACCAAAAAAAAAAAAAAAGGAAAAAAGGAAAAAAAATAGAAACATTTAGAAAATATCAAGATTTTTCTTTAGCTTTTATACAAAAAATAACATATCTAGGCTTTTTCATTCTTCATCTCTAAAAAGAAATCATATAAAACATGGTATGTTATGAGGACTATAGATTCCAACCTCCCCACCCAGGAAGAAAATAGAGATAGAAGACAGTGTATTGAAGTTATGGTGATAAATGTCTATGACTGAGTTATGCAAATGAAAATCTAAATACCACTACTGAACTCAAAGTCTATTGCTTAATTAAGGGTGGATAGGATTAGGATTCTGGCTTAGGACCGAGTTGAGATCTGAAATCTGTTCCCTCCTTCACCTAGTTACAAAGAACAAGTTGCACACATGTCATTTTGTCTGTGAAACAGTTTAAACATTTAAATTCAAATTTTAGATCCTCAAAACACTATTGCCTTCAATGTTGTTTTTCTTTTTTTTCCCCAAACTCCCCAGTCGTCTAAAATTTTCTGCTAACGGTGCCTGGTAACACTTGAATTTCAATGTTACTGACTGCTGCTTTGCTCACAGCGAAACCTCGTCCAGTGGTACGGCTAGTTCCACCTGCAACAACCTGGAAGAGTCTAGTTATGAGGAGGAAAGGAGATAGACTTTGCGAAACTGGATTGTTCCACATCCAAAGTTATTTTCTGCAGTCCATAAGCAGAAAGCCGTAAGCATCATCCATACAGTATTTTTTGCAGTGGGATTCTTCCAGAAGTTACCTTTATTTAAGGCTGTCATGGATATTCTAATATTCTGAAGAAAACAAGACACAGCTGGGGAGAGACTCACAGTACTGAATTAATGCTTAAGTGTTTGATCCAACTAGGGGATGCCCTGGCCTGTTGGTTCCCATATTCTGGTCCATAGAGCCAGCCTATCCAGCATTTTATACAGCGTGCGCTCCGTATAAAAACCCTGCAAGGACTTAGCACTTAAGGAGCCACAGCCATGTATCATCACAGTTCAGTTCCTGGGTTAGGAGACTGTCCGCTTGGCCTTGACACCAGGTAACTGATGAAGTAATGAAATTTAAACATTATAGTCTTAACTACCTTCAGCCATCCCAAAATGTCACAAGCATGAAAGCTTAGTAACAATGCATAACAATATTTAGTAGCATTTAAAGGCCAAGGTTTAGAGAAACAGTTACGCAGTTCAATTCAGAGGTAGCAGCTGACATATTTTCTAATACATTCCTATGTTTTGCCTAATTTTCTAAAAGGGATTAAAGGAACTGAACATAATTCTGTGTGCTCAGCTAGTTTGTAGCATGCATACGCACCCCTAACTGCTTGCTGATAAGAACTTGTAGAGATCATTCCAGGTTTTGTCGTTGTGCCAGCAGCTTGCCAGAAGCACCCTTACAAGATTTTCAGTGTTGTTGGTGAGACACGTGACACATACTCTGTTTTCCATCTGAAAAGGAGTTTATCCAGTTGGCCATTTTTCATCCAGCTTTCTTTCTCTGTTAAACATCGTTATCAGCATGGTCATCTTCTGGCCAGTATCTTAAACTGCTGTGCCTCTTCCTAACAAGCTCTTCACTGTGACTACCTGGGACAACTGCCTTTCCCAGCAGCGATTCCTCATGTTAAGAATGGCAGAGAATTGCACCGTAACCTCTGCTGGCCTTCATAATGACAAGCTGATTAGCACACAGCTTCTGTCAGAGTGGGTGATCAGCCTGTTGGAAGATAGATTTCCTTAGAAAAGGGTAGACAGCTGATTTCTAAATGTTTAGCGGAGCACAGCATCCAAGAGCTGAAATGTGCATGAAGTATGTTGAATAATAAATATCTGTGTTTCCATAGGAATGTTGGTGAACAGCAAATCAGATGACTTTACTCCATACTCAGCAACCCCCAGAAAAGACCTGTAAAAATAATTATGTGTACACAGTAATGATAACTGTGTAGTCCAGTAAATATTAAATCTTTCTTTTAGACATCAAAAGCTGTTGCTCATCTATCTTTTAACGAGCTTTTATTATAATAATTAAAATAATTGCTCCTCATCCACAGTTAGGAAAATCAGGTAAAGTTTTTTTTTTTTTTTACAAATGTAGGGGAAAAGACATGAATCTGATGAGCTGCAAAATGCTAGGGAAACAATTGACAGTATAATTTAATTTAACTGGCATCTATGTACATGATACTGAGCCAATGAAAACCAAATGTAAGTTGATTTTCAGAGGGAATTAAAAATAATATCCCACAATGTCAATCACCACATTTTTAAGGAAAGCGAACAAATTTGGTGTTTTACTTCACTGAATTACAATTTCTTTTCAGAAGTGTTTCTGTTTATCTGTACTTTTCTTGGTTTATGAAGTATTTACTTAAGTACTATGCTGCATTCTGATGAAAAACAATGAGTGTAATCACCATAAAATGAAATATATGTTTAATAGTTATTTTTTAATCTAATAAATAGATCTGAAAATAGAAGCATGTAGGGAATCATCATTCAGCCAGAGCATCCTGGCAGGCTAATCAGAAATCCATTTTCAGCATGTTATTTTGTTAATAGTTTGGAAGTATAAATAAAATAATTGCCAGTAAAAGTTACAGATAACAGAAATTGGTAGGATTCTAAATCTGCAGAGAAATCTTGCTTAAAAAACTAACCCATTTTTATCTTCATAAATCCCAGATTATTTTTCAGAGTTTACAGAAAACCACTGAAAATTCATATACTGTTGCAGGTATCATGCCTAGGAAAAGGACTGTAGGATGAAGGAGAGGAAAATTGTAGCTTTAAAAGCAATGTTGTGTCCTTTAATGTATTATGCTAGATAACTTATTAGAAAATGAAAAATTGTGATCCTTGATGTGAACACAAAGTAGAAGGTGACAAGTGTATTACAACTTCAGTAACATTATTATTACCACTTCAGTGCCATCTGAATATGAGCCAGCAGTGTGCCCAGGTGGCCAAGAAGGCCAATGGCATCCTGGCTTGTATCAGAAATAGTGTGGCCAGCAGGAGCAGGGAGGTGATCGTGCCTCTGTACTGAGCACTGGTGAGGCTGCACCTCGAATCCTGTGTTCAGTTTTGGGACCCTCACTACAAGAAGGACATTGAGGTGCTGGAGCGTGTCCAGAGAAGGGCGACAAAGCTGGTGAGGGGTCTGGAGCACAAGTCTTATGAGGAGCAGCTGAGGGATCTGGGTTGTTCAGCCTGGAGAAGAGGAGGCTGAGGGGAGACCTTATCGCTCTCTACAATTGCCTGAAAGGGGTTTGCAGAGAGGTGGGTGTTGGTCTCTTCTCCCAAGTGACAAGTGACAGGACAAGTGGAAATGGCCTCAAGTTGCACCAGGGGAGGTTTAGATTGGATATTAGGAAAAGTTTCTTCACTGAAAGGGTTCTCAGACACTGGAACAGGCTGCCCAGGGAGGTGGTTGAGTCATCATCCCTGGAGGTATTTAAAAGATGTGTAGATGTGGTGCTTAGGGACATGGTTTAGTGGTGGACTTAGCAGTGTCAGGTTAACAGTTGGACTTGATGATCTTAAAGGTCTTTTCCAACCTAAATGATTCTATGATTCTATGATTACTATGAAAGTTTTTGCAATAGTAAGTTCAGGTTTATTGTCCATGTTCTAAAAAGGATGCTTGACAAATATTAAGGGTTCTCAAAGTTAATAAATAAATAAACATATTTTTTAGCCTGTAAAATCTGATTTCTTATGGACCTTCTGGAATCACAAATAATGATTATACAGTAGTCAGAAGACTTGAAATGTGTTGTTTTTCTTACAAGTCATTTCAGACATCTAATAATGGTCTTTAAATGTTTGGTAGAGGTAAAAGTTAAGAAAAACAAATACAACCACCAAGTTAGGAACTAGTACCTATTTAACAGTTTTTTTAAATCAGCTCCACTTACTTTACAGTGCAAACCAGGTTTTAAAAGCAGCCTAATTTTACATTCATCTTTCCTGAAAATTTGTTTGTTTGACTTCATAGCACAGAAGGGTATTAAGAACCTTAGCTTTCTAGGGCATATGACCTCAGCAAGCCTGTTTGCAAGATTGACAATGGTCCAAATGCAGAATACTTCAGATTTGGAAAAATATCTGAAAGTCATTGTGTAGATGAAGGTTGGATATTCTTATGCAACATGGATTGCTGTGTCTTAGGTTGCCTGGTCACAGAAGGTTTTCTTAAATGGATGTGGCATCTTAACAGGCCAGCCTTACTGCCTGTTTTTTGGTAACTTGGCAGTAAAGCCTAAAATAGTTTTTCCTTTGAGGCAGTGCAGAATTAAATATTACCAAAACCGAAAGTTGTACGTCTTGAAAAAACAAGTTATAACAATAAAAGACAATTCACAGGTAGCTGACATACTAAATCTGGATAATGTCATTCAGTTATAGTGCAGTGGTGTTCCACCCCACTACAGCTCAGCTATTGATATGAAAATATTGCTTTCTGTTATAAAATATGGTTCTCAGAACTACACATCCTATGAGAAATGGATATCTGTCCATGAGTTCTATGAATAAATGAGTTCTGTATATCCTGACTTTCTGTTCGTCTTAGAAATGAATAAATAAGTTCTTCACTCTATCTCTTACTGGTAATTTAAAAACAAAATGTATTTTACATATTTAAGGTTTCACCTACCGTTCTTCACCTATCTTCTTCCTCAAACTCCTTTCTGTAACTATACGAACGAATAGAGGTAAGACTGTTATTTGCATAGCAGAATTAAGATGCACAAAAGATAGTTGATTCCTTTAACTCCCCAGATTTTTGCTGTTTACTTCTTGCATCAATTTGGTCCTAGCTTGGGGAATCCTTGGGATGATAGACTTAATAAATACAGCAACAAAAACATTGTCTTGTTTCAGCCATTCTACTGTTGACCAATCTTTTCCATGTTTTCATGAATATAACTAAAACAATATGAAAGTTTTCCCTGCTTACAAGTTTACTGCACCAATTTTTTAAATATTCAGCATGATAAACAGTTTTTCTGGAGGAAAATTGCTCCGTGTAGGTTCTTAGGTACCCTTTGTCGATGCTGTAATCAGTGAAGGATTTCTTATAATCTCATAGGATTTATTTGTGCCACTATTTCTCAGTGATCTCAGCTATTCTAAATAGCTAGTAATAATTTACATTTTCACTGTCTGGATGTGCATAATATGCTGCAGCAGATCAAAGGCTCATCCAGCCCTGTACCCTCTCTCCATCAGTTAGATGGAGTGCTTCTCTGCTCACTGGCAGATGCTGGAGAAAAGAGTACAAGAAAGTGAACAAATAGACCAATTTAGGAATTATTAATGAACAAACAGAAAACAAAACAGAAGACAGCAATGTTTGCTCACATTTTGAATATTTTTGGTAATTCTGATTTCTTCCCTATCTGGAAAGAAACCCCAAACAAACCCACAACCAAAAAACCTCACAAAAAACCCCAACAAACTCAACAAAAAACATTTTAAAACTGGAAGATTCAGAGTTCTGATAAGGAGATACTTGAAGATAAGGATTATCTGCATAATGAGTCATGACAAAGTAGGCTAAGACACTCCAGTCTGGGTTTCATGGGGTTGGAGAGAGACCATATGGTAGATAACTATGAAAATAAGTGTTAATGGGATGGTGAGCAGGGATTGTGTTGGTTGGTTTGTTCGTTTTACTGTCTCTTCTAGTACAGTGACTTGGGTGACATCAAATGAAGTGATCAGAGGAAGGTCAAAGCAAACATCATCTCTGATGTATGTTCTCCCAATCATTCACAATTTGGGAGAAATATGTCATTCCCTTTCCCATCTCTTTTCTAAAAAATCTCAAAGTTTATTCACTCTTTAATTCTACAGAGTTGTTCCACATTTCTGACAGTCCTTTTTGCCTCTCTCTATTTCTTTTTCTATTTCTGTTTCTTTCCTTTCCATATAGAGATAATAACTGCATACAGTATTCAAGTCAGGGGCATATTAGTGCTCTGTATAATTTTTCTTATATATTAAAACCTATCATCCCTGCATTTTATGTGTTGTTTTATTTCTCAGTCATTCAGACCCTTCACAGATCTTGATAGTCAGCTTTGATAACTGATGATGTAAACTGTGCAAAAGCGACTTTGCCATTTATTTTTTATCCTTGTTTCTGTATCCTTTATGAAATTGTTGAACAACTGGCATCTCACTACTCTCTTTATTTGACAATATTATATATTTATTTTTTATTTGTTTCCTTCTTTTTGACCATGTGTTAATTCATATAATGTATATATGAATTCATACTTTATACATATTGTGTATGCAGATGTTGACAGAAAATAGTTCACTCTATTAATTAATATCTTCCTTTTGTAGAAACAGGAAATAAAGGAAAAAGAAAATCAGTTTCTGGGCAGTTTCTTGTTATGATTTGAGAATAGAACTGTTTGACAAAAATGTAACTCAAATTTATGTCTAGTCTTATCGAGTGGTTGTCTGACAGTTGCTAGAGAAGTTAATGAACTCTGTACAATCAACACATTTTAGAAATTCTCCTGGGTTAGTATCAACTACAGTAAGAAGTCACTTAGGTGTTTTAATTTATTTATTTTAAGATATTTCCTTTGGCTCCACTTTTGCTTGTCCTTTTGAGCTGGGCATCCATAAGAGAGAATACATTCTTTTGATTTTGTCTAGCTATCCTATGCAGTCCTGGTGACAAAACAAGAAGTATATAAATTTACATTCTCTTTCTATAAATGTATTCCCCCCCTGCCATTGGGTCAATGTGTGATATATTTCTTGTGTGTCTCCCACCACTAGCAGGTCAATTATATCAGTGCTAAGAGAAAGACTCAACCTGTTTATCAATCTAATTTAGCCTCTGTACATGCAATCTTCGTCATTGTCTTGTCTTTCATTGTGAATGTCTTCTGTGTGGGAGACATGATTTAGGGTAGTTTCAGTCTTACCTGTTTCACTTGCTTTGAAGCAAATTGGAAGTTCTCTCTCAGATAGTTAGTGAAGATTGGAAACCAATAGTGTAAGAGCAATAATTTTTTAAGTGTTTGAAACGTATCATGAGTGATACTCTGATTAAGCCCTAAATTTACTGTAATACTCTGTGAACTCAAACCTATGTGATAAAAATAAGTGTGACTGTAAGGGATGAAATGCAATTTACTCAGTGTTTTTTCATACATGCTTTGTTTTAAAGTCTTTCTGAGACTGAAAAATTAACATAACAAATTTAGTTGACAAAGTTCAACACTTGCTGACTGAAACGATTGGATTAATTGAGAGAGAGAAATTTATAGAAAAAAAATTTTTTCCTCTGTAAATGCTTCTAAATTTAGATATGTTGAATTAGTTTTCTTAAAAATTATGGAGTTCCTTAGAATTGTATAAGAACTAGACACAAACTGAGTAATTTTACTCAGACCAAATGTTTCTGCAGAACATTTCAGATAGACAGATATAGAAAAAGTTTTTTGGATAATGATTTTTTTCTGTATACATGAGAAAAACTGAGTCAATTTGCAGAAAAAATTGAAAGCCAAATGAAAAAGTGAAACAGTAAATTCTGACCAAGCTTGTTCTGAAGATTAAAAGTAACAGGAAATTAAATGTTACTTGACATAAAATCTAAAATTTAATATTAACTATAGTATCTATTTCTTATGCTCACTATATATGACAGAAAGAGTAGTATCAAAACTTTGTGTGTGTATTCCAGTGGGATACAGGCAATAAGCCAAGAAAGCAAATTTTATATATGTGCCAAAATAGTTTAGAGATTATGAAGAGAGGTCTGCTGCCTATAACCAGTCAGTAGTGGAAGTCATTAACAGGCAAGAGAGGGAATTATTTGCCTTGATATTGGAAAGATAGCCTTATTAAACTGACTAATTTAGGGCCAGATTTTAGAAGTAGCACAGCATAAATTGGCCAAAGATGGCCAATGTATATGACTATTCATACTGATATACTAATTGTAGATGATCCTGCTACTATGTGCATTTTAATATTTGTGAACAAAAGTGTAGATATTAAGAACGAAGCGTGCTATGAATTATACATTATTGGATGCACATTGACAATTTATATGAATTTGACAAAACTATTGTATGTGAAGCTTGCACCTTTCCTAACAGTTATGTAATTTATTCAGCAGAGCAAAAAGGGGGATGGAGTGTTTAACGATATAATTCTGTATTTTTAACTGTGCAAACTGTAATCTCCACTACATAGTAATTGAAAGCAATCTTGAACAGCTAAGATATATTCACTTCCAGTAAATTTTATTGGCAGTGATAAATGAAAAGGTAATACTACTTGATCACTTTAGAAAGCCTTCTGGTCTGTTACTTTTTTTTTTTTTTTTAATCAACAATTTCAGCAGTGATTTCATGCATACACTGTGCCTTTGTGTTTATCCATGTGTGCATATTAATATTTGATTAATTGATACATTAACAGGCAGAGATGAACAGATAGTTTGGTATATGTGTCTTTTTGAAAATAGAAATATATAATAGATAAATAGTAAAAATTAACAATAGTTTAGAGAAAGATCACAAAAGCAATATCATGCCATAGCTTTCCTATACTTAAAGGTGTTAGTAGATTTTTGTTGCTATAGACAGTAGGGTAGCTCGAACTTAATGCTTGGCTATTGATGACTATCCCTGAGTAGTTAAGTAGTTACCTTTTAAAACTTGGTAAATTGCAAGTAAATTGCTTTGAGAGCACTTCAGGTGGAAAATAAAAACAACTGCGAGATTGCTTTTTTCACATGAACCAAAATAGAAGCTTATGGATGTAGTAAGCTGTGTCTAAGGTAATGATGTTAGCAGAAAAAGAAGTAATGTACAGACAAGACTATGTAGTATTTATATAAGGTATACTGATGGTAAAGCAAATTAATTATCAAACTAACCAAGACTGACTTGGCTTTCAAATGAGTTGACCAACATATAAATAAATCAGACTGCATTACATAAGCATGCTTCTTGACAGTTTGGAATTAATTTTCCCTTAAGAAGTTTTGGAATAATCATACACATAATCCTTTTCAACTTTTAAAGCCTCCATGATGTCAAAGGTTCCACTTGAATCTTTTTTATTACTAGGAACCTGTAATGACCAAGGAGAGTGATGCTACAGTGCAGATGATATGGCTGGAAACTCAGTGCAACAGAAAGGAGATTTGTGACAATGAAAAGAAATACAAGGAAAGGACAATTAAAATGCAGTAGTAAATGGTTATGTTGTAATTACTTCTTTGCCTACTGTAGGTGATAGATGGAAGTCAAAATCTTTTGATACATTACAAAAATGTAGTTGGTCAAAGTAAATTATTTTTCTGAGGCAACATTTAAATTGTTGATATTTTCTACCAAAAATAAAATTTTGAACCAAAATTCTTTCTTTATTATTTAATATATTAAGTTCAGGACCTGTGTTAAAGGACTTCAAAGAGATTTTTTTACTGGTGGGCTTTTTCTTCCCTGAATTATAATTTTTTATACAATGTTGCTTTGACTTGTTAAGTTTTGCCTGATCTAGAGGAAAAATCAAATTCATTGTACTTCTAATATCAGAATTTCAAAATTTCCTATTAAATCAAATTTTTGCTTCCAAACAGTGTTACAGATTATTCCCGGGCAAAGAGATGTGTCAGAGTATATAGCTTAAACATTGAGAAGATACTAAGTGAAGTCTGGTGAAAAAAAAAAAAGATATTAGATATCATCTATTTCCACCCTTTTTTATCTGTCACCACTGTGAGAAGGGAATTTAGGCTGTTGTAGGTGAGGTCAGCAAGAGGATAGGACTTGTACTAGAGAATAATCTCTCCAAGATGTATTTAATTTTGTTTTAAGATAATGGGAATGGGTTGTTATTACTTTTATTCACAGGGATTCAAACGTTGCAAAACCAGGATGACATCCATGGCATAAGTTAACAAACAAGATGAGAATGGCTGTGCTTCTTCACCAAGTCATATGAATGACAGTGAAGTCTTTCTTGCCCACCTCGGATAAAGAATAAGTGAATGGCCTGAGAGAGAGAGGTATGCAGGAAAACTATTATGTTCCAGGCAGAAACTCACAAAAAAATAGAAACCTGCAGACTTTTTGAGCATCCTAAAGAAAGCTTGTCCATTCCAGTCATGCAAATCCTTTTCTTCTGATTGCCACATTTATGGGAATTAACAATGCTGTTTTAGCTTGGCCAGATATATATTCATCATTAATAAAAATGTTGTGTACTTTTCATCTATGAAATATTTGGTTAATACTAGATAGTATATTTTGCTACAGAAAAACTTCTAAGGCTTTTCCTTCATTCCCCATTTCAGAACATCCCATTTAGAAGGCTTGCTTCCATCTGTTCTGAACAATTGGTTCTAAGTAGATAACAATTAGACTGCTTTTTTTAGTTTCTTTTCATTTTGGTAATGCAGTGTTTTTAATTTCATTCTCAACTAAACAAGAACTAAAGTACATTGTGTTTAGGTAAAATTATTATTATTACAGGTAGTTACTTCTAGCACTGCACTCCAGGGTTTAAAGCCATCATTTAGCAAATGTTAGTAGTAAATCTGACCATAGGGAAGTGATCGTGCCCCTGTACTCGGCGCTGGTGAGGCCGCACCTCGAATACTGTGTTCAGTTTTGGGCTCATCACTACAAGAAGGACATTGAGGTGCTGGAGCGTGTCCAGAGAAGGGCAACGAAGCTGGTGAGGGGTCTGGAGCACAAGTCTTATGAGGAGCGGCTGAGGGAACTGGGGTTGGTTAGTCTGGAGAAGAGGAGGCTGAGGGGAGACCTTATTGCTCTCTACAGTTACCTGAAAGGGGGTTGCAGAGAGGTGGGTGTTGGTCTCTTCTCCCAAGGGACTAGTGACAGGACAAGAGGAAATGGCCTCAAGTTGTGCCAGGGGAGGCTCAGGCTGGATATTAGGAAAAACTTCTTTACTGAGAGAGTGGTGAGACACTGGAATAAGCTGCCCAGGGAGGTGGTGCAGTCACCATCACTGGAGGTGTTCAAAAAACATGTGGATGTGGCATTGTGGGACATGGTTTAGTGGGCATGGTGGTGTTGGGTTGATGGTTGGACTTGATGATCTTACAGGTCTTTTCCAACCTTAATGATTCTGTGTTTTCCAATTTGGGTAAATTGAGATTACTTCTTTTCACTTTCTTTGATAATAATTTAATTTCCCAGTGCACAAGAATGCTAAAATAATAATTCCAGACAATGAATAGCAGCTTATTCTTTTGTTATCTGCTGCTCCAGGTTTTTGTTTTCTTTTGTTTTGTTTTTTATTTCAGCACCAGGAGAGAATTCTTCTGTATCACACAGCATGGGTGTCATTCATTCAGACGTTCTGCACTATTGCCAAATAGTGGTCTTATAGCTGTTTCTAGTAGCTCTGTCTCAAGTGTCTTTCAACTATGTTGTAGGTTTGTTTTACTAATTGTTTTTGACCTTTTAAGTCCATCATTCCAGATATCTGAAAACTCTAATCCGCAAGTTTTAAAAAATTAACATCTTTTGTTTTCTGTTATCCCCCACTGTTTGTTTACCTTTCTCATCCTTCTGCAAAGTTCCATCACCTTTCTCTAACAGGCTCTGGTTATTAATAATTACCTCAAAAAAGTTGCCTAAAGGGCAGATAGAAGCCCCATTAACTCCCAAATATATTGTTTGTTTGACAAGTTTTCATAAAATGCAATAGATTTTTTTTTTTTCTCTATACTGAAGCAGTGCTATTCTCTGATTTTATGTCTACCTAGAGGATTAATTATAGACTAGTCAAGCCTCATATAGAGCAAACCTCTGGAATGACATGATTTTCCTCCCACTCTTTGTATGCTCAAAACAAAGAGATATTACACACTACATAAGAAAACCCCAGTATGTATCTTGTTAACGTAAATGGGACTGAGCAGGCTAGTCCAAATTCAGAAGTAGTGCACAATATATTATGAACCAGGCTCATATTTGTTTGTATTCCCTTAACAATTCTGTGTACTTCATAGCTATAGGTCTAAGCGGTTGTGAAATCTGTGCTAAAAGTAGCATGGCACTAAATCTGTCATAGCTTGGCTGCTAGTGACTTTGGTATTGCATATTTACCTGCAGTTTTTCAGAACAGGGGTGTATGATGACGGCAGTAGCATGCATGCAGCCAGGAAGCATGGCTCAATGATTTAAATGCTATAAGTATTTCTTAAAGTCAGATTTTGCACAGTATCAAAGAGAAGATACCTTTACATATGAGGAAGAATTATAAACTATTGAATGCAGAGTAGGGACAAAAGAGGGAATAAACTATTCTATTTTCTTCCTATAAGATCACCTAGACTTTCCACTGTATGAATTAACAATCAGTTTAAATGCATCAGAAACATCTGTTGCATCTTGAAAAATGAAATTAAGGACAGAAATATGTATAAAAGTAATCACTTGCACTTCCACTAGGTTATCAAGTAGAGTCTTTTCCTTCAATACGCAGATATTTGGAAAATAAATTCCTAAATGAGTAGCCCTTTGTTTCCCATCAGGCATCCTAATATCATTCAGTGTAACTTCAGGCCTTTGACGTATCCTAGAAACAGTTTCAGATCAGTTCCCACCAGTCCAAGGAAGAGACATGTTATTCTGCTTAAGGTGAGCTCTAAAGTGTGTAGGATTTCACTGGAGCAGCTAGTTAAAATTCTCCTTGGTGGTGCAAGGCCAGTAAGTACAGCATTAGGAATTTGCACTCCTTGGATCTCAATAATGAATATTTGTCGAAAGTGAAATGAGAGTTTTGAATTTCCTGGGAAACAAATTAGAAATTCAGACAGTTTGGTTTGTGCTGAAGATGGAAAGGTCTATTTGGCCTCAGAGCACTGAAGCTAAGGAGTGAAAATCTAACCTTCTGAAGTTTGGGTGGGTAAGGAAAGGGGAAAAAAAAGGAAAAAAAAGGGAAATTAAATAAGATAGAGAAAGGTAATAGGGCTCTCATACAGGTTTCATGAGTTTTAAATAAATGTCATAACGACTTAAAAATTCATATGGCTTTAATCAAATGCAAATCAAACTTGTGCAGCTGTGAGCTGTATCAGACATAAAGCATTACAGGAGCACACAAAAAATATTCTCATCCTTATTCCCTACTTTTCTGATATAAAAACCTGGATAGATTTCTTGAGAGAGTATATGTCTAACTTGACAATCAAATACTGGATATGCCTTGCTTTTGGTCAATACACTGCAGTTACTGTGTCTCTTGCAAAGCTGGTATTCCATGTGTTGAAGAAAAGAGCAAAATAAGGAAACTCTCTTGTCTTCGCAGCATGCATATTACCACATTAATGTAAGATAAAATTTTATATTTTCTGCTTTTTTGAGAACATAGTTTATACTTCCTCCTGTTCTTGAAAGCGGTACATTTGGATGAATATTGGAAGTTAAGGTCCTGATCCAGTTTACAGTTCTGTTCCAGTAAGCTCCAACATCCATGTAGCACTTCTTGCAGAATTCTGAATCAAATAATACATAGAGGTCATAAAAATGTTATCCTTACGATTTAGATTTTTACTTCTGTAAATATATAAGTAAGTGAAACAATTTGGTTTGAACGTGGGAAGTATTCTGAAGGACAGACTGCTGATTTCACTTGTAAAATAAATGGTTATGCATGTTATAATATAATCGAGGGGTCAATTTAGAAGCAAGCTTGGTTTTGCAAACCCCAGCTTTTCAAGAAGTGGGACATTGCATTCACTTCTTATCTTCCTTTTTTCCCAAAAGACCGAAACAGACTTGCTGGGAAACAATAACAATAAAAATGCCACCCCCCCAAAAAACTCCAGAGGCACCCTCTGATTGATAAGTAGAGATGTTACAAGATAGGGCTCCAGTGCACATCTCCAGAGCAGCTTTTGTCAGATATTCCACAGACTTTTCCTTCTAACTTTTGAACATGGGTTTGCTCATGAACCTGTTTTTGCAGAGCCATAAATATACATTGTGTCCTCAAAGGATAAAGTAGTGTAGAAAAAATTGTAAATGACAAAGAGCTTGCATATTCAGCCACTCAGATCTCAGATTAACTCTAATTTTGATTTACCTTGCAGTATGGAAAATATTTTTTTCACGTTGCACGTTGTGAAAAGTAATCTTCAAAATGGTTGGAATTTAGGTTCAAATATCACCTGATAACATGATGATTATCCAAACTATCTACATCTCTTGACGTGGAATTTAAATCTCACAAGAACAGAAAGGTTAATGAAATTTCTGGGGCTTTCTTTCTCAGAGGTCAGAGATACCACAGTAACATTTTATCATTATATTTGATATTTCTATTCCACTTGGATCTGAATTTATAGTGGAAAATACAAATCAAATCTTATGTAAAGGGAAAAAGCAAAAAATGACCCTAACTTTCTTAAGCATCAAAGAAATTCTTATCAAGTTCAGGTAATTCTCATTTTATTGGAGCTGGTTTAATTATTTTTTCTCAAAGAGAGCATTATGAATTCTTACACTTTTTAATCACTTATGACAGATGTTTTAGGAGCTGTGAAAAAATTAGATCAGGAACCTTGAAAAATGTTTACAAAGAAGTTGCCTGGCAAGTCATCTCTTGTAATATCAGAAAAACCTTCAGGTAATGAAATGCCTCGAAAAGAAGAAATTAAAAGTATATTACATGAAAATTTCCACAACTTGCAGAAATTTACCACAAAAATAAACCCCTGTAAAAAGAGAGTGATTAAGCATCCTGAAAAACTGAATTTGGCACCTGTGAAAAGCAGTTTAATAAAATTTAAGTAAGGTAGATATTCTAAGATTTCAAAACTTGCCTTTGTTTTAAATAAGAGCATAAACTCCAATGTGTCTGTATTTCCTGTCATGTGGAAAAAGGATAATATTGGATCAACCAAAATGTATTGTTCTTCTTAATCTATTTGTCTCTTTTAAAATGGTTTGCTATGAATCTAAAGCAAAAGCCATATAAAAAAGTAATTTTTTTTCTCAGAAAATATCACTGATTTTTTCCATGTTTTCATAATCTTCCTAGAGTCCAAAAACCTATTAAAGATACCAATGTATCAATATAATTTAATACTGATAGAACTGAATTTTTGAATGAAAAATGGTTCTGTCTTTTCAGTCATACCTTTTCTGATATGACTGAATATGACTCTCCTGATATGTTAAACTTACTTATTTTAACATAGAGAAAATTCAGTTTTGAAAATACCTTTTGAATTAGATTTGAGTCTTCAGATGAAGTCTGGTAAAAGTTGTAATGAACCTGAACAAGATTTTGAAAGATAATGTTGTTAACTTAAAATGGCATTCTTATTTTCATGGCATTTCCTGCTGTATTCCATAGAAAGTGTTTTCATTCAGTGAATAAAACCCAAACTGATGTGTTGTAATATATATTGTAAAGAAAGTCAACTTAGAGTAATTGGTGAAGCAGTCAGAAGCAGAAATGAATCAGCTTTATCTCTGGAAAATACTTGGTTTCATTTGCAACCGTTAGTTATTTGCAACCTTCCAGCTGCTATCCTTGGCTATAGTTAGTGAACTACTTAATCACGTACTTAACTCACAAGCAGTGGAATGAGGGAAGGTGCCTAACTGCATGCTTGAGGACTTGGTGAATTGGTCTGTTTTATGCTCAAAATATGCAGAGTCACATGTCATCATTGCATCAAGACTGTGTTCTTACAAAAACACACAAGTCTACTAAACGTTCTTTATGTGGAAACAATCCCCTAGCTCGTTTTAAAAGGAAATGGTGATTGTCAGGTTAAAAACTGCAGTTGGAGATCTCCAGTTGGTCTTTGTTAATATATTTTTGAAGGCAAGTAGTGTATGACAGACAGGTGCACTAGATCTAGTTCTGAAGATGGAAAGAGGGTGGAGAGAGAGTGAGACTAAAAATAAGTTATTTGCATTTTTCATTGTAATTAGAATGTAAATAGCTGCACAGAGAATAAGACAAAATTAGATAGTTGTACCAAGTACCTAAAAAAGAGTAATATGAAATGATAATGTGTTTATTTTTCTTATTGATTAATAATATATGTTAAACAGCTGAATCTACACACAAAACTCTGATTTGTATTGTTTTAAATGTAAATAAACATGTACTTTAAAATTACACACATTATGAAATGTGGTATGTGTATTCATTTATTCATTAGGAAAAAAATCTACTCTGTCCTCTAATCTTTAGATTAAAAATCAAAAATGTTGAAAGTGAGTATGTTGAGAAAGCACCAAGAAAAGTTGTTCAACCTTAAAAGGAAAACTGGTTAAGAATTTCCTGTCAGTAAAGGGCATTTTATCCATTCTTTCTTATGCTATTTTACATTCTTTTCCTTGCTGTCTCTTTTCTAATTAATTGTCTATATATTATCCACTTGCTTTTTAAGAGATAGACATGCATTTTCACATTCTTGCTAAAACATACCTGCTAGCTAGTTTTCTTTCACATAACTTACATCTCAGATAACTTTCGTTGTAATTGAGGATGGTGATATAACAGACATGTCATGCTAATATTTACACAAAGAGAACATACTTTTAAAGAAAGAGATGTAGTTATAATCATTTATTGAATATCTTACTTCCAGATGGATTGCCTTAGTAAACCACATAAAAGGCTTGTGGCAGCAAATATGAAGGATAAAAATATTTGATCAATTTAAAATACTTTATGGTATCAGAGATCCAACATAGTGGTGGTCCATTTATGTTTCTTTAATATATTAAATTATAACAGTAATATACAGCTGGCAAAAAAAAAAAATCAAGATTCAAGTTGTTTCATGTATTTCCATATAAAATGTTTCTGAAAGTGTTTGTCATTATTACATGGCATTACATTTAAGAAAATAGTGGTGCATAACTGAGGTTACTGTTAACACTTCCAGGATTCAGTGGATATTTAATATATACGTAAAGTTCTGTAACTGTTAAGTTTTAGTTATTTATAAACTTGTGTTTCTGTTTATGCTTTCCATTTCAGCTTGGCCACACTTAGTACAGTTGGAGATCCAGGTCATGAACAGTGTTAGGTTGCTCATATCTGGTGGATGAAATGAGACATGCCATTTCTGTACTCAGGACAAGGCCAAACAGCTGGAGCTAGTAATAAGAATCTGGCTGGTACGTAAATAAATATGTTTGAAGATCTAGTTGATGGTGCTACTTTAAATGTGATTCACTCTTTTAGCTTGCCTTTATTTCCTGTTTTCTGCTGAAATGGTTCAAATATATTGGAACTAATAGAATTTGGCTCACTTTTAACAGTAGTGAATAGGGGTCTGCAGCTTGGTGGTGGAAGTATAACATAGATGGTCCTGAAGGCCAGTCTGAGCTGTAGCATTCCCTTTAGGCTAACCTGGTGAATTGACACAACCTAGTACCTTTATAGTATTATATGACATGGCACCATCCACAGTACATACACTGCACAAGGATTTCCAGAGGAGCCCTTCCAGCTGCGTACATGATTTCTTTAACGGGGAGTCTTCCTTAACTTACAACAGAAAAGTAATGCTCTCTGCATGTTGATCTGGTCCTTTCTTCAAGGTTAGCTGTCCAAGGGTTGAGGCCTCATCCCACAGATTGAACATGTGTTTATAAATGCTTTACTGAAGAGATTTTTTTCAATTGTATTTTAGCCTTTATGTAATGACACGGATATTAACCGGGTTTTTTTTCACAGCACATAATGCTAAACAAATATATAAGCACTTAAAGATTCAGTGCTGTAAATAATACAAAAGTTTATAATAATGCACTTTCTATATAAAATACTGCAGAAGTTGTCAAACAAAGTGTGGGATAGGGGAGAGGAAGGGAGTTATATGAATCCATTATTCCTCTCTTCAAGCACCTGATGTCTCAATTCCTAGGTTAATAAAGTGGGAGGATTTTTCCCCTAGTATAACTGATTAAGTGTTACACAGTTACAAGTATATATTCCCAAAATGTAGTTATGCATTATATTTTCTTTGGTGATAAACCTGGGTTAAAAAAAATTCCTTCTAAAAAAAAAGAATTCCTACCCTGACTCTGACTCAGGACTACTCTTTCCTGCTGCATTTACAGTTCGTCATCCCTCTGTTTTTTCCCCATGTAGCAGTTTGTGGGACTGTGCTGCAAACCAGATCACAGAAATGAACCCTGTTAAAAGTAAATCTACAAAATGTTTTTGGTCGTATGTTTGTGTGCGTGCATGTGCGAGTTCAACAAAATTATTTTAGTGACTGTGTTTGAAGAGTGCCCTACAAGCTGTTGTGCCGGGAAAACTGGGCGGGTGGCACTCTGAAGCACAGACAGTGGGAGTGAAGGAGTGCTGGCAAAGACACCTTCATGCAGTTCCATGAAGAAAATGTCTACCTGTCCCAGTGGTTATGGGCATGGAATGAGGACTTGCTGGTGTCTGTCCCTTGTATTTTATTTGCAATTGTCCTCATGCTAAAAATGTTTTTGAAATACATCTCCTAGAATTTACACTTCGTTTCCAGTCACATTAGCAGTATGCTTATGCATTCAACTGTCCAACATTTTCAGTTTTTTGATGCTCAGTTTGACAAAACATTTCTCTAGGCTTTGTCTAATTTGGACATATTGTTAAAGGAATAGCTATGATCTATAAATCCCCATACAAATGTGAATTACATGGGGGAGAATGATTTACATTTTGCATCAGCTTGAAAACTGCTTTGACTTCTCTGCAGAATGTCAATGGTTAAGATATTGAATTCATGAGCGTTCTCTTTTTTGTTGTTGTTGTTTGTTGTTTTGCTTTTCCAATCTTAAGCAGCACCAAGAGGATTTAATGGATAGTGATTCATTCCCTAGTCATTTTAATTAGCACATGGTTCCTGAACTTAGCAAGAGTTGACAGCTAGTTCTTCCTGTCTTGTACTGTGTGGGACCTTGCTACAGTGATGCTTCATCCTGTCTGATGCTGACTGATGGGCTATTGCATTTGACTGCTACCGTTCTGTTACTGTACGACACTGTCCTTTTGATCCATGCTGCTGACTGCGGTTCTGCCATCCTGACCCTCCTCAGCTCCTGCACTGCTTGCCACCTATATTTGTCATCCCACATACAGGAGAGGTGAAGCATGATACAGCTTCGGCATATTGAGTCAACACAACAGCACGTACAACGTACACCTGCAGTATTACTGCTGTGTTCTGATCCAGTCTAAAACATTAGAAGTCAGTGCCTAATATTATTAGACAATATTTATTGTCAGTTTAAATTTGGATGGTAGGTATATGCATATTGATATACATATCAATAGCATGTATATGCACATTAATTTTAGTATTAGAAAAAGATACAGCAAGGAGGTATGGGGAACAGTGTAGAAGGTCTAGAGAGAACAGGGTTGTTAGGAGTATCTGTATAGGATTTTCACTGTTAATACTCTAAAACTTCCAAAACTGCAGTTTTGTAGTTCTATTGTAGATTTACTTAAGTTTAGAAAGCAATGTAATGTTACAGGAAGGATCTGACTCCTTGACCCATAAAAGTTTTTGGAATCTTTAACCTTTAGTAATCCTAAGGACTTACAGATTTTGCTGTTACCAGTGATTTATTAGTTCTTTACATTGACCATCTTCTATAACATCACTTTTGGGGAGAGTGGTGGGGTTTGTGTTTTTAAAACAATGTACAGATCATCCCGTTTTCCATAATCTGCCATACATGCAAAAAAGTGAACACATATACCTTAAACATATTTAATATTTCAAGTTCATTAAAATAGAGCCCTAATTGTAGTGGCATGACCCTTTCAGTCTACTGCTCTTTAAGCTGAGAGTTGATTTGGTCCCAGATTCAACTACTTTTTATATCTGATGTAACTAATATACCTTCTCTGAAGATTTTCTGTCTTTGTTTATGCAGCATATTTCTCCAACAGCTACAATACCAATCTAGTTTTTTTTAAAAAAAACAGTTTTATAATCCTTTTAAAACCTGGAAAGACCCACAAAATATTAAATTATTTCAAAGTTTGTAATAATCCATTGCTATAGTATAATTTTGGGTATAGCAAAACATTTCATTTGCACAGCACAAAAATGAGAGCTTATATTGGCCTTTTATATATTACAAACAGTCAGAGATTTCCTCTCCTCAAAATCTACACAAAAGCACAGTATATTTTTTTCTTTTCTGCTCAGTTTGTACCCTTCGTCACAAAATATCAGCTTTAGCCTGCCACAGAGTCATTTCTCTGCTGTGGCAGCACGGAGGAAAGAGCAAAGGGGTAGCCAGCTAGGGAAATCCCTGACACCAGTCAACTGGCTCAATAGAGCTCTGCTTGCAGACTGCACCGAAGAAGATGAATTGTTTGCACAGAAGGAATGGACAGAGAAGGTCAGAAAAGCTGCAGAAAACTTACTAGACTTTGTCCTCTCAAAGCCGGATGGGAGGCTGCTATGCAGATCTTTCAGGACATAAATCTGTAAGGTACCACTGCAACAGCTTTCAGAGGCAGACTAAGCCATAAATTTTGCAGGACCCCTTATCTATCAAACACTAGGGAAGAAAAAAAGGCACAGAGAGAGCATGTGTGTGCTATAGAAGCAGCGTGTAAGGTCTGATGTGTACTTTCAGAATGCTGATTTTTCAGCTGTGTGAGAAAACACAGTACCTTTAGATATTTCACTTTGCAAAGCAAAGCTCTACTCTGTAGGACTGATAATAATGTGCAATGTGGGTAAAATGAAAACAGGATGAAAAGTTGGAAGAGTCAAGGGGGCAGTAGTAGTATCATTTCACAAGCAGCACTCCAGATATTTTTGGAACTTTTTTTGCTAAAAATGTTTTATCCAGAAAATGCTGTATCAAGTAAAAACTGGGCAACATAAGAAAGGTTTTGGTTTGGGCTTTTTTTTAATTCCATCTAAGGGAAATGAGATAAAAAAATAATTTCTGTTTAACAGCATAGATGTAATTGTTAACTATCTGGGGGGAAAAAAAAAAAGAATTCAAGAAGCCAAATTAAAATTTTTATTGTTGCAATTAGTATGGGATAAAAGCTGGTTTGCACATCAATCAAAACTCTTTGAGATTTTATTTTTTTCTTGTCCCCCTTATCGGAGAAAACCTTAGAAATGTTTTATCAGAAAAAGAGACCTACCCAAAATAACTATTCTCGTTTCAAAACATTCACCCGTGAGTGTTAGGGGGAGCTGCAAATACTTTTTAGATTCCATGCACACTAGATCCCAAATATTCCAGCTGAAAAGCTTGACAGGCAATTTAGGTTTTTAATTGGTGAACTCTTTGTGGGAAAACTCCATTGAGAACTTGCAAAATTTTTCTTCATAGATGTTTTGTTAAAAATTAAGTATTCTTGAAAATTTTTTTCTAAGAATTATCAGTAATTCACAAACAAGAGTTTTGATGATAATATCTTAGCCAGTTTTCACTGCAACATATTAATTAATTTTTTGGTTTCTTGCTGGAAACTAAATACTTTTGTTTAATGTATTGTCTTATTTTTTCCCAAGGATTACGTACTTTTTAATTTTTGATTATTTTTACAAACTCTCATTTTTTTCTAGTAGTTATTTAATTAGATTTTTGTCTCTATACTGCACAGTAATATATAACATATTGAAACAGATGGAGTTTCTTAATGTGTATTTATTATTGTGATCCTAGAAGCTTCATCAGTAACACTAGCATTTATAACAAAAGACAACTTTAAATTTGCAGATTCAGTGTCTGATTTGCTGCTTTATTTTGATCTTTTAGTAGACCCATCTATTATTTGTTCTTCAGCAATGTTTTTTCATAAGAAGATCCAAAAAGGGCAAAACAATTATTTTCTTATCTAAATATTTCACAGAAATGAAATTAAATTGATGAAGATGAGGAAAAACTTCAAAATGCCCTGAAATTGAATAGCATCCATATTCCAAGTATTACAGCATTAACATCTCTGCAAAAGCTTATAAATATACATATTCAAACGTAAGATCTTTATTCTGATTTAATGATTTCTTATATATTGATATTATTAAATAAATTTAGAGCATCTAAAATAAATGAGGAAAGAGATAATGGGATAAAGATCCGCCTGGTTTCAATGAACAGTCATATTTAGTGAGTAGTTTCTTGTAGTTTCTTGCTGTAAACAACACTGTATAACATTTGGGTTACTGATTCTTTATGTCTAAGCAAACCAGAAAATAGCCTTTCATTTTGGGTCAGGTGAGAAAGGCTCTCGGTGTCCCCAGGGATATACCTGTTCTGCCAGAAGCAAAGAGAGTAGTAGTCCTCTTTGAAGCAGCATTTCAAACAGCCAGGACACAAACTGGCAGGGTACCTAATACTGCATGGCACAGTCTGGATATGCCTTGTGTCCACCACGCTGAGGTGGAGATGGAGCTAGCTTATACTTTCCTGTGCTTGTATGGGCAAATACACTCATGCGGATCTTGTACATCTACTTTCTTCTCTGGTAGAAGTATCACCTACCACCTCTGAGCTTCCTTAAGGTTAAAAATGCCAAACTAAACATACTGAATAACTGAGACACCCACAGTCGGTAAGGAGAGAGATATTTATCATATATTAAGCTAAGTACAATATTTAACAATATGAACTACCCTTATGTACTTTTAGAGTGAAGTAAAACCTTTGCTTACATTTAAGCATATTATTCATTCCATTTTTCATTGCTTTTGAAATATTATTTTTTATTTTTCTCTGTGGTTTCAGTAACTGTAATAGTAATGACCTTGAATTGTGTCTTCCTGGTTATTATAGAAAACTGCACATGCAAGCTAGGTAACGGGTATTGGTGCAGCCGTTGTCAGGGCGTTTCAGATGTCAGGTTACTGCGATATGGATTAACTCAGTAATCAGCATTCAACAATGTACAATAAGTGCTGTAACAATGCTGGCAAATTAGCTTCGAAAACAAAATGTAACACACTAATGTGATTATTAATCAGAAATTTCTAGGCACACTTCGCGTGTTGTAATTACTGAAGGTCTTGTATGTGTGGCTGTTTCCGTAAGGCAGTTTGTCATATTTCAACACATTCGAAGCAAATGCCAGATCTGGCACCAAATACTAGGAGAATAGAAAATTATGCTTCTCTTTTGCTAAAAAATGTGTTTCCTGACTCTCAGAACATATTCCCATTGAACTTTCCTTTGCTTTATGTGCAGCATCTTATCGCTCAATGACTGGCAGGTGCTATTTACATTCCCTGCTAATTTTGTATTTAAGAGCCTAGTCATTAAAGAGACATGTAGCGGGAAGCTGACTTTCTAAGGAAGTAGGTTGCTTTCCAAGGAATGTAAGAAAATTTCAGAGGCAAGAACAGAATAGACCTGAGGCTGACAAATAGCAGAAAATAGGATAAAAGGCATATAAAAGTGAGGAAAAGCCCAGTGAATTTCAGTAGGCCCTAGTCTGAACTTAATCACTGCTACATACGTAGCAACACTACTTACATCTAAGCAATTCTGTGGCATTTCACACTCATTGTCTCGCAGCAAATTCTGTTTCATTTATTGGGTTTCGGGTTTAACACACATACTCCACGCTTGGGAAACAAAACAGGCACTTACTGCAATCACTTACAATGTGCAACTATCAGTCTGGGTGACTGCAGGGAGACTGAGCACCTTCCTCAGGCTGCAGTCCCCATCTCTTCCCTCAAGTTGCTGCAAGTTGTCTGCTCGAAGTTTCATTCAGGCTGAAACATTTCATTTTTCATGTATTTGCTTTGGGTGTAAGCGGGTTAGCATTTGCCTGCTTTTGGGGACCAGCAATCATTAATGCATAGCTAATGATACTTGTAGGGGTATGAGATTTACCATCAACCCACAGAGACCTCTTAGTTGTCATCACGCTTAGCATTTAAGGTTCTTGTTTCCAAATTCTTTTTTCCATGTTCCATACTGCTCTCATACCTCGCTTTATTTTATTTCTCTCCTAGTTTTGATACTTTCCACGTCCTCATGGTCCCCCTCTCAGCTTCATATTTCTTTGTAAGCCCGGCATCTTAGAATATCTGTTCTTGTTTTGCTTTAACTTCAGCATGTGTATTTCTTCTGCTGCTGCTCTAGAAATTAGCATTTTGATCACAACCCTACACAGAGTATGTGCAATTGTAACAGAAGCATTTCTTCAAAAGTAGACCTGTACTTTTCAACTATTTTTAAAAATGATTTTCCATATTAAATATGCAATTTATTTTTTGATAAGGGAATGCTTAATATGTCTGCAGTAGAATGTAAGGTTTTTCAGCTTTGTTCCAGCTTCAGTTTCTCAGTTATTAATTAAACAGTAAGTAACTCTATCAGCATATATTCTCATTCTAAAAGAGGGTCACAAATATCTGTTGTCCCAGTGCTTTGAGCACTTTTGTTTTTGGCAAAATGTCCTACTCTTATTCGTCATGGTTCTATTTTCTTTTTAATTTTTCTTCCAGGTTGTTGGGGTTTTTTCATTTTTAATGTGCATAATTTTCTAAGAATAACATTTCAGTTAGAGCTCCCATGCTACCAAAGTGATTGTATTGGAGGTGTTCAGCATTCCTATTTTTTCCCCACTGTTTGATCTGTTTCTGTGTGGTGTTAGCCTTTCCTTGATCTTTGCTTTTATTTGAAATTTGAGTTTTACAACAGTAGCAGATACAGCTTTTTCTCAAATTATTACCTCAAAATGAGAGGATTATAGCCTCAAAGGATTTTATAATGGGATTAGAGGGTATGTACCTGGACAGTTACCATACAGCATCTGCTTTGTACTTGCTACATTTGATGTGTGTCTTAGCCCTAGGCCTAACCCTAGCTCTAGGTGAGTAGTGGTAGGGGCATTCCTGTGGGAGGTGAGAGGTATGAATTTCAGCTCATTTTGCATGAGGGCATTGACTTTGGTTTCCTTAGAAACTGCTGTAATCTCTATTTTAACATTCCTTTCTCCTCCTGCTCCTTTGACAGACAGGTTTTAAGTGAAAAGAGTGAACCAATTTTCCATAATCAAAGGAGTTTAAGTGCAGATGGGATTCCAGGCTGTGAATCCCACTTTCACATAAGCACATAATTTGGGCTGCACTTAGATACTTAAAAGGGAGGCAACATTGCGGATCATCGCTATCTATGAAATTTTTTGTTGGCTGGCCTATGCATTTCCTTCTTCAGGAAGCTGATTACTGTGAATTCTACCTCTGAGCACCCATACTTCTGTTCATTTTACATTGTACTGAGGCATCCGGCTCCGGTTCATGAACTCCCTTCACAGGTCTGGAAGGAAAAAAAAAATGTTTGGCCCATCATCACTACATCTAGTTCCTTTTGAGGATCTGAGATTTTTGACTTGGCTTATTAGAAGTGCAGACAGGACTTAATATGTATATATTTTGGATGTAACTGTCCCTGATCAAATCAGGAGGTATAGTACATTGAAAATCTCAGTTAGTGCCTAATCACCTTCAGCAGTCCATGTGTTAGGAGCTCTGTCCTCATTTAAAGGATATTTTAGGCTTCTAGTCACCAGTGTGTTTTTGGATGAAGAACACAGGCATTTTAAAAACACTTAGACACTTCCAAAATAAAATTAAAATTAGTTGCTTTAGAAAACATGCATTTTCTTTTTCTCCTAAATTAATTTTTCCTACTTCCTACTTCCCTACTTCTAAAGAAATCTCCCTTTTTAGGAACTGAAGGGATACTTCCTCAAAAATATGTGTTTCGACAACTGCCTCCAAGTAATAGCAGCATTTGTGGATAATTTCTAGATAATTTCTATTTGCTGTCTGGCTTGATGGAGCTCTCCTACATTACCTGTTACACTGCATAACGATCAGTTGTGATAGGGGGTAAATGAAGACTAATTTCATTCTCTTGGCTTCTGAAATTTATCCAAATCGGCTTTCATAAAGGCCTCTTTGTATAGACATACTTACTTGGTTATTAAATTATGATATCCCTCAATTTTTGGAGACTCCCTGAAAATCATGTTGCAAACTTGCCTCTTGTGCACCTAGAATGCTTGTCAAACACAAGGGTAATATCCTGATTTTAATCCCCTATACACAGGGGTATTCTAAACCTGACCCCTTCTTCCTCCTGTGACTCAGTTCATGACCATCAGGGAAATACTTTGTAATCTTGCTTTCAGACGTGAAAGAGAAAAATCCAGCCACTGTATTAATACAAACTCAACAGCTGGGAAATAAATCACAGTGAATAATTTTTCCCCTCTATTGTGCTGTTTCCTCATTTGTAATCCCAGATAAAATTTTCTTAAGCACCTCAGTAATTTAGGCATCTAAATGCCACTTTTCAACATGGAGTAAGCAGTTAACCTCTGTCTCTTCATTCCCTAAGCATACATGAGAGATCACAATTCTTCCCCTGTTTATCTACTTCCTTCGGTATTCTTTGGATTGTGATTTTTATCATGTATTTATAAGTATTTGGCATAATGGGAGATGAACTTTAATTGGGTCCTCAGGCACTATTGTAATACAGGTAATAAGCAATAATTATAGCAACAGATGTTGCCAGCTTTTAATTCCATTCTCAAGGAAATTCAAACTCCTTTATTTGAGAATGCAACTCTTCAGCAGGAGTTTTTATTTATTTGTCTCTAATAAGCACTTGCCTCTTTTTTGAAAGCAGATATTACCCACAAAATTTTTATTCTCTTAACATTCCGATTTGATTACATTGTATTTAAGTCACTTCTTTATGTTTTTTCACAGGTTTCTAAATATTAGTCTCCTTTCAAGCCATACCACCCTGGTTGCCTTCATCCTAGCATATTCTCAGAACTTTATTTTCTCCCTCTTGTGACCCCTCTACATCTGAAAGATGCAGCAATAGCAAATCCTTTGAAAACATCCACCAATTAACTGTACTTATCTATACAATGGATTCAGTCATTTCATCTACTTCCTAAGACTTATTTTTCAAATCCTATTGAAATCACCTAGCTTTCTCTTTGAACTTAGCTAAACCAGTTCTTTAATGTCACACCTATTAATTTAATTTCTCATAATTTCTCCCTGCCTTCTTTGGATACATACTCCATGCTGATATTAAAGCTATGGCATTCTGGGCTGCCTCATGCATGTGTTGTGTTATTTCTCAGTTTAAATTGAACTTCTCATCATATATCTGCTTCTGCTTTTTCTTATTTCCCTGGCCCTTGATTTCACATCAAAATATTATGAATTTTGCATTGTCTCTTGACCCTCAGTGGCTACTTACTGCAGATGAGTAGGAGAGCAAATAAAATAAAAAATCAATTACTATAGGTTGGACCCTTGTCCTGCCCCAAGTTTTCCCCCAGATATACAACTGTAACTCTTAGATGATGTAACAGGAATTGCATAACAGTTACTGAGGAGGGAATTTGGCTATTATGATGAATGTGAGATTCAACCCCTGCCTCTGAAAACAGTTGTGCATGACAGAATAAGCAGCTGAATATCAGCAGTTGTGATCTCAAAGAAGGTCATATTTAGTTTTCTCCCTGCTTCTGTTTTTGTTTTGGGAAGAATGAGGAAATATTTAATTTTCCTCTCCAGTGGTTCACTTGTGTGTGGGACAGTAAGTATATAGATTCCAGCAAGCTCAGAAAGTAAGTGGCTTGTGTTAAAAATAATGCAAGGAAGACTGTCAGGACAGTTAACAGTAGATAACTGCAGAAGTCAAATGAATAGATATTCTTGTTAGCCTAAGTGTTCAGAGGTTTTTTGTGGAGGTATGCAGTATGTATAATGTAACTCTCGGATCACTGCATTGTAAATTCCATAAACATGTATTTAATAAGGTATTGAGAAAGTATGTTGGGAGCTATTGAACCAGAGAAGACAGAATGAGCTAGAAGTATTGGGCAAGAAATAAGCTTGACTAAACAGAAAATTCTGATGAGAAAAAACAGCCTTTTAGATATATTAGATATATTTTTGGAATTACAACTTTGTTTTCAGTGCTTGTTCTACTAGTTGGTCATGTGCATTTGTCTTTAAACAAAAGGCTATAACTCTTTGTGTTAACTTATTGAGGCCAGTTTTGAAAGATACCTGGTTGTGTTTAGGTAGCATGTTGCATGTTTAATGATTTGACCTAATACAACTTTTAATCATAAGAATTCATTATGGAATCAGTGTTCCAGCAAAATTGAAATCAGGCTTCAAAAATATTACTTCCTTTATAGAATATTAGAGATAACATTTGTGGTTATTTTGTCTATTTGCTTTGAGAAATTCCATGATTTCTCAATTGCTTTCTGATTTCTCAGTCTTATTACTGACATTATATTGTGTTCTCTAACCAATGTATGCCACTGTCTCAATCCATAGAAGAGAAACACTATAGGTTGGCAAGGAAAAAAAAAAGGTTAAACCTGAAAGTATATACTAGGACAGACTTTTCTTAGCTTAAAATAAGCATGACAAAAGAAGTATAGAATAGTATTAGCTAAAAAAAAAATGTGTGCCATCCAGAAAAAAAAACAAACAACAACTAGATTTACAGATTTTGACCCTACGATATATCCAAGAATGCATCTTTATTATTCTTGTACTAGGCTGTCATTCTAATGAAAGGGTTTACTCATAAAAAATGGATGTAGAAATCAAGAATTACTCTTCCTTTCCATCCCCTCATCTTTATTATTGAGAATCTCTATTAACATTTAGTGAAATTAGTCCTTGTCTAATACTAGATTAAGTAAGAACTGAATCCTGAATAGTTCTTCATTTCTGAAACCTTCAGTTTCATAAAAAATGCCACTTAACAGACTTCTGGGTTCTTTATCTCTCATGTGTGCTTAGCTTCTATTTTCTGCCACATACTTTTTCTTTTTTAACAAAAGCCCCAAGAACACATATTTATTCTTTGCTTTCTTCCATGCTTGCCTTCTATCCAACTGGAATGACAATTTTTTACAAACTCATCCCCCATTTTCTAGCACATCCTGCTTTAGTCTGTAAGCCCACATTCCCTCTGGGACCTTCTGGAATTCTGCAGATCCACAAACAGAAGCGGGCCACGTGTAATTTATCCCATGGGACCAACATATTCTTTTGTGAGGAGCCCAAGCCAAAACTCTTAACCTGAATTGTTCAGATCTTTAAAAATCAGCTTTCCCTCCACTCCTGTGCATTCTTTTTTTTTTTAATATCCTTGGACCTGATTACCACTAATGGTCAAAATCAGGTTCTTAAAACTGGGATTTTTCTCTGAATTTTGAAGCCTGAGAATTTCTTTGTATTACAAAATACCTTCTAAGCTTACTGTTAACTCCTGTTCACTATAGTGAGAATGGTGGGTGCGTAAAAAATTCATGAAGATCATAAGGATCCAAGTATACTAGTTTGAAAGTACTTACTGTTCACTTGAAAACAATCAGTAAATGGAAGAGGCGGAATTAGAAAATTCTTCCAGTCCAGTTTTATTTTCCTTTTCACATACTGGGTGAAATATGTAGCAGTGTATATTGCAACTTAAGGTATTTATTCACGTGTGGCCTAGAGAGGTAGCTGAAACTATGTGTGGCAGAGCAGATTTAACACACAGAGGAAAACTACTCTCCTCACAGAAGAGAACTACTACGTGCTTTTGATTTGGCTGCAGGTCTTTCATCTCTATTTGTGTTTTTTTCTTGCTTTGAATCTGAAATGCAATCTGATTTACTCAGGTCATGGCGTTCATAAAGTAGCAAAGGTGATGAATCCATTCCTGCTCTCAATGAGTTAGATATTTTTACCTCAGATTGTACTTTAGCTTATTCAATCTGCAAATTCCTCAAGACAGTAGATTGCACCATATGATGTATGTGGCATAGCAAACTCAGCTCCAGGTTAGGCTTTTGGGTTTGTTTGTTTGTTTGTTTGTATGCTTGTTTTATAGTGGTGGATAAAAATACTAAGAGCCACTGTACCACGGTCATTGGCTGGGTTAAACTCTTGAGCTTGTCCAAGTTCAGGGAGTGTTTTCATGTGTGCAGTATGAAATATAACTATGAAATTATTATAAATCATTGAGGTTCCCATAAATCTCTAGGTATTTTGTACTGTGTCTGATCCTTGGTTTACCAGAGATGAGTCTTTCAGGCATAACTGTTCTTCATGTTTAAAGAATGTCATTCGGGACTAGACGGAAGAATGTAGCTCATGAATGATATACTGAGAAACTGGGTAATATAAAGCAGTTCCTAGGTCCCCTGAAGATCACATGGATGACAGCACACAGCTGTTTGCTTTGTAATTGACTCTGTTTACCAAAGCATTAACACCCTTATTCACTATACTCATGGAAAATTCCTGCACCCATTTCTCTACATTCAGACTGAGACAGGACATGGACTTGACTTTTTGAGTCTCCCATTAATTGAGTGATTTTGGAGCAGAAGAAAACTTCAGGAGAACCTCTCTGTTCTTGGTGTCACCATTTGGAAATAAACATAAGAAAAAGACTGAAATCGCTATCTATCTAACTATATCGTTTACCAACCTAAGGCACATGAGGCATACTGTCTTGACAGGGGCTTCCAGTCAGAAGCATTGTGGATTCTCCCCCTGTTGCTGTCGGCTTCCTTTCCCGGGCTTCTTTGTCTCTGAGGAAAAGGATATTCACTGATAGAAGAAAGGAAAGGTTAAGTGGTTAGTGCTGTCTGGTGTGTTTGTTCCCTCCTTCCTTCCAGCCTTCCTTCCCTTCTTCCTTTTCTATCACTGTTGACATTGAATATTAGTTCTTTAAGAAGGACAAAGGAAAAAACGCGTGGTTTCAACCCTAAGCTGTAAGCAAGCTGGATGGTCTATACAGGATGTTCTGAAGACTGAAGCTAAGAGGGAGTATCTGTAAGAGCTAATTTACATGACAAAAGATCAGCACTGTCTTCCTCTGGAAGAGTGTAATGCAGCCATGTCTAAACTAGACCTCTAGGATTTGTTATTTGTGCTTGGGATGGCAATTTGAATGGATAAATTTGTCTAATATTACCTCTGTTTGACAAACTTAAATTGCTCTAATGATATAGAAATATTCATTCTTCTCCTGGTAATTTGTTGCTCGATGTAGCCAGAAGTATGGCTTGTACCATGTGCACTTTTGAAGGACAAGACAAAATCTCCATTGCAGTTACATCACTGAGAGTGAACAACACCGAACACACAGAGTCCTTGTCATTCTCCATTTCTTGGTGGCCTTTATTAATTTAGAAAGTATTGGGTGGATGGATGATTACAGATAGAAAGACTGTATAAACTATGAAATTGGAGGGAGGCAAATAAAATCAGCAGTCTCCAAATGAAATATATGTTACTACTAGTAAAACCCCCTAGACTACAGGCAGCTTGAAAGATGTTTATGTTCAGATTATAGATTTATGACTTAGTCTTTCCAATATTCATGAATGCAGAGAATATTTGCCTTAGGCATGTTACAGTAGCAAAGCCTTGAAACTGGCAATAATTGCTTAACACTCTGAACAACATAATTATAAATTTTTGAGCATTTTAGCAATTGATTTAAGGATGTATATGTACATTAAAAAAAGCAAGTATGATCTTTTCAAGGAGTAAAACTGCTCTTTTATCATTTTACATTTGAAAGCTGGTTTGCCTCCACACAAATCACATTGCTTTCATTTTACATGCATATACATTTTACAAGTCTTATCATTAGTGAGCCCCACACAGTATGGGCTTAAAAGTTTAATCAAACTAAAAACCACGGTCCACTGATGTTCTATAGACCTGCTGCGTTTAGAGCTGTTATGAGAAGAAATGTTCCCTTTGCAGCCACAGAAAGTCAAATTAATTACCATGCAGTGATTCCTTCTGAAGAACAGAATTGCTTGGGCAGACTTTAAATATGGATGTGTAACTGTAGTACCTGCATTGGATAATTTTTGTTTTGGTTTGGTTTTTTAACTGCTGTTGTCTGGTTTTCTTTGTCAAGAGACTGTGGAGATTATTTAGTTTAAAAATTATTACATTATTTCATTTAGCATTCAAATATGGATATTTGTGTAAATAAAAAAGAATTCCTCAGGCGTCGGTGTGACTCAAACTTCTATTTATATTTTTTTTTTGAATGGCAAACGTTCACGGAAAGGTTTGAAAATGTTTTACATTAATAGCCTATGTTTATAAATTTTTTTTTTAACTGTTTGGTCTACATTATTGATGGTTCAGTTCTTCTACAGTAAAAAGGAGCATGGGATAAGAAGCAGATATCAAGTGTGTTTCTGTTAGTATCTAAATATTGGGGAAAGCATATTATGGTGCAAGCTAGCAAAGGAAAAGGAAGGAGGGCCCTACAACATAACAATGTACCTAGTGTAGGAATATTAAAAATCTTGTAACTATTATATTTTTTTCTTTCTTTTTAACTTGAAATAAAATATTTAGGAATGATAGGGGAGGGCAATAGTTGTGTCTGTCACTTTCTGTGAAGGTTATTTACTGCTGTAGGGGTAAGGAATGTTTTCCACATTCTAGGAAGGTGGGGGTGAGGAAAAAGAATGAGGCTTTAGTGCTGGATGATGTAGGCAGGGAAAGGTTCATATTTCTTTCTGGGTAATTTTTCAATGCCTGTAACTTTAGCATCTCCGGAATTAGTGAATTGTTGTACAGGTTCCTACTTAGACTGTCTGACTTCCTCCAACCACACATACACACGACATCTGTAAATATTTCTGAAAAAAATGCAGCAAAAATAAATAACATTTTCAGTAATCAAAATACACTATTTTAAATAACTTGAAAGAATTATGTGAAAAGGGTCATCTTCCTCAATTCCTGTGCATGCTGGTAGATGTGAAAACATCCCATTCTTAACTCTATGGATCTTTAAAATGTTTATTAAAGCTAAGTAGTAAATCTTACATATCTCATTGCCATCTTGATAAAGTCTCAGTGCTAAAGGGTTTAATAATAATGTAGATTGTAACAGCTGCTACACTAAGTGTTCTTTCCAACTTCAGATGATTTATTTTTGAAGTTTTATTTCTAAAGGCTTCCAGTTAATTGATGCGTGCTTTAATTGGGCTTTGGTATGCTCATCTTTTGATCGCAGTGCAAACAGCAAGCCATGCTTGGATAAATCTTGAGGGTGTCTGCAGCTTGATGGATTGTGTATGTGACTCTGTCAGTCCTTGGTCACACAGGATGCAGGTTCAGTTTTTAGGACAGTAGAAACTGTAGGCAAATCACAGAATCTAACAGTGCTACTAGTAGATCTATGCTGTGTCATAGCTTAAGCATGGCTTTAAAGAATTGGGGAGGAATAATTACCCCATTGCTCTGATAGCATTTAGTCATTAATCCCCTAGCTAAAAGCTGAAGCTGAGAAACAATGGTGTTGAAGTTAATTTGCATTCTCAAGGTGTTTCACCAGATAATTATATCCAGTTCATATGTCTTCTAAAAATTAGATGGATCTTTTCTCATATGCCTGTTTTCAAACTCAGAATAGAAGTGGGAAAATGCTTGCATCCCCTAGCTTGCAATAATATGAACAGGTTAGATTAGTAAATATGTTTTTGAGGGGCAGTTGGATCTTTCTCAGTAAAAAGACAATCTTCCAAAAAGAAAGCTCTCATCTCCTCTTAAAAAGATGATACTGGAGAAAGATTCTTAAAGCATTTGGTCATCTTAATCTTTGACATGGCTTTGAAAATCTCAGCCTGTGAGTTCTGTTGATGTGACTGTTAGGTGAGGATTTTTTTGCTTGTTTCAAGATTCTGATAAAATTGGAGGTATGTTCACTAGTTAATGTCTTTATATAACAAAAGGCAAACAATGTTGATTTTTAATGGTAAAATTAAAAATTAAAATTAAAACAAAAATGTTTTGATATTTGTAATTTATATATTGTCAAGTAGCACACACATTACTAGTTTATGAATTATGTATTTCTGTATGTTGTTTAGAACTATTGGAAAGTTGGAATATATTCGTGTACACAGATGCATGTGAACACAGAATGATGTGTATGTATAAATATATCTGTATGTGAATACATAGTGGAGATTGTGAAATAAGTTACTTTGATCATGGTTTTTCTGTCTTCAATGCCTATCATATCTACTGGGCACTAATGCAAAGTGCTTTGTGTAATTCTTAGTTCAGTGTAATTCTTAGTTCAATATATTTGCATCCGCTGTTGCTGTGTTTTATGCTAAAGCTTTGTCCCTGCTCCTAAACAACTCATTTTCTGACCACTTTAAGGGAGCAATAAGCACAAAATAGTCTATCTAACAGCCTAGAATACAGAGATTAACTGAGAAGCTAGAAGACACTGGAGTTACTAAAAGATCCTTTCTTACAAAGGGCAATATCGATTCAGGGTGTCTCAGTTTTTCTAGGAACATATAAAGCATTTATAGCCAGAGATTGTATTAGAACTTATTTGCTGGTTAGCTTTATAAAGATGAAACTCTGTGTATGTGGCAGAATAAAGGTAGGGGTACAGCCTGCATGATCTGGATAAATGTGAAGAAAAGTTTTCACTATGGCCACACCTTCTCCTATATATCATTATAATTTATACATACATGAGTCATGAGATAACTCTGTTGAACCTTCTAGCATATTTTTACTTTTTGGAGAAAAATTCTTCATTTTCTTGGTAATTCTGTTAGACATTTTGAAGTTACATCTCTAAACAACTATGTGAAGTCCCACAGAAAATATTTTTATCAAAGCTTTGAAAAATTGTCTGCATGAGCCCAGCAGTAGACTAACATGCAGCTCAGTGAGTATTTGAAGCCATAAACACTTTTTCCTTCCTGGAATCTTCTATCTGTCTACTTTTGCTTTTTCCTTTAACATATATTTTTTTAATTCCTTGTTGGGCGTTTAAATGAAGCAATGCTTCATCTCCCATCATGGAGCCAAAATTCTGCTGTCTATAGTAACAGCCCCTGTCACCTTCTTTTAAGCTTGCCCACAGCTTTGGGCTTCTTCATTACTGTCTTTGTGTAACCAGCATAAAGAAATTCCATTTGGATAATAAATTTAAGATTGGAATGAACGATTAGTCTTATTTTTATTCCCATTTTTTATAAATAAAAATACTTACACAATCACTTTATTGAGTAAAGGTTCCTTTAGATTAGTTTGCACTAAAAGAGTATCTTTTATACAATAGAAAGCCTCCTTTCTTTCTCCTAGGAAGGAGTCTGCAGAAATCAAAGTGATCCCTATATGATTCCTTGAGAGACAGTAAGACTCGTTATAAAAAGTAACAGTATAAAAGGGCATCCCTTCCACTTGTTCTGGTTGATTGTAGGTACTTACATATTATTTTGTGTAAGACCAATGCTATCTACCCTGAATTCAGTAATGCCATTCACTTTATTGTTTGGGACCTAAACATTGCATTCTAAATAGATATAAGTCTGAAAATAAATCCTAACTCGGGCATTAGATCTCAGATTTATAATAGTCTGATCAGAACAATATGATCCATACCTGTTTACGTGTGAACCTTGGAATTTAAAACTAAACCCAGAACCGAGCTGCTTATTTTAGATACACTCCTGTCTTTAATGGAGGGTCAAGACATACTTTTCAAGACATGGATTTCTGGCGTGTTTATGAGCTAAATAACTTTTTAGAGAAACATAAGGGAAAAATTTCTGTCAATGTAACAAACAATGGCTCTTACATGGTGTACCTTTGTCTTCAAAAGTGATTCATTTTGAAAAGAAAATTTTTTTGTAAATCACAGATATGGTCGAGCCAAATTCCAGCCTCAGCATACAGTACGCAAAGTAGCAGGGCTGAATAAAGTGGAGCATTGTGAATGTGCAATGGGAAGGACCAAGAACCTTAGACCTGTTCCATATGTTAGGACACTAAAACAGCTGGAGCTCAATCCAGACAATGTTTTTGAACAGCTGTCCAGAACCTATTCATGGCTAATCAGTGTAATATTCAGAGCAATTCCAATGATTCGTCTTCCTACAAGTACATTCTGCATGGACCATATGAAACAGTCATTCATTTTTTGTTGCTTGCCTCTTATCTGACATTATATATAAAAGAAAGTCAATTAGTACATGTTTTAGTTGTGGTTCTTGCCACTTTGATAAATGTCATTACAAATGAAAAATAAACAATTGCGACCTTACATGTAGCTTGAAAAATTAACCTCATGCTTCCCATATGGACTGAATAAAGAAAAGTTATTTAAAAATATGGTGATGGGAATTAATCTAGCACATCAGTGGGGCAAACATTTCCTGAATGGGTGAGGGGAAAAAAAGTCCAATAGCTAAGCTGTTTAATTTGTTACAGTTCCACCTGAAAGGCAGCCTTACCTTTGGAGCAGGTGTCAGAAATGACCTTCTCACACTCAGGTTGTGGTGTATATACACAATGGATTTATTTCAGCTAGTGCTTCTATGTTCTGCTCATTTCATACCACTGCACCTCCCTTGAAAATGGGACACTATTGTTACACCACATATCACTGGGCAAAATGTCCATGTGTCAAGCCTGGGAGTTACAGAGATTTATAGGAGAAATAGTCTAGGATCATATTGACAGCATCAAAAGTGCTGCATACTCACTGAGGAAATGAGATTAGATTATGCTAGAGCACAGCCATCTACCTGGTACCAGTTAGGCTGTCTCCCTGCTGAGACCATCTCACTTGCATCAGGTCTTCTCTTCATTGCCTCAAACTGAGGTGGAGTATGTTTCCTCCAGCTGTATTATTTTGTTTACCGTTAAAAACCCCTAAATTACTGTTTAGCATTTTTTCCCCTGTCTTTTGCTCTCTCTCTTTTTTTTTTTCCCTCTTCCTTTTTTTTTTCTTGAAAGAAATGGTTGCTAAAACTGTTCATGGTGATTGATACAGAGTGTTTCTGAATGCTCGAAACATATCTAGTAATTACACTGTTCAGTCATGAAGATTGTATTACCTTAAATTGCCTGGAATGATGTCAATTTATCAAACTTCCTGCAAGAAGTTTATCTCTGCTGTAAAGCGATCACTTCTCTCTCTGTTAGCTTGCTTTATCTAATATAGAGGGTCCAGAGGGGATTTATCCACTCTCTTTTTCAACCTCATCCTCCTTTGGATTCTGCCAGACCAACGGGGAAAAAATGAGAGTGTGTTCTGTGACTGCCTTGTTTATTTTATCATCTTTCAGTGCAGTGGAGGGAGAGAATGTATAATTTGATTTGAAAGCCCAAGACAGTTAAGCAACAGGGCTTCAACAGAGCAGCAGTAATCATGTCTGCTTACTGAGGTAAAACATGGTCTGTTTGTATTCCAGACAGAAGATTTCAATTATGCTTGTTTAAGACTAACAGATTAAAAAGCATAAAGATTCATTTCCTATTAAGCACTGTTTTGGTGAGTCATTAATGCAAGTATCAAAGTGTACTTCCTGGACGTTGTCCTGTCTGTCTAATGCTGCCAGAAGGAAGAGAAGATGTTTGTAACATTTGTCTGCCCATTAATGATCAAAGGATGGCCGGCCTACAGAATGATTTTTACCCTTTGGACTATCAACAACAGAATAATTTACTTAAAGTTAAGTGTGCAAATGTAGCATTCTTAGTCTTTTTCCCTTGGTGTCATTCCAGTGCTTTCAGATTAGCTGACCTAAAAATAAATGTAAGGTTAATAGGAGACTTGTCTTATGCAGAGGACACTTACTTGGTGGCAATCCAGACTATTATCACTTAAAGACTAAAATGAAGCATGATTGCTTAATAACCTGAATTCATATTTTTTTATGTGTTTCCTTTCAGTCTTCTGATAAGGACCACAGGTTTTTATATGATATTCCCCCCTGTCATTAAGTTCTAAGTTCTGTTTGTTGTGAAGTAGGTGATTTCCCAGTGTAGACTATTTCTCAGTAAAATGTGAGCCAAAACCCGAGCTTTTAATCTTATTTCTGTTTGTTCTATAGTGCCATATAAGTACTAAATAGTTTTAAAAATGCCATGGTCACACAGGCAGACAAATCAAGTTAAGCAACAGTGAGTACTAACTGAAAAAATAGTACTGGAATTTCTCATCTGTTTACAAGGTTCTTGTTAGCTGAAAAATACAGACAGCAAAGTCATCAGCTATATTCACTTAACACATCTTAACCTTCAAAGAAGAACCATAAACAGGGCTGCTCCAATGCCTCCAGAACCCCCCATTTTCTCCTCACATGAGTGGAACCAAACTGCCTTTAAGATTCAGAGCTTATCTAGACTCAGCTGCTTCCAATGGTTCAGCTCAAGGAGGAACTTCCAGCTGGGTGACTAAAAAAGCCTTTTGGGACTTTATTAACTTCACTTAGAATAAAAGGAATGCTTCTTGGCTTTGTATTTTACAAAGACACTCAGGCACTTTAATCCTTGAGGTAGTGCATCCCTGTGATTTAACTAATTAGGCATCCCCAATGATGTACTGCTGGGTAAGTCTGGCAAAACCTCCTACCCTGGATGTGTAGTCCAGAGCACCAGTGAAATAACACAGTGAGTGCACTCATCAAAGGTCCTGTTAAAAAGGAAAGAAATAGGTGCTAAATAAAATCCAAGCCAGGTTTAGTATCCTTTGATAACACTTCATCTTGTAATTTTCATACTACATTGCTGCTACTTCCATATCCTACACTCCCCACATTTTTGATACTATCAGGCTTACATTCTTGATATGAGTGATTTTAGATTCTTAACATTTCTTCAGGGAGTAACTCAGGGAATAACTCAAGGAATTCCTGAATTATTTTAAAATGTAGATCCATAATTCCAGGTTTGATTTAAGCTTACTGATTAGCACATATGTTTTCAAAGCTCTTCCTCAGAAAGCACTATTATTGACATAGACTATAATCTTTGAACTGCTTCCAACAATGAGCCATCTTTTTATTATATTTACATGGGCAATTACAATTGTCTCATATCCATGTCTCTTAGGAATCACTCTAATAATACTAGTCCACAATGTTACCTGTTGCTTTCATCCTCACCAACCAGTTTAAAGACTATTGCATTATTTGATGTCTGGAATTTTTTTGCATATGTTTTTACTATTTCTTTTTAATGACCTAATGGACTACTTCATACATCCCCAGTACAAACTGTCTTGTATTGTCCCATGCCAGAAAGAAAACCTGCTGTTATTGTGCCTGCTATCGCTATTAGATTACATAGCATAAAAATCACTGTCCACTGAGGAAGATCACGTTGTCAGCGCTGTCTGACAAAGCGACAGTGAACAACTTAGGTCCTATCTCCCACTGTGCGGTACTCCAGGAATGCACTCAAGGAAAATAAAACAACGATAGCTTGCTGTCAAGCTTAAGAATTTGTCCCGTAAAATATGCTGTGAATAATTCTTTTCTTCACCATTTCTTTGCAACTCCAAGTCTCCTGGGGAAAGAGATGTATAATTTGACAGTATTTTGATATTGTGAAATAAGAATTTTAATTCTATTGTCAAATTGTGTGCATGAATATCTGTTAATGTATCCTTTTTTTAAGTAAGTATAGGAAAACTCTGAGTCCTAATCAAGGAAAAAAGAAGTCAATGAAGACCAAGGCCTTGCCTGTACATAACATCTCCCTACCCACTGCTAATTGCAATGGAAATTGTTTTCTAACTTTGTACTGCTAAAACAGCATAGACCTATATTTGGACATGATAAAGATGCTAATCTTGGAAAAAACTTACACATGCATTTAATTTTATGCATACAGGAAGAGCCCAGTCACTAGTGAGATTTCTGATATCACATTAAGTGATAATGTAATGAGAAATATATCCGAAAATATTTTTAAATGCACATATCTCTAAGGAAGGTACAATCTTTAGTTTTCTTTTTATAGTTGCTGCTGTTGTTGTTCACATTTTTACAGTATGGATCAGCTTTTAATGTACTTGGATTGAATGTCACAGTGTATTTCAGGCTGAAGCTTTTTTCAGTGGGATGGATGTGTTTAAATTCCTGAGAGAGTTTTTTCAAGGGGCAAGTGTCATTGCAAGGTAGATTTGATACAGCAATTGGAAACATGACACTGCTATCTTGTGGGAATTATTTTTCTCCTTTCCTCCATGTTGTGTCACTTCCCCATCTCCCAATTTCAGTAGACTTCAGTGCAAAGAGAACAACTGGCTCTCTGCATATACAGATTCCTAACAGGCAAAAAACTCACGAGGCATTCAGTTCCTTAATAGTAGGAACTGTTTTGCATGGAAGTGGTTTTGGTTTTGATGAAATAGTAGTTATGACTGTTTTCTTGCTTTTTCAGCATGGCATAATTCATACTCCCTTTTATACTTACACAGAGATGTTTATACAGCACTTCAGAATTAAGATTAGTGAGATAAAATGTAAGCTCCTAGTTAAGGGAGTGGTAAGGCAGGAAATTACCTAAATGATAATATGATCCCTCTTGCACTGAGGACAGGTGGTGGCAACAGCAAAACTGCTTCTACCTTAAACAACGGATTTAAAGTCCTCTCTCCATGGCAGATCCCTAAAGAGGCAGCTCAAGACATTCAACAGTATGTATAAAATCAATTTAACAGCAGTGGTACGTAGTGGTAAGGGAGAGGGTGGAGATTTTCAGGCTAGGAGGGCAACGGGATGAGTAGTAGTTTAGAAAAATGGAGAAAGAAGCATTGGCAGAGGCTGTGAGGAAGGGGTGAGAATCAGGAGACTTATGGGGAGTTTAGAAAGGTGACAAGTCTTTTTGTTTGTTTGTTTATTGTTCCCCCACCCCACCCTCTTCCTAATGTAGCTTGCAACCCCTTCATTGATCTGATTTTGAAGAGGTAATTCAAAGGTGTACTTCAGGGTTGTCCTCTTTTCCCTTCTGCTCCTGACTGCAACCTGTTCAGGTACCTGAAGATCCCGTGCTGCTTGTGCATGAGTGGGAGGAAGGAAGGATGGAAAGAAGAAGGGAAGGAGGGAGAAAGAAGGAATGGGGTGAATGACAATGAAGACAAGAAAGGGGAAAGGGGTGTATGAGTAAGAAGTTACAAATGTGCCAGGGTAGTGACTGCTGCTCTTGGGAAAGGGTTCCTTCTCTCTTTCACCACACTTCCAGCAGCTGTCTTTGTTATCTCTCCTATGATGGCCATTGTATGCAGGTGTTATCTCCACCATGAAAGTGTTCTTGGTGTATTTAATTTTAATTCAAGGGTTTAGAATTGCTATAGGGTGGTCTGGTGCAGTAACTGTACCTGTTTGAAACATTTGGACAAAGGTGATGTGATTCTGAGCTTCAAAACTCTTGCCAAATTGGTAAACAAACAAACAAACTAGAGGGAAGTCTTTCTGTTGCAGCTTTCCCACCAAACATTTGCAGAGTATATGCAGAAAGAAGGGAGGCATTAGAGGCAGAAAGATTTTGTTTTGTTGACCTTTTTTCTTCTTTAGCATAAAACTTAACATTGAAGAATTTGGAAAATTCTTTGCAGTGTGTAAACATTTGGCAAGGAGACAAAGAATTATTTTTAACAATAAGGTTCTACAGTTACAACCACCTGGCATCATCGCTTGTTTAGTACATGACATACAGCAAGACCCACTAACAGGTAAATAGTTCCTGGGGAAGGAGGGGGAAGCAAGAAGGAGCAGGGAGAAATCAATGAACAGACATATTTGTGGTGACATTCTCATCATATGAGCTGGAAACTGGAAGCTTGAAACAGTCTTTGCACCTTGAGTCATCAATAATTTTCAAACATCATCCTCAATAAAAGATGCGCGCCTGATGGATGGTGATGGAGTGCTGGTTTTAAGTCTCCTCTTGGCTGAATTTCTTGTTGGCACTGGTACACAAAACCAAATGTAAGTGTCCTCTCCACCCCCACCCCATATTTTTTAACCAGTAAGTATTCTAGCATGAAGCTTTTAAATATTTTATATCTAGAGTGCCTTTTTCATTAAGCATACACTTTTATTTCCTGACATTGAGAAAATGGATAAGGATCATCACTTTAAAAAATTTTGTTTAAATGCAGATTTTGAATGGCTGCCAGGACTGAATAAAAAAATCCCTGCAGAACAAACACTTTAAAAATCAATAGTGTTCTTTCCAGGGAGGTATATTTATCTGGTCATGTCTCCTTGCATTTCACTGTAGTACTTTTTGTGGTTTTAAGCCTTTTTTCTTTCATAAAAGTGATGCCTTGTATCTGGTTAAGATAAAAAGAACTGTTGCACTCCGTTGGCCTTAAATAAATAACTGATCTTCATAATTAAACAGGCGCTTCTTAAGGATTTTTTTAATTTCCCATTTTCAATATTGCAAGGAAGAATTCCAAATTATCTTTAAATCTGTTCTTTAACATGTTATTGGCTTATACATATATATATGAATAGAAGAACTTGTGCACAACCTCAGATTTCTCTGCATTCCCCTGATTCTCCTCTTTCTTTTTTTTTTTTTGAGTGAAGGAGAACTAGTCAAAATGAAGAATTAATTTTGGCTGAGAGGCTTGATGGAGTGTTGTTTTTCTACCTGTACCTTCTGGAGAAATCTCTGCACCCAACCAGATCTAACCTCATCCTGCTCCTTGTGACAGTTTGTTCAGATCTTTCAGTTGAGATGCTCTTGTGGTCACTTGTTTAACTTGTTTCAGATGAAAAGACCTACAGTTTAAGCACTGTAAACTAGCTCAACTCATTTTCCCTCAAACAGGTTAATAAACATGTTTTCAAGTTCTGAGGAGGTAGCATCTAGCAGCAGGACAGTGAAGAGCAAGGGGCTGTATAGCAGTAGCTACTCAAGTAGCTACTACATATATATATAAAAATATGTATCTATAGCCAAAAGAAAAGATGTCAAAAAATTGTTAGAGAGTTTACAGCCATGGGCTGTTGACCTTCATGAACATTGCTGTTTCCAAAATTTTAAACATCATGTCCAAGGTATGTATGAATGGCAGCAATTAAAAAAAAAAAAAGAAAAGGAAAAAAAAAAATAGAGCTATGTAAATGCTATATGAGAAGAAAAAAAAGTTGTCTCATTCTGAGTTGGTTCAGCAAATCCATAGGTAGAGAAATAGACCAGAAATACTTCCTTCCACACATGGTACGTAAAAGCCTCTTTACATGCAAGTAAAGACTTCTCAGCAATGACCTCTTAGTCTTCTGACCACTGCACAATCTTTGAAGGGAAGAAAGCAGGTGTGGTTTTGTGACAGAGGATGTACTAGATCAAGCATTCTTGTTGTCTTCTGTAATTGTTGAAAAACAATTCTTGAGTAAGTGAAGAACAAAATACACAAGATATAATTTCCATCATAGCAGTTTGTTGTCCAAATGAAAAACTTGCAATGGCAGAGATAAAATAGTAGAGTCCCCAAGCTACTACTAAGATATCCTGTCATGCAACTGACATTGCTCTATTGGTTTTTATAAATTATGTACTTCTGCCTGCTCAGATGCAGACTGAGAGTCTTGCCTGTTACGAAGTTTTGCCAAAACACTTTAAAGTGCTTCAAGTATGTTCTGTATCAAACAGGAACATATTTTAAAGTAAAGGACTGAATTCAACCATCACCAAATTATTTTTTTTTCAGTTCCCATCAAGTAAATGCAAAAAACAGTTGGATCGTTCTTAAGTATTACAAATTTGGGTTGAAAGACATATTGTCAATATGTAATGCAAGAAGGGATGGTAGGCTTTATGACTTTTATCATTAATCATATTTCCACTTATGTTTCATCCTCTAGGCTTAGCCAAATACTGTTATACATGGAATCCACCTAGTGAAAGAAAAGCTGTGAGTCTGTTCAAGCATCCTGATTGTGAATGCCATCTCGGTCAAATTAGATTGCCAGAGTGTGACAGCAATATCATTAGTTTATTATGTTTTGAAGTCCTTCCTAAACACATTTCAGTTATTTTGCTTTGTTTGTTTCTCTTTCCCTCTTTTTTTTTTTCCAAATCTATGCTTCTTAGCAGGATTCTTTGTTTTGGGCAGGATAAAATTCATGCTACGCTGTGATCAGTGTCCTCCTGAGGCTTAGTACAAATGACCAAGGTTTATAGCCCATAGACAAAAACAAAAGTGAAGGGATGCAGAGCTATAACAGGAAAAGGGAGCAAGTCAGAACTTGCAGGGCTTTGCTCTATGACACAAGAGCAAATTCTGCTGCAGCTTGTATTCTTCCTAATTCAACTGAAATCAATCCAAAACCACAGGTCAAGACAGATTTTGGCACATAACTTAAAGGAAAATGCACCTTTTGACCATTTAATCCTAAACTATATATTTCTTAATACATACTATGAAGTACATTAAAGTAAAATGGTGACAGACTGAACAGTGCAAACGTCCTTCAGGCACAAGAGACAGAAATGTCTCACAGGCAAGGTAGGTTGAAGGTAGCAAGGTGGGTTAAAGAGGTCCTGTCTTCTCTGCTGTGTGAATGTTACCCCTTATTGGATAGTCAACCGACTGGATCTATGAAACAAAAAACCCAGGTTATTCTTAACAAAGATCAGTTCATTAGACATGTTTATTGTGTAGGTCCCCAGAAGCTGTGGTGGCAGAGCCAAGGCAAAGTAACAAACAAGAGGCAACAAATGGTACTGATATGTAACACCATACCTCCAGAAGTATATATTACTAGAATAACTTTTCTCTTCTTTGATGGAATTCTTAGGTAAATTTGCCCATTGTGTAAAAAAAAAAAAAAAATACATTCAAATACAAATTTTACAGTAGCATAATATTTGACATGCAAATCATAGCAGATTAAACAACGTATTCAGTCTCAATTAAATATCAGGCTTATAAATTGTATTTTACTCAAACCCTGGGAAGAAAATATTTATAAAAAAGTTGGGGAGCATGGGGATAGTGACTATTTACAGAGAAGATCTGACTGAAGTTGAAGTGACTGTGAAAGAATTAGGGACCAAATGGAAACTCTAACAAGTCTCCAGTATGTAACAGCTTTTTTTTCTACTGTTTGCTGTCTCTGATGGCAGGTACGATCTTGTGCTAATGCTGAACTGTGAGGCTATGTTAGCAAGAAAAAGTAATGATTTTTTACTTGTTCAGACGAACTTGAGTCATGAAGTTCAGATTCCAACTTGAAAACACTAAGCAAATGAATGTTCTGGTCTAGGGAATACAGTCATGACATACAAGTCAAAATAAATCGCACAGACCTTTTTTCTTGTTAAAGTTTTCATATTTTTAGAGATACTTAACCCTGAATAGGCTAGTTATTTACATGTCATTCTTTTCAAAAATAATTTTCACTAGCAAAGATAATATTTCTGGTTATGAAAGCACCTGCTTACATGTCAATTACTCCAGAGGGATGTAAGTATGTAAGAAAACATTTAAGCTTACACTTGAATAGTTTTTTTCTCAATGAGAAATTTAATTATTAAGTGTTAAATATGTTCATGATTAAAATTAGACATGTTTCTAAATTTTTAATAAGTTAATTGTTCTTCGATATAGCAAAATGATCCATTACTGAAACTCATCCCTTGAGTACTTTGAAGATTTATATTTCAGCCTTTCACAATACCAGAGCATTCTAAACATTGAATAAGTTTTATACATCATTTTCCCTTCTATTACTAGAAATACTTTCTGTTGATTTGGGAAAAAAAGATCCAATGCAAGAATGATGTTTCTATCAAATCAGTCATTCTTAAGTAAAGGGAATAAAATTATAATTTTTTTTTCAGAGGACAACTAAATGTAGGCAAAATTCATACTTTCATCTTTAGAAAATAAAGACATACCTGAGCAAAAGCTGCTTTATGTTATGCTTAAAGCTATGAAGATGACATACAAGGTAAACAATAACTCTTATTTGCCTTATTTTGTATGCAGGCACAAAATCTGAAATTCAAACATTAAAACCAACAGATGTATTTCAATATCGCTGGTGTGTTATTGTGAATCAGTACATTTATATCTACATCAGGTTAAATGATATAATTTGAACTTCTCTGAATAGTTGTTGTCTTGTAATTACTTGTTCTTTTTCATCAAAGAAAACAAAAAAAATTCCTTTACGTTCCAGAGTGCTTTTAAGGTTATCAGGTCACTGAAACATTTTTATTGAGATGCTTGCTCTTACAGATTAAGATTTACATATTTTGGCACTAACTCCAGAAAGAAGAAGAAAAGAACCCTGTACTTCAGCATGTGTATTTTTGTGTTTATTTATAATGACACTGAAACATCAGCCTGCAAGATAGCTTTCTTTAAAGTTTGTAGTTGTACAGCCAAAACCCTATACTTTATATACTTTTTATAACTAGAAAGTGAAAGAAAACATGCAAAAAATCCACTGACTTTTGGGAACAGTGCTAATATTTACTAGTAACAGAGAAAAAAGGGGTGCAGGTAGTCCATTTTTTGTCTTTTGATGACACAGGAGGGAATTTTCAAAAACATTATTTCTTTTGAAAGAATATGTCAACCATTTTAAAATGAACATTTGTATGCATGCATGAGGTTTGTATATAAGTATTATTTTACTATCACTCCTATTGCTAGACAGCTCAAAAAGGCTAAACAAAAAACTTTGAAGCGTATAGGACTTTAGTTAGATGAAAGATAGATAAAAATCTCAAGATAGATTAATATATTTGAAAATACAAATAACGAGTAAGCAGTGAATCTGTCAGATTCTCTTTGTGTACTATGAGAGCGCAGACGAACACAAAACACATTTAAATTAAGAAAATAAAGGACAATTAACACCTGTGGCTGCACTCCCTAATTCATAGCAGCAGATTTTACTGCTTCAGAGAATAAATTCATTGGAAGCTGGGATCGAATGAAATTACTGTCCATGAAATACCACACTTAAAAGCATTATGTGGAGGTTATGCTTTACAGGGTTATGTACTACCAGAAATACTACATTGGATTAGACGGACCACTGTTTTGTTCCGGTCTAGAAATCCCTATGATCTGGGGAATGGTTACCTCAGCCATAATGCTTAGCACCACTATTAGAATAAGTTTAACAGTGGCTTCTTTGCTCTCCTTTCTCTACTCTGCCCCTCTGCCACCTAAACGGTGGAAAAGTATGCTGATCCTTGAAGAAACTCCTTAATGCAGTAATCAAACCAGTAACTTGTTAGTCTCTGAGAACAGTCACACAACATTTTGCCTGGGTATCCATGCCTACTGATTTTCTTTTTTTTCTCTTTCACTGAAGTTTTTCCATGGCAAGCAAAGTGTCTTCTAAGGTCTGTGCTGAAAGAAATTCTTGCTTTAGGATACAGCTTCCCTGTCTTTCACAAACACAAGGGACAAAAAATCTTTGAACTCTTAAGAGACTGTTACATATGGTTCTTTGTAAATCATGTGAGTATGAATGAGGGAAAAAAGTGGACCAATCATGTTCCAGTTAGAAAGGGAACCTAAGAAATATCTCCCATGAGAAACTAAAAGAGGTGTCCTTTGAAAAACAGGCTAATATATATAGCTCTCAGAATCAATAAAGGAATAAAAGAAAAATTACTATCTAGAAAATCAGACATCCAAACTACAGTCTCCCAACACCTGGATCTTGCTGGAGTCTCAGGCATCAAACCACCGTCCTCTGAAGAACTGCAGCTCCTCAATGTCTTTCAACTTATTCTCGAGATGCATGCAGTAAAGGCTGACACTAGGAAAACAGAAAAATCAGACCTTTAAATGTCAGGCTGTTGTTTTTCAGAATACTTTACACTTCTGGTCTCAGGTACCCCACATTTTTTGTTAAGCCTCTCCACCTCAGTAACCCTGTAAGGCAGACTGTGGTTATCAGGATACTTAGGCATCACATTGGGTTCGTCCCTATGTAAAAGCAAACTCAATGGTCCTGGACAAACACTGAAGCAGCAAAGATGCTAATGGCTGCTAATCTGTGCTTTCTGTATGTGGGAGTCTAACCCCAGCTTCAAGCTCAGTTATATACACTGCAAAAGCAGAGAATGTTTCTAAAACAAATGTTTTGTGAGTTAATTTCTATTGAAATGGTTTGTTTCCCCTTACCCTCTTTGGTAATGCTTATGATTCATGATTTGGAAGCTTAAGAAAACCCAGGCTAGTTTGCATGCCATAAATTAAAGCCATCAGTGTACAATTCATGACTGTGGTTTCACACAGCGGAAAAAAGGATGCTGTCATTGTTGCTGTCCTTTGCAGGCTAGGGTTGATGTGTAACAGCAGGTGCCTTTGAAAGAAATGTTGTTGGCGCTTGTAAAGGCAGACTGGCCAAAGCTGCATCTTTTTTTATTTAGGGAAAGGCCATTGTTTCTTTTGTTGCCAGTCTGTCAGGGGAAATCTTTGCAGGAGAGCTCAGGCACATTAAATGGCACAAAAGGTTTAAGAAACATGCCTACACTGAAGGGTTCATGGACGTTACAGGTCATTGGTTGTACTTAAATATACTCATACTTGAATACTGTCCCCATGATTGTCTAAACCTAGCAATCCTGAAATTTGAAGATAACCTTCAGCTTTAATACTGGTTTTGCTGGTGTTTGGTTTTTTTTATTACTATTATTATTTCTTACCTGTCCAGAGGCATAGAAGTATTAAACACACTATTTTTATGTACAAAGTCTTATGTAATAATTAAAAGTCATGTTGAAGCAGATGGAAAAGAAGAAGAATGTAGCCTGAAATAGTTAAGTGTAGGAATCTGTAATGCCAAATATTTCAGAGCGCTTTTTATTTTAAGTTGAAATTTTGGAAATGAGGTAGTCTACATCTCTAGTTACAATCTCTAAGGTTGTGTAACATTGATAGTTCTCACATTTTGTAAGCAAACTCAAACCCTATGCCATTTCATATAAAGCTGAATTATACACTCGCATACACTAGAAGCCTGGGTCGATCAGATAAATTTCAAGAGTATCAAATGCAACATTTTCTGGAGATTTGGGTTCTAGTTCTCTGTTGCAGCTGATGTCGCTAAGCAAGATTCAAGGTAATTACTACTTTTGCTTGCTAAATCTGCAAATAGCAGTATTCAGCCTTCTAAGTTGCATCAATTAGAAGGAAGTCTGCATGCATGATTTGAAAACACTAATAGTTGATATTTTGTACCAGTGTCACAACATTTTGTTCCAATAAAATCCTTTAATTTCTTCATGACTTTTCCAGTATGCTAAAATATGACATTAAATTTAAACTATAGTCAAATGCAAACCATCAAATTGGTACAATTAAATATTTCAGCCTTATGAAAATTAAATGTTGTAATACTTACATAAGAGATGTTAGATTTTTCTCATTGCTGGTTTTTTTTTAGAATTAGCACATTTTGACAAAATACAATCTTCCAGCAACACTGACTTGTCAATGGAGCAGAAGAATTTGTCTGTTTCTAGTTTGTAGCTTGTTATCTAAGTTATCTAAGTTATCTAAGCACCTTCAGTCCTAGGTTTTTCAAGTAAAGAGTCTCAGTTTTTATCCTTTTGTCTGTGCCTTCTTCACACCACTCCTTTCTCATCTCTCTACATTTGAAATAGTGTTGAAATAGTACACCAGGTATGAATTACTCTTTTGATAAGCAAAATGCCCAAAGTCAAATCATGGCAGAGGACTGTCTCGTTATGTTGAAAGGAGAATGCAGCATCTAGTCCTTTTTTTTTTTTTGATTCTTCTGAATGGATCAGGAGTCAGTTTTAGGCATTATGATTTGTAGAAAGCTTTATTCCTCTTTCACTGCTGCTGAGCTGCCTCTAATACAAAATGAAACAAAGCAACCTCATGTTTTTCATAATTAGGTGGAAAGTCAAAGGTTCAGGGAGAGAGTGAAATATTTATTGGAAATGAAGTTGTCAGAAGTTTCTGACATCTCTATTTCAACAACACTTAAGTGACTTGCGAGACCACTTCAGGAAGAAGAATATTTTGTTTTAAAAAAAAAGAAAAAGCATTAATCTAAATGAATCTCCCCTGTACCTACCCCCACATTTGAATATTGAAAGGAGGGATAATTACAAGAAATATTTAATTTGCATTTGATTTGTTTGACTAGCTCCAACCCGTAACAGTAAGTGCTTTGTACTTCCATTCAATATTTTAGTTGTCAGCAGATATTCAAAGAGAAGTGTAGTTCCCTGTACATTGTGGCTGACATCAGGGAGTATGCTCATAGTTATGTAGAATAATATCATACAAGAAAGTGACATACTGTGATTGCACGTTGCCTATCATTGCACAACATCAGGCTTTGGAAGACACTGCATTTGCTTGCTGACATATACCTCTTTAAATAAGCTGGTAAAGTATAAGTGAGTCATCTAAAGTAGGTTGCCTGGAATATCCTGGGGCACAAAACAAAAGTATGCAGGGAGGTGTTCAGATATCTTCCTTTCTCTGCTAGAGCTAGCAGGGCATTTAAGATACTTTTTGGCATAAGTCTTTTGTTAGTCGCAGTAAAACATTTTCTAAAGCTAAGTTTTCTCATGAAAAACACATTGCTAGCTGGAATGCTGTGTTTACTTGTGTAACAGCTGCTCACATGTTGTGGCACTTTCCATAATCAGAATTGGGCAACAGACTACCATAATTTTAAGGCAAATTCATGGAACTCCTGCATTCCATATCTGAGAGTGAAAAAGGAGAAGAGGAGTGAGTGGGGAGAACCAGTCCTTTGGACAGCAAAAGCATAGCAGCATCTGTGAGGTTATCCAACCTGGCTCAGACCACCCTAACTGCACATTTTTACTGTGGTTTTCATGTGCATTGTTTTGTGTTATATACCAGATAATGCGTTATAATCAAACAGAAGATCTGTTTCTGTACTTGATTGGATTCCTGAAGCCAGGGAAGGCATTCTGGTGAAACAGAAGTCGGAACTGATTCTGACCTGGTATTTTAGGGATTTGGAAGTTGATGACCCCCTGGAATTCAAACTGAAGTGCCTTAGCATACAAGGAACACGCCTGCTGCGTGCATCACTGCACAGGAGCTTGGCCTGACAATGATCGAGGCAAACAAACATGGGTGGATGGACTAAACAGTATTGCACCTGTAGCCCAACATAAGTGAAAACATGGCAAAACGTTTCGACATATACTTCGGGATGATTTAAGGCAGCAGCAGTAAAGAGCCCAATCACATTACTCAAATGAGGGGCTGAGATGTCTGATCTATTTCTGAGCTTGGTCTCCGCCCTGGTTACGTGCCTTCTCTTTGGTCATTCAGCAGGCTGTGTTGCAGCCCCCATCACACAGTGGCTTTGAGTACTGAATATCTGAAGAAAGTCCTGGCCTGCTGCTAGGATAGGGCCATGTGCTGTAGAGCCAGAAACCCTTTTTTCCCCAGTAATCTCCCAAACTACATCTAGTCTTGACCCTGAGGATCTTCACTATGTGGCTACAGAGACTGTTTCAATTCAAAAAAAACTTAGTGAGAACTACAATTTCTTGTGTAGCCAATTCATGAAATCCAAGGCTTTTTGTCAATAGAGCTAATCTGTGACACACTTGAGTTAAAAGACTTCTCCATGTAAAAGAAAGCTTTGTTTACCTCTGACACTACTTGAAAATTGGAGGCATCACATGTTACGTTGTTATCCCTTCCAGACCTGACTTTTAAAATATTTTTTTCATAGTATGTGAGCTAGTCTGAAAATCTGCATATTGGGAGTAGTATACATTCTTGAGCTTTCTAACTCATGACAAAGGCAGGGCACCAACAAAGTATATATCAGACCACCAAGAGATAAAATGGAGAAGGAGGAAGAGTGAAGACAAAGTACTCACAACTGCATTGCCTAGTGTAAGTATGTTCTCTTAGAACAATTTTTTGTCACCTTGAAGGCCATGGTAAATAAGTGTAGCACAACGTAAAAAGTAAGTGTAAAAATACAGTTTATTTACAAAATAAATATATTTAAATATGGAAAATACTATAGAGACAGATACACAGAAATAAAGAAAAGGACACTTGTCTGTTGCTCCTTCTCTCAAAAATCAGGATCTTGTTCACCCTGTATACTATCCAAAAGACATTCTCTCTCTGGTGTTTGGTATATCTACAGCACTAGTAATTTACTTTTCATGCAAGCATCACATATTTAGATGTCCTGTCATTAAAGCGGTCATTGATTTAGGCATATATATAATCACTTATATTGAATACAACCTGAATTTTTACGCAGGTTAAAACATCCTCTTCACCTAACTGTTAGGACTTCTTTTTTATTCTTAATTTCATTAAGGCTTTCTCATACCCACTCTCAGAATAGCATATTAACTCTTTAGTATATTTCTAAACTATTGGAAGCTGATGAGCTATTTTGAGACAAAACAGTATTTTTTGCCTTCTAGAGCGATGCTTAAACTTTTGTACAACTCTTTTCTGACACTGACCCTTACACTTCTATTAAAATGCAGCCTGATCACCCTTTATTCAGCCATGTAAATGGGATTCATACACACAGCTTATTAACTACATGTCAGCTGAGACCAGAGGAACTAGCTGTTGATCAGTTTGGACAGATGAGAAATTTGGGATAACTGGTTTGTAAAACAGCCACTGAGAGATACCACTACGATGACATTGCTCACAGTGTCGGTCATTTTTCTGAAAATAGTATTTTTTTCATAATCCTACAGAAGGCAAGTAAAACCAAACAACCTCTTCTCAAATGAAAATTCTGCAGTATGTTATTTAAGAAAACCAACTTCAATTACAGGCCATGTCAAATTACCGTATTCTATTATAGAATGTAGCAGCCACATTTCTTCATCGTCAATTCAATATTTTTGTTCAAGTTTAAATTGATTAGTTGGAAAATGAATGAAAAACATTTTTTAATTGAATTTCAAGGCAGCTGGCTGCTTAACAGGAAAGCTGAGTAGCAGACTAGTAATGCTTAAGAGGTTCTCCAGAATCTTGAAAGCATCCAAAAGTATGATGATTATAAATTTTTACAAGTTTTATGTAATTATGTATGACATTTAATAGAAATCTTCCAAAGTGGCTAGCTGAAGCTTATCTGAGCTCAAGTGAAATTAACTGTTAAGAGTACACTTCAAAAAGAAACACTCCTTGTTTTGCACATCTGATATTACAACAGTAATTTTGACAAAGACAATCAAACTGTAACTAAAATAAGCTGTGAAATAGAAGCTATTTTTAATCAGCTATTTGGAAGTTTGGTTTTGTTCTGTTTTTTTAATCCTCATTTTGCCTTGCTAAAACCTTAGTCTTTCAAGTAGGTACTCTGTGTATTGATGCTGTTCCCTTAACGCCTTCCTTTCCAAGCGTTTGCCACATTAAAACATGTTAGTCTGATTGCATTGTTTAAAAAACGGAGCTATTTTTCTCATTCTTCATTAGTTTGGTGTCTGAATGACAATGGACCAGAATGAGAGTCTACAGAAACAGGTTTTACATTCAGTATGATTAGGTAACAGAATCAGAATGCTTTGTTTCATGCACATGTTTTTCAGCCAAAATCCCACTAGATATTTTAAAACAGAGCTGTCTTTATCATAAAAAGCAATAATTTAACCTCAGACAGGGCCTATCATTTAATGACACAAAGATGCTACATAAATTTAAACAAAATGCAGAAAACACAAGTAGTTGAGAACTTTTTACTGATATCGTTGTTTAATCAGTTTGAAGCAGAGATTATGTGCAAGAAAACATTAGCCTGCATGGAATATATTTCTGAAGATTCTGCATAACCTTCTGTTCTGTTACAATAGAACAAGCTAAACTGTTGAAAGCATTCCTATCCCCTTTCATCTAATATTCCCATAGCAAATTCTAAACCTAATTACACAGTGTAAATTGTTTATTACAGCCCTCAATCCTTCTTGAATTTGAACAGTAAAAAAAAAAAATCAATGAGAAAGTTAAATAATCTAACTTCACTCCTCTATTAGAAAGCTTATTACCTTTGTCTCTTTAGTATCAGCAGTAATGTTAAAGTTAGCAGATGGAAAATGTATGAGTATTAACAGTGGAAGAGCTTTGAAGGTTCACAGAATGGTTTACTGAAGAAAATCAGAATAAATTTTATGAAATAATGTCTACGAACTGAATATGGAAAGTAGTATTTCTAAATGCTTTGATGTGAGTCATTAATGGAAGGGATTTTTGGTAATTATGTATCTGCACTAGTGAAGAGTACAATTGTTCAATTGAAATAACTGTTATGTGCATAATCACTTTTTTTCTTAGGCCTATTAATAGCAATATTAGTGACAGCTGACCCAGCTAGGCTTCCAAGTCTAGCGGTGAGGCAACCTGTGTTTGTGGGGGCATTTATCCCCTATGCATGTATCCGACTTGAGGAACTCTGAGTGGACGCACCAAGTGTAATGGGACTTCAGGGTAAGATTGTCTCCAGAACCTTCCTGTTTCAGAGGATCTTGTTTCTTTTTCACCTTATTCTTCCATAAACTTCTGTGAAACTGTTATTCTGGCTACTTTGTCTATCTACCACGAGAATATGTTGCACATTACCTTTGCGATTGTTACTTCTTAAAGCCCTTGTGCTGTAATTTTCTATAACAGCAACCATGCCTAAGAATAGAAGTTTGTTTGGGGACTGTAATAGAAGTGAATGACCTTCATTTTCCTCAGGAAGTCTAGAGCCCACATGGAAAGCACCATTAATTTCCAATTCAGCATTATCTTGTCTTCCCAGTCCCTTCTCAAAGTGAAGCATATGGGGAGTGTGGTGATTTTCTTATTTTGAAAAATTGTTCTTCTACACTTTCAGGTGTAGAGCCATAAAGACTTGCAAATATCAATTAGTGCATTGGCCTCCATCAGTACTGTCGGCAAGCCTGAAGATGTTTCTTCTAAATTCCGACTCAGGACTTTGAAGGCAGTAAAAAAGTGCTTCCAAAACAGTTCATCTGAGGTTTTTAATGCCTCATACGAACTCAAGAACAAAGTCTTGAGAGATTAATTAGTGCCACATGTATACTAAAGCAGCGCAGTTCACAAGTATCTCACTTGAAGCGTTGTAACTTTCATTTAAGGTACTGCAAATTATTCAAATTTAACAGCTGCTGTTAGTAAATACTAAGTAATTTGAGTTAAATTTCTCCTGAAATGCATTGGCATGAGTCCCAGTTATTTTATTTGGGCCATGCCTATGTTGTGGTGAAGGTTAGCCTTCTAGCTTAACATCCCAGACATCATCCACCTCTCCAGCTGTGGCAAATGTTTTGGTTGGTGGGCATTTTTCCAGAAGTCAAACATTTTAAGTTAATGTAGTGTTATATTTACACACTGTAAATTCCTTCCATGGGGAGGCTGTTATTCCTTTGAAATATTATATGCAAAGACAAAGCCTAAAACAAGTTTCATATTTTACAGTCACGTTTACCTACTCTGTGTGGGTGTTTCAGTAGACTTAAGGCTGGAAGAAGATACTAAATAAAGAAAATAATGGTGACATTTTAATGCCAGCTGTTATGCAGTGTGATATAGCTAACTCCAATTGGAAAATGCAGCTCTTACCATATCTCATTGAGTTAACTGTACAACTGAAAGCTTTATAAATGTCAAAATTTAAAATTCAAAATTACAAGGCAGCCTGGTGTCTGCTCACTAAGGCTGTGTGTGTGCGGGGTGGGGGGGCAATATATGTGGAAAGAGGAGTTTGAAAACAGAAAGGTCTAATTATGTAAGGAAGACCACTTTCAGATTTAAAACATGCTTCTCTCCCTCCTCTGTTAATACTGAAATGTGTTCTATTTTCTGCCCTAAATATATTGATTTCATTCTTTTGAATGAATGAATGAACTGATTTAATATATCTCATCACAGCACCAGGTTTTCTAGGTTAATTGAGCCAGGACCTTTTAGGCTCCTCTTGCAAGAGGAGCTCTCTACTCCGATGATCATGAGTGTGGCTCTTCTCTGCTCCCATTCCAGGTTGTGCTTACATGGCGTTGTCCGAACAGTGACTGCAGTTAACAACACTCCAGTCAGACCATCTCCACAAAGGGAAAAGAGGAGGAGTCTGCTGGGAATAACTAATTCAGTGTCAGAGCTGATATCAGGGCCTTCACAGCAGTGGTAAGTAGGCTTGCTAGCAGTGAGCTCAGGTTTAACATTCAGCAGAAATATACCTGACATTCAATACATCTTCCTCAAACATGATGGACCTGTATTATATGCAGCATTCCAGATGATATATTAGGAGTGCCTGCTTCAATGACATTAATACTTCCATATTTCTTTGTGAAATACCTTGCCTGAAAAATCCTAGGATTGCTTTTGACATTTTCATGGCTACTTCACAGAGATGGTTCATAGTAATCTTATAATTGACTAATACACCTAGATCTTGCTCTTCCTCTGACATTTCCCACTAATGACTTCCCATGTGAAGGAGGAAATTCTTGTTATTAATCCCCAATGCATGACCTTGCACTTTGCTATGAAATCTCGTGCCATTTCCTTGTTTCAGTCCTCACGGTTGGGTTTGTTTTCTTCTTCAGAGTAAGATTGTGATCTTTTCCTGTATTGACAGTACTTCACATAATCAACAGAATTAGCAGGCTGAATTTAGTACCAGGGTCCTGAATGAGAATGTTTAAGTCAGAACCTAAGACCAACCCTTCAGAAACTTTGTAACTACCTTTGAGTCTGATATGCCACTTTTTAATGTGAGCTATTGTTGTCTCTCATTTGGTTTGTTCCCTTCCTAAGTTAAATAGATTTTCCTAGTCAAGCAAATCCTTATCAAAGAAATATCTGTGATTTTTCCAAAGAAAGATGTCAGATAAATGTCACAACCTACATGTGCTAAAACTATGTTTGCTTTTTGTTCTGCTTGTCATTTACTGATTCTTTCAACATTTGTTCTGTAGTTCTGGGTACTCAATAAAGAAGTTTGTAATATCCAAGATCATTTCTCTATCTGTTCTAAAACATTTTATTCTCAGAATGTAAGATATCATCCACAGCGTGATCAACACAGGGTGTTGAGAAACAGAGGGACCCAAACCATCCTGCAGATTGCTTGCACCAAAGGCTACTTTTGTGCAGAAGTCAGGCTGGCTGAGTGCTGGTAACTCCTTTTAAAGTAAAGACACAACAACTTTGCTCAGGCAGTTGTGGCACTTTGTGAGCACTTGGAGGTGGGCTAAGCAAACTACTTTGCTCTTGACCCCAGGGTGGGTAACTGAATAGTCCCCTTTGCTTAGGATGTTTAGGAACCTCTGGGTGGAAAAACACTTTTTCACTCACAACACGAAGGCCTATTAAAATTCAATAAAGCGTTCAGCTCTTTTAAGGGACTCGGATGTTCTTGATAACTGCATTCATTATGCATACAGTTCCTATGTATGCCCAAAGGATATGTCCTTATGGCAACGAGATTCTTGACCACTCACATCTTTATCTTACAGCGAAAGGAAAGGGAAACTCTGGTCTTAGTCTTACCACATAGAGGTCAACTTAATTGGTCCCCAGATGATATTGCACTATTCAAGATGAAGCAGAACTTGTTTGCACTTCAGTTCATCTGGAATCATGGTATTTGTGTGAAGTGAACCTGAAAATCTAGGTGAAATGTACAGGTTGTGAACTATAGTTAGCAAGCTCTGTATCACTAAAATAACATCAGTTGAAGACATGTATCACATTAAGTTATACTATACGGAGGACTGACTTACTCTGCTGCTTATTAGTAATGTTTGTATGTTAAATATCCTTTGGTGGAAAAAAAAATCCTCTGTATTCTCTCGCAAGCTATTTTTTTCATAAACAATAAAACTAGTTTACAATAAAATTCTGAAGAGACATTATTTGTAAAATGTAATTAGACAGAAAGAAGTATTAAAAACTTTCAGTATGATGAAGATATGACATCAGTCAGGGGAAAAAGCCCAAGAAAACCGAAAACTATACCTCTTCAGAAATCAGGCAGCTATATAGTATGCTTCTTTAGAGTTTACATAGGTTCTGGCTGAGGTAGAATTTCTGACCAGAAAAAGAAAGGCTTGACTTATCCCTAATTATGGTTTGGTATGTAAGTCATTTAAACATCTAAGCCACTCCTGTTGTTTTTATATGACTGTTTTGGTAGATAATACATTCTTTCTCTACTCACTGCAGTGATATCCCTTAAACATGAGTTTTTAACATAAGAAATGCAATGGAAGAGTGCATATTATTTTTACTGTTATATTTTAGAATGTTAAGAAAGAACAATTCTCTAACTATATTCATGGAGTGAAAAAAAGGCACTTGCTTTATGTAAAAGTATAGCCTGAACAGGCTTTCTACTGAGTACCTTTGAAATATTTTATGTTCTTTATTTGTCACTGTTGGCTATGAAGCTTTTGTTAAACATCCCAGAAATGTAAATGTACAATCCGCCCCCCCTACCCTGCCCGCCCCAAGGCATCTACAATTTTTTTCAGGCAGCTATTAGGATTATGGAGAATGACTAAGAAAATTAATTAAAAATTGAATATACACCAAGGGTTGTAATTTACAGCCCATCAGGTTCAAAATATTTTCCTTAGTTCATAACATGTTCCACATGTGTGTTAAAATTCAGGAAAATTAGTCTCAGCCCTATATATTATATTTCACTTTTTCATTAAAAAGTTACTTAAATGCTTTCATTAAGTGGAACATTTATTTAGATATTAAAGGAAATTATGTTGAATATGTAAATTATCTATTTGACACCAAAAGGGGAAAGAGACAGTAACAATTTTAATTAAAAATTCAATCCTAACAGGGTTTGCCCTCGTCAACTTAGAAATATTGCACAGACACTTTATTAAATTACAAAGTATCTGGTTAAAAGCTATTCATTATGTTATGTGCTAAATCATCCTTCTCCACACTAGATCCAGTTTCTACAAAAGTCAGTGGCAAAACTCTGACTCTAGAACGTAACAAACAGATCGAATTTATGACTTAACAGAAGTTTCCTCAATGGGATAAAACAATGTGGCTGGGCTTGTTTTAGATCTGGCTAGATGGATCTACAAGGAAAAAAGAGGAATGTGACATACATAGATACACCTGTTTCCCTCTGTGCCGATCTCTGGCCATCCCTACCAAAAGTATATACAGGACACACCTGCTTTTTCCCCTCTCCAGAGCAGACAGACAAAGACAGAAAGTGGAGCTGCTAAAGCGCTTGCATTATTTTCCATTTATGCTGTAATGTGTTTGTTTTGCCTGTCTTTTTTTGGAGGAAGGTTAATACTTTCTCACTGGAAGAAGCCATCAACAGCATACTCATTTGGAGTTAGCAGAGGAAGAGGGAGCAAACTGAAGAAGCTGTGGATATGTTTGGAGGCGTTTGAGATTTCAGCGTCAGAATACAATTAATGATTGAGGCAGGAAGGGATCTCTGTTCCTGCTTATGTTCACGTGCGGCAAAAACATTTGGGCTCAGCGTGAGTCTCGCGTGGCTAAAACGTAAAAAAGCTGGTTCTCTCCCCGTTTCTCCCATTGACCTTGGAGAATGGTCTTGTGTAAGTACTTTCACCTCTGAGTGGGGGTTTTTTTTCCCCTTCTTTTTTTCTTAGCCTTTATCTATCTTTCCATTTGAACTGTAAGGCTTAGGAGAAGGAGTGTCTCACGGTAGATATAGTTACACAGCACAATGAAACTCTCTTATTAGCTAGCACCTATATATGGAGCTGTAATATCAATAATTAATAATAAGCAGCCCTGGTTCATGAACTGTGCCTGATTTCTGATTCATTAGAACTAAAATTTATCCTAACTTTAACTGGATCTTGAGATCCCTGTAGACAGGCCATACAAACCTGCCTACAGCCCTACCAGCCATTTGACTAGTTCATATTATCGTTTGATTTAATCTTTCCAGAACTAAATGACCTCGTGCACATCAGCAAAGGAAACAGATTGACATCAGCAAAAACTAGGGCAGTATGAGCTGTACTCTAGCTGGTAAAATATCATCCGAGGAATTCTTAATTCCTGTAGCAGTTTGTAATGCAGTATAAATCGAGTAAAATTGTTACAGGACATGGAAGTGACTCTCATTTATGTACTTTGAAGGCATGAACCATTCCTTCTATATTCAGACAGCCTAAATACATGGCTCTAATGCTTCTTTTTGTCTAAACTTCTTAGCAGTAAATCCAAAAGCTAGGAAACAGTGGAATGGAGACAGAATGTGGCTGTCTGAATCAGGCCATGTGCCTGATCCTCCAGGTCTTGACTCCGGGAAAAGTGATTTAATTTTTTGCGAATTAGAATAGTTTGGATAGTAAGAAATTTTTCCCCTCCCTCTTTTCCCAGGTTCCCAGCTCGCAGGGCTGTTTCTCACCCCGCTTCCCTCAGCCCTGGCTGCCGGGCAGCCTTTCGCCCTTTCTCACAGGGGCTTTCCCGCCGCGGCTGAGGGGCTCAGCTGTGCCCTGCGCTGGGGCCGCTGGAGCCGGCGGGAACCGGCTGTGTCCGGCAGGGGGCAGCCCCGGCCGCCCCTCTCAGGGGCCGCCCCTGCGGCCTCCACACTGCTGCTGCTGCTGCTGCCGCCGCCGCCAGACCTGAGCACCTGCACCCGGTACAATGTCAGATTCAGAAAAAAGGGGAAAACCAATCTTGACTGGATAAGCACCTCAAATTCCAGGTGACTGTGTTTAATAACAAAACGCCCTGTGGTTTTGGAAACCTGTGCTGTGGTCTTTTTCTTTCTTTTGCTGGGGGTAGTTATTAAAATACAAGTCCTTCTCCTTTTCCTTTTCCTGTTCCTGTTCCTTTTCCTTTTGACTGTTTTTCATTTGATCTCACTGTGTGGAAAGTTTTAACATTGGGAATGCCTTTTTATCTCAAGCCAGGGAAAGGGCAACATGAAAAAGTATGTATTTTTTCCTTTGAGCGGAGCCTGTGCTATCAGGGACTGTGCCATTTGGGAGATAACCCTGTCTTTGCTTCTTGAGCTCCATCTGAAGGGACAAAGTAAAGGCCTGTGTTTTTGTGTGAGCGGAGCTTGTGCAGCCAGGGAATAGACCATGGGGGAACTGCCTGCATGCCTCGTTGGTACTGCAGTAGCATCGTTGGAGACCCGGTTACTACCTTGAACAAATGTGTGTGTTTTGTTTTAGTTATTAAACTTGTCCTGTCCTGTCAGAAGGAATTCTGAGGTGTCTGGTTTTGTTTTCCTCAGAAATGTGACATATAAGCAAAGCATAAAACACACACAGAAAATAAAAATAATAATAATAAAAAAACCAAACCCAAAACACAAACATAGAGCTTGATTCCCCACTGTGCCATATTGTGGGAAAATAATTTATATTGATGCACTGTGGATTTTATTTCCAGGAGCTCAAAGCAACTGCGTGTCTAAGTAAGCATCTGTAGGTCTCCTTTGCCTGAGAATTTTTGAAAACAGAGCCAAAGGAGAGCAAAATAATAAGCCTAAATGCTGCACATTTACTTTGTAGTACTTTTCTTTAGTTGGAGGTGCTATGCATAATACAAGTCAGAGATCAGGAAGGCTTGTGTTAATTTTGCACTTTAGCACTTAATTTCTGTTAATTTAGACTGGGGAAATGGTTAGTGTTACTCATCATTCTTTTTCTTTAAAATTTTGTTAAATTGCATTGTGAAGAAGGCTTCTAAGTTTACTAAGAGTTCTGAGTTTACTAAAATTCAGACCATGAGAAAAAGCAGGAAAACTGGTTTAGATAAAATAGGAAAAATTTCCTCGAGCGGTTAATAGAAATATGAATATTTTATACCCCAGTATCCAAACAGGTATCCTGGTATTCATATTATATATATAGCCTAATGGAAACAAACAAACAAAAACAAGACTTTAAGAAAATATGCTTAGTCCTGTAATATTTCTTTGCAGAAATTTAGTATCTGGAAAGAAAAAAAAAATGTCTGTCTTTTGTTCTTCATGGAAACACCATTGAAATTCTGAGCATTTAGAGATCTTTCTGCTACTGCTTATTCAAGCTGGTCAGACACTTGATAAATGTTCAAGAAGAAAACCAGAAATAGCGAAAAGTAACTGTCAGTGCAGTACAGCCATTTAGCTGTTGTGGTTCAGTCTTTTCATAGCTCCCACTTCAGCATTTCAAAATGCATTTTCATTATGAACTGGAATGAAAAGGCAGGATTTGGAAAAATTTGTTAAGAAAAAATCTTCAGAAAAACATTTGCTGAAAGCATAAAGAATTTTCATTTGTGTCATGCTTAAACTTTATTTATTTATGTAGCATTTTATATTAATGCATTGAACTTTTATTAGAATAAAAGTTAAAACATAAGTAATCTAAACTGTAGAATTAACACAGCAGATTTAGCACTAATCAAGTAAAAAATCATAGTTATTCATTTGGAGTCTTTCCCACAAAAGATTTCATCAAGATGATGATCCAAGAAACACTTCCATGTGATAAAACTGCACTGTTCAACTGTTCCTTCAAGAATATTTCAAGTTGTACAAGCACAGAAGCAGCACTTGAGGATGAAAATGGCTTGGCCTGTGGGAAACACCTTGTCTCATATTATTGAAGCAACAGTGGAAAACTAATGTCTCTCTCAACAGTAACCCAGTCAGCAATATGTGCTCTAAATGAAGTAGAAGGGGGAAGGGAGTATATGCCATGTATCATATTGATTGCACTTTTGTGTTATGACTCACTTCAACCTCTGTGCTGAAACCAACATATATGAAATGTACCAATACTGAAATGGACTTTTTTTTTTTAAACTAAACTAAACTATAATTACACTATCTGAGCCTGATGTTATAATTACAACAGTTCAACTCCACGAGGAAAACACTTTAACTTCAAGATGGAGTTAAACTGTGTTAACTTCAGCAACGTTCAAAAAGGGAACTAGAGAAAACTGAAAGGAAATGTTAATGTCTCAGGGGCATTTAAGAGAGGTTAAGGTTTATTCTGCTGTCAATAAATAACTAACAATTTTGCATATTTAGGAGTACCCGACCAGTAAATATGTTATTCAGGAACACTCAGTGAATTCAGTAAATTAGATTTTTTAAAGCATTTTTTTTAGTGTCTTATGGACTCAAAAACATTGTAGTCCATCTAGTCATGAATGGTTGTTTTAAGCCACCTAGCAATGAGAAAGAAAGGTATATCTGCACAGTCCTTTGCACGCTGATACACATAGTCTAGTGTTTTCCAATGCAGGTGGATGTGAGCCAACTCAAAATGCAAAGCCGTAAGTCATCATCAGAAAGATGCAGCCTAGTTAGCCAGGCTACTTCTCCCCGGACACCTTGTGCTTATGGAGTCTATAGACTACTCGCTCCCCCTATCTTTTCGGGGAGCAGGACATTGGGGATAGTTAGGGAAGGGGGAGATAAATCAGAGCACTCCAGCCCATCTTTGCTCTTTAGTGTCTTTCTTAAGACTGTCAGTGTCTCTTAGGGGAGTACACAAGTAGAGGAAAAATCACTCACTACTTTTTGCCTGCTTCCCACGTGCTTGGAACAGCCTGAAGGAAATTGTTCCTCGCTAATGGCTCCATCAGAGGCAAGATAGCTGTATCCTGCCCTTAGACAGACTGTGACACTAAATCTAGCCCACATTGGACTGTTTTGGAGATTTTAACAGACGGATGTGGACTTTGAAAAAAATGCTACCTACAGGGGCCAATACCCATAAGGTGTAAAAAGTTTAGACTACTTAGCTTTAAGGAACAGTGCTCGTTTTCGTCATTTGAGAAAAGGCCTAAGATTTGTAGCCGCCTTAGTTTGCGCATGAAATCAGTTCTATCATGTGATGTTAAGTAGATGTAAACTGAGGAATGCAATGTTTATTGTCTTCCTAGATGATTACAACATTAAGCAGCAGGGGTAGCTTCCTCACCTGGGATGGCTCCTGGTAGTCACACAGAGTCTGCACAGAGGTATTATGTTGTGCTGTTATTTACAGCTATAATGTCAAGCCCTCCACATATGCAAAGTTATCTATATACTGAACTCATGCCAGCAGCAAAAAGAGCACACACAAAGGCAGTTGAAAGCCATGTTTGATTCCGCTTCCCCAGGCTGAAAGGGGTAGAATACGATAAACACGGTTACCACGGCTGTACGTGACCTTCAACTGGTTGAGGTGCCACAATGAAAAAAACAACTGTTCTGTCAAAAAAGTGAACACCTAAAAGGGTATTTCAAGTTTTCCTCAGTTCTGCTAATGGTCATGAAATTTCAGGCAAGTTAATGTTTCTTAATGTAATTTAAAATAATAAATTTGTATAATCGAGCACCACATTTCTGTGCCATTAGATTCTCTGGCTATGCCTTTATCAGTGGGAACAACATTTCACTCCCATAGACAACGTAGGTGAAATGTTTGAAAGGCCGTGTCATTTTTATGTTATTGTTTAGATTATTTTGAAGCTGAACACAAGAATGCATATGTTTATGGCCAGTAGACATACTGAATTTCTTTCCTTCTGGCTATGCCAATTGTGTAATCAGGTGACTCTTTCACATCATATTTTTTACTTATTGTTAGTCTAATGGGGACATAATTATTTTTTTAATTTGATGCAAGTTTGTATTCATCTGTGTCTCAATATTTATTTCTCGCTCAAGTTTTTCTCCATAAAGAAATATATTACCTCTTTGACCTTCACTATCATTCAGGGTTTTTTTTGTCTTCTGTGCATTTAGTTCTGACATTTGTTCTGCTTCGTACCTTTGCTGTTCTTTCTATTTACTTTGTTCTCTTTTGATCCCCTTTATATGTGTATGTTTTTAGTGCTCTGGAAAAATGCTCATCTACAACGTTCTTAAAGCTTATACTGATGCTGCAATTCCTCTAACTTTGAGATTTTTGGAGTTCAAAGATTCCTAGGGGGGGTCGCAATATATTTTTAGAACATTTTTTCAGATCTCTTTTTGCCATGCTTCCATTAACAGCTGTCCTCCTGTTTCTGGATCCCCACTCATTTTGTTAAATTCATATTTTTTTTACCTCACTACATAGCTTCTTTCAGTTGCTTCCTGTATCTCACTTAGCTATTCTCATTAATTCTGAACTTTCCTTCCATTATATTGAATTCTAAAAATACCATTCTGTAATTTCCCTGCCTTGGATAAAAATATATTAAATTATTTGAAATTATCATGTATTAAGGTCAAAGGATGATAAACTGCTGTACTAGATAGAAACTTAGTACCATAGTAAAGTAATGTTTGACAATAGATTATGTGTTCGTACGTGTATAATGATTTTCCTAATACCTTCTTGTAGAGGTTTGGGAGACTAGGTAGGAACATTTGTACTCATGTGTGTGTATATATAGGAAGAGGTATATCAGTATATCGGTATGGTTATTTTTGTAGTTTCCATTTCAGCCTAAGGCCATAGCAAAGCAGATTTTCATCTGATAAAAATTAACTATTTCTTTTGTGTAGATTTTTTCCCTGTCCTCTTTTTCTAAACAAAAGAATAAATAGAAAAAATAAACCAAACCAACCCCAAACGCAAACCCTGTGAGGCACAGTAAGCAATGCTCCCCAGGCTTTTTCCATTCCTGGGTCCATGGTATATCAATCCGATTATCCGCTGTGTCCTAATGAATACACGGGCGTCCTGCACCTGAGAGAAGAGCACGCCAGCACTTTGTCTTGGCCAGCACAGTGCCCTCCTCTCTGTCATGAAATGCTTCATGGTCTCAGTAAATCACGGGTGTGGGTACATTTGCCATGTGGAATGCGATCTTCCCTTTGATGTTAGCTACAAAATAAAATGTGCTGGCTGTCTACATCAGGTGAGGACCGTATACAGCTGTGTGAATGAAACTGCCGTGATAGAGAGGAAACCGTGCAGGAACAAAAAGCTTTCCCTGTGCTTTTGCCTGAGATAGAAATTACCCTGCACTAGAGTGAACTAATTTCTATCAGATTCAGGAAGATTTATTCCAGTTTAAGTTGCACTACCAAAAGTATTTTTATTGCTTATGCAAGCTGTTTCATTCCCTAGCATACTTCATTTATGCACCTAAGGCCTAGCAGCACATTTTTCCATCATTATCTTAAAGTGTGATTGACTCCTTAAAGAATAGAGCTAAATTCTTGGTATTATAAAACCACTGGACATGGAACTCTTATATTTATCCTTGGGCTTACTAGAGATGGCAGGGAGGTTGCAAACATCTCTATCCTGCCTATGATTCAAATCTGATCTATAGGGATTGTCTTTTCTTTCTGAGTGAGAGATAATTCAGTCTGCAGAATCGAGCTTGACAGAAAATTTTTTGTCATTTATGTATGAAGTTTTGAGATATAGAATTCTATCCACTAGGGAGCATGGATAAAAACCACAAAATTCAATTGCTTTAAGGATCTTTAAGACCTCAAAAATTGGACTGGATTCTTTTCTACTGAAAGCCTAAAACTCCATTGAACAAGATAGCTCAACTCACATCTGTATTACAAATTAATTACTATGGTAAAAGTAAATATATTTATGTCCATGAAAGACCAGGGATCAAGTCCTCTGCTAATTTCTGGAGTTATAACCACTTCTTCCAGCAAGACTTTGATTATTTGGGGGAGTTTTTCCAACTTGTTGATTTTCATGTCAGACACCTTTCTTTATTCTTTATTCTGTGCAGGCATATGCTAGCAATCAGTAAAGTTTTTAGTTTACAGTCCTAGAGACATCTATCTCTAGTGTGAATACAATCACAGACATGGTAGAAACGGAAGCAAAATACAGATCCTTTGATATGAGTTGTTTGGAGCCCATGCATTCTTGTGTTCCTGCTGTAGCAACTGTGCAAGAACTGTATTTTCTTGCATTAACTTTTATTGAAAAGTAGATGGGTCTTCACATATTTTCCCCCTCAGTGATGTTTTAATAATACAAAGCAAACTAAATAAGGATGTCTATTTTGGGGTAAGAAAGGCTAGCAAGAAATAACTCCTCTTTGTGTATGATCAGAGTGGTGGGAAAAGTACAGCAAAACAGAGGACATGAAAATCCGTGTACTTTTTGAACTTCCAAATCAGTCATGGAGAGACATTCACAAATGGCAGATTAAAGTAAATTAATAACAAGAAACAAGCTAAACTCTGACCTTTCATACAAAACCTCCCTAACATGCAAGGACTCAGGCTGAGTCAGGGGGTAAACTGGTACCAGTCCAAGGATATGTTTTGTAGCCCTGTCTTCTTTAATTACTGCAGTGTCAGTTCAATGGTTCTGTGAATAAAAAAAGCTTTTTTATTTTTTCCCAAGCTAACTGGCATATCATCTTCCTTTGCCTGTTTACCCTCAGCAGAGAAAAACATGTTCGAGACTTATACATGAAGTGTGTGACATTTTGATGCTTTGATCTGACTGCTGTACCCACAACAGGTTAGGGCAGAAATGAAACCTCTCCAGTGTAGTGTTCTAACAAAACAATGTCTATTGTGCCTGAAAATATGTGTGCTTATGTGCAGATGAGCATATGCGTGCATATGTACATATTGTCTTTATAAGTTCAATATCCTTTATTTTTCTTTTATTTCTCACATCTTAAAACCAGCTCATATATTTCAGATCACTATCTATGAAGTCAAGTCCCCTTATGTGGCCCTCTCAGATTTTCATTGGTATGAGTTTTTACAATTATGTATGAACTTTTAGAGCAACTAGAGAGAGGTGCATGAACTCTAGATTTCACCACTGCTGATTTATCATTTTTATACAATTTCTGCAGGTTAGTCCCCTGACACATTGTTTAAACAGAATCCTCCATGAAAGCTTCTGTGTAGAAAGTTAAAAATAAATAGAGAAAGGATGAGAAGCTTTCAGTCTATTGTATACTAATGGAGAGAAAGCAGTGAGTGATATTCACCCCTCCACACCCACCCTTGTTCCTCTGCCTGAAGCCTGGAGCTACTGAGGAAGTTCTCAGTTGAATGTCTTCCTAAAAACCGTAAAAAAAACGTAGCATCTAGGAAGAGCACAGTCATGATACATTAGCAATTTTTCAGCTGCATTACCTAGCATTTGATATGTGGTCAATATGAAGTTCACAAATAGACTTCAAACAGTATTATACATGTTTAAATTAAACTAAGAGTAGAAAGGGGTCCCAGATAAAACCTTCGATTAAATCCTAGTGTGTTAATCAGGATAATCTATTAAATCGGTAATGATGATCTAATGCCTTCAGCAGTAGCAGCTTATTCCTCTTTAGTTAAACAACAACTATCTTATCTCTGAAATAAGTAGTAGGCTTTTATAATCTTACGCTTGGTCACTAAAGAGAGACATTGTGCAATGCAATAGTATCTATTAATAATATTATTAGTATAATGGACACTTATTAAATAATTTATGTGGGTAAATATATTTGGGAAGAACTTAACACACAGCTTGCATCTAAGCCCACAGAGGTTATCACAATGTGATATTTTTTATTAGAAAATATTTTGGTTTGAATTGAGACTTTAATTCTCAAAATTAAATAACATCAGAGTGGATGCTCTGTCTCTATATATGTGTTAAATTTAAATATAAAAACTAAGTCAAATGTAAATATTATAGCCATGGCCAAAGTAAGATAGAATTAGAACTGTGTGAATAAAGAATAAGAACAGTTCTTTATCTGTTTACAGGCATATTCTAAAATTCAAAAGGCAAAATGTTGTTTTCCATTGGCAATATAATGATCATAGGCAAAACTGAAAAACAATTACCATACTGGTTTGCACCAACTAACACAGAGTTGTCATTTTAAAGAACTAACCATTATTAATGCATCTTTCTAATTGTCTCCTCTAAGTTTGGCAAAGTCACAGAGCAGTTACCTCAGAAATGCCTTTTGCAGTTGGTTGCTGTTTTCTGCTTAATAAGCATTTACCTGTTGATTATGTTTTCCTTCTCATGGTCCTAAGGAAGATGGTAATTCTAATACCCTAAAATGGACAGGCATGTGTCTCAGAGTCAACATTATTTTTTACAGGGTTTTGTGAAAGTATAAGCAGTGATTTTCTGTTACCTTTAGTTACAAATGTCTTATGCTGGGACATTTTTATGGCTTTCTATTACCGTCTGACATGAGATCCATTAAGATGTCACAGCTGGAGCTGTGTGTTTATAATCTCTTTCACCTCACTTTGTGTTTTGGGGAGGGGAAGAATATTGGATCAGACGCACTCCCGAGGTATGGGATGAATTTGTTATTATTGGCACACGCACAGAAGACATTCATTGCTTGATCTTCAGCCTATTGAGGTCACTAGAAAAACTTCTATTGACTCAAGTGGTGCTGGATCAAGCTTTCAGAGAGCTGATAAACGTTATCTAGTCCTTGTCAACAGTAAAAAAGGAAAGCAAGTGTGAGCTACAAAAACCTGAACTACTTTTGTCTGCGAAGAAAATGTCTACTTCCAACTTGTTTAAAGCAGGGGAAGTTTCAGCAACCAACAACAACTAGGGAATAATAATATAGAAATCCTTTTTCCTAATAGTATTTTTTTTTTCGTATTTTCTCTTTTTGCTGTGTCTCATTGAACATCTTTTGCTACTTCTTTTCTTTGTCACTTCCAAGGCTCTTCAGCTAACTTTCAGGCTCCCAAACATGCCATTCAGTATTTTTTCACTCTTTACAAAAGAATATACTCCCCTCCCACTGTGGCACTTCTTCCCAGATTTTTTTTTTCTTCTTTTGTTATGACCTCTGTCCCATCTGCTTCTACTGCTAGTTTTGTGTTAAATTGTCTGTCCTTTCTGTCTCAGTGATTACATCAGGTCTCAGGAGTGAAATGTCTTTGGAACACTGAATTTTTTAAATAATTCTGTAAGTGACTTAAAAGTCCTGCAACTTCCACTCACTACTAAAACATTTCCCTGAACTGTTACCAGACATAATAGACAGCATCCTTTTTTAGTAATCTGACGAAAAGGAGGTATTCAGAAACTGAAAAATATTAAGAACAATTTCCTTCTTGTCTTACCAAAATAAATAGGCTTTTGGTTTTGTGATAATGTATCAGACATAGCAGTGTAACTATTAACTATGAAAGTGAATTAGCTTGTCTACTCCCATTACAATTTAGTTTACAGTAAAACATTCTTATGTCTTCTGTTTAGTCTAACCTAATTTCCAATGAAAACTTGAGTTGTACCCTTAACCTGAGGTTTTTTTTCCAGTCTGCAATTGTTACTTTGTCTTTCAGTATCTACTGAAACATTTGAATGAATATTCCAAACCTGTAACTCAACTATATGTAACAAATGAATCCACAGCGTTCAGCTGTGGTGTTCTAGGAATTACTCTGGTATGCACAGATAACTGGCCCCAAGTTAACCTGGAGGATGGTCAAAAGATAACCATTAACTTCGGGTTCTTGCAGCCACAGGCCATTTGCTTCCAAAGAAAAACAGCAAGACTTAAAAGTACACCATTACAAGATCAGCATGAAAATCCTATTAAATCTCACAGCACGTGAAGATTATATGAAGGTTACCAAGGTGCATATTATAACTTTCTATGAACATGCACACACACAAACACACAGATAGAGGCAGATACATACATTTGTTCTGAAGGACTTTTTTTCTACACTTAAGAAAAAAGGGGAAAAAATGAAAATCTCCTTCTACATCACAACAAAACTTTCTGTGTTACCTGCCACCATAAAATGACAACTAGGCTGCACACTGAGCCTCTTACCTAACTTTGGATGCCACCTTTCAAAACAAAAGTGTTTAACAGTAAGAGACAGATTGCTTAAATATTGTGCTGTTGTGGTGCTGGAACACTTCACAGTCATTGATTTATCTGTCTTCAGCAAGTATTAACATCTGCAGATGGTTGCCTACCTACAAGAAAATTAAGTATAGGTTTGTGCTGAGCAACAGGTGTGTACCATGGTCCACCCAAGACCCTTGGTTCCTGCAGGATCCATGCTGGGAAGCTGTCAGAGCACGCTGCAGTTCCCTTCCAGTCTTGACAGATAGGCTTTCCTTTCTGCTTTTAAAACCAAGGTACAGGGATACAGAGGAGGGAGAGGGGTGGGGAATTGCATGTCTGGGCTCCCACTTTAGATAATAAACTTAGGTATAATCTTGGGGATTCAAATAAGATGACACAAGATATGTTGAGTATGGTGGGAAATTGGTTGGGTCTCAATTACACAGCTAGCCTTCCTACTTCTCTGGTGTCATTCGCTGTAATGTTCTGATAACAGAAAATAGTTTAGTGTTAAGATACATTCACAAGTGGAGCAGACTTAAGTTTTTCTGCTACCAACCGGATGAAGTTCAATAAGGCCAAGTGCCGGGTTCTACACTTCGGCCACAACAACCCCAGGCAACGCTACAGGCTTGGGGATGAGTGGCTGGAAAGTTCCCCCGCAGAAAAGGACCTGGGGGTGTTGATCGACAGCCGGCTGAATATGAGCCAGCAGTGTGCCCAGGTGGCCAAGAAGGCCAACGGCATCCTGGCTTGTATCAGAAATGGTGTGGCCAGCAGGAGTAGGGAGGTGATCGTGCCCCTGTACTCGGCACTGGTGAGGCCGCACCTAGAATACTGTGTTCAGTTTTGGGCCCCTCACTACAAGAAGGACATTGAGGTGCTGGAGCGTGTCCAGAGAAGGGTGACGAAGCTGGTGAGGGGTCTGGAACACAAGTCTTATGAGGAGCGGCTGAGGGAACTGGGGTTGTTTAGCCTGGAGAAGAGGAGGCTGAGGGGAGACCTTATCACTCTCTACAGTTACCTGAAAGGGGGTTGCAGAGAGGTGGGTGCTGGTCTCTTCTCCCAAGTGACTAGTGACAGGACTAGAGGAAATGGCCTCAAGTTGCACCAGGGGAGGTTCAGGCTAGATATTAGGAAAAAGTTCTTTACTGAGAGAGTAGTGAAACATTGGAATAGGCTGCCCAGGGAGGTGGTAGAGTCACCCTCCCTGGAGGTATTCAAGGAGTGTGTGGATGTGGCATTGTGGGATGTAGCTTGATGGACATGGTGCTGTGTGGTGTTGGGTGGGTTGTGGCTTGTTGTTGTTGTGTGGCGTGGGTTTTGTGTTTTTTTTTTTTTTTTTGTGGGTTTTTTTTGTTTTGGTTTGGTTTTTTTTTTTTTTTTTTTTCTTTTTTTTTCAGGTTGGACTCGATGATCTTACAGGTCTTTTCCAACCGTACTGATTCTGTGATTCTGTGATTCTGTGATTATAATTTTAAGTTAAAGTGCAAAGAATTTCCTACAGAAAAAAACACCTTTCTTGTCAGTTTACCAGTTTGTTATGAGAACAGGAATGTGGAGCTGCCCATAGATGCAGCAGCAAGAAATTTTTTTCTTAACTGAGATTTGACTTTTTACGGTATTTTTACATGGGGTTAGTGTTCATAAAATAGAAGAAGTAGCAGTGTTCAAAAGTTTCTTGCACAGTTCTGCATGCATTATTCAATCCTGATCTTCACAAGATGCTTTTGGTCATCTGTTGAAGGGAATCAGCCAATAGCATCAACATTTTGTGATACCTGCAAATAAAGACTAAAATGAAACCATCAAATTGTTTTTCACTAGCAGAAACCGAACATAGATATCCGGAATGTAACAGCTAAGGTGTTAATCTTCTGTTTAACATCATCCAGAGTGTGTGTGTGTACTCTTGTACTTATGCATCTTTCTTTTTAGATATCAGCATTCGTAAACTTCTCGGGAAAGTAGATAAGAAGGAAGATCATGATAAGCAATGCTTTGGGTGTTAGTGATAGAAATTGGGTGTGCTGCCAAAGCAAAAGTATTTAGAGCCTGTGCACCAGTGCAGTGCTTATGTTTTCTTCCTCCAAGAAACAGCTGCATGTAGCCTTATGTTAATTGGAATGTGAAAACAACAACTTTTGATTTTATGCAGCTAATATTTCAGACAGTATCAAAGCAATTGATGTATCTAATGAGCTACAGAGTACAATCTTAGTTGTTTTTACCTTTCTATATACAGAAGAAATTACCAAAACTATCCGGCTACTTTAAGATAAGTCTCTTCCTAAAATCGTTCAACAGTGCAATATGTAACCATCTTAATGAAACTCATTTAACACTGTTGTCCCTGGACACAAAATGAGTTTCAGTCATGTAGATAGAATGAATTCATTTTTAACTGTTGTCATGATTACAGGTCTAGCTGCACAGCTGTTGTCCTTTTGGTCTCTGTAAGTGCATCCACTGAAGTACCAATTTTCAGGCTTTTACCAGTCCTAAACCAGAAATTATCTTAAACACAGTGCATGCATATCTGTGTTACTCATATGCAGAGGCCTGTGAGCAACAATGAGTACAGTGATCAGTCAACTTTTTGTAACCAAATCGTATTTGTTTAAGTGAAGCAATAATGCAGATAAAAATTACTTTAAAGAGGGAGGCAGCGCACAAGGTTCTTTAAATTCTTGATTCTTTTATAGTGACCTAGCATGGACCAGAACATTCGAAAAACCTTTAAAAACCTTTGTGGGTGGGTCCCCATATTTCTGTCTATTAATCACCTGCTTGAGAAAAAGGGAGATGCCTTTAAATTTCAATAGTCCTTTTGTTTCCGCTGTTCTGGGACAGCAAGTGGGACAAAAGGTTGATAGATGAATGGATGGTGACAACTTAAAATTATGAAAGCTAAGAAATCAGCATTATTTGAATAAATCAATTTGCTTGAAGACTGGCTTACCTCACCACCATTGAGGTTTTTCCTGTTAGCTTCCATACATCTCAAATTAAAACACCTCAATAATTTAACCAGCAGATGGTTTTCATAAATTTATAAAGTGTACACTTAATTCCATGACAGCTGTATTCTTGAATATAGTGTATGTTCTTCAGTGTGTTTTAACTAGATGCCAAAACAGTTGTTTTTTTTCAGGATAGGTGGTAACCATTGAAATTTTAATAGTATGTTGTACATTATTCCTCTAAAAATCTTTACTGCTTTTTGAGAGTATCTTACTGCCATGTTCTAGACAATATGGATAGAAATTGATGCAGCTGCACTCACTTCAAAGTACCAGTGCTTTTTTTCAGATTTCCTGATCCTCAAAGGACTTAGGTACATGCTTAACTTTCTTGTTTATGGCCATGTACTTTCATGTATGTGGGACTACAATGTAGATACATTTAAGCATGGAAATTTTTGTCCCTGTAGTTGAGTCTTGTTTTTCATCTGATCCAGGACAGAAACATTGGTCTATTATTCTATATCTTGATGGAAGCACTGATCAGAAGCATGCAAGCAAAGAATGAAATATTGCTTAGTTAAATTAATTTCTGTGTGTCTCTTGATTTTTGTCATGTTTGGCAGTTGGGTTATCAAAGCTACTTTCTTGTCAGCAAAGATTTGTTTCCTCATGACTTGTCTTATCTTCTTCTATGACTTGGAAAGGAGCACATAATACTGAATTACTTTAGGCTGTGATGTTCAAAAGAGCAGGATTAGGGTTTGACTACAAGATCAAGCACAGGAAGAGAACCTGGGCTGAGAAACATAGTGTATTACATGAAAATATCAATACACAAAAGCAAAGAGCAGAGAATCACAGAATCATAGAATCATTAAGGTTGGAAAATACCCTTAAGATCATCAAGTCCAACCGTTAACCTAACCCTGCTAAGTCCACCACTAAACCATGTCCCTAAGCGCCTCATCCACATGTCTTTTAAATACCTCCAGGGACGGTGACTCAACCACTTCCCTGGGCATCCTGTTCCAATGCTTGACAACCCTTTCGGTGAAGATATTTTTCCTAATATCCAATCTAAACCTCCCCTGGCACAACTTGAGGCCATTTCCTCTTGTCCTATCACTTGTCACTTGGGAGAAGAGACCGACACCCACCTCGCTACAACCTCCTTTCAGGTAGTTGTAGAGAGTGATAAGGCCCTCAGCCTCCTCTTCTCCAGACTAAACAACCCCAGTTCCCTCAACCACTTCTCGTAGGACTTGTTCTCTAGACCCTTCACCCGCTTTGTTGCCCTTCTCTGGACACGCTCCAACACCTTAATGTCTTTCTTGTAGCGAGGAGCACAAAACTGAACACAGAATCCGAGGTGTGGCCTCACCAGTGCTGAGTACAGGGGGGACAATCACTTCCCTACTCCTGCTGGCCACACTGTTTCTAAAATACAAACCAGGATGCCATCGGCCTTCTGGGCCACCTGGGCACACTGCCGGCTCACATTCAGCCGGCTGTCAACCAACACCCCCAGACACCCCCAGGTCCTTTTCTGATGGGCAGCTTTCCAGCCACTGTTCCCCGAGCCTGTACCGTTGCACGGGGTTGTTGTGACCCAAGTGTAGGATCCGGCACATGGCCTTGTTGAACTGCGAGCAATTGGCCTGGGCCCATCGATCCAGCCTGTCCAGATCCCTCTGTAGAGCCTTCCTACCCTCCAGCAGATCAAGACACCCACCCAACTTGGTGTTGTCTGCAAACTTACTGAGGGTGCACTCAATCCCCTCATCCAGATCATTGATAAAAATACTAAAAAGAAGTTGTCCCAATACTGAGCCCTGGGGAACACCACTTATGACCAGCCTCCCACTGGATTTAACTCCATTCACCACAACCCTTTGGGCCTGTCCATCCAGCCAGTGTTTTACCCAGCGAAGGGTGACAAGAAGATGCACCCACCATGTGTGTAGCTGAATATAAGGGGAAATGTATTTTGTGTTTTTTGAGTTTTCTGACTAAATCCACAAAGATCAGGAGGTAGCTACATGATCCACCAGTCAGTGTGTGTTATCTGCCACCACTGAACCCATCAGAGAGTGTGACTCTTGTTGCAGTCATACCAGTGACTCTAGGTTTTCAGCTTCAGTCTCATAGTTTCATCCCTTGAAGTCTTCAATTGTTCAGCCTTGATATCAATCAAGTTGATAGCTATTGAAAGCATAGTACCTTTAAGACTGTGACATGGTAGATGCTTGTTTCTAAAACACAGTCCGGAATCTACTGTTGGGGGGGGTTGTGTGTGCACGCGTGCCTGCACGTGTGTGTGTGTGTGTGATGTGGGGGGGTGAGTGTGTGTGTACGTGCATATATGCAGGGAGGAGTTAAAAAGGGCTAAGTCTCTAGCTGTTGTTTATGTATGAGAGCCAGAAGAGCAGAAGGGGTGGCATTAGCGAAGCAGTAGTGTGACGGAAAAATCTCTGTACTACACAGTATTCTACACTCTGAGGTGAGAGTTCGCACCACATTTAGATGGACAATTAGATACAAATTAATGGAAGAAGTTACTGACTTACATTTATGGTAATTAAATAACATGAATCTGACAGTGGCTATTGAGGATGGGAAGAGTTGTTTCTATGATCCCCTTTCTTCACTCTTTTAGCATATTTGCAGATTGGAGGATGACAGATTTGGTCATTCTTATCCCCACAGTATTTCTATTCAACATTTTAATAATTAGGCTGTGGGAAAAAGGTGAGTGAATGTCATTATTACTGCAAATAGGCAAACACAAGGGAGAGAACTAAAGGCAAAGTTTCAACTATAAAAAAGGAGCTTGGACTGAACTTGTCACAAATTTGTAGCTACTTGGGATAATGCTGCCCTTGATTTTTGTAATTAAAATGAAGTAAAAACAGATGAACTAATAAAAATATTTTGCACGGTTTAGATGCTATGCAAATTTCTGTACTTGTACATGTAGCCATGAACGCATCCAAACTTGTAGAAAAGATTCAGATCAAAAGCCATATCAAAAGCAGAGAGGAGCAAGAGGAAAATTAGTCCACCTGACTTCCCTCTCCCCCTTACTGGTGCTAACCAAACTCACATCCATTCCCGAGTCTCATATTGTTATGGAGCCTGCCTTCATCCAGTCATCCACTCTGGCAGTGCAGGATCTCATAATTGTAATTGTGAGAAAATTAAGTCTTTCTGACTGAACCTTCAGGCTATGTGCTCCACAAAACCCAATAAAACAAAGGGCAGTACATGTTTATGCATATGGATAGATGCGTGATTTGACAATTGCTACTGGCAGTTTTATCATTCCACAGAATCTTTTAGGACACTGTACTTTTTTGTTTATTGATCGGAAAACTTCATAGGTAGTATATATACATACATAATTTTTTTTTTGTACTTGTGAAACAATCCAGAAGAAGGTTCTTTGCTAGCTGTGCTTGGTTATTTTCTTTAGACTCCTCACAAACTTCTGATTAAAAGCTCCAGAAAGTTTCTGGAATTTTCACATCATTTAACTCCTCCCAAATTTCCTAAGTGGTAGTTAGTCCTTGCAAAAATTCTGTTTCAAAGAATAGGACTATCATCAGTCAGCGTCTACAGAACCCGAATACATTTCTTTAAAAATCACTCTCAATTTCTTTGTACTATAGAAATGTATAATAGCCATAGAATTTTTAAACTAACCTGTAGATCTTAATGGGTTAATATAATTTGGCTATAGTGTTCAACAGGTTCAAAGTATTTCTCTTGTCAGTAGTTTCTGTAGTAATATTTTCTGCAAGGAAAGCATTTGGCAGGGCTTTGATTTTAAAATATTAAAGACTGAAGTTATCCTACCTATTTAAAGTATTAGGGTGTGGGTTTTGTGGATTTTTTTGGGGGGTGAGGGGATGGTGGTTTTATTTTATACCATTCCATTCTGGGCTGGATTCATTCAGTTTTAAACCTGAATTACATGGGGTTTTTTTTGTTTCTTTCCTGTTTAGCGCTCCTTTTGGAATTGATACTGCTTGCTTAGATGACTCTAAAGCTACAGTTAGAAAATACCCAAATATAAAATAGATACATGAGTGCATCTTGGGAAGGTGGTATTACGGATGGAGAGCTGTCATCACATCCTTCACAATTACATTATCATGTGCTCCTGTGGTGTACACCTGTCGCTTGTTGGCAAGGCATTTAATTCTAAGGACTATTGAACACCATGCATTTTCATAGTGAATCAGCGCAAAGTTATTTAACACAGGTGTTTCTGTAATTGTGATACATTGGGAGATTCACAGTGTTCAGTAGCCGTCAAAATTACACCCTCCACCTGTGTGGTGAAGTAGTTTAGCAATACCTCAGCGATGTCGGTAATAAGCTGTGTTGTGTTAGAGTTAGGCATCTGTGTGCATTTATGCTGAGCCATGGTTCAAGCATGTTACAATGAAATTCCTCAGGTTTGTTATAATAAAATAATATTCCCAACTATTTGTTCTCTTAAAGGCCCAGTACCTAGGTGCTACTAGATGAGTCTTCTCATTTTCTTTTAGAGGGATGTTGCTAATTCTCCTGGCTGTGGACTTTAAGAAGTCAAGAAAATTTTACCACGTTCAAGAAATATTGTATCATCAAACATTGAGGTGACTTTAATTCTCTATAAGAATAAACATTTTGACATGTATATAATTATGGATTATAAGCAGTATCAGCAGTGCTGAGACTGGAGGTGCTTGTAATGGCTGTTTCTCTTTTTTTTAGGTTTTTTTTTAACATAAACATGAGGCTCTTTCCACTTCTACAGTGAAATGTTTATATTTGAAATGTTAACAGGAATTCAACCTGAGCCTCAGCTTTATAAAGGGGAAAACAAGTGCTCCTCCTGAGGTCCACCAGGCGCTGTGAAGTGGCCAGTTCAGCTGTCAGGCAGGATCTGTGAGAAACGGAGTCCTGATGCGTCGTTACCAGAGCTGGTAGCTCATGTCTCACCCACAGGGGGAATTAGCCACAGGGAACTATATTTTTCGGTAGGCCCTTGCTTTGCAGATGATGCTGGTCAGCTATACCTTGCTTCTGTGTAATGTGCTAAATTCTAGTACCCATGTGTTTGGAAACATACCTACCTTGAGCTTTTCTTGTCTCAGTTATGTAGCTTTTGCTTGGTATTGACACTGGAAGGGACAACCTGAATAAGGAGTTCCAGTATCTACCATTCAGTCACTGGCATTTGTCTTTTGTCACTCTCTACAGTGTCTGAATGGATTTTGGAGAGACCAGTAAAACTGATATCTGATAAACCAATTGTGTATCTAACCACAGTGGTACTAAGCTTTTCAAAGAGAAGTTTGTGTGAATTTATTTTTTAGGAAAGCAAAAGTGTTTTGGGGGTGGTGGTTTTTTTTCTTTTTTTCTTTTTTTTTTCTTAGCCTTATTCTTAGAAACAACCAGTCTGAAGTATCCCCGAAACTCTCACCAGAGGTTGAAATGTTGGAGGTTTGGCAAAGTAGGCCATGAGAAGTGTCAGGCAATTAGAAGAGGTGTTGCTAAGCTGATTTGTTGCTGTGTCACTCCTGTTTCACAGTTGTGTAACTTTATTGATTTCCCTGTAGCTATCACAGTAGCTAAATTAAATTAGCTGAAATTAAAATGAAAGAAAAATATAAAAAAAAAAAGAAAAGAAAGGAAATTGAAGCATACTATCAAGAACTAAGATTTCAAAGAATTGCAGGGAATCTGGTCCAATGTGAGAGCTTATATTTCAAGGACTATCATAGCAAGCATGGCAGAGGGCCAGCATGGATCAGCAAGGAACTCCTGATGGAGCTCAACTAGATAAAGGAAGAATACAGACGGTGGAAGCAGGGATGGGGTAGCTGGTAGGAATACAGAAGCATTGCCCAAATGTGCAGGGATGGAGCTAGGAAAGCCAAAGCTCAGCTGGAGTTGGAACTAGTGAGGAATGTGAAGGGCAGCCAGAAGAGCTTCTATAAGCACACTGGCACCAAAGGAAGGCAAAAGAAATGTGGGAGCACTTCTCAGTGGGTCTGGAAAGCTAGTGACAAATGACATGGAGAAAGCCAAGGTACCCAATACTGTTTTACCTCATTTTTTTCACTGATTAGGTTTGCCCACATGCCTCCTAGGTCCTCAAGTCTGTTAGCAGAGTCTGTGGGAGAAAAGCATTACCAATAATAGAGGTAAGATAAGTGAAGGTGCACTTAAGCCATATGGACGTACACAAGGTCAAGGGGCCAGACAGAATGCACGCAAGGGTGCTGGGGAAGTTAGCTGCTGTCTTTGTGAGGTTGCTGATAATTTGAAAGAGGGAAATGATATCACCATCTTGAAGATGTGAAAGGAGGAGGATCCACAGAACTACAGGCCGGTCAGCTTCACCTCGTGTCCTGGGTAGTCTTCACTAACAAACTGGATGCTTATACAGAATGCGCTTTCTGTACATTTCCGTACAACAGTGACCTGAAGAAAGGCTGAAAGGTGGGGGTGCTGTTCAAAAGACCTCACAAGCCAGAGAAAAAGGATGACAAAAAATGAATGAAGGTCAGCTTTGGTAAATATAGACTTCTGCATCTGGGATAGAATAAACTCATGCAGGACTACAGTCTTGGTGCCAGCTGGCTAGAACGCAGCTTTGCAGAATGCAGGACCTGGGTTTCCAGGTGGAAAACCAGTTGAACTGGAGGAATCAGCAGTGCACCCTTGCAGCAATGAAGGCCATCTACATACTTGGCTGGATTAGCGATAGGAAAGATAACAGTTCGAGCAAAGTGAACCTTGTGCCCTACTTAATTCTTGCAAGATCAAATATGAAGTACTGTAAGCAGCTTGGGTCTCTCCAGTACAACAACATTGACATACCACTGGGACAATATAGAAAGATGGAGCCAGGCTGTTCTCAGAGGTGCACATTAGAAGCAGGAGAGGCAATGGATGCAAGCTGGAAAATGGGGAAATTCTGACTAGATACAAGGAGAACATTTTTATCGTAACAGTGGTCAAACAGGTGGAGCAGGTGCTCGGAAAGGCTGTGGGATTTCTGCTCTTGGAGATACTTAAACCTAGCTGGACACTATCCTGAGCAACCTGATTTGGGGGGGGGGGGGGCTGGGTAACCAGCCTTAATTAAGAAGTTGGACTGGATGTTCTCTGGAGATCCCTTCCAACCTATGTTTTTCTATGATTCTGCAGAAATGCTGAAGACAAACTATATTCTATGGAAAACCATGGTAGGAGGAATTGTGCTCATACTGACAAGGATGCAGATTTACTTTAATTCTGTTGTAAGATTTATCTACTCTATATTTTACAGTTAATAGAGATCATAAGTCTCTTGAGCAGAATGCATCGCTTTAACTCCTAGATAGTATGAAATCTTTGTAACGTTAAGATCTGCTAAGCTGTTCCAGAATGTTGACCATCTAGAAACTAGTTTACATACAGAATATATTTGATCAAATACCCTATGTCATTTTTTTAATAAGACTTTACCAAATACACTATAAACAGAATATTAAGAAATTGAAAATTAGAAGAAAAAAAAGAGAAAATATATCTATCTAGTCCTAAATGATGTTTTACTAAAAACATTTACAAGCAGCAGCCATAGCAAAGAAGTAGGGTGATAAATGAAGTCTAAAATACATAGCCGTAGCCAAAAGTGCTAAACTAAAAAAAAGAAAAAGTAAACCTAAGCCAATGCCAAACACCTTCCTAGGTCTTTTGGGGCAGGAAGAGAAAAAGGCAAGGAGTGCATTTTTCATGGGAATGAGAATTATTACAGAGCATTTATTCAAGTCCTTAAAAGGACTTGAATGTATATGAGCATAGTCCTCTAAGATCAGAATTAATCTTGATGCAGTTCAGCTGAGGGCCCTGAAGTTGCATCAAGGAACAATGGGTACATTCTTATAGCGCACCATCCAGTTGTTGCTTTTCTAATTTGTTCAGCCTGTTAAAAAAAAAAAATCCTGACTCCTGAGCCTCCTCTAGTGTCCTAAAAATAAAAGCAAGTCATGCATACTCAAATCAAAGCAAAGTACAGAATCACTGATGAAATGCACATCTTGCCAAAGAGGAATTCTTAAGCCTACACTTTTTTTTTCTTCTTCTTATTTTTCATGGTGCAAAATGAAAAGTTCCAGTTGGATTCACATCCCCACATGTTTTCCTGTGTTTCTGGCTGGTAAAAGATGTAATAGCTCAGCACTGTTGTTTCACAAATACTAGCAACAGTGTTTGAAACTTCAAGAAGCAAACAAGCAGATTCTCCACTCCACTTTCCTGGCTTTTAGCAATTAGCTAGTTACATTTAACCTAACTTGTGCATACCCGTGTATCAAAATTGAAGAAAACAATTATTACGGAAGTTTATAGTTTTACCTGAGTCCATTTGGCAAATTGGTAATGTAACTTTTTAGTGATAACCTATGTTTTTAGGCAATTATTTCAATTAGTAATCTCTCTGATTTTGCCAGATATCTTAAAAGTGTATCACACTCCAACATCACATAATTTCTATCAGACTTCATTATAAACCTCATCACTGTTTTGAATATTTCTTTTCCAGCAAGTTGTGTGTGCAGTGACAGCAGTATTGAATCAATACATCTTTTTATGACCATACACTTTTTACTGCCAGTTCTAATTCTACTTCTCATGACTTTGCTTTTTTTAATTATTTTTTTTTTTTTAACATATGACTTCAGTAGAAAAGCACTCAAATTTTCTTAGGTCAGCATTGAGTTTTATATATATATATATATATTTAAGTCATAAGAAACTGACATGGTAATTATATTCCTTGCTTGTTGACTGTTAGTCCTAGTGACAAAAGCCGGAAAAGATGAGGCACTGTGTTTCTTGGAAAATAAGACAGGTTCATAGACTGCCATGAACCCTATGTAGTTCTAATGACTTCATTTGGATGAGGACATCTTTAAAAATCCATCAGAGTTGATAAAAAAAACTTTTTGTTACATTCTTTAATTTCCATTTTATACACCACAACAGATGCTGGTTTGGACTCTTATATGACTTATTTAAGTATAGTATTTTACTGATCTAGGCACAGAGGAAGGAAATATAATTCTGCCTTAATTTGAAATTAGAAGAAATTAACCCCCTCTCCAAATCCCAAATCCAACTAAGAAATAGCGTAATTATAGAGCTATTCTCCCTTGCTGTACAGTGGGGAAATCAGTATTAATGCTACTGAAGTCTTTTCAGCCAAAGCAAAGCAGGAGTAACACTATGTAACATGTAATTAAACAATCATAGATTCATATTTCTCATGGCAAAACTACAATTTATCAAAGCAAGATTTTGGAGGGGTTTAAGTCCTTTTTCTTCTCCTCATATGCTGATACTAATAATACTAAATGTTGACTTTTAATCTACTTCCATGTAAAAACTGATTCCCTACAGTCACATTTAGTAAGAAATAACAAGTGTATAATTTTTTTCCAGGGAAAAGGAGGAAGGAAGAAACATATTCATTATGAACTGCTGCTTTGATGTGAAAAGGCATCTGAACTGAAAATACTTCATGGTTAATGAAATGTGTAGTCAAGGTCAGAGTAATCCTGTCTTTTGAGTTTTAACTATGACAAATTTACTCCTCATTTCCATCTCACCGCAAAAGTCAGAAGAGGTCTTACATTACCTTGAAGTAGCAATGGGGTTAGCTTTAAAATACCAAACTCAAATGTTCTCTGTTGTGCCTGATTTTCAGGCCAGGTGGCCAAAAAAATAATATGACAACTTTAGGAAAGAATTTCCTACTTCATGCTTTCTGAGCTGATTCATTGACTCCTCCTCAAAAGCTGACAGGTTAAACAGGAACAATCCGGGGGGGGGGGGCGGGGAGAGGAGTAAAAAAGACATTTTTAAGCAACACAGTGTCATATCAGAGAGAAGGGTCAGGTTCCCAACCCTAAATCCTGATATGCCTGGCGGGGGGGTGAGGTTTTACACTTTGGGAAGTATTCTCAGACCCATGACGGAGCCATGATATCTTGCATCTGCCCCCAGAGAGAAGTGGGGGAGACTAAGAAGTGCCAAGCAGCTTAATAGTCATAGTCTGTCTGATTTACAAATTTAAAACTGGATATTCTCTTTGAATGTCTAATGCTTTCCAAAATCTGCCAGAATTTTTAAGTATACTTTATAAATTTTTAAGCACTGTGTAAAACTTTCCACTGCAGCTGGAAAATAATCACCCTTTGCTTAAGGTATTAAGTTAGCAATTTTCCATCAGAACAAATTAATTAGAATTTATATGAGGCAAGGAAATTAGTCTTCTGTGATTCTGCTCAGCAAATTCAGACAAATTTGATGTTTAGTATAAGTATGGTTATTGATCAAAATCAGTTTTTCACATTTGTGTTTCTCTTTTAGCTCACAAATGGATTGCAAAAAAATCATCAGATTTTCTTTCCAGGATAATGTTTATTATTTGTTGCATTGTGTACTATTGTGCCATTCACTTCAACAAGTCATTTTTGGCTGTTTTTTGTTGTTTTGTTACAGAATTAAATTTTTAACTGTGGAATAAGAAATAGCAATATTGAGCAGCAAACTGTATATTTCCAGCATGAAACTTTGGGGGCCTGATAGTAGCATTCAATTTGAGAATGCTAGGTAATTAAATGTGGATCCAAAATGATCCATTGGTCAAGGCATGAAAATCAAAAGAAATGGATCTGTGCAAATTATTCTGCCTTTTCTGTTGTTTCCCCATTATAAAATAAAAAAGACAATAGAAAAATGACCCAATATATGTGGTACGCATATTTGTTGATGTACCTGAGAACTGAAAATGAAAGAAAATCCATAGCTCTTATCAGTGTCAATCACATGAAAAAGACTGGTTGTTCTATTACATTTCAGTAGGTATTGATAAATTTTGGAACCACTGTGAACTCTTCTGCAAACTTGTGACCAACCACATTGCTCCTACTTTGTACCATTGGAATACGGAGCAAAGCCAGTATGCCTGTTTCCAATATTCCATATTTCCCTAGCTTGTTACAGTAAACACAAATCACCAAAGACAAGTTTTTCTGAAAACTTTCCATGTCTTTACATGATTCCATTTTTCCCCTCTCCTGTTTGCTTTTTCTTTATTACTTGCTGGAAAATTGCTTATTTGCTGAAGGTTGTTTTCCTAGAATTTCTGTGTTTAGGAGAGCAAAAATGGTGACAATATAAACTGGAACAATGAAGCCCATCTGTACTTTTGGGAAGGTAAAAGAGAGAAAAGGCATGAGTATGAATTGCTTCAATATGGTTGTGGCAACTACATTCTCACCCTACTTTGCATGTGTAGTCATCTGCACAACTAAAAGAACTCAGGGAAATGTAGTTAGTGGGATACTGGATTGGAAGGAAAGGGTAAGGTATAAGCTACTCCAAACAAAATATTTTCACTTAAATATCAACAGAAAAGTTAGAATAGAATAGACTCTTTCAGTTGGAAGGGACCTCCAGTGATCATCTAGTCCAACTGCCTGACCAGTTCAGGGCTGCCTAAAATTTAAAGCAAATGTCCAAAATGACCACATGCGTCTTATAAACTGACAGGCTTGGGGCATCGACCACCTCTCTAGGAAGCCTGTTCCAGGGTTTGACCACCCTCTGGATAAAGAAATGCTTCCTAATGTCCAGTCTAAACCTCCCCTGGCGCAGCTTTGAACCATTCCCATGCCTCCTATCACTGGATACTAGGGAGAAGAGATCAGCACCTCCCTCTCCACTTCCCCTCCTCAGAAAGCTGTAGAGAGCAATGAGGTCACCCCTCAGCCTCCTGTTCTCCAAACTAGACAAGTCCTCAGTTCTCAGCCGCTCCTCATCAGGGAACATTCCTTCCAGCCCTTTCACCAGCTTTGTGACACATTCAAGGACGTTCACATCCTTCTTAAATTGTGGGGCCCAGAACTGCACACAGTATTCAAGCTGAGGCCTCACCAACGCTGAATACAGCAGGATAATCACCTCTTTTGACCGGCTGGTCATAGTGTGTTTGATGCACCCCAGGATGCAGTTTGCCCTCTTGGCTGCCAGGGCACACTGCTGACTCCTATTGAGCCTGCTGTCAGCCAGCACCCCCAGATGCCTTCTGCAGGGCTGCTCTCCAGCCACTCTCTCTCCCAATTTATACTTGTGCCCCGCATTACTCCATCCTAGGTGCAGAATCTGGCTTTCAACTTGTAAATTTGCTCCCATTAATTATAGCCCAATGCTCCAATCTCTCTAGATCCCTCTGCAAGGCCTCCTGTCCCTCAAGAGAGTCAACAGCACCTCCCAGTTTGGTATCATCAGCAAACTTGCTAATGGTGCATTCAACTCCTGCATCCAGATTGTTGGTAAATATATTGAACAGAACTGGCCCTAGAATTGAACCCTGAGGAACACCACTGGTGACTGTTCGCCAGCCAGATGTAGCCCCATTCACTACAACCCTTGAGCTCTGCCATTCAGCCAGTTCTTCATCCAGCACACCATGAACCCACTTATTCCACAGTTGGATAACTTGTCCAGAAGGATGCTGTGAGGGACAATATCAAAAGCCTTACTAAAATCCAGAAAAACTACATCCACCACCTTCCCTTCATCCACTAGGTGGGTGACCTTATTATAGAATTATATCAAATCAGTGAAACAGGACTTTCCCTTTGTGAACCTATGTTGACTGTGCCTAAAGATTGCATTATTCTTTAAATGCCTTTCAACAGTACCCAGTATAATCTTCTCCATAATTTTACCAGGAACTGAGGTTAGGCTAACAGGTCTGTAGTTCCCTGGGTCTTCCCTCATGCCCTTTTTGTAGATCGGAATAACATTGGCTAGCTTCCAGTCAGCAGTGACCTCCCCAGACTCCCAAGACCTTTGGGGTCTTAGGAGTCGTGGGGTCCTGCCATAACATCCACTAGCTCCTTCAGTACTCTGAGATGAATCCCATCAAGCCACATGGACTTGTGAACATTCAGCTGATGCAGCTGGTCTGTTACAATTTTGGATTCCAAAAATGGAAAGTCACTGTTCCCACACTCATGGTCCCCCAACTCAGGGGACCGGGCAGCCCACGGTCTATAGTATCCTTAAAGACTGAGGCAAAAACTGCATTGAATGCCTCCCCTTTTTCTTCATCCCTATTAGTCAGATGACCATCTTCAACAAGTATCGGTCCAATGTTTTCTTTAGACCTCCTCTTGCTATTAACATACTTAAAAAAGCCCTTCTTGTTATCTGACGCAACACTGGCCAATTTCAACTCCAACTGAGCTTTGGCCTTTTGTGTCACAGTGGAATTGCCTGCTCCTGTGGCAGGCAAAACGTGGTTCTTAAAGACTGAACAGCACTTGTAGACTGCAAAGCCCTCAAAAGCAGAGAGGCAGAGTACTCTGCTACTCAGCTCCCTGAATAGCTTAAAGTTTGCTCTCTTGAAGTCCAGGGTAGCAATTCTGCTGTCCTTTTTTCTCATTATACTGCAAATTTTAAACTCAACCATTTCATGATCACTGTGGCCAAGACAGCCACCTACGATCACATCCCCCATGAGTCCTTCTCTATTCACAAATAGCAAGTCTAGGAGGGCATCTTTCCTAGTTGGCTTACTGAGTACCTGTGACCAGAAGTTATCTCCTACAAAACTCAAGAATTTCCAAGACCTGCTTGTCAGAGCAGTGTGATATTCCCAGTTGATGTCTGGGACTTTGAAATCTCCCATAAGGACAAGGGCTACTGATCCTGAAATGTCTCCTAATCTTCTGTAGAATAAATCATCAGTGTTTACATCCTGACTGGGTGAGAGGTAGTAGACACCGGCTACAACATCTCCTTTGTTTTCCATCCCCCTAATCCTCACCCAGAGGCTCTCAACCACATCATCACTAACTCTAAGGGCTGTACAATCAAACGTCTCCCTTACGTATAGTGTGACACCTCTACCTCGCCTCCCTCCTAAACAGCCAGTAGACCTCCATCCCAGTGCTCCAACTGTGAGACTCATTCCATCAAGTCTGTCTAATACCAATGATATCGTAGCTCTGGGAGCTGACTAACACTTCCAGTTCATCCTGTTTTTTTCTCATACTGCATGTGTTGTTGTACAAGCATTTCAGATGTGCTCCTGAGCCCTCCGTGCTCCCAGGAATGGTATGATTGTTCCCACTAGCATTGCCACCCTCAGGCAATGCCATGCCAACCCTTGGCTTACCTACTGCAGTCCTGTTGGTATCCCCTTTCCCCACCAATTCTAGCTAAAGCTATTTGAATCAGGCACACCAGCTTACGCCCAAAGACCTGTTTTCCCCATCGGGATAGGTGGATCCCATCAGGCCTCAGTATACCTTATCTCTTGAAGGCTCCTCCATGGTGTAAAACCTCAAAGTTTTGGCAGAGCCAAATATCTTATCATTCAATATCATGCATTGGCTGTGGATGTTGTCCACCTAGATTTTAGTAAAGGCTTTGACACCATTTCCCACAGCATTCTCCTGGACTAACTGGCTGTTCATGGCTTGGACTAACTGGCTGTTCATGGCTTGGACGGGCACACTCTTCACTAGGTAAAAAACTGACTGGATGGACAGGCCCAAAGGGTTGTGGTGAATGGAGTTAAATCCAGTGGGAGGCTGGTCATAAGTGGTGTTCCCCAGGGCTCACTATTGGGACAACTTCTTTTTAGTATTTTTATCAATGATCTGGATGAGGGGATTGAGTGCACCCTCAGTAAGTTTGCAGACAACACCAAGTTGGGTGGGTGTGTTGATCTGCTGGAGGGTAGGAAGGCTCTACAGAGGGATCTGGACAGGCTGGATCGATGGGCCCAGACCAATTGCTCGCAGTTCAACAAAGCCATGTGCCGGATCCTACACTTGGGTCACAACAACCCCATGCAACGGTACAGGCTCAGGGAAAAGTGGCTGGAAAGCTGCCCATCAGAAAAGGACCTGGGGGTGTCTGGGGGTGTTGGTTGACAGCCAGCTGAATATGAGCCGGCAGTGTGCCCAGGTGGCCCAGAAGGCCGATGGCATCCTGGTTTGTATTTTAGAAACAGTGTGGTCAGCAGTAGTAGGGAAGTGATTGTTCCCCTTGTACTCAGCACTGGTGAGGCCACACCTCGGATTCTGTGTTCAGTTTTGAGCCCCTCGCTACAAGAAAGACATTAAGGTGTTGGAGCGTGTCCAGAGAAGGGCAACAAAGTGGGTGAAGGGTCTAGAGAACAAGTCCTACGAGAAGTGGTTGAGGGAACTGGGGTTGTTTAGTCTGGAGAAGAGGAGGCTGAGGGCCTTATCACTCTCTACAACTACCTGAAAGGAGGTTGTAGCGAGGTGGGTGTCGGTCTTTTCTCCCAAGTGACAAGTGATAGGACAAGAGGAAATGGCCTCAAGTTGTGCCAGGGGAGGTTTAGATTGGATATTAGGAAAAATATCTTCACCGAAAGGGTTGTCAAGCATTGGAACAGGCTGCCCAGGGAGGTGGTTGAGTCACCGTCCCTGGAGGTATTTAAAAGACATGTGGATGAGGCGCTTAGGGACATGGTTTAGTGGTGGACTTAGCAGGGTTAGGTTAACGGTTGGACTTGATGATCTTAAAGGTCTTTTCCAACCTTAATGATTCTATGATTCTATGCACTGTTGTAATGTATGTTGATGATTTCAGCTTCCACATACAAAGGTAAGACCTCAGCAGATAAGAATATTATAGCTGGGCAAGAACGGTAACAATGCTTTTCATCTCAGATGATATGCTGGGCTGAGACAATGGAGAGTATGTTAGCCTTTTGAATTTGACAAAATAAGGAACTTCTATTATCTAACTTAAACTACATTTTCTGTACCTGTGAAATCCTGTCACCTGCAGAGACACATGCTATTTGCACTGTCTTAAAGTGCTATCCAAACTTTGGGCTTTTCATGGTGGAGAGGTCAGGTTATTAAATAATTAGATTTTACTAATATTTTTGTATGTGAACTGAAAGCAAGCAGCTATCCTCACATTGCCCGGTTACAGGAAAGGTCAGGTGAAGTTTGCTTCTGTTGTTTGAGCACTGCTTGGCATTCTCTTCTTACCCTCTCTCTGCTCTATAAATCATCGCACACAGAAAGGTCAGGAACAGAGAGAAGGTAAGATACCAGGCTAAATAAGGAGCAAAAGATTCCTCTCCTCCTGGAAAGTGTCAGAGCAGAAAGGGAATTTCTAGAATCCTTGTGGGATAGGAAAGAAGACCTGAGATAGTTGAAATGTTTGGATAACACACTGTACAATTCAACTGGTTGGATTCAGCTCATATCCTTGTCTAAATAAAGGAATTAACTTGAGTAAAGCCATCCAAAGCCACAGAATAGTTACAGCTGACTTTTTTTCTTTTAATCTGTGCTTATTTCTACTTACAGAACGTGAATTTTTCTTCCCTGCTCTCTTTTCCTCTATCCGACCTAACATTTACTCATGTTCTTGAATATGGGAAAGGACAGAGGTGAATTGAAAAAAAGATGGTTGTTGCCATTTTCTTCATCTGCCACCATAATTCTAAATTGAGTATTTTTAGACTTGTAGCTTCTTCAAAAAGACTGAGCCAAAATTAACCTCTGAATTTTCTATCACATAGCAAAAGGCTGCATTCAGAAAAGAGTGGCAAAGAAAAAGAGATTTTCTTTGTTTGGGTCCTTACTCATTTTGGTTAGATATTTCAGATTAGTGAAAAATTTGCTAAATAATGTTGTTGGAGATTTTGAAGCAGAAGCTGATACCAAACTCAGGATGAATTCCCTGAAGCTGTGAACCTGAAACATTTGCTCATACAAACTGGGCAGCTTCCTATACATTTTTGCAGTGTTATGGGGAATCTGGCCAATTTCCTGACCTTTTACCTCACAGATATTTCTACAGTTCTGTGAATAATACCAAAGTGGTCAAATAAGAGCACCTTTAAATAAACTATTATGTCTAATCCGTGCTTTTGTGAAAAAGAATACACTACCTTACATGTCTAAGTTAAATGTAGTCACAGCCTTTTCATAGCGACTTTTAAGGGCACTCTAACTCATATCCAGCAAACACTAGTGTAACCTTGACTAGATATTCATAAGCTAAATTGCAGGGACTTGCAATTATTATCATTCCATTCATGGTTCTATACCTTTTTGTTATAGAGTATCTTTAGCACTGCCCAAAGAATTTATGTGGTGGAGGAAGGAAACCATTTTTAGTATGGCTATACTGTGTCTGATGGTAAGGTTGGAAGTAATGAATGACCTCTCTCTGCTCACATCACTATGACAGGTACCTGTCTTACTGTTTTGGAAAAAATCTGAAACACTGAGTAGTCCTGTGAGAGGACCTGTGATGCCTTTTTTTATTTGCAAATATGGCAGAAAAGTGATTTTTCATCAACACAAGTTATTACATTGATAAAATAATATAAAAATATTAAAAACTTTTTTCTTACTTTAACAAAATAATTAATCTTACTTCAGAATATAAATAGCCTGTAAGAGTCCAAATTTGGAACCTGTTATGCTCAGTGCTGAACAAATGTGCAATGTGAGCAAATGTGTAGGAGGGAACATCTAAAATACAGAAAGCAAATGTTTCCAATGGAAAATTTTAAGACCTTCTTTCCAGAATGAGACTTGTAGAGGTGTTCACGTAGAATTGGTCCAATTATGTAAGTTCTTACAGAGACCATGCATGCAAATGAAGTACTTCAAATGTATACATGTACAGATTGGTAAAATATGTTAAGATACATTCTAGGTAAATTTAGAATTGGCACTGATGAACACAGATTGTTTCAGAAGATTGAATTGGCTTTGGAATTTATCTTCCTGGCCTTTCTCCTGAGAAGAACTTCCTTACACAACAGCAAAGACTTGTAAACAAACAAGCAAAAAAAGCCAGGTTTCATTAGAACATAAGCTGGAATACTTAAATTCTTACACTGAGAAAACTCAAAATGACTAGGTGAGGCAGAGCGGAAAATTTGAGAAAGAAAACATGTGAACCAATCTTTTCCTTCCTGCTTTCTCCTTGCAATTCAAGTTCTTTCTTTCAGACTTAATACCCAGGAATTTCCAGATTGCAGCAGACCTTCCTAGTGCTTTCTACCCCCCGAAAAAAGCTCTTTTCATCCTCTCTGAGATGCAGCTGTGATCCCCTTGCCAAGCTCCTTGTCTGTGGGCGCCAGGCTTCTAGGTCCTAGACGAGACGGTGTTTTTTTCTGCTCAACACCCCTCAAAGCTGGAAGGTCCTCTCCCAGAGGGGCCTTTGCCTACCCTCCCATCCTCAGCAGCATCACTGCTTCCCTCCAGGGGCATCTACCAATACTCTGTTGAGAACAAACAGAATAAAGAAATAAACCCACTAATATGTTCCACTGTAGACATGAACATATTTAGAAAATTATTTTCTTAATTTCTCCTGGAACACAAACTCAGCATAATGAAGTAATGTGCACAGTTTACCTTTTCCTAGAGAGGCAACCCTGTCTTAAAGGCAGGTGAAACCCAAACTCAAATCAACTGCCCCTTGTGGGTGGTCTTTAACAGGTTGAAAAAAAGTTAACTTCCCATTCTGCAGAACATGCTTAGTGAATATCATGAAGAAAATACTTTTGTCACTGCTGTTTACTCTGTGTGTTAGGTGAGGAAGAACTCTGGTTTTATAGCAACATTCAGCCTAAGGAGCAAATTTACTAAGACTTCCTTTCAGGTATCTTTTTCTTTCTTTTCGACAAGAAAGTTGCACAGTCACTGAAGTAGTCACAATACTATTTTGGGGAAGTTCTGTTAGTTGGTTTGTTTGTTTCACTGGCAAGAAATTATTTAACTGCCAAGATATACTGCAGAATATAAAATAGTGCAAAAATTCTGGAGAAGCACAGATGCCAGTGCTGTGGGGCAAGTAGAGTGATTATCAGATACTCAGCTAAATGATTGAAGGTGTATTAAACAGTCATTCTGCTAACAAAAAAACCCAAATTATAGTCCCTATATTTTGACTGCAAAAATTAGAAACAGCTAAGCATAAAAGTTGGAAGGAAGCTTTGCAGTTCCTATGTCCAACATTGTTTTTAATTTTTCCCCTCTTATAGCTATAAAATATGAAAAAATAGTAAATCTAATCCTTTGAATCAGCAAAGTGTGTGTGACTGCTTATCTTGGGGGGAAAGAGGATGCAACAATTAGGCAACTCATTTTAATCTTCTAAGCTAAGATCCTTTATGCAAAGCCCTTGCCTGAAATGAATTTTCAAGGCTGACTATTTAAAGATTAGCAGTAGTTTAAAACGACAGAGCTGGCATAGCATTTGCTGCAGAGAGCACATGAATGATGATACAAATAAAGGTAGGGAAAACTGAGAGCATTCAAAGACCTTTTAAACCAAAACAGATGAAACTACATCTTGAAAAGATGGGAGATGTATTTTAATGGGTATTATTTAACATGATTGTTTTTCGGGTTTTTTTTACACAGTGCAGTGCCTTACTCTTCCTGTGCTGTTGATGACAAAGCGCAAAACCAACTCAGAGGTATGGCATAGCTCACAGTAGCCTGAGTGCTACCCTAAGCTTAATCAGGGCTAGGACTGAATCAGTAAATGGACCACCCCCTTCCAGTGTCTTTGCACACTCATATCTCTTACACCAAATGAAGATCTAGCATGGGAGAAAATGTTCTCTTTTCTATTTTATTACCTCATCTGTTCCAGGTGGTACAGGTAAAGCATTACACACTGACAACCCCTTACACTTTTGCATGATGACAGGACACTTATGTTAACACACACATGCTTGTACAGACAAGATTTCATCCCTGTGACTGTGCTGTGGCAGGGCTTCTCCTCTGAGATCCGCTTTGTCAAATGAAGGGATAATTAGGGAAGAACAGTGGCATTGTTTCTACAGATCAGTGGTATTTTCTTATACTTTTTAAAGGGGAATTTAACTCAGCTCACCTTCAGAGCAATCTGAAAATCACTGGGGTTTATAGTGGGCTCCTTTCAAACACAGTAGAATTACAGTTAAAGAAATTTTGAAAGCTGAATTTGGTTTTGTGATTCATTTTATTTATTTACTTTAAAATGTATTCTTGAAAATATAAGAAATTGTTTTTGTTTGGTTTGGGTTGGGTTTTTTTTATTTTAAAATAGAGAAGTTAAAAGAAGGACTGTTCTATTCATGCTGCCTCTGTTTGATCTTCTACTTTATTTCCCTGTAGAAAAAAAAAAAAAGTGTGGTGCTCCCATGGGGAACAAAAGCTTGAAAAGAAGAAGCAACATGTTGGCAATAAAAAAAATAAAAAGGGGCTATATATCAGGTCGTTGGAGTGCAAGGAAAATAATTTCTTATATAAACTGCACATCATTTCTTGTGAATGGCAGCTCAGGAGACTCTTCTACTTCATAGGAATTATCAAACAGATACAAATGAAGGCAGTTTAGATAACTAACCCGATAAAATTCCAAAAAGTAGGGGTGGGCAGCTCAAGCTGACATTTTAAGATTTCAGGGGGGAGGGTGATGGGTGGAAGAAGGAGGAATGTCAGTTTTGCTAGACAGAAACTTAATTTCTTTAGTTTGGATGAATTCCAAGCAGAGCTCAGGCAATTTTACAATCCTTCTACTTCTTACACAAAGCAAACAGTTTGCTTCTGTTTACTTAAGCACACTGAGACAAGAAAAAATCCAGAGGCTTACAAGACCACAGCTGTCTGCTCTTCAAATACTTTTCAAACCTTTGATGAAGGGTAGTGTTTGCTTTCTGTGGATTGCAGGTTAAAATTAATCATGTTGTTAGCAGGACATAATTTCTCTAGGGATGATGCTGCCTGGCTGAATTAAAAGATAAATAAAAATGCATAGTTCATTTAATTTATTTTTCCCATTTCCCAAATACTTTTTTATTTCATCTAAATCAGGGCTTGAGTCCAGAGACCTTTAAATCAGGCAATATGATTCTTCAAAATTATAAGTAAGTAAGAGCCAGTTTACGGCAGGTTAAGGTCTCTCTTAATTTGCCATCTCTGCATATTTTAAAGACCTGATGCTCTGAATCATTACTTTCATCACATCTCATCATCCAAGTCTGTAGTCCTGATGTAGGTGGTCTTTATTCATGCCACCACTTCCAGTGTCCTTATTAAGATTACTTGACCAATTAAGAGCTGCTTACATGAATAGGGCTTGTTAGACCAGCTTGTGTCACTCACCTCCCTCTTTCTTCCTTCTGCACTCTTTGTCTTCCCTATCTACAAGCAATTCTGCCTCAATCACCATGGTACTGATCTCAGCAGAGACCTTTGCAGCACTGTTTATTCACCTCTATAGCCCAGGCTAGTAGATATAAGGAAGAGATATTTTACTATGAGGGTCGTGAGACAGTGGAACAGCTTGCCCAGAGAAGCTGTGGATGTTCCATTCCTGGAAGTGTTCAAGGTTCAGGTGGGATGGGGCTTTGAGCAACCTGATCTAGTGGAAGATATCCCTGCACACAGCAGGGGGGTTGGACTATATGATCTTTAAAGGTCCCTTCCAACCAAAACCATTCTCTGATTCTATTTGATTTGTGCAGCTCAGGACCTGTGCAAGAGTAATCTTGAATGAGACTAGTCTGACATTTGCATAGAATATAGTATTTATCCCTGCAGAAATTAGGTGGGAGAGAGACTAACCTGTCCAAACTGGACCATGTTTGTGATCTTGCAGAAGAGCTTATGTATCTTCAGGTGAACAAATGACAACTTGAGGTATGGATGTAACTATGCAGCTCCAATAAACCTTATTGCCAAGGAGACTAGGCACCCAACAAACAGATCTAGTTTTTCATGGTTCTCTAGGGTTCTTTAGAAAAACATTAATGTCAACAGGGGTGAGCATATCCCATACTTCTCTCCTCAGCTGCCATAAGAGATTCTCCTCAGTTGAGTTGCTGTGGATACTTTGTATCTCAAAGCCCTGTGTCCATAGGTATTTTTGGTGTAGGAAGAGTAAGGGTGAGAGATGGTGTGAAGTTTGTAATGTAATAGCAGAGTTTGGAAGTACTGTCATTTTGTATTGATTTGTACAACACATGCACCTGTCATCTTTAAATTTTAAGAAATTCTAGTATCAAAGACATGCACCTACATATACACTGACCTACATAGATATAGATAGTATATATAGCATATATATAGATAGTATAAATTCAAGAAAGGTGTTTGTGAGACACAAAATCCCATAAATAAGAAGTTACGTAACAAATACTGTACTTAGTTCTTTGTACTATTCATCAACAATTACATATTTGCTGGGGAATGGTGAATCTGAGCCAGCCATCTGCACACTTAGGTGGCCTATATAAATTTGTGCTAGTCCCAGGAATTGTACTTTTGGAGGATATTGACATTCAAGTTCAGCAGCCATGCTTTTCTTCACACTAAAGGAAGAGAAAAAATAAACCAAAGTATAGATTCTGCAGTCTCCTCAGGAAGTCTGTTACTGATGTCCTCAGAACATCTAAAAACCTTCTTTGTAGACCAGCAGGTGTGAAGGACATGTTGTGGAGCTTACTTGTAGAATAGCATTTATACCTAAAAATGCTGGGTAGACTGGATTGATGTGAAAAGAAAGACTTTCTGTGCACTTCTAATATCATTATCTCTTCTGATCAGGTTATAATGCAAATATTATCAAAGGCTCACAGCTTTTCTGTGGTATTGACATTCCCAACATTGACATTCTCAGGTCAATATACTAAAATTGTAATACACTTCCTGTGAGTTAAGAATGAAATTACCATACTTTTTATACATAAAACCTCAAAAAAGAAAAAAGGGATATAAGACATAACCCTTCAAAAAAGCAGTACTTGAAAGCAAGTCCTTAGATAACAGGTATCCTCAAACACCTGCAAAGAATTGGGGATAGCAGGTTCCTTGTTATAGAGGAAGAATTCTACGGATGTCTCTGAGACTATTGGAAAAGAGGAGGAATGCAAGGGGAAAACAAATTTAAGAGTACTATTTGGTGAGGGGAAATTTGGGATACATTTTCTTTTTCTGTAGGTGTTTTCAAACATATATAAGGCATACTGCTTCTGAATAAGGTTCTTTTTTTAATATATAACACACTTTAATAAATCTTGCTAATATCTTCCCATCTTCATAAAGGGCAAGATGAAGAATCCAGAGAACAGCTAACCATAGTTCCTAGTGAGATTCTGGAGCAAATCATCTCAGAAGCCATGTCTAGGCCTATGAAAGATATGGCGGTGATTTGGAACAACTAGCAAGGATTAAGACAGGGCAAATGGTGCTTTGCCAACCTGACTATTATCTTTGGTGAGATGAATGACTATATGGATGAGGGAAGAGCACTGGCTATTGTTTACCTTATGTTAGGGGCATCTGGTCTGTCCCTTTTGGCACTGCACTTGGTCCCACACGGGGGAAATAAATAGGGCACATGGGTATAGTTAGAACAGGTTTATTACCCTACTTCAGGATGCACTGATCAGGTGCAGGGCTCTTCAGTCAGGGCCTTGAGTGCACCAATGGGCTCTGCAACCTTTTCCTTCCTCTCTCCTTCCCAGGATTTTGGCTGCTAGTGCTCAAGGCTGATGGGAACCTCATGAATTTCGAAGGGAAATGCCAAGATCTCCACTGGGGGAGGAAGAACCCCATGCACCAGCAAAGACTAGGGGCCAAGTAGCTGTAAAGCAGCTTTGTGGAAAAGGGCCTGGGGGTCCATAAACCTAAGTTGTCTATGAGCCAGCAATACACTGTTGCAGCAAAGCAAGCCAACAGCATTCTGGTCTTCATCAGGAAGAGCATTTCCAGCAGGTCAAGGGAACTGATCCTTCCCTCAGCTCTGGTGAGACACATCTGGAGTGCTGTGTCCATTTCTGAACTCCCCAGTACAAAAGAGACGTGGACATACTACAGGATGACCACAAAGGTGGTCAGGAGATAGGCTGAAGCACATGGCATGTGAGGAGATGCTGAGACATCTGGGTTTATCCAGCTTGAGGTAGAGAAAACTGAGGAAGAGGATCTTATTTCTGTCTACTACTATGTAATAGGAGGATGTAGGGGAAACCAAGCCAGAATCTTCTCAGAGGTGCACAACAGAAGGATGAGAGGCAATGCACACAGGTTGGAACATGGTAAATTCTGAATAAGTACAAGAAAAACGTTTTTCACCATGATTGTGGTTAGACACTGCAAGAGGTGCCCAGAGAGGCAGTGGTATTGCCATGCTTGGAGATAGTTGAACTTCACTGAGCATGGCCTTGAGCAGCTCCTCTGACTGGTCCTAACCTGAACAGTAGGGATTAACCAGATAATCTCTAGTGGTCTCTTCCAACCTGTAAATTTGCATAAGGTATGTCTTACTAAAGAGTATGGACAGACTTATGCTTTCTAGTAACCAGTATCTCACCCAAGTGAGCTAGAATCATATGCTTTTTTGACACATTTTTTATGTTGGTTAATTTGAAACACAGAGACCTTCATTCTGATTATCTTAGCAGTATGCAATTTTTAGCAAAATATTGATAATAATATGTGCATAAGTGTAAACATCTGTGACATCTTATTCCATTGCAACATAGAGTATTATATCTAAATCATTATGTATTAAAACTTGAGCCTGCAAATATTTATGCATTTGTGTAATTAATAGTCTTCCAGTTTACCACTTTAATAATAACCTTCCAAAAAGATGGTTCTTCTTTTGAGTCTGAAGTTAGTAGTTTCTTAATTGCTGAGGATTTTCAGCAGGACAGTACTAAGCATAATTATGGCAACTCATATATTGGCTTTTGTGTAGTTCAATACCATTGCTCAACAGATGTCTGATTTAATTATAAGCACCTCATACACATTTTCATTGCTGTCATGAACCTATCTCTATGGCCTCAGCATTTCTAAGCAACTTGGCAGCCAACTAATGCAGTAGGATCACTTAAAAACAGTTTTCTTCTGCACTCTCCTCTCCCTTTTCCTTCCCCCTCCAAAAAGCAGTAATACAATACAATGCCTTGCCTTGTCAGCTAGTTGGATGTCCATCCTTGTATCTTCACTCCAAAATATTTTTGTTGTATGGTTAAAGGGAGGTTATGTTTCACTGAAACAGTGGTTGCATTTCACTATTTGATGAGTTGCTGCTAATATATTTAATTTTAGCTAAGTCACTACATAGTGACTGCATGGCTCCCAGTGAGAACACTAATAATTTTGTCTATATTAAGTCTTCGAGATGCTGTACATTCAAAACTATAGTGAATTGAGTTGTCAGCGTGGTTCTGTTAGCAGGGCACTAAGGCAGGAACTGAGAAACTGAGGCACTGTGTTTTCTGTTCTACCTTGAAAAAGGGATGTTAGTGTCTCAGGTTTTCTAGTTGTAAAATGAATACTACATACTTGCCTTTCTCCAAAATAGGCTTGGATACCAATGGAGTAATGTAATATGTTCATTAATAAAATTCAAGTTAACTAATAACTTAGAATACTTCAGTATTCAGTATTCTGAGTTATGCTTCAGTAGCTATTCTCCTACTTCAGGCCAGGTAATATTCAATATTCCAAAATGTTTCAGGAAAAGAAGAACAGAGCAATGTGTTTCCATAAGCATCAAGTTTAATCATGAGAGAACTACTGAGAGAGATATCACTACCAGAGAAAAAAACCCTACTTATTACTCAGGGAAAAAAAAACCACTGATACTGCAAAGATGGTGGAGGCTGAGAGAGGAAGAAGCAAATCCTTTTAAGTCTGTTTTTTTCAGTTCTTCTGGATAAGCAGATTGAGAGTCTGAGCAGTATGTAAATCAGTATTTTGTCCTGACTCAAAGTGTTTTACTGAAACAGTAGAAAGGACAAAAAGAAAGCAGAACAAATATCAGGGAAAGTTTATCCTAATAAGAGAACTAGTATTTATTACATCTGTAGTATTTGGGAGCAAAAATTTGAAGCCCAGAATCTGGGTGGCATGAGAATATGACTTGTTCTTTTCCCTCCCATCCTGTATCCTCTTATTTAAGCCTTTTTGTACCCATGTAGTAGTCTGCAAAGAAGAGGTATGTTAATAGGATAAAGTGACTGCAGCATGAGATAATAAAAGGCTAGAGTGCAGTATGGTGCCTTGTGTGAGGCTTTCAAAAGGGCTGTCTACTACCTAAAATGAATTTGTGAGACTGTGGTGCATAGGTATTGGAAAATAAAATGCTAATGCTGCAGTCTGCAATTCTACATTGTCAGCCTGATTTTTGGTAGCGTTTGATTCTCAGAAGACATTGTGGCTCCAACTCATTTCAGCTAGAGTGAATGGAAGCTACAGGTATCTGAAAATCCAAATGACACAAAAACATGCAATTTAAAAATAAAAGGACAGAGAGTCAAGTAAAGGTGTTTACTGCATCATGTTTGCCACAAACTCTCTGTGCGAGTCAGGCAAGTTCCTTAACAGATTCCCCTGTAAAAAAAAAAAAAAGTTTCCCCTGCTATTTCTCTTCCACTATTTGCCCACATGAATGTGAGCTCTTCCAGTCCAAGACTATCTCCTGTGGTCCTTCAAGGTGATATAAATGAATTCTTTCTTTTCCATAAGGCAACTTTACACATTAATCGAGGAAGACCACAACTCATTATTCCCTGTACCAGCACTTATAAGACAGCAGTGATAAAATGTGTACTATACTTTGTAATTCTGAGGAAAGTTACACCAAAATGAAGCATTTATTACAAGTTAGATGAGGATATACATTTAGCCAGAAGTATCAGGAGAGGAAAAATGTTGCTTATACCTTATCCCTAAATTACCAATGGACATAAAGATTTATTCCTCTTTTACTTTAGTGCTCAAAGGTTGTAGAAATGTGTTTACATAGACCACTGGGTTAAAATAAAATAAAATAAAAATGGTATCTTGCACCTGATACCAAACAACCGAGAATTTGCTTAACTGAATTTGTAGGTCAGATCCTTCTTCCACTCAAGTCAATTCCCAGTTGATCACACTAAAGTGGGGAAGGGACTGGTGAGAAACTTCTACATTCAGAGTTATATCGAGATGTTTTCACTCAGATTAAACTGGGACTCAAAAATGGCTATTTATATGCATGAGACCAACACAAAGTGCATATTCTGCCTCAGGATTAAAGCATTTAGTTTTTTAAGAGGTAACAGTTCATTGATCAATGCTTTATGCCCACATTTCTCATTTTGATAGAGCTTTGCCCATGAACTCTCATTAGATGTCCTGATTCCAGCTTAAAACTTACATTTGATTTCAACTCCAGTAAGATGTCATGAAGAAAACAGATTGTTCCATATATTCATCGAAATACAGGTCAAAGCTAGATATATATCAACAGTATTTCATCATCAATAACATGTGCCACCAAGATGAATTTACGTTGAGGGCTGTAATTTCTAATCACTTGGTATGTTTGCAATTAATTATATGTACAGCTAAGTGTATCTGAGTTTATTTGCAAAGGCAATCTTGCTAAACCAAGTAATGTTACTGTTAAACGTAGACACTGGAAAAGTTGTGCCCATTAACAAGTCTAGTTTCACATGTCTAATACATGGTCTCATAGTTAACCAGTCCGATAATTTAATTTCATGGTACAACTGCTTTACGTTGAATATTTTATATAAGGCATATTAAAGGTTTGACATTAGAAGGTTCCCCCCCCTACATATTTCACTTTCCCGATCATCTTCTGCCATAGCAATACAAAATGGCATTTTCCAGTAAATTTTTTCAACAGAGTGCTCCAGTCCATTTTACTTAAAAAAACACACCAAAAACCACAACAAAAAAAGAAACATGGGACTCATTGGTTGCAAACTTCCAGAACAGTTAAAGGGGTTTTCATCAGACAACACTCAATGATTTAATGGCAATTGTGTGGCTAAATTCTTACATAGATCTGAATGCACTCCCTTCATTATATTCCCTTTTAACAAGTTCCTGCCAAATCTGATCTGAATAAATTGTAGCGCTATGGTTCAGAAACTAATTCACACTCATTATTTTCATAAGTTACAGTATATGCCATTTCACCCTTCAGCAGATGTGTATTTAGATTAGTTTCAGAGCACATTCTAGTCTAAATCCCAAATCTCGCACTAATAAACACTAAAATATGCTTAATGTACCCAATATGTATCTTTCTGCCGTTAGAGGCTCCCTGCTGTATTCTAAAAGTATTGGACCTGTTCCCAGAGTAATACTCTCGATTCTGCAGTGAATCACTGCTATGTGCTGCAGCTAACCCATGAGGTTCTTTCAAGTTTCTCTACCTGAGAGCCACAACATTTCACAGACACCAGTTCTGAAATCACTCTGACTTACGTTATTAATCTTGATTTGTTCCTATATAAAGCACTATGTTAGAAATAAGCTACTTTTGAACAATTTTGTAGAAGGTTAAATAGTGTAAATAGATCTGTATTTTTAGGACAGCAGCACTACATCATCAGAAACAATTCTGACAAATAAAAAGCTATTAGTCTACCAAAACTGTAATGAGATCATGATTAATAAATACGTCTGAAAGGTCTGCGTCAAAGTCAAGGCTTTTCTGCGATAAACGTAAACATTCAGACCTTACTTTGCCAAAAGCTGTGTGTTTCAGTTATCCAGCTCTCCTGATTGATTTGTTCATTACTCTAATAAATAATTTATCACCTTGAAGAGGACAATTCATTATGCAGATAACATGAACAAGTAACTTTAAACAGCCAAATCTTTAGAAGAATTAGCAGTGTTACCAGTGCCATGAAGTCTGTTTCTGATGCAGAATTCAGACTGGCATAAAAACAATTAAATTAGTATAAAATCAGATCATTTCAGATAACTTCTAAGCAATGCCCCATGTGAATTCACAATAGAAATCTATCGGAAATCTGATGTGTCAGAATCTCTTTAGGGCCTTTTAACTACACTGTGTTAGAAATTATGATAAGCTATAAGCAGCCTTCTTAACAATAGGCACATAATTAAATTACAGTTTGTAATATACCCTATTTCCTAAATTAGGGAGAAAGTGCCTATATGATTTTGCATAGCGACAAGCGTAGGAAAAAAATCGTATAGAAGTCAGGCAGAGTGGGTCATTTCTCCAAGTGTAGGAAATATCATTGCAAGAACTAAATTGTAACTCATATCAGAGAATTGCTTATGCATTAGAAGTTAAAAAAGGTGGAGATAAGGACAGTTGTGTCATGGCAACACATTAGGGGATAAAGTAGACACCTTATTCATCACACTTTCCCCTAATAGAAACACAAGGCATTATTATTATATGGGCTTTATGGCTTATTTCTTTTTTTAAAACCTATAAATGGATGTAAGAGTCTCTTTGTTGAAGAGGAAAAAACCCTACAAATAAGTGTCTTTGTAATTAAATGTGTAACGTGCCTAAGAAATGGGATTGTTCAACATCATTCATAAAACTGAAAGTGCCATAATTCAAAGTCATTTAACCAGGTTTTCTCCCTCAGCAATGCAGGAAGAGAGAGAGTTTTTGGTTTACTTTTTTTTTTATGCTATTTTATTTTATTTTCCCAGGCAATATAAGTACACTAAAGCTTATGAACTCTACTGCAAGAGAGGAAACCAGGAGCATTTAGGGAATGATTTGCTGTGTTTCATCCACAGTGAAAGTCCTTGTTTTCCTGGGAATTAGTACCTACAATAACAAGCACATCACCAGTCTTGGAATACCAACCTGCTTCCAGAAGTGTAGTTCAGAATAACAAAGTGGACATTTTTTCTCTCATCGCTTACACACCACATTCCTGAGTCTACCAGAGATTTCCTTGAAGCAATATCTCTATTACAGCATTATATTGCATTTCACATTGCAACACCTGTGACTGTGGTAATCAAAGATTGTATCAGGTTCTTTGAGCCCCCTCCTCTTTTTTTTTTCTTCTTCTTCTTTTTCCCCTGTGAATACTGCTTTTTCTACTTTGCCTGTCGTTATCCTAGAATTTGATCTGCAGGTTAGAGTGCAGTGTATTCCTTTCCTTTGCTACAGTAGAAGCTGATGAGCTAGTTGCATACTCAAAACAGTGGCAGGATGATTCAAAACTAGGATACGTCATACAGAGTTCCTACTGCCATTTACATGACTTCCACCTTTATTCATGGAACCTCACAAAGGCAATGCCTCAGAAGAAGATCCTGTAGCAGTATGATTTGCACAGGATCCAGAATAACAATGTCAGGAGAAAGCTAGGGAAGGCAGGTGGTAACACAGAAGCTGATGGTCTCCTTCAGATCCATTGGAAGTTTTGACTTCAAGGAACTGAATCCCTGCCTTTTGGTACAAGGTCAGGTAACTTATACCTGGTGGAATTATTCCAGAAACTTTATAACTCAGAGAACCAGGTTTTGCCAAAACTAAAGCTAAGACACTCCTCCTCTCATGTCTCCTTGTGGAAAATGTAGGCTCCAGTGATGATGGATCCCATTTGTTTGTGTGGGGTTTCACTGACTCTGTGAATTTCAATAGGCAGGTATGGTGCACTAGGCAGTGTCTTAAAAGAAGAAAAACAAAAACATATCTCATAGTAGTATCGGAAAAAATTAAGCTATTGTTGTATGACATATTTCCTCTGATGTACATTAATTAATTAAATAGAAGAGTTAACATTTTTCTCATTATGACAAAATACTTCTGAATTTGCAGTAATAAAATGAAACTGTGTTTGCCAGGTGGATGTACTGCATCAGCAACATATGTCTTCCATAATGTTTTATTCCCATATGCTACTCCTTACTTATTAAACTGAACCAGGGGATGTGACCATGGAATGAGCAGAACAAATTAAAGTCTGAACAAAGTTTTCCTCCAAATAAGCCACAGTGCAAACAATAACCAACAAGAAATAGGATACAGTTGATAAGCAGAAAGCTTGCTTTATTGATTTTTTTTTCCCTCTCCCCCAATTAGGTTAGGTAGATTCTATTCATCTGCTCACTTAAATAGATATGAATGTGAACTCTCTGAGGTATTCCTAAGAAGTTTTTAGTAAAAATGTTTCCATATCACTGCACTAAGAGGGTTTGGAGGTAGCTGACAGCTGTGGGTATATAAATTAAATGGAAGATTATTGATGTATTTGAAAAAAAAAACCTAACACTTTTTTTCCTCAAACTTTAGCTTTCCAAAATAGTTCAATGATGTAAAAACAACATTCAGTTTCATTTTCTATAGCCCCAGATTTATGACAGTGTGACTGTTTGTAATTCTACAAAGTTATTTGCCTTTAGAGTGATCCACATATTGTGTTCACAATATCTTATCTGTACAGCAGGTGTCTGAAAACCTGTCTCTCCGCCTAAGGGATAGTGAGAGACAGATGAGTTTTTGGATACAGTGAACTTGTCCCTGAACCCAAGTGGGCAGGTACCCATAAAAAAAACCATTATGGCCATCTCTGGGGATAAGAAAACCTGATCAATGAGGCCCTGATCCTACAAGGGATGGTTGAGGTGCCTGAAGTATTTTGTGCTATTTGGCATAGGGCTTTAATTTCCATCTGAGGTAAGGAAGCTCAATAAAGGCTACTGCTGTACCTGTTTCTTGGTGAAAATAGCAGAAACTGGTGCCCCGAGAAGTGCCCCGGTACCAAATTACTTTACAGTGAGAAAGGATGAGTCAACGTTTCTGCATGTAATATGATAGACACTTTAGATGCCCCTGAACAACACAAAGAGGCAAAATGCTGCTCTCAGCTATGCCAATGTACGTGTGAAGGCAGCTCTGAGAGATCACTCAGGCTGGCTCAGCTGTAACTAAGAGAAGATGGTGAGTTGGGGAAGGCAGCCCAGCGAGAGCCAGTCATGGTCTGGAAGATAGAGGTCACCAGGTCAGCTGCGATTGCTTTGTGTAGTGAGTCAGACACCAGAGGTGGGATGGGGCTCTCCGGAGCCCCTTGGAGTCATGATATTAGGCATATAACTAAATAAGGGAGGAAGGGAAAGGTCTGAACACTGTTCTTGGCTGGGACTGAAATGAAACAAAAAGACTCCCACAGTGAAAGACAGTATGAGCCCTTGAAAAATTAAAGGGCGACATTTTAGAAGTGTGGTCATGGGAACTTTGCCTCTAGGACATAAGAGAAACTCCACTACATTAAATTAACCCCTTGCGTTCCACAGAGGAGAGGGCAGGCTATGCCTGAACAGCTAATTATCTGCCAGGTTGCTCTGGGAAAGCACCTCAACTTGCAGCTTCGTAGAAATTTCATGAGGCGTAAAGGGAAAAGGGAGGATAAGAAGAATCGCTTCAGGGAATTCCTGCCCCGACCTCCTAATCTACCAGCTTCCTCTGTGGTACATCACTGGCATCGCCTCGTCTGAGGGCCCCCTAAACTCTGCTCTGGTCAGACTGTGACTGCAGTAGGCCTGAAATGCGGTCCGTAACATGCACTGTCGTTTGCATTTCTGTGTGATGAAGTATTGAATCAAAAGAATGCCTCTTCAGTTCCTCTCTGTAACATCTTTTAATAACCTAATAATAACAATACGATAACAACAGACATAGCTGTTACTACTTTCAAGGACACAGCAGCTAGCTAAATTAATCTGATGATCATTGCAAACCACATCAATTTGCAACAGACAACTCTAATGTCATTTCAGCAACACCAGTGGTGTTAGTTACATAACTTAACATACTTACATACTTGCATACTTAACATCCACTTACACAGGTCAATACATGGTCTGTTTATTTATTGCGCAGGAATTATTATTATTCAGAATAAAGGGGCTTTTATTCCTTTGGTTTGAGTTGGGCTTGGGGGCTTGAAAAGGGCTATGTGTTAATTCTGCACGCTTACTAAATTAATTTTGAAAGTGAGAATGTAGTATTATTACAGCGAGTTTGCTGGTGAAACGTGATAAGAGGAATGCTGCTCTTCCAGTTATCTGTCAAGGACTCTGGACAGTAAGAATATGCCTGATGTACTGTTGCAGAGGCTTAGCCAAAAAAAAAAGAGTTTTCTTTTTTAGAAATATTTGTTTTAACTCAACGGTTTACACAGATTGTGGGAATGAAACAAAGAGGTTACATTCCTTGATGTTTTTCCATCTCTCAAATATGCTCAAAGCGCCTTCCGTGTTCTCTTCTTAGGAGGCATTAATAATAGACACCCAGAAAGTGTCTATTATAATCAGAAAACAATACATTTAATTCAACATATTTAGTTTTGTAAGTGCTTTTATTTGCTATATTATAATCATGCCTAGTATAAATGGATTGACTGTAATTATATTTACATTTACCAACCACTTCCATGGAGGTCACTGCACTGCAACTGGGTATTGCAGACATTTTAAACATCTGGCACTGCATTATTGGAACTGTCACAGAGAACTAGAGATCTTTGAGAACCTATTATCATTCATGTAGGTTATGAACGATGACATGACATGTGAGTGGGTTTAAAGAGATGTTTTTCTTTTCTTTTTTTTCTTCCTGAAAGAATGCAGCACTATAAACATTGTGTACTTTTCCTGTCAATAAAAATTTGAAATTAGAGAGTCTTAGAACATAAGATGTTCGATCCCTAACTATAAATAGTACACCATGAGTTATCTGATGGGCTCTTCTAGGCTGATTCAATAAATATTAAAACTGCATAAAGCAAGTGGATTAAAATCAGCTTTTCTTTTTTTTACCTGATTGCACAGATTTTAGTACCCCAAAAAGACTTCTCTCCTATAGGGAGTATAGAAGCTTTTGTATATATATGTGTATGTATATTTTTCTTCTATGTGTGCTTTCTTCTTCATATTATATATGGTTTCTTCTTTTTCTCTTATATATCTGTTTCTTCATGGACTTTCATGGACTCCATAGTGTTAAATGGCTGTTAACTTGAAAACTGCTGCCAGCTTCAGGTTTTTTGGCTCCGTTTCAGGGAAGTTCTTAAACATGTGCTTAATTTTGTACCAGATTGGAGATATTAAGCCTACTAATATAGGTCAGCAGACCTGTAAATAGTCTCTTGAGTTGGGGCTTTTAAGAGCAGCTAGTTGAGAAAAAAACTTTGGGAAGTGTTTACAGTAAATATAAAGATCATAGATTTCTATTCCTAAGAGAAATAAATGGATGACAATTGATTACTGAATACTAACACAATTTTCATTTAGCTTATTCATGTTCTTCTACTATGTAGTTGTTAGGGCCAGTTGTATTTCTGAAAGGAATTGTACTCACTTACTCTGGTTCTGGGAACAGCTCAACGTATCTTTGGCCACGGGTTCCAGTCATTATTTCACAATCCAGTTTTCCCTGGAAGGATGTATATCATTTGGAGGTAATGGACATTTTACAACATTCTGTATAGCACGGAGTTTTACTTGAGAATTTTTGCATTGTGCCTCAGAAATAAGGGAAGGTAATACACACATGGAAATATAGATCAAAGAAAACAAAAGAAGAGGAGAAATAAGAGATGAAAAAAGTGGAAAGAAAAGCATATCCATCTATTTCTCTATGTTTATAGGTTTATTTGTTTGCTTGTTTGTTTTAAAAAACCTGTTTGCTGACACTTCTAGTTAGCCTAAACACTATGAGTCTAAATGATTGAGATAACAGCACTGAAGGGGAGAACAGAGCTGAGTTTATGCCACTGAATTTTTGCTATGTTCTATCTTCACTCTTTGAAATCTTTCTATATCTTCATTATAATCAACATGAAATACATCATAAAACATCTGTGGGGTTTTTTGTGGGGTGAGGGGAGTTTAGGGAAAAGGAAACAGACAAAACCCTTTGTCTATTCCACGCCATTTTCTCCTATTCATTCTGAAAACACAACACAACAGTGCCCAACCTTTTCTACAGTGGAAAAAAAACCCCACAGGTTAGGTTATCTACAAGTTACAGATATTATAGAGCTACCTACCAGACCATAGTCTGGGTTTACGGATATTGTGTGTAGCTGGCACAGGCTTGTGACAGATTAAGGACCACAAGATCAAGGGCCAACAATTTGTTGCCAAATCCAAAAGAGCAAACCAGAGAACAGGGATATCTGAAAAATAGTTCTTTGTGTCATATCTGCAACAAATTATCTGCTATTGGGTCTTATTCCACAGCTCAGTAAGATCACTGGCACAGGGCTTGAAGTCAACATTGGTCTCTCCAAGTAGTTTTCAGAATGTACTGTATCAGGGGATGGAAGACAGTTCACTGAATACAGTACAAGATTGAGAGGCCAGAAGAAGATCTTTTATTTTATTTATGTAAGATTTAAGAAGTCTATTTTCTGTTAGAAGTACCTCCGATCTGATGAGATTTCAAAAACCAGTACTCACAAGCTTGCTTATTTCTTATGGATCAAATGGGATCATGAAAAGAATAAGCATGGTCGGAAATGAACAGGCCACCCTGCACAGCTGTGCAAGGTGAGCAAGGCGTGCAGGGAGCAGACAGGACAGGACAAGTGGGTGCAGCGTCCTGGTAAAGGAAAGCAATTCATCATTAGGCATAGGTCATGCTGCTGACTTCTTAACTCACAGAACAGGGAGAAATTGGCAGGTAGAATGTGTCTCTTGAGTGCTGTTAGCAAACAAAGGTTGTTTTGTTGCAATATTAAGCCCATGTGAGGTGGTGTGTGGGTGTTCTTGGGGTTTTAAACTGTAAATTACAGGGGCATACTAAACTGGTGTGTGTCTACACATGTAGTTTCACTTAATTTAACTGTCAATCTAAATCATTTTAACATCATGCCTTGAGTTAAAGCATTCATTTTGGGCAGCCTGCCTTTAAGCCCTAGTCTTGCAATGAGTCCCTGATGGATCTTAGTTGAAGCTAATGGGGCTGGATGTGGTTGTAGGGTAGCAATTGCATAAAATTCATTAAAGGGCTGGGTCTTATTTGGGTAAGGTCAGCTCTGATATTTATGCTTATGGGGAGCTCTTTACACAAGAATTATTCCTCTTGACCTCAGTGGGACAATTTATGGGTTAAAGTATAGCTCAGCAAGAATTTCGTCAGTCAGGTGGAGATGTTTGTGACCTTGCCGGTGCACCTCATCCCATTGAAATCAAGGTGACTAGTAATGTCTGTGGGTTACTTGAATGGTGAAGCATTTGCAGGAGTGGAATGTTTTGCTATGTGAATAGGAGAAGATTGTTTTCAGAATACCAGAATGTCAACCATAGAAAAAACAACTTAGAAATTATAATAATGTTAGAAGAGAAATAGATCCAAGAGAGAGAGAAAAGAAAAAAAAAAAGAATGCTTTATTATGTACCTTGGTAATATTCCTAGAAGGACTGGGAAAAGCTCATGTTATGATCTTTATGTCTGGGTTAGAAGAAACAGTTGTTTCTCTGCAGATGAAACAGGCTAAAAGCCAGATCCTATCCTAGTCTTATACACTTGCATTGTGGGGAGGAAGGTGCCCCTGTGCAGAAATACACATATCTTATGGCATAAATGCTGTACAATCTTCTTAAAATTTGGATCTGGACACAAAGGTATATGCTTTCCTGTCCAGTTGCAGGGCAATAGAGCTGAGTTGATTAATGCCAACATCCAACCTACCTCTTTTAAGAAGCTGACTGATTATGCACAGCAGCACAATGAAATAAATGAAATTACTTATGTAAGTGCTCTCCCGCATAACGGCTGCAAAACTCAATCTTGCCATGATTTCTTCCCCAGCCCTGCTTTGCAGTGTTAACAAGGGAGCCAGGTCTGTCCCTAAGATGCACTAACACATTCCAATGTGGAAAAACAAAGGACTGCTGTTCATGGAGCAAAAGAGTGTTCTGCTTCAAATAATTTGAATAAATAATTCTCTCAGGTTTCAGCTCAGCTGCTTGTTGAGTGGGTTAAATCATAATAAGGAGTGATAGAAATGAAAGAAGCCAGTATAAAATTGATACAAATAGCTATGAGAACAGGCACAGAAGAGCATTATTGGGATTTCTCATTTGTATTACAGACCATTAGGCATGGATACATTAAGTCTCTCACCTTTAAATTCTGCATTTCAGCTCTTCTTAGACTTGGAATGCAGGGATGTCATAATTTACTTAAGTGAGAAACTATTCTGCTCTCGTTCATATTGGAAAGAAAAAAATCGAAGAAATCACATTGACTTCAGTGGAATTATTCCAGATTTGCCCTAAACAGCTAATTCTTTCCATGCTCTGCAAAGCAACCCGGACATAAGTGGACCTTCTTCATGATAGATGATCTAATCCTGGTATCCCTGGAGGGTGTACAAAGAAAGCTGATCCAGGGGATGAATAACTCCAGAACTAGAGATCTTCTGCCTTTGAGAAAGAGGAAGTAAATCCATGTACTGTGATCTCACTGAACTTTATTCTTTGATTTTTCCAGCACTGCATAAAGGTAATGGAAAGCATCAGAATATCTGTTCTGCATAATACCGAAAAAATCTGTCTCTCACAAATACTTTTCCTTATCATCACACAAAGCCTGCTTGATAACATGTACGGCTATAAGAATTCAAACCTTCAGGATTCCATAAGCTTTCGTATATATTAAACAAATCTTTCTGTCAAAGGGGGATATGTTTTCATAACACGGTGAAAGATTTAAAGTATCTGGGCCTCACTAAGGAGTCACTTAACACTTTAGAAAACTTACCCCTCCATCATGCCATGAAAACGAATCATAGCATCAGTTTTTAGAATCATATCCTGAAGTTCATTGATCACACAAAGGCAAAGGAGAGACAAAGGGATGATCTTTGATTCCTGGACATGTTTCATGTTACACAAGAAAGTAAGATGAGATTTCACAAACACTTTCAGCTAGTACAACACACATAGAGGAGAAATGATTAAGCTGAAGATGTATCAAACTTGGAGTAGGAGTATCAACATAGAAATTCATCATTGGAATTAATTGTATTGTATGAAAAAACAGAAGGATGAAACATCAAATTGAATTGCCTACTCCTTTTGCTGTAAGAGCAGGGGAAGATGGCAGTGCATTAAGTTCCGGGACTCAAGATATCTCAGTTCTTTGCTTTAGCTCTGCTGCAGACTTTCAGAGAAATTAAGTGATTTTGTCACTGGACTTCAGTTCTTCATCTGTAAAACAAGAATAATTGCCCATTTCTTGTCTAATTGGGCTACACAGGTATAAGGAAACACAGCAAGGTTCTTATCTCACCTGGAGACTTTTAGTATTCCTGTAACAAAAATATGAAGAATATTGTTGTGCACCCATTTTATCCATTGAGAGGAAAACAATTTACAACCAGCTGAGCTGGCATTGTTTGCCTCCTTCTGAATGCCTATCTTTGCTAGACAGTGCAGTTACCGTTGGCTCCGTACATACCTTCTGGTATCTGTTTTGCCCATTTGGACATATAAACACTTCTTCTGTGTTTGATGTTAGTATTTCAACTTGGTTCCATGTTAAGCCTGTTTATTCATCTTACATATTCAATGACAAAAAGACAAAAACTTTAGCAGATGGACGTTTTCCTGGTGTATTTTCTATCTTTTTCAGGGTGTTGATTTCTGAAAGCCAGGAAATACAAGATCTCTGCCTTTTCTGGGGCAGTCCATAGCCAATGGGAATTATCTGCAAATGCTCCAGAGGCAAACACCTTGTTAGATATAGCTGTATTGAACTGATCCAGGGATTAGTTGGAACAGATTGACAGAGCTGTGCTTGTGATAAAAAAGAACCTGGGATGACTGCAGGAGGGAAGGTGAAGGGAAAGAAAGGAGCATGTGAGCACTCTGAAATACCTGCTAGGCCTTATTTCATGCTCTGTTGAGTAGGTTGTGGCAGTAAAGAGGTAAGAAAGTTTTCTTGTGTTGGGAACCGTCTGAAGTTTTTTATCCATAATTCACAGGGTGACAATCACCTTAAGTCTGCATTTCCTCTTTTCAGAGCTATTAATTTAGGTTACTTTCTGGGAATTCTGGATTCTGATTCACATAGAAAGCGGGGAGAATGCTGCATAACTTTCAATGTAAAAAGTGCAATATATACCCTCCAAATCTTATCACATACCCAGGGGTTTGAAAGGGCACTCAGATCCTGCTTACAGAACAGCTACCTTGCCCTTGCCATATACTGGACTGCAAACTTGAAATAGAGTTTATAGTCTTTCAGAGACCTGTTCCAACACATAGCTCCTGGCATTCATAAGGTGCCATGCATAACTCCGTACACACACACGAGGAAGTGCGAATACAAGTAATAGCTACATTTCTACCCGTAATCTACCTATGTCATTGCCCTAGTCTGAGTCCTCCCAATGTTTCTTTTTTCCCATACTGCTGATTTCCTTCTCAGCCAGCTCTTGCACAGGTAATTTATTTTCCTTTTAAAAGCTTGTGGAGTTTTTCATTTCTGAATTTTACCCAGATTTACCCAGATTATGTCTGCCTTCCTTCCTGTAACTGAGGTAGGCAGTAGAACAATGCATTTCTTCCCCCTTTGTCCTCAGTGAATGCAGGGAAGCCGTGACTTTCATGTGGCACTGGCCAGACATAGGTACACGTTCCCTTGAACTACTCAGATTATATGAAACACAACATGGAAGTCCCTTCAATCTGCATATGTGCAATGCAATTAATTTGATTTCTAAGGTTAAAGGCTTGTGGTGTATCAGGCATTGTCAACAGTAGCAGTTTTGTCAGCATTCAGTAAATATAGTATTTTAACTGCAGGGAAGACCCCTGCATATTTCTTTATTTCACCTGAAATTACAGTAAAGAAGAAATCTGCTTAAGTTGTAATAGAATATGTACAGACTATAACTGTCTAGAGAATGTGGAACCTATGTATTGTTTCAGGTTACAAGGTGACTGACTGCTACTGTATTAATTGGTGCATATAGTAATTGTTTTTTAATATTTACTTTATTAGAAATGTTATTTTGTTACTTGTTCAGTAAGCGCAGATGAACTCTCTTGTTTGTGCAACTAAAATACTTCTCATATTGTAAGTCAGCTTAAGCAAGTGTTGCATTTTTGGTGTTTATTTTCCCTCTTCTGATTTTTTCCTCTGATGAGATCTGGTGAGAGATCACAAGAAAGAACAGGAGGAGTAGGAGTATAAAAGAGAGAGAGAACACTGATCCCAAGCAGTATAATTACAAATGTCTTCTTGTAGGAGGAACCTGTCTTCTCTTTGATTTCACGGATGGCTGGGATTTTCCATTTGAGGTTATGGGAACAAATGTGCTGGCTTGTCCAAAAATGTCTATTCCTCTTGACAAGGGCTTTGTCCTAGAATGTGCTAAAAGGACTTAAAAAAAAATCCCAAGATTCTATTTTTGACTGCTATTTTAAGCCATTACAGATGATCTATCTTGCACCTTTTATGCAGTATGGCTATTATTTATACATGAAACAAAATTGTACAGGGCTTGCATGGAGAGGGAGGATCTTTCACTCTCTTTCCTCCTGTGCTTTAGGTCAGCTCTCGCAGCCTTTTCTCCAAAGTTCATTGCTCATGTTGTGCAACTTTATGCCCTGACCCAAAGCCCACTGAAGTAGAGAAATCCATGCTACCAATACTTTATTTTGTACCTAAGGATGTATATCAAGTTAGGATCATTCTGTCCTATCTCCAAATCCTTAGTGCTGTGCAGTACAGGGATGAACTGTGCCAACCCTTTCTCTGATGGGGCAACAGTGTGTTCATTATAAACTTTCCTTCTTTTTCCTGTCTCTAATTAATTATTTTTACTTAGAGTGTGGGTGGCTTAAATTGATACTTGAAAGCAAGTTTATCAGAACTCCCAGAGATGTTTAAATAAAAGCCAGATCATTTCTAAGGAGAAGCTGGTTGGTAAAAATTTAATACTAGAAAACGGCCAAAATAGTCCCTTCTTTCTTCCTTTTCTAGTCTTGTGTTCTGTAAGTCTACAAATTACAATCAGGCTGAACAAAATAGAACTGATAGTCCTTCTAAAAATGACTAGAGACTCTAATTAGAGTTGACATTGGATGGTTTCTTTCATGAAAAAATTCTCAGCGCTAGTTTTTGAGCACTTAAATATTGGCATTTGCCAACTCTCCCTGCTTGCAGATGAAAGGAGGCTGGAAGCTGATTGCAGACTGTAAACCATGTCCTGTTTTATTCAAAACATCTCCTGGCTAGTGTCATGTAGGGAAATTCCCACTGAATATACAGAAATAACTATGCAAATATTCCCATTTTATGGTTGCCTCCTTAGCTTGTTTTTCCTTTGTTTCCAAAGGGTGCCTTCCGCATGAGCTTAACTTCCTTTATGGTTTTCATTACTGTCTGTAAGAACAATGTTCTGCCCTGAGAAGCTGCTGGCTCTGAGGCTGAACATCTTTACTCAAAAATACCTGCAGGAACCAGGCATCCTTTGCTCAGTCACACAGAGCAAAGATTCAAAGTCTATCAAGTGCTCACAGATTCCTCTTTCATCCATACAACCAGCAACATTTTCTTTAGGCAGCACAGTTAATGCCTTGTTGAAGTTACTATCACTTCTTCAGTTTCATATAAAAATCAAAAGGTTTGTTAGAACACTGCAAGTAATGACTGCAGTTGCTGTCAAGTGCCCAGCCTCCTTCTAGTCATCACAATGTTTGCACACAGTAATATCAAACAAACAAGTCCTTACATTAAATTTAAAAACAAAAACAAAGCCATCAAAACAAACAAAAAAAAAAAAAGAAGAAAAAAGAACTAAAACCCAAAATCTAAAGCCATTCCTTTGGGTAGGCATTACCTGCTCTTATCAGGTCAAAACCAGGCAAGAACTGATGATAAAGAAACCTGAGAGAATCAGAAGGTCAAAGAGGTAACAAAGTTGCAGAGAGATTTAGGGACCTGTCCAAATCACATAGCAGACTGGTAGCAGAACTGGCAATAGCATCTAGCTTCTTGCCTCTAACCAGTCTGTCTTCTAGACCAGCATAGCCAACTATATAGTGAGAGTTAGAGTTAAAAAATTATGTCATATGTGTCAAGGAATCATATCTTTCCTGAGTAAAAAGACGACCAGTAGGTACAATGTTTTGCTGTTCTCCTCCTTATTAATTCTTCTGTGATAACATGAGTGGAAGTCATCCTTTTGAAAATGGTGGGAATACAGTATGTTTTGTAGCTTTAGCAGTTTTTTTCAGAACAGATGTATGAAAAGTCTTAGTAAGCCTGAGACTGGAAGTCAGTTGAATCAGGAAAACAGTCACAAATCTTTGCCTTATAAACTTAAAACAGTTATTGGTTTCATTTCTAATTACATACATTGGTGAACTGGATGTGCAGTCTCCTGTCAATTTAATCTGCATTTTTTTCAATAATTCCACAGAAGTATGATTCTCAATATTGTCACATTACTGTATTTCAGCTGTGACCAGAAAGGACTAGGGCTACTTCCTTTCAATTTAATCTTCAGTTGGCATTTAACCTGAATCTATCGCAACACTGGCAGATGTGGTAACAGATCCCACTGTGCAAACAGTACAAGGAATAGGGTTTAAGCAACGGATATATTGCCCAACAATCTCACTCTTTACAAAAAAGATATATAGCCATAGAATTGTCCACTGAAGAGTCAACTATTTTATTAGTCCTTTTTTCCAGAGGTTCTTGTTATGATATAAGCAATTTCTTGTTTCTGTTAGCCATAGCTTGTATTGTGATGTGCATGTATAGGTAACATACATGGTTTTATGCATATTTCTGTAAAGTATCAATTACTTCTGTCTAGTACGTCCAGTGTGTAATTCGGAGTCATCTAAACCCCAAGCAGTTCTAATCTGCTCTTTTAAAAAAAGAAACCCAAGAAAGGTGCTTCTGCTTGTGATACTTCAAACTGTGTGAACTGCTGCCCTGGATTTTTACCATTATTCCCCTTGCCATGCCTTCTTGCTGCTTTGTTATCTCAATAGTTCTGAGTGAAGGGGAGGGAGTCTCAACTATTTTATAGAGAAAGAACTGGTCTGCCTGTATCTTGCATGTCTGTGTCAGGCAATAGCTATAGGTCCTCTCTATTCCCAACTCAGTCCATAACCAATATTCTCGTCATTAGCCTTAAGACTTTTTGACCAGCCTGAGCTGAATGAGGTTGCCAGGGTGCAGAATGAAATTACACAGCCTTCTCCAGCTTTACGCAGAAGGAATAGGGCACATAGCATTTAGTATGTATAAATCAGCAAGAATGATGCACCTGAAACGTGGTTTGAAAAGGGCAGCAGCCTCTTAAAAAGCTTTGGAAGCTAACTTTGAAGAGAGGCTTGAAAGTTGAAATTCAGCTTGTGGTATTATTAGGAGGATTATCGTACCCATTATCTCCCTTTTTTCCCCTGTGTGTATAAAAGGCTCATAATTCACCAGCAATGTAGCCAATGTTAAGAATATTCTCCAGAGCTGAAGAAACATACACATTCTTTACTATTAAGCGATTTTGTTTATTCTTGAAGAGCCATTTCTTCATACTGTATGTCCACAGATTTTACTTGAATTGGCATATACCTTGAAAAAAGATCCTGTTCATAAAGTTGTAGGATAAACCTGTAGTACTATTTACGTTGTAACTACAGCACTATATAGCACTGATTTTTCCTCTTGTGAAAGCAGCTGAAACCAAATAGGAGGCATTTCTTTGGAGTATCACAGCACTCACTTAATGAAAATATAATCACAAACTATACTACAACGTGATTGTTTAATGAGCTGGATATGACAAAGCATGTGTTATTTTGCACTATAAAAACCTAGAGGTGTTGGTGGCCAGAAGCCAACTGGCTTGTTAAATCCACGCAAATTGCATAATGGAGCAGAAATAGGTATTATGCATTTATTCTTAAAAGAAATTATTTTCATGAAGAAAAAAAATCTTATTGTAAGAAGTTCTTTGAGATGTACTTAGTGATCTCAAGCTATACCAGACTTGTCCATTTAATTTACAAATACAAGTGCAGATCCTAGAAACTGACACAATGCAGTGTCTTTTAGGGAGGAACTGTTATTTTTTTTAAATTTTGGCCACACACGTAAGCCCATTTTTCTGCCCATTTCTTATTTCAGCTGCAATCAGTTCAGTTTTAAATTGTCTACCGATCAAATCAGTATTGCTAGCAGGAACTTATTTCAATTTCTAGAAAGCTGATAAGATCTATATAGCCCTGATGGACTCTGAAGTCTGAAGTACGTTCCTTTTACATTGGAAATTAACTAGTATGTAAGAATGACCAGTGAAGTTTAAATAGTTTTCCCTGGGTTTTTCTTCTTTACATGGAATTGTAATTAAAAAAGGAAGATAGTGAGGCTAAAGACCACTGGTCAATTTATTAACATGAAAAACTGCATCCCTGGACTAATTCACATCTTGAAAGCAATCAAGTTATTGCATTAATTTTAACTATTATTAATTCTGTTATTTCCTTACTGCTTTTCCCAGAAGGCTAAAGATAAAGAATTTGTAAATCAATAAAGGTTTGTGCAAGTTATACATATGTGCTACACACACAAATTTTCTAGCCATCATCTCATTGTAACTGTTTACATCCATATATAAACACCACTTGCTGACTGCCTCTTTAGTACACAGAAGATGAATACAGGAACAGAGCATTGCATTATTTTGTTACCTAAAGCTACAGGACAAGAGTTTTGAAGACTGAACAAAGAGCATCATCATGGTTGTTAACTTCTCTGTCAAATCCTGGCATAGGCTTGCATTAAGCAAAGCACTTTAAGATGAGTTCAACTTTTAAGCATTAGCTTAAGCCCCTTCCATTTGGAAAAGCAGTTAAGCAGGACTCTCAGGTCCACAGAAATCTGTGCTATTTAGTCACGCACGCAGAGTTAAGCATGTGCTTGAATGGTCCTGCTAACCTGGGATCTCAGGAAAGACTGCATAAAAAACCTTTAAGTACTTTAGGTCCTTCCTGCTCAGCTATGGCTCTGTTCATACAACGATGCAAGGGATTTTTAACTTTTCTTTATCACCTTTTAACATCTGCCATACATCATGAATAAGTCTAAATGTCTCCTATAGTTCTTTAAGTGAGATTTTGCAGTAAATCATGATGCAACCTACAACATGTCCCCATCTGCTAGTTAGACTCCTCAGTAAAAGCATCCAATCAGTTAATGCAAGATTAATTTATTTTCATCTTAGAATAAAAGATTCATTAATGACATAGAAACAAGTTTGCATTTGGTTAATTAGTTGAATGACGGTCATCCATACCTATCGCTAGTGGCAGACAGCTGGAGTTGTTAAGTCCAGGAAAATAAATTCACGTTCAACGCCAATGTATTAATCATCTCAGGAAGGCTTGTTGAGGTCCTGAGAAGTACCACATAGGTGTGAAATAAAAATATCCTAGAGTTGTTGCTCTAATTGATGGTCAGATTTACAGAGTGGAATGCATGGCTTTAATGATGGGCAGTAATCTCATGTGACAATATTATTTCTAGTTTTCTGTGGTATTTACTTATTTATTTCAGAGAAAAGGAAACAAAGACTTGCATGCTGATACTTTCACACTGTCTGGTGCCTGAAGCAGTAGAAGAGAGTCACTTTTCAGAAGAATCCACACTGTCTTTGGATGAATGCTCCCTATAGCAGTACACTCACAAGCAGAGAATGGGGATTTATGCACAGAAATGCTACTAAGAACAGCAGGGAAGTTGCATGCAGAAACTCCGCATAATGTACCTTTTTGAAATTTTACTGCTTATATGCAGAGTTCTTATTTATTCCTTTCGTATACTCTGAAGGCTTTTAAAAGCTGCAGATTTCTCAATCCAGTGTTCGGCAGACCTGATATCAAACATTCCTAACTAAAAATTTTGATGAGATAACAAGGCTTTTTAGATTTAAGGATGATCAGAATGACTTAAATTTACTAAGTTTTCCTTTCTAAGCAAATCTATTGACTGTTTTCACATCTGTCCATAATAGCTTGATTCTTGTAAGCAGAAACTTATCAATGTGGCACTTAAAGTACGTTTTTTTGATATCCATATGACAATGCAAGTCTTTTCACAAATACCTCAGTGACCATGAATTTAACATATTCTATAAATTTAGCTTAATTTACAGCTACAAACTAAGCTTACCTGAGAAAGAAGACATGTGGGGGAATTGCTTTGAAAAATTAGCAACACTGATTCTTGTGAAGTGAAGCAAAAAAATCCCTGATATCTAGGGAGAATAACAATACCTAAGAATGTATCTTATGTAAGTCTGCTGTATTTGAACAAATTAAAATGATTGAAACATGAAATATGTTTTTCTTCTGGCATACATACTAGGGTGAGGAGACTACAATAAATTCCTAACCAGGTTCTGTTTTTTCATGCACCCTTTCAAATGCCATTGTGATTCCCATAAGCAATTTTTTACTAGAAATTGAAAGAGAGTAGTGTCAAATATTTTGTAGTGTGACAAAAAATAAGATTAGATGTATTTTTGCATTTTACCATGCACTATTTAACAGTCTACCTAAATATTTAAATGGTCTGGCTATCAGACACTTTGTATCACACAGCGTGAATACTCATATTAAAATCAACCTTTCCAGATTGCCAGCTGAAATAAACTTCATTTTTACATGATAAGGATTCATAAGAACACATGACTCAGATATACTTTAACCCCTTCAGAATAGGAGAAGAAATAAAATTACAAATATTTCTTATCATCCCCTGAGGAGATGAATATCTTCCACAAACAACTTTTGTTAGATAAGCTTATTTGAGCCCAAATCCATAAAAATAATACACATCTAACTCTTAATTCTGTGATTTACTAACGATGGATAAACATATGTCTTAATGGATCTCTAATTTAGGAGCCTAGTAAGATAAGCGTTTACTGACTTCTAAACCAGAGGCATTTTTGAAAATTTCACAATGCATGCATTACATTTCACTGTAATAGGTGAAAATGCATAATGTTAGAATTGTAAGTGAATTAGCATGGTGTTAAATGTGATTCTGTACTGTAGCACAGAGAAATTGCATAGAGACACTTTTTAACAGTCTATGGTTGATCTTAAAATTCCTTTAGCCTTTTACGTGATCAATTCAACCCCATCTTTAACACCATTCACATATTATGATACACCCATGGTCCCAGAGCAGGTAAGGCTTTTGTAAAGATTTGGGATGTCCCAATAGAGTAAATTATTATACTAACTCTATCACACTTATTATTTGCATTATAGTAGTGGGAATAGTGCCAAGTCACATAGATTTGAAACTATTTTAGGACAATCTTCTCCATATTTTTACACTTCCACTTTTGAATAGAGCTGGAAAAGAGGTTTAGGGAAACATTATTTTTAATCCAAACTTTGTCATCTTGCAGTGAAGGATTCACCATGGTCAGTCTTCAAGCAGCGATTCAAGGCAAATATTTTTTTCATCCAGACAAGTTTGCAGAATAACTCTATGCTCTCTGTGAGGACTTTGTTATTTGTAATTTAGTGATTTCCAAAGTCTGATGCAGTATTTCCCTATTACTGACATACCTAGGTCTTACCACAAAAAAATCTCAAATCAAACAAGACATAATGCATAAATGGTGACAGTCATGGACAATGGTAGAAATAATACTTCGGGAAAGTGCTGTGCAATGTACCTTACTGTTGTTTCACATGCATTGCTAGTTTCAGCTTTAGTTCAATTTTGGTAAGTGATGTTTTTGCAGTGAAACAGAGGCCTGAAACTAGGAGTACCACCCTTGAGGGCAGTCGTGGTGAAGGTTTGTACATAAGATGTATGCTTTGCATCGAGATTTAAGAAAGTAATATTCCTCAAAGTCTGATCCAAAGCCAATGAGACTCTGTTAGCGTCAGCAGGCTTTGGTCAAGTTTGGTTTTGAAAGTAAAAAGTTATTCCTGGTAAGAGAGAGAAAAACACAGTTTTTGCCACAGAATTTGAAATCTATACCTGCTCAAATGTTAGAGTTATCTCTGCATATACCTGTGCTGTCTGCACTTATTTTTTCGAATGGGTTACTGAGAATGCTGTCTGCCTTCTGTTATCATATTTTAAATATGGACTGGCAACATTTGTCTTGCAATTTCATGTATTATTACAATCTTTATTTGTTGCATTTAACCTTTTTGGCATCTAATTTGTCATTTATAAAATCTAAAGTGTTCATCTTCTTCATGATCCTAATTACTTAAACCATCTTGCCAAAACTAAAGAAAATTCAATGTATATGTATGTAGTTGCAATTGATAAATTCCCCAATGACAATATATTTATTCAGTTACTAATAGATTTCCACTAGATATCTTAGTAATATAATTAGTTTGTCTCATAATCAAATAACTGATTAATCATTGCATCTTTTTTCCCCAAAGATAATAATTTTTTATAGATTTATTTTTTTATAGATTCTTCAAAATAATTGCTTTTTCACTACTATGTCAACAAAAAGTTTCATGAAGATGATGAAATTTTCATGTATCATTTACTAAGTTTATTGAAAACAGAGTTTGTGACAAGTATTCAAAGCAGGCACATAATTTGCTTATTTTAAACATATTCCATATACTTTACAATAACATTGAAGAGATTGTTTTCTAAACAATAATCCAATGCACAACCAGTGGAAAAATTTGACCCCTGTAGAGGTACAAAAGCAATGGTATAATTACTTCCACTTGGGTAAAAAGAAGCAAAGTAGTGTATACAATCCTTTTATTATTTTTTTCTACTTTACTAGAGCAATTAACCATATGATTTAACCACGTACTTGGATGTTTTGGTTTTACAGAATAGATATGTCAATATTTTGATGCCTTAAAATGAACAGGACCATATTTGTTGTGTCCTTGACCTAGGTAAATATGCATAAGAGGTAGAATGTACGTGTAATATACATGTACATACACATTTATGTATTCAGTGCATATAAAATTTACATACTGTTTTCATCTCTGTTCTGAAAGCAATTAAGGTCAAGCCATAATTCAGTTCATTTAAATATAGTCAGTGGTTGAAATGGCCTGGGATACTGTGGTGTGTAATAATAATACCTAACCTGCATGCTTCATCATTTTCTCCAGCAAAGAATATAAGTGAGTAGAAGACACCCTGGTAACTCTGAATTTTTTTATGGGTATGTCAACATGTTTCTTTTTAGCAGTGGTTACATATTTTATTGTGTGTAAGTCAAAGATTCTTGTACGTAATTGTGTGCAACTACATTTGATCTTTAATTATGCATTTGTGTGTGTACAAATGGTACATAAAATGAAAAGATAGGTGGAGGGAAAAAGGAATAGGATGATTTAAATGATATTTCACTATATAGGCTCTTTGTGTCTTCCTTGGAGTAGGAAAAAGGTTTAAAATTAATTTGCTCTTTTGTCATTGCAACAAGCAGTAGACTTTGCTAGGATTTTATCTTAATGTTTTATGTCTATGTCTTGAAGCAGAACAATCCTTGCCTCTGTATAATTCCTGCCTTCCTTATCTGATTGTCCGTGGCCTTGTAAAATGAGGGAAATGGGGGAAATAATGGTTCTTTTAATGCTACCTTGCTTGTGGTGTTTGCGGGACATGAGAAGAGAGTCCTTACCCCAGGATTTTGGTTCAGAGAGTGTAGAACCAAATTCCATTTTCCAGACAAGTCGAAATGACTTGCTAATAATAGAAATTAATTATAAATTAGAAAGACTCCCAATGCTGGTTTCAGACATACTGAATGAACAAAAAGAAAAAGTGAAAAGGGGAAAATGAAACAAGAAAGACCTTGAAAATAATAACCTCAATCTCTCTGTGTAACTTTAAATACTACATGAAGGGTTTGCATTTGTGGCTTCCTTCTGGGTATATGACAAAATCTTGCTCCAAAAAAGCACTTGTGATTTTTTTTTACTTAAATTAAAATAAGGTTTTTAAAGGAATTACTCATACTTAAGGGTAAGCATGTCTTCTGTTTCCTTGAGTCAGTGTGTAATGATACACCTAAACTGTGAGTTCTGTTTAATTTAGCAATTGCACTGGGCATATTAAAAATGTCTCGGCTGATGGAAAAGGAACTCCTTAACTTTATGGTTTGTGATTTTTGGATGTCTTCTGAAAACAAAGTTATTTATGAAAGACCATGAACACATCACACATTATTGATGCCTTACTATATCATGGTTTACAGAATTTCATTTTTATTCATCACAGAACACAAGCAACATGAAGTAACTTAAATGACCAGTTGTGTAATATTTTAGTTAGTAAGCATCTGGATTAAAATATTCACAAAAAGCCCCAAATCAAATATTTTTTTTCTGAATTACATAACATACATTTTTCATGGGAGGATTTATGAATAATTAAAGAACAATTCAGTCAAACTCCTATTAAACAAGTGTTTCTTATAAAACAGTGACAGTGAAAAGAATGTTTTGATGTTTAAAAATAGCAATATTTTTAACTTTTGTTTGACAAACACAGGGGCTTTTTCACCACATTATCCAATGTGATGCCATATATCGTAACTTATTTACATTAAAAACTATAGGAGATGAAACTTGAATTTAAAATTCCCATTTGATCATCATTAGACAAACCAGGAGATTCTTTCTAGAAAACACTCCAGTCAGAGTCTTTTTAAGCTGAAAATTTCCTGGAACCAACGGCTTCTCATAAAAAAAACCCCAAAAAGCAACAGTCTATAGACAGGTACATAGTCGTATTTTCTGTTAAAAGTAAAAAGAATTCGGCAAACTTTCATTGTTTTACTACTGCACATTTTCATTATTTTGAGCCATTGTTTCTACAACGGGGATAATGGAATTGAAATGAATAAATTTATTAACAGCATTTGATAATCTGTCTGTGAATGTCAGGCTAGTTATTATTGATCTAATTAAATATGGATAGTAATATTACAACATCCTCTAGCAAAAAGAGGGTTTTTTTATTGATTTGCAGAATTTTTTCTGTAATTTCATGGCGCAAGTGTATTAAAAATTCTAAATATACGTAATCTAGATTTAATACACTTCACAATGTATTTATTAGTAGTAATATCATGCTAGAAAAGCAGACTTAAAAATTGAAATTTTCTGTGAAAACCACTGATTGAAATTTTCTCTTTGGAAAATCCAGATGAAATGTATTGTGCATAAAACACAATGCTGGACTTAAAAATATGTGTTCCTGGCCCTTCTTTTATTTCTGTTAAGGCATTTCACTTCACCACACCTGGTTTAAATAGGCGTAATTACATTGTTCTACTGTGTGAAATCCTTTGTAGTCTACTGAAGGACTAAGAAATTTTTGGCCTCTAAGATTGCCTATACAGTTGCAGCATTTCACTGGAACTGTAATTCAGGTTCTTCCCATCCCCTGTTCCTTTCTGCTGCTGAAATTTCTTGATAGAATTCAGTACGATGGTGTGTTTCTGTAGACGAGTTATTATGATGTCCTGTTGTAACTACTCCAAAATTAATTTTATGAAATATTTTTTCCACAGTGTTTTATAGCTGACGGTTTGTTTCTGTTTTGGACATACATGAAACGTCATTTATAATACCATGTAAAATTCCAGTCACTCATATTTGAGAAGAAAAATGAATGCAGAGTAAAAGAAGTGCAGAAAAGGGATATCATACACACAGGAAAATTAGATAAAGGGTGAATCTTCTAGATGAAATGAGATGGGTGGGTTTTTTTCTTTATTTAAGCCTAATAAAATAAATTCTGAAAGAAAAATGACCCCTGTCTCCAAATGCCTCAGGTGTATGATCATCAAAGAAAGAGAAGAGCTATATGAGTAAAATACTGAATCAACAGAAGAGTAAACATGTTTGCATACTGAGCCTGTGGAATAATATTTGTGAGGAAATTGTAGTGAGGAAAGTAATGTAGCTGGTGTTTAAGAAGGTACTCGGTAAGTTATTAAAGAGATAATATGGTAACCCTCAATACAAGAGAAGTGCTTCAAAGACCTAGGAGGCTCCTTCCACTTGTATACTGTTTGAATTTCAAACTATGAGACTTTCATGTTGTGTGGAAGTTATGCTTTTCAAGTAATCCTAGTGAAAACTGTTTCAAGATACAGAGTTTTTGAATTAAGTGCTTTCCTCTTTAATTGCAGAAAGAATTTTTCAGACAGGTGGCTTTGTAGAGAGAAAAGCCTCAAATTTCAAAGTTGCACCACCTTTTTTCAAATCCCTAATGCAAAATTTTAGTAAGAAATTATGTAAACAATCAGTATTGTTCCAGTAGCAATCTGGAAATATTTTGCAAAAAGGTGTGAAAGAACTGCGGATGAATGAAGTAATAAATGACTAAATACCTAAAAAAAGATAGAGTACCTGGTTTTGTTTTGGTACATAAAAATAGGTTAAATTCATCAGGCAAGTTATTGGTTGTGAATTATTCACTATGTTCTACTGCCTGTAATTCTTTTTGCATTTAATTACAAGGGGCTACAGATTACTCGGAGGTCTTGTAATGCATGTGCCTGACTGCCAAGACCACTAATGGAAATTGCATGCCATTGCTGAGAGAAAAGTATGCACTTCAGTAATTACATGTGCTACTCTAAATGCAGATGCAAAAGTAATTATCATAAACTGGTACACTGCATATTGGAATGCTGTATTGGCTCAAATCATCAGCTTTCACTTCTGAAGATCATCAGGACTCAATACGTAGTTAGTCTCTCATGGAATAAGATTAAAGGTCTCCAAGTAGCTTCCTTTTGTTCTTAGAAAAAAACAATGTACTGTATGAGTAGCTCCACAGGGAGTGCTACATTCATTATTACACTACAGAAAAGAGCGTTATTGGCCAGCACTGAAGTATTTTGGTAGAATTGTAAAGGACAATCGTATAACACTTGGGTTTAGCTACTCTTATTTGTAACATTTTCATGACCACTAAAATTTATATAGCAGAGCAAGGAAACTTAAATTCACAAGAGGTTTATTCACACTCTCCTCCCGAAATTTCAGTAACAGTGAGGCCTTGAAACTATGACCTTGCAAAGAGATGAACAAATAAAAACTACAGAAAGGAAAAAAATTGTCTATGTGTCAGAGATAGGATTGGATATCCAGCAGGGCTATGAACTTCCGAAGTGGATGATTCTTTGCTGTAAAATACTTTTAATTTGTGGCCTTTGATGGTAGCAGTGTTCCAAACCTGCCTGAAACATTACAGAACTTCAGCATTTCTCCAATATAAAATGTGAAAGTGAACATTTTCAAAGATATTTGGTCCTTCTGTCTAGTCACACATGGTTAATGTGTTTCCTTGTTATATATTGGCTGACACTTTTAGACCGTTATTGCTGCATAGAGCTAGCCTGTCTTTTTCCCATTCATTTTGTCCTTTCTATAGTGTCTTGAACCTCAGATTAACCCTTGACTTCTCTCAACTCTTTACAACCTTAAAAAACCTTCAAAAAGCTATTTCAAATTTATTAAATAATAGTTGGCACTAATGTCTCACAGTATTCTTTTAAATTCATGAGGTATGCATGGAGAAATTTCCTTGTTTGTAATTTGTGGTGTAATTGGTGTTTTACATATCTTAGTTACACTGTAGACTTTTACATACAAGGAAGTTAGAAAGCCCACTTTAGAAGAAAAATGATGTACAGTTAGGCCTTATCTTGTAAATTCTTCATATATGTATATAATTTTAAATATAAGAATACCTGTCCAATTTTTGATGCAATGCAATTTTGGGGCAATATGGCCTTGATTATTAAATGTCAATATATTCATATTTAAAAATATTTCTTTAAAATGATGTCTCAAAACATTCTGGTGAACCATCATGGGGTATTTACCTGCCTATGAAATTTCTTGAGGTTCCACACATTTTGCATTTCTATTTTTTTAATTAGAAACCGGTGACTAATTTGTGTGCATTTCTTTTTTATAGCAACTCTTAAAGATAAGTCCTAGCATATTTTAAATGCGGGTTTGGATTTTTGGTTTTTTGACAACCATAATAAACCTAAATAAACCTAACTAATCTTATTTATCCATTTAAGCAAGTTAATACTCCTAGGTAAATGTTCTTCCACTGATAGCTTCCTCTTACTGTTATGTATTCTTTCTCTTTTGCAGCATTTTCATGTACAGTGATGACTAAGAACAAGAGCTCAGTTTATAATTCATTAGACCTTCATTAATGACTCGTGAAAGCGTCCATTCCCCATTTTCAGTTTTTCAGACATTGTACCTGTGTAAAACTTCACTCTTGCTATCTGTGCAGCTCCATTGTTTTGCTTGTACTTTTCTTGATTGCAGTTCATTGTAAATTGTTTTTATGTCTTGTGAATGTTGGTATTTCCAGACTCTGGGCTTTGTCTGGGTCTGTGTAAGTTGCACAGTTCATGCACTTTCTTTTCTTTTTTCTGTATCCTCTTGCATTTTTTCCTGAAATCTCATCTAAGTATTTACTGTTTGCCAGTTTCTTCTCCCACTGATCAGCAGCTTACCTATAGCTACCTCTTTGTTGCCTTCCCAGCTTTCTGTCCTGAGTAATTTTTTATAACTTGACACATCCTGATAGTTCTAAGTTTAAGCCCCTGTATTTCATAAGTCTCCTCTGTCAACACGGATTCTTGGATCACTGTCTGATCTCTGATGTCAAAATACTACAGTTATATTTCTGACTTCTGAATTTCAAGTCAATGACAAAAAAAGGTTAAAGGATTCTATTTTTGTAGTCCCACCTAAAACTTCTAGAAGTTCCACTCTTCATGAGATTACAGCTTTCCTCAAACTCTTTCACTACTTTTTCAAAGGTCATCTTCTCATCCTGACTTATTCGCATGTTATCAAAAATGTGATAACATGACACACTGAAGTAATCAGGAAAATAAGATTTTTGTGACTCTTTCTTATTAAATCAAGTTAGTGTCTCTTTATATATATCTCACATTTTTTCTTAAATATTTTCTGATTGCAACCACTGCCCAAGGACCAAGCTCATGAAGGTGTGTTTGTGGTTCCATCTCTTATTTCTTCTCTCATTCCCAAATGTCCTTTCTCTTGCTCTTTATTTCATTGCAAGCTTTTCCCCACTCAAGTTCCATTTCTGGTCCTGTGTGCTCTTTTAGTACCTCGAACAATGAGATCCTTAACTTCACATACCTTTGAATTTTTTTTTTAACCATTTTCTAAGAACTCTAACAAACTGCACGTTGAGCCATGTGGGAAAAAAACCTGTAAGCTTCTTTATGTCTCTGATATGATATAACCAACTTCGATGATTGATTCACCACGGTCTTAGCTATGCTGTTAATAAAAGGTGAAAAGGGGTATTCTGTATGCTGCAGGTCCCTGAGAGGCTACTTATATGCCTGAAGTTAGATGGAAGTTTTACTAAACTGAAGTCAACTGCAACATACTTCATCTGACCAAAAGGCATAGGAGTTCTTATACTGAGATCTTCATAGCACTCCAGAGCCACACATGAGAAGGAAATCTTCCTTAAGAAAAGACTTAATGAGAGGGCCCAGAGAGAGGAATCCTTGCACTAAACAAACTACCACACAGGAAAATGCAAGCAAGCAGTTATCCTCATCCATCAGCAAGCAAACAACAAAGTGGTTGGCATGTATGTGTGTGTTTGTATGAAGCATCACTTACCTGCAGCAGGAACTGTTTAAGTATGCTATTCATGTCAAATATTAAAATGAAGGTGTTTCTGTAATGGTTGTCATGATTATTTACAATCTGCTCACAAGCAAATTCATTACCATGAAGATTTAACCAAATAAGTTAACCTGTTATAAGTGACGAAATACTATAATTAGTTGTGTCTGAAATACAAAAATAGAGAGAACATTTAGTTTACCTAATAGCTGTTTAACTGACTGCAAGAAGTGATTCTTTTGCATGGTACCTGTAACTAAGGGAAATTGCATCAAACTGAGTCAGAGATTAGGTATGTTGAGGGAATGGATGTGCACAGAGTGTTGATGTCAGGTCAGGCACTTTCATGCATACAGTGCAAAACCATACAACCCACAAATATGTGTTTGTTATATAAATGTACTAGATTTTTTCCATTCCTATCAATATGTATTTTCATTAACCATACAAAATATGTTCAATTATAAAAAAAAACTATTTACAGAAGTTATAGAGTATGAAATAAGCAACCTATAAAGAGAAGTTTTTGCTGAAAATTGACAGGCTATGAATGTAAAAAGGAAAGGAATTTGTGTATACAACAAAAAATTAACAATGAAAATTCACTGCTGTTAGTACTATTAATGAAATAATTTGGTTTTGCCAAGCATTTAATATTTATATTAGTATGAATAGCATCTGTTTTTACAGTAGAAAACAGTAACAGCGAGTATTAGTTCCTGGTTTTAACCACATAAACACACAGCCATCTATGCATATGGAAAACAACAAAGGCATCAGCAATGTAGACATATAAGAAAAAGGGTTTTAACGATAGGGACAGGATGTACAGAGTTAAGGTGACAGCAAACATATACTTTTATGTAAGCATCCTCTAAAGCGACAGACCTGCATTGTAGTTGGAACACTGGACTGCAATTTATAAGCCCTTCTTCTGCTGAAGGAAAATCTTTAGATATCTGAAGTTGAACAAAGAATGAAATAAGCCCAAATCATGAAAAGGAGAGAAGTTCAAGGTGAGGACCCCTGTTTTCATCTTTTATGCATCTACGTTTTAGACATGCGTTGCAAAATGTTAAAACTTTGGTTATTAAAAAAAAAAAAAGAGGGAGAGACAAAAAAAGAAGAAAGTATCATTCATTCTTGAGCATATCCATTAAAATGAAAAGTTTTGTTTGGTTAAAGGTAGAAGCTTCGGTGACCCTCCAGTCTCTTTCTTTTCTCCTTCCAAGAAATATCAGATGGAAGGGAGGTTAATTGTGCTCTACTTACTTCCACTTAAAGTTCAGTGCTGCCCACATAAACAATAAAGCTCTTAGTATTGTCTTAGGACTTTTGTCCCATCTTATAGGACAACTGTCACGTCCATGCTTTGAGACTTCTTCAAATCAGTGTTGTTGGAATAGGATGAAATGTGAAATAATTTACAAAGAAGAATGCTAACATTTTTGCTGTTTTGTCAAATCTTGCACTGAACTTGCTTTTTTTTTTTTTCCTTTTCCCCCCCTTAACCTTTGGGCATAAATGACAGTCACTTGCAGTTAAAGAAGAGCACTTTGACATAGCTGACTTCAAATTTACTTGATACTAGATTACCCTGGAAAGTGTACAAAGGCTGGTATGTCTGAGAAAGAAAGTGTGTATATGACTGCTGAGGAATATTATCCTATTCCCAGGATACTTGTCACAGAGTGCTAATGTCAGAATGTCAACAGGGGAGCTTTTAAACACCAGAATTACACAAAGTTATGACTTAAAGTATTTCTGAGAATAGACTGTTCAAATGGATTATCCCCCATTGTTGTTTCTTTTGCTTTTTTTCCTTAGGCATATTAGTTCCCTCAAACTTTATAATTGGTTTAGATTTCAGATAAATTAAGTCATTTTGCTGTACATAGCTTTATTAGAATAATCATCAAAATTCACTATTTTTTAACACAGCAAGGTATTTCTTTATTTTAGATTTGTCCACTCTGTAGCTCAGTTTGGCTGACATCAGCTGAGGGTTCAGTCCAACTAATCCAGGTAGGAATGCTGGTTCTATTAACAGACATTAATAAATAGTAATATAAAGAGAGGAAAGTGAAATTACATAGCAGAGGCAATCTGTATGCAACAACATTTTACGTGTTGTTTGAAAAACAGCAATGCATAGATTATGTAAGTGTGATAAAATATTCTTTTTAAGTATGATTAAATAAATTTTTATATACATTCAAATATGTTCTCATATCTACAGGTTAATAAATAGAGAATGTGCCTAAGTATGCTTGGGAACAACAGTAAATGAGTTTTCAGATCTGTCAAACACTTTTTTTTGTTTTCATATGTTATACTTTGTATCTTGAGTTAAGCTAGCTGGGCATGCCTGCTTTTGCGGGGCTGTTGGGGGACCTGCCGATATCAGAATAGAACACCAATTTTTCTGAAATTTCCCTTGAAGTGGGAATTGTCACCAATAAGTTATTTGAAACAATCAGATTTTATGTCTTAGTAATACAGTGTCTTTTCATTTGTCAGAATATCACAAGAAATAAAACATTAAAATGCACCATATACTTTAACATACAAAATTAACATCTGAATGAAATACACTACCACAAAAAATAAATCAAAATTAAGGCATTTTAATCTTTTTCTTGGAACATAAGTCAACTGCCAGCATCAATTATTTTGATTTTTCTTTTCCAAATAATGTTTACAAGCATTATCATCAGCTCCCAGGAACGTGATTTTGATTTATTTTAATCTTCTAGAATGTTTGTATGGAGATGTTTGATTTATTTTGATCTTATTTGATAGCATTCTCCTCACCTAGTTTCAGACAACCACTACATGAAAATCTACATTTGATCAAATTGTCTAGTCCCCCTGTAAAGGCAGGGAAGAGAAATATGTTCCTCTTCAGTGCAGTTCATCTCACTCAAATACAGACTTGTTAATGAACATGTTAAATGAACTTCACCTGTTTGTCTCTATTGACTTGTATTGGTTGTAGGAGCCCAGGTGTTGGCAGTGGTGGGGGAGATGGAGGCGGGGAGGATGCCTGCAGGGCTGGCCGCTGTGACAAGCGAGACCAGGGCAGCCGACCAACTCCACACGGTCCCACCCCAGAGAACAGCTGAGCCCATCAGCCACGTTCCCATACCTGGTGGGACAAAAACTTTATTTTATTTAGATTTATTAGTATTTTTCTGAAGCTCACTAATCACTTCCTACGAATGGTATTTGTACTACAAGAGGACATGTAAATTTAAAAAAATGCAGAGTTGTTCTTTTGCCTGTGAGTTTATATGCCCCAGGAGCTAGTCTATCTAGAAGATTATGAGTATAATCTGAATTGGAATGAATTTTTGCTTTCACGATGTTCCTCTATGATACAAATGTGGAGTGATGAAGCTTACACTCCAATTATGTTTTACAATGTTGACCATGAAGACTTCATTGTACTTGTAATGTCAGATGATTTCCAAGAACATGATTCTGACTCGGCTTACTGTGACCAGCTGCAGAAAGCCAGGACTCTGCCAAAACCTGTCACTTTTCATTTGGTCACTGTTTCTAACAAAGTTTTTCCTCATTTTAAGACTGTTCAGGGTTTTCGTTTCTGAAATTTGGCTTCTTGCAGCATGATAGCTCAATGCAATATCTGCACGTGTCATCAGGTCTAGCACAAGATCATGCTTTTCCACATTAGCTGTTATGAAATTGGTGTGACTGAGGACATGAGCAAATGTCTTTTCCTGGAGAGGTTAAAATGACACTGTCTAAGAATGGGAGGTTATGACCCCACAACTGGAGGTTAAGACAACTCCATTTCAGCTGGTTCATATGGCAATTTATTGGTGGCTACAGATCAAATTGGCTTGGCTGTGTACTAACCAGGAAAGGACATGCTCCTGTGTTCCAGGCTTTGCTCTCTGTTGCCGTAACAACAGTAATTTCCAATAGAAAGTGGTAACAAACAGTACGAAAAAGTAGATCAGAAATAATTTTAGCCATTTGCTAAATGAACATATATCTGAACCCTTGGAAATTTTTTATTAAACTCAGATATGAAGCATGTAGCTCACCTTTCTTTTGCCAATCTTTTTCTCTTACTTTTGAATTTCTCTTTCCTGCTTCCAGGAGTAAAAGCCCAAAACAGGTTAGTCTGAATTTCTTCAGTTTCATTACAAAAGTTTTGTGCAGATCTAGCTAAAATCTTTGAACTATAATGATTAATGTCCTGAGCCACAAAGAGAAGAGATCTGAGCCAGAAAGAGAAGAAAATAGAAAACTAAAACAAATGGGACACACAAAAGTGAATACAATTCCTGACCCCAAACCTGCTGAAAGAGTCTTTTCACAATTTGATGTTTCATATTCCTCCTACGTTCCTTTAAACTTTAGAAACTGATAGTACTTCATTTTCCCATCAATGGCAAACTCTTCCCTCATCTCATATAATCTCATATATTTGTGGGTGAAAGAGAGGCTTTTTTCTTTTTCTTTTCTCTCTGTATTTTTTTCTTATACTCTGCCTTATAACAGATTTCCAGCTATCATAGAATCCTTTAGTGTGCTAAATTAGAGTTAGGAGTGGAGCATCTTATTTCTGAATTAAAATTCTAATTTTAGAACTCATCCTATCATCATATCTTGTCACACATTAGCAGGGGTGTGGGAAAATAAATGGACTTACAATTGTGTTGGCTATACTGATAAAGAAATGCAAAAAAGTTCATAGTGACTGATATCTTGCTTATTTACAATCAGTGTGTTTCCTGACTGATAAAATGGTCTCAAGAAACAAGCAAAACTTCAGGACATTTGCTATGCTATATGTAATACAAGCCAAGCAAAAGTCCCTGGTCTGAACATCTCAGTCCTTAGTCAGATTAGACTGGATGCCAAAGAAAAAGGTATAATGGCTGCAGTTTGTTTTCAGGTTTGAGAAAGAAATTAGCTGCATTACATCTGGAATGAAATAAAAAGAAAGAATTATTGATAGAAGTAATGACCCCCATCTACTCCAGGTGTAAGTCATACACAGATCTGCAGTGAGTTCATAGGTACATACTGAAGCTGCTCATGAAAAGGTTGTACTTGTCTATAGGTACTATAAGCTGTTTGAGTACTGTGAGTGTTTGCTATATGGGTATAAGAAATACTGCAGAAAGGACTGGTGAATATATTTATTCAGTAGCCATTATATTAATAAAAGTCAATTTAAATCAAGTCAAAATATATTCTTTTATTTTAATGACATTCAAAAAACCATGAATTTATTTTAGGCAAATAACTTATTTTTAATGTTCAAACAGGAAAGTTGGCCATTTGTAATAAAGACCGATGAAAGAAAGGGTGCAAAATTTCAGGAAGAGGAGGACTATTTCCATGAGCTGATTAAAGCCGCCACCCAGGATATAACAGTCAGTGAAGTTTTCTCCTCTGCCTGAGAGGACACAAACTCTCCACACTCCTCTTTTACCTTTCCACTTCTCCTGCCTGAATTGCCAGACTATTAGCTGAGCTGAGCAGAGGTTAGTCTCAGTTCTGCCGATGCACCTCTATTTGATTAGGAGTATTTAAAAGCTGAACAGCTTTTTTAAAAAAGACTGGTTTCTGCAGTTGGATGCAGACAGCACCTTTCTGGAAGGTCAGAGATTCTGGTTCCAATGACTGTTTCAAATCAGGCTGAAAGTGTATTTGATCAGTCTTCTCCTACCTCTGAGAAGAGTGCCCACCCACCAGGCAATACAGTAAGCAAACAGCCAAGGAATAACTTTAAATACCTCACAGGAAAGGATTTAGCAAAAGACGCCTCTGTGAAAATAACCTATTGATATTAAAGTTAATAGGATTAAAGAAATGCTAATCCTCCTATCTGGCACGAGGGGTGACCCATGGATGATGTTTTGAAGCAAGAAGGGATTGTAAGAGAAGGCCGGTCAGAAGGAGGAACAAGGCTGCAATCCACTGAAGCATTACTGCAGAAATCTGCCCAGAGTGAATAGAAAATGTTGTAGAAAACAGAGATCTTCATGTCTGTGGCCGGCAGGGTGTACAGCAGCAATTTTTATTTGGCAGTTTTACATTTATTTACATTTGCTAAGTAGACCTAAATAAGTTTTGGCAGCCTAGATGAAGGTAGATCAGACTAGCCATAGTAATAAAGAAGTTAAATGCATTGCATGTGAACTATTGCATAAAGAAAAAGACACTGAAGAAGGAGAATGGAAATAAACTCTGTGCATAAACTTTGATAACTGAACCTTGTTTTTTACAATATCTTGTTAATGAAAATTGTAAATATACATTGCAATATATTTCCAGTCCTTTCTGTGGGCCCCGGCCTGGCAAAAAATGGCCTATAGAGAGCAGAATAGAATAACTCTGTTCTTTAAGCTACCTGTGCAATCAGTTACAGTACATCCTGCTCAGTTTGCTTTTCAATTACCAAGAGGGCTATTTTCCCTAGCGTGCCACGTTGCTTGAATGATTTATTTCCAATACGCTGTATTGATTTCCAATAAATTTGCCATTTGAATTAAATGGAAACATGAAATAATGACAACAGTGTGCTTCCTTAGCTGTTTTGCTGCTTTACTTGTGCACGCTTTTATTGTATTTATGCATTAAGAAAGGGAAACTTCAGAAAAAGGAAGAAGATTTCAGAACAGAATCAAGTAGGGAAATGGAGAAATGAAGGAAGAGGGTCAAGGGCTTGTGGATAGGGAGAGAGAAAGAAAAGGAAAGATATTAGCATTGTGACATGGTGATTGCATACGTGAAGCAAGGTCTATCAGGGCTACGTGTACACAGTTCTGAAACAGCAGTCCCCAGAGCATGAGCACAGCCTGCTCTGCCTCCTTTCTATCATTTTTCTGCACAACTGCCTTGCAGCTCATTGCTGGACTGGCCCCACTCTGCATGCAAGCAGGCAGCCCAGCCTGCACCATGGCATGTGAATCCACCTGGCATGAGTAGGTACTGGGTCTTGCATGCTCTGGAGAGGGAGCCAGCCATAACTGAGCCCCCGTGTGCAACCTTGCTCTATGCACAGTGCATAGAGCCATCTTCAGCAGGTGCTGTGAAGGCCAGGGAGTTCACTCCTGCATCCCAGTTAGTGGGGCTATTACGGACCTGAAACTGCCTTGGACTGATGCTTATAGTTCACGCCTGGTGTGCAGAAGGTAGTTTCTTCCCTACAGTTATTCTCTGAAAGGGCATGTATGGGTTACACTTCTGCTATTTTTCTTGTTTTTCTTTCTAACATCTTCAGTAGCATACCCTGGTGTTGTAGTGTCTCATTAGGAGGATATTATTTACCACTCACAGTTTACTCCCTCTTCAGGAAGTGGAGCTCCTTCTAAGTGGACCACAATAGCTTTACATCTTTTTCTTGCAATCAAATTCTAAACACTGATAAGTGGTCATAGCAGAGCTGGGATATGCAGGAAGATTCCAGTTACCTAAATATTTTCATGCAGAAAAGTGCAACAAATACATTTCTATTGACTAAGTCAGTATTATTTTTATAGAATTTTATTTTGTAGAACATTCTGAAGTAAATAAATTAGTTATACATTTATTATTCACACAAATATATTCAAAAAGGGAGGGTTATTTCTGCAGTGAGAAAATAGGCAAAGATTATTATGTATTGCAGCTCAGTGAGAAGAATGCAATTGTTAATGGTATTTCTTTTTTTTCTTTCTTTCTTTTATTCCCCCCACTACCTGTCTACTGTACCCAGGACCACTATCTGACTGGATTTTTCTTGTATGTATTTTTACTCTGTTGGTTATCTAGTCTTATATGAATATCTATGTGATTTATGTAAACATCGATTTTCTTCTCAACAGCTGCAGAATGTGCTCTCATTTGAGAAAGGAGATCAAATGTGTTACATATGTCCTCTCCACAAGGAAGATTTCTGAAACTGCCTGGTCCCTAATTTTACTGTTTTCCTATATTGATAATGAGACGTAGACCACGTTCTTCAAAATTTATTTGAAATTCAGAATTCTATAATTATGCAATTTGTCTCCATTTGTTCAGTTCCCTCACAGAGGCATTATGTCATGTGGAAATAATAACATGTAATTAGAGATTGCCATGTGGAGTATAGAAAATGTCATAATTGCATGGATCACTTCACTGTTGTCATTTCCTGCAATTTGAGGACTTTGTTACTTTACTATTTTTAAAATAGATTTTTAATACATTTTTTCTGATAAAAAGGGAAAGAAGTATAAAAGAAACCCAAATGCATTAGGAAAATTGATTTAGTAGAAGCCCTAGAACATCTGTCTCAAGCCAGACATGGAATATTTTTACTCATGTCTTTGAAGTCCAATTGAATGAGACAATGTACTGTCATGTGCCTGTGTCTCTGAATACAAGTTTTGATCAAAACATTACTGTTGAAGCTGTTTGTCGTTTCTTTTGGGAAATTAATTTATTTTCCTGTTCTGAATATAAAAAAATATCTTAAATGTTTTTGTTAAAAATGCACATATTTTAGTTTGGATATAGTACTGCAACAGGACATGGGAGATGCAATCCAGATACTTCACAGCCCTGTTTTTATTAGCAGTACAGAATCCCAAGCTTGACTTCATCTGTTCAGAAGTGGTAACATCCAAGACACTCATATCTGAGAAGGACTCCTCTACCTCCTTTAGTAAGATCTAGGGCGAAAACTTGGCCCAACTTAAGTCACCATAGTCTGGATCAGAAACTACTTTTTGTGGGCATTGCCTGAGAGGCAAGATGCCTCTGCTCCTTATAATATATAAATTAACCTTTGTAACACTTTAATTTTCCTGGCATGCATGCCTTCAACACAAACACAAGCTAGTAAAGAATATGCTGTGCAGCCCTAGCATGAAAATAAAGAGCTCTTAGCATTACCTCTATCCCTGTGTTAGCTGGGAAAAGCCAACATCTGCTTCTAAGCTCTCATTAATGGCATTTGCACTTGCAGTCTGTATTTTTGTGTATACGGAAATGATAGGTGGCCTGTAATTGTAACCTGCTCAGAGCAAGCAAGTCGGTAAGGTCAAACCCCTCATTCTTCTTTTGCTGCGGACATCCTCAGGGTAAACAGCAGAGAGGATTCCCATTGTTTTGTCAGTTTTCTTGCTGCTTACCAGCCCAACAACTGCTGCAGCAGTGCAGAGACAGAGACTGGTGAATACTTCACAGGAAACAAGCAGCAAACGAAACTATTCCACAGCTCATTCACCACTCAGTGCTGCTCATTCACTACTCACTGCTTACTAGAAGAATACAGTGCTGACAGTGATTTTAAAAGCCCTGATATTCGGTGTATTTCATATTTCTTCTTTTACGTAAGCACAGGTCTCCTCTCCTGATGATGCCAGCAGACAAGAAGTGAGTACAAGACATATAAAATGCAGATAGCTGTGGTCTAAAGTGGTGTCCTATTAACCCTTACTCAGCCTAGCCTTTTGGTCATCCACGATGGCAGAGTATTAAGTAAAAATGCATGCTCAAGTAAAAAAAAAAAAAACTAAAAAACCCTCAAGTTCTTGTTTTTTCAAACTCAAACAGGGGAAACGGTTACTGTCAGCACAGTACCTCTATAATAATAAAAAAGAAAATGATGCACAACACAGGAACAGGCTGAAGATTGCTTAGAAGGCAAGGAGTCTTGGTCTAAATTCAGCTCCTGACATTAGAGCATTTTTTCTTGTTATTGCCTTTTCTCAGCTTAGGCCTCGGTGCGTTTTAGGAGGCCAGGGTTGAACAACGGATGATTCTTTCTGATGCTCTAGTCTTGGTTCAGTGCAACCCTCAAAGTACTGTTTCGGGGAGCCAGAGTAAAAGGAGTTTGAGGTAGTTTCATGTTTCTGCTAAGACTTCTGTTCCATTTCCCACTCACTGTTTTGGTTTTTAAGACATTACTATTTCCTCTCCTTGTCTCACCTGTCATCAGAAATCTGTAGCAGGAGGCTCTCTGGAGGTTGGAAGGGACTTCTGTAACTACAGCTTTGACAGCAGATATTAGTTCCTTAATGGAAACCTGTTGTCAATACTGAGCAGTAAGCTGTACTGAGTGACAAAAGAAGGTGCCACATGAAAGAAGATACTGCTGCATTTACAGAAAAATGGCCATTTTTCTCTGACCACTTTTGGTATAACATTGTTCTTTCATACGCCTGTTTTGTAATGATCATATGCAAGATATTGCTTATTAACTGTCTCTTCTGCACAGTTTGTAATATTTAATATAATAATCTTTTGCCTGGTGACATTGATCCATGGTTGACTACGCACTTTACTTACTTACTTACAGTCAAATATAGGGAAAAAAAAAGCTCTAAAAAAAGAAAAAAACAAGCCTCAAATGTGACAGGCAGACAAAACGATGGAGACAGGCTCACATATTAAACTGCAAAGTGTCACGTTTTTTCAAATATGTACTTTTCTGGGGTTTTTTTCTTCTTTCTTTCTTCTTTTATTATGGAAATATACAACTGAGATTTGAGGTAAGAGTCCTGTGAGGCGCAGCCACTTACTATTTTCTGGTTAGGATTTCGTAATTCTCTAACTACGGACATGTCCTCAAAGCGTTTAGAAATGACCTCCTCAGAATTTAGGATGAAAGATTGCTTAAATCTATTATTTCTTTTTCTATAGAGAGTTAGGTATCCTGACAGTTCGAATAGGAGACAGAACAGAAGAACAGTGTCTGTGGGGAAGGCCATGCTGTGGTCAGGATGCAACATGAATGCTCCTTTTAGCAGGTAGGTCAGAGAAGGTTTCTGTCAGAGGAAGTGAAAGCACAAGTGGTTTTTAAGTTCCCCAGACTGTCAACCTTCCATTAGGTTGAATTTGAATATGAGAATGATTTCTCTGTATATTTCTTTCCCTTCGGGGGAGATTTTCAAAGATATTGTAGGCTGACGTAGATCATTGGTTCACCATCACATTTTCCTAAAGTGTTTGTGGTTGACTACTGCATTGGTTGAAGGAAGGACCTCTGGACTCAAAAGCCAAAGCTTCCAGTTAAACGTTGGATGCCAGCACCACATTTTCTGACACCATGGTGAGACCAAGTTAGAATTGTATACTAGTATTAAAAAATATTGCATAATTTCACAGGAAAAGTCTTATTGCATTAATACATACCTGCTCAGGAATATATACTTGTACTTGACACTTGGAGGTTTTTTGTGCCCGCTTGATATCACCATATGGGCTTTTAAGTACAACGGCTAGAGAGAGGTTTTGAAATTTCACAAGAAAATATTTCTGTGATTAAATTCCATACACTATATTTCAACCCTACATTTAAAATAGATTTAAAAATTACTTACAATTATAAACCTTCAAAAATCAGAGTTCATCATAAAATGCTGCATCATAAAATGACATTTTAAGTGAAATAATGAAAATGCTGCACTAAGCACATGCGAAATAAGTGTGGGAGAAGAAAGATCTATCAATGCCTGGCCCTATAATATCAATGAACTTCCCGTAGAAAACACCTGAGACTAAAAAATTAATCCTTACTTAATATTCCATAAGAAGTAGAAAGTAGCCCAAAGTCAGTCTAAATTAGCACTGGAATTGTCTACTCAGCCCCAACTTTTAATATATGACAGCATCATAATTAATGTGTTTATATTTTCTCACCTGCCTTTCATTTTCTTTCCAAACTCCCGTATGAGCTCTTAGATTTTAATTAAGAAAAGAGGTCAAAGTTAGAATGCAAAGTTGAGTTAAAGACAAAACTTCACAATACAGATTTCAATATTAAATTGAATAGTAAGGCTGACAGTATTGCACTTCTAGAAATGATACTATTTTATTTTTTTCTGTTTGGTTCATGTTTAATATTTTTCCAAATGGTTTTGACATGTTAGGAATCAGAAAAAAATTTGGTTAGGAATCTCAAATTTGGGACAAATGTCAATGAAAGGTAAAGTATTAGCAGTTGCAAAAACTTCCTATTTATCTCTCTTTCAGTGAGTAAATACCAGTAGTAAAATTCTTGGACAAATATGTGTGTGCGCTTGTGTATATCACAATGAAAGTATGCATTGACTTTGATGGTCTTGGATCAAGCCTTACATAGGATTACAGTAAATTGCAAGTTTAATGAAGTTACAGAATCTAAAATTAGAAGATTGCTCACAGAAATGTATTGTAAGAAAATTTTAGCTACAATTTTCAACATCACTGGAAAATTAACATATAAATTAATAACAAAGCTACTGCCAGAAGCGCTGATGAGGGCAGTGTGTTGGATTAGGCAGTAACACATAATTAGACATAGCTATTACCAAGGATATCTAGATTCAGCAGCACCTGAGAGGAATGGGAGCTTGTTTGCCCTCCTCATCTAGTATTCTTTAAAACCAAAGATAACTTCTACATGTAAGGCATGGGTGCATCTAACTTAGAGCTGCAGGCTTTGCTACGAACTGATATGTACACTGAAGGGAGAAATGATGGCTTTACAGTTAAAAACATTTATTCAGAACCCAAACTTGAAACTTAAAATCAGCAATGCTTGCAAAACACTGAGCAAAATGAAGATGTAAAGTCAGATTCTGCATATTCCAAACATCAGAGGAATACAGATTCTGAGTTTTGGATAAGGTCCTTCTGAAAATGACTATGAAAATATATTTTTCTTCCCTGAGTTATTTATGCTGATGTGAGATGAGAAAAGTAGCACACACTACCACTGTCAACATTATAAATATATACTGGAAGACATGCAGCCTCTTCTTACTATAGCTACCATGATGCACCCCCACTATTCGAGTCCTGAGATTTATTTGTCTCCATATATATGTCCATGGAGACTGGTCATACATAACACCAGAGAGGTCAGAGGTCTGAAGCAAAGAATGCATGTAGTTGGAGATGAGGAAGAAACAATTCTGTTCATAAGAGCCACTAGTTACTTCTGTTTTTCTCCTCCAGTGATTAATTGCATATAAAAAGTGATAGCACTCTCACAGGAAAGATGAAGTAGAAGACTCGCTTAGTAGCTCAGGCAATAACCAAAGGTTTTGTGCTCCTGGTAAACTGAGATTTCAGTTCTCAGCTTACTTTCTTTAAAGTGGAGACTTAAACCTGAATTTTCCCAGTAAAAGTTAACAAGGTAGGCCAGGATTTTCTGAAAAAGAATAACATAAAACCTCATTATATGAACAAGCTACACAACCTTCTGATCAGCAGCTACTTTGAGATGACAGGATATAATCTCTTGAGCTATTGCAGTTTACTGTTGCTACTTAGTTCACAACTTGATCCACTGGCAATACGTATGTGAATAAAGCTTCAAAGTGAAGAGCATATACTGAAAATGAAAAATCATTTACATCATTGAATCAAATATAAATGCTAATGCAGTAGTCAAAATTGCAAAACAGACTCAGTTCTGTCTTCCATTTAGTGCTTGCAATTAACTGTAATGACGGCTTATGCAGAAGAAACATATCCAATGTAAAACTCGATTACCTTTTCTGTTTTGTTTTCCTCTAGCAGATTACTCTAGATTTACAGTGATGTGGTAGAAATTAAAAAAAAAAAAAAAAAAAAAAAAGCTGTGGTTTATTTGACACTGCTCACTTCAGGACTTGGAGATCACTTCATTTCCCCTCCTTTTTATAGTTGCATTTTTAAAGACAAGATTGTGGAGTCTTCATGTAACATGGACATATTACTTGGACTACAGTTGTCAATGTAGTATTACAATTTAATTGATAATGTTTTCCCTTACACAATAGGTGTATGATCTTTGGGATGTTTTTTTTAGTCTTCTCCCTCTCCATCTTCCTCACTCTGCAAATAGACACTTTGTTTGAAATACAAATAGTGAAGTTTATACAAGAATAATTCATATGATTTGTCTTGCATGATTTGGGATGTGAATGTTACATTTATCAGTGTTATATGGTATGAGGAACATCACAAATCCTCATCAGCAGTAGATTTTCTGTAAGCGTTCACAAATTCTCCTAACATTAACACATGTAGTGCTTAAGTACTTCAGGATATTTGAAGGCTTCAGCTATGTTTTTAAAAGTCAGGTGTCTACCTGAACCTTTATCTATACTGGTAAGAACCATTGTTTTCTAGAAATGACACAAGAATTCTCACAGGTTTATGGGATACTGGAGTCACTGAAGTGCTCAAATGTTCTTGAGGGAAAGAGAGATGAAGGATTCAGTTGCAATGAAAGTATCAGGAATTCCTCAGTAAGGCAAGTACATGAAGATTTATGGTTTGTCCTGACTCTCCACATGTGAAAAGAAGCAAAGTTTCATCTTTCTTATTACCGTTACATGAGATTTACCTAATACCTGGACTACATGAAGCAGTTTTGTTGAAATAGGTACCTTCTCTTTTTCTTTCATTCACCCACTGTTCAGGTGGCTTTTGACAGGTCAAGGTCTTCTGCTGGATAAATTACTAATGGGGGGAGGAGGAGGAAGGAAAGACTGCCACAAGTTTTACTGATTTAATGAGCATATTAATCTAAGTCAGCACTACTCTGAACAGGTTCAGCTGTCCAAATGTCATAAATACATTTTATGATGGGTTATCAGTTCATAGTCCTTGATTATTCATATAACATGTTCCAGTGAATACACTACCTGAAGCAAGCCAGCTAGCTCTGCAGGCTCAGACAAGGACAGCCTCACACTCAAACTATACCCTACAGACATTGTAGATACAAATTCCTGGAGCAGTTGGTTCTGGGAACTTCAAGTCTGAAGTCCAGTAAAGCTACCAAAAATGATACAGTCACAGTCTCAGTGGAGCAAGTAATCATAGAATGGTGTGGGTTGGAAAGGACCTTAAAGATCATCTAGTTCTAACCCCTCTGCCATGGGCAGGGGCACCTTCCACTAGACCAGGTTGCTCAAAGCCCCACCCAACCTTGAACACTTCCAGGGTTGGGGCATCCACAGCTTCTCTGGGCAACCTGTTCCAGTGCCTCAGCACGCTCATGGTGAAGAATTTCTTCCTTATATCTAATCTAAATCTACCCTCTTTCAGCTTAAAGACATTACCCCTTGTCCTATCACTATATGCCCTTGCAAAAAGTTCCCCTCCAGCTTTCTGGTAGACCCCCTTCAGGTACCAGAAGACTGCTAGAAGGTCTCCCCAGAGCCTTCTCTTCTCCAGGCTGAACAACCCCAACTCTCTCAGCCTGTCCTCACAGGAGAGGTGCTCCATCCCTCTGATCATCTTTGTGGCCCTCCTTTGGACTTGCTCCAACAGGTTTCACACAGCTTCCTCCTAATAACAACAATTTATATAAAAAAGCCTCATCTTTTGGATAGGAAAATGATATATTTTCGGCTATAGCTCTAAAACCAGTTTTAAAAAGAGAGTAGAAAATATCTAGATACATATTTGTGAAAGTGCAGTTCTGAAACAATATATCTACTGGAAGTTTGCTGGTAGAGATAGAAAGAGGTGCCCTGGTTCTTAGTCTAATGACCTAGCTATAGTATCTCACCTAACCTACTGGATCTTAAGCAGCTGGAAGTACTGATAACCTGTTACTGAGCATTTGTGCAAACCATAACAAAGCAGAGTTCTTGAACTTGTTTGCCATATCTTTGCATTAACTTAATATCTGCATTAATTATCTATTAATAATTTTGGTTATGGCTATTGATCTGAATGAGGACAACGCAGATGTGGAAGAAATTCATGAACAAACCAGAGCTGTCACAGATCCAGAAAAAAAAAAAATCAGTGAGCACTTGGGAAATTGGGCAAATGAGAGAGGTCGGCACAGTAATCCTCAATATGCAAGGAATTGTACAAAGATGGAAGAAATATTTCTCCTGCCTTGTCGGCAGGAAGAACAAAAGAGGGTGGGCTTTAATTCCAGCCTGTGTATTGTAGATCACAGTTCCTAACCGAAGAGCCTTGGAGAACTGAAGTATGTCAAGATTTGGGAATCTCCATCAATGGACGTTTTTAAGAATAGACAAAAATCGTTGGGAATTGTTTAGACTATGTAGGGACAAACAGGCAAAATACCCATTTCACAGATATCCATCCAGTCATGTGTTCTATATAGATCTTGGTTGATGGTTAAAACTTTTCCTCCATGAATCCTTTCTAGCACACAAAGTCAATGTGGAACAACTGCTGGGAGCTACTCTCTGTGGTAGAAATGATTCTACAAAGAACATTTTTCTCTGCCTCTGTTTTCTGTCCCTGGCTTCTACTTTTTCTTAGTCTAGAGAATAGATGGGGAGCAATGATTGCTCATGGAAGTAATTTTTGTCAGGAGGAACATCCTTCTTTTTGCTCTTAACTTGTATCAGGCTTTTATTTATGTTTAATATCAGACGCCTAAACAGTCTAGAGAAACATGGGTCTAAAAATCATCTAATTTTAAAGTGTAGCTTCTTGGCCAAATGCTTTTACTGTGCTGGTGTGCACCTGCCAGACACTACCTGCAGCAGAATTGGAATCATATGATTAATGGAGGCAGCTGCAAGTTCCTTCTGGAGGGTGGGGGTGCAGGGCTCTGGTCATTTCTGACATATTTACTCTTGGTACTGTGACAGCATAGCAAGAGCTGATCATGTCCTAAAACACCAAGACTTTTGAAAACCTATTTTTAAAAAGTAGACCTTGTCCATTCCCCCACCATGCAGCAACAGAGGTAAAGAAGCGATGCATGTAGGATTAAAGATGATGGAACCACAAAAAAATCTGCTGATAAAAAAAAGTAACCTCTGTGAAAAATGTTGCAATGGTTTTTCATCATTTTTGAGAGAAATTATTTGGGTGGTATTTTCCATATGGAGAAATGGGGAGATTAAAGATTTAACGTAATCCTTTCAGATGCCAATTCACTTTTCATTTCCGATGAAAAATCACTGGATTCTGTTTTCCTGCATGTGGTTGTAGTAGGTTTTAATATTCACAGCTATTACGGTTCTAGAGCCTTAAGTTTTTCTGTCCTGTAGGGGATATGTATTTTCTTAAGATACATTCTATTGAATAACACTTTTTTCTTATTAGAAAGAAAAAAGTAGTGAAAAGCTTACATTAAGTGAATAGCTTATGTCTCCTGTACATACAAATCTGTGAGGTTGTTAGGTATATTTCCACGCTTTTTTTTGAAAGGTCTTTTCACCCAAATACTTGCTGTTTCCACAGACAGTGGTAGAGTTAGTCTGTATATATTTGCATATCTTCAACTGTACATCTCTATAAGGAAAATGACCTCCAGTTCCCTGTAGGTATCACTAGTAAATATCCCTGTATCCAGAAAGAGAGGCCCATGCACCCTCAAAGACTTAGTTGATAACACTAGCTTAAAAGCCAACTGTTCCTCTCCTTTCCTTTCCCCCCCACCTCCTGTAGAGAAGTTGTGTTGATCTGGAATAGGGAGTTCCTACTAGAACAAAGACTTTTCCTGACACGTTATAGTAATTTGTTTATAAATTTTATTTCGCTGTTGTATGTTGACCATTGGAATTGCTCAAAAAAAGACTTAAAAGTTTTGGGAGGTTGTACAGTAGGTAGGATGGGAAACAAGCCAATAAATTCTGCGATGTTTCTTACCTTGAGCTTGAGCTCTGGAGAAAATGCTGATATAGCTATGAAGTGCTGAGCAGTATAGTAGTGAGGAGGAACTATCAGCAATGAAGTGTAGAAGCAGTGACAGGTGTTGGGAGGAAAAGGAGAAAGGGAAGGAAATTCTGTGAAATTTTTTTTGCTTAGGTTGGGAATCTTTGCACTAATGTTTTCTCTGCCCTTTTCCAAGACAAGATTAAGTACAGGTAAGTATTCCTAGAAAGTTGTGGCTTTTTTGTTTTCTTTGTTGTTGTTTTGGCAATATGTATGTACCTATACATAAATGGATACAGACAAACTTACAATGCAATGCAAGAAAATGTCATTCCTAGCAGCCAGCAAATGCATGAAAGGAGGGCCGTAATGTATGTTCACTTCTAACTGTAAGTCCTGTGAGTGAGAAGATACATTTCTAGTGTTTTAAGATGAAGACATATCATCCAAACATATTATAAAATGCTCTTGACATTTAAGTTTGGATGTGTTAGTAGGTACACAGCATGAATCATATCTGTCAGGTTTTCCACGGTAGCTGTATCAATTCTTGCCATAGCTTTCTGCTACTGATCTACAAATTCACCCTTCAGGGCACTTAAGATCTGTCTCAACATTTTGTCTTTTTTACATTTTTATCATAAATACCATCATGCTCAGGGATCAAACACAATGTCTCCTGCAATGTTTAAAAGTTAAGATATTTATCACAAATGGTGTGCTAAAAATGAACCTGAACTACAGTGGGAAAAAAAAGCCATTCAAGCTACAGTTTACACTTACAACACAGGTGCCATATTGCAGGCTGGTAATTAACCATTAGAATGGACTTTCATGGAGAAAGGAGATTTCCTTGGTCCATGGGTTATTGCTAATATAAGGGGTACAGATTCTTAACTAGGGTATATTACCTTCATTAAAATCCATGAAGCTATGATGATTTTCTTCTGCTGAGTATCTAATCTCTCCTAATACCATGGAGAGATTTAAAGCAAGACCCTCATGGAATAATAGTTTGAACATCTAGCAAAGAATTGTCCGAGCCAGTGAGAGCTGCATTATGCTTCTCTATGGATGTGTATTTTCTGCTTATATTTGCTGAATAGAGCTAAACCCCTATTATCTAGCTGACTCAAGGGTCCTTTGAAAAATTCAGGCAATTACAGTTCATTGTAAGCAAAATATGTTTCTATTTGAGTTTTGAAATGGGAGAGGAACAATATGTCCAAATTTTGAGCAATCTGACTTTTGGATAACCAAAGCTAAAATAATTGAGATTAGCATGTATCTTCTAGTTGTGTTTGGTCTGTTTGCTTGTGGGGGGTTTTTTTGTTTTGTTTTTAAAAAGCGTTGCACTGCATTATTTCCCTCATCTTTTGGATTATTGATCAATAAGACAGCAGTCATGATTTACCAGTTTTCTGTTCCCTTGTGACAGGACAACAGAGTATTGCATCCTCCTCACTACATTCCCTTCATTGGCAATCTGCTTTAAACAGTCAAAAAATCACAGAGCAGTCTGGTATGATTTGGAGGTAAAAGGGAGTGAAGGATAAAATTTGATGATTTAATTTTTCTGCTTCCATTTTTTATTTCAATGATGTAGCATTTCTCCATGTTGTTTCATATTATACTCCAGTAGTAGTTTTTCCAAGGTAACTGTTCTTCTCAACAGTTACTGCTGAAAGAGTTAAATGAGACACTAGAACTTAACAAAACATTTGTATAACTGCAAATTTTTATGGTAATATTCTGCTAAATTTAAATGTTGCAATGGTTTTTAATTTGCTTAATTTGATCAAATACCACCTAAAAACCTGAGTGTTTTTACTGAATTTTAGTTTCAATTGTCTCTCCTTCTACTAGGAAGTTACAATATAAGAGAATACATTTTGTTGAAAGTTAGTCACATTTGTTTAGGATTATGAATGGGTGAAGCTTCCTTGCAAGTAAAAAGAAATAATTTTCACTGGTTCTGAGAAATGCAAAATATGCTGCTGTTTCAACTCTAAGTATATGTATATATATGTACCTTTATGGACATCCAGAGAATGATCTTACCTCGATGCAAGCATTGTAGTTCTCACTTTTGAGTCTGTACCTTCCAAACTCACGAGGAACCAATCTCATCCATACAAATCTTGCCCTCACCCTTCCTGCCTTCCCCAGCAGCTGTGCCAATGGGGGCACATGGTAACTATTTTCTGAGCAGGTATGAGGAAATGAGGCAGGCTGGCCAGCAGCCAAATGCTTGTCAGAGGTGCCTAAGTCGCAGGCAACAACCATGACTTTCTGGGTTGCACCATCTGCTCTCCGATGTCACCTTCTGCTGCAAATTCCCAGAGAAAGAGCCCAAAAACCCTTCTGACCTTGCTGAGGGCAGCATCCTCCTGGTTCCTGTATGCAGGAAAAGGTTTTTATTGCATTGTCCACAGTCACTATCAGGTCCTTCCTCCAGAATCACCTCCTTTCTTCTCACCTTCAGCCTGCCACAGGAAATATTTTAAAATAATTGTTTTCGTAAAATGTACTGAGGTTGATCTTTACTTGGTCTTCTGACGTGATGCTTTGCAGAGTAATCCCGGGTGACAATTAGTAGAATTAAATACTGTGAAACACACCAAAATGTAGAAGACAGATGTCAAGAAGGATTGGAGCAGTCACCTCTGCTCTTCCACCTTAAAGTTTTTGTTGTTGTTGTTTAATCACTTTAATCTTCCGTATTTTTTCTCACAGGATGTAAAACCTTTTGATGCAATTTTGAGAGGTTTTAAAGGTCCAAAGCATGTTTCTGTGTCTAGATGCCATTAGCCATTGTTGAAGAGTAGTACTTACAAGCCTTTGATTAGAATAGTGACATTTGTGGACAGCAGAGAACTGGGATGGGAAGCAGGCAGGGTCTGAAATAGTCAAGGACTTGTCAGCCCTAATACATTTAAAGATGCCTCTGTCCCCACCTCTAATCAGTGGAAATCACATGGTTACTTCTGCAAACAAAATGTAGGAATTAATGAAAAAAATGCTTTGCAAAATTCGTATTTTTCTTTCTTTAACCTAACATTTCACTTACTGCACACTTACTGGAGCCAGCATGTGTAAAACTTTCTCTTGTATTTCAATTAATAAACCTATCATAAGGACATAAAAGATAGCTGGTCAGGAAAAGGCCACATGCCTCAGTAAGATTGTGTCCTTTAGATTTATTTTAACCTCACCTCTCTGCTTTGTAACTATATCATTTAACCCCTTTGCCTATAAAAATGTCTTCGCTGGCTCTTAAACGCATTTATTCTGTTTGCCATCTTATTTCATATGTTGCCAAGTAACAAAGACCACTGAAGCTAAGTAGGTCACCTCAAAGTCTTCCCTTTTCCAAAGGGAATAAATTTAAGCTCTTCTTTTTTTTCCTTTTTTTTTTTCTTTTTTTTTTTCCCCTCATAAGAACAAATACTATAAAAACCCAAACCCTTCTTTTGCTGCTTTCTCTTACATATTTTCCAGAGCAGTGATATCTTTGGAATGGAAATAAAATCGTATTTGCTAAAAGACAATAACTAACTCTTCCTTTGCGTGGAATATCTGTCTGTCTGCCAGTTTTTCCTTTTTTTTTCCCTATCTATCTGCTTATTTCATATGCTGTTTTGATTTGTGGTCTTTTTGAGAAGCCTTTTCTTTTTCAGCTTTGATGGCTTTGGGGATTTTTTTCCCAATAAACTTTAAATCATGGTCAGTGAAGTACATGACGATCCATCAATAATACATATGGTCTCTGTTCGGGGTCACTGTTAATTTCAGAGCAAAAATGTAGAATTCCAGCTTTTAAATGTAATTATTGAGATTGAGAAGAAAGGTATACGTAAGACTACCAACCTATTACTCTTGCTTTGGCATTAGCCTGAGGAAAGACCTTTTGATAATTCTGTAAATTTTGGTTAAAGCAGGGAGAAGAGAAGGTGTGACAGTAAAGACTTGTTATGATTTGTCCCTGGCAAAGGTTCCTGGGATCATTAGTGTCAGTCCCTTCAGTGATTGTGGCTGTTTGTGGGACCCCTTTTGCCCTGAGGAAAGAAGCCAGCTAGGGATTGTACAGAGAATAAGCAGCAAGTTGAATTAATTGCTCTGGAGGTGGTTATTGTCCCATAGGAAGGGGTTCAAGGATGCAAAAGGGGAAAGTGGCAGTCACGAGGAAGATGTAGATGTGGCATTGTGGGATGTGGCTTGATGGGCATGGTGCTGCGTGGTGTTGGGTGGGTTGGTTTTTTTTTTTGTGTGTGGTTTTTTTTGGGGGGTTTTTTTGTTTGGTTTTTTTTTAGGTTGGACTTGATGATCTTACAGGTCTTTTCCAACCTTAGTGATTCTGTGATTCTGTGATTCTGTAATTATTCTGGTGGTGTTAGTCCAACCATGCCTGCCCACTCGTCTGGGGGTGCTGGTGCAGAGCACCGGGTGGCAGGTGCAGAAACTCCAGCATGGCTACAGCACTCCTGTCCTGCTCCATGTGCTCAGCTTGACTGCTCCATGTGTGCTGGAGCCCATGCCACAGAAATGAAGAGGTGCTGTATCCTGCACCCCTCCACTGATGTCAAGAGACCTCAAGGGGCCATCCTACTCAGCATAGCTGGGTGGCATTGCTGTGAGGCCAACTTGTGTCACCCACGTTTTGTTGTTTCTTGCTCATCCTATTCAACCATCCTGGACTCTAGTCTGGATGGCACTATTATTCTATCTTTGAGAAAAAAAAAAGAAGAAAAAAAAATTTCTTCACTTGGTACTAATGATCTCAGTCTCTAAAAGCCTTCAGCAATACAAGACAGCGTACTTCACTGAAATGGACATCCCAAATTACCTGCCCTCCTTTACTACTTAATGCTCTTTGGCATTTTTCCAGTCATGCTAATGAGAGTGGGTAGTTGTTGTATATGGAACTTTTAAGCTCAGGTTTTGAAAGGTGCTTTTGCTGATATTAGTTGAACTCAGAGTTATTTAAAGTCAGAAATCAAGTGGAAGTACAGTGGCTGTAGGAAAAGATCCTCTTTACTATCTCTATTTGTTTTCATATTTGTAGGAGTTTTTTCATGCTCTAGTACAATTAAAGCTATCATTAATCATTTAAATTATAAATGTGGCTTAGTGAGTAAATAAATGTTAAGCCTCAAAATAGTTTCTTTGACATGATTACAAAGAGGATGTCAGACATGCTGCTTATCAAATGAAAATATGTTTTTATCACTCTATTGATGAGGTTATTTTTTTTAGATTACTTTGAGAAATTCACAGTTATGGTAAGGAAAAAGGAAAACATTTCTAGTTTTTTCTAGCTTTTCTAAGTAAGTAAACAGGCGAATCCTATTGGTGATGTATGCTATAAGAAAGACAGAAGCTTAAAAATGTTGAGCATAAAAGATCTAATACAAGGTCCAATAAATTGAAAGAAAAGTAATTTTTTTACATACTAAATGTCATATATCTGATTTTCTTTTTGCTGCTTCCCTTTCTTGTCCCTCAAACTGATCAGAAAACACTATTGTCAGCTAAATCAGGGAAACGGTAAATTGCATCTCCTTTATGTCCTGTGTTTTGCCCTGTTCCTTCTATTGTTCCTAGTCTCTGCTGGCTGAAGAATAAGTGAGGCGGCGACTAGCATGAAAAGCAAAATTGCTGGAGGACTCAGAGGCTTACAGAGTACCTGAAATTACATTTAACTCTTTTTTTTTTAACTGACTAGGTTTCAACTTGAGAGTGTCTCTTTAAACATATTTAGTTGTCTGGATATTTGAAGCCTAAGGTCTCAGTTGCTCAAAACTTTGTGATGTGACACTATAACATGTCTCTTTGGTATGGTAATTGTTTTGTTCCAGCTGTTACAAGAGCAGCTGTTGTACATTGTACACACAAAGCAGCAGCAAAGGTGCAGCCCTTCTCATTATCTTCTGCTGAGGTTTCTACCACCTCCAGGCCTAAGGTCCATTTCTGAGGTCCCAGTGGGACCTGCTAGAAACAGATACAAGGAGAGAAATTCAGGTAAGCATAAAAGTTACCCTTCACCAGCTTTTTTGCGACACATTCCAAACAGCTTGACAGTATGATGCAACTTGCCTTTGGTATGAAAAGGAAAGAAGAAATTAATTATTTTAGATTTATATTGTACCAACAAGCCTTCTACACAGGCTATTACAGAGGTGTAATAGGTACAGGCTGCCCTTGAGAGTAGTCTTCATGACAGCAGTCCAAGGCTGACTGAACCATACATTGCCATGCCACAGTCCTGTATTTCACCTGTAAGATCTGTTGCACTCACATGGCACACCAGCTAAGATAATGCTATAGATGGCCAGGATCCTACCTTTCCCTGCTGTGGGCCAAAGCAGTCCCTTCTCATGTTCATGCCACAACACAGTAACCCTATGACCTCCCCTAGCAGCCTGTGTCGGTATCGTGGCTCAGCCCTTCAGCATCCTCACCGATTTTGCTGCCTCGTTCACTTAGCTCACATTTTTTGACACAAGGTAAGTGAAAAGAAGGCTCATGAAGCTGGCCCAAGGATTTGACAGATGCCCCAGTGTGGGAGCCACAGTTGGTGGGACCACTCTTGTGATTTTCTCATACCCACAAGGCATCTATGAGGGATGGCACTAGGACCATGGCACCATGACTGACACAACCCAGCTAGTTCTGGGCATTATTACACTGACAGCATGACATAGTCACTAATGTTTGATATGGATGAAAACAGCCTCTCTGTAAAGCAAGAGAGCTTCATGTCTATTAAGGGCAAGAATCCACAATTCTTAATTGTGGAATCATGTCTTTTTTATCTGTCTTGAGAAGACAGATAAAAGAGCTGTGGGCAGTTAACTTGAGAAAAAAAGAATGAACATGCATAACAATTTATGGCCATGCCATAAATTTAGAGACAATTTATGTCTCTAAAGTATATAAGTAGCATGCATCTAACAGAATATCCATCCCGATAGAGAAAAAAAATTGGGGGCATCCACTGGCCATATTTGACTGTTATCAATGAGTTTCCCAATCTTGTGACAGGGGTAGTTATACTATTGCTGTTATTGTGGATCAATCATTGTCTAGTAGGCAACTGTTGACATGTCTGAAAGCATCTCAGTCACACTGTGATAGGCTCCATCCCAATCTTCTGGTAGGACAGCTGACTTTGCTGTGCTGAAGAGAGGGAATATGTGATTGTTCTGGGAGCAGTTGTCTGGGAAGGCACCACACAGCTTTTAGTGCAAGTCAGCAGTGGTATAAGCAACAGCCATGTGGCACAGCTGAAGTGTCCATTCAGGCACAACAACATTCGCAGCATATCAAAACCTAGGTACAGTATTTGCAAGATAGGCTCCCTGCTGAATTTTCAAACAGCTTGTAAATGTTCTTGGAAAACACTGGTCTTAGGTTTCTGTCTTCTTTGTAGATAGGGAGAGTAATAAGTTTTAGAAAATTTATCTCATAACCTCAAGGGTGTACCACAGGCACTGCACGGACATGAAATCAGCAAGTAGCCAAACACGTGAAGAATGGACCGCTCAAGGATGGTGGTTGGTTTTTTTAATATCCTCTTCCTCACTCTTGCCAGAACTCCAACACCAGTGGAATTTAATAAACAGATTTGTCTATATCCGGGCTTGAATTTGCTCTTGAGGTACAGGCTATTTTAGACAAAGGCTATTCTATGAGGTAAAAGTGTTGAGAAAATGAATTCCACAGTACACATTGTAACATGAATTCCTTCATGTTTTCAACTTGTGTCACAAGACAGATCTGAAATTATCACAATAACACATCATATAACAGTTTTAATGGGTATGCAATTACACAATGGAACACAGACATGGTGATATTCCACTTTGGTTAAATTAAACTCTTAAATTGATACACATGATTAAAAATTGCTTTTTGTATACATCTAATCCTTCATTCCCAAATCTGAAAGCCTTTCAACAAGATAAGATAGGAGATGATGATATCCTTTTTCTAAAGAATAAGGAAATGATACATACAGAGGTTAAGTAATTTATCTGATCGATTTAGAGGTAATGATGGCAACAGAAGTCACATCTTCAAGCAGCACTGCCTCATTGGGTTTTGAGTGACTATACAAGTGTCAGTTACAGAGAAGTTTTACTTAGGGTTTGACTCCTAATCCCAAGTGAAGCTAGAAATTTTCAGCACTTTATATGGATCAAGCCTATAGTTACACTACACTACCAGCATTAAAAATTCCACTTGTAAGCAAGATCAACTTCATAATTTTCAAAATGCTCAAGCAGCTCCAATCAGACTGAGCATGAGTTTTACCATAGAGTCCTGAGCAATGCAAGTCTAAGGCTTGTAATGTTAAATAATTTACGTTTCAATTAGGCCCCCAGAATTCTTACTCCACCTCACTGTTTGCTGTAAGTAATCTGTCTGTGGTATAGCAACAAAACCACCCTGTTTTGTGCTGATATGTTCCATTCACTTCTACAAGATAGAATCAGAGCTACTGAACTGTAACTATAATCTCTGTATCAATAGCTAGTAGAAGTCCTTTTTACTTCGACAGTTTGGGAGATCCAACAAGGCTGTTGCATGAGGTTCTGCTCTATATAAAGCTCTGAAGCTTAAAGGAATCACAATATATATTATTATGGCAAGTAAAACGAGTACTGTTCCCTGAAATGTTTTGATTTGCTTTTATAACTGACATAGATTATAAGTAGATTAAGTACCTCTTTCAATGGTGAGGATAACTATTTAAAAATCAGATTAAATTTGTGCAAGTTTATCTGTTGGAGGCTTTTTTTTGCTGATAGGCTCAAATGGATATTTTCAGTTTGTGGCTCGTTTGTGGAATACATTCCTTTTGTCATGCATGAGAAGTGATGAAGGTGCAAGGTATTGTCTCTCATTCCTGATGGGCAGTCCAGCACAGCTCAAAGAATAGCTTTAAATCATGTGAGCAGTGTCCATTCTTCATACAACAGTTTTCAGCAATATCCTGTCACAGACTCTTCACAGTTACTGAAAATATATATCCTACTATTTCTGAATGAATTTTCTTATACTCTCTGGTTTCATGGTGATTATAAGTTGGAGCATATACCTGTGAAATTGCTATTAACACTTGTGTTAATTCTCCTTTTTGACCAGTTGACATACGTTGTTTTCATGTATGACTTCATATTTATTACACAGCATACTCTGCCTGTATTTAGTAAATGTTCTGTCAGCTGATAAGTAAGCATATGAACAGACAGCACCAATATTGTATTCCTGTCTGCAGAACAGTCTTCTGGAGTTCACTCCTGGATGTTCTTTGACTGCTTTCACAAAGATGAAGGCTGAATGACAGAGGTGACTTATCTTGACAAGAGATACCGCTGCTTTGCAGAGGACCACAAGGAGGAAAAACAAGAGAATCAAGAGAGAAGATTTGATTTACGTTTTGTTGTACATACAGTGCATCTGAAATGATATTTTCCTTTGAAGGCTGCTTCTACACTGCCACAAGCACAGAACTGACAATGAGGTATAATTTATCCACAAGAGAAATGGCAGGCCCAGCATTTTAAAGTGAAATTTGGTGTAAGTGTTAAGTATAAGTAACAATAACTGTGCTAGTCACTCATCTTTCTTACCATTCAGTACAGTACTCACAAGCTACCTGAATTTATATATTCTATACTTAGTATCTGCTCTCTACATGTTATATTCTGCCTCCTTGCCATTTGTGCTTGCCTATTTTTTTCATATCACAGGCAGTTTTGGATATTTTGTCTGCCTGTATTTGGAGTAAGACTGCAAAATAAAGCACAATAAAATCCCCACAGCACTATTTCCTTAGTCTATAGGTGATCACACAGAAGTCAATAGGTTCGTTTAATAAAGTAAGGTCCAATCTATGGGGAAAAAAAAAAATTCTCTATATAAATTACACCTATAATGGTCATTAATTTTCATTGTCCTAATTTCCAGGAAGATTCTGTACACTTTTATCTATATTCTGCAATGGTGCTTGTATAAAACTTCTGAATGAGGCCCTTTTTTCAATAGTCAGGGCAAGGTCCTACAGAGTAGTATTAAGAAAGAAAGAAAAGAAATTCTTCCTTACACTGTGGCTGAACAAAAGGAAAAAAATATTTCTGGTATTAAAAGGAAAGTTTAAGCTAAATTACAGTAAAATTGAAAATTTTAAAGTAATTTGTAGCTAGTGGATAAAACTACAAATCTAGTGAATTGATTTTAAGCCCAAGACTGTAAAGGAACAATTTGAAATTTAAAAAATACTATTAATTTGAGCTTCTTTAAAAAATTTCTCCCAGAGTGTAAGAGCTAAGCTCAGGTCCACTTAACACCTAAAAGGCACGTAGTTTTAATTACGCATATGATGCAGAAGAATCAATTAAGCAACAGAGAAGTTGTAATATGACTAAGGTCAAATAAGCAAGACAGTGGCAGAATAACGAATAGAACTCTTTTTCCTTCTGCAGCTACTATACATAAATGAGATGGAAATTAAAAAGTAATTTAGGAGAAATATATTGAATTTGTATTGCTAATGGACTACAGGGTTTTGGCTTTCTCTTCTGTGCTCTGAAAGGGCACAGGGGATTGATACACGTTTGCCGGTAGGTGCAGGAAGTAGCTCAGCTGCGATGCATTGATCTGTGTACCACAGGTTGCAATTGTTTGTAATTATGCATTTTATTCTGAAAGCATGGCTCATCATACTTTGGCACACTGAGACACACATCTGAAATTCACTAGAAGCAACTGTGCTCCATAGTATACAATATGTATGCAAATAAGCAACAATTTTACGTGTGGAAAAACATCACACAGCTCTAAAACTAGCCTATTGTTTACCTTGCATTGTTCTTGACTAACATTTTATAACCTGAACAAATAAAACCTGGCATTTAACATCACACTTTTTCACAATTGTGAGGTGAAAGCAGGGCCTAAGTTTAAGCTTTCTCAACTGGTAGACCAAATTTTGATAAAGTGTCCATTATATTCTTGTACGTACAAAATAACGCAACACTACTTCTACCTGTGGCTGCCTTGTGTACTCATAACACTAGTATTTTTATATATAGTTTAGTACACATAAGTATAATTTAGCAGAATATCACAGTCATATGCTTGGCTATAGATGACTTCAAAGAAGCCTATGACAACTACTACCAGCTATTTTTTGCCACATGTACTTTAGCTTTCAGGCAGATATTCTGCCCAGGAATGGCAATGAGCACTGTGCGTTGTTGTGTTTCCTGTTCTTTCTCATTTTAAAATGTTGTCATAAGGGATTCCAGGCCACATTATGACTACCCACACTATGGATATCACCCCCCTGCTTTAATTCTTTTTGAAAAGTCAGTTGCCATCAGTCAAGAGCACTGAAGGGAGCAAGGCAAAGGGAAAAACATGAAATGAGCTACTTTCCATGCTTTTTGGTTTCCAGCTAGGATAACTCAGAAAACAGTTTTTAAAAAAAATATAAAAATATTATATAACAGCTATTTTTTCACCCTCTGTTATTTTACTTTTTTTCCCCCAATCAAATGAAGAAAAAGAAGGTAGAATGTAAAACCAAACTCTAAAAATACAAAATAGAGGGATTTTTTCATTTGTAATTTAAAAGATTTGTCTTACATTCTAAAAATATTATTTCAAAATGAAATGTTCATTGCAAACAGTCTAAATAGAAATGTATGAAATTTCATAAATTACTTTTCTACATGGAAAACTTCACTGAATATTAGGGATTAGCATTTAAGCCTCTAGTCTGGATGTGGCTCGATATCTGGATCTGCTAGAGAATCCATTCAAGGATTCTTTTCCTTGAGTGGGAACTGCTGCTTTTTGTGTATGTGGAACATCAAGTGTATCTGCATGCTTGCAGGAGAGTGGAAAACTCCTCCTGTCCCATTTACAACTATTTTGTGAACCCAGCCTTGCAGTTCCAACTGCAATGAACTGTTATGAACAAGTACTAGATGACACAATTTAACCGTGTTTGCCTCAGAGGAATAAGTGTTTGAGAAAGAAATGAGTCTACTTGTAGAAAACTGCAAGTTCACAGAGAATTTACAAAAGGAAAAAAATAGCAAACTTATTATAATTGAGCTGGTAACAAAGTTCATGCTTTCATTATATGAAAGGTCCATCTCAGGAGGAGGTAAAATATCCTGCATGAAGAGCAGCAATAACATCCAATATGACACAACTGTGACATCACCTTGGCCTAGACAGAGCAGATCATCAACAATTACAGGATGCTGCAATCTTCTGAAGGTTTTTAATTAAAATGTTTTAATCTTGTTATTTAGAGGATTCTAGTGTCAAAGACCTTAGGAAGAGAAAGATTGTAATAGACTTATAAAATTTGCTGTTAGAAGGGGAGATAATCCTGAATAGATAAATGCTAAAATATTAACACATTATTGAATATGATTATTGTAATGTTTGAAAAGTGAAAGATTGGTTTAGGGATTACAACATTAACGATAATATTTTAGAACTGTTTCTTTTGCTAGCATCTGATATAATAAAATTATCTGTCGCTTTCCGTGTCAAGAAAGACTATGAAATGCCCCAAAATGTGGCAAATTTCTGCCCAGAAAAAGCAGACTAAACCAAGCGCAAAGGCTGATCTGTGTTCAGTACAGGAACTAATTGTCTTGCCTATCTATTTCTTGATTGTAATGCTTTGTAACAGCCAAGTGCTGATAATAGATTTCTTTGAGTTCTTTAAAATCGAAAAGGTCTAATTTTTATAAAGTAGATTTTCATTTCACAGGCACAGCACAGTGTACAGACTGGACTGAGTCTATTTATACTGCATTTGCATGTGGAAGTAGTAGGCAGATGGTCATTACTCTTAATAATCTAATGTTTTGTTCCATTTGAGAGGAATATTGAGGTAGTCAATAGCTAAAAAAGGCAGGGAAAAAAACCCCAACATTTAGAAAAATAATGTTAACTAGAAGATACTGAGGAATTTGTGAATGTGTAGTATTTTTCTAATGGATCTTCTACAAAATGTCTCATCATTTTAATCAAAATCTATTTGTCTTTGGAATTGAATGGCTGTAGAGGGAATTTAAAATTAAGGTTTATGATTAACAAAAGAGTTCTTAGTACCATTTCAAAACATTAATGGTGCTGGCAGGGAAAAAAAAAATGTTCGTGAAGCAAGGCAATAGATGCATGCAGTGATAACTCTTAGGGGGTTAGTTCTCATTCAACAGAATTTGTCTGCTCCAAAGGAGACTGGTATGGATTAAAAAGCTATTTAAGTCAACCAGAATGTTTCTAGTCACTCAATGGGGATTAAGGGCTGTGGGAATCCAAACAAGTAGATATGTATGTTTTGATGTGTGCTGCAGACTCCTACCGAAATCTCCAGAAATCTCTACCATTGAAGTAAAGCAGAAAATCAGTCATGTTTGAGGCAAAATTTACACTGTAGTTTGTGAAAGTCTGATTAATTTGTTTTTTTGGTGCTGGGTACAGGAAAGAATCTCTATTTTCTCAGAAATTATGTAGCTGAAATTCCTCCTAATACGAATGGTTTGTACTGCACTGCTCTAGACACAGACATTTTTAAGTAACAGGACTGTGATTGTGGTTTGATTAATTTATTTACTTCCTTAACAAAATCTATTAAAGTTTATCACCAGTGATGTGCCCAAATGTGACAGTTATGGATAGGCTCAATTATGTCACCTGAGGTGAGCCCTGTGCCATTGGGCCCCTGTGCCACATGGTCCAGCCACTGTGACCACTATTGGCATGGTGCTTTCAGGTGTCAACACAGAAGGTGTGAGGATACAGGGTCATGGAGAAGCTGTCCACAGGTCAGTTTAAGGCACCCATAAAACTATGCAGAAGTAAAAGGTAGGAAATGCTATTGATACACAGGGTTATCTGAGACCTTTGTGGAGAGAGCAATTTCAATCATATAAATTCAACTGAGTGTGGAACCTCTAAGGGCACAAATAACTCCTGCAGGAAGGCAGACGTAAGGTATCACTATGGAAAAGAGTTTAGTCTGATTCCTGTCACATTACTGTTTCTATAAATAAAAATAACTGCCCTTATGAGAGAGAATGGTTACATGGTTATGGTTATGCTGATAGCATGCAGTCAGGAGAAATACTGTGGAGAACAGCCTAAGCAGTGCCTGGTCCATGTTTTATCCTCAGCATTGCTAAGCTATGAACTGCTTTCCAAAGACCATGCACCAGGCCAGTGCTCGGATGAGAACTAACACTGTCAAAACAACTCATTGACAGATTTTTTGTAAAATGTGCAACCCATAGTATATAGTTCATACAGAATCCTTCACAGCAATGTGTATAACTCCATGCTATGTCAAACATTTATCTTCTATGTGATATTAAAGGGTTTTGTGTATCTTCAGGTGAATTCTTTGCTGTGCTCTGCATCTGTGTGAGCAATTATTTTTGCTCTGGCTGCATAATTGCTCAGTTCTTTCTCTTACACTGTCCAGCACTGTGAATTTAATTACTCCTTGTCTTGAAGTAATTTCTGATTTATCCTGTTAACTTTGCGCCAGGGTGGTCCCTCATGAGCTTAGAAGTGCAAGGGTACAACTATCTCAATAGCATCACTCTAATGTAAAGCCATATCAAGCAACTCGGTAATACAGGCTGTGCTCGACTATAGAACACAGCTGCATCTTTAAAGGATAATATTAATTCAAGACTTTTTGTTGCTGTGTGAAGGAGTTGTGTTTTTTCCTCTATCTGAATGAGTTCAGAGGATTTTTTTATTTTATTTTAGTTAAACAGGAAACAAAACATGCAAATCAAGTTGCTGCTCAGTAATCATTCCAGGAAAAAATAAGCCAGTGAACTGGATTGAATACAAAAGGGCTAAGCATGTGTTATGTGTATGTTGGGAGACTAGAGGTTCGTTCCCTCAAGACAATATGAATTCTCTTGGTTTTCAGTGAGTCAACATAGCAATTGTGTACTGCCCTCAAGGTCTGTGATGGTCTGCTCAGTGGGGCAAAAATAATTTTTTTCATTCATGTTATTCTTAGGAGCCCTCTTTGTTATCCTCTCAAAGGGAGCCATCTCTGGGCTAAACTTTTAGTCATTGGGGATAGGACTACGCATCCAGGATTAGTATTATTTTACCAACCACAAGAAATAGCAAAACTTGTTCTAAAAATACTAGAATACCTGAAAAAGAATACTAGGATACCTAAAAAGAGTGTGAAAGAACCAACCTTTTCTATAGTAGCATGACTCCAGGAGCTGGGTTTTCATGATGTACAGAGCCAATGACTTGTATGACTGTAAAGACTCTCACAATGAAATCAAAAAAGTCGCTATTCCTCTCCCCTGTGGGGTGGGCACTCGAGGTGTTGTAAGCAGACACCCAGCCTGATGTGGTTTTGCCTGGGATTTCAGATTCCACCCCAGCCTGGCATCTTCCTGTCCTGTTGCTTGTGGTTGCCTAAGCAGCCTCAGAATCTCTGTTTCATGAAGCATGAAACTCCATTTGTAAGTGTTAAAGTCCAAAGGGAAAAAGTGAAAGATAACTTAAAATGTTGTGTGTAGTCTAGTGGAAAAAAACACCTATGCAGCAATTTTTTAATGAAATTATATTTGATTAGACCAAGACTATGCAGTGCATGCCATGCACTTTTCTATGAAGCCAGCAAAACAGCTTTAAAAAGGTTCCGAAAGTTAATATCCTCAGTTGGGCATGACTAAAGGTTTGGTGGTGGGGTTTTTCTGTTATTGGTTTTGTTCTTTTTAAAATAATTGTGCTGAAGGAAGACTATGGTTAATTAAGGTTTGGAACTAAAATACTTCATTTGAATCTTGAAAGTATAAATTTTTCTTCTTTCTCTGCTTTCCCTCTTTTAACTGTTTGAAATTCTACGTAGCTGAAAGGAATCTGGCTCTCTGGGGAACATTACAGAGGAAAATGAAGGAAAATGAAAGCAGGAAAATGAAAAATTAGAGACCTAAGAATTTTTCCTATAACCAGGAGTTTCCAAGTTCTATGTTTATCTCTGAGGGTGGCTTCCTTACCAGTCTTAAGCATGTCCAGCTTCAGCCGTTTTTATAGTCATATCCCTGAAGTCATCTGCCTACATAATTTCCATATTTTATTAGCAACTTCAAGTATGTGGGGAACTTGCAAATGAAATCCAATGTTTATTTCCTAAGTTTAAAACTTTGTCTTCACTGTTTTGATTTGGGGGAGGGAGAACATTTCCCCCACCCGAGATGATGTCACCCTTGCTTTCAAATGTGGGTTTTGACAGGGTCCACAGAAACCTGGAGGGCTGGATGGGTCATTGCTACTCTGTTTTTTCAGGGGCCAGGTATGGTTTTCAACCAAATAAAGGAAATCAGCTAGAGGTTTTTAGGTCTGAACCTGTCATGATTCAGTAGTTTTCATGTTTATGCTTTGCTATAGCAGAGGTCTTAGTTTAGGGATTAGCTTAGAAAAATCTCACAGTTTAGTTCCACCATGTGCCTGCCCTACAGCTGGTATACCCAGCGTGTTTAGAAAGCTGGCAACAAACTCAAAACTGCAGCCAGTGTTGCCTGTTGCAAAAAATATCAAGAGATTGGCAGGAGGCTTCAAGGGTTTGGGGAAAGCAATGTCCATCTCCACATATGTATAGGGCATACAGATGCTTTGGAAAGCATCTCTTTGACATGAATCTGGCTTTTCTCTTACTCTGGTTTTCAAATAAATAACCAATGGCTACAGGGTAAAGAAACAAATTATTATGAGAAGTGAACAAATGACTCCTAGAGAATATAAATACTGGGTCATTCCTTATTGATTATTTATGAATATGCCATATTTTGTTAATAATGTGATAGCTTTTTTGACACAGATTTATTCTGAATAACTTTAGGTATTATCTCATCCTCCTCAGTATACTATTTTTCATGTTGTTGTTCTTATTCTTCTTTTCAAACCTTTCGAGTATTGGTTTACAAATAATAGCAAAAAAAAAAAAAAAAAGGAATAGCTACCAGATGGCTTCACTTGGGAAGAAAAACAAAAAGAAGGTTAAACTGGCTATTATTGAACTTTTTCAGTTAATTGGAAGATGTTAAAATTAATGTATTTTAGCTCTTTAAATACATGTGAGATAGTTACCAGAATGGTGTAAATATTTATAATTACGTTTTCTCAAAGTAGTTAGATTAAGAACAGCAAAGTTTGGTGGGTTCTGAGTAAAAATATAAGATATTAGAATAAGTATCTGGAACATGTGGATTCAAGAACATGAATAGAAATTTCATTCTGTTGTTAGAAAGGAAGATTAGCATCAAAAGATGTGTTCTTTACATTTTTTATGATTCAGTACAAACCAGAGTCTCAATTTCACCCACATCTTCTTTTAATATCTTTTAATTTGAAAGCGTAAGATTTTAAAATCCACAGAATGAGTTGGAGAATAATTGGGAATCTGTTTGTTCTTTAAAATCCATTCTTAAAAGGTGTTTTGTTTTCCAAATATCCTTGTTTTCTTTTTTTTCCAAAATAAAGCTTAACATAGAGAAGACAGAAAGAAAAAAAATGCATACATAAGAGTAAAATCTATATATTTGTACAGAAACAAACTGTTGTAAAAACAGACTTAAAACTTACTTTTATAATCTTATGGCTGGTGATAGGAATAAGCACAACCCCCTATGTTTATGCATACATTGCAGTTTTCTGTTCAGGAATACCTCTTCAAGACTAAATTAATGAATTCTACAAACAGTTATACATCCATTAGTTTAGTTTATTTCCACTGGTTTTGTTTACCCAGATAGAAGATGAAAGTTACAGAATCACAGAATTACAGAATCACTAAGGTTGGAAAAGACCTGTAAGATCATCAAGTCCAACCATCAACCCAACACCACCATGCCCACTAAACCATGTAGTTGGTAGTATATTCTGAGGAGAGACAGGACCAACTAGGAATGGGACAATGGTCTCACTTTTCTTGGTAGACGTCCGGTTCATAGCGTACTTTTTACCCACTTGCCTATCTGAAACACCTTATTTTTACACATTTTTCAACAAAAACATTAACAACATAAAAGCTAATAACTGTATTTTTAAGGAATCCTTATGCTCTTTCTCTGTATAAATGAACAAACTGCATTCAAGCTTTAGTTTAGTAATATTACATTTTAGTAAAACTATAACATCTTCAATGAACATCTAGGAAATAGAAAATATGATGTGGAGGTGTTAAGAACTGATTTTCAATGTTAACAACAATCCACCATGCCCATATAGTCCAATTTACATTTTATTATCTTATATTTTTACACAGCAAAACATTTCTGGTTTTTCTACTTTTTCATAAGTGCAGTTATTAAAAATCATTGACATGGCATTGTGAAGAACATCTATACATCCATTTCAACCAGAGTAGTACTGAAAACCTGAGAAAAACACTGAAAATATGGATTGATACTATGGCACTGGTTCATACCTTGAGCCACTTTGGCATACTGCTACAAGTCTGAGACAGATTTTCAGCTTCTACTCTGAAGAGAAAGCACATTGATGCTCAAATGAGTTTTAGAGAAATGTGTAATTAGAATCAGCAGTATACTGACTTCTGTGCATTTTTAAGATAAATCAGACCCCCAGCCACAGTGCTTCATAACCAAAACTTTTGAGCTTTAAAATAAATCTGTGTGGACTATTTCTCAAGCCTTTTGAAATAATAAAAATAAAATAACCTGTCCTGCAAACTGGGATTGATGTCCACATTTATAAACAGTCATAGTTTAATAATCTACTAGTCCTGCATTTTCAATTTAATTTCTCTGTGACAAAAAGAGTAAATTACATCAATTTTCTTTGCTGCCTAAAGATTTTATTTTTGGCAAAAAAAGCCCTCTGCCAAAAAATTAGATTTTAAACGAAAGTATATATTAGAGAAAAAGACTCCTCTAACATGGAACTCTTCCATTCATGAAAACTTTATTTTCAATTAAAAATTCAGTAAAAATGTAGAAAATTGTAAGAAGGAACATTCAGGACATGTCCAGAACATATCTGCATATGTGTCCAGTCATAGGGAATATTTAAGGTGGATACATACACATCAGTAAAGTATTGTAAGATATATGTATTCAGAATATAGTATTGTTTCCATTTGTTTAAAAGACCATAGTAAGTTCTTTAAGACAAAAAATAAATATCAGTGCAGTTTTATGGCACCCAAAAGGGAAAAATAAAACCTAAACCAAACACTAAAAATTAACTTGCACATGATCTTTAACTTGTTTCCCTGCTTGACTCTGTGTAAAATGTAACATGTGTTATGAAATGTTTTTTTATATATATATATGAAATATATATATAGTGTAAGAGGTTATAACAGATGGAAAAAACATTTCTGATAAAATCTGAATGTCTTACAATCTATTTTTATTTCAGAGATAGGAGAAAATTAAACCTGTGTAGTAATATGAAGGTGAAAGTTAGAAGCTTCTGAAATTTTAATACATTTCAGTGCACTTATTTATAAATATGTTTAACAGTGCATACAGAACGGCAGTAGAGGAAGTTCTTTGTACAAGCAACACCTGCTCTTTACTGCTCAGATGAGTCCAAGCACAGGCTATTTTTGCAGAAGTAAGTGGAATCAACAATTAAATTTCTCTATAAAGCTATAAAATATCAGCTACCAGAGCTGGGTATTTTGTCAGTTTCAAGAAGCCGTTTTTTTGGACTCAGATTTTCACTTTGGGGTGGTATCATGTGTGAGCAGAATGCATCCTTTTTGCATGTTAGCTTCCAAAGAAGCGTGCTGAAATCCTGGCCTATCTTGGTTGAATTTTGCCTCAGAATTCAAGGGAATTCAAATTTCACTAGGACTCTGGCTTGCTTCTTTGAGAACATGTCACAACTATGACTATTAGAGGTTTTATTAGATCTGAAGATCTAATAGACACAATTCATACCTCAGCTGATGCCAGGAAAAGCCATGGTCAATCAAACCTCACTGATTTTTATGCATTTCCATTCTTAATAGGTTTTACATACTCAATACAGGAATAAAGAGGAAAAGAATACACAACTAAATCTTCTGGTGTTGACATAGTTTTAATGGAAATGTATTTGTATCTCTGTAAAAGAATCACATACTCTGCTGAAATAATTCCTATGAAAAATGAAAATTAGAAACAATTATGTGATTCTTTTTTTCAATCAATGCTTATTAATTGGCATTAATAGAAATTGTGTGCACACTAGGAATAGTGAATAAATCCCTAAGCAAGGTAATGGCAGCAGAGCTTAACTAATAAAAGCAGTTTTAAATCAAAACTTGAAGGAAATTAGTCCCACATATCTGTATACTTTTCTACAGATTTAGTAAGAAAATAAAATAACTACTATATATTTAAACATTGTTTTTCCTTTTAAATGGAGCAGTATCCAAGTAACAATAGACTAGTCAAACAAGTATATTTTACATAATTACCAGTGAAATATAAATCTAAGTGTCAGCAAAAATCTGCTCAGTAGCGGAAGAAAGTCCGAGTCAAATGACACTTAACTGCTGCTTCTATAGACTGTTCTTCAGCAACACTTTTTTCCTTTATGTAACAGTTGCTTTGGTGATCTAATTCTGTAGTTTCGTAGGAAACCTCACGTCCTGTCACCCTTGCTTTTCCCTTCACTTTTCAGAAATAAGAAGAAAATTAGGAAAGAAATACGATCGTAAGCCCTTTGCTTTTCTTCTGACACAGGTCACTAATTTGCTGATTTTCTATCTGTATCCTTTGTACTTATTAGCCTGAAGGGTTTTCATATATAATAGCATTTTCAAGGCCAGATCTGGAGCATATGCAATTTTTGTTCTTAGGCCTGTTTATTGTAAAACTTCTGGGAAAATGAAAATGATTATTTACAGCATTATGGAGTATAATCTCTAAATTACTTTGGTGGCGCTGCTGTATAAAACCCATTGTGCATCAATAGGATCCTTCCTTCTAAGTCATGTAAAAATATTTGAAAACACATGTGACAGCCAAATCCTGATAAAGGGAAAATGAAGAGTGATAAAAAATAAAAATTTGCCCAAGGTTGTATACTGACATAGGGGACCAGATTTCCCAACAGTGACATTTGTGCTCTTAATAATCATTGCTAGAGGTGACAGGGGAAGCACCTACTGCTTCTCAGCAGGAAGACATAGCCCTGCCCAATGTGCGGTAACAAATGTATAACATGGGGCTGCCCTTGGAGTTCCTTTGGGAGAGGGCAAGAGAATGCAACTTGTCTTCTTACAAAATTACTGCTGCACCTTGGAAGAGACACAATTAATGATTTTATAAGTAATTTTTTTCACCCGCTGCACACTAAGTAGCATTGCAGTTGTTTTTGCTCAGACCTAAAAATCCCCTAAACTCTGAAAAGTATTCACTTTCTAGATTTCAGGAAGCGATTAATAACTGTGAACAGCCAGTTTCAGTGGAAAGCATCACATACCTAAGCAGTACCTTGTTCTGTAGGTCATTACAGCTTCTTTTGTGGTGGTTAGTATCTGTGTAGCACTTTTCATCCTTGAAAGATTGAAAACATACAGACAATAATTAATCTTCCATGCACTGCTATGAGGTAAGTAAACACTGTTAATCCTATCTGATGAATAGGAAAACAGCACAGCTGGGTATTCCTGGTCAAATTGAAGTTGTTGAATCATAATTTTATCTACGGAATTCAAGAGGTTTGTTTACATGTGATGTTTGCACCACTTTAACTACATGAGCTTGAACTTGGTAAGGTTAAAAAAGGTACAAGCTCTAGAGTGGATATTGATGAACTGGTATAAAAACATTTCTACTGGAATAGCTTATTCACATTTTATTATTGTGATAGAAGAACTGTTACAGTAATACAGCAGCATCCACTCTACTATCTGTACTGATTGCACTATTTTGGTTAAGAAAAATTTGTACTCAACTTTAATAATTTTCTAAGTGTGGCAACAAATATAGACCTGGCCCTTAACAAAAAAAAAAACATAGCAATGAAAAAGTTAGCCAGCTTTCTCACTCTCCTGTCTTTACTACTTTTTTGCTTGTAATCTAACACCATTTTGTTGTAATCCCAAGTGTGCTGTGCCTCACTGTGTCTTCACTTTTATACATTTTGGAATAAGCGGGTGAGAACACAGCCAGCTGAGTCGGTTTCATGCGACTACTTTAATTGTCATTGTTATATTTGGACAAGCAATCTGTGCTAGTGGGGTGGAAAATACACTCGGGGATTCTGCTTCTCCAGTCTCAAGTAACCAGAGAATAGTGGCCATGAGCTATCTCCAACTACAACTATCAAGTTGTAGTTTGCAAATACAGTATTTTGGGGAATTACAGGTAGCTCTACACTGTTCATATAAGTATTACACTTGAGTTAGGAAAAAGACTAGGAAGGATTGCAATGTATGCTTTAGTTCAGCCTGCAAGGACAAAGCAGCCCTGACAGCGTAATTTACAACAGCTCTCCTGCTTGCTCGTATTAATCCCAAATTACCAAGGGGAGGAGTAGTCTGCTGTATAGAACAAGGCTTCCTTGCTTTGTGAATAGCTTTGATATCTGTTAAATGTAACATTTATTGATAAGGTGAAAGTGGGAGACTTTTATACTTTATCTAGTTTTCAGGTCATATAGGTGCCCTGATATGCTGATGGACTCTTCTAGACCTGTCCAGAGCAAGCCCAGCTTCCTGTGCCTCTAGGCTGCTTTTTGATGGGAACCCAATCATGGAAAGAAGGGGACAGGCATTTGGGGCACATCCAGACCTTGCCCTGACATGGAGTCAGGCAGGACATGCACTGAGGTTCCACAGTTTGAATATAAACTAGTGGCCCAGTATCCAGCAAAATGTCCAAACCCTGCACCTCAGAAGTCACAGTTCCACATGGCTCCACAGCTGGCACGTACTTTCAAACACCTCAATGCTGGAGGTGAATTCCTTCTTAATGAAACCATTTACCTAGTGAAAGCTACACCTACCAAGTTCTACCACTTGCCATCTTGCCGTATGTCACTGCTATTGCCATTTTATTAATAGAACAGGATGAAAAAGTAGCATTTAGTTTCAGTGTTAAAAAGATTGTAAAAATGTGCCTAGGCGTATATTTTTAACTCTGAATAGGCAATAACCAAAGAACCATGTCCAGTTTCCTCAACCTCATTTGAAAATTTAATTCTGCTTGGATTTGGATCTTGCCAGAGTTCTTTTTCCACTGTGGTAATAATAAAGGATATCACAAATGAGCACTACTTTTTTCTTAGTCTTAAGCATTGCCATTAATCATTCAGTTCTCTAGTTGCATGAATATTTAGCGGCCTGAAGAATTTTTTAAGAGACTGACATGTCTGAAAGCCATTATAAACTTTAACTTTCTAACTGTAATGATGTTCAAGATGAAGATTGCTTACGACAAGAAGATGAAGAACATTCCTGACAAGTTCTCCTTGAAGAACAACCACCACTGATAGAACAAATTTCTCTGGCCTTTTCTGGTATTTGAATTACATGTTGCTTTCACTTTTTGTCATAGCTGGGTGTCAACCAGTTGGCTGCCTCCCAGCTTCCGTTAGCAGCTTTCTGTATTTCGGTAAGTCAGCCCTTCGGCAAAATTTCCTGGATGATTGAATCCTCATCGGAGAGGAGGAAAGAAAGAAATATGCTACAAGTAACCCAGATTCCCCCTTTAGATAAGTAAAGAAGCCATGTGTTCTATCTATCAGGACAGCAGATTGCAATAACAGATGCTCTCTACCACCTTGCTTACTGAACATCAGCTATTGCCTAGAGCTAGGCTTCAAAGAGACGAATAGAGCATGAGGAAGTCCATTAGCAAGACTGTAGCAAGACAAGATTGGTTTAAGGTTGTGAGTGGGGGACTGGAAAGAGAAAGAAGGCCTTTAACCTTAATTTGCTACTAAAATAGATCATGAGTTACATCTGCATGGAGCTAACGGACAGATACAAAGCTAAGATTAGTCAATAACAGCAGCATTAGGCATTTCTGCTTTCAAATCCTGATGAGAGGTAAATTAACTCTTTCAATTATTTTGTATTGTACTCCCCTCCTCCTCTTTTCCATAACTATGGGTAGACTTGTCCCTGGTATGTAGTTAGAAATTATACAGGGAAGGACTTAATTGTTACTAGTTTGTATTTTGCAAAACAAAGAATAAAATTATAAGAGACGAAAAAACAATTCGAATACCTTGTACTGCAAACATGCAAAAAAAGAGAAAGGAGAGTGCATCTTCCATGAAACATGAAATACAGAACTTGCTCTGGAAATGGATTGTGCTCTTCCTGACTTATGAAACAGTCCAGCCCCAAAGACTTTTTTCTGTTTTCTGACCCATCATGCATTTTATCAAAAACTAATGTTAGCTTTATTGAATACAAAACCAACCAAACAACATAGGGAGATGAAATAAAATTATCTAAAGCTGGAAAAAAAACCATCCAACTGTCAGATTCAAGCCTTAGGACTCACCCTGTTCCCAGAAAGCTTGTTCAGATCTATACGCTGCATAGAATTCTTACCTCAGTGTAAAAGTATTACAGCCTTTTTCCTTTTTCATTTGTTTTCCTCCTCCCTGTGGATTGTTTCCAGTTGTTTGTGTATGAATACTGAGACAGCCAAGTTTGCTTGATCTGACTTTTAGACAGTTGTTAAAATAAATATATAACGCCCTCCTTCCCACTAAATAGCAGTAGTTAAAGGAAACAAATATGTTTAGTTCAGGATTCATAGCAATATCAAGGAACTATTTAGTTTTGTGATAGCTTTTTCATCCTCCTCTGAGTTTTCCCTGCAATAATAAAGTACAGTTAGATTGCAAGGCACATATGCAGAACTAGAGTTTGAAAACATATATGCACTGTTTATATAATAGAGTATAATTGAAAAATTATTTTCTTTTTTTTTTAAATCAGGAAAACCACATCACTTTCAATAATCAGTACTAATGAATGGCCTTTTAAAAAAGGAACCCCAATTTTTCACGAGTACCAATACTCTTCCCACTGGTGGGGAAGTCAATGAGATTGTCAGCTCTCCACACTTCTGAAATTCAAACAGATTTTAATTATAAGAGTTGAAGTTTTGATTCCCAAACCCATTTGAAAATTTTTCTGTGCTTCACCTGAGTGAAACTCAGAAATAGAGGAAGATATTTGTTGAGTTGTTTTTGGGGGTTTTTTTGTTTGTTTTTTTTGGGGGGTAGGTTGCTTTTTAGGGAAATGCAGAACCATTCACAAAATAAGTAGAATAAATTCCTAGGAATCTGGATACTTCTGTGGATAGATACTATCGAAGAGGTAGCATTGCAGATCAGAAAGGAAGATAGTTTTTGAGGAAAAGACCAAATGCTAAGTAAAAATTGCAAGCGGCAGTTCCACAGAACATTAAAATATTTTTCAGTTATGCCATACAAAAACAAGCCTACCTGATATCTTCCTAAAGGGAAAAAAAAAGTCTTGTAAAGATTTAGCATTGAGCTCACACTGTTCCTACACCTGTAACTCCATTGTGTAATTAATGCAAAGTATAAAATATATATAATTATACTAACATAAATTTTAAAATATAGAACATATATTAAAGTAAAATTTCTTTCTTCAAATACAGATAATAAGTATCAGTATCTGAAAAAAAAAATAAACCCCCTTCATATCAGACATACATAGTAGAAATTTTTTTTATTTTAATTCCTCATTCCAGGTTTTCTTCAATGAAGAGAAGCTACTAAAGTCTCCTGGAGAGTGCCAAGGTAAAGTGGTAGAATTTTTATAACATCTTGGCTATTCTCTAACCCTGGAAAGTTTCTAACCCATGTTCCCTGTAACACCAGAATATTACTGTGTGCAAAAAAGGTATTAGACAGTGAGAGGGAGACCAAGGGAGCCATCATTCTTAGCTGAATTTTGTTTATTTTCCTTCAAGAAATCTATGTAGGAATTAAAGCAGCTTTAGCTCCTTCTACATTCCTGAGGCATGAGAGAGCCAGCACAGCCAGCAAATAAATGTAAGACACCAGATGACATCCAGGGAGGGACACATCTCTCTCTCTCTACACAGTTTATGGAGAGCTAGTGGATGCTCCTATATTTCCCTCTTGTAGAAAGAGTCCAAGGTCTATCTTGCTATCTGTGTTCCCTGTAGTCCTAGCACATGGAATATTTTATGTGATACAAGTTTTTCTGAGATTTCTCTGGAGTAGCGGTGATTCTCAGTCTTTGTTCTTTTGTCTCTGTGATAAGCTGTGGTAGAGAGTTGTACATGGTATCTCTCTTGAAAAAACTATCCTAATCTGGTTAAAATGTTCTGCTTTGTTTTACTCTGTGGTTTGACAATGACATCTGTCCAAAGTCTGCTAGTATGATAGATATTGAGCATAAATCACATTATCTTGTGTTAATATGTCCATTGGACATACCTTGCCATAAGTTCTCTTATTACCCCTGGGAATAAACAGAGAACTCAACTCCCATTTACATCACTCATGGGAGAACTTCACTGATACAGCAACCCCAGATCTGGTACAAAATAATGCCAACATGAAATAATTATTGATTTCATTCTTGCTAACGGAGTTCTATTTGTTTGTGTGCTGGGGGGAAAAAGGAGGCAATCGTAATTTTTTTTTTATTAAAAATATGCTGAGATGATTTATCCATTGGAATTCACCTTTGCAGTACCTCGTTCTTATCTGCATACAAAAGCAGTGGGGTACGAACCATATACTTCCAGTGAATGGATTATTCCTTATGGGAAAGAGGTTAAAACATTAAGTAACAATATATAGAATCAAATATGTATTTTCTCAACTAATCTGCTCTAAAAAATGCTCAGGACATGTGTGTTGTGCTGATATTTCTGTATAGCATAATCCATATTATTTTTAATAGGATTCAGGATGGGTCTTTTATCCTCCACTCAATTACTCTGCTACACCATTTAGAACTTTCTTTGTTCTTACTACACAGGGTACGTTGCTGTGCATTCTCTCTCTGCACAAATGGTAACAAGAGAGAAGTGCACACAAAGTGCAATATAATAATTTTAAAAATTTCATCTGAAAAGTAGGAGAAATAATTCAGAAACCTCAACAAAAATAATGTATATTACTTTGAATAAGACAGTTTCATAGGAGCACAGCAGTAGAAATAGTAATTGTAAGTTGTGGCAATGTAATTTTCCACCCTCCAGCTGAAGACAAGATAAAAGCAAGGGCCTTACCCTAGAGTCCCACTCGTGTTTTGAGATCATGAGGTTACATCAAAATCTCAGCCTATATTTCAGGGGAAGTTTCTAGCCCTCATGTGGAGAAAAGCTTAACAATGGGAACTTGTAGTGTCTGTTCAGACAGATACTGTACAATGAACACCTGAATATGCAGAAAACTTCAAACTATCAGAATAACCATAGACTCCAGAAAAGATACATGTCAACACAAACGTTTAGACCTATGGCCGCTATAAATATCAGAGAGGTACACATTTAAATTTTATTGGATAATAAAAGAAATAGGAATACTCTCCTGTGTTGTTAATAGTATACCTATTTTCCTTTTTAATAGGCTACTTCTCAGCATGCTAGTACTGTGAAAATTCAGTCCCCTTCCTTTTAAGTTAAATCATGAACAGTCAAACAGTAAATCTGATGTTCACTCTCAGGTAAAGTCATCGCTGTACTTGAGGGGGATTTTTTTGTGTTCTTGGGTATGTTTTTCCCCTGCTATGGTATTCAGTTCAGTCTGCTCTGGTCTTTGCCAGTGCCTTCACGTCCAGCATAAAACCCAGGGCTCTAATACTTTATCGGATTGCATTGCTATGGTGCTGCTTTGCTCCGGGAAGACAGCAGAGTTGTCCTGATGCTTGAGAGAACAGCCTCTCTAGGGAACTCATTTTTTTCTGTATGCATAGAAGACTGAGGTGAGAACAGAAAGACTGCGAAGAAAAAAATCTATCAGTCTTTCCTTTCTGTAGCATCAGAGGGATTGTGTTGATAAAAAAATTGTAAGGAAGTAGAGATGAGTTATAAAAAGGTGGTAACACAACAACAGCTCACTCCAAACTCACACACAAACTCAAGATAAACATCATCAGGAGGGATGGGGATGCAATTTTACAGCAGTTAAGGAGGAAGGAATACAGGCAAACCAAAAATAGTCCTGAAACAGTACAGTGATTCAGTTTCAATTAAGGTAAGTGCTATCAGAAACTTCCTCATGGCTTGACCTTTCAGCCAGGAGGCAGGCAACCACAGGTATCCTCTCACTGCAGTTCTGAACAAGTTCCCCTATGAGTTTTAGCACAGTTAGAAATTCTGAGGTACCACTACTCTGGAAGGATTAAAAGCCCGCTTTTTTCTGCTATGTATCATAGCAGATGATCAAAAAAACCCAAACCAAAATAAAATAAAGTAAAACTAAATTACATTAAACTAAATTAATCTTTGCAGCCTTAAAATACTTGCAGTGTAAAATACATTTTAGCCTCTCATCAGAATAGATTTTTCTATAATTTTTGTAAAATATAGTTCATGTTTCATTCAGAAATTAAATGAAACACAAAAAATGACCAAGAGGAGAGTAGGAGGGCAGGAGATTAGTATGGAAAGATGTTTTACTCACTTTGGATACTTTCCTTTGTATATTTTCTATGACCCTTAAGAAATCGTATGTCTTAATTAAATCCACAATACTGAGGAACCCTCCTTCTTGTGGGTCCACTAGTGTCCAGAGTGTATTTGGATATTGCACTAGGAAAACATTATACTCCAAGTCATGATAATACTGTGATTTTTAAAAAATATGACTCAGATGGGAGTCTTGTCCCCTAACTTTAGCCTTTTCAAAATGAGGAAGCTACACCATTTTAGTTTTCTAAGCTTCTTCTAGGCTGAATATAGGGATCTTGAGACTTCACTAGTGAGGGAACCTCAGTAACTCAGGCAAGAAATCTTAACTTTTTAAGCAGCTAAAGTTGGTGAAATGAAACTGGATGAAGAAATATGAGACCAAAACCTTTGTATCTCTTTACGGGGAGTAGTATTTGATTTCAGAGGCTATTCCAGTAATTGCTGAAATAATAAAATTACACAGATGAATGATCCAATGATGTAAGAAAGAATTAGGCACCGGAAACCTAAAAAAAAAAAAGGCCATGCTGCAGGGTTTTTTTTCCACAATGTTGTTGTACTCTGTTGGAAGGAGATGGTAAAGAAGGAACTGTAATTTCTCATTTTAAAGAGTGACAGGAGTAATAAAATCCAGGTATTGCTAGTACTTTTAAGCCAGTGTAAAATTTTACAGTAAATTCTTTGTGATCAAGGAAGAAAACAAAAAAAACTATTAAAAAAACCCACACAGATTTGCATTAACTAATTTCCATAAAGCAGATTTTCAGGGAAGATCACACACATTTTGCAATTACTAGATTCAGTGAAACTTCTGACGATCAACACTACCCTACACTAGACCACATCAATAAAAAAATCTTATGTTCTGTCATGAATTGCATATTTCATTATAACTTGGGAATTATGTTATGCTATTATGCTTAAGCTTTTTGTGGTACTAATAATGTTGAAGATCTGATTGTACTACAGGTAAAATATTCCAAATCTTTACAAACATTGAACTTCAATACAGAGCTCTTATTAATTACTTGAAATTAATGCTAAGTTCAGTTTCTATAAAGAAATGTCTAATTCCCACTGCAAGGTAAGAAATATCACAGTCTCAAAATTTGCATAATTTATCTCTATGGCACAAATTAATTTTTCTTCTATATACATTTTTAAGAATTAGAAAGATAAGGACCCTTTGCAAATAACATTTAAGTTTTCATGTCGATAGGCATTATTAACTTAATTTTGCCTGTTCAGACTGCTGGGAGTTGAAAATATAATGTATATGCCAGGTGTTTTTTCAGAGTAAAACACATTAAACAACCCATTACATTGCGGAAAGGAAGTGGCTTTGTTTTTGTTTTATATAACTTCATTCCCTTTAAAAAGAAATCTATTTAATTTTAAAGTTGCCTGCGATAAGTTTAATGTTGAGCTCTGATGAAAAATCAATCATTTTAAAATGGTGTGGCTGAGACTGTAGGAATGGGTGAAAGTGCCTGTCCATTTTGCAGCTGAGCCTGGCTTATCTGAGTTAGAAACATAATTTCCTGTTTCAGCATAGACACACTCAGAGAAAAAAAAGGCTCATGCTTCAACAAAGGCTGAGAACTCATCAGTGATGTCAGGCATCTTCTCAGGTGCACAGCTTCTCTCCTGTGGCCTGAGGAATGCAGTAGTATTCCTTCCCATTCCTTGTATTTAGGTGTTTTACAGCTACAAAATATCAAGCTTTTTTCCCCTCTGCAACCAATCGTAAGGCAGTAAAAGGTGATGCAGTTAGGTGTAAACCTAAAGAGATTTGGCTGGATCCAGTTACAATGCACAGAGATTCTTGATACAACCAAGAGTCTTGGGCTGAGCAAGGAGTATTTCTTTTTACTTTACTTTCTTATTGACACTGCCACAGATGTGTGAGCTGAATGACCAGAAGTAAAGCACTGCTAAACCAGTTTGTGAGTTATAGTTAATCTGATTAAGGGGCTTGTCTCGGGTGAACGGTAGCTAAACACATGAAGTTGACTGCCTTGCAGATCTGAGATTCATTTATCCAAGTATAATATTTGTTGTCCAGACTACTATATTGGAATCACCCTAGGCTCCTTTTCTATAGTCAGTAAAGAGAAATAAATGCTTCCAGGAAGTAATTAAATTCATGCTATAGTAGATGTCTAGGTACAGATAAATCATACTATTTCTCCTCATTGACATCAAAATGGCTTTATTTCAGTAAAAATAATGGCACATCTCACATGAAAACTTGCACTATTTTTCAGATTATTACTAGCATTCTAAAAGAAGTAGTTTAAGAGCAGTGTGTAATTCCATATCCACACTGCATAAATTACTTGACCTATGTTACTCCAGTTGCGGAATCTGAGAGAGAGATTCATGGAGAGGCTTACCTGTTTGGCAGCCAGAGGAAGACAACTGGTGTCTTCCAGGGCATGAGGTGCCAGGCACTGGTCCAGGGTGGGTCTGTAGCGCTCTGCTGTTCCTGGGGAATCTGCTCTCCTGTTAGATTTTCTTTGTGGATGGAGCCACTCAGTACCACCTGCCCTGTCTCAGTACAAAGCTGCCTGTCCTTAGGCCTCAGCTGGCACTGGCTGGTAGATCGTGTCTGAAACCATCTATGTGCTGGTCTTGAAAAAAGTATGCCATAAGAATCAGTCTTGCCTAGTGTGCAAATGGGCAGATGTGGGCTCTCATAAAAAGAGGGTTTCCTTCCTGTTAGGATAGCAAGTAATGGTGCATAGTACTTCAGATTAATTTCTAGACTTGAACAAAGCTGATAGAGAGGCTTGAAACCAACAAGATACCAGATTTCCCTACTGCTAGTTTCTTTAAAACAGACAAACAGCAAAAGCAATTCTGACAATTGTGTCCTTACACAATGTGAGGCACCAGGAGACAGTACTTCCTGAAAAGAAGATGCAGACTTGTTTCATTAAGCATAAGACAACAGACTGAATCTGCTCAGACTTTTTTTAGGAAAAGAATCCTGCTGGTAAAATACAGCAGAAAAGAACATAGACACTCCTATGAGGAAAGTAGATACCATTTGCATAGTTTTACGCAGTTGTCTCTTCCTAACAGGGACCCATGTATGGGATACAAAGTAAGAGGAAACCTGTCTCACTGAGATAGGAGTCTGATAAAAATAACTTCCCAGGTACTTCACTAACTCATTGCTGCAATAGCTGTAAATTAAGTCACTGCTAATTACTGTGGTTGCAGTTCTAAATGTCTTTTCCAGACTATTTACTACAGACGTTAGTATTTACTACAAATGTCAGTTGCAATTCTCTCTCCCTTTTTTGCTTCAATGTGAAGTCAATAATTTTCTCTCAGTTCTGAAAAACAAACAAAACCCCACATTTTAGATGACTGTCTAATGATTCCTTTTCTCAGAATCTATATTTATACTGGAGGAGGAGAGTGTAGTACAATATGCTCATATCACATACTACTTCTGTCAAAAAGATTTCTTGGAAAGCTATAATGCATTATTAACTGTAAGTCCTTACAAACAAGAGTGTTTTTGAAGGTGCTCTTGTGTTAATTTTTCTAGATGTGATAGAAATACTTTTGCAAACATTTTTTCAATCGTATAAGTTTATACAATTTTTCCACAGTAACAGGTTTGACTTATTGCTTCAATCTGTAGATTTATTTGGACTCAGGTCTATTCCATTTCTTAAAATCTGTAGATAGGATCTTTTCTTTCTTTCTTCAGTGTTGTCGATTGGTCTTTTTCCCCCCATAGCAAAAAAGGTGGCAGGGTATTTTTAACTTTTTGTACAGTTCTCCCCTTCCCTTAGCATTTTGTTTGAGCTCATTCCCTGCTGTGGGATACAGCAGAGTATTCCACTCCCACATCAAGTGCCCATAAACGATCATTTATGTCCATAAGCAGTCACTTGCTTGTATGAATTGTCTCTGAGAATTCCCCAGTAAGCCAAGATCAGCTTCCAGTTCTGTTCTGAAATCCAGACATAGGAGCGTCCATTACACATTTCACTTTTTTGCTTCCAGTACCTTGTGACAACATGATAATAACTCACCCATGTAATAAACCGGAAGTCTTGCCATTACTTTTAGAAATCTATACAAAATTATGTTATTCTATTGAAAAAAATTGCTAAGGACTAAATTAAATCCCTGAAAAAATGAGAAACATATTATGGACTTTTCCTGTAACAATAGCCCATTAAAAGGAGCAATTTTCAGAGGCAGTTCCTGAAGGGGCAAGAATATTGTCATGGACCAGGAACATACTGACCCAAAACAAAATGGAAAAGACCATCCTAGCTTCAAAGACCTTACAGTATATAACAAGAAGTAACAACTGGAGGCAGTCAATTGGAAGAGCACAAGAAAATGAGAGATAGTGATCTTGGTAGAGCAGAAGTCTAAAATTTTAATGTTATAGAATCATAGGATAGTTTGGGTTGGAAGGAACCTTTAAAGGTCATCTAGTCCAACCCCTCCCTGCAATGAGCAGGGACATCTTCAACTAGATCAGCTTTCTCAGAGCCCCATCCAACCTGACCTTGAATGTTTCCAGGGATGGGGCATCTACCACCTCCCTGGGCAACCTGTTCCAGTGTTTCACCACACTCATTGTAAAAAAATTCTTCCTTATATCTAGTCTGAATCTACCCCCTTTTAGTTTGAAATGACTACCCCTTGTCCTATCGCAACAGGCCCTACTAAAAAGTCTGTCCCCATCTTTCTTATAAGGCCCTTGTTCATTAAAGATGTCTCTGAAAAGAAGGATTTTTAAGATGGATTTAAAGGCCAATAAAGCCAGACGTTTATAGACTATTCCAGCAAAAATAAGAGGTAATAAAAAATTAAAATTTAGAAGCAGGAGACAAACTTTCCTTTATATATATGACAATAGAGAGGTACTTGGGGAGGCCTGGGAATGAAAGCAAGTAGTGTATGTTTGATATAATGGAGAAGACATAAACAGTAGAGAAATGGGCAAAAGGGAAGCCAGGATGAACTTCCTTAAGCAGCATTCTGAAGGAGGATGGCTGAAAACTATTTTATTCTTAAAACTGAGAAAGGTGTTGCAAGGAGATGGCAAGCTGCCATTTTATCAAAGGCTAAAGTTGAAAACAGTATACAGAAAATCTTCAAGTATTAACATAACCTTGATTTGTGGATGATGAGATTTGCCAAAATCTGATGATACCAAAGTAAGCAGTGAAGTGTGAAGTGAGGGGAGGGATGGCAAATGGGTTGGGAGAAAGAAGGAAAGCTGAAGTTCTAGTTATTTATGTTAGAGAGACAAGATGAGAATTTAAGATATACTTTTGGAATATGGAATTAAAGCAGTACATTGCCTGCAAAAAATTCAGACTTAAAAATGCATCTATGATTGAAGTTAACCTAAGAAGGTATAGAGAATGAAGAGTTGTGACTGAACCCTAGAAAACACATCAGAATTTGAAGAAGAAAAAGTCCTTTATAGGACACACTAGGTAACAAGTGACTAAAAAGCTAGGAGGAGACAAAGGAAAGGGCTCAGACTTGGAAGCCAATGTAACACAGAAGAGAATAGCTTGTGGAAAATATGGTTAACTGTCAAAGATGGTTGACAGGGAGAACGAGCAGGGTGGATAGAGTACAATTCTTGAGATTTGGCTAGGAAATAACCATTTGAAAATCTGGTGACAGGGGTTTAAGCTGAGAACAAGATGTGAAAGCTGAGAAAGGGATGAATGCAGATGTGAAGGAGGTGTGAATGCCACAGGGTCAGGAGGACACATGGAGGAGAAGTGGGGCGATGTCCCTGCTCCTGTGCCCACCTTCCAGAGCAACAATTGGAAGAATCTGGATGGCCCAGGGGCATGGGGAGCATCACAGGACTTGCTCTACAGCTGCTTTAAAGAGCTCTTTCTCTCACACCACTGCCAAACATGTTCACAGTTGTGAGCTCAGAAGAGACGATACCCACTGCTGGTTTCCAGGCAGTGAGAGGTGTGAATTGTCAAACTGTTGAACTTTACGGAGTGTGGTCTAGACATTGACAGAGATCTCCTCTCCAGAGCTCTCTAAAAAAGGTGCAGAGGTAGTGTATTCTGAGAGAAAAGCCAAAGGGAAGAGCAGACAGTCAAGGATTTGGAGGAACAGATTACAGCCAAGTCAAGAGTAGATAATAGGTATCTGCTTATTGTAATGTATTTCCAGTGCACTGCTCAGAGCTCCTGGGGTTTCAGCTCTGTCATTCGCAGAGCACTTTGCCATCTGCACAGCAAATGGTGTGAAAAAGTGTTTAATTCAAAGTGGCAATCATATAGAACAGTGAGTAAACAATGGACTCAGCAAGAGGGAAAAGTTGGTTAAAATCATATATTTTTTGTACTTCCAAAAAGTTTTAAGACAGTTGATTAATGTTAAATCCTCCTTGAAATTTTACTTGGTGCCAACCTCTATAAATCATTCGTAATCTCTCTCAAAAAAGCTTTGCCATCCGATAATACTAGTGTTGAGAGGTTTCCTTTGATTTTTATCCCTTTATAGCCCCCAAAATAAGAAAGTAAATGGAATTGTAACTCTCTTCATCCACATGTAACCCTGCATAGAGCTGGTTTCTTTCTGTAAGTTTATTTTGCCATTTAGTGTTGAAAGTTAAAGAGAAGTATGAAATTCTGTCCAAAGGATATAATAAACGAAGAGAGCATTTGTTTGTCTATACAGCACATTTAATCATTGGGGTATAATAGACATCACTGAATATATCTTGCTGTATTTGCCACAGATTCCTAAATGGTATCATTCAGGGTTAAACCTGACATTAAAAAAAAAAAAAAGGTATCTGATGTTTAGGAATTAAAATCTGAAAATATTCTCCAGTCCCTTGTGTAAAATTAAGCTATATAACTTTACGTATTTATAGCCTGATGTTTAACATGCTTTATCTACTGCAATGAAAATTGTAATGATGCATTAATATGTCTATTTTTCTTCACATTTTTCACATTCTTTTTCATTATGCTTCCTCTGCATTATATCTTCACCTTTTCAGCATCATACCACTATTTTAAAACAGTTATTCTTAGGACTAACTAAACTTTTTGTTAGCAAGTGCATTATTTACACACCTAGCCTGACTTTCATTTAATATTCTGATTCTTAGGACAACTAATAAGCTTCATTGTGTTAATTAAAATTCCACCATAGCTCTATGCTACAATCAAACAGAAATTTAACAACAACAACAAAAAGTAATTCCTGAAGAAATTCTGACATACAAAAATGTCCACCTACTATGAATTGGGAAAAATAATACATTTTTGAAACTTTCTTCAGGATCCAATTAGCAAAGAGTTGATTTGAAAACCTCATGATTACTGTGCCAAAAAAAAAAAAAAAAAAATTGAATTTATAAGCTTGGACTTACTCTGAATAGAATCAAAATGAATATTCTGTTTTTTTTAAGTTTGCTGCTGAAAATGTTACAGAAAATGAAACACTGAAATACTTTTTCAGACATAATATATTTTGGAAAAATACCCACAAGCCCTCTCCATTGAGAGAAAGCTATACATCTTACCATCTTTTAAAAACAGGCCTTTGTTAGATGCCTAAACATGCATTTAGGAACTTGAATTCAAACTCTTACTCTTTAAAATTTTGATTTCCTGGTCATCAGCACCATTGAGCAGCTTCTTATAAGACTCAAATGCCTGATGTTCTGTTAGCTGTGATTATGCAGGACATTCTGCATATTTAATATGATGCAGCAGGCCTCGCTTATTTTTTCATTTTATGGACAAAGGTGCAATAGGATAAATTTTGACAAGTATAAAAGGTATATAGTCTTTAGTCTAATTTTTCCCCATTTTCATATGGAGCCATAGGTTGGCCATGAAAGTAATATTATCAGGACAAGTAGAGTATCACAGTGCAAAATCTTCCTTGGGACCACTACTGACAGGTTCCTGAAGACTTCTCACTTCGTACTCATTGTTGCCACCTATCCATGGTCTCAACAGAAAACTCGTACTTTTGGTTCTCACATTGCATGCCAACTTGTGACTCCTGTGATGTACATCTCAAAATGTAGAGGGACAGATAACGCTGTTCAAAACAGCACTATGTAAACATTTCTATTCTATGCCACATGCAGTGGAGTATGTTGTTCCAAGTGACTTGGACAACTTGCATCTAAAGCACAATGACATTTGCGGAAAGTGGCCCCTACCTAAGACAAGGGTAAGCTTACCAATCACATATTTCCTTTGCATTTTTGTGAGGAAACAAAAAACAAGAAAACCCCTTTACCTTTTTTATTCAAGAAACGCTCATTATCCCAATGAAGCATTTGGTGTCTGGCAATAAATTGTTTTAAATCTGAGACTATGTCACCCGATGATCTCTATACATAAAAAATGCTTGAGACACACTTCAGCATCATACAGAGCAACTTATATTTCACCCGATGTATTTACTTGATCTTGCAGGGGCATTTGAATGTATGAAACCATTTGCTGCTTCTTGCTGAGATTGCCTTGTAAATTATACACTTTCTTTTGAGAGTTTTTATAGGCCATTTGTGGGTGGAAGTGAGGAGTCAATAAATAGTGCAGCTACATATCTGACGTATGGTAGGGCAAATTGGCTGAAAGTCTTAGACTGGTGTAAAGAGATATAAAGTACATGAATATACTGCTGGTAGGTCTTGAAAATAAACTAGATTATTAAAACTAGCAGTATCGGCAAACAAGAAAATGACAATTAATTTAGCCAATTGTGTGCATTCCTATTTCTGCTAGCAATCAGCCCAAATGAAAAGATGAACTGAACTGTGGAAAAATTTCATATCACAGCCACCTAGGTTCACAAATCCAAATTAGAAGTGTGACTCCAGCTGCCCTGAGCTCTAGTCCTTTGATTTGTTCATCCTGGAGTCTGACTCTGGGCCTGAAATACTTCAGCAACATGCACTTGTACTTTCAGTCGTTAACTAGACTGTAAGCTGTGTAGAGCAGATGCTTTCTGTCTGCTTTGATCTCCATTTTAAGAATGGCTACAGATAACTGTTGATGCTTCTGGTTTTGGTACCCACTTTAATTTATCTTAAATGGGTCTAATTTTGTAAAGGAAGTTAGAGGTTTCAAATCTACAAATCACATACTCTTTAGGAAAACGGGTGCTAAGGACTGAGAATTCCTCAATATTCGTGAAAGCATCTTGCTCAGTGGAACAGGGTTTTTCAGCTATGAACTGGAACTGCTATGTTTTCTAATTGATTGGAAACATTTGTTTTCTCCAAAAACAATGAGGATTTTTAATGTGTTTCTACTTCTTTTCAAGGCATGCTATAAATCCACTTCATATAATGCTATGAAGTTTCTTTTTTTTGAAAATATTTTTTTGTTTATACTTCGTAAAAAAAATGTAGTGGTATACATAACATCTGATTTATCCTGTATGTCTACAGATATCAAGCAGAATAGGTCTGTGTCTTGAAAAAGCATATCTAATATTTTTATGAAACATGTAGCCTGTCTTTTGAAGATAGTTTTGAAAGAATGTACCTTTGTTGAACAAAATTAAATAACCATTTTGGAATATATTCAAGCATGAAGGATTATGTGGTAGTCTTAAGACATGACTTCAGAGCAAGGCGTGAAATTACCCTCATCAGGAAATAGAACAATCTTAATCCAGCAGACCCATCTTCACTTTTCATGAATCTGCTGACTCTGCTGTTTTCTAGCTTCAGATCTACTTTTCCCTGGACTATGTCAGATGATTGCCTTATAGTTGTAGTGTTAGAATGAGGTGATGAATAGCCTTCCATATTGTAGCACAGTAGGATACGTTAATCGCAGTAGTGCAACCAACTGCTTAAAGTCCAGGCTAGAAGAGATCAATGGCTTAGAAAGAAGGGTCCCAGTCATAAAATGCAGCAAGGGGGTCATATGCTCTTTCTCTTGAATAGGACTTAGCTGGACTTCTAAGCATATGTGAAAATATTTTCTGTGTTCAAACATTTATTCCCAATAGAGTGGTGTTTCTCATCATTCCTCCAATGCAGAACACCTGCAGAACAGTGTATCTTGAGGTTCGGTGCCAATCATCCAATGTAGCAACAGTTGTTTAGGTAGGACTTTTTGCCCATTCAGTTACAGCAGTTTGTAGATGAAAAGAATCCTTTTAATTCTTTCATGGGTCTTTTAGTTTGGTTTTTTTTTCTTTTGAAGGAAGGTTGGTTGTTTGGGTTTTGGCTATTTTAAATTCCAACTGGATAGATTTGTGAGTGCTGGATTTTTTTTTTTCTTGTTGTTTACATTATCTGCGCTTGATCAGCTTTCAAAAGGAGGGTAACACCTGCTCTGTGCTTTCAGGATCTCAGAAATCATAATGCATTTCTACTAGGCTCTTGAAAATAAGCAGCGTGCACGAAGGGGCTCAGAGCTTAAGAAGGAATAGATGTATGCTCCAAGCTACTTTTACAGATCTCTGACACCAGTCATGCTATGTAAATATCTGGGCCTTGTCATGAAAATAGAACAAGGGATCTATACTTTTGCATGATCAGGGCCTAACCTATGCTACAGTTAAATATATCTTTTTCAAGCAGTCCACAATTATTTGCCTCACCTTTATCTTTGACTATTTTTATGGTATGCACTTGTCATCTAAGCCATATGGTATTGCTGCTGTTCACTGACTGGATGACAACCTTTGTAAATAAAAGGAACAACGTCAAAGAGATTTCTAGATAGTTATATGAACACTTTCTCCCTGCAATCTCATAAATAGCACATATTGACAGCATTTTTAAGAGTTTTGCTTCTGATATATAATCTTAAGAACCAACCAGGATAGCTCATAGAAATATTTGCCAAAAACAAGTTTAGAAGATTCAAACTAATATTATTTGCTGTTATCTTAGCAAACAAATTCTTGTTTTTAATAATAAAATTTTGTTTTAATACAGAAAAGAAGTTCTAAAAAAATCTGAATGTATAAGTAAGTTCTGTTTTGTCTGCATGTCACAATTGACAACACAGGGATAAAAAGAGATAAACTTCTGATTAACAATTGTGGTCAGTTTCATCTCCAATACCTAGCGTCAGCATCTTATAAGTAAGCATTTTCCCAATAAGAGCACTAAAGGACATTTTAGATGGTATAGAGTTAGCTAATTTTTTTTTCATTAAGTTATTCAGTAACTTGAAACTCTTTTTTCCCCCTCTTTAAAATATTGTATATTTTTTGCACTGTATGGAGTTGAGAGCGTGTCTTGTGTCTGAGACAACATTTTCAAAGTAAGATAAATTAAAACTCACTGTTCAACTTAGCAAGTAGTAATATGTATCACATCTACTCAGAATTATCTTTTCTCTGACAAGTACTATTATTCCAGACTTTTACTTTCTTTTTTTTTCTTTTTTTTTTTTTTTAGTGGAAGGTACTTCTCTGGCCATCATTCTTGATTCCATTACTATGACCCATCAATCTGTCATACAGTGCCCTCATGTAAGCTCAGGAAACTAAAAATGTAATAACAAGTTTCTGTATCGTTACTGTCTTTTTTGTCCCTGTCATGCTATAGAATTATCTTTGACTTTTTGACATTTTTATATTTATGGCTGACATGTTCACTATCATGCTTAATCCTACTGTTCTCTTCTGTTCTGCAAAATGTTGCCGTTTTACACACATCTTTTCCGAGCCTACTTCTAATAATATGATAGTTAAGTTGAGCCTCATGGGATACATCTGTAGGCTCCCCTGTTCTCTTAACCAAAACCTGCCTGAACTTTCTGTATTAAACTGAAATAAGGTTTAAGGATGAAAGATTTGCATTTTGCAGTGTTGATGTTTATGTCTAGTAAAACGGGCAATGAAGTTGCAGTACATTTTCAGGCTCTACTAAAATTAGAATTACCCTTCTATTAAGATTAAAAGTTGCTAAGTATAACTACACAGAATAAATAATTTTTTGCAGTCAAGACATGAAAGTACAGTTGTACAAAAGGAAACAAGAGTCCCTTTGCTCTACTCTTGCCCCAAGAAAACATGTTGTGCAGGTGTATATTTAGAACCAAGGACGGATGTCATATGGTGGGTCCCTCAGGCTGCCTGACAACCAGCAAACTGTTAAAGGAGGGGTGACAGCTGCTTCCAGTAAAACTGCAATGAAGATGGAAGTGGATTAAACCCAAATTTGCTGCCCAGATCTCAAAGGAACAAGTCTGGAAAAAAGGCATCCTGTGCCTGAGGAAATGGCTTAATACCATCAAATGAGAGCATTCCAATAATGTATCAAAGACAAAATACAAGATAGTTGGGAGACACTTGAAGCTGGAACTGCATGAACTTCTCACATTTGATGCAGTAGGCCATTCTGAGAAGTGTTATACCAGATATTTGCCTGGCAGGTGGGTACATCAACAAAAATGTCAATATATTGTAGCTAGAAAATTGCAATAAACAAAAATCACATAATACTAATATCAGTCTGCTGCGCAAGCTAACTAGCTACATTTAATTTTACGTTTAAAATATATCTAGATATATAAAGAAAGTGAGGCTCTTTAAAGGCATGAAGTTTTTCCATGTTTGGGTTGAGTGAAAGCCTGTTTCTCATTAAGCCAATGTCAAGAAAACACAGCAGAGATTGTATTTCAGTGCTCTTTGCTGGAGTAATCCAGCTAAGGATCACTTAGGAACCCAGCTAAGGATCAGTCCCATTCACCAATCATGCTATTGTACATGTTTTGTTTTTACTGTTGATACAGAACTTTGTACTGAAAACAAAGTTCTAAGAAGCTGCAAGAAACGCAAAGATATGATCCCCCCCTCTTTTTTTTTTTTTTTTTTTAAACATGAATTGTAGACTTTGATGGTTTAGGAAATAAAGTTTGGGGGGATATTGTTTTGATTACATACTGTTTAGGAAGCATATTTGGAAACATCGATATACATGGCTTTGTGTATGGGAAGAGAAATCATTTTGCTAAAGATACAAATTAGGAAATTCATAGCATTCAGCTATCTTAAAGCCTAAACATGCCTATGGATCATTTTTTTCTGGTTTTCTCCATTGACTTGAAATCAGGATCCTTGTACTGAAATTTGCTAGACAAGAGTTGGCTGCCAGGAATATGGCAGATAGATGGAAATGGACCAAGAAAGCAAGGGCAGATACCTAAGCTTGATCCACAAGTTTTGTAGCCTAGTTTCATCAACATATAATGTGAGAAAGCCATACCCCAGCTGAAATCATTCTGCTGTGGGGAAAACCCTTACATGCAGCTTTCCTAGCAGAAGAGGATTTGCCAGTTTACAGCACATTTTGCAGGGAGGTAGCAAAACTGCTGAGGGAGAAATTCCTTCTGCTAGTGTACACACTGTCTGTGGTCTGAGGCTGGCATAGATATTGCCAGTATAACTTTACAGAAGAAGCTGGCAGCTTTTCACGTTAGTCTGTATTTATAGCTCTAGGTTAGAGAGAGATTGAAAAGGCCATTAACGTTTGTATGTAAAATGTACTGTTCTGTGTAATTTCTGCCTCTAAAATCATGGGAAACACTGTGAGGACTCAGTTCAGTGGAGTTCATGAATGCAACTTCATGTAAGACTTTCCACTCTCTGATGTTATATTTCTAGTTGGTAAAGCACAGACCAGTTAAAATTCAAACAATATGTAATTTACACAGTATTTGCATTTGGGACAAGATTGAAGATTGTCACGTGCGTTCTATTTCTATTTCTACGATTTTCTGACTTTGAGTAACAGGAGCACAAATTGCCATTAGTAGCCATGAGATGTAAGAGTTGCTTCAAGCTGTATCTTTCAAAACAGCCAGCTTTTTGTTCCATACTGTTATCTTCCTCATGCAGGAGAATGAAAAAGTAAAAGGGTTTTAATGTAACAGGGTTTTACTTGCTGTTAGTAACAGAGTTAGTAGGTAGGTAGCCCTGATAGTAGCCTGCAAGTTGTGAAAACATATGTTGAAGAATTTGTAAAAGGAGCAAACAAATATTGTAAGGTTGAAATTGTGTTGGAACTTCACAATGAAGCTGAAGTTTTTAGAGATTGAGACAATCGTGTTACATTTAATTTTCTTTATTTCCTGAGATCAAGAGCAAAAATCTGAAAATAAGGTGTTGGAAAACTCTGATCTTCTTATATTTTTGACCTATTCTAAAACAGGAAATATTGAAATTACAATAACATTTAAAAATCTGTTTTGAAAAATGTATAGCCAGATTAAAGAAGCTCAGGTAAACTTTGAAAAAGAAAGCAAAGCTTTAGATGCTGCTTCAGACTACCAGTGCAAAAACTATTGATAATGAAAAGCAATGTGACTTTGAATTTTGTTAGGACTTATATGATGGTAGCTTTAGGGATTCAGGTCCAGCACTACATGACTTCTTTTCCCTGTTATCCGGGTCCTTAGAGCTGTGTTGGAAATGTTTCCTGTTTCTGTGTACATTTTCAAGCTTAGAAAGCTTTTCCAGTTCTTCAGGAGAGTGATCCATTTTGCAGGGTTTAGAGATTTACTACGCAGAAGTGAAAATATTAAAAATCCTGATAAGGAGGTTCTTGATTTAGGAAGTGGGAGACTCAGACTTGTTATTACCCCATAAGTACTGTAGTCACCCGGTGATTTATTATTATGGGCCAGGCTTGTTCAGACCTTTTGCTACCTCTTTAAAATAATCAAGTATTCACTGTTGTTAATATTTTTTTCCATCCCAGGTGACTTTTGCAGTCATTGAAATATAGTCAGATGCTTTGATCCTTCAGCTATAAGCAAGGACTGAGAAAGAAACAGATTCCAAAGCCAAGTAGTTCTATCCTAGTCCCAAAGAACATACATGATTTTGATATATGTCCCTGAAGTATCTTCATGGAGAGTTTTGACTATTATGGAAACGGCGTCTTCTGATGAGGGAAAAAAAAATCTTTTGAAAACTAAAATTCCAAACAGAGCTCTACTTGGACCTTTTCAATTCTACTGATCTAGTTGTCTCCAGTCCTGCATCACTAACTTTGGATTGAAAACTTGCTAACACTTTTTATGATCTGGACCAGAAATTAATCAGGTTTCTTTTCAAAAGTCCCACGGGGAACATTCATACAGGATTTATCCTGTCATTTCAGTTTACTCACTCTTCACAGAAGGAAAGAATAAAATAAAAGCCCTGTTTATGCACATTCCGGCTACAGAATGTCTTCTGAAATGGGCAAGTTGTACATTTAGACCACTCATGATTTTACAAGATCAAGGCTAAGTTGATTTTTTGAGTAGTTCTGATTACACTATATTGTGCTAAACTGTTTTGCCTAACTGTGTAATCAAATACAGTATAAACTGTCTGTTGCTAGCAGCTTGCAAGTACCAAACAATAACAAAACCAGTAACTAATAAAATATGCAAATACAAATTCAGGAGCAGTAATTGTAAAATATAAAAGTGTTAAACATTATTTCAGCCCAAATCTTATCAAATACACATTAAAATTCAGCACTTTACAGATGAAATAGCACAGTAGATTTTAAAATAGCACAGTAGCTTTTAAAACAGCAGCCTACATCATAGTAAAGAACAGTAGAGAAGTTTTTGCAAAACCTGGCAATTTATACAACGTGTGTACAGTCAGATATGTAAAGGGTAATTTTCTCACAATGGATCTGATAGATAATATTACAGAAAGCAGGCTGATGCAATTTATTCTGGTATGTCAAGTCTCTTACATAAAGGAAAGGGTTTTTTATATGTAGAAGAACAAATACTTTGTTAGCAAAGTTCAGCTCCAAAGCTCATACTCTCACACATTTTATGTGCTGTAAGAGCAATGCAATAAACCAGTCTGACCTTCTGACATTGTTCAGCCTCAAGAGCTATACCTCCTAATTCCTGCACCAAAACAAATAACCTGTGGTATTAGAATATATGCTTGGGAGAGACATCTGACTTCGATTTTAAAGTTCAGGTAGTATTTGCTATTTATTTATTAATTGTTGTTTATCGCTGTATTACTGTAGTGCTCAAATAAGCTTCAGTCAACAGCTATGATCCTGGACTCTCTAGCACTTGTCCCTGTACTTCTTTCCCCAAAAATCCATGCAGGCCAACTGTCCTTCCTAAGAAGACAACAATCTTCAAAAGCAAAACCTTCCTCCTTCAGATGGAAATTTTCTATATATAGGAATGATTTCTAGCTGCACAGTGTGAAACCTAAGCCCCTTTGAAATTAATGTACATGCTGCCATTGGCTTGATAGCCCAGGGGTGTATTCCTGAAAAAGACTATAGAAGTTTATAAGAGGACATGGTCTTTCTCTTGCACCACTGATGTAGTTCTACTTCCTTCAAGATCATTGGTAAGCTGAGATTCGGAAAAGCAGAGGTGTATTGTTAAGGAGAACTAATCTTAATGCTCACCTGGCTAGATTGGCTCATCTTCTTTACAGATGGTACACATCAAAGAATTCATATAATACAATGCATTTTCATTTAGGATGTAAATTATTAAGGAAAGTGCTTTATCATGATGAGCTTGAAAATCTTACCTGCTCCTTTATGTATAACTATGTCAAAGATACGTATATGTATATGTATACTACTGTCAAAGATCTATGATGCTACTATTGCCATAAAGTCGCAACAGGGCTGTAATTCAGCAGTGAAGGCTTAATCTCTTAAGTATAGGCTTAATCTCTTAAGTATGTGCTTAAACGCATTCCTATCAATCAAAGAATTAAAAGTGTTTCTGTGTCCTATTGACTTTATAGCCTGTATCCTTCAGTTTTGAATGGTAAAATAAACATAAAATATAAATTAGTTTTAGGAACTCTAGATTTCTAATGTAATTTCTAATTTCTGCATCTCAAACCATCTTCAACTTTGCAAAGAAAGAGGAAAAACTATAGGTTATAGCTCCTGTTACCATACTTAAATGTTGCATAGTGTCTGGATACTTCATGATTAATTGTCACCATTTTTCAAATGATACTGGCCAAAGTTATCTTCTGTGACAGCAATGTGGACGTGGATAAGTGTCCATCTCAACAGCCTGTTTGTAGCTTCCCTCACCACTCCAGAGCTACACTTGCCACCCAGGTATCTTATCCCTACAGGTTATATATTTGCTTAGATTCAGACTGCCTGATTGAGCACCTGATGTCTCTGAAGTTATCAATTCCTTCTTCCTTTTCCTTGAGGATCAACAGTTTGGGCAGACTTCCAGCACAGCCACAGAAATTGGCCTTTTCACCTTCAACCCTTTTGCTGGGGGCTCAATAAATTCAATCCACTCTGCTCTACAGAACCATATGCTTCGCTCAGGAGAACATAAAGGTCAGTAAGGTGAAGGAAGGATGTTCAGTCCTACAGGTCAGTGGAAGTGCAAGTTACTTAATGTGTGGGACATGGGGAAGAGACACTTATATTTTAGCTTTGCTGTAGTAGAGTAATTCTATGAATTTTCATTACATTATTACTTTTTAGATAAGTCAAGCTGAATTGGAATGAAAAACTGTAGATGAGTGAAGAAGACATCCTTTTCTCATATCGTTTCACTTAAACATATACAGAATGGCAGTCTATTTTCTTAGGAGTTAATCAAATGGGAGAGGTGCAGAAAAAGACCTTAAAAAACGTAGTATAGTAAAGAAGTATGTTTAGTTTATTTTTAGGATAGCCTAAATCAGCAACCTTATTGCTTACTCTGGATTACATTTTGCTTATGTTCTGCAAGGAAAAACACAACTAGACTTTCTTGAATTAAATAGATATGGTGGGTTGATGTTGGCTGGCTGCCAAACACCCGCCCAAGCACTCTCTCACTCCCCCTCCTCAACAGGACAGGAGCAGAAAGTAAGATGGAAGGGCTCAATGGTAGAGACAAAGACAGGTCGATCCCTTACCAATTACCATCATGGACAAAACAGACTCAGCTTGATGAATATTAATTTAATTTATTGCCAATTAAAATAGAGTAGGACAGTGTGAAACAAAGACAAAACTAAAACACCTTCTCCCCATTCCCTCCTTTTCCCAGGCTCAACTTCACTCCTTCACTGCTGACTCCTCTACCTCCTCCCCTCTGAGCAGTGCAGGGGGATGGGGAATGGGGGGCTGTGGTCAGTCCATAACAGCTCCTCTCTGACGCTCCTTCCTCCTCATGCTTTTCTCTGCTCCAGCCTGGGGCCTTCCCACGGGCTGCAGGGAAACACCCGCCCCACCGGGGGCTCTCCCGGGGCCGCAGGGGCACCTCTGCCGGGGCGCCTGGAGCTGCTCCTCCCCTCCTCCCGCCCTCCCCTCGGGGCTCGCAGGGCTGTTTCTCACCCCGCTTCCCTCAGCCCTGGCTGCCGGGCAGCCTTTCGCCCTTTCTCACAGGGGCTTTCCCGCCGCGGCTGAGGGGCTCAGCTGTGCCCTGCGCTGGGGCCGCTGGAGCCGGCGGGAACCGGCTGTGTCCGGCAGGGGGCAGCCCCGGCCGCCCCTCTCAGGGGCCGCCCCTGCACCTCCAACGCATGAAGAGCATACCATGGATTTCAATGCTTTTGGTTACCTTTCCTTCTGGAGACATGGTAAAATATTGTTCCAGCATTAAAGTTAACTACCTGTAGCTTTGCTGATGCATTCTTCACTTGGTACGGGGGTTTTATGTAGTAGGGTTTTAAAAAACAAAACAGCATTTCCCTAAGTTTAGTAGCTTAGCGAAGAAAATAGGCTAAAGAAAAGAAAAAAGAAAAAACCCACAACATTTGCTGTTTCTGATGAAATAAGTATTATTCATCAGAGTCCTCTAAGTTGAATCATGTCTATAAAATGGTGGGTCTTTCTTTGTTCCTTAGCTTTTAACCTTTGCCTTGCACTGATGGTCATGCACAGGCAGACCTATCTCAGAATCTGTTCGCACTCCAAGCTTCAGTAGATATTGTTTTATTAAAATAAATTGGAGATGGAAGTGAATTACTGGTTTTGCTATTGACTTTGTTGAGGACTAAGATTTCACTGTCAAATCTTGTCAGTATTTAAAAATACTTCCTAGTCAGGGAGAAGAACAAGTCCAATATTCATATGTGGGGAGCTGATTGTTTCTGAGCAGAAAGTATGTTTATAATCCAGTTTTCTCTGTAGCAGACAGGCATCAAACGGAATGAAGGGGACCTAAGCTCTGCTTTCGGTTCAGACAGCAACACTGGAGAAGATTCGTACTTCTGTTTTTCTGTCTCTCCTTTGCCATGTCCATGTGGATGGTGACTTTTTCTTACTCTGTGTTCGAACAATACCTCACAGACAGTTCTAACTGACTTCTAGCTGCTACTGTAATAATAAATAGAAAGAATAAACAAAATGTATATACAGACATAGGATTTCAAATATCTAGACTAGCATTATATTTTGCACATTAATTCAGGATGCAGCTTCATGAGAGATTAAGTAAGCCTAAATGTCAGTGCACCCTTTGCTCTGGCACATTTGTTTATCTTGGCTCTCTGATGTGTCCGTTCACTTGCAAAGTCAGCAGAAAAATAACGCAAGAAAGACATAGAAGAGTTTCCTGCAAGCTCAGTAAGTTGAATTGATTCATTGGAAGGCCAAATGAATGCTGGCACTGCTAAAAAGGAAGAGGGAGGGAAGTGGGGAACTGTCGTAGCCCAATTTAAAACAGTTTATGCTGCTCTAGAATTACTTCTGATTCATCAAGAAAAGTAAACAGTTTAGAATGCTTAATGGAAAATGCATGTCAGCCATGTTAACATATCTTTTGTAATTTTTTTAAATTTATGAATATTTGATGAGTAATATTGTCTGGAACAAAATTCTTGTGGAATGTGGGCTTCAGATTAATGAAGAATAAGCTGGTTGAGTATTTGCTAGTTTTTTAACATCAATAATCCAGAAAAAATATAATTTTTGCATGGTTCTCCCTCACCTCTGGTTTCTGATCACAGATAGAGTTGGCTGAAACTTTTTTTCGCTCTATCTTGTAAAGAAAGAAAAATACAGAAAATTGCTTTTTCTTATCACTTACTTTTAGTGGATACCTACTTCTATAAACACAACAGCAGCAAAAAAAAATAAGAAAAAGGTGGATTCACTATTCAGTGGGATGGGGACCTAGAGACACAGGACACAGAAAAGGCCAAGGTACTTTATGCCTTTTTGATTTTCTTTTTTTTAAAACTGGTAAAGTCTGCCCTTAGATGACTCAGCTCCTTGAGACTGCTAGCAGAGTCTTTGGGAGTGAAACAGTAATCACAGTAGAGAAAGACACAGTTAGGAAGCATCTGAGCCATGTAGACATACAGAAGTCGATGGGCTGAGATGGGATGCATCCAGGGGTACTGAGGGAGCTGACCAATGTTACTGCAAGAGCTTTACCATGTTTGAAGGGTCATACAAATCAGAGAAATTGCTGGTAACTGGAAAAAGACAAACATCATAGTCGTCTTCAAGAAAAGCAAGAGGGAAGAACCAGGGAACTGCAGACTAGTCAGCCTCACCTTGGACCTTGAGGTTGTTATGGAGCAAACCTAACGGAAGCCATTTCCAAATTCATGAATGACAAGACAGTGGTTAGGAAAAGCTATCAGGAATTTATCAAGAGCAAATAGTCTCTTGGTAAAACACGATGAGAGGGCCAGCTCTGTGAACAAGGAGAGAGCAGAGGTTGTTTTCTTTGACTTTAGCAAAGCTCCTGATCCCATCTGCCATGGTGTCATAATAGGCAAATCAATGAGATATGGACTGGATAAGAGGACTACAAAGTGAATGAAAACTTGGAAGGACCCTTTGGCAGCTGGTCTCTTAGTGATATTCCTCAGGGACTGATCCTGGCATTAAAACTGTTGAATGACTTTATTTATGACATGGAATATGAAATGAAATGTACCCTCAGAAAGTTCACAGTAAATACTGAATTGTGGGTCATGGTCAATATGCTGGAAGGCAGGGCTGCTAGTGTGATCTAGACAAGCTGGGAAAGATGGTCTGACAGGGTCTTCATGGAATTGAACAAAGGCAAATGCAATTTCATACACTGGGGAAGAATAATCCCACACAACAGTACAAGATGGGGGTTGACTGATTAGAAAACAGCTTTGCAGAGGAGAACGGAAAGGGCATGGTGAAGAGCCAATTGAAGAGGAGTCAGCAATGTGCCTTGCAGAAAAGAAGGCTAGCAGCATCTTGGGATGCATTAGCAAGTGTGTAGCAAGCAGGCCATGGGGAGGTCATCCTTCCCCTCTACTCAGCATTTATGCAACTGCATCTGGAGTATCACGACCCTGCTTTGAGCAGGGGTTTGGACTAGATGACCTCAGGGGGTGTCCTCCAACCTTAAGAATTCTATGATTCTAAAAACATGATTTCATACACATAATACCTGATTATTAAAACCTGATTATTAAAACTGTGTTTTCGGCTTCCTAGATGATGTGTCCTTTCAGGATGCTCAGAGATTTGGAGAATTAGATTCGTAATAATGAGTACTACAATCCAGATGATAGTAAAAATCAGTGCAGAAGTGCAGTGGTATTGGCATTATTGATCATATCTTTCCAATGTGAGTATTCAGGTAGCACTAACCAGATTCTCCAAATCCTGTCCTAGGGGGCTACATTTAAAATATGGAATGGATACTGTAAACACTATTTCACTTCTGGTTGTTTGCAATCCTGCTAAGCAATTGGAATGGACACTGAAGGACATTACATACTCTTTCCCTTTCTAAACTTCGGTGAGAGAGGAATTTTTCTTTGTCCTTCCGTAAATAAGGAATCCTTGCCTATTCTTTTATGTCCAGTGATGGTTTGTCAAGTATGTATCTATCATTAATTTATAGCATGCACTGCCACAGTCATGGAGAGATCTGTTATTCTGAAATACTGATTGCAAAATTATGAGTCAAATTTTTCATATTAATGTACCATAGAATTATAACTGATTACCTTTCTGTATAGCTTTTTGTGATACCACAAACCTTTTGGTAATATAGTGACTTCTTGTGATTGAGAATGTATTGTTTTACACATTCCATAAAACATGATTTTGTATAAAATGTTATATATCAAAAGCATAAAGTGTAATTATTATTATTTTTCTTTAGATTAAAATTTATCAGTGAAAGTTCTTTATAGTTCCCACAATAGGACTGTGTTGCATAAAGATTTAGTACTGAAAGGAACCTGATCTTCACTGAATAGGACTGTGTAGTATACAGCACACATAAAAATGAAAAATCTCATTTTTGTTAAAAAAACCCTGAATCTACAGAGATTTATTAAAAAGTGGAGTCACAGCATAATGACATAAAAACTTCCATGCTGACTTTTCTGAGACAAGATGTATGTTACAATTGTGTTACATTAATAAAAGATTAGCTAAATATGCCAATTATCTCTTCAGTGTAAAATTTCTCCCTCATTCAGTATCACTGAATGGAAGTTGGGAACTATTTTAACAATTTGTTCCATTTTAATAATCTTTATGCAAGACAAAAATTTACATTAAAAAAACCCTGAGTTTGATTAAAAATAGCACCTTTCTCTTCTTAATTTCCACCATATTATTTTTGCTTCAGATGTTATCAGAATAATTATTAGAAGTTCTGGCCAAATTCTGTCACAAGCAATTCCATTGTTTTCACTGGAACTGCTTGTAAGGGGCTTGATCCAATGTCTACAGAAAGAGAAAGGCATTTTTCCTTCTGATTTTAATAGAGGTTAGAATAACTCCATAATTCTGTGTTTGTGTTGATATATATAAAATATTCAGTGAAAATAGAGTGGTTGGGGTTTTTTTCATCAAGTGAGTATATTCCAAATGGAAATGGTCGGTTTGGTTTGTTTATTTATTTATTTATTCATTCATTTTAATGTGTTTACTTTTATGCAGTTAGCAATGACACCAAGAACAGTTCATACATCTAGCCTGATCTAATCTAGTTGGTATAAGCTATTGATTTTTGTGAGGGAGGACAGTAACAATCCCAGTCTGATGATACTTGTCTTGATTTGAGGGCATATTTCTGGATCAAATCCCAGGGTAAGAATGTCAAATGCTTCTACAGAAGCTTAAAAACTGCTACAATCAGAGCTCCTTGCAAGGTATTAAGTGAGAAGAAAGAAAAAGCAGAGATTCTATTAAACATAATAATGCATTTCTGTGTGCCTTTTTATTAGAAATTTGCTCCTGTCTTGTTAAATTAGCAGAGATTATCCCTATCTGCTATATAAATATACATTTGACACTTAAAAATATGACAGTTTAAATTTATATTATTTGTTGCTGAGCTTTTCATTGTCATTTTAAAGCTAGGGAATAACATTACAATTGTTAGAATCTTCAAAAATATAATAACTTTATTTTCACTATAACTGAAAGTCAAGGCTTTCAATCCATTGAGGGCAGCCATTTCCTATTAATTTCTGCTTATCCACATTACATGAATTGCATATACAGAACTGTACATAAGGGATTTCAATACCCTGTTTCAATTAATTTCTAATGATAATTGGGAATCAAAATCCTTTGTATGGCCTTGATAACCCAACAGAAATATTTTAAGGACTTCTATAAATGTTTAGGGAAGAACTCTACTTCAAGCATTTGAGTTGACAATAAGAGTACTACTTATGCTCTTTGAGTTAACCAAAGACAACCACCTTTGTCATCATTGGCATCCAATTTGGGGTTTCATTCAGAATCTCTGAATGAAGTAGGAATCTTTCAAAAGCTTCAGTGGAAGTCAGTGGTCAACTGGGAAAATGGGAATTTTTGTGCCTTGATGGATGAGATCTTCACACTTTCCATTCCCTGGTCTCATCCACACTCCATTGTGAGGAAACAGGGTAACAGTGAAAGATGCAGCCCAGTACCATCCATCTTTTCTTCTTTTCTGCCAACCCCAGCTCAACACACAGCATTCCTTGTATTCCTAAAGTTAAGTTGCATACAACATTAACAGAGAGGAAAGCAACTAAGAGTAAGAAACTGATAATTTATGGTCAGAAAAAAGAAGTATGCGGTAAAAAGATGGAGGGAGATTGTTCCAAATGGTAGTTTCTGTAGCACAAAGGAACTAGTAATGATGTGACTGTAGGCAGGGCCAGTGACAAGAGGACAGAGGGAGATGATAAAGGAATGATGAGACAATATATCTCTAAACTATCCTGAATGTTTTTCCTGATTTCAGAAAAAAGAATATTTTCTACATTTGCATAGTTAATCTTAACTTGCTTTGGAAACCGGTTTTTTATTCAACTAATGTCCTAGAAGGAAAGAACTTCCAGTTCCCATGCAGAAATGGTGAAATTATCTTCCCCCATTTATTAAAAATGGTTTCTTTCTGTTTCAGAAATAATGCTGAAACAAACTTACTTTTAGGATTTCATATACTAGCGCCTTTGCTTGCTTTTATTTCCTTATTTAAAGTGATGCTTTGGGGTGCTGTGCATGAAAAGCCCTGAAGTAAAAATTGAATGGTGCATTAAACAGAAAAAAGTTTTAAAACACATTATGCTGTGGTGCCACGTTATTAATATGCTTAGGTATTTTCAATTGCATTCTACATGTTAGATTGGAATTGTTATATGAACTGGCTCCCTGGCATAGCTAGCTATTTCCAGAAAGTTCCTAAGGTAGAATTTCTTTTTCCAGATAAATTCCTGCTCATGGTGATTATTACTATCCAAACACACCTACACACAAATAAGCACACAAACAGACACATATGCCTTTCTGTAATGGGAGGAGTTTCTTCATATCTGAGAAACAGCTGGAAATCTTCTGTAGGACTAAGGTAGGATTATAGTTCCATTTTAGTGTTTATACTCACAGATAAAAGCTATCGCCCATGCAGCAGGGGAGATAAGATGGCTGACAGCACTAAGCTGCCTTCACTAAGCAATGCTGATGGCTGCCTTTTTGGCAGCCTGGGGCAGTGTGCATGATTAAAGAGAGAAACTTAAGCTAAACCAGACACTTTAAAAACAAATACACTTTGGAATAATGTTAACTCTACTTAGCACCTAGGATTTCACTGTATATATCTTAATAGTCTTAAGCAGCTCCCTTTGTAAGCAATTCATCCAGGAGTTAATGTGTCAAGTTTAATATGCATCAAGAAACGCTCATTTGTAACTAAAAGGTTCATAATGCAGAGGAGCTTTTCATCTTGGACATGTAATCACCAGCCTTCAAGCAGAACACACCAGAATATACATTGTGTGCTTGAGCTCTAGGACTGCCACAGGAAAAGGCTGGCATGAATGTTCTTGCTGTTATTTCACTTCTCAGCCTCCTGGATTCCAAAGAAATCTGGATATGTTGGACAGATGCTGAAAATGTGCAGTAAATGAAAAACTATTCTCACTAGAAATTGTATATGTAAAATTTAAAATGTATCTTAGCTAGCTTAGTAGACAGAAAACAGCTGGTGAGGCAGGAATGCTTTTCCTTTTTTCTGTCTTTGCCTATAGTAAGCGTGTTCCCACACTGAACTTACTAGGAATGTTTGCCTATTTAAGGTCACTGAAAGATGAAGACCTGATTAGGGGTAATCAAGCATGCTCTGGCTTTCAAGTGAATGAATTTTCATTAGCTGAATGTGTAACCTTCTTGATGCAAAACCGAAATACAGTAGGTATGTCCAGGTCAGAGCTTAAGTACTAAATATAATATTTTAAGAAAGATTACATAGACTTACCACCTTAATAAAGTATTTATTGTTGAGCCACAGGCATACCATAGACATGCTCAAAACTGCATGTCTGTGTACGAACTGTATATATAGAAAGTGAAATACTATGTCCTCTCTTTCTGTCTAGTTTAGAATTCAGAGTAAGAGAGTTAATAACATTTAATTTAAACACATAGTTAGAAAAAGATCTATTATGAAGTCACCTTTGTAACAGCTAGACAAATTTTATATAGCCCTTTTAATTAGTAAACACCAAAACCCAGTTTGTGGATGAGAATACAGTGAAGAAATGATCTACCCAAGCCACCTTGCAGAAGTAACTTGGATTAGACCTTATGTCAGCTTAATTGCAGTCCAGTGAACTGCATTCTCCCTGCAATGCCTTAATATATTATATTCTCCTATAACTTTCTAGATGGAGTTTAGCAGATAATGTAGTCTATGCTTTATAAAACTACAAGACTTTAAAGGGAAGTTTCAGTAGGCAAGCTGTCAGGAAACCAACTGGGTAAGGAAAGCTGAAGAACAAAATTCATGAAGTCCTAGAAGTGGGAATATTCAGGTCTTCTTTGTTTATCTTGAAACTACTTTGAGAACTACTTTACTTTAATGTTTGTTCAAATATGAGATAGCCTTGACACTTTTTACAAAAGAAGAGAAACTCTGCATTTTATCTTTTTATCTTTAATTACATTAAAGAATAATGACATACTGTCTTTGGTGGCTGGTCTTCTCAAGAACATCTGTTCTGACTTTTCTTTCTCTAGAGAGATCCATGATTTTTCAGGTTCGTACTGGTTATCTAAATTAAAATGTGGTCCGAAGAACACTATGTGAAATTTTATATCTGATGTTTACAGTCATAAAGCCCAGTCTCTGCAGAAGCAGCATATTGTCTTTTTGCATACAAATGTATATCATATGTTGAATAAAAAAGCTCCTTAATGATATTCCAAACAACACAACTGGTTAACAGATTCTCTCCTAACACTTGCTTTATAGAATCAGACTTTTTTTTTTCCCCCCAGAGAATGTACATTTATCTAAGACAAAGCTTTTTAAAGGAACATACTGATGCAAATAAATAATCAATTGGTCAAAGTGTGGACATTTGGCTGACAAAGCGCAGTAGCAGTTTGGGTCAGTTTGAAGAGTTCGGATCTTCAGAAATTTAGGTTTAAACCTTTAATCTGGTTTGTTCACTTAAAGTGGAACAGCCACAATAACAGAGCAGAAGACCCTCAAATAGTCAGTTTTTAAGCACTTAGAACACTGTCGTTGCTTGGGGGAAAGTGGCAAAGCAGGGTTTTGAATAGATGTTTAACACTTTTGCAGTAATCAGTTGTGTCCCTGTAATCTTTTATGAAATATCTGTAGTGTTTTTAATTGTAGAATTATTATTTTTGTTCTTCTTGGAACGTTGTGGGTGATACAGATTTTTGCTCAGTTCTAATTCTATAGAATTATCTAAATAAGAAAATATAAACTTTCTTTATATTCTTGAAAAAGCCTGTGGTATTTCACTATTTATTGGTATTACAACAACACTCAAGTAAATGCACATAGCAAAAAGAGGTTCTGTTCCAAAGTATGCAAAATCTAAAGGAACAATGGTGTTCCATTAACATCAAGTATTAGAATCAATCCATGCTTTATATTTGAGGAAAAAAAAAGAGTGTAGAACTTACGTGCCCTTTCTAACATCACACATTAAATCTGTGACACAGCTAGGGACCATTTCTAGATTTTAAGTACACTACTTTACCATTTTTCTGACAGAATTTTCTCAGGGGTTCTGTGTTTGTTGTAGAATTCTGCCAGAGAGCTGAGGAAAAGAATAGAAATTATCTGACAGAAAGCCTTAATCTGTAGGTATGGCTAGAATCTCTCCCTGCCATCACTAATGGAATACTTCTATTGACTGTGGTAAGGCTAGAATTTAATGCAAAGTTTTAAACCTGACATTTCCATAGAAAACTTGGAAAATTGTAAGATTCATCAGGTATGCGATTTATTCTAAATATGCAAAATAGAATGTTAGAACTAAGGGCTTGATCTTGCAGCCTCAGGACATATTCAAGTACTATTTTTCTTTACCTACAGGAACCCCTTTCAAAAGTTCTGGTAACTGAAAATATCTATCAATCAAATTTATTTTCAGAGACATATATAGGATGTATGTGTCTTGTATATCTGGACACCCTGGAAAATATGGTGGTGTGTCAATCTGCAGAGGCTCTTGATTCTCCCCACCAGCAAACTGGGAACCTGAAAACTCTGATTCCAGGAAAGACTATCATGAGAAAAAAAGGTGATAGGCAATCACTGATCAAGGCAACATATTTGTATGCAATTGTGTGACCAAGCAAGCTATGGTCACTTCTGTTCTGAAGTTAAATAATAGCTGCAGTAGCCAAAGCTATACACGAGTGTGGGAAAAAAAACAAATGGATGAGAATAATTTAGGAATCAGTGACATCTGGAAAAAGAATGGAGCTGACAGTAAAATTTTAAAAGAAATATTGAAATGCGGTAGGTCAGTGATTCGTGAGTTTTGGGAACAAAACAATTAAACACCATTGTTCAGAAAACTGAACCAAGCCAATGGCATTTTTCTCATTCCGTTTCTAGACCACAGACCACTGTTTGACAACTGCTGACAGAAAGGGTCACTAGAAGGAAAAAGAGAAGCAAAAGAGGTAATTTCCTGTGCTGAAAAATGCAATACCAAAATAGAAATAGATGTGAGAAACTAATAAAAGTGCTAGTAACAGGATTATTTTATTCTCAGCACATCATAACCTAAGCAGAGTACCACGCTAAGTGATAGGCTAGACATAGATATGTGGGTGAATTAAGTACTGTTCTTGCTGCTGGCTACCTGCAGACAGACACTCTGGAGCTGACAGGTCCCCATTCAGGCCCTCATATGCTATGAGTTGTGTGATATGGGTCTCAGTTCAGCTATGACACAAAGAATGCTGGGGATCCTCTCAGAGGGAATGGGATAAGTTCACCAAAATACTGTGGACATCCATGAGGTACAGGTAAAGATACATAACAGTCTGCTTTATGACCAATATGGTAAGACAACTTAAGAATAAAGAATTGATAAGAACTAACTCATTAACTAGCCTGAACAAGCTATCCAGACCTTGTCTACTGGGCTTTAAAAAGCACTATTTCTACGCTAAATTCCAAGCTGCATGATACATTAATTTAAATGGAGATGGGAGAGGTCTAGGTTTCAACAGCTCCTTTTCATTATATTGTCTTTCTTGCTTCTCTTGAACAGCTGTGAAGGCAATGATGAAAGGTGAAGTACCAAGATGTCTCTTGATCTCCCTGGTCAGTAAAATTGATATTGGAATAGTGTCGTGGATGCAAAATTTTGGTGTTTATTTTGTCAAGAGCAGACCAAGACAAAGCACCTGAAAACAGTTCAGCAGAAACAGAACATACTTGTGACAACCATTATCCCACCTGTACTCTTAGATGCTAATCTTTTTGGAGGCAGAACTATGTAGTTCATCTCATATTCATAATGCCTAACTCTATAGACCTCTTTGTTTATTTAATCCCTAGGCATTGACTTGAGCCCAAAGAACAGTTAATTTTTGTACCTTTTGGGGAAAAGGTACCTTTTGGGGAAATAAAATTATAACACTGCAAATATTACTGGCTTTTCACAGAAAAAAAAATAGTGAAAGAAAACCTGAATGAAAATAAGACATTTTTATCTTTGTCAAAATAATGATTTCTTGACCAGATTTAGGAGTGCTTAGGAAAATCATGTCACAGAATCACAGAATCACAGAATCACTAAGGTTGGAAAAGACCTGCAAGATCATCAAGTCCAACCATAAAAAAACCAAAAAACAAAAAAACAAAAAAACCCACCCACAAACCACAAACCACACCACAACCCACACCAAAACAACCCACCCACACCACACAGCACCATGCCCATCAAGCCACATCCCACAATGCCATATCTACACACTCCTTGAATACCTCCAGGGAGGGTGACTCCACTACCTCCCTGGGCAGCCTGTTCCAGTGTTTCACCACTCTCTCTTTCTAAGTGTAGAATTGAAATACAAATGCAATAAAATGTCTTGTTTAACTAAAACCTTTTAAAAAAACTTTAAGAGGGAAGAGAAGGCAGGAAAGATGGGCATGTTCATTCAATTTGGACTGAAGAGATTAGTGTTTTTTTCCATAAAGGCCTTACATAAAACTTCACAATGTATTATTAGCATCTCCAGCTCTCTGCTGCATATCGTTTCTTGCCTTCTCTTATATTACAGAGATAAAGATTTTGTACAAGAGAACTGAGATTTTATAATGCCAACTACAGCAAAACAGAAATTGAGAAAAGAAAAGACAGGGCACCATGCAGCAAGTACTCACTTGAGGCCAATAAATTATGACCATAACTATAGCTAGTATCATTTAAGTACTGGTTGGTTTCTGATGATAAAGCACTAGCTTATCACAGTGTTGGCAACTGCCAGCCCCTATGGCCCCAGCTTATAGCTTGTCCATTTGTTACCCAGCCAGCCACAGTGAATTTAATATAATGCAATAAACAATCACACTCATCAGAAGCAGAAATGGACTCAACACAAAAGGCTACCAACCAGGCAGTGCAAGGTAGTAAGAAAAATCGATGTGAAGTCTTCTGCTTGTGCATCATATAGCTATTAAACATGTCAATAGTTTACTTCAGTGGAGACAAGAACTATTGTGATCTAGGCGTGAAGACTAACCAAGAGGGGAGCATGTGTGTAGTGAAAATCACTATGACAAAACTCTAAATGTTGCTATTTTTGGTTACTGAGCTCATAAAGATGGTAGTAAGACCAACTCAAATGTATAATTAAGTTTTGTGATGGTTTGACTCCATGGAAATATGCAAATTGCATTATTTTTCCATTACGACAGACTCTTCTAGTGGAGGGATAGTTGAACAGCACATTTTAAATCATACAATCATGTAATAGAGTAAATCATACAGTGAAATCAGACAATTCAATATGATCTCCCGCATAATTCAGATCATAAAATGTCACACTATTTTCCTCATGAAACCCATAGCTTCTGGTTGAATTACTGCTTATATTTCAGAAGACCAAACAGCTAGTTCTTCTGCTAAACTGTCCCCAAGCCGTATCAGTTTTGTACTGGAAGCACATTCAGAAGGTTCATTAAGTCCAAATTTGTATGCAGGTAGGTATGTGGTTAGTTATTTTAAAATTTCTTCCTGTAATAGTACCCCCATGATGTTATGTACAAAAGGTTAGCACAGTATGAGTGGGAGGTTGAAGTGTTTATTTTGATGAACTTTTCTCAAGTCCTTGATAGACTTTCTGGTAAGAAGATGAAACACCCCCAAATGTTTGGTGTCACAATCATGTGAATTAGTGTAATAAGGGCTGGATGACCTAAATTCATACTTCTATTACACATCCCAACTGAGAAAAGTTTTCTTATCCAGATTTCTCTCAAATTTCAGGAAGGTCAAAAAAAAAGCACCCAAATGCTAACAGCTCTGAATCCTTTATTTCTAGCCAACTATCACTGTTTTAGAATAAAATATATTAACAGTATGAAATAGTATGTAAATATATGTGTGCACATATGTTTATGTATACATCAGTAACTGCAACTGAAAGTCCTCCACCTGCAATGACTGTGTCATGGCCTGCTGTTTGAGACATAAATTAACAATCAAGCAACAGCTAATAAAGAATTTTCTTTCTGAGGTTCTTGTAAATGGCTATCAAGATATTTCCTTTGAGATGGCTCTCGGGCTTATTCTTTGTACAAAACATACTCACTGATTTCTGTCTGCTGTGTTAAACACACTGTATAAACACACTGGCCAGAGAAACTCAGAACAAATGTGGCTTTTTATTTATTAAGATCTGTTTGCAGCAAAAATCAAAATTTCAACTTTATTTCCAGTAGTTATATCTGGATTCCATCATAAAAAATGAGGTTTTCATCATGTTTAACATTTTAGAAGCATGTAGGAAGACATGATATAAACTATATATGCAAAAACCAACCAACCATAGACCTGAAAGGATGTCTGATCTAATAACAGGTGTTATTTAATGTGAGAGCTCAAAAGCCTAACCACATTAGGAGTTCTGATTCTCTGCAGTGTAAGAGCTTCCCTGATGGATCAGACCAGTAGTGTGCCCAGACTGGCCTACTTGACTTCACCTTTAGTTGGCATTGTCTCCTTCGGTATTGCACCCACCATTGCAAAAGATAATAGATGTACTAAGTGAGGGAGAAAAACCATGCAAACAAACTAAAACCAAGCAGAAATATGAAAGCTCTGTTTGTTCCTAGCCTTTGAAATTAAATTCAAAATTTATTCAATAGGTGTCCATTTTTCAAACTGAGAACAATAGGATGGAGCATCAGGTGACCTAGGGTTTATTTTCCCAGAGTTATTCTCAGGTTATATCAAGTTTTCATTTAAGAAGAAGAGAGTGTCATCAACAAAACCTGCAGCATCTAAAATGAGATAGAATGCAAGTCTACCATACTCTTTGTGATGCTGTATCATTGTCTGAGGTCGTTTAGAGCTCTCTTTTTTAGCTCAAATGTTAGTGAAACAGTTTTTTGGCTGATTTGTATCAGTTTGAGACAACTCATTAAATGGAATCATTGTTTCAGTCATTGTTTCTTTGAAGAAGAAAGAAAACACATGAAAAGATTTTATTCTGTAAGTGTTCAGAGCAAGTAATTTTAGTCTTTCAGGGTTTGGGGTTTATTTATTTATTTATTTGCTTATTTATGTAAACACAGGGGATTAAAAAGGAATTTATCAGGCAATCTCTAATTTTTTATCAATTGCCTCTCCATCAATTTCTTTCCAATTACTGTCCAGGCATAGTTTCTCTCTCTGTCCAATTTCTATGACAAAATACTATAGTATACTTCTTTTCCTTGGACTTTTCTCTGCCCTCTGAATTGTTTAAATTGCTGGAAAACATTTCTTGGCAGCAGTCACTAATGGTAGTTAAAATTTATAACCTTTACTTATAATTGCAACTTGTGCCATGAAGGGAGCAATTGGGAAAAGTGTTTTTAAAATCATCCTGTAAACTACATAGTGTTAATATCCCTCCAGAAGGAAATAATGGGATTCCTTGTTTATTATAAATACAAACCATTAGAAAATCTGGATTTTTCAAATCCATTTGTACATTGCTGATTTGAGGTATAAGAGAACTCTTTCTAAAACAGTTTTTATTTATTAATTTTGGTAACTGAATTAACCTCTCTTTTTTTTTTAACATCAGAACAAGAATTGTGGTCAACAGTTAATGTTTGGTTAATTAATTTGGGTTTATTTGTTTTTTTCCAGAGGTAATTAGCAGTTTGATCATAGCAGGAACTGATAAATGACACAAACTATTTTAAAAGAAAAATCTTCTCTTATATAATGTAAAAATATTTTGACAATTACTTTTGTGTTGCAGTACAGTGAGTAATCAGAATAAATTTTCAGTCTTGTTAAATTATTTTGCATGTGCTTTTTTTAGAAAGGTGGGCTAGACACTAATACACATTCATACTGATAAAACTGTGGGATTTCTGTTAAAATCAGAACTGGGCGGGGAGGCTTGGGTTTTTTCCTACTCCATTGCAGATGTCAGTCTTTCTTTAAACTGACTCTAAGACCTAATGATATTGACAGCTTTCCAAATTTTAGAGCTACAATAAAATCTATAGTAAATTTGCACCCAAGCTCTTCAGCAAACAAGAAAGATCTGTCCAAGGAGATTGTGCTGGGTTTTATTCCTGAAACTTAGCTTGCTGTATATTTTAAATAATAATAATAAAAGAAGTTCATCTTCTTAACAATGTGAAAATTGAAGGAAATAAGGAGATTTAATATTGTAATTTAGTTTCATTCTGTAGATTTAATTCTTGATTTGGTAGCATAAAAATACAATGAAAACTTGCAATTTCATTCAGGGTGATAAATTATCCGTGCTTGTGGAAGAATGTGGGTAGTGTTTATGAGGGGGAATATTTCTGGCACATCATCACGTGGGACTGTGTTCCCTAAAGCTGCTGCCTGATGAACTGCTTCCAGAGTTTTGAAGGATTCTCAAAGAAGCTATTCAAAGAAATTGGATTTCAGTTCTGCTATCAAACACACAAAAAATCCAACACAGGTAATTAAATTTGCATGTTTAGATTGCTGATGAAGTTTTACATTACTTCACACCTCATGCTAATTTGTTATGCAATGTTGCAGTGCTTTCTCACACAGTTTTCTTTCCATGCTTGCCTTAGCGATGGGTGAAATACATCTAGACATATCTCACATTTTGTCCACAAATATGCTGTTGAAACTTCGCTTTAGTAAATTGCTATAGTCAGGCTGAGATGAAGTACAAGAAGGTCCTGTATACGCAGGAAGGCAGACAGTGATCCCTTTCCTCTAAGAACTTTGAATCTATCAAACGCTTTAAACAAGTATAAACTAATGATTCTTTGTTATTCATCCGTCATGAACAACTCATTTGCAAAACACTCAAAATTTTTTTCTTGTCTCCTGTTATTGTGCTAGATTATGACAAACCACTGTCATATGCAAGGTGATGATCTTTGCATACCAGTAATATAATAGCCATACTTCATCTTTATCTCAGTATTCACAGGTCTGGTTTCCAACCTTAGAAACAACAACTGAACAGGTTATTATGTTGCCCAATGGCTTTTCATTTTAAGCCTGAAATGCGAGACAATTTTCACTTCTGATAATCTAGTGCACATGAATTACTTAAGTGTTAGGAAAAGCTTGCAGTGTGGGCATGGTAACATGAAATCACTCATTTTCCTGTTCATCCATTGAGTTCCATCCTGCCACAAAAAAAAAAAAAAAAAAGAGAAAGAGATGAGGTTCATTGCCTTTATACCAATAGCTATTTTTTTCTTGAGTCATTTGGATTTGGCCTACATTCTGCCTGAAGTGGTTTGAAAGGCTGGGGAGTCTTCAGACAGTTAAAAGAAATCCTTTTGGAACTAATCCATGACTTTTTTTGACATCAGTGAAAGTTTTTCTAGTTGACTTCATTGATGTTAGATCAAATAGCTATAAGTGGTGGTTTGTCTGTTTACTTACTAGAAACTGAAAATGTAAGTGAACATTTGGCCTCATTGAATTTCATCCAAATTTTTTTACTTTAGTCTAGAATCTCACCCATTGCATTTGATACCCCACCACCTTCCTATGGCCTGAAGTCTATGCAATCTAATTTAGGAGCAAAGATATTCAGGATTGTGTATATTTAAATATTGCCACATTTCTAAATGTGATCAGATGTTTCAGACAAAAGCTTATGGGCAATCACAGGACAGCAGGTAGGCAGCCACATAAATTAAGCACAATTGGCTGACAGATTTTAGTCAATAGCAAAATGTTTCATAAGGTGACCTTTTAAATTAACCTGCTTTAAAGATGTAATCATTCTACATAGACAGAAACAAAGAAGCTTATTAGCAATAGGTAAGATGAAAATACAACCCATCCATCAAGTTTGATGATGGATGGGTTTGAGCACAGCCTCAGCAAGTTTGCCTACACCAAGCTGTGTGGTGCGGTCAACACGCTGGATGGAAGGAATGCCATCCAGAGGGACCTTGACAGACTTGAGAGGTGGGCCCGTGCAAACCTCATGAAGTTCAACAATGCTAAGCTCAAGGTCTTGCACGTAAGCTGGAGCAATCCCAAGCACAAATACAGGCTGGGTGGAGAATGGATTGAGAGCAGCCCTGAGGAGAAGGACTTGGGGGTGCTGGTTGACAAGAAGCTCAACATGAGACGGCAGTGCACACTTGCAGCCCAGAAAGCCAACCATATTCTGGGCTGCATCAAAAGAAGCGTGACCAGCAGGTTGAGGGGGGTGATCCTCCCCCTCTACTCCACTCTCCTGAGACCCCACCTGGAGTACTGCATCCAGCTCTGGGACCTCCAGCATAAGGACATGGACCTGTTGGAGTGAGTCCAAAGGAGGGCCACAAAGATGATCAGAAGGATGGAGCACCTCTCCTGTGAGGACAGGCTGAGAGAGTTGGGGTTGTTCAGCCTGGAGAAGAGAAGGCTCTGGGGAGACCTTCTAGCAGCCTTCCAGTACCTGAAGGGGACTACCAGAAAGATGGAGAGGGACTTTTTACAAAGGCGTGTAGTGATAGGACAAAGGGTAATGTCTTTAAGCTGAAAGAGGGTAGATTTAGATATAAGGAAGAAATTCTTCACCATGAGGGTGCTGCGGCGCTGGAACAGGTTGCCCAGAAGAAGTTGTGGATGCCCCAACCATGGAAGTGTTCAAGGCCAGGTTGGACGGGGCTTTGAGCAACCTGGTCTAGTGGAAGGTGCCCCTGCCCATGGCAGGGGGGTTGGAACTAGATGATCTTTAAGGTCCCTTCCAACCCAAACCATTCTATGATTCTATGATTATTGGATAAAAAAAGGTCAATTTCCAAATAGCCCATATAAACATTAAGGCCTTTTGCTTAATCATCAGTCCCGAACAATTGCTTAATCAACACTACTCATCTTCAGGAGTTAAATTCTATCCTAGCATAATGTGGCCATCTTGCTCGTTCAACAAAAGTTCATACCGAAGGAGATTACAGATAGTTTTCTGGTGTTCCTTTAACTTGTTTTAAAAAATTATTCTAAAAAATGCATTCCGTAGTTTGTGTTTACATGCTAGAAGAACAATCCAATGCAGCCAAAATGACGGCACAGCAATATCTCAGAGCTTGAAGGAAAATAGACATTGCTAATTACCTAGTCAACCAGTCACTCACTTTAAACATATGCCATTCACTTTAGCAATCATTTAAAATAGCTCTCAAATAAAAGCAAAATGCTGAGAATTGTTGCACAAGTGAAAAAAGGTCACAATAAAGAGGCGACTATACAGTATATCTTGTGGGGTTTTCTCCCCAGTACCTCTGTATGTGGCACGGTTCCATCTGCTGCAAATAAGGACTATTCATTTAATTTTTGTATACACCATCTCCTTCACTCACTTAGTGTTAGAATACAACACTGTATAAAACAACATAGAGATCCCATGCCAAGATCTAAGTAGAGACAATGAAAAGCAGTTCCTTAATTTCTCTTACACCTTTGTACAAGTCTGAAGGGTACAAGACAATCTAATACTAAAACGTTTGGTAACATCTTAATTTATCAGATGGAATTATCCTTAAACGCATAAATTTTTTTCATCTCAGAAGGCCTCTTCTGATATCATTTTTAACTGAAACACAAAGAAGGATGTTAAAGTACAGAGTTGCCTACAGGTGATTAGTACAGGAAAAGCCTTCCTTTCCATTGCATTGGCTCTTTGGAAATCTTCAGTGTACTGAGCCTTGCCTTTCAAGCACTGCATTTTAATAAAATGTATTTCATTGTATAAGGAGGTAGCCATCTGAAATAGGAATTAATTTCATTTTACCTTAACCACAAAATGTATTGCTTACTCTGTTATTAGGTGGAGTGGGTTCAGCGCACATACAGACTAGCACATCTGCCAGCTTCCACCAGAAAAAGCAGCAAAGATTCAGGCTAGTCACTGTACTATAGGAATGAAGGTTCGTTTCATATTAATCTCAGTTTTTTAAATCTCTGAGACAGACGTTGACAGTGTTAAGAAAATAAAGAGACTGCTTGGTCTTCTATCCATATGAAAGAAAAAGAAGAAAAAAAAAGAAAAAAGAAAAAACAGAAAAAAGAAAAAAGAAGAAAGAAAAAGAAGAAAAGACAATTCATCAGGCTTTACATGAAACACTGCTTTTTACTCATTGCTGGCCTCTAAACATGAAAGATCTTGTTGGTATCCCCAATTAAATGTAGGTGATCAAAGAAGCATTGATATATAACCTGCTGTCTGTCTAGCAGTATTTCAAAGAGAGATCAACAGAAAATTATAGAAAAATGTGCTGTAAGTTGCTAGAATGTAGCTTTTTTTTTTCTTTTTAAGAGAAACAAGAGTGAAATTACAGGTGATCTTTCCTGACTGTTTTCTGTTACCAGACAGTTACATAGGCATCAGATGGAGCATTAAATGACATGAGGCAGAAACACCAGGAATGCAATTGTTCAGAAAGTATTTGTGACCGAAATATCAAATGATTATTTGTTTCCACTAGCACCCACAACAATATACTAGGTACTGTATGTGGTCTGCATGTCCTTATTCCTGAAAACTTTTACTTAGAAGAGTGAAAAACTTTGATTTTCAGACTATATTTTAGATCAAAAAAAAAGAAAGAAATTAGTATGAAATATTTTGGTTTTCCTTTCTTTTCCTCCTATCTTTTCCTTTTAACCTCATACTGTCCAATTTTTCTAGTGTGAAAGGCTGAGAAAAGAGATGAAGAAAGAAAAGTTGGAGAAGAACTGTGGAGGTGAGGATTGCTGTTTTTAACAACTGCCTCCCCAAATAAAAGTTGATTGGTATAATATATTTTTGCCAAAATTGTGGTTTTTTGTTAAGACTTTCTATTGCAAAAACTTCTGCTGAATTTATTTGAACTTCCTTTCTTCTTCCTTTGACTTTCCGCAAAAAAACAGGTTATCTGTAATAATAATAGTTTTGTTGATTTATTCCTTGCCTGATTCTTTCACAAGGTACAGTCAGAACCGGTAGGGTCTAGGTCCTAGTGCTATTCCTCATCCCCCAGTGAACGTGTGGAAATACCTATGTGACTGATATTCAAAGCATTTTGACACATGTTTTACAGGCCTAGAATTCAGTTTCTGCTTTTTGGTGAAAGTCTGGATGCTAACCTTTAGGCCTTCAGTTTCACATATCTTCATAGTTTCAGTGCTGTAATTCTCCTTCTTTTAGACTGTTGCTAAGATAAACTCAATACATAACACTAATGCAAGATTTAGCTGTAACTTCACCTATGGGATGAACATATTACTCAGACTGTGTGTTCTTTACACTCGTCAAATGGATGATGTGTGAGTTTGAAAGGCTTTTTGATGCCAGAGCTACTCTACTATCCCCCTTGTGTAAGCTGCTTTGAGATTTCCAGATGAAAAGTGCTATAAAAGTTCTAAATGGCATTGCTGTTATTATTTATTATATATTAAGCTAGAGTAAACTGCACATTACTTTTTTATGCTTATGCTTCAAAAGGGTAATGTATAGATAACTCATATTTAAAAATGTACCCTACTATCTATTTCCATTATTAAAGCCAAGGGAGAGTTTTACATGGGCAGAAACAGAATGAAGATGGCAAATTCATTTCACTGTTGTATATATTGAATCAGGGATGTTTCTCAGTTCACTTTCTAGTTTTCATACTTATCCAGCTGTAATTGTCTGCTATTTTTTTGCACTACCTTTGTGCCAGTCACTAATGGTACACATCACTGGGCTGTGAGAAACTTAATAGTTTCATATACTTTATTACACTGAGCCATCTCTATAAACATCTCAAAATCTAAAATTACAAATAATTGCTTCTCATTAGCAATGACCTATAAACAGTTTATTGGTTCACCAATACTGAATCTGTATAAATAATGGTTCATCTGTTTACGGGACCAGACAAAATAACCTACATACTAATAAACACACCCTGGAATATGAAAAGCAAGATGCATGACAGCAAAAAAGCAAAATCAAACATGAAGAGCTATACCGTAATTTCTTGCTTTTAAGCGGGACTCCTAGAGAATTAACTAAGAGGATTAGCTTAAACATTGATGGTACAATGAAGCCCATAGATACACAGCAACAGATTTCAGGCAGAGATGCTATTTGCTGTTTTCATCTCCTATACCTTTTTTTAGTTTGTCTGTCATGGCCACGTTTAGTTTTAAATTCAATAACAGATCCTTCAAGGATAATTGTAGAATATGTTAATGCCTTGTACAAAATGAGTCTTCACCTTCAATATGGCTTCTGGCCACTAAAATAATATTAATTGTAATGTTAATTGCTGCAGTGTTAGCAGCCTGCTAGATAATTGCAATTATGTAGAATTCAAAGGCTGAAATTTTCTAAAAAGATACGTGATCTCGGGTTCCACAAATTAACTATAGTCACTGCCAAGCATGACACACGTTACATATGGGAGCGGTACTCAAAGAAAGTCCAACATTTTCAAGAAACAATGTGTTGCAAGGTGTTTCTCATAAGGGAATCCAAAGCACTAGCCACATACAGAAACCTGGCAGAAATTCTGGTTTCAAGGGCTTAAAATTCAGACAAGTACCTTATGAAAATGGATCAGAAAGGAACAAACACTAACAGCCATATCTGAAAGCAAAATTCCTTGCATTAGTCTCCTAAATTCAGAAAAAGGCATCTAAGTTATATGATTTTCAAAACTTCAGAGCCTTAAGAGGCATCCCAGAAGGCAAAAGGAATAGGCTCTTTTAGTTCACAGGTTTCAGCTTTGCTTTCTATGATGACTGAAAAACAATATTATGGGATCTGGTGATTGCAGGCAGAATTACTCAAGTGGAATTTTTAAATGCCTTATATGACAGGATTATGAAATTGTTCCAAATGTGAATTGTTTAAGTCATCTGCAGTAAATGCCTGACATTATTTCACCTAGTACAATGTCGTTTTAACTAGTTTTTTAAATTTAGAAAAATATGTGCAATTAAAGTGCAATTACAGAAAAATTAAAGTGCCAGTGCAATTAAAATACATAAAATCTATAAATATGTCCACAACTCCTTCTGATTTATTTGTCTGCTTCTATACTTGGAAGTCGTTTGTCTACATAACTTTTTCTCACATTTTAGGAAGCTTAGCTTGTGGAAAACTTTTCCTGTATGTGAGAATTATTTAATATCTTTCCCAAAATGGTTAAATTAACACTTATTTTAAAATAGAATTAAACATAACATCAAGAAAAGCTATATTACTAGATCAGAATGTTGAAGTACCAGTCCTGCTACCTAATGTTCAATTAAACCAAGAACAAACTCACTCAGCATTACTTTCAGTAGAAAGAAAAGGCACTCAAAATTCTGTCTCCATATGACTGAAAAAGGTTGAACTGTATACTTAAGAAAGAGGACAAATAAGACTGAAAAAAGGTAGAAGTGGACAAATTAATGTAGTGCAGAGAAAAATTAAAACAGGAATGTCCCTTCACCTTCGCTTGCAATACTAGACATTCAGGGAAATTGGAATGCAACAACTTTATGACTGATAAAAGGAAGTACATTCTCAGACAAGTAGCTTTGGGAACTCATTGCCTCAAGGTATCGCTGAGGCCAAGAGCTTATCAGGATTGAAAACAGGATTTAACATTTACACGGATAGTAAGAATATACAAATGTATAATAGTAAGGATTAAGTGTTTGACCCTACACCAATTGAATTGAATGGGTTTCCTCTGACTTACTTAAATAGTGTGAGATCCAGACTAGAAAGGAGAGAATTTTGGAAAGGATAGAAAACTCTCTTGCTTCAGAGTATAAAAAAGACTTTAACAATCAGAGATTAGGAAAATATTTTTCTGACAAGGAATCCCGTAACTTCATGATGGCGGTTTCTCCTCTCTCTAATATTAGTTTGGGGATGAATTAATCTTTATCTGTCTTTCTTCAGGGGTAAGCCTAAAAGCTCTATCAAAATCCTCATCAATAAAATATAATAGTCACAAGTATAATGGAGCTCGCTCAGTTAATATTTAAGTATAGTTAGAAATAGTAACCAGTATCTGCAGAGAAAAATTAAAATATGTGGGTTTTCTTATTGTATTTAAGAGAGTATTGTACATCAACTCAAATCCAACTGAGAGTAATTATTTTCTGCAAGGAACTTTTCTGTATCTTGCAGGCAACAAACTATATACCACATATATATCTGCAATTGCTATAGTAATTATTCTCATTTTTTAATTGAATAGCAGAATTAATACTGCCTGTTCAGACGAAACCTGCACAGATGACCAGAGCATATTTTAAAGCTACCCTCAGCAGTCTCACCTGCCCTTTCATTGGACAGTCAATTAATATTGGTATGCCAATAATTAGATATGTCAATATGGGTTTAGCTTCAGAAAACTTTAATTTGTTTTTGTTTTTATTTCCACTGTGAAATATTGCCTTAGTGATACTTCCAAGTCTCTTCAAATCTAACCTATTTTAAAAAATCATAAAATCATCTTCTTATAACAAAAAAAAATTGGGTGTTACTCTTTATGATGTTATGTTTTCTTGACAGTCTGGAGGTATGAAGTTACAACACGTGTATGTCTAAACTGTGCGTGAACAAACAATTTCACAGCAGAAATTATTCCTTCTGGGTTCACCTGAAAATGAATTTGAAAATAATTCTCTGACAGTTACTACCCCTAGATAGTCAGAATTATGACATTAACTACTGGAGAAGAAAATGTGTATTGCTGTATGGAAAGAAAAATTTATTGATCAAGCACATAATTGAATGTACTAATATTTTCTAACATTAGTTCATGATGAACACATACTATACATGCACACATGTTTGAGTATCTACACTTTACATGTTACATCACTATCAGCTACTGATAAACACAAAAGACCATGGCTGAATTATTCAGAATAAAAAATGTAATCTAAAATGATAACTCTCCCTAAACACTGAAAATAAGTTATGTAGAAAAGAAGTTTTGAATTAAAAAGAACTTAGTCCTTAAACTTGCTCAATACTGCAGAAATGTGAAATTTGCCTAGGAATGTTGATGGCTGAATCACAAAGTGAATTTTAAAGAAACTTTGGAATTGGAAAAATATATGTATATTTATATTAGATGGCACACTCAGAGGTGTTGTTTTATATATAAAGATAAAATTTTACTCATTGGACACCAGCTTGTTTGCTAGCAAGGCAGAGGATTATTAGTCTTTGAATTAATGACAAACAATTACATCTAACAGCATAAACTGTTCTTCAGTTTCTTCACAGAAAGGGTGTAACAATTTACTGTTCAATGTAGGAGCATAATTGCTAGTGTTACTTTGAACTTTGTGACTGGAACCTAAGACTACGGAAGATTGCTCTTGGATACCCATGTGGGAGAGTTTCTATTAAATCATTTAATCATTTTTAGTGTTGTCACTGACGGTTGCGATCACACACTCCTTGAAATTTATTAAACTCGGATAGATTCACATGAAAACCTTTGGAGAAAATGACATCATTTTTCCATTATATTTGGGCAGACATAGTCAGTCAGACTTTATCTGGAATTCATTCCAGATACTAAAGGTGGTGCTGGGAATTTTCTCATTTCACACCAGAAATTGAAATAAATTACTCATATACCATGGAGAAATTCAGATATCATTGTAATGTGGGCAATACTGCACAAATAGATCACTGTGGCATGTGTATTCCAGTTCAGAAGAGAATCATTAACTTGTCGTAGCAAGCAAGTTATTCAGTTGAAGAAACTGCATCTTTCACCTTCCTATTATTTGGTGAGATGAGGGGCAAGTGTAGTAGTGGACTGTAGAAGCAAAAGCAATGGCAATTGCAGTTTCCCTAGTCTTTTCTACTTTGTCTGGAATTATTCATATGAGATGATCATCAACATTTTTTCTCAAGGCAGCCTCTCTTGGGAATAGAAAGATTCACATTTTTTTCCCTTGAACTTTAGACAAGACCTTTATTGTAGATTAACCTAATTTCAATTCCAGGCTCTCATTAAGATTCCAGACAATTGACAAAACTTTCAGACAAAATCAATTTCTTGCTTCATCTGTTTTTAAATAGATGCAAACCTTGATATTAGAAAATTTGAAATTTGCTTTTATTTTCTGTACTTTTAACAAGATCTGCTTGTTATCATGGCATTTGCGGCAATAACAGTACAATGCTCTGTACCCTTGTGATAAAATTATGCACTATTACATGATAAATAACACATAATAATGAGCCATATGAGAGCTAACAATGACTGGATGGTTCATTGTCAGGTTCATTGTAGGACAATGAGCTAATAACGTACATACAGAGACAAAAAAACCACCAACAAACCAAAACCCCCCAAAAAGAGAAAATGCTAAAGTATATTTATTGAAGACAATATCAGTTCAGCTTGCCTAGAGTGGAAAGAATCACGGCTATGAATGAAGAGAGTAGAAGTCTTTGAAGACTGGCACCTTCACAATGAAAATTACACAAAAGACCACCAGGTATTACTTTGCAAAATAGATAATATAAGGCAAAAAGATCATTGAATTTCCATATGATTACTGCTACAGGTAATGGAGGCAGCAAGGTGAGAAAGATTTCACGGAAGTTGCATGCTGCTTCTATACTTTTTTTTTGCTTTTAAACTGGTTCACACAAATTTTCCACAAAATTTTCTTTGTAGAATTTTTCTTTTCACATTACTACTATGCTATATAGATACTCCCTTATTCTAAGGAATCACATTTATAAATGGGAGATCAACAGTATAGTTCAATATTGTTGAGTATTCTCATCCATTAATATCTTTCATTTTGTCTAAGAGACACACTGCATGAGTCCGGTTGGTTCGAAGAAGGGAAAGGGCAATATTTTAACCGATGTTTTTCAAAGTCTCAGTCCTGGTGATTGCTTCTACCTCTAAGCCATCAAATTTGCTTTATAAATCTTATATGGTTCCCAGCCCTTCTATCAACTCCAGAAGAAACAGGTCACGATTTTTGATACTGCCCAGCTTCTAGGCAGTCTCTGAAGTTTGTGTAATTGAAAGTAGGTGAGACTTTAGGCTGCCCTGGATTATACAGGAGGGCATTTACAAGTCTTGGATATCACAAGGTTAGAGAAGTAGACATATGACTTAAAGATTTCACTTTTTTTGGCTGTGCTGAGCAAAAATTGAGTGCACCTGAGGCTTAGGCTGACTATAAATTGAAAGTACATGGTCAGATTTATATTCACAATGTGACAATGTAGAAGACCTCACAAGACTTTGGGGATGAGAATCTCTAGGTCTATTATCATATCTAATACAGTGGTTTATAGACCAAAAGTCAATACTGATCTTCACCCAAATGCCACTGTCTGTGGCAAAAGTTCATAAGTAAATATTTACAGACAAAATTATGAGATGGAGATTAAGACCCCTGGAATTCAAGCCTTTTACTTGTTCTTTTTAGATAGAATTGATTTTATTTTTGTTTTTAAACTGACTATTACACCAAAAGAGCCTTTCATTTGTTTAGTCAGAAGGGAGAGTCGTTTCAGTGTTATATTGTTTACGGGAGAATGCCAAAGGAAAGAAATCTAAAAAGCAAGCCAGAACCTTTGAAGGACTCTGTCATTTTCTCATAAATCCTGCCCTGAGTGCAAGTGCGAAGTAGCATCACAGAAACAGCGGAGTTTACATTCTCCATGTAGACTAAGGATTTTGACCTAAGGCGCTTCCCTGAGATCTGACCCTTGTGCTTCCTCCTTCCTAAAAAAATAATTGAACTATGTGTTCTTGTACATTTCAGTTTGTCCAGTATGTCAAATGTTACATTAAGGTAGTGATCCACTCTCTGCAACTGGAAAACATAAGGTCTCATTCTCATTTATACTCAGGGCCGTTTATCTCACTATCATGTTGAATGTGAGTATGAAAATGAGAATAGATTTCTACAGATGCATACACATATATTCATGGCTATGTATATGGATGCATACCATTTGCAGAAAAAAAAAAAAAAAGTTGTGATTTCTATCTAAAGTGAAGACACCTTTAAGTTTCCTTTCTTTTCCCTTAAAAATATATTTGCAACTTTCAGTCAGCTTTAGTCCTAACCAAAGTATCTGACGGTGTTTCTAACTAGATTTGTCCTTGCTATAAAATGCTGGACTTAACATCTACACTGAAGGTAGGTGTCATGTATTGTTTATTCGATGTCTTGTAGATGGGACATTTGAAAATAGAAAATACACAGGCTCAACAAACCAGCCATGGTTTTTACACTGAGAACTTTATCTTTGGCAATGCAAACACAGAAAACCTCAGAAGTGGAATACAAATATTTGTTTGCATTTGAGTTTCTGACTCAGTTTTCAAGTTCTCAATTCAAATAACCATCTTCCAAGTTTTTCTGAGAAACTTTTTAATAGCCCACTTCCAGACCACTTCTTTGAGTTTGTTATTGTTACCAGTATTTGCTCCTTTGTTAGGAACATAAGGTAAATTCCTGAATCTTAGAAAGTTGGTTTACTGAATTCACTGTTATATAAAAAGTTAGATCATATTTGATGTCTGTTTATTTTAGCATTGTCTGTAGGATAGGAACATTTTCCTCTTGCTGAAACTGAAAGCAAAGAACATATTGTTAGCTGACGGTGGAGATTTTAATAGGGCTTTCAACTCTTCATATATGTTCAACACTTTGGTTCCTGAAGATTTTATTTTTAATTGATCTTGAATCATAGAATCATAGAATGGTTTAGGTTCAAAGGGACCTTAAAGATCATGTAGTTCCAACCCCCCTGCCACGGGCAGGGACAAATTCCACTAGACCAGGTTGCTCCGAGTCTCGTCCAGCCTGGCCTGGAACAGCTCAGTCGGCGAGGAAGGCAGCGGCGGCAGCGGCAAGTGCGGCGGCTGGGCGCTGGCCTGAGGCGGGCCGGGGGCTGCCGGCGGCGGGGAAGCCCGGGGAAGAGCGGGGAGACCCGCCCGCAGCCGGAAGCTCTCGCGAGCGGGGCTGACGCGGCTGGGGCGTTGCCAGGAGCAACCGCGGGAGATTTAAACGGCCCCGGGGAGCGCCGCGCGTCGGTTGGCGCGGGAGGGCGCAGGAGTCGCCGCCGGCTCAGCGGGGGAGCAGTGGCACTCCCCCACCCGGCAGAGAGCCGCGGCCTCTCTGGACGCTGCACCCACCACGACTGACGCGGCCCCCCAGGCGGCGCTCCGGGGGGAGCACGCTGCCAGCCGGGTGTCGGGCTGCAGGGTGTGCCCTACCCTCACGCCGGGCCCGGACGGCAGCAGCGAGCGCAGCGGTGGGAGGTGCGCCCGGCGGGACGAGCTCCTCCGCTGAGCTGCAGAGCTCCGTGTGAGTACCTTGAGGGGTGTCAGGCAGTGCGAGAGGGCGGTAGGCTACGGGAATCGGACCCTGCCTTCCCTGGGACAGGCCCAACAGGCAGGCAGGGCACAGGAGGTGGAAGACTCCCTTTCCTCTCTCCGCCCAGCGGAAGGAGGTGAGTCAAGGGAAAGGGGGCAATGGCAACAAGTTCCTGCCCGGCGCAGCAGGCGACCCTCCGCTGTTACTACCCCACCTTGCCAGGTCCTCTTGCATAACAGGTAGGAGGCTCTGCAAGTGGAACAAACAACGATGAGGACAAGGTTCACCGAGCCTGCAGGTGTCCCCAAGGCTAAGCTGGCCTACACCCTGCATAAAAATGGCTTCCGTAAAGAAAAAAAGATGGGTCACTGTCATCGGGGATTCTCTTTTGAGGGGAACAGAAGGCCCAATACGCAGACCGGACCCACTGCTTAGGAAAGTCTGCTGCCTCCCTGGGGCCCATGTTAAAGATGTGACAAGAAAACTATACCCTGGTATGGCCCTCAGATTATTAGCCATTATTGATTCTTCAGGTAGGCAGCGATGAAGTTGCCACAAGAAGCCCAAGGGTGATCAAGAGAGACTTCAGGGCCTTGGGACGACTGGTCAGGGGATTGGGAGCACAAGTGGTGCTCTCCTCCATCCTTCCATAGGCAAGGAATGACAAGGGAAGAAACAGGAAGAGCCAGCTGATCAATACCTGGCTCTGAGACTGGTGTCACTGCCAGAATTTTGGATTCTTTGATCATGGGTTAGTCTATACAGCACCAGGCCTGCTGGCGACAGATGGGGAACACCTGTCTTTGAGGAGGAGAAGGGGCCTATTGCAGGAGTTAGCAGGGCTCATTGAAAGAGCTTTAAACTAGATTTGAAGGGGGAAAGGGATAAAACCAGGCTCATATATGGTAGAGTGTCTGTGGGTAAGTATCAGGGGGAAGGCCAACATGGCAGATATCATCATGGGAGTCTGTTATAGACCCCCCAACCAGGAAGAAGAGACAGGTGAAATATTCTATAAGCACATGGGAGAAGTTTCACAGTCCCTAGCCCTTGTTCTCGTGGGGGACTTCAACTTACCAGATGTCTGCTGGAAATGCAACAAAGCAGAGAGGAAACAGTCTCAGAGGTTCCTAGAGTGTGTGGAAGATAACTTTCTGACACAGCTGGTGGGTGAGCTAACTAGGGAAGGTGCCCCTCTGGACCTGTTGTTTCTGAACAGAGAAGGACTTGTGGGAGATGTGATGGTTGGAGGCCCTGTTGGGCACAGTGATCATGAAATGATAGAGTTTTCGATTGTCAGAGAAGTAAGGAGGAGGGTCAGCAGAACTGCTGCCTTGGACTTCTGGAGGGCTGACTTTGGCCTGTTTAGGAGCCTGGTGGGCAGGCTTGGTGGAACGGGTGCACTCTTCGCTGGGTAAAAACTGGCTGCATGGCTGGGCTCAAAGGGTTGTGGTGAATGGAGTTAAATCCAGTTGGTGGCCTGTCACAAGTGGTGTGCCCCAGGGCTCAGTATTTGGGCTAGTTTTGTTTAAGATCTTTATCAATTACCTGGACGAAGGGAGTGAGTGCTCCCTCAGCAAGTTTGCAGGCAACACCAAGTTGGGTGGGTATGTTGATCTGCTTGAGGGTAGGAAGGCTCTGCAGAGGGATCTGGACAGGCTGGATCAATGGGCCAAGGGCAATTGTATGAGGTTCAACAAGGTCAAGTGCCGAGTCCTACACTTGGGTCACAACAACCCCATGCAACGCTACAGGCTTGGAGATGAGTGGCTGGAAAGCTGCCCGGAGGAAAAGGACCTGGGGGTGCTAATCAACAGCTGGCTGAATATGAGCCAGCAGTGTGCCCAGGTAGCCCAGAAGGCCAATGACATCCTGGCTTGTATCAGAAATAGTGTGTCCAGAAGAACTAGGGAAGTGATTTTTACCTTCGTACTTGGTGCTGGTGAGGCCCCACCTTGAATACTGTGTTCAGTTTTGGGCCCCTCACTACAAGAAAGAAATTGAGGTGCTGGACTGTGCCCAGAAAAGGGCAGAGAAGCTGTTGAGGGGTCTAGAGAATAAGTTTTATGAGGAGTGGCTGAGGGAGATGGGGTTGTTTAGCCTGGAAAAGAGGAGGCTGAGGGGAGACCTTATCACTCTCTACAACTACCTGAAATGAGGTTGTAGAAAGGTGTGTGTTGATCTCTTCTCCCAAGTGACAAATGATAGGACAAGAGGAAGTGGCCTCAAGTTGTGCCAGGGGATATTTAAATTGGATATTAGCAAAAATTTCTTCACTGGAAGTGTTGTCGGGCATTGGAACGGGCTGCCCAGGGAGGTGGTTGAGTCACCATCCCTGGAGGTATTTAAGACATGTGGATGAGGCGCTTAGGGACATGGTTTAGTGGTGGACTTAGCAGGGTTAACAGTTGGACTTGATGATCTTAAAGGTCTTTTCCAACCTAAACAATTCTATGATTCTACTTCTATGGTTGGGGCATCCACAACTTCTTCTGGGCAACCTGTTCCAGCGCGTCAGCACCCTCATGGTGAAGAATTTCTTCCTTATATCTAAATCTACCCTCTTTCAGCTTAAAGCCATTACCCCTTGTCCTATCACTACACACCTTTGTAAGAAGTCCCTCTCCATCTTTCTGGTAGTTCCCCTTCAGGTACTGGAAGGCTGCTAGAAGGTCTCCCCAGAGCCTTCTCTTCTTCAGGCTGAACAACCCCAACTCTCTCAGCCTGTCCTCACAGGAGAGGTGCTCCATCCTTCTGATCATCTTTGTGGCCCTCCTTTGGACTCGCTCCAACAGGTCCATGTCCTTATGCTGGAGGTCCCAGAGCTGGATGCAGTACTCCAGGTGGGGTCTCAGGAGAGTGGAGTAGAGGGGGAGGATCACCCCCCTCAACCTGCTGGTCACGCTTCTTTTGATGCAGCCCAGAATATGGTTGGCTTTCTGGGCTGCAGGTGTGCACTGCCGTCTCATGTTGAGCTTCTTGTCAACCAGCACCCCCAAGTCCTTCTCCTCAGGGCTGCTCTCAATCCATTCTCCACCCAGCCTGTATTTGTGCTTGGGATTGCTCCAGCTTACGTGCAAGACCTTGAGCTTAGCATTGTTGAACTTCATGAGGTTTGCATGGGCCCACCTCTCAAGCCTGTCAAGGTCCCTCTGGATGGCATCCCTTCCATCCAGCGTGTTGACCGCACCACACAGCTTGGTGTTGGTAAACTTGGTGAGGGTGCACTCCTTTCCACTGTCTTTGTTTCCAACAAAGATGTTAAACAGCACCGCTCCCAATACCGATTCCTGAGGAAGGCCACTTGTTACTTGTCACCACTTGGATATCAAGCCTCTGACTACAACTCTTTGGTGACCATCCAGCCAATTCCTTATCCACCGAGTGGTCCAGCTGTCAAATCCATGTCTCTCCATTTTAGAGATAATAATTGATTATTTTGAATGTTAGCAAGTATAGAGGGTCTCATAAAGGGCAAAACTTGATAATGTTGTCCCTGTGATAAAATTAGAAAATATTTTCTGTTCTCTGATTTCTGTTCTCCCTATGTATTATCTTATATTCTCTACTTGCAGTAACCTAATGGGCAAGGCATTTGATGCTGCTTTTAACTATGGGGCTAAAAAAGTGTCCCTCTTCTTAACTGGTAAGAGATACAGGGCTTAATCCAACATTCATTACATAGCCCCCTGATTTCACTGGATTTTGGAACATGCCTTAAGTGAGCTATACATTCCTGATTCACTCAGGAAATTATCCCCAAAACTCCATCAGAAGACATGACCTCATCCTTATAATGAGGATTGGACAATTTGTTTCAGTAATGGGTATAATGGCAAAAAGCCAAGGAGGGCAGGGGAGAATCATGTCTGTTATTTTTGTCAACCTAGGAATAATGTAATCTTTGTTCAACTTACAAAGCATCACTTAGGAGCTGTGCCTAAGTTGCTAAAGATGAACTTTGCTCTCTGCAATAGGGAGACAACTCTCACTGAGAATAGTGAGAGTAGTCTATGCATGTCTGAATTTAAAATTTCTTCTAGGCAAGTTGTAGCATTTTTTTCCAGTGAAACCCCTCTCAAATTCTTTACCTTTCAACTGACTGAATGAGATGATTTTTTGTTAGCACTTCAGTATCTTCAGTTTCTCAACCAAAGATTTTTGATAGTGAGCCCTTTCAGTCTGTGAGCACTTTAGGGCAAGTGTTGTTTTTTACTATTCATTCAGTGCTCAGGAGAGTATTCTTTCTTAGACCCATGGTATTCTAAATGTTAAGTAACAGGCCAAAATTTATAATAAAAAATATGGCTTGGGTAAGAATTGGGTACCTGCATCCAATTCACTTGGAAACCTTCACTGTACTCTGTGGTACCCAGCAAAGGAAGGCAGAACATTTTCTCATTTATGGTTACTGACCATTGAAAGAAACAATTGCAGTTTATTTCTGTTTTCATAAAATCCTCTGTAGTCTCAGTTTTTGTAATGGAAAGATAGCTAAATTTAACATTGGAAAACAAGAAACACAAATTCAATTTTATTGTTGAAAGCAATTCACATCAGAAACAATGGATTGTGAAAATTGAAAGAGAATTTTTGATACATATTTTTGTTTGTAATCACTATTTGGCACACTTTGACCTAGGATTCACATAAACATTTTTTGAGAAACTAGACATAAGACTAACGATGACATTTTATAAAAGTAATTGACAAAGATCTTAATGAGAGAGAATTGTTTCGCCTTTAATTAAATAGAGCAAGTTCCTTGTTTTTATAGTTATGCAGCTGACATGGATCTGTGTTTCATCTACTCTTGAATGTGCACGTTATACATTCTTTATATATATACACTTAACAAAATCAAGCAGCATTTAAAGAGAAAAAAGTTTTAAATTTATAGGATCAGAGAAAGGACAATAAAAAGGAAAGTGCAGAAGTGTTCAAAATAATTTATGATGTAGGAACAATAAACAATATCAGTTCCTCTAATAACTTGATGTGACCGTCTATAAGACTGAAAGGTAACTCCTGTCAAATGAATAGAAAGGAAATAAATTTATACACATTTCTTCTAGCTTGAGATAATTTGTTCCACAAGTTATCTTTTAGGTCAGGGCTGAATAGTATTCAAAACAGCCTAATATATTAATGGACAACAAAAATATCTATGCTTACAATAGAAAAGTCAAAGTCAATGTAAATTAAGGCTATAAACACTAGGGCATGCTCCAGTCATTAAACATTTAGGATAAAGAAAAGTTTCCTCACTGTCTTAGTCCACAGTCATATATTATTGTTTCTTCCCTATATGGTATTGGCTATTGTCAGAAGAACTGGTGGCTGGACTCGACAGTTTCCCTGCTGGCCTGGACTAAGAATTATTACAGAAGTGACCCCTCCTGAATGAAAATGGTCTTAGCTTCACTGGTTTACTAGATTTATGAAAATAATCTGTTCATGGGTACTTCATGTGTGAAATGAGTACTTCATGTCTCAGTTCTTCTACACGCATGTTGCTTTTGCTGGATCATTCACTACAAGACTATTGAGAACGTTCCATGATGATTCTTTTATTTTCCTTGAAATTAAATCTTATTTATATTAAACAGGAATCTCTAGGCTTAAAGCATGGCAGAGAGAGAAGGGAAAAAATACCTTCACAGTTCAAGGAGGATAGACAGACTGTATGTCCCTTCTTATCCATAACATTGACTTTTTTTTTCCTTCTCATTTCTCTAGTCCATGTGAGCTCAGGTCAGGCTATGCTGAAACTTCCAAAATGCTCAGCCAATTAGGGTAATTCTGATGGTGTGTACACATGGCAACTGCTGGTATAAAATACTGTGTAAGTCAGCATGCCAAAAAGTAATTGGTGGCAGTATTCCAGAAAGAATTAAATTCACTGAATAGCTGTTAATAAGGTTTTTACTCAGGGGTTCTTCTTTTCTCTCATTCTCTGTGTTAGCAACCCTAACAACAGAACTCTCCCTCATGAATTAGTGAAATAGACTAGATAAAACAATATAAATAGAACATATAAAGATTTCTATTAAATGATACCAAGCTTAAAGACTTTCCCTAATGCCCTCATCCATTATACTAACGCATTTCAGATACCCAAAGGATGAAGAGATTTTGCTGAATAATATAAGAAATACATATGTGTATATGTACATGTGTATGTACATGCACACATGAAAGAAGGAAGTTGCTTTTCTCTCTGTTAACACAATCAGAGAAGGAATCCATACATTGAGGAAGCAGTCATGTACAAAACAGCAGTAGAGAATTACCAAACACTCTTTTCTCCAACTGCAGCTTGGACAAAGAAACCAGTCATATTATAGGGAGTAGCATGTAGTTTACATGAAGAGTGTGGATTTTCAGAATTTTGGAAATCCCCGGTAGTTTAGAGTTCTCCTTTTGACGCTGAAGATTGCTCACTGGTATTTGTAGTTTTCCACCACATCCTTATCTCAACATCGCAATCACCTAACAACAGTCCTGAACTTTCTTTGCTTCAAACAAACAAAAAGGGATGACAATCTCACATTTAGATAGATTCATTTCTGAAAGCATTATACTCTTCTGACTCCATTAGTCATGAAGCACCTACAGGCAGAGTAAAAGATTACATATGGTAGGACCAACAATACTATAGGTTTGGTGCAGGTTGCTGTGATAAAACCTTTTACACTAACTATTGGTCCTTTGTAAACACTTTTTCGGTAAAGCTTGAGTCTATCCCTGGTGAAACTGTGCCAAAAGATATCTGGGAGAAACATGTCAGCAAGTACTTAGAAGTAATCCTCACATCTTTCCTCCAGTAATTCATTTTGCAGTACCCTTTCCTGTCAAACTGGAGATGAAAAAATTACCCCCTCTGAGTTGATGAGATTAATTTCTTTTACAGGCAGTGTTGTAACTAGTTTATGTAAAATGAAATGTGTGTTGCAAAAAATAAACCACACAGTGGAACTGAATAAAGGAGCAAAGTGTTTCTTTATACTGATGGCAAGACTTTTTTTGAGTAGGACAGAAATATCACAAGACTGTTTTCTAATCTGTTGTTTAACACATTCTTGGCCATTTGGCTGGCAATGTAAATAGTATGTTGTGTTTGTTTAAATTATTAAGGCTTATTCTAAACTAATCTAAACATATTACAAAATATAATTATGCTGTGAGTCATTTAGGTATAGCTATTCTTTATTTTCTTCTAGAAGATGATTTGCATTGTAAGATGAGCTACATGGACCAAGAAATCTTTTTGGACTGTTGGGAGAAATGGAGAAAACTGAACAAAAAGTGTCAGCAAATTCACATGTGTAGAATATGTAGCACACTTCTAGCACTTCACCAAATTTCTTTAAAAACCACTAACACAAGAGGAATGTTTCATAGACCTTGTCAAAACAACTTAATAATAATTTTTTGGGGGGAATTTTTCTCTTTTGTCGGAGCTTGTAAGGTTTCTGTGTCCATGTAGCTTTCTGACATGATACACAAATATTCCCACTTATACACATCATCACTTATTTCAATAATTTTCTCAAGAATTGATCCAGTTATGGCACAAATACTAAGAAATATACCTAGCGTGAATCGCAGAGAAACATGTTAACCTAATTTTTTTAGTAAATCTTTCTGTTTAAAGCAATGGTCACTTCACTATTTTAGGACAGTCAGAGAGAATTTTCGGTGTTCAGTGACTAGGGATGTCAGTAGGTTCATTCTATGTAGAGAACTTAGGAAAGAAGAGAAAGACCTTTTTGGACTGTTGGGGGAAATGGAGAAAACTGAACAAAAAGTGTTAGCAAATCTACATGTGCATACCTCTGTTTATGAAAGCACTATTTTACTATAACTAATGTAGAAAACCAAGAGGGCAGGAAAAAATAATTGTGCACTAAATTATGCTTGGTTTGTAGCATTGGCTTTAGTCTGATTTTCATTTAAATGAACTTTCCTTATGTCTTTGTGGAAAGAAATATGAGGAAAAGTAGTATGCTTCAGATTTACTTGAATCAGTTGGGCATCCTACTTGGCTACAGAATGAAACTTCAGCTTCTCTCTTCAACTTGGACTACTACAGCTGTTCTACTTTGTATGATGATGTACTGTATTGAGCTCTATTATTTGGTGGTTAACAACAGGATGTAAATGAAATGGTATATTTACATGGCCTTCTGCTCTGTCTGCGCTGGAAAAATTTTTGAATAATAGTAATAACAGCATGAACTTGAGCATGGAACTCACAAATGACAATCTCGATGACAACAATACTAACTGCTCAGGCTTGTCTTTCTTGCATTTTGACTAAAAATTCTGCCTGAATATGTTTAAAAAGAAGGTAAAATTAAAATATAATACTTCATTTTGAAATTTTGATCAAAACTGCATGTTCCTGAGAAAAAATATTTTTAAGTTGTTTTGACGAGGTCTACAAAATTTTCCTCTTATGTTAGTGGTCTTTAAAGAAATTTGGTGAAGTGCTAGAAGTGTGATACATATTCTAAGAGCGAATAAAGGTGTGTTCCTAACAAATGAAAAGATGTCAAAAGTTGCAGGACCTTCATGCATGCAAAATCCCTCCATGGATTTGGGTGTCCTAAGTTCTGGGCAATGGAGACTTGAGTTCAATTCATTTTAATAAAAAGAGAAATCTATAATATCTGGTTCCTGTTTGGCACATGGGTCAGAATATACCCATGTTTTTTGCTAGGGTTTTATTAAAACCCTGTCATTTACTAATAAGAATCAAGCATATTTTTCTTACAGACTATATTAAAGAAACATTTAAGACTTGAAGAAATTCAGTGACCTTTTCTGTAGTCTAACTAATAGCAACTAGAGTGTGACACTATGGGTTGGCCTCAGGTTCTGTTTCTGCCAGTGGTTTCCTTGGAGACCTTCTGCAGGTTGCTTCCTTGCCCTTTGTCATCAGTGGTACTAATTTGATGTAGCTAATCCTTCATTTCCTTGGCTTTTATTACTAGTGTGTGAAAAACATGTTTCAGAAATACTGAAACAAACCATTTCTGCCACATTTTGTTCATTTTGGTTAAACCTTTCTGGATAATTCCACTTCACTGACAGGACTTCCTGAAACCCTCCATTTTGGCTGACACATTTCTGGTGAATAAATAATTGTGTGAATGAAACATGTCATTCAGCTCCATTCCTATTTTCTTCTGTGCAAGACTCCAAAATACAGTAACGGAGCAAGTGAGTGTTCTGGGGGTTATCTGACAGAAAGTGGGAAATACTGCAAGTCTTGTGGGAAAACTCTTTTTGTGAGATTTCAAAAAAAAATTTCTAGTAGCAAACAGTCTGAGTATTGGTAGAAGATCCAATGCTAACTGAATATTAGCCTTTTCTCTTTTACCCAAAGAAGGGAATAGAGTCCTGAAGAAAGACTGCTTGATGACCAAAGTGGTTGATATTGGCTGATCCACAGTTGTATTTGCACACTATTTTGCTTTACAACTTCTTTATATACTATCCTTTATTATTTGAAATGTAGACATTCTGTGTTTGGTACCTTCACTTAACTTTAGCAGCAGCTGAGGAGCTATGCAATTGGTCTGGCCTCAGTTAGTCTGATTCTGTCTTTACTTACTCAGTCTTGAAAATATCATTTGAGTTTCCTCATTGGAAATGAAATCCAAAATGTGAACTAATCTCTATTTTCATAATATGTATCTTCCATTTTAAGGGAAAACATTCTGAGAAGATGTTACATGGTACAAACATCCTTCCAGACAAATTGCACGCATCGCACGCTATACCTTAAACTTCTTATTTTTAATCTTAAGGTAAGGTAAAATGCAAGCAGGAGACAGTCATTCCTATTTTAAAGCTCACAGCCTAAAAACTTGAACTCCTACCAACTCTTGGCCGCTCTACAAAAAGCAAATCATTATGGACTAGAATGAGCTGTTTTGTACTGCAAAATTTTCCATTCATACTGGCAGTTCCCTACAAGTAAATGTATGTAAACAGTGTCCATGATGAGCAGTATGGTTTTTGGTCAGAGGCTGTCAATTTTTACCAAATTATAAGGACCAGCAGATGGTGCTATGGCAGATGGCTGTCTTGCTTTCTTTTTTCCTGACCAAAACCAGACATAAGCTCTTAAAAAAAATAAACATTTTCAGCCAGGGTATGGTACTTTTCAAAAACTGTGGATGTTCTTTCTGTATAAGGCTGTATCTCCAACGGTGTTATTTTCTTAAAGATATATGACGGATTTTAGTCATACAAGCAACCTGATATTACATGGTGTGAGGAAATTGCAGTATTTGCCTTCCTGGAATGGAGGGAAAGTACTCAAGTAAGAATTAACAGTGTGCTCCTGCAAAGACACAATACTCTGGTTCCATATGGCCTGAACAGAGCAACTTGAAATTACTGTAATTGGAAGTGTTTAGTTAGACTCTCATGAGGTAAAGAAAGGTAAAAGGACATTGTGCTTCCAAGCACATAGTGTAAGACTTCTCTAGATAAGCAAAACAGAAGGGAAGTGTCTCAAGACAGGGGCATTAGTGCTTTAAAGCAATGACAGTTTTTTGATAAATGCTGTAATTTATCAAACATGCAAAGCTATTTGTAAGTTGGAGCAGAATTTGATGGTTTCCTCCAGTAAAAAATGGTGAAGAAAAAGAAGAGAAAGAGGACAGAGACTTAAATTTAAAAATATAATGAAAGGTACAACAAAAAAGACAAAGACAGTCTCTTTTCTTGACTGATACCTGGAACAGGATATCAGGACAGGACAAGAGGAAATGGCCTCAAGTTGCTCCAGGGGAGGTTCAGGCTGGATATTAGGAAAAATTTCTTTACTGAGAGAGTGGTGAAACACTGGAATAAGCTGCCCAGGGAGGTGGTGGAGTCACCATCACTGGAGGTGTTCAAAAAATGTGTAGATGTGGCATTGCGGGACATGGTTTAGTGGGCATGGTGGTGTTGGTTGATGGTTGGACTTGATGATCTTGCAGGTCTTTTCCAACCATAGTGATTCTGTGATTCTGTGAAAATATAAGCCTTTCCCTTTTGAATTTTACTTTCTGAACCAGTTTCCTCAGTGAACAGAGATCTGTCAGTGCCTCCATGATCAGGCTGTTGGTACCCAGATACAGAACCTGTGGCCCAAGGCTTTCAGTGGACAAAGGTAAGTATGAACTGCCTTTCTCTTAAGAATGTTATATGAGCTTTTTATTTTCTGCAACATAAAATGAAAAATTGAAAGAAAAAAAAAAAAAAAGAAAAGAAACAAAACTATACATAATCCTGTCCAAACTCTCAGTCTCTGGGCTCGGGCATCCCACTCAGCTTCCTATTCTGGCTATCTCTGCACTGGGCTTCCTTTGTTAGAGAGCAATACGTAACCCAAAACTAACCATCCATAAAAGTGGTGGGCCAAGATAACAAAGAAAAATAATATAATCATTTTCAGTATTTCAAGGAAGATTTTTATTCCAAATCAGACAATTTGCTAAATAAACTGAAGTACTAATAAATATAAATTGAGAATAATATTCTGATATTTATATGTAAAAAATTAAGCACACTTTTCCAATTTCCAAATGGTTTTAAAAAAAATTAAAAATGTTACCTGGTTTATCTTAACCTTTGGTCTCTCTCCTTTGACTATATGAAAAAGTTCTTCTTTAATAGTACTTTAAACAAATTGGTCACTTTTCTCCAAAAGCTAAATGAACCTATCAAGTCACTTTACACAGAGCACTGAACAACTACTAAATAATGACAGCTTTTGGCCCACGCAGACCTAGCCTAGGTCTGAGCTTTTCAATCCAGTGGAAAGATGCCTAATATCCAGTCCCCAGTGTTTTATAATTCCCATATGGCTACTAGTTTCTGTGTGAATTACATGAAACCTGAGAAGTGCTGCCATTTCCTGACTGAAGGCAGTTCTCCATCTCTGGTTTCTGCCTCTCCTCACTGCTACTTCAGTGGTTACCACAGGCATTCAGAGCAGCCTTGGTTTGAGGCATACAGCAAGAAATGAGTGGTGCAGCTGGCAACACACCCCTGGTTTCAAACTTTGATTGCACACTAGAGACTACGTAACACAGGCTCTTGGTTAGCAACCTTTTTACTACTGAGCTGATTGTGCCAAAAAAGGATGGAGAAATGAGAGGAAGATATGAAATGGCCATGCAATTTGAGAAAAAAAATCAACGTCCTGTATAAATGGTTTAATTTTATTTTGGTTTTGGTTTGGTTTGTGGGTTCGGGGTTTTTTTTGTTCTGAAAGCCGTAACCTTCCTAGAAAAAACACTGAGAAAGGAGGTCAATTAGCACACAGGGATTAAGTATATCAAAATTGCAACATGTGATAGTCAGGAGCAAGGGTCCTTCAGCTTAGTGTAGGAAGCAAGCTGTCTCACTGTTCATTTTCAAAGCATGCTGGCCAGTCATCTGTTCTCCCATCCCTTACTGACAGCCATTGTAAAACTCAGAAGTAATTTTTTTTAACTTTACTTGTTAAAGTCACCCAGAGTATTTCAGAGATATAAAGGCAGTGATATCTAACACAGATCTGCAGTATGTCATGAACATGCTATAGGGAATAGATATAGGGGCAGGAATGAAAAATTAGACTCTGCTTCTCTGGACCCTGCTGAACCACCTCGACTTGAGAAGTGCTTTGCATCTTCTAACGCAATGCTATAGATCACATGTAAAGACATTGTCAGAGGAATATTAACACCATTCTCACCACTCCAAAAACCTGTTACATTTGCAGGTGTCCTAAAGAATAACAACACCTAGGCTGTGTCCACTGTCTAAGCCTGTATCTACACCAGCAAGTTTTGCCACCTTACACTTCCTACCTTATATATCTCTCCATGCTGCATAGCACAAATCTGGCTATTATACTCATATTCTTGCTTGCTTCCTTCCAGAAAAAAATATTTTCTGGATCCCGAGGTTTTGTAGGGTTTTAAGTCCACAGTCCCTAACAGTTTTTCTCAGTATACCTTTAGTGTGGCTCTTGTGCAGAAAAATCTCTCTTTGGGAAAGACCTTGTGGTAGTTTAGATCTCATGAAGGCTGATACTCTTAGCATTTCTGCATACTTTAGTGTCTTTAGAGGGGTGGCTTGTCAGGGAGATGACAGCTGGACATAGACAGAGTGATCTTCAATAAGGGCATTTATTAGAGTCAGCTGTCAAGCTGTTAGACTAAGATATGTTTTAAAAAAATCACTAAGTGGTGCGCTATGAAAAAAATATTTTTATTGTTTGTGCAGCCTGAATGATAAATATTAGTCATATATGCAGTACTGTTGACAGTTCTTTGAGAGGAAAACCTGGATAATATTTTAAGACATACCATTACACATTGCATGCATTTTGTATCTTTAACATTTTTATTGCATGCAAAAAGGCAAGTAAAAGGAATAAAACTCAGTCATTCCATGAAAAACAAATATAGAACCATGCAACCTATTAGTCTGATGACAAAAATATTTGAAAAATGTTTTATTAACATACTAAAAGACCTTTGAAAAGCAACAAATTGATTTATCATTGTGCTAAAAAAATTTGTTGGTAAGTTAAAAATTATGAAAAACATTGAACAATATTTTCCTGGAATTTAAAAAAAAGTAAGTGTGAGGAGAGTGCAAGCTGTTTATGGAGGCTTTAGTCCTCAAAGATTTGCCATGCTTCACTCATCCAGTATGCAGTTGTTAAAGACAGGGGTTGTATTGTTTACTGGTCTAGAAAACATGTATGGCAGCACAAAGAGTGAATATTACCAGTTGTACATTGGAAGTGACAGAGAGAATTTTGGGCCATTTTATACAATTATCTGCACCATTTTGCAGATGCATGGTGTCCTATGGCACTGTCCCCTCTGCTTCTTTCAGTCCTCTGCTCCTTCTGCTACAGGTCTTCTGTTTCTTCTCCAGATCCTCCCTGCTCCTCATTGCTCACTCAGTTTTCTTTTTGTGCTTCCTGATCGGAGTCAGTCTTTGAATGCCTGTGAAAGGTTCCTGACAAAGACACCGATCAAGAAAGGTAACATGATTGTTCGAGGGGACAAAATAATGATGAAAGCCATCTACATTTCTATTTCCCCTCTATACTTGGTCCCCTATAAAAATTCTTTTACTGATATGTAGAAGATCAACATTTTTTTCTTCCTTTTACTTTGGAAGTGTTGTGAAGCTGCAGGGATTGTAACCTGTGTGGCGATCTTTGTTCCCAGTCACAGGGAGGGATGCTTGTAGGAGGAGTCCAAAGCCACAGGTATTTTGGTAGGGAACAATTTAAGGAACTTGTTACAGATGATGTGGTAAAGGCTGCAATTTTTACTTGAAAAAATGTTAGAAGAGTTTTTATGGCCCCTCTGCTACCTAACTGCACACAGAAATGATCTCTATGGATTTCGCTGCATGTTGGCATTGAAAAGTATCTTGGGCAAAAGAACCACATTATTTTTTTCTAAAAATCCCAAGAGTATCTGCTAGACTGTCCAGGACATTTGTCTATATACCAACAGGACTTGGGGATGTTTCTGTTGCTTAGCAACACAAGTCAAAAAAGCAACTCCCTTTCCCTGTCCTTGCCTCTATGCCAACCATGTTACCTTTAACTCTTTCTCAGCATGTTCATGAATAGTTTATCTGGAACTAGTATGCTGTATTTTAATGTAATATACCTGTGTATTTCTTTTTAGAAGCAGCACAGGATTGGTCCATCAAAATACAGATTTTTAATTAGGCAAACATGAATTTGCTCTTGTGCTTTCGTTCCTAGTGGTGAGGCACAACTTTGCTGGCAGGGATGCAGCTGGCTTATTACTGTTTATAGTACCAACATTCAACAGTGACTCCAAAATTGTCTGGAGCTATATGCAAAACATACCTCTAAATAATAAATAAAATAATAAATAGTAATTATGAGTAATATAAATAGGAGAGATTTGTAAAAGAAAATTGTTCTTTTAAGAGTCCCTTAAGAAGTCCTTCTGCCCTTAAAAATGGTGGAATATTGGTCTCAGACTGAACAAAAATCTCTTCCATGAATATGCATGCCCTACTACATCCACCAGAACTTTTTTCTCCATCTTTCCTATCACCATTTGGTTGTTTTCCTTTTGATTCTGTATACAATGGCTGGAACACTTCAGCTTTTCTCCCTTTCCCTCCTCCTTCATGTACATTGATACAACTGCTCTCCTTTGTTCAAAACAAGACATACAGATCAGAAGTCAAGGTGACTCTGACCTTGTGTGTCATGCAAGTCTCTTTTGAAAGGTTAAGTCCCTGAAGCAGTTCCAGATTTTCTTTTCTCAGCCCGCACCTTATAGAAGGTTTGGCCTATTTTTTTACCTTTGGTATCTACTAATCATTTGCTTCTCAGCCTCATCATAATCCTAATTTATAACATTTTTTGCAGTGACTGCTTTGTCTGCAGTTGCCCCATGATTAATCCTACTAGCCAATAAAGTCTTTCTTGGTTTTGGCAAAAATAGAAGGACTAGCTGTTTTCTTCTTCTGAGACAATGGTACATGCATTTAGTTAGGACGTGATCCTGTACAAGTAAAGAAGGTGGTGTTTCCATAATGTTAAAGATGAAGGAAATAGGAAAACTGAGAATGAAATTTATGGTCACTGTGACCTTTAGGCAGTCAGTGCAGAGGTAGACTCTGAATAGTCATTGAGCAGCAACTGTTATGTGATTGTAAGAACAGCAGAAACCAACAGAGACAGTGTTGCAACAATGCTTGATTTGTCCTTGTTGGATGTCATCCTTGTGCATAACAGAGGAGGTTTTATTTTGTGACTCAAAGGCTTGGCTGCACTTAACTGGATTGCATATGTGGAGCCACATTCAAGGCTACAGCAACAAAAGTCAAGTTCTGTCAAAAAACTTGAGACATAGATCAGGGCTGCAACAGACATAGTAGTCACAATACCTGTAATATGTGCCCTTAAAACTGTAGCTCATGAGTGTGCACAGAGCAGCCTCCCAGGCTGGGGGTCTCACTCCCCTTGAAGGCATTCTCAAAACTTCCATTGGAGCTGAACTGGGCCCTACATGTGAGAGGCCTTTGTAAGTAAGTGTTGAAAATCAGAGGCATCCCTTCAGCAGTCTTGCACTGTTTACAGTTGTTTTCTGTCTTCTTGTAATGATCCTGAACTACTCGTGAATAGCATTCACTGAAAGCACCAGGACAAAAAAAAAACCAAAAAAGTGAAACTACAGCAATTCTTAAAAACTGGTTTACTGAATGTCAAACTGAGAGCAGTTATTGACCCAGGGGGATTACGGTTTATTCAGAATGCCAAGTAATTATAGAAGTGACATTGGATGATCATTTACACTCACAGCATAGTCATGAATGACAATGTCAGCTAAAACAAAGACAAATGAGAAAGAGCCCACAGTTTCTAATATTCCTGAGAAGCATTGCATAGGGTGGAAGTAAATGAGGGTTGTCTGGTCTAGTAGCGGCTCGTTTCCATTGGAAATTACCACCTGCTGTTCTCAGTGGCAGTTAACACTAATGTGAGAATCCCTGAGCCAAAGCAATAAACTAACAATGAATGTTGTTTTCTGTTTTCTGTCTTTTCAGTTAGGTAACAGAGGAAATTACAGAAGAGACCTCTTAAGCAGAAAGCTTTGGTACTCAGCAAATGTACTCCTTAATCAGGAAACTGTGTAATAGAGTTTTGCAAAACTTACAGCACTTGCTTAAATTCGTACAAGTTATTCATTTACAGGTCAGGTATCGGTCCCCTTTGCATGTTTTCCACACAGCACTTTCCAGATTAAATTCCAACATATACAAACTCATCTGCTAGAAAGATGAGAACTCCTCAAATTGAAAATACTTACTGGTCTCTGGTATCAATGTGATGTCATTGCCTTATACAGATGTGCAAGCAAAACTGAATATCCAGCCCAGAAACATTCAGTAGAAAACATCTTTCTAAAAATGTTCATGTTAGGACAAACAATGGGGCTTTTGACATAGCATACCAGCTTTGCAGACAGGAAGACTGAAGGAAATTCTTGGAGATCATTAGGAGACAATAGTCAATATAGTCTTCCACTAGATAAGACTTCTCTAGACAAGACTATTTTACAAAAATATTGCTAAGACCCATGCCGATGGTTTAGTGGACTCTAGCAGCTGAAGATCAATGAACATGGGAGAGAGGAACATGGGAACATGCACATTGACCCTCTCACTGCAGCTTGGACAGAGAGATCTCTATTTAATAAGGTAGCTGATCTCATGAAGAAAAGAAAATAACAAAGCACCCTGCTAACTAAACATTCAAAATATAGCAAGAAGAAAGAATTTCACATGGAGTTAATTGTTCAGCTTCCTTTTTTCTCTTTATCCAAACTAAAAATATCTCAAGTAGTTCAGCTTAGGAAAAGGGTACACCTAACTAAATAAACAGCATGAATGTCACTTCCCTACTCCTTCCAATTAACATAATGTTCAACTTTCTGAAGCAGAGGCCTTTTTATATAGCTGCTCTGGAAAACAGAAAACCCTGTTGTTCTTCTGTTCTGTCTATGGCAAGCTCTTCTTCTCTATTCTGTAGGCTGTGGAAGATGGGCACCAACAACAAAGGAAAGACAAAACCAGAAAAAATTAAGAAAGGCATAAGAGGAAGCAGTGATCTGGTCAGTAAGTACCTTTTTAGATGTATATTTATTATGTTCATGCCAACTAACCATTTCTGCAGGCACAGAAACAGCTAAACACCTACCTGAAATTTTCAATCTTTAAATTTCTTATTTACGTCCTCATTTATGTATGTATTCTATGAACACACAAATATCTGTACACAATCACACTCACATATTGCTAAACTGTTCCACACTATATATTTTACATGCTATTTTCCAGCCGTTTAGTTCAGGATCTGTACTAGAGGCTTCCTTTTGTGACCAAGCTGTTATTCTCCAGATTTGAGTAAAAATGCTGAATAGCAGCCTATTGGAACTTCACCTGAAATAGAAGATATGAATAAAAATTTACCAGCCAAGAGTTATTGCATTTATTGGAGATAGAACTTTCTCCTTTTTTCTCTTATAGCTTTTCTCTTTTTTTAGCTACTTATAACTAAAAAGAACAAAAACTGTAGTAAAGTTATTATATAAATGAGAATTTTTAACTGCATGCTGTTTGCAGGTGGATCTGCTCTTTCTGATAAGTTGCTACCCTAATCTTCAGGTTTTGAAAAATACTATGATATTTGAAAATAAAAAAACTCCAAGCATTAATTCTTGTTAAGTTACTTTTGTTCCTGGAGATAGATTTACTAGCAATTTTAATTTGTTGACCATATAGGTACTTGTTAGGTCACACCTGGAATACCGTGTCCAGTTTTGATCCCCCTAGTTCAAAAGAGACACTGAAACATTGAACAGGGTCCAGCAGAGGACCAGCAAGTTTCTGAGAGGATTAGAAACTTGACATATGAAGAAAGGTTGAAGGACTCAAGTTTGTGAAGAGAAGGGTCAGGTGGAGTTCATCACAGTTTTCCAACATCTAAAATATAGTTATAGAGAAAATGGAGATACCCTCTTTATGAGGATGCATGGCAACAAGAGAAAAGAAAATGGGCACAAGTTAGTTCAGGGCAACTTCAGTTTGTATATAAGAAAAAGTTCTTCACAATGAGAACAACTGAGAATTGGGATAGGTTGCCCGAAGGAATCTCCCTGTTGCAAATATTCAAGACTCAGTTTGATAAGACCCTCAATAAGGCTTTGCTTTCAACAGAAGGTTGTAGCACATGATTTCCAGAGGTCCCTTCCAAGCTAGATTTTTCCATGAACCACTGTTCCTCTGATTCCCTTATTATAAATGGATATGAAAATATTTAGAACGTGGTCTTCTTAAACCAATTAAACCTGCAAGTCAAAGGTTACAGTATTTTAGCTTGCTTCTGCATGTATCCTTTATCTGTGACAGGAGCCATGTTCTCAACAGTATCACAAGTACAACTGCAGTTATCTGCAAGGAATTTTTCCAGTTAAGGAAAGGGACACAGCAGTGGAAGCACTAATGAAAACTGCCATGTGAAATAACCAAGTATCTGCACCACAGTGATGGAAAGAAAGAAATGGTAGTGTAGTTTTGTGGTGTTTACATGCAGCCAATGTTTCCCTAAACCTCTTTATACTCTCAGGCAAAATAAAAGAAACAAAAAGATATATTTATGCATTTAAAAAGAAGCGAAGGAGAAGGGAAATGGCAGAGCAAAGGAGAAGGAACAAGGATTACGATGTGTGTGGAGCCGAAATGCTGTTTCTGTTTTCAAGCTGATTGTTACACACCTGTATGCCTTAAATGCAAACACATTGCAGGGTGGCAACAGCTATTAATGTCCAAACCAGCATCCAAGCATGCTAGGTCCTTGTCTGGTCAGTATTTATGCATAGCCAAAATGTGTTTAGCTTATTGTGTGTATTTCAGCCCAAATAACTATTTTCTGTTGTTGATATGGTTAATTTTTTCATTAGTAAAATGTCTAAGACGTATTACAAGAATACAATGTGTGAATTTTGCCCAAGTGCTGTGTTATGTTTAAAAGGGGGACATCAGGACTCTCCTTATACTTTAATCCAGCATTGTTTCTATGGTTCCAAATGTTGCTCATCACAAGGAACTAAAGGAGAGAAGAGATATTATAATGAGACAATCTGGGGTACTTGACAGTTGGTACTATTAAAGCCTGGGTTCAATTCATCTTCAATGATCATCTGATTTGTGAATCTGATCTCAGGGAATAATCATTTTTAGATACAAAATTTACCATGACACACTAACAACAAATACAGTGTTGTAGCGGACATTGAAATGACTGTTTCTAACAACTCAAGTATTCAAGAATCAAGGCATTTATACTCTGAGCTTTAGATTAAAACTCTCATATAGTCTCAACACTGTCTAACTCCTAGGAAAAGAAATACAGCATTTCTGCTAAAATGTAACTGTGGAAAACAGGTTAGGAAGCAAAGTATCTACATTACAGCATAATTCTGACGTGTAATAATTCATCTGCCTTACACAAGGCTACAGTAAGAGGGATCTGTGTGCAAAGCTGCTGGAAAAATACATGTTTACTTTAATGGACTTAGGATTTTACATCACCATTTGCAACATAACTTAAGTAAATAAGAACAGTTGAGAATTCCACCTCTTGTGGGAATTACAGTGTTAGCTAGACGATATCCCCTCAATGACAACTATGTAAAGTCTCAAATTCTCTTTTTCTGACCAGTGCAGGCTAGGAAGGAAGTCCATTACTTTCATCAAAGTTAAGGAAAAATAAAATGCTTCTCTTACAAGATTTTTTTTCTTTAAGACGAAAAAACAGTAAAATCACAGCGTATAAGCCAACATTGTTTTTTGGTTGGAATAAGAGGAATAGGATTATATTCTGGGGCAGGCTGGTCTCTAAAATATTAATGTATATCTATTTTCTGACAAGTACTGATAACACGAGCAAATCGCCATTTCTGCTAGGAACAGAGATAATCTATGCAAACAGACTTCACATGTGGACATTAATATTTTAGTATAGGAGTTATTTCATACAAATAGTTCTACAGCAGAAAACACAGGTCAACCTTTGAGGGTTTTTCTCTAAATTCAAAATTTCTGTCAATCTTAAATCAAATGGACTTTAATAGTTGAGTAGTTATATAGAACTGAGTGAAGGAACTAATTCTTTTTCTTATTACTGTTTCTCAGCTAAATTCCATGGTCTTGTTAATAATTCCAAACAAAAGATGTATATTTTTAATTTAATTTAATGGGAAGATAAGATTTTAGCCTATGGTGTGCAGGGTTCATGGATTCCCATGAAGCACAAGACAGGAAACTAAGAAAGCAGTTTCAGAGATGTAAGTTTTGATGCAATTGCGATGGGTATCCTAAATTTCTAAAGAAGTATACCTTTTTATTGGAAAGTTAATACCGCAAAAAAGTTGAATGCTATTGGCTCAGGTTCTGTTGCAGAGTGTCTAATCACAGCTTCTTTCTCCATCAGCTTGTAGAACAGCCTTGTTATAAACTTTAGGAATGCAAGACATAAAATGGCCATTCTGTGACATACTTTCATTTAAAAGAAGCAAGTGCCAGCAGAATGGTTGCACAGGTAATAATATTTTCATGACCATTTGCGTACTATACAGTTATGGGTCTATGTGAATATTCTTTTAGGTCATATGTACTGTACCTTCCATAATTTACCCGATATAGGACAGGTATAAAATTAGACACGCATTTCCCAATAGCTTGGCATACAGATTACACCTATTGCTGTACTTTGACAGGTAGATCTATTATTCAGTGTCAAAGGCAAGCTACCTTGTAGAAATCCTACTTTCTGATATGTTTGCACAGCTACATTGTAATAGAAAAATCTTTCTTCCCCCCCCCCCCCCAAAAGCCAAAGTGTTGGAGTGATCTTAGGTTTTGTTTAGGGCTGAGGTGGTGCTTATTTTCTTTGCCTTCTGAGGGCTGAATGTGATCATACTTGCAGGTAAAAATTGTGGCTTAACATTCTGTTTTGTTTGATTCGATGACAGAGAGTGCCATTAGTAATTTAATAAAAACTCACTCATATATGCTGTCATAACTACACAGAATTATCCAAAACTCTCAAAGCTCCAAGGACTGCACAGACTTTTTACAGTCGAGTACATTGCATTTTCAAGATCCGTTGCAAATTAAGTATCTTCTTTAAAATAAATTGCCTCTTCCCAACCTATCTTTAACCACACAGGAATGGAAAAAGAAACAGTAAATTGTTTTGTTTTAAGAAATGGTATTTATTGTTATATTCTGTTTTACATTGTCTTCTGCAATGTATAAACACAGAGAAGTAGCAAATGGAGGAAGTCACTTCAAAATGCAATGTGAGACTTGCTCTGCAAATAAGTTTCTTTTATAAAGATTATCTAAAGAGATCAGATTTTATACTAATCTGTAACTTCAGAACGGTGAATAGTGATATTTCATGGACACTAAATGGCTCATTGTTGTCCTAAAATGTTCGCATTTGCCCCAGTAAGCCTATTTGTTGTCTGAACAGGCTTCTGACATCTTCTTTGAAGTCTTTTTTTTTTTTTCCCCCCAGAAGCCATGGCCTTAAAAATATTCATAGAATCACAGAATCACAGAATCACTAAGGTTGGAAAAGACCTGTAAGATCATTGAGTCCAACCATCAACTAACACCACCATGCCCATTAAACCATGTCCCACAATGCCTCGTCCACACATTCCTTGAACACCTCCAGTGATGGTGACTCCACCACCTCCCTGGGCAGCTTATTCCAGTGTTTCACCACTCTCTCAGTAAAGAAATTTTTCCTAATATCCAGCCTGAACCTCCCCTGCTGCAACTTGAGGCCATTTCCTCTTGTCCCATTGCTAGTCACTTGGGAGAAGAGACCAACACCCGCCTCTCTGCAACCCCCTTTCAGGTAGTTGTAGAGAGCGTTAAGGTCTCCCCTCAGCCTCCTCTTCTCCAGACTGAACAACCCTAGTTCCCTCAACCACTTCTCATAGGACTTGTGCTCCAGACCCTTCACCAGCTTTGTTGCTGGACAGACTCTGGACAGGCTCTGGACAGGCTCCAGCACCTCAATGTCCTTCTTGTAGTGAGGGGCCCAAAACTGAACACAGGATTCGAGGTGCGGCCTCACCAGTGATCGAGTACAGGGGCACGATCACTTCCCTACTGCTGCTGGCCGCACTGTTTCTGATACAAGCCAGGATGCCGTCGGCCTTCTTGGCCACCTGGGCACACTGCTGGCTCATATTCAGCCAGCTGCCAATCAACACCCCCAGGTCCTTTTCTGCGGGGCAGCTTTCCAGCCACTCGTCCCCAAGCCTGTAGTGTTGCATGGGGTTGTTGTGACCCAAGTGCGGTCCTTGTATTCTTCTTCAGTTGCCTGCCCCTTCTTCCAAAGGTGATAAACTCTCCTTTTTTTCCTGAGTCTCAGCAAAAGCTCCTTGTGCAGTCAGGCCGGTTGTCTTCCCTGCCGGCTCTTCTTAAGGCACATGGGGACTGGTATTGTCAGGCCTGTTAGATTGGTAGAAATGTCCCAAAGATACACATACAAATGTGAAATATTATCAAATGTGGGATAGTTTTAAGGATATTGCATAAACAAAGTAAAAGTCGTTCCATTGCGGTCATACATATTTTTCTATGATGTCCAGCATTCAGCCTCTGTCTGGAAACAGACTGCACACAGTACTTCAGAGTGGTCAGAAATCTTTATTTATTTTTCTCTTGTCTACCTATATAATCCAGAAAATCATGGGTTCAGCAATCCTACAAGTTTCTTGTGTATTATAGAGGATAAGATCCTAAAGTCTGGAATACTTTTCTCTATGTTTTTTGTTTGTTTGTTTGTTTGTTTAAAACCTGATTGCTTTCAAGATTATTTTAAGTGATTTTTTGAATGCAAGGACTAAAAGGAACCGTAAGAAAATTTTCATAAGAAATACAAATAAACAAATTCTGGCAATTTTCTTCTTATACTCAAGAAAAGATGAACTTAACAGGGTTGGTTTTTTTTTCTCTCTTATCCAAAATAATTTCCTCCTCTCTAGCCATATTCCTAATTGTTTTTTTAAGATCTGTCATAGCCACCAAATATGTGCTTTGACATATCCATATTGTCTCTTAATTATCTGCTTTTACTGTCTGCAGATAACTACTTCTGTTGTTCTTGGGCTTTTGTAAAAGGCCTTTTAGAAATGGCATTTAAGTGCTAATGAGTCAACAAAGAGAAAAATGTCTGGGGCTCTCAAAATACTGTGTTCAAAAAAACTAATAGGACTTAAAAAAAAAAAACCTTATCAGATAATTATTAAATGCACATTGGGGGACAGCTAAAATGATGTTTTTGACTTGTCTTTTAGAGAAGTTTTTCTAGATACATAACGAAAAAATCGTATCAGCTGGCTGTGATTCTGCATGCAAGACAGGATGAAAAGCCATTCCTCTATTTTGCATTATATAGACTGTTAGCAGTGGGAAAATAATTTTTCATTTATAGTTCCATTTTATAGATACAAAGCCACAACATGCTAGAGGAAGCTTCTTGAATATATCTTGGCCTTCTGGAGCACAGTGCAGGAGTGCCAATCCCAGATTGTTTTAAAAAAACCAAAATCAATCTTGTCCTCAGTTCTGCCCTCTTCCCTCATCTCCCATAAAAACCCATGGCATTTAAAAATAGTGCTGTTTTTCTTTTTAAAAATTGCCTTACTTACTGAATCCTCAGGGCTTATGTCTTCTGATTTTTCTCCACACCAGGAGCTCTGGAACCTTACTAACATTTTCTTCTTTTAAAACAGATGATCACTTAACTCCAGGAACTGCAATTTAGAGGGAGCTGTGGACACTGTCCCTGTCTCAGCAGTGGAGTGAAAGCAGGGCAACAGCTCCCCACAGAAGGAGCCAAGGGAGTCCCCTCTCTCCTCACCTCACTGCTCAGTAGGCAGTGAGCTCCGTTTTCCACTCATTGGTAGGGAATGAGGCCTCAGACACTTGTCCCAGCCTACTTCTGGGGGACTCCAAATTCTGTGGAATACAAGAATAACACTGGAGTCAAAACGTAAGGTGGGATCTAAGATTCTGAGAAAAAGAAAGAGCCTCAGCATCTTCCCATCTCTGGTATGCAGGAACTTCTCAACCTCACTGCTTCCTTCTGCACAGTGGGAACCAACCAATAAATGTCATCTTTGTGGTCAGATTTTACCAGACCTTCTTCTTTATTGTTCTCTGTTAGGGCAAGATCATATGACTATGGCATATCATAATATGATAAGCCACCTATCTATTTATCTGATTTTTTTAGCAGAGAAGTGAATGCTGGATATGCTGGATGTGAATATTTTTTTTAACCTGTCTCACAAACACAAATAAATAAATAAATAAATAAATAAATAATAGCAACATCAACAATAATAAGTAACTAGTTTCCAAAGAACTTTCACAAACAATACCGCATATAGACAGCTCTATAAAAATGTATTTGCTTTTGGGCTTGAAAACAGCAACCCAGCAGTAAATAGAAAAGAGTTTTGTAGAGGAAGAACAAATTTGGTCCAAGAAAACTGGGATAAACTGCAGCTTCTACAAAAAGAGTCATGACATTTGTTTGTCCTAGTAGAAAGGTTTCACCTTAAAAGCATTCTGGAAATTTAGTACAGCTCAGAAAGTTGTAAAGATTAGGTGGCATTTACAGGGATTTGGACATAAGGTGTTAGAAAGTCTGGCCATCTCAAAAAAGCATGCATTTATTTCACTAAATGATGCCCTGTGGACTAGGATTGCTTTGTATGGCCCTTGATTGCCTTCTACTTTCACTGAAGTCAGTGGGTTATCAGAGAACTCAGCAGTTCATGAGAAGGGAACTCTGTGAGGGGCTGGGTCTTAAACCGAAAACTGGACCAAATAAGACAACGGTTTACCCGACTCAGTCAGGGATCTCACTTGGTACCAGATCTCATGGTGAATTTCATTGCTTCCTTCCTGAGCCCCTCTCCACAAGCTCCTGAGTGATGCAGATAGTACTGAGGAGTTGCTGGGGTAAAGCAAATGAAATAATGCCCACAGGAAGTTGTGGTGAGTAGTTGGTTCAATAACCCCACCTGAAGGATGTCATCGTAGCCAAATGGATCTGGAAAGGGTTGTCTGGGTTATCAAGGGCAATTCTCTGCAATCATAAGCAACTGCTTCGTTTAATTCCTTTCATAGAACAAGTGAAGTCTATCTTAAAATGAATTAAGACTTTTTTTTGGGGGGAGGTATTCTCAGAAACTGCTACTTGCAATAGAAATCCTCTTTTCATCCTAAATTTTTTCAGTTTATACCTTTTGCTGTATTTGTTATACTGTCCTTCCTCCCAAGTAGTCCCTCTTTCACCTTATGAATGCCAATTAAGAAAAAGAATAATGAAAAAAAGCTGTCAGGAAAGATCTAGTAAAATATATGACTAAAAAACTTTTCCTGGTTTTATGCCATTTTCTGCTACTTCCATCTTCTTAGTTATGGTTTCCTTCAGAGTTTGTGCTCATGCTTTGCTTATTATTGAATGTAGGCTAACAATGCTGTAGTCCATTTTTCCCCAATGATAGATGGGGAAAACCAAAACCACTGTTCTTCCTTGACATGTGATTGCATATGTCATTTTTTCCTCAGTTTAGAAGTGGAGATTACTAGTTCCTCCTTAAACATTCAAAAAGTACTCAGAAAGTCAAAATGCTGTTTGGCTTCTGCTTTGTCATTAGAATGGCAATTTCCAGATCCAAATTCTTATTACCCAAACGGCCCCATTTGGAAGAAACCTGAAACAAAGCAGCAAGGACCTACTGCAATCTTTTAAATCAAGATGATTCTAGAATATGTAACGTATGCATACACGTACACTGTCTGTATGGAAGTTTGTGTCTTCGTTTAGCATATTATGTGCTGTGCTGTCATGACTTCTCTGTGTTAAATTTGGATTTTTTTTCTGAAGACTCTGTAACAGTTAAAAGAATAACTAAAGACCTTTGTTAATACAACATGAGCTAGTATTTTTGGTAAAAGGAGGTGTAAGCTTGCGACAGTAGGCTCCAGCTTTCAGGAGGCTTTGTTTTATATTGTTGAACATAGAGAGTGCAAAGAGAAGGATCTGTCCTCCCATATACCTTTTCGCTCCCCTATGGAGAAAAAAGAAAAGTTTCAAATCACCAATTAACAGCCTGCTTGGTCTTTTTTTAACTTGACTTTTGAGGGGTTAGGAAACAAAGGAATTCAAACTCATTCAGTTGGAAAAGCTGATTAATACTTTCACTGATTTAGAAGTGAGGAATAATCCACTCAAAAGAAATGGGGTGAATTTGGAGATTCTTACCACCAAAAAAAGAACCAAGGGACATCTGAATTCTCAACAGCTACAATAATCCCAGGCTATTAATAATGGGTGAAACTGAATTTGCTTGAATGTAAATTAGTTTAATGTGTTGCCATAAATAGGTATGAATTTGAATAAGCAACTGTGATATAATTACCACACTCATTTTTCTTACTTAGTGGAGGAAAGAAAGTCTTTTGTGTCAGTGGGGATGATCTCTGCAGGGCAGACATTGCCAAAGACCATTATTCTACTGAAAACTGAAGCAAAAATGCTTATTTATTTGAGGACAATTCCCAGGCCACTTTTAACCTCCAACATATCCCCATTGTATACTGACCCCACTTTTGCTTTCCTTGCTCTTTTCCTCTTTATATAGCTGAATAAACTTTTACTTGTTAAAATATCCTTTGCAAGATCTAACACCTCCCTGATGGATTTTTCTTTGCTGATCCCTCTTTTTACAGTCCTTGTAGACTCCCTATTTATTCTTACTGTCTTTTTGAAGGAGTTATTTGTCTAGTTAGGTCTAGAATTCTTTCCTCAATGTTTTTCTGCCTTACTTGGAGTACAATTGACAGATCTTTGGAGGACAATATCAATAATTCCCGTTACTCTTTCAAGGTTTGTCCAAATAAAAAGAATATTAGTTACACAGAATCACAGACTCATTAAGGTTGGAAAAGACCTGTAAGATCATCAAGTCCAACCATCAACCCAACACCACCATGCCTACTAAACCATGTCCTGAAGTGCCACGTCCACACGTTTTTTGAACACCTCCAGTGATGGTGACTCCACCACCTCCCTGGGCAGCCTGTTCCAGTGCTTCACCACTCTCTCAGTAAAGAAATTTTTTCTCGCTTTCATCTATCAAACAGGGCAATTGGAAAGCAAATGTAAAGGACAAAACCTAAATATTTACTTTATCTGAGAAATCTTTATTTGGAAAAGACCAATGAGCATGGAATTCTTGCAGCACAGTATACTGACTGCAAATTCTTTTTCTGAATGAAGGGAAAGTTCAAACACCTGAAACTGAATATTTGGTACAGCCTTTGCCTCTAGATTATCTTTATAGCATGAACACATTCATTTACCTCTTTAAGAAATCATGATTCTTAATTTTCTTGAAAAGCGTTGGTTCGGAGACTTAACAAGGCCAATGGCCCAGGTGAATAACAGCAACAGTATCTATCCAAGAGAAGCTTACTCTGCCTCTCATAGACATGCAAATAAATAAAAATATTTGATTATTAAGCACTAAATGTATACTAATAGCAAAATTTCTCATCAATACACATTCCTAACTCATAAACAGATGTCGTCTACATCTGCGATTCAATGTCTCTTGAGTCTCATTTAATACATTTTGCCATGCAACATCACAAGTACTCATTTTGGTACAGTGAATGCCTTTTCCTAAAAATATTTGCAGTGTTGTTGATAAGCTTTTTCAGAAGAACAAGATAACTTTTGATCTTTTCAATTTCCTCAGCTTGAAAAATAGTTTTTCACTTTATATTTTGGGCTATATATTTGCAATGGCAATTCCCACAGGGGTACCAAAATGTACAAATATTTTTGCTTTTACCTGTATTTTCCACCTAAATGGTCACTTGCTTACACAGGTCAGGTAAATAGTCAAACACTGTCTACTTCATCTTTGGTAACATACCTACTTCTGTCAAGGCACTGGCTGTCTTCGTGTTTATAACTTGGCCATGAATGTTTAACAGCTACTGAGTAGCTTCCTTAGGAATTTGGCCCTTACAATAATTGCATCTGGAAAACAAAAAGTGTCAGGTATAATTGTGTCTCTGTATTCTTTTTAATTATATTGGTGTTACTAGTCACAAAGGTATTTAAATCTTCAGAGCTAAACAATCTTCTCATTTCTGGTACTTCTTTTGCATAAAATAGTCTATCACTATTGTTTTTCTAATAATTACCATTAATTCAGTATGTTGCTTTCTAAATGTAAAGCATTTTTAAAATTTTATAAGCCAGTGTTAGACGCTGACATATTTACTTGTTAGGTGGTGATGGATCATCTTTCCTCTTAGTCATATTATACTGGGGAAAAAGGTGCTACTGGGCGCAGCTTTGTGTGTCTAAATCTGGCCTGCAGAAGTGTGCAGATTCCTCTGTTACACAATGGCCAAAACAGTGAGTGAAAAGATTCCTCTGAAGCCAAATGGACAGGAAATATTACTGCAGGACAGTATGAACTGGAGCCAATACAGAGTTGTTAACCCTCAGAGAAACCTCTGAATAACAAATACGTATGTAATTCTCTCTGACACTCACATGAACAATACAGTCCCCTACTTTGAACTTGTGTTGTTGAAACTGTACATTCAATAGCTGAGCTACATAATGCACTCAGTAAAATAAATAAATGAATAAATGAACAAATAAGAGTTTTTGGATGGTTTGCTTGGCTGCCTACGGAGCTGCCACCCTTGGTTAATGAATCCAGACCATTTAATATTTCCAAACAGAAGAGTGAGAAACTAAAATGAAAGAGAAATGGGGCCAAAGCCCATGCCATCCTGGCAGCAGCATGCTCACTAATTGGTTTTGTCTCATCAGAAAGTCACCACTTTTGTGTGTTACTCTTAAACATTTTGAATAGTCATGTTCATATACAAATATGCCTGGTTTAGGAGGGTTTTCTCATTTTCTGTTATGTGTCACTATTTGGAGAAGAAAGGGACCCATGTAACTTTTTTCTTCACCAAAGTATTAACCTATTAGAAGCAATTACTTTGTCACTGTGTTTTAAAAGGAGTACTTTTGTTTACTATGAAACATTTGGCCCAAAGGTCAGTTATTCCTTGTTGCCCAAATTAGATCTCTATTTTCCATTCTTACCGAAATAATTTTCTTTTGTTCTTTCAAGCTGGTCTTACATTCTGCTTCAGTGACGTACACATTAAAGGCTGAGCTCTGTGGGCTAAAATGCCCTCTCATATCAAAACTGGGAATTTTTTTTATTTTTAGTAATGTATCCACACATGTTAGCATGTATATTTTTAAAAGAGTGTATATGTATGACATTGGACCATGGATACAATTTGACTTCCCTTACATTAGAGAAAATGGCAGGCTAGTTTTAAGCATTTTCCCACAGACCCTGTCTTTCAACCTGAAGGAAAGAAAAATGCATTAAGTTTTACATTGAAATAGAAGCATTTCAAACACAGAATGTTATTTGACTACTAGATAAAATCTGTTAGATTTCAAGTTTTGCTGTATGCTCCAGAGAATGAGATTCTATGGTGGGTTGACCTTGGCCATCTGCCAGATGCCCACCCAGCTGCTCTCTCACTCCCTCAACAGGACAGGGGGAGAAAATAAGATGGAGAAGCTTCTGGGTTGAGATAAAGACAGGGAGATCACTTACCAGTTACTGTCATGGGCAAAACAGATTTGATCTGGGGAAAATTAATTTAATTCATTGCCAATTAAAGTAGAGTTGGATGGTGAGAAACAGACAAGAACAGACAAGAACTAAAATCCCACTCCCAGCCCTTCCCAGGCTCAACTTCACTCCCTCATGCCTGACTCCTCTACCTCCTCTCCCCGGAGCAATGCAGGGGGACGGGGAATGGGGGGCTGCGGTCAGTCTGTAACAGCTCCTCTCTGCCACTCCTTCCTTCTCACACTTTTCCCCCACTCCAGTGTGGAGTCTTCCCACAGGCTGCAGTCCTTCAGGATAAACATGTTCCAGTGTGGGCTCTCCATGGGCTGCAGTTCCTTCAGGGAATATCCACCTGCTGTGCAGCAGGCTGTGCAAATGAAAAACAAAAGAACTGGGAGGAAAAAAAGGAAAGTGAATGGCTCAGGTATAGGGAAAGAATCAAAGGAAAGTGTTTTCATTTAAAGTGAGCTGAGGGCATTAAGTGATAGACTTGCTTGCCTCACTGTTTTTCGTGTTTAAAAAATCACTTACATATCTTCTGAAGTTTTTTCTCTAATAGCTCATTATAAATTAGTAAGTGTAATTCTCAGAGATTTTCCCCCAGAATCTTCTATTAACTGGATATATGGCAATTTTTCTAATAAATATCCTCATATTTCTTCTCCCTCACATAATGTACTGTATACTGAACTCCTATTTCAGTATCAACATGTTAGAATGGTTTTGAACTCTTTTTTTCTCATTTCTCAATACTTATAAGGGAAGAGGTGAACTGGGATGCATATTCTATATATTTATACTCTGTGAGGATGATATCTAGAGAGAATGTATATTATTCAATGTATATTATTTATCTCAAAGCCTTTATTTTTTAAAATTACAGAAATCTAGTTGTCTAAAGCACCTCTGTTCAACAGGGCATGTGTAAAAAAATATGTTTTCATCCTGCGTTAGACTTCATAAACCTGAGCTACAGGAGGAAATTAGGGAAACGTCTTTGCTTCTTCACTTTCCTCAATAGTTTTTGTGAGTAGTCAGACGCACTTTATGAATGCTTATTGGATTATAGGCAAAAGGAAAAATTAGCATGCACACCTCACAGGAATTGAGGCATGGATTTGCTGGCAGCCTAATGGCCCAGCCCTATCAAAACCAAGCTGCTCATGAGCAAGCAGCAAGCAGCAGCAAGCACTGCCAAGGCTGGACTTCAGCTGCAGAGGAGCTTTGAAAACTGAACCTTTAAAAATCTTATATGCCAAAATCCCGTCTAACTGTCTCCTTAAGTATCTGTGTTTCCATAAGAGACAGGGAAGAAAGTCCAGGCACCAGTCCAGGGGATTCCCACTTCCCAGGACCATTTCGACACCTTCTCCATTTAATGTCAAATGCATTCATAGTCTTTGAAACAGAGAGCAAAACCTCAATTTGTTTCTTTCTCTTTCTTAAGACCCTGTTCCTTAGCAGTGGGATATGAAACATTGAACCATTTTGTGTAAAGAGAACCTATCTTCCCTGGCAATTGCTGCCACTTGGGAGCCATTATGCAAAAATGTGGGGTAGAAAAAATGTTTCTTTGAGCTGAATTTGGACACCAAAGTACATACTAAATGGAGTGAGCCATGGGACTCGAAGTGGAGCTTGGTTATTTACCTTCTCATCATTTGGATGCTTAGCAGCTCATTTCTGGGATTAGTCTATTCTTAAATAACTGGAGAACATTTCATTCAAAAGCAGAGATAATGACTACAACTACAGCTATAACTACAACTGCAACTGCAACTGCAACTACGAAGCAGAGTTGAGAACTCTGGAGCAGGCAGCTCTGAGCAGTCTGAGTAAGTTTTGAGCCTGTCCATCAGACTAAGCAATCTGTACATAATCTGCAGTACACACTACACACCGTAGCCTAACGTGATGTCATACAAATAGGTAGTAAAAAGAGACACACAAGATCCTGCAGTCACAGCTGGAATACCCAACACGTATGTAAGCCGCAGTCCTGCCAGACAGGATTTGTCATGCATATTCTTTTGAGGGAAAAGACTATTTTCTTTTGGTAGAAAGCTGTGAATCATTTGCTATTAAGAAGAAAAGCAATATATGAAGGCAGTAAAAGAGGAGAAAAAGATCTCTGCTTTCATTGTGTTCATAGAATCAATCATGGAACAGCCCAGGTTGGAAGGGACCTTGAAAGATCATCTGGTCCAACCTCCTGTGGGAAGGGGAGCCTAGATGAGATTATCTAGTGCCCTGTCCAACCACATCTTGAAAACCTCCTGCAATGGGGACTCTACCACATCACTGGGGAAGTTGTTCCAGTGAATGATTGTTCTCACTGTAAAAAATTTCTTTCTTATGTCCAGATGAAACCTTTCCCTGTGCAACTTTTACCCATTGTCCCTTGTCTTCTTCATGTGGCTCCTTGTGACTAGAAAGCCTTCATCCTCTTTGTAGTCACCCTATAAGTACTGGAATACTGTGATGAGGTCCCCACGGAGACTTCTCTTCTTCAGGGAGAAAAGCCATAAGTCCTTCAGTCTTTCCTCATAGGGCAGGTTCTCCAGGATCATCTTCATGGCCTTCCTTTGGAGCCTCTCCAGTCTGTCCATGTCTTTTTTGAATTGTGGAGACCAGAACTGGACACGGTACTCCAGGTACGGCCTGACAAGCACTGTGTTAAACTAGTTTACATAGTAGACATCATTGTAAGCTCTTTTCTAGCCCTTTGAGTCCCTGTGTTGATGTGAACCCAAAGTTGCACTGTCCTTGTTCACTCTGATAAGGACTTGGTGGTTTTGTTTTATTTTGTGTTCCTTGACTGAAATAATTAGATTTCGGATCCCACTGGGATTATCACATTTTACCTCCGTACTTTAAAGGTGCAGTATTGGAAATTATGAGACCATAGGAAAAGATGAGACTTACAAGAAGTTCTATTTGCAATTATATTCACTTCTGTGCTGCACTGGAAATTAAGAAAATTTGCTTGATGTAGAACTGCATGTCTTGGATTCCTTCAGACACTGTAATGTGTTCACTGTGAGAAGCTCAACCACCCAAGCACTTCAATGGCTTTCATTATTTCTGCCTTTTTTTTTCATAGTTAGTTGGTTGTCTTTTAAAATACCCACAGAGCAGCCATATGCTACTGTGCACAGTTAATCTAAAGTGGTCTCTAGCAATCACCAGCAGCAATTGAGTTGCTCTAGAATGGAGAAGACATGGAACATTTTTGTCCTCTACGAAAACTGAATTCACCTGGCTCCATTTCACAGTTAGGTAATACCACATGTTCTAGTGAATAACTGTATGTTTGTCTATTTGCACAATGGTGTGCATACTTGCACACACATGAGTTAATTTAAGATAATCTCTCTTTTTCAGACGTCTTCCATAATGGTCCCTGATCCCTAATAGTTTTTTGAAATTCATTTCAGTTCAGGTAAGCATTCAATTTATCAACTGAATACACAAACACAGCCTGAACTTTCCACGCCCCTGGAGTCTGCAAAAGGCAGCTGCAGCTTTCTCAAGATCATTTGCAAGATGTTCAGTACTTCCTGCTATAGGGTCTGATTCCCTCCTGAGAACTGTACATGAAAGAGAACTGACCCTCTGCACACAATTCTTTCTTCTGCAAGGAAGGAAACAACAGGATCAGCCTTAGGGAGGCAGTGCTCTTGAATAGAAAGATACTCATGCAGAAAAACAATCCAACACTAGCAGAGATCAGGGCAGTGCCTGTAGCTTTCTCAACTCCCTGCACCCTCACATCTCATATAGAACTCTTGATATTTTGAAAGCCGTATCCTTGCTGTCAGAGACCTCCTTTCACACATTTCTAAGAGCAGGGAAACAGGAGAGTGGTTTTGAGGGTATATTGTTCTGAGGGTCTTTTTACTATTCTGTTGAATCTCCAGTTGATCTACACACTGCAAAGTTATCCTGGGTGATGAGTGAACTGTTGAGGAGTTAGCCTGGATTCATCTCTCTTGACTTAGGCATCTAACCTGGGCCCAGAACTTTACCTTCATCACTCCTACCTTGAGAGACTTAATTGATGCATTTGAATGAGGGGCTTGGCCCTGCTAGGCTTCCTCTGTAGTCAAAAGGGAGTGAATCTCTCACTGTTACTGAGTTGAAAAAGCGGGAGCTTAGAACAGTTAAACTTTATTTTATGTGTCTCAAGTAAATGCTTTAAGAAAGGAGGATTAAATGAAAGCTTTGGAGCCTAGCAGTCATGGAGGAGATCCTCACTGTTCAGTGTCTGCTAACAGCCTCTGTTTTGTAGAATACAATGCTCTTGCAGGCCTTCCTCACACTTCTCATGCTCTTAACAATGCCATTGCTAAAGCAACCTCAGCTCCCAAGCCCAAGTCCCTGGCTTAGCCAAGCCTGTATGAAAAGCCTTACCTCTGTCACGCTGTCCTTGCCAGTGCGGCACCCCAGAGAGACCTTCTGGGTGTCTTCTCATATCCTGCAGGCAAACCTGATGGTACTTTGGATGCTGCGGGTAGGAAGGACATATTCTGGAGGACTGTCAGTGCACAAATGATTTAGCTTAGTCTTCATGTCTGGGCAATTTTCCAGATACTAAGCCGTTTGAGCTGATAGTTCTGCTACAACTAGGATACTACATTTTCCCCCCAATATAAATGGTGGGTAGTGCAAAAGGCAAGTAGCTAAATGTGTTGGGAAACATAACTGTAGCCATCTGACAGCATGGAGGCAGAAGTTCATCATGCAGCTGTGTCTTCATTCAGTCATTCCCCGTCCTTCTGATTTTGGTAAAACAACGAAAACTGTCTAACTTCCACATGGAAAATTACTTTGTGTTAAGTAAGTGTTTTTCTTTTTGTTTTTTTCTTAAATAGTTTCTTTTTCTTAAAATAGTTTATCTAAGTTTTTAGACATGAATTGAATTTGAGTCAATAGCATTATGTTTACATGGGAATCACAGAAATCATCGTAAATAGGATCCCAAGAGGTCATCTACTCCATCTAATTGCCCAAAGGGAAGTTCAGCTATTACTAAACTATTCTTGACAGATTTTTGTCTCACCAGTTCTTGAAAACTTCCAGTGGCAGAAGTTTGCATGTTCTCCCTTGGCAGTGTATGTTAGTGCTCTGCTATGCCTATAGTTGGAAAGATTTCTCCCAATTGCCAACCCAAATCTTTCTTGCTGTCATTTAAGCCCATTGCTTCCTGTCCTATCTGTAATGAATAAGTAGAACAGTTTATTCTAATAAAATATTTTTGGGTTTTGAAAATTATAGTCTTACTCTGTCTGAGTACTCTCCAGATTTATAAACAGCATACCTATTGAACTGTCCGGTTATGATGCCTTCTGCTTCTCAGTTTCCAGCTACCTTTTCTCAGAAGCCCTAATCAAGTTGGTCTGATGTAATTTCTTGACAAATCTGTGCTGGCTGTTACTTCCCATCTTATTATTCTTTAGAGTCTTTAAAATGGATTTTTTGTTGGTGGTGGTAGGGTATTTAACTATTATTATTTTTATATCTATATCTATATCTATATCTATATCTATATCTGTATCTATATCTATATCTGTCTATATCTATCTTTCTAGGAACTCTGAAAGTCTGATCTATAATTCCCTGGTTCATACTTTCTCCTGCCTTTCCTTTTAAAGACTACTACTTTTTGCCTTTTTGGAGTCTCCTGAAAATGTACCTGTTCTCCACAAGTTCTCATAGATAATCTGAATACTGTTTGAGAATGTTTCAGACACTCCTTAGGTGTTCTAGACTAAATTTTTCTTCATTCAATTTTGTTTCAGCAAAACTTTTACAAAGAGTCTCTAAGCAGTTCTTATATGTTGAATTGAGCTCTTACCACACTGTGAATGAAGCTATGTGAGCCATCTGATCACAGTTAATGCTTTTTTAGTGAAATTTATGGTTTAAATCCCTCATAAATAAGATCTTCAATCATTCTCACTTTCATCAGTCAATAATGTTATCTCTGCCTGAAAAGCAAGTAATACCTTCCTTCTAACGAGGTGTTAACTGTCTTACCTGAGAATGCACATTTTCCTCATGGTGCAGAGTGATCTCTGTGCCGATTGTTTAGACATACGACTTTAATAAATTTATACCAAAAATCTGAGCTGCCTGTCATGTCTTGCTGACTGCCAAATGTTCCAAATGTCCCCCGCCAAAATCCCCAGCATTCTCCTGACAGCTTGTATAATATTAAAATGAAATATTAGACATGGAAAACACCACGTGACATCAAAAGTTAGTTAGCAATACAAAAATGAACCAAATAGAAATTAAAGTTAAAGAAGGAGTACTTGAACACTGTGTGATAATTTTTACATTTGTATGAGTAGCCACCCGTATTTTCTGATGTGCCTGAAGCTGTGAAAGGCTCCCTGCTCTGTTGCAGTGGGATACCATGCAAAGTAACCAACTGGTATTTTAATCAACTCACATAGCCAATGAGAGATAGTGCCTGAGAGCCTCCCAGACCACGGGAATCCATCTGACTAGAGGATTGGAGTTGTTTTCCTTTTCTGAAATGAATAATGGACTCAACCCTCTGCTGACAGAAAAACTGGGTAATGAAGTAGTGAACTCTCTGTGAGAATAGGGGAAACATACCCTTTCTTTGGACCAGAAATATTAAGTTCACCTTTTCCTACAGTACCTTTTCATTCTTTCTCAAAGTGCTGTCTGGACTCCACTGGACCCAGAGTTGGTGAAAACAGGCATGGTGTTATTGAACATAATTTTTAATACTAATTTTACCTTTCTACCTATGTTTCTTCATGACCTCACTAGAAAGTTAAATGCAATGAATCCAGTTATTTATTTTGTCTAGTTCTCAAAAGGAGTTTAAGTCATGTTTGCTTTGAACAAAGAGAAAAAAGTTCACTCATTTTTGTTTTATCCATACTGCTTTGTTTGCCCTAAGCCTCTCATAAAGGAGAAGTCATTAATTCTTTCTTAAAAATATTAAGCAGATTTGTAAAGCCTGATTTACAATGGCATTTTCAAACAAAAATTCAGAAAGATGAGGTCCCATTTAGGAGGGGAGTTTCATCAGAGAAATGTTCTCAGATACTAATTTCATGTCATATTGAGAAAACACTTTGAAATCTGACAGTGTTTATGAAAAGCAAAATTCTTTCCCCACTGGATGGATCATATCTTAAATATTGAACTTCTGTCTACTTTGTACTAATTCAGGATAAACATTGTGTAATACAAGTCTTGATTTTATTTTATCTTTTCTGTGTTCAAAGAGCCTGAAGAATCCACTGATGATTTATTGTCCGGGAGGAAAGATCTGCTTTTCATCATATGGTTATTCAGGTCCCATAAAAAAAGTTCAATGCTTGACAGAACCTCAACTCCTAATCTTTGTTGGCAAGGTAGCATCCAAATAACATGAAACCATGGCTCTTTCGTGTTCTGCAATGAAAAGTTAAGTGGTCTATATTAATTATAAATAAACTGGCATGCCAGGACTTCAATGATACTGAAAATTTGCTGCAGCAGGAAAGATTTCAAAGAGATAGAGGGTCATTCAAAATTCACTGCCAGGCCTCAGTGCTCCAGAACAGATTGGAGTGAGACTGTAGACATACTGTCTCAGTGTATAGAGGAGGCAAGATTTGTGGGATTATTTTTCCGAACCAAATTAAACACAGTGAGTTTGAAATTTGCTGACAAGTGCTGAAGGTTGATGGACTCCATTTTTTTTGGTGCACTTTAAAAAGCTGGCTATGAAAAGATTTAAATAGCAGCTTATTCAGTCCTGTCTGTCCCCAGCCAGTCAATCAAATTTCAGTTGGTGGCCAAGAAGCGAAGCAGGAATTAGAAATTGTGATGTATCTGCAAAATAAAGATGGAATTGGTAGTATTATAAGGACATGGAGAAATAAAGAACTTAGACTTGGGGGATAAAAGCAGATAAGAGAAGCAGTAGATCTGGACCTAGAGATTGCGGAATAGGAAAAGTGGTAGGAAGGCAAAGAACCAGTCATTAAATGAAAGGGAGGCCTGAAAGAGTGAGAAATAGAAAATATAGAAAGGCAATTGCTGATGAAAAAAACATAGAGGGAGCAATAGAGAAAGTTCTGGTACAAGCAGGGAAAAAAGGACAGAGCAGAGCCATGCAAGCTATAGTAATCCTGGTAAATATGGACAAGTCACAGCCTACTGGAACACATTCTATGAGGTAAATTAACTGTTACATTCTTACAAGGTACTTGTTAATATTGTTTTGTCCTCAAGATATTTACAATTGTAAGAAGTAATCAAATAAACATTTTTCATTCATTGAGTGCATTATCCATCATGAAAGTGTATTATTTGCAAAGTTCAGGGAAAATGTAATTTCAAATGTATGCAGTCCTAGATTTAAACTAAAAGCAGAATTCTAATTCCGTTTCTGAGTTATCATGTCCAAAGGGCAGCCACAATAAGTCCTGAAGACTGAAGAAAAGAAGATCATTTAAACAATTGGTAGCAGGAATCTGTAGTAAGGAGTAAGGTCATCATGATGGTTCATGGTGTATGTCTGTTCCTGCACATATTTGTGTAATAGTTTATACACAAGCTGTCAAATTAAAATTAACATGAATACACAAAGTGCAACACTCATTTTCTGATGTGAGCCTAAGGGAATACTGCTGTCACTGATATGTAAAATTAGTCTTAATTAATTAGCATTGCTTCCTACTTTAGATTAATAACTATATGAGTCTTAAGATCAATAGCTTTGACTGTACTTTTACATACCTGTTATATTTACCTAAAACAGGTGCAATTCAGTTGCCCCCTCACTGTCTTGAGTCTTGATTTTGTTTGGCGCTGTACAGAGTTCAATGCCTGCAACAAAGCATTTCCAATTTCATTGATAGATACAAGGATAAAGAAAGATTAAGTGATCACACTGCATATTTGGGGCAGAAGTTGAAATAAAGCCCAGTATCGTGATTTCACAATTGCAAACTAATGCTGCCCATGCCCTCTTGCATAAATCTTAGCATCAGGCATATTCTTTATTCTTTCAAATCTTCCGAGTAAAATCCTGTCCTCTTGCACTGGTGACCCTTTAAAGGTTTTTTCCGTTCCTTGAGAGATGTTTCCTGGATGTCAGGAAAGGAAATTGAAGCAGCAAAAAATGGTTTTGCACACATCATTGCTGCTCAATCATTTTAGCTCCTGACCTCACCCTAGTCAATTAAGAAAACCTTAGAGCCTCAAGATAGCATCTGACTTGTGGAGTACTGGGTGCTTTCTGCTTCATTTGCTGTTCATAGTGCCTTAACAGGAAAGCATGCTTCACAAATAAAGAAAAGTATGGAGACTGTGTTTGTGAGTGTGTACGCATGCACACGCACATATATGCATGTGTATGCACACACGCACATACATATATATTTATTTCTAATGAACAACATAAAATATTTGACAAACTTTGGGCCTGTTACCAAACCAGTGTCCAAGAGATATATAATGTATTCAGCTATAGTGTACATGTGTAAAAATACATTTTAATGTGTAAAGATATATCTGAATGTGTAAATATGTATTTTCATATGTATGTGTGTGTCTAAATGCATGTGTATGCACTCTATATACACAGCTGATGGCATGTGGGTCCAGCAGATACTTTAAGCTTTGAAACAATGTGACTAAGCACAGAAATAATGTAGATGTGAATTTCATTTGGGGAAGGAGGATGGATTTTAAAAATTTTTTTTATAGCAAAGAGTGGGGTCTGTTAAATGAATGCAGTTATGCTGTGAATAAGGGAATTGTGCAGCTGAATATAATTTTAAGCCACGTGGCAGACAACGTGCATCCCACAGAGGAAAATGGTAATATGGGAAGGGCCACAGCCTTTTTATCCTAACTAGCAATTATCTGTTTGTGGGCTTCATGACACTAATTTCTCTTTCCACCTCTCACCCCTAGTCTCATACAATACATAAGACTTCAAAGCAAATGCCTTCTCTCCTTTGACCACATCATTTTCTTCAACAGCTTCATACAGGGTAAAGAATAAATAAAGAGTTCATCAAAGATAATATAAGAAGACTGAAAGCAGAAACCCCATTTTCATGTAAGGTTTTTTTCCTCAGAGAGTGCGGCAGCAACTTGGCATACAGTTACGGCAGGAGGCAAGGAGGGGACGCGTGTCTGTTTGCATGATGCTGGCTTCTTGCTGGATAGGTGAGCTGCCAAAGATTGACCACACAAAGCAGGAGTGCTGAATTACAACCCTATTGCACTAATAAGAACCCAAAGGCTACCACGCCTCAAAGGCTGAAATTATTGCTGCTGGATCAGGCCCCAAAAATGCTGCTGACACAATATAGTTTAAATTACATATTTATGTTCCAAGAAATGGCCCCTCTGAAGAATACATTGAACTGACCTTCAGATCATAAACCCATGTTCTCTCCTCCCTTACTAGTTATGGAATTGACCCCCAGAAGCCTTTTTAATCTTACTGTTCATCTGTCATTTTACTCTTTCTCCTTCTGAGGGCTATGGGTTAGCAGAGAGGAGTCTGAGAAGGGTGGAGATGAGGTTGCTGTTAAATAACTCTGAATTTTAAGAAATTTACTTCAAAGAAAACAAGAAAAAGTCCAGTGAAAAGGGAGGGCTCATCTTTTTGGCTTTCTCCTCTACTGAATGAAAGTCATAGGAGTCTCAGCCTTGGAAAAATACATCCTAAGCCGATATGAATCAGCCTAGCTCTGCTAAGTGCAGTGCTGCTTCACTAGTGGAATCAGTTTTTCCTAAGCCCTGGAGTAGGCAAAACACTTCCTTGTCCCTTCCTTCATTTTCCTCATGCCTGTCATGAGACTCTTCTTTTATGCTTCTTTTTGCCTTATACCTCACTGTCCTGTCAAATTAGCATGAGCAGTGCAACACTTCGGTCACCAATATCAGTTTTGCTTATTGTGCCTAATATTTAAGTGTTTATTTGTGTTCTTTTCAGGCACATCTCATGTTTCTGCCCTTGGAGGTGGGACAGGAAAAAATAAGCTGTTTCTTCTTTTTATTCATGAAGAGTTTGAAATCTACTTGACTCTTAAAAGAAGTATACTTTCACATCAATATAGAACATTTCCTCCTCCAACCTCCTATTACTTCTAGAATTATGAATTAATTGTGTCTCTCATACTAATTCTGAGAATGAGAAATTGTGCTAATATCCACTCACCTGTGATAAACTAAGCAGAGAAAGAAAAGGTGAGATTCCTGAATTCACAGAACTTTTTTATGGTAGAAACAGAAAAAAAGCCAGACATAGTAAAGCTTTTTTCTTTGCCCTGGTCACCAAATCCAAGCTCTTAACAGTGTTCACTGTGAACAAGAGTTGGTTAAATCTGAAAATTGTGAGCAACAGTCATCTACATGGAATCTCCATAGGAAAAACCCTATATTCATTGACAGACTGCATTATTCAGGAAAAAATAATGTAGAATTCAGGTTTTAATATCTGAGTATTTGGATCATTGGTTCCAAATAGCACGTTCACTTTGAAGCATTTTCTTACCTTTGATCTAGACAACTTACAAAAGAGCTTAGATCTAAATAAAAAAGCTTGATTTCAGCCAGTATTTTGAATAGCATGCCTGATGACTTTGGTGATTGTTCCTTCACAAGCAAACCTGGAGTGTGACACCAAAATGTGCCAGTGACTAAATTATTTTATTTTATTTTAATTTTCCACCCATGTATGACTTCAGTCATAGAACAAGTGCATGGGACAGTGAAGGTAAATGAAGCTTGAAGGTCTGTGCTGGAAATGAACATGGCCACAGGCAAAGGTTCCTTGGTCTTGACTGTGAATGTCTTGCTTCTTCAGAAGAACTGTTCCTGTCTAGACCAGGTCTGTGAGAAGACTTGTGTTCAGAACTGGTCCTGAATCTACCAGCTTTTCTGACATTATACTTGGATCTCATGTTGCAGGGATAAAACAATTTTGACTGTGACTGCATATAGAAGTTCTGTTGGGAGCAGGGAGGGATGTAGTTACCCTGGACCTGTATGTGATCCAGGCAAGAGGATGGGATGGGTAAAAGTGACTTGCAGTCTATCTGCAGCACGCTGTTCTGTTCTGGGTTAGCACTGAATAACCTGATACACCCACAGTGCCTTGCAGCTAATACCCCAGGATCAGACTTTTTTTTCAAAGTGCAGGAGTGTATGGGTGTTGGTTGTGTTGGAACAAGAGCACTTGGGAAATGGGAGAAATAAAAGATTAAGCACCACGCTAGTGCATGTTGGATAATATAATATGGTTGTGGGGTCTGTATTGGGTTTACGTGACAAGGTTTTGGTAGCAGGGGTGTTGCAGGGGTGGCTTCTGTGAGAAGATACCAAATGCTTCCCCCATGTCCAACAGAGCCAGTTCCAGACAGCTCCAACACAGACCTGTAGATGGCCAAAGCTGAGCCCATCAGAGACAGTGGTAGCACCTCTCTGATAACATATTTAACAAGGGGGAAAAAACTGCTGTGCAACAGCAGCTGGAAGGAGAGGAGTGAGCATATGTGAGAGAAACAACTCTGCAGACACCAAGGTCAGTGAAAAAGGAGGGGGAGGAGGTGCTTCAGGCAATGGAGCAGAGATTCCCCTGAAGCCCATGGTGAAGACCATGGTGAAGCAGATTGTCTCCCTGCAGCCCATGGAGGTCCACGGTGGAGGAGATATCCCCTGCAACCCATAGAGGACCCCACGCCGGAGCAGGTGGATGCGCCCAAAGGAGGCTGTAACCCAGTGGAGAGGAGCCCGTGCTGCCGCAGGCTCCTGGCAGGACCTGTGACCCTGCAGGGGAGACACCCTGGAGCAGTCCATTCCTGAAAGACTGCACCCCATGGAAAGGACGCACATTGGAGAAGTTTGTGGAGGACTGTCTCCCATGGGTGAGACCCCACGCTGGAGCAGGGGAAGAGAGCGAGGAGGAAGGAGTGGCAAAACACAACGTGTGATGAACTGACCTCAATCCCCATTCCGTGTTCCCCTGTGCAGCTCAGGGGAAGAAGGTAGAGAATTTGGGAGTGAAGTTAAGCCTGGGAAGAAGGGAAGGGTGCGGGGAAGGTGTTTTAAGATTTGTTTTTATTTCTCATTATCCTACTCTGACCTTTGATTGGCAATAAATTAAATTAATTTCCCCATGTCAAGCCTGTTTTGCCCATGACGGTAATTGGTGAATGATGTCCCTGTACTTGTCTTGACCCATGAGCCTTTCTTCGTATATTTTCTCTCTCTTGTCCAGTTTAGGAGGGGGAGTAATAGAGTGGCTTCATGGGCATCTGGCATCCAGCCAAAGTTAACCCTCCACAGGGTCACAGCCTGACTCTTTCCCATTCTCCCTCTCCTGCCCAACTACAGTATAGTAGGAGCCGTCCTGGGCAGCACTAGCATGGAGTGGTGTCCTAGCTAATTAGGGCACTTCCCTCTCATTTGGACTAATTAGCCTGGACACTAAACTGATGTCCCTAAGCTAATTCCAATTCTAGACCTAACTTTTCAAGCCAGTTTGGGGAATTCTGTCCCATGATACGTTGCATTGTTTAAGTAGTGCTTGTAATACCAAGATATATGGCCAGATACCATCTCCTTGCTCTTCTATTTTGGATAACAGCATACAGCCCTTTTGGGTTTTTTTGAAAACTTGTAGTTGGAAATGCTGCAGGAAATCAATGGAACTGCCTGTTTGTCTGTGTCTATGGACAGAGCCTTACACAGTGTGCGCTACTGAAATATAAGTAAGAAATAATGTTCTCTCCTTGTGGACTTAGTTGTATGATCTACTAATGAAAAAGTGGTTTTAAGGATGACTTCATTGTGTATGTTGTTTAAAAATTAAGAAAGGTAGGTGACTTATATTTAAAGACTATCTTGAAAAGCAAAGTTGCAATTCAAATTTAATCTTAGCCAACATTTGAACTGTTTTTATTTTGGACCTGGGTTTAGCTTTGTCATCAAGTTAACAGGTATCTTTAAAATACTCAAATAAAGGAAGAATTGCATCAGAGAAGAGACAAAGACACACTAGAATAAGTAGACATAGGTGGATATCAATACAAATATGTGTCTATGTGTGTATGTATACACATACATATTTATATATGTGTGTATAACCTCAAGGTAGTATCTATGTAAGTATACTTGGCTTGTTTGATTTCCATTAAGGGCAGTCTGTCCTGCAGAATGAATAGTGTAGCAATAAGACTAGTCTTATAGCTCTCACATCACTTCTCTGATGCCTACTTAATTATAGCCCTGAGAGAAGTGAAATCTTTACAGACCTGCTGTATAAGTAAAGAGAAGCTGACTTGCCCAGTTCTATTTTTTTTTGGTAGAAAACATTACTTAAGTTTCTTGACAAAGTGTGGGGAGGTGAAGGGGAAGATTCATTTGCGCCAAGAAAAATTGCTTTAAAGAAGAAAGGGAAGATTCATATGGGCTAAGAAATATTGTTTTAAAGAAGATAAAAATTAAGATGCCCTACCACAGAAAGAATCAACACCGAAAAAGTCTTCAAAAAATACAGAGGCAGAAACACATTCAAAAAATAAACATGACTGCAAAGGGACTTTCTCCTAAAAAGTTACCATTGAAAGATTCTTGCAGCTCTGACTGGATTTTAGTATTTTTTTCTCTTTTTCCAATACCAGTTGCTAAGGTTTGTCAAAGACAAAAGCAAACTGCTCTTGACTTCAGAAATGAAATCCAACTCCTAAACTGTTGCCTGATTTCCAGTGAAATCTTTGGCAGTGGGAACTGCATTCAGTTTATAGTACATAATCTATACAGAATAGGTTGACTTGCATATGTATTTATAGGGTCCTTTTGAATCCATGTGTTCTGTTAGTGTTCTTTAAAGCACCAGGTAATGTTGTGGAAACTAATATCACTGTTTCACTGAAGCTCTAAGCAATGTTTTATTTCTCGTCTTTTAGTTTTAATGAGAGCGTGCTGCTTGCTGCTAATAGAGCTGAGTAAACAGTCTACGCACATTTTATTCGATTACTTTAGCTCTTTTTCTTCTTATGGTAATTACCTGTGAGCGGACAATGATGGCTACTGTTTGTTTGTTCCTCCCAACTGCTTGGTGATTATTCTGCACAAGCACCTTGTATCCTGTGTTATTGCAAACTGACTGCTTGCAAGAATTCCTTTGGGGATCAGCATTTGGTTGCCTAAAGCCAAGTACGTGTTTCTTTTCCATGATTGGATGATCTACTTTGTCACAAAACACTTTTTGTTTAATAAATTCATAACTTCATCCTGCAACATAATCTCTAGACCAGCAATCTGGAGCTACACTGTGATCCTGGAAACCTACATATTAAAAACAGTATCTGTCATGAAAAAATAAATCCTGATAAATACAGTCATTCCAAAGCTGACATACCATTCTATGTACAGGCATTTATTTAATTTTTCTGTTGGTGTTACCAATTAGAAGTGTTTCTTTCATTCAGGTTCCGGTCAAAACAATTTCAATTGTCATCAGGGACTGCAAATTAACTCATAATAAAAACTTTAGCATTTGGCGATGTTTCTGTTTCCACGCCTGCACCTCTCCTGTAGTGTAACAGTGAGTAGGCCATTTACCTTTAGACTTTAGTTTCTCCATCTGTAAAATTATGGCAATGATGATTGCCTTTATTATTTTTTTAAGGTTCTTATAGACTCATGCATGAAAGGAGCTACTCATAAGCCAGTGACTTTTGTCTACTGTTTGACATCCACCTGGACATTTTGCCTGTAGGATACCTCTGGAGATTGAACAGATGGTCTTAATTCATCTAAATAACTTAAAGAGATTAGGCCTGATCTTGGTATTAAATTTTTGCTGTGATATCTTGAGGTAGAAAGCATGGACTTGAAGTTTTATGACATAGGAATTTGGATGTTGAAATTATCCATAACAATAGGAAGTGATTCGCAGCATCTGGGATCATCTAAATAAAAACAGAAAAATAACATGAATGTGAAGTTCACTTTAAGGACTTCTTTGTGGTTTTGAAAGCTGAACCAAGTTTTCCCTCCCTGAAAAAGATGGCATCTTGGTCATACATCAAACACCAGCAACAATTCAATCAGAATGTCCTTTAGCTGATGGATACTAATGAAAAAGAATGAGAGGTTAATGTTGGTTGAGTCCTGCAGTGCTGTCATTGAAAGAAACAGATATGAACAGTGGCAACATCTATGAAGCAACTTTCAAGTTTTGATCCCAACAGATTTTAGATGGAAACTTGCCATGGCTTGGATTTCATTGTCTCTATTACTAGAGATTTCAGTAGCCAGATGGTCAGGGAAAATCTAAAGTTGCCTGCACATTTTTTAAAGGTTAGTGATATGTGGAAAAAGATGCTGTTACTTACACATTATCTTTGACATGAAGATAATGCTCAATGACACAAGACCAAAACGTGCCTTATTATGCATTATGCTTTACTGTTACACTCATTATCGCTGTGCTAATTCTTCCCAGGAAGGTTTTGATTTTCTTTCCAGATGCTGCAAATTGAACTGGATTGCTTCATTCAAGAACTGATTTTTCAAGTTTGTTATTTTGTTTTTAACTCTATAAAGCTTCAGCTTACCAGAAATTTTGAGAGTCTCCTGAAGCATGATTCAGCCGACAAATCAAATGAACTTGGGTTGTCAGGTTGTAAATTACAAATGAAAGAAGCCATAATCTCTCTAGAAATATAAAAATAAGAAAGCCCAATAAACAAATTGTACATATCTCAATAACCACAAAGATTGACTTAAATTATCTAAGTAATACTATACTAGAGATTTGTGTATGACTATCTATCACCCACTTTTGGTGTTTTAAGACAATTAAAATCAGATCGACTGTCCCTGTTGATTGTGCTCAGGTATTCTCTATCCTGAGACAAGGACAGAGAAAATCCTCAAGAGCTGACTTCCTATAATGCCCCTACTCTTGGGAAGTTAGCTGAACTTTTTTTAATTAATCTTAGAGCCTTTGTTGTTTAATCACTTTCATTACTTTTAACTGAACTTAATTTGTCAAAACTGTTTCTCCATGAAAGTTTGGATTTTTTTTTAAAATATATGTATGTATGGTATACATGTGGGAAAATTACCCACTTCTGTAGGAAAAAAAGAGTTGACTATGTAAGAAACAGGTTTGGTTTATTTTTCAACCAGAACTGTAAAAATGTTGTGTTATGAAATGCTGAAATTCCTCATGTGAGTTATACTTCAAGTTTATTGCTGATCTCAAGAGGTAGAATACTCAGCTAGATTAGACCATTTGTGATGCCCTTGTGATAATTGCAAAATATGCCCTTCCTCTACAAGGAAGAGGAGTAATAGAATTATAGAATTATAGAATGGCAAGTGATGTGCAACTAAGGAACCTTCTACAAAGAAAGCACTCAACTGATTTTCCTTATACTTTGGCAAGACATGCAAAGCACAACTCCTGTGAAGTTCTACAGCTCTTCACAATTTAAGATACAACAGTTTTGATACAGGGTAAGTGATATACAGAAAGTTCAAGGTTATGGAAGGGCTGTCTTTGAAAATACTTACAAAAAGATGTCAATGGGTATAGTGCAGATGCAAGAAAAACATGATTCTGTGCTTTGTCAGCTGAGAGAGTTGTGTTATTTCATTTTAACTCAAGACTGATAGCTGAGTATAACCTGAAACCAGGGACCGTCATCTAAAGTCTATTCAAGCCAACAGAAAGATCTGTACAGATACCAGTGACGCTCCCACAGAAGTCAGTGGTAAAGCTCCCAGTGGTACAGACTTGTTGTCAAATGATTTAGCTACAAAACAGATAAAACAAATGTGGTGTGAGGAAAAAAACAAGATTGAAAAAAGTGACAGGTGTTTTTAAAACTGAATGGGGCAGCATTGCACTGTCAGTTAAAAAGACACGGATCAGCAAGAGATCCTAGCCACTAATTTTTCTGTTCCAGGTGATTGTAAGCATGGCGAGGTAACAAACAGAGTCAACAATAAATTGTTTTCCTATGAACAAAGTTAGTGAGTTCTTTTTTTAAAGGAATATTAATGATCTAAATATTAATATGCAAAACAACTTACTCCCTTCTTGCCAGCCCCTAAGCAAACTGTAGTTAAAATTGTAAAGCACAAAAAACTGCTTTTAAACTATAAAGTCTTGATGTATAACAGTAATAGCACAGCCCTGACTCTAGGTAAGTGTGGCTAAAATCCTCACAGGGCAAAGCTGCAGTACACTGTGGATGTCTACTGAGTCTTCATCACTTCTATGTTCAGCCAATTCCCTCATGAGATACATTTTCTTCACATTATTATTATTATTATCATTATTATTATTATTACTATTATTATTATTATTATTATACACATTCTGTTGCCGTTACTTCTCTTAGCAGTATGGTTTGTGGTACAGCCACACTGGGCAATCTGTCAGATGAAAACTAACACTTTACTTGAGCAACCAGATGGGGCCTCTTTCAGTAATGCATTATAAGGCTTACTGAGCATGCCTCACTTTTTTTTCTGTATAGACCACTAAGGAAAAATTCAGACAACTTTCCTAATCTTCCATTCAAAATGGTTTTCCCTATTCTACATAGATGTTAATGGGAAAAGAGTCTAGTTATTGCTGCCTCCCTACATGTCTTCCAGCAAGATGCAAGTGCTGAAAGCCAGATTGGGATCCCATTGTGTTCTAAGTTATGTTACTGTACTGAATGCTAAAGAAAAAGCTTGGTTGGTTGGTTGGTTTGTTTCTTTCCACATATCAGGGGTAGAATTGATATTGTACTACTTAGCTGCATACAGACTAATCATATAGTCTATGGAATGGTCATGCCTAGTAGGCAGGAGTCAGGGCAGTCCCAAGACAAAGGGCAGGAATATGGGATGTGAAGGCTGTAAGAGCCAATAGTTTAAAGAGCCTGAGCTCTGCCTACTTGTCAGTTTTATTAGCTCTCCTGACAAGAGCAACAACAACAATGGCTAGCGAAGATACAACATTTACAGAACACCACCTCCTTTGAAGGGATGCAGGCATAACCCCCCTCACCCAGCGTGTGCCCCTGCACCCTCCGGTGTACCTGACTTAGCAGGATAACAAGCATGAAAAGCTCAAACCTCTGGCAGGGCATGCACCCCCAACACAGGCGTGGTCCTCCAGGCCGTACCCTGCCCAATCAATCAAATACTGCAGGGTATCCTGGGGTATCCCAGAATCCAAAATAGCCCAGACACAATATTCCCCCTGGCCTTAGACCATAAGTGGAAGCAGAGGTTGAGGTTGCAGCCGGAAGGGTTCCAGCTGGACAGGTTTAACAGGGAGATGTGAGCAATAGTGTAAGTCTGGAGAGCACGTGGAAGCTACAAATGAAACACAAGCGGACAAACTTGGGTCATTATTTTATATGGGTCCAGGTAATGGTGGTCCAATTTAGAAGGATGCGCTGAATGAACATGTTCACCAGGCAACCAAACATAGTCCCGAACGACAAAGTCCTGTGCTGGTTGCTGACATCTATCTGAACAGACTGTGCAATCAGTCCCTGCTTTTTCCAGGTGCTCTTGAAGAAACAAATGTAGATGTTGCAACCACTCAAAGGAATCTCAAGGGGAAAATCCCTAGACAGCCGACAGAGTAGCTGAGTGGCCACAGGGATGAAAACCATACTGTGTGCAAGGAGAAGTCTGCTGTGGTAAAGAGTAGACGGTGCTGTTACAGGCAAATTCTGCCAGCAATAACAGAGGCATCCAGTCATCCTGGTGGCAAATCAAGCAGGAAATACTGCTACAGGATTTGGTTCATCCGCTCCATCTGACCATTCGACTGCAGGTGATATGGGTTGGGAAGAGGGAGTTGCACTCCCAGCAGACCAGTAAGCCCCTTCCAGAACCAGGCAGTGAAATGGGCCCCTCGCTCTGTCACCGCGTGATCTGGCGGACCATGGCAGTGAAACACACACTGCAAAGACAAATGTTCAGTCTGAGGGGCTGTGGGCAGCTTCTTTAGTGGAACAAAAATAGCTGCCTTCATAAACAAGTCCACCACCATAAACACTGCTGTATGCCCATGGGACATTGGTAAGTCCACAATAAAAATGGAAATAATTTGCCATAGCTGTTCAGGAGCTGATAAGGGTTATAATAGTCCCTGCAGCCTCTGTGTCAGTCTCTTGACCCATGCAAAGACATCACAAGCCTAAACACAGCTCTCAACATCAACATGCACTGTAGGCCACCAGTAGCTCAGCATGACTTGATGCAAAGTCTTCCAACAACGACCATGCCCTGCTGTCAGCACATCATGACAGCATTGAAGGACCTGCATGCACAGCACACTGCTGGAGATGTACAGCCACTCATCATGACACAAACAACCATCCTCCCTCCTGTAGATTCTGAGAATTATCCCCCCACCCAAAACTGTGCAGCCAGAGGATCACCAGTGGTCACCCCATGCACAGAAATTAAAGAGGTTTCAGGTGGCACAGGCACAACAAAATTTTGTGTAGAGAAAAAATTATGGGGGGCAGATCCGCCTTTCTGATGTGACAGAGCATCCTGCCATTCTGTTTCCTTGGCCTGTAAGCGTTTGAAAATGAGAGAGAAAAGTTGCCAGGTGGGCCAATGGCAGGGGAAGAGGGGCACTTCAGGTTTTGTAAATATTCCAGATTTCAATGGTCAGTCAGAACCAAAGTAGGCCAGGCAGGACCCACCAGAAAGTGCCTCCACTCAGCAAACCCCTTGTGGGTGGTGAGCAGCTCTCAATCCAGGCACAGGAATGAAGCAGAGCCCACCTTTTCCCATGCCTCACGATGATGCCAGCTTTATTGAGGTTTGGGTCTCATTTGGCATCTGACCCAGTAACTCTGCCAGCTCCTGTCAACACTGCGACTTGAGCTGTGGCATCCTTTCCATACACCACAGCAGGACTTTAACAGCATCCTCTGCAGACGCACCCACAGGGCCCTGAGGACAAGGCATCTTCACCCAGTATTCCCATCGGGGACAGTCTCTTTAAGCAAGTTGTCAAGGTCTGTCCAAGACAAGACAAGAACAAAGGATGTGAGTGCTCAACAGACAACAGCTCAAAGTGACTGAGCTCTGCCTACTTGCCAGTTTTGTTAGCTCTCCTGACAACAGCAACAACAACAACAGGTACCAAAGACATAATATTTACAGAACATTATCTCATTTGAAGGGATACAAGCATAACCCTGACAGCAGATCACCTAAGATACATCTCTAAGACACATGGGTTGAGTCACCTTCAGAAATGAATCACAACAGGTCCATGTCCATATAAATACAGGCAATAGGCAAAAGGAAAATTTTCTGATTTTCTGGAAAATATGGTGTTTAGGTGCGTTCTGAATTGCAGAATTCTGAATGAGTTACTTAAAACTTTCTTGGACTTATTTATCAGAGTACTCAGTACTTGAAATCTGTGCTGCTTTTACTGGATGAAATCTATGAAATTGCAATGCTTTACATAAACTGAGAGTTTGATGACTGTAAGTTATAAAATAAATTTAAGTTCTCTAACAGAACTGGCTTCACTCTTAGATTCCAGTTTCTGCAGTGAAAATAGTTGCTATTATGAATTCAAGTTTAGCTCACAGCATATATTTCATATCGCTCACTTGAATTTGCGATTCCAATTAATATGTCTTCTGGGAAGCTCATTTGATGGTAAATCTGTGCCCAGTTTCACCTGTATCCATAAACCAATGCTAAAAAAAGCCACAATACACTTTCTTCTACCACAAACAACGGGCATTTTGTATCCTTGTATGGTCTAACAAGTCTCATGGTAACCTTGAAGTGTCTGATGGAATGGAAAACACACAAGTATGTTCCAAAACTCAAGGAAGCTGACAATCCCATTTTTAACACAACTGACATTTGGGGCTTAAGAGGAAGAAACTCTGCTTTCCCCCCTTTTTTTTTTCCCCCCTTTTTTTTTTCCCCCCTTCAAATTATGTGAGACACTGATCTAAAGTCTGTTGAAGTAAAAGAAAAGAATCCTGTTGAGTATGACTCCCATTACAGTAGGATTTGGGTCATTTCTTAAAGTCTTAAGCACTTACCTTTGAAAATAAGGAGTACAAGTATTTAAGTAAATTGTCTATGCAAGTTTTGGTAAAGAAACAGTAAGACATTTCTGCAAAATGAGTCAGTCAATGTATTGCGTTTTCCATATCATAAAAGCTCTTTAGCTACACAGTCCAGGCAAGTACGTAATCCTGGAAATAATATGCATTGGATAGGGGAAGGTGGAAACAAATGTAAGTGTTTCACCGTCTGCCCCACCGAACTGGTACTGCTGGTCATTCCATTTCCTAGTCCCCAGCTTAGTGCCGTTATAGACTGTAATCACTATGATAACTAAGAAATGCCTCTTTTTCCTTCTTTAGTTGATTGCCAGTGCATTAATATCCTCATGAGACAATCTTCCAGGCAATGTAATTTCTCATCTTATTTCAGTCCATCTGAAAGACAAGAGGGACAGGCAAGTCCTTTAGTTATTGTAGCCTGCATCTTTTCCTGTCTGTATCCTTGTGCTACTACTTGAATCAAGTCTTGAGTAATGACCCTTTGTCTCCCATGCTAAGGAGATGCAATTTTAAGCCATTTAAATACGTAATGGTTGGTAGACTGGAAATGCTGTGGTACTGGAAGGAACAAAGGGGCCACATTGCCTCTGTTTGAGGGCTTCATTCTCAACAAGTACAATCACAAAACAGTTCAGCCTTCCACTGACCTCACTAGGCCTGTCAAATCTGTCTGGAATCAGATTCAGAAGCTAATATGGTTATTTTTCCTAAAACCCCAGACCATGCTAAAATCCCTCCCTCAGCTAAAGGTTCTGTATGGCATTTTTGGCATTTTGGAACTTTTTACTATGGAATGGTGTACAGCCCAAATATGAATGTGAAGCCTTTCATGGTAGTTAGAGGGCTGGCTACATCATTCTAGGAAGGTAAAAAATGTTCTGAAGGCAATGGAGGAGAGCAAGTGGTAGGTCAGAGTTACAATACATGGAACTCAGGAGAAGATACATGTTTTGCTCAAGCTACCAAAGCCCTAGAAGGTCAGATATTCCTAAATACTGTAAAAACTTAGGAAATATTTTATCACACTTCATAAAATATTTAAAACATTCAGTACCTATTAATGGATAAACAGTCCCCAATTCACACCTTTTTTGGAGAAGTTTTCTCCAAAAAGCCATATATCATCTTTCTTTTTCTTCAGTGTTTCTTGCATAAAGCACTGAAAAGCATTGCATGTGATGGGCATGAAGTCAACGATTAGATCTGTTTAGATCTGTGGCAAAGGAGTTGAACATTTTCTCTGACATATTTCTTGCCTCGAAGAGGATTTTAAAAGGTGAATTCTTCAAGGGAGTCTGAGGGTCTTTGGCATTCCTCTCCTTTTAAACTTGTAATAGATAACTAAAGCCTGTAATGACTTCTGAAAATTTGTACTCTTAATTTTTAATACGGATTTGTTTTCAATATGTGTAAGTATGGACTTTATTTTTTACTGAATTAAATTCCAAATCTCCCTAGAGAGCTTAAGGAAATAACATAAAGTATAAAAATCAATATGAAAAAAATTAAGTGCACCATTAAATTTTTACATATAGGAGACTTCAAGCCTAAAACTAGAACTCTTAAAATATTCATACTGATTAGAAGAATAATGATAAGGACAACTGCCAATAATTTGGTAACTTCCAGGATAATCTTCAGTCACCCTTGAGCACAGTGAAAACTGTTTGCCCCTCCACAGGAGAACTGATTTTCTCAAGGTTTGGAGTCAGCCTAAATAGAATTCAAAAGAAATAGATCTGAAATTACCTAATTCACTATTATTAATGACAAAAATTTACTCCTGTAACCTTGATAAGAAGCTAATAGCTATTCATTTTCTTTGTCCTAGGTCCACTCAAAGACATCAGTGAAAACCTCCCTCATCTATGGTATATGGGCCAGACTTTTGTAACCTGTACAGATGAAGCTCAGCAGAAACTGGAGGAGAATAAAACTCAGAGAAGTAGAGATGTCTGGTCCATTCACCCATTGCATTAACAAAGCAAAACACTACTCAAAGTTTACATTGTGAATGAACTTCACATTTGCCACAGTTCCTTCGTATGCCTAGTATCTGTGATGTTATTCAGCTGGACACTGAGATTTACACTAAGCTTAAACAAAGTCTTTTCCTTTCCAAAATTAGCTTGTTCATCAGCCTTCCCTCTTCCATCCACCCACCCTTCATTTTTTTATGGTTCTTTGTCTGCTCTGTGTTTATCTATGTTTTCTTTTTCTTTCTTTCTACTTTTATCTCTGCAAACTTTTGACTTTGAGACATCTTAATCTCTGACTTTTCTTTATACAAACCCATTGAACATTACCTAAACTAGCAATGTTGCCTTTAAAGGAGAATAAACTAAAGTCTAAATATATTAAATGTCACAGAGTATAGACATGTTAAACAAACTTAGGATTTACAAGTTCTTTTCTTCATTCTGTACTCATAATGCAATGGAAAAAGTTTACATTGCTGCATGTTGCAGATATGTTCTTTACACCCCCAAATGTCTTCATTACATAATGTTATACATTTTAATTAATAGCTGCAGAGGTAAACTTATGAAATGAAATCCAAATATCAGTTTGTAGGTCCATTCCTCTTATTGAATCAAGCAGAAGCTATAAAAAGGATCTTTCAGGACTAATGCTATCTTCCTTCATGGGAAACCAGAGATATCCTCCACCTATCTAGAGAATGAAATATCTTAAGTTTTGCAACTTTATTTAGCCACATCATGAGGATTTGCCCCTATTAGGTTTCTTCATCTCACCCAACTAGTAATAGCCATGTAACACGCTGTGATTGTTTTATGTTGAAATCTTTCCATACACACAGTTGGAATTGCTCTATAAAATGCTGAAACAAAGCAAACAAGCAGTCTGTTGTGTTCTTTCTTGCTCACCCTACTAGTAATCTATCATTTGAACATTAGCATTATTAAATCAACCCTAATTTTGTGTAATTGCTGGAAACATTTAGACTTGAAACTGGCAAAGCTGGAGATCCTGTTTAGGAGGTTGAGCTAGAGTCATGACAGAGTGTCTTCTGCTGTTGCTGTATGAGAATTTCATCAGCTTGTTATTGGGTCGCATGTATTTCAATTTCCCTGGAAGAAAGAATTGCTGAAGCTTTATTTTTGCTTCGACTATAAAAGATATGATTGAGTCTCTTTGTTTGAATTTTGTTAGCGATAGCTTTTCTCCTGCTTTTCTTGTAATAATAGTGGGAATTTGTGTTTGTTATCTCCTTCATCATAGGTATTCATGATGCTTCATTGCTTTTTGGCATGGTTTATGGCAGTGAAGTTAATGGCATGCATTTAATGGACTGGAGTCACAATTGCTCTGTAGCTCATAAGAACATGTATACTAGTGAAGTATGTAAAACTACTTTTTTTGAATTGGTAGTATTCGGTGGAATTTATATCATCTTATTTAACTTGCCATAACAAAACACTATGCAAAATAAAAGCCAGTAATGAACCGAGTCCTGCATCTCTGGGTAGGTATAGTTGTGCAAAACACACACATTCTCTCTCTCTCTCTCACATGCACACACAGAGCAAGTCCTCTTCAAAACTGGTATGTGTTAACTTAATCTACCAGTATTTACCCTCAGTGGATTCCCAAGATACTGTATATCTTAGATACTCCTCATATTGGTATAAAACATACTTATCTGGAACGGAATTTTAAGCAAGTAGTAAATTTTTAATGATGAAGCATTTGGGCCAATCCTACTTCAATGAGTACAATTTTTGGATGTGATAGAGGATAAAGCAGGATGCTGCCATGTGAGAAAGCCCTTATCCTGTTTTCGCCAGAAATTTTCCTGACCATTTACATCCATGCAAAACATGCTGCTTTTCTGAAGTTACTAGTTTTCACTGATGTAAGCAAATAAAGGTTTAAAGTTAGTACTCATCTAACTTGGCTCCTGTAGATGGTCTGTAGCTTCTAATTGGGTCAAGTCAAAGCTTGACAAGTCATTTACAAAGCTTGGCAAGTCATTTACTAAACTTCGTTCAACAGATATCAATACTGAATATATTTATTTAACGATCTTCAGTATAAATGAGAAGGTAGCTGGTTTTACCATTTATGGATGATCCCACTAGAATAAATTGAGAAGAGAGCAAAGGAGGAAAAAAAAGGTAAAATTTTAAGGGGTGACCCCTCAGGGGAAGCTATATAATGCCTCTGGTAGAGTTCCCTATTGGCCTCAGTTCTAGAAACTAGAGAGTGAAATCCTGGTTTCCCAACTTTGTAGGCAAAATTTGTACTGATTTCCTCTGGAGTAAAGTGGGGTCTTTCTTTCCCTCCATCCTCCTACCCTCAAGTTAAGGGTTTAAGGAAAAACATAAATCATTGCTCTTATTTATCCAAATCCCAGTCAGGATTATTCCCCTGAAGTCCTGTGCCAATAGGAGTGCTGTGAGAGAAGAACCAATTCCCGCTTGTGTTTTCATATTTACCCAGCAAACCCTCCTGTGCTACATCCTTGTATATGCTGTGAAGTCAGGCATTTGTCTTTTCCACAGGACACTTGCCTTGCTGGTGGCTAAGGACATTACAAAGCACAAGGCGTTTCAAGCTGTGCTATTTCTACTTCCCTCTGGGAGCCATTTTTCTGTGGATAATCTGCTTTTTATACCTCATATGATATTCTAGCAAAGTTCCCATGTATCAACAATACTCGGAACATTATCCTTAAATAGATACAAGATGCATTTCTGTAGAGAAGCTCATGAAAGCACCCATATTGTAAACAAAATACTACCAAATCCTTCCTCTGGAAGAAAAAAATAGACTCTGCAAACTTATTAAAAAAATAGCAGTGATAGTAAAGATGAGTAGGTCAGATTTGCGGGTTATTAACCTCAAGAGTGCTTTATTAAACAGGCAAACATTTTAGTAATTTTAATAGCTGGATTAATACTTGAGTAGGTCAAAATTAGGGCTTCTGTTAATAGGCTTTGGAGAAGATGTTTTGAAGATCTTGTTGCAAGAGTTATGAATAAAAATATTATTGTACTACTTCAGGCCTCTGCACCTGGACTTGAGAATTTACACCAAAGAAAAAAGCATCAATAAGACAGAGATGCCATGGGAATACAGTGCTTTTAGTACTTGCTGGCCTGAAATTAGAGAGCTAGATCTTCATTATAAAAAAGTAAGTAATTTCATTTGCTTATACTTAGAATTTATTTGTCAATTAGTTATTTGTATAAATACTAATAAATTTGGTTATTAGTATTTACACAAAGTGACTCATTGCACCAGAGAAATTGAAAAATAGGTAATTTATCTTATCAGTCATAACTAACCAACATCTAAATGTTGAATATTGCGGACTGAATATCAACATCAATCTTTTCACCAAAAGCCCAATGGAGACAAACAAACAAAACCAGGAAAAAATGTGTTGGGCAAATTCTGATAACAAACACAAAGACACTTTGAGTGTCCATGGGCATGCAGTAAGTAAAACCAGCAGATAGATTTGTTGGCTAAAGTATTTACCCCATTCTATTCACAGTACATTTTGCTTCAGCATTCAACAGAAACATATGAAGACCTGCTCAACCACAAGTTTGGGGCATGTTTAGAGAAACATTACACTGAGACTTGATTTCGTGCAGAAATTAACTGTTTTCTAAAGAAAACTCCAAAATTGTGGCCTCTGTTATTGTATCCCTACAGGTTTAACATGAAAGGAAGGGGGAAAAGGACTGTGTGGGATGTACAAAGGTCTGGAAAACTAAAAGATTTGGTATAGATTTTTTTTTTTTAAAGCAGTGGAGTAATCACACTGCTATGACACACTTGAAAATTTCCCTCTTAACATGTGTCTACAGTTTGTTTTCTAAGTGTTACAGTACCACTTGCATCACCTTGATGCCTTCATTCTGATAGCTATGTCATAGGGCTTAATTCTTTGTGGAACATCCTCTAATTCTTTATAGTCATAGCCTGTAAACCTTTGCACATTAAGTATCAGAAATCATATTGACATGCCTGTATTTAACTACACAGTCTTGTCCCCATGACTTTTCTGAAACGTTTGATTAAATAAAGGTTTATTTACAGCTGAGTCCTGTCCATTCCCTGTAATATCTTGGGTTATATATGTAGTCCACTAGCATAATCAACGGTTGCCAGTACCTTGGAACATACACCACTTTTTTGCAACAAAAATGTTCTTCACTGCACAAAGTTGATGGTCTGTATACTACAGATAGCTGCTTCACAATTTATACAGAAAATTTTTAAACTTAATCAGGCTACAAAGAGATTATTTAGAATGTCTTTTCTTTTTTTTTTCTTTTTTTTTTAACCATTAATAAACAGTTATACCAACCATTAAAATAACACATTGATGAACTTGTCCAGCTGAAAGGAACAAAACTCAGCAACACGGGCCCTCCTAATTAGTTGCTCAAATAGCTGCTGCCTATTCATGGATTAATCTCTATCAGTGCCAGTAGAAACCAGAAATATTTTAATTTATTTTGAAGCCGTTGAACCAAAGAGATATGAGCTGTGGGGCTGTTCTTGCAAATTGCTGAGCACCTCTGGGAGACATTCTGTGTTTCAAACTCTCATCATACTACTGGGAAATGAGAATGCTGAACAGAGGAGAAAAATAATGCAAAATAGTTTCTGCAAATATTTGCCCACATTTTAAATAAAAGCAGTTTTGCTTTGTTTGCACATTATTTTATATTCAAGTTAGATGAGCATTGGCAGTATATTGGCAAAAGTTAATTACAGTATTTATACTTGCAATACTAACATGATCATTCAGTCAGTGAGGCAACAGAAAAAATGTCATGATACACCTAACCGCCTAGATCCATTGGCATAGATAATTTGCTAACAGTGGCACTGGTAAGAGTTCAAACTCCGTGCTGGATCCTTGCTAGAGATAGACCTGAGGGATTTTGGTTTTGCTCTGTGTTAAATGTTGCTTAATGGAATTCACAGAACAGATGATCATACAAGGGTGGTAGCGCAAAGACGATAATCAGCCCTCATTTATTTATCAGTATGATTCAGTAGGCAAGGTATTCAAACTTAGAAAACCAGACGCTTTGATTACTGTAACATCACTGTTTTGTACCTTGCTTCAATTTCCCGATCTAAAAAATGAGCACATTTCCTGGTTTGCAATAAAGCTCTTTGTAATCTAGAAGTATCTGCATATACACAAAAGAAGATAATATTTTGATTCTAGATATCAGTCTTCTGCAGCTTCCACCTGCTTCATCAGGTCCACACCAGTCTTTCATAATATGCTTAAAGATTATATGACATGAAGAACAAAAAAGAAATTACAGACTATTTTTTAAAAAACCCCAAACTAATGATTAAGGCAATAGGGAAATACATGATGTCAAAAGATATTAATTTTGCATTCTAATTTACTAAGACAATAATAAATAAAAAAGAATTAAATAAAAATAAAATAAAATAAAATAAAATAAAATAAAATAAAATAAAATAAAATCCTGTTCCATTTTAAATTCCTGATGTATTTATAAATATTTTTTCTTTGATCCATTAGAGAAAAAGCAGGAAAAAATCACAAATTTGCATTCTTTATACAGCCACAAACCATAAATCCAGGCTGTTAACACAACTTGAGAGTTATTCTGCCTTTGCATTTCCTGGTTTTATATCATTATAATTACATTTGCTGCAGTGATGTTGCTCTTGATTTACCTTGGCAGAAGTTAAAAGTTGGGGTTTTTTTCCCTTTACTTTTTCCTCCTTTTTTCAAACAATTGGCTAGTTAAGCCAGTTACGCTGAATTACACCTCTGTCATATTTCACATCTCCCTCAAACACAGATATGACTGAGGGCTTGGCTTTTACCAAGTGATACCAATTCAATTAGAAATGAAACTCGACATGCTACATAGCAAAGTGAATGAGTATTCGTCTAAGGGAAGTAAGAGCAGATCTGTAAAACTAACGTTAAAAACCTTACCTGACTGAGATGAAGGGCTCACATTCTGGTCACTGCATGACCATCCTGCAGTTCTCTTCCTCCTCCTTCTTTCTCTTTTACCTATTTAGACTGTCTACAGCTTGGGACAGGGTTTCTTTTCACAAGACCTGACAGGGCAGGAGGACTCTCACCCAGGCTGAAAACTATAAACAACATTTCATCTGAACATAGCACATTGGAATGATCCCTAACTAATGCTACTGAATCCCTTAAAACCACCTTCGCAAAGCTATGTTCCAAAAAACCACAGCCTAACCACAAAATTTCTGCAGACACTTTTCCCTTCATACTGGTGTGCTCCTGCCGCAGCCGACCACATCCCCTTGGCACCTGTCAGCATTTCCAAATCTTCCCCACAACCTTCACAGGTCCATGTCTAACCCCTGGCCACGAGTCAAATCCTCCCTGGATGCCATTCATCCCAGTCAATGTTACAAATCCCACCTTACTCTAATGGAAAATTTCCTATGAAGCACGTACACATTTAGTGTTCCGCCTTCTTCTCCTGAAAAGTGAGAAAAAGATGTTTGAGAAGATAAGAATTTCTGTGATAATGCTTAGGCAGTGTTTTCTGATCTCATTTGCTCAAGACTGAGGCTGCCTGCCCTCCGACTCACCATACACTCATTGTCTGCCAAGGTTTAATAAGGAACTATTAATAACCTCATGGCAGCTTTTGTTTTGAGGTTACTGAATAAAAAATTACCTAAGTAGGTAAAGGCCAAATAACTATAACTTTACTTCCGATTTAGGACCTACATAAAGTCTTAGATCACTTTTCAAAGGATAAAGTATCTCAGTTGAGTTGATGTCCCTGTTACAGTCTTCAACGAGAAAGTAAGGATTGAAATGGTAAACTACTATTTATTCTAAACCTTCAGGATGACTTCCTCTGGTGGTCAAACTTAAGGAAATGCTACATAAGATGACAGAAAAAACCTGGCATTTATGTGTGAGGGGTTTGTGTTATCAGTCAGCTGGGTCCTGTAATGCCCTGTGTTCTGTTCTATACACAAAGTATTACATGGTTTCTGAATAACGCTCTCTGTTGAGGAGAGGTGTGTCTAAATCTGTTGGTTTTAAGCTGAGTGTATGTGTGCAAAAAATATTTTCTTCTTTCTTGTACTAGAACAAGATTCAGTGATCAGTCAGCTTGCAAAGAAAAACATGCAGTTCTTGCCGGCTTTCTTCATAATATTACATCATTTACAGAATATGTGACCAGCTTGTGCCTTCCAAGTTGCTGTTAACATCTTTTATTTGCATTGTGCTAATAATGAAGAGTCCAATGAGAGGTCTGGAACCTACTTTGCTGGATCCTGTACAGATGACAGGACAAAAAAGTCGGGCCTTGTAGATATGAGTTGACTGAGAATCTGCTTTTGCACCTTCCCATTTCCCTTAATGTAAATTGGATTGGCAAGACTAAAATTAATACAGTTGTTCTCTTTTAGTATGAAAATAAGAAATTGCAGACTTAAAAAGCACGGTGATGAAAGACAGGGTGAGCATGTCTTTTCCCTCTCAGAGTACCACTCCTCTCCCATGTGTTGGCCTTGGTGAACTACATGCGATCTGCAATATTCCATCTTCTCACAAACATTTAATGGGCAGGATTTGACAGTGATTATCCAGGTTAGCACTTGGGAAACATAGCCTGAAGGCAAAAATTAGGAAGAACTGCCTGAATTCCACCACGGAACTCTGTAGAGAGTACAATGCACAGGAGGGAAAACCTACCGAGCAATTTTAAGTGTTATTTTTCAAGTTCATTAATAAATGTAGAGAATTCTAAAAAGGGAATTATGCTTCCTGAAGTCCTGAGGGATTTTACTACCAACTGTCTGAAAATTATCATTTTTATAGATAAGCCAATTAAAGGGAAATAAGGCTTTTGCATCATACCATGAGTACTAAACAGGGAATTTAAAAGAATCTGTTTCTACTTAATAATTTAATAAGGTTTTATGTTTTGTATTCTCACAATGGGCACTTGAAGAGCAAAACCTTTTCTATAATTTCAATTAGAAGTGAGTTATTTATTGATTTGGGACATATGAGGACAGGATTCTTTATTGCTGTATGTGGTTTTCCAACAGTGACTATTTTGATTTGAAGAGGAGAAGGCTCTGAAATGGTGATTTGTAGTTCTGCATAAAAGTGATAAGGAGGGAGACCAAATGCCATCCTTCAGTTATTGGCCCAATCCCACCGGCTCTGAATAGTGCAAAAGCTCTTATTTATCTCAGTGGGCTTTGGATCTGCGTTGTTAACTGCGCCTCTCTTGCTCAGGCTAGAAGTGGCAATATGTTAAAGGTGTCACCTGATATTTTTGTCATTGGAAAGGGAGAATCCTGAGTAACATTGTTAGTCCAAAATAAATTGTATTCAGATCTTCAGGAAGTTTCGTACTAGGAGTGCTCATCCAACCTCCATTCCTTCAATTAAGCTCAGATTGTGAACCTAGAATGCTTTGCTGCACATAAGCACATAATCGAGTTTTACAGCGAAGCACCCAAGGAAAACATACTGCTATGAACAGAGAGGGAGAGAAAAAAGGAGAGAGACACAGAGACAGAGGCACTCGATCATTTAGTATGCCTGGAGACATGTATCAGCCCCTGCAGACATACCCAGGAGAGGCTTTATCTGAGCCTACCTAGGTTAGCTTTTAAAGGTGCACAAGATAAAAGAGCTTTCTATGAGTCTTTGTTTATGATTGTAACTAGTCAAAGTACTTTTGTTTGAACTTTTTTTTCCCTTTTTAATAGAAATGAGTTTTTGAATAAAAAGAATGTTTCAATGAATAATTTTTGTTAGGCCCTCAAAAAAACCCCTAACAATTAAGAGATTTTGGGTTTCATAATTTTATTCACTTTCAGCTTTTTGTTAAGTCACTGATCCCGTAGTTAATTTAAAAAAAAAAAAAAATTCTACAAAAAACAAGTCTCTATTTTTCTATAAATTGTACAGGGAATGTGTGAGCAGGTAAACTACAGACACACTAAACTCTTTAAAATAGCTTGAAGATTATGTGCATGTTGTCATACTGCCACAGCATGGTACCAGTTCAAGTCTTCATAGGAGCACAAGCCAATTTATTTGGTCCTCACTCTTTGAATGACAGCAGAGCAGGATCTGGGGAAAGGAAGCTGGAGGAAGAAAGAGCATGTCCCTCTGTTCCTCCTCTCCCTCTACATCTCCTGCCCTTTCAACTGATCTGATTATTCTGCTGTCACAAGCATGCCAGCGCTGTTTCTTCCACAGAAAAGAGAAAAAGCCGGACCTGGATTAAAAAAATGGAAAAACCTCAAGGGAAAGAAGAAAAAGGAGAGTGGGGCTAATAAGTCCATGCAAACTTCTAGGAAACTCTTCTTAACCCCCCGAAATAATCACAGTAATTGCCATTTGTGAAGGTGGAAGTAGAAAGTTGTTCTTTATTTTCCACTGTTCAGGCAAGAGGTAGCGATGAGCCAATTGGACAACATACTCTGCTCAAACAATTACACTTTTCTCCTAGACACAGGCAGAATACGCAGTGGCAATTACCTAGGTGTTCTGGGAAGTCTTTGAGCACAAAGTGATGCTTAGTTTGCCTAGGTAAAAAGTCTGGCTCTCAGTAAGCACCTGTGAATTCTGCTGGGCAGGGTGGAGCCAAAAACATATTAAGGAACACACAAGCTAAGCAGCTTCAAACATTTTTCCCCCAGCCTTGTGGATTGGAGAAGAGATTTTGTTTTGGCATCTGACCCAGGGGCCCGAGTTACAAGATCATATATTACTTATCAGGTAATACAGTTCAGCGCAATACCCTTTTTGCTTTCTCTCTGTTCTATGTACACTGGAGAAATGAAGACTGTAATACACACTTCCAGGAAAGGCACACAATAAAGCATACTTACACTTTATACTACTCCTTGGTATAAAGAATAATAGTAAAAACCCCTGGCATAGCCATATATTATCTATATGCTGCCATCTGAGAATTCTGTGTGTATTTTTTATGACAATGTACAATTGTACTGCTCACAAATGTGAAAGGGCTGATACTTTATATCATAGCTATATGTGTGTGTGTGTGTGTGTGCATGCGCACATGTCTGAGCATGTGTGCAGGTGTCCACATGCATGTGCATTCCTCTGGCCATATATTTAGATTTAGTTTGATGCTCCTTGTTTCTTCCTGTGTCAGACCTGCACTGTCCATGTGCAAGGAAGCAATCATAATAATGACTGACCTGTCAGTCATGCTTGAACTGCTCCTGACAAAAGGCTGGGTTAAAGGAAGAGAATGTGAAGCTGTTAACCTGTAACAGCAGAAACTGTGTATAGAAAGACCTAAGCTGGTTCGAGATGACAATAAAATTAAGAGAAGATGTGGAAAAAATACAAGCTGGTATGTAGCCATTAAACCCGAAGCCAATAGTATGTCATGAGTTATTAGCATTGCTGTAATGAACCCAAAAGTGAGACTGCTTTTTTACCAGCTAAGGATCCTTTCAAGAAAGACAAAGTGCAGCTGAGTGCAGAATGTGGCCCCCTCATGTAATCCCCCTTAATGAGGAAAGTAGACCTAAGAGTGCCCTGTAAAGTTGGCTTTGACTTCTTTTTTTTCCCTTTTGTGAGTTTCTGACTTCAAATGTTACTCATGAAGGCAAATTTTTAGCTTTCACAATTCTGCTGTCAGGAAGTGGGGCGGGGGGGAGGAGCGGGGGTGGTGGTGATGGTTTCTGCACCATCTAATACGTTTATGCCATTTCCAGCATTATCATTTACAGACTGAATGTAAATACTGATGGTACACAGCATTACACTGAAGCTCATATTTTTCTTTTTAAACCATTATGCTTGTTTTTATATGCTGTTTCTTTACTATTGTTTTTTTTTTCACGGACAGCTTCATTCAGAGTAATGGAGCACTGGGTATTAAATGAGTGTGCCTGTAGTCCAATGAACTCAGTATGCTGCTCATCTTGTTACTATACTTAATCTAAATAACCTTTTTTATGCTCTGCTGGAATGGCATTTTCAAAAGGCTATATAGTAGTAAATGAGTGTATATGTCAGTAAGGATTTGCTAGACAAATCAAATCTTCCTGACAAGTACATTTATTCATTACTATTTACTACACACTCCAGTTTGAAGGACAATTTTTGTGATCGGATCATTAACATTTACTGTCATTTTGGCAACATTTTCCAACTTTTCTTTCTACCTCCTTTCTTGCCTATTGTGTGCTTAGCATCCTCTGACTAAGAGACGTTAGCTTTACAAGGATTATACCACCAATATGTTAAACAGATCTTTTTTCCCCCCCGTCAAGCTGGTTTATTGCACAGAAGGTGCCTAAGTATCAAAGTAAATGTTAAATACAAGGTTCCTAAGTGCAAAATTAGGAATCTACTACAGTTACAGCCTTGATAAACAGCAGAGAATATTTTCTTATGAGATCACCACTTCTTGACAGGCGTATTTATATATTAATTTTTTTCAGGCCAGATCTTCAGCAGATATAAATCAACACATTGATCCCAAACTGAAGGCTTGCCTCTGACATTGAAAAATACCATGCAATTATGTGAAGGTTCAATGTATTTTGCTCTTTTTATTTTTTTTTTTTACTGTGACTTCATTTGAATAAAATCAATTTCAGTGAACATTTACTTAACAGAAAGTAAATGAGGAAAATAAGGGGTTTTCCTGTTTGGAAGGATTTGTCCTTTATCTCACCAAGGGTAACATGGCAAAAGTGCTCATAAAATTGCTGATGTGGGCAAGTGCTGGAGACTGTGGGAGGCTGAGTCCCGGAACAAAAGCACTGTGCTCAGGCAGATAGGACGTCAGAAGAGAAGCACCACCAAGATCGCCCCCATGAAGAATCTAGCTTTCTTCATCAATGAGGGACAGCATAATTGAATTACATCTCTAGAAATTTGTGTAAGTTTATTAATCCAGAAAAATACCCTGTCTTTAGGGTATTCCCAAGCTAAAACCTTCATATAACAAAGCTTACTGTTTATTTCCGAGTTAAAACTTTCCTATAACAAAGTTCAAAAAATAGACAAGTAGTCAAAGAAGCCTCCCATAGTCAGAATTGTATCAGAAGTTTCTTTCATTTTGGAGTATGGCACCTGGCATGCTACTGAAAGTTCAAGGTATCTACTTAAAGCCAGTGACACTATTGTCAAGAGACAAAAACAAGGAAAGAGTAAAGAGTACCTCAATTGCTTCCAAAATAAGTGGTGGATCACCAGGATGTAGTTGAGGAATAAATCACTCAAAGACGGATTGTGGTATCTTCAAAACAGAACTAATTGCTAAAAAAAAAAGACCAAATTGTTAAAAACACTGTTAATGCGGCAGAGATCTAAATAGCAGACTGCATCAACTGCTGCTTCATATCTCATCAGGGATAAATGGAAAATAGCAAAGCATCGGGCACAATGATAAAAATTTGGGGGTAAGGAGAACTTTAAGGAATTATAGACTTTCATGTGAATTGCCACCTTGCAGGTTAAATTCTGATTGCCTATTAGTCAGTACTAATGAAGTCTTAAAGTACATTAAACACAAAATGAAAATTTTCCAAGAAAATTGAAATAATTACAATAATTTAACAAATTACATTTGTTTAATATAACATTTTTTAAAATCTTACTTTTTTAGTTTATTTAGATTTCCCTAGACTTAAGAGGAAAGTCCAAACACTGACATTACATGTCAGTTTTTCCTAAGCAGTCTAACATGGTTCCCAAACCAGCACCAAAATCTGTCTGCTCACTTGGCTAGCTATAAACAAGTAAAGAACTTGGATGCACAGACTGCCTAACCCACCTGTTCTCCCCAAGACGGCTATGGGGAGTCCTTGGGAAACTCGGAGTCCTGACAGCAGCAGGCTTGAGCCAGAATTTCTGGTCAGTGGAAATTACTTTCAAGACAAACAAGAAGTCTGCTTGGAAAATTGGTTAAAGCTGTGGTGTTCCTGAGAAACATTTTAATTGTGACAAGCTGCCACATTCCACTGGAAAAGGAGAAGTTTCAGCTGCAGTATTTCTTACCCATTCTCATTAGAGCAGTTTGGATTTCCTATTTCCAGCTGAACCTATAAGCAGTCCAATTAGGAAGATCATTTTGCAATTGGTAGATCTGGTATAGATTCAGGCAGAGCAGATACATGAGGAACTCTGGGTTGTCTGTTTTTCAGTTTCTTTCCTTACAATTGCATTTGGAATGTGAAAGCTTTTGCTCCGTTATCCTGAAGCACCCCCCAAAAGTTATAAGCTTTTTTTTTTCTTAATAAGCCTTTTTTGCTGCAGAACTTTGCAGTGCTGTCAACTGCCCCTCTCGCTCAGATTAACCCACTACCAGACTGTACCACCAGGCATGTGGTGTTGTGAGTACTGTTGCTGTAAATACATTAGTCAGAGATTCATAAAGGCAAAAATATGATAACTGAGCAGGTCAGAGAAAGCAAATACTGGATGCTAACTTAATTTACACAGTGTAAAACAACACCAATGAAATTTACAGAGCTACATAGGTTTAAACCAAAGGTAAATAAGAAGAACCCCATAGACTGCGAAAAACTGCCCAAGGTAGTACAATATTATATAACAAAATTTAACATAATATTCTAGATGAAAACTTAAGCATGTGTGATCTGGTAAAACTCTCCTTAAAATTACTTTACTTCAACGGGGGCATGGTCTCCCTTTTGAATATTTCATCTTCATTCTGCCATTCAGTCCTTCTATTCTCTGTTTGAGAATACACTCTGCAAAGATGAGTGTGAATAACTGGCCCTGGATAAAGCTTTCAGAACAGACGGTATTTCACCCTTCACCCACGAGCACAGGAATGCAGCACCAGAACATTGACCCTACCAAGCCGTTGGCTCCTAATTTCTCAGTGTTAGAGTTTCAGAAATCCAGGCAGGCTGGCTTATTTTTTCTTGCATAAACGTTATTTTCTTTGAACTGGAAAGGGATTTACTGTGGAGCTGTTTTAAAATAAACAAGCATAACATATTGGCAGAGACATATACAGAAGATTCATACATACTGCATCTAGGGTGGTGTCTGGAAATTCAATATGAATCCCTCTTAATAATCTTTATCTGCCTAGATTTATGCAGACATAGCTAGAAAAACATGTTTGTGTTGGTCTGATCTTTGTGTCTAGGTCCACCCATAATATAATTAGACTTGGGAACCATGCCACACACTGGGGTTTTATTGTGGTTTCTTTTTTATTACTCCATAGCAGCACCAAAATATTAACATCAAAGCAGATATAAGCTAAAAATATAACAATGCTTTTAAAGGTTAGCTTACCTTGCTAACCTTTTGGTGGAAGTGTGCAGGATGTGGACTATATCACTGCTATTTAAAAGGCAAAAAGCATACAGGGGCTATTGGCCTTCAGAAGGTTACAGTTTGTTCCACTGAAGGAGAAATGAAGAGAAGAAAAAGAGGATATAACATCTAGGGGAAAAACAACCTACAAACAAACTATCTTTGACTTCTCAAGGGTATTAAAATCTCACAGTTTCATTTCGTGTTTCACGGGTTGTGCATCGTATAGTCTCACAAATCTTGGAAATTAGAGAGATGCAGGATCTGTTGTACTTGCTTGGTTCCAGGCAGTTGCTATTTACCATCAGGGCAGGCAGCTCCATCTGTTGTATTCAAACAAGGCCTAGAAACTTCACACACTGATTTTAGAACTGTCTCATTTTCTCAGTCCCCACCATCATCTGATATCAGGTTCCTAGTTCTATCAAAGCCTGGGAGAAGGAAAAAGGGATGTAAAATGCAGATATCTGCTTCAGGGGAAAGTGTGGGGTCTTATGGCATGTCTGAGTTCCTGCCTGTGATGGGTTGGGGAACTAGTCATAAAACTAAAACTGTTCCCTGTAAGTGTTCCTGGGTCAAAACTGGCAAGTGGAAATAATGGAGACTTCGCAGGTTGGAAAATGAAGTTGCCCAGCTTGGCAATTAGTATTTCATAAGATAATTAGGTTTTAAATAATAGGGTGGAAAAGGTTGGGGAGAAGGGACAAATAAATGTCATCTTCCAAACAAAGTGCCAGAGGCAGCAAATCAATCCGAAGTGCAATTATCCAGCAAAGGCATATCTACCCAAGAGATAATGGGAACTCCAGACCTTCCTTTCCCCACTATTTCTTGCACGGTTTCTGTCTCTTACAGTTTTATTTTACGTTCTCTTTTAGAAAATACATGACAGCAAAACATCCAGCTGCTTACGGAAAATTCAATAGCTTCTGTGATTTAAATCAATATGATTTAACAGGTGGTTGTTTTGCTATTCACATTTGAAAAATCACTGCAATTATAATTCTGCCATAATAAAATGTTCTTTACATTCACAACCTTTGATAATCCTTGCTCAACTGCCAACTTTCCTCACATGTCTGGTAGTACCATATATCTAATAATCCTCTCCCACTCATACTTGAGTTCCTTGGCCTACCTTAATACAGCCATTGCATCAGCTTTTTGGGAACTACCATCATTAATACTCGAGGTCTTTGTTTGTGGATGTTGCCACTGGTGACAAACCCACTGTTTTACGGTCTACAAAGCTCACAGTGCTAGGTCAAGCCTTAGCCTTATAGCCATATTAAAAGATAGAGCTAACAAGAAGTGAGAAGCAAAAGTAACAAAAAGCATTTTTCTAAAGAATTCACCACTTTCTCAGGTGAAAAAATGACCAGTTATTATTTTGGTTCACATTTTATTTCCTATTTTATTTCCTAGCTGAATTAGATTATTAATGTTCAGGCCTTCTTATGACTTGTAAGTTAAGGATCTACAAGTTAAAAAGTTATTTGGGATGGCTGTAAATTGTGGTCCTACAAATTAAGAAAGAAATTGACAGAAAGACCATGCACACCTACCCCATGCAAAGAAATCTGCTTGGATGCATCCTTCTGTTGTGCTGTGCTCTGCCGTTGTATCATTTTGGCCTAATATGAAAACAGAAATTGGTCTGATCAAAACATGGCGTTTGAGGATTGTGACTTTTTTTTTCCTCTTTCCACCTTTCACATATGGATTTCTAAATCATTTTGACTCATCCTATATGTCAGAAATGTAAGTCTGAACATTTTGAGGTTTGGGCGGATTTTTTAAAAACAACTGACTATAATTTGTATGTGACATGCTTTGGCAACATTAAGCCCAGATGTAGCCAGTTTCCATTGTGCCTTTAAAAATAAATAAAGGGCTGAAAATAATCAAGATTAAAAACAAGCTGTTGTTGAAGCCCTGCTAAAGAGTTTTCTAAAAGACAATCAGAGGTTTATTGTGCACACAGAGTATGGTACTCTTACTACACCGCATTTTTGTTTTTCGTAGTACAGAGTATCTCAATGACAAGATGAAGGCTTCAACCCTCCTGATCTGTGGAGGGTGCAGTGTCAATTGTTTGTGGATTGAGCATCCCCACCACCACACACAGCCACAAATCACTGCAACAGCCTGGAAAAATTAAGATATCATGTTGTATCAATAGGGCTGCTGCAAGCTCCAAGACTGGAGTAGTGAGTGTGGCATGTTGTGAATTTTCTTGGTTTTTCCTGCTTGATTCATCTGCCTTATTTTGCATACTTTATAAGCAGTTTAGTTGAATAATTTTGTACTCTTCTATTTTTCTGTTCCAGAGTCTTATGGACATAAAATTCCCCCTTGAATTCAGTGTAGTACCAGATTCTATTAATCAATACTAGATTTCATTGTAGTTGAAGGCAATTTGACCTAAAATGCAATATTAAAGTTTACAACCAAGGTCTCTCTAAAACAGAGCTACTTACTAGAAGACAAACCAGCTTGGAAATACCTTTGACTTCCTTCTTTTCAAAGAACCATGCAGTTTCTAAACCTATACAGGGGTTAATTTCTAAACCCAGGTTTGTAACAATTTTATGTACATACAAGGTTCCTAAACCCAGGGTTACAATAATTTTGTGTACATACAAGGTTCCTAAATCCAGGGTTACAAAAATTTTATGTACATATAAGCTTTGTTTTCTTAATAAACTAAATAAAGTGTTTCTTTGTTTTGTTCAACCTTTGACAGATCATTTTTTTACTGCCTTCCAGTGAGGTGATTATTTATTTCTTTTGACTGTGTTTACCCCACCATCGAGTATTATTTTCCCTTCTATAAGGCTTATTTTGAGATTAACCTACAGGTTTGGTGTTTGGTCAGAAATCCTTCTATCTGGGGAGTCCAACAGTGTCTGAGTCCTAAATGACTGGTTTAAGCCTTTCTGTACTCCCAGCCTATAAAACAAGGATATACGTACTTCACAAGCAGGGCTGCTGTGAGAATTCATCAGTTAATATTTGCAGACAGGCATGCTGATGATTTAGCATTAACCTGTAATAATGTGTGACTTTGGTGTTTAGGTTTCACTGCTGCATTTCCTATCGATGGTATAACTAACAGATGAAGGGCTATCTCACACAAGATATTCTCCAGCAAATGCGTGCCCTCTGGAGTACATGATACTACTTAATCACCCACAATCTCTTCACCTTCACAGCAAGACCTCTAGTGTTGCTGCTGAAAGTAATCACACGGTGTATGCTTTAACCTGCACTTTAACACTGAGCCTTAACTGGTTCATATGTCGTTAGGCGCAAACAAAGTTTAAAAGAATACCCCAGTAGATGTATGCATGTAGTGCCTAATTAAAGACTTCAGGGGGTACTAGATCAGGACAGACAGGCTTGTAAGTAGTGATAATTTGGTGTCTGTACAAGAAAATTTATGAGTTCAAAAAATGTAATAGATGTCAATCTGCATATCAGCGAGACTATTGCAACATGTAGCTGAAGTTCACTTACCCAAACAGTTGTGGTCAATAAATTTAGAACCAAATTAGATTCATTATTTCAAGTTGCTGTAACTGACCTTCCTTCCTGAGAACTAGCGATTAATGAACGTTAGTGAGCAAGGTGAACAGTAAAGACCTGCCGAACAAGTGAAGCAGCACACAGTTGTAGCATTTTCAAGAACCACCAGAAGAAATTACAGTATTTCCATGAGCACTGCAGACTCTCACTCTGCCTGCATCTTCTCTCCCTTTCTCTGCCCTCTTTCTCTTCCCTTCTCATTTCTCTTCCTTTGGTTTCTTTTTTTTCTTGCTTCCAGTTTTAACTGAAGAACCAATATCCCACAGCCAAGCGAAATCCCTGTATTCTAAGAATGTCAGAGGAACTTGGTAAGGTGTTACTTATAAAAGTCATCAAAAAGTCAGATATTCATCCCCACTATTCTTTCTTATCCCTATACTCCTAAGCAAAGCACCAGTGTATTTCCTTTCTTATCCAGATCCTATATGATGGGCTTTGCAACGATTATTGTTTCATTTTTATACACTTTTAAAATCAACTATTCCTTTTTCTCCTATTCTTTCTGGTTTTTATTTTCTTCATGTCAGTTTTTTTTAAGAAAGAACTTTTTTTTTTGACACTGACTTAAGATTTGTTTTAGTTGCTTCAAACTTTTGTGCAATGTTCTAGCAGCATTTAAATTAAATACTATAAATTGACTGTCCGTCATAAATCTGTAATATTGTGTCCCAAGCTGCTAGAAAAAAATCATAAATCAAATTCAACCAAGCTTCACAAGTGGGAAACATCAAGTATGAACTTTATTGATCATGTCTATATGTATGAATATTCACACAGCAGTTATTAAATTCCTGAAATCCTATCCCAAAATAGATAGTAATCAGAACACAATCTCTAGCTTGGCTTCTTGGAATCATTTTTTTCCCTTTGTTTCATTCAAGATCCAGGTTTGAAACTTGGCAGAAATATTCCTTGGCAGGCTATTACTGGTAATGCTGTGTTGAATGACATCTGGGATGAAACAACCCAAATTTGATTACCACTACAGTGTCTTATTCCCAGAAACAGGAGGGAATGGTATACACTTTTGGACGCGGTCTAAATCCCAGCCTAAGCTGAATCTCCAGAATCAACAAAAAATTATGCAGAATCAAGTACGCTACCCAGTCAAATGAAGTATCTTTGATCTAACGATGTGCTTCTTGCACTTAAAGAAAGAAAAGTTCTGATAGTTTTATGTTATGGACTGCTTAAAAATAGAGATGTGTGGGCTGTCAAATATTTTCTGTGACAAAGATCTGATCGAGTAATTATCTGCAACAAATTTCGGGTCCAATTTCTGCTACCCAGACCCTTTTAGAATTCACCAGAGGGTGATTTTGGCAGCTTGTCAGCAGGAAAACAAGAGAATGAGTTGGGAAACATTAATAAAAGTTGAAAACAACAGCTTCTGAAGCATTTGAATCATCATTCACATCCATGCGAAGAGGCTGCCAGATGAGAAAATAAGAAAATAGGCTGACGGGAGATAACAGAAGACCAGAAAAGAGACACTGGAAAGTTATATTCAGAAACCTGATGTGAAATTTAAACTGTTGTCTTTTTTCTAAGCTCTTTCCAGGTGGCATCTCTTGCAAACCCAGAAAAGGAGTCCTTATGCCCTGTATCCGCGTACACACACCCGCTGTGTTTAAACACCCACAGCATAACAGATCCCCATTTTTGTCTGCTTTAACTGGGAAAATCATTAAGTCCCAACTGAGAAAGGAAGAAGACTGTAATAGTCACTCAGAGAAGACAAAGTCAAAACAATGAGGAATGCAGTTACAGCCGCTATAACCAGCTAGCTTCAGCTTGGCAAGGAGAGGGAGGAAATCCTGGTACCTCATTGTGACAAACACTGCACCTTCCATTTTATCTTCTATACTACCACATACAGAAGAAACATGCTTATAACTGTGTGCAAATACAAATAAGATGCTTAAAAGAGAACGAACATGCTTTGTAGGAGGTTCTCAACCTGCAAATTTTGAAGAGTTCTGTCTTCTTTCACTGAAATAAAAAGAAATCAAAAAAAGACTGAATATGGGCAAAATTATAAAAAAAGAATTAAAACCAGTTTTTTCCTCTACTAAACAGTTTTTTGCTCAGTAAATATTAGACACCTTTATACACATCAACATGGCAATATATCAGAAAAGTAGAGTACAAATGAATATAAACTCTTGGTCTCCCTGGCAGGGACAAAATTCTGAAAAATTTTCAGAATTTATCTCCAAATCCATATCTATAACTTTTGTATAGATATAAAAGTTAACATTTCAGTTTGATATCCAAGCTAGCTGAATAGAATGCACACAGATATATTTTATTGATGTCTCAAAAGAAAAAACATGCACAAGCTACCAGAGCAGAGGATTTTCAGCCTAAAAGACACTTTTTGTCACAGAGCAACCAAAAGCATGCAGAAAGTTATTGAAGAGTCAGGAGGCAAGGACTTGGGGTAAAATTTGCAGAAGAAAAGGCAAAACTGTTGGCTTAAGTTATGCTTGGATTCAGACAAATCATATTTACAGTTCTTTTAAAGCTTATTTACTCCATGTGAAAATACTAAAAATGCCCATAGTCTATGCAAAAATAGGCCTTATATATCTGAGGTAAATGACTTAGACCTTCTCTAAAATAGCATACAGACAAAAGAGTCCAGATTTTTAAACCTGTGCCCTAAATCTCTGTGACTTGTATTTTAGCCCTGCAGGAGTTCCTACCCCAGCTGTGAGGCAGTGTATGTGTTTGCCCTGCCCATCTCTGGTTTGGAAGGTGTGGTAGCACCAATGTGTCACTCTAGAGGTCTTCAAAAACCCCAAAGTCCATTGCATGGGAAATTGTAAATATTTCAACCTTTATCTTCATCTTACATTTTGATGAAAAAATCAGCTAGCCACATGTAGTACATAAATAAGAAAAAAGCCAAAACCAGTGCTTAAATTTTTCTGTGTTTTATTTCTAAAAATTTCAGTGATAGTTTTCCTTAACCTGAACTCTCAGAGACAGGAGTGATCTGAGATGCATATGCACTGCACGTTGGTGCCTGTGCCGGCTCTGGATCTAAGAGCAACTCAGCTTTGCCTTACTGGCTTGGGTGCAGCTAATACTTGCTGCCAGTGTGTTACGGCGTCTAACAACCATGAGGTTGCTGACATCTGCATGGCCATCAGCTCTGCAGTGTGGATCAACATTTAACCTGGGAGGAGGCTGAGCTGTACAAGGGGAAATGGACTTACCCACAAGCATGAGTTAGAGAGGAAAATGGGAGCATTAAATATAAAAAAATGCAACACCTGTAAGATGCTGCAAAATCTCAGGGTCACATTAATGTTACCTTTCTTAAAACATATTGTTTTGGCTTTTGTGGTGGAAAATTGTAGATGTTAGGGAAAAATGTGTCAGCATTTTAACATGGAAAGTTTCACTTTTGCTGAAACTAGTTTCGCCCCCCCCCCCCCAAAAAAAAAACCCAAACAAACAAACCCAAACCCAACAACTGCTTTGGCATTTCTTTCTAATCAGGGCCTGATTCTGTAGCGTATTGTCTCCCTCAGATACCAGCTAGACATAGCTAAGTGGAATCAAGATTTTTGTTTATATTTCTAAATGTCATGGTTCAGTATTTTTACTTGTGTTAATGCTAATCAGTTGATGTAACATTTCAAAGTTACATGCTCCTGAGATACACACTCCAGAAAATTTTAAAATAAAAAAATTAAAACCTTAAATATTAAAGTCTTAACGAGTATAATTTCAGGCTCGGAGTTCAGGACCAAAGTAAACTATCTTTGAAAGGTAGCATTTTTAGCATTAGATGTACAGCTCTTATTTCTGCTGCTAAAATTACAGACCTACTGCCTTATTATTAAAAAATGGATGCATACAGGACTATTTGCATAAACTTGTGTTCTGGAAAGCATATCCTCTGTACTTTTACAAGACTTTACACTAGACTCTAACTGCATCCAAATGGAGGTCTTGATCATACTGTTATGTTTTGTGACCTAATTATCTCAAAAACTCCAAAAAAAAAAAAGCACAAAAAACTGTTTTAAAAATACAGCCAAAATACTTAGAATTACCTTATATTTCTTCCCTAAATAAGCATGCCACAAAAACATCAGAGTCTGTTAGTTCAAAATTAATATTTTCTACAATCTTTTCCCTCATGTTTTCAGGATTTTGGTGACTGATAGAAAATAGATAGAAATAAAGTTATCTCCAAATATTTGTTCATTTCTTCCAACTTTCAGATTCAAGAAGGAAAGATGAGGAAGCTTTTAATTACTTCTCTTTTTTAATTTTTTTTTAAATTTTCATTACCGGTTGTAAGAACAGAAATGCTGAAGTAGTAAAAGAATAGCTCTATCCTGCTTGAAACCATGGAGAAGCATTTTGCCAAAATCCTGATAAGCAAAGGGATGGCTCCAGATAAACATTTTGTGGGACTTGATTCATCACCATACAGCTAGCTCCAGGCTTATTCTAATTCCATGGTCTAAAATTCTGTTGTAATTTTGGGGGTATTATATAGGCACAATACAATTACTATCACAGTAATGTGTCAGCATTCTGGTTGCTTCTTTGAACTGTGAAAGTTTCATCCATAACTTATTCTGAAACAGTACTTATGACCACATTTCTGAAATGATTTTTCTTTTTTCTTATTATTTTTCTTTTCCTCCTGTCTTTTTTTTTTTTTTTTTTTTTTTTTTTTGGACTGTCATGATCAACCAACTGAGTTTTGCTTGTATAAGCTGGAAGGGCCAGTTTTCATACTCTACTTATCTTTAATGTAGGCCGCGAGACAAAGTTAACAAAAATAAATATCTAGCATTAGACTCAATCCTACAGAATTCAAGTCAGTGATATTAAAAATCACTTTAGCAGGCAGGCAATGAGATAGTCATCACACCAGCAGGTGCTTAAACAAGACCCCCAGCAAAAGTCTGTAATCATACCAGAAACACCTGAACAAGCCAGAAGTTTCTCTTAACTTTTATCAAGGAAAAATTGTATATACTTCATTGACTTCAGTGGAATTAGTTCCAGACAGTGGAATGTATCCAGTGACATTAGTGTGCTGATAGTACTTGAAAAGAACATTTGTAAGGCCATTTTTCTAATAATTTTAAAAATTCTGTTTACTCCTTTTGCTAACAATAATCTTTTGAAGTCTTGTGATCTGCTTATATTAAAAAATGTCCATTTTTAAATAAGAAATTCAGGGTATTTAATTTTACAATAAAGACTAACTAATTCGGCAAAGTAAGTGTAAAAGCATCATATTTTTAGTGATGTAAACCTTGTTATTGTTTCTTCAAGTGCAGAGAGACACAAGAAATAACAGTTACTACAAAATTAAGAATTGTAAGGATAATGTCCAGTTTTCTCGTCAGGATACTTGAATTAAATGTGCTGCTAGTTTGAAAAATAAAAATAATAATAATAAAAAGACTAAGATCTCAGCTGGTGTAAATCAGCTCCAACATTTATTGCAGACAGTATTAGTAAGACTTCATGTCCAAAAATGTATGATTTCTCAAAAGCATATATTCATGGCTGTGTAATACTGAAATAATAGTATCTCGTGCTGGAAACAGTGAGATTTCATGGAACCACTAAGACGATAACCATATTTTCTCCAAAAGACATGACCAGGTCTTTCAGCCCAAATAGAGGTGAAATAATTTCATATGGTGATACAGAAACTGTCTCATAAGCAGCAGTCCCGTTTCCCAGCACTCCCAACCCCACTCCCTTCCCAGGCATGTGTGCTGGCTGATACCTCCTCTTCTCTTTTAGCTTTGTTCCCCATGTTACCCCTGCTGAACTCAACTTTCCTGCTGCCAGGTTAGCTCTGCTTAAAGGAACAGCGAAAGATGCAGTACTGTGTCCACAGTGATGATGGGAGTCCCTTTCCTGCAGCCATCAAAGTCCCCAGTTGTTACCGACAGGGACACACTTGCCATCTGGTGTAAAGGGCTGTGCAGTCCATGTGGAGTCTCAGCGAGATCACTCAGTGCCTACTGAATTCCTAGGAAATGCATTGACAGAACTACGGGATTTTCTTATTTTCATATCTAACACTGGGTGTTTGGATACAATGACTGAAAAATAAATTGTACAATAAATTGATGTGTACATTAGATAAAGTTTATTTTATGAAAATACAAAAGTCTATAGAAAAAGAGAAGTTCAGAAAGCTGAGAAAGAGAAACGGAGAGGGAGACCTCATGATTGCATTCACTGCAGGTAAAGAGCTATTATTTCACCGTCAGTTTTAATCAAGGCACACATTTCTTCTATATCAGATTTACAGGCACATCCAGTCAGCATGGATCAGTCATGTACCCTGTGGACAGCCTTCACAACTGGATTTTGATAAGAAAACATCCAGTTGAACAGAGTGAATTATAAAATATGTGAATAATATATACCATGTATTAATTCTGGGTAAGAGAAAAATAATATTGATAAAGATACGGTCTCATTAATTTCCATACCTTTTCCTGTGTATGTAATCATACAAACCAGCATGCTTGTCATACAATACTTAAATTTAAAAAATTATAGTGGAAAATAATATCTGCTAATAGGACTTCCAATAAAATTTGTTAGAAAGCAGCTATGCTAGAGAGTAAAGGAACATAAAAATTTTAATCTTGTTGTTAATAGCATCAAATCTTGTTAAGTTATAGCCTGGGAATAACCAGGATAGCCAGTTTAGATCACAGAACCAAGTGAAATTCATAAAACTCTAGGATCATTATAATTGGGGAAAATTTACATGATTTATCTTCAAAAAACTTTTTATTTTTCATAATAGGCATTTTTGCAGCCTTTATGATGGCTGAAACTTTTCCTTTGGATATTCCTTCCCTTCCAGTGATATTCTATACCTTAAGTTCTGCTAATGAAAAGGGTGTGGGATTCAATAAAGGGAAGGAAGGAGTAAAAATTTTAAAAATGAAAGGCAAAATTAAAAAATGTTTTGGATTTTATTGTTGCATTTTTCTGAAAGGTAATTTTTAATTTAAAAAATCCATTTTGAAATTTTATAGGAAAGTTATTTTAAAATGTTGCTATCAGTGCTAATATCAAATCTGTGCCTTTGGTAGTAAATAGGGCAATTCATGTAGCACTTGTGCACTTGTTCTTCTGCCCACAGGATCTGTTTTGTTTTGCCATCATTTCAGTAACTGTAAGAGCTTTAGTATAGACAACTGGAGCATTTTGGGATTGAGTAGAACTGCTAAGGCAAAGTCTAGATAACTCAGGGGTCAACGCTTCATTTCCCCTTAATTTCTGAGCGCTTGTTTGCCTTTCCTGCACTCTGTCCTCACTGTGCTGGTGTCGGCAGTACGGGGGAAAAAAATCAAGAAACAATATCTGATGTGTGAGAGGCCCGGCTGCCATGGTTTGAAGAACCCCAGTAGGACTGCACAGCCATTTTTCTTCTCCTCTGATTTTCTGTGTTCATGGAGTTCCTATGTTTATACTGCCAGCTAGAGCGATCAAGTGCCAAAAGAAAGGATTCTGTAAGTCTTTTAACACAGATAAAAAGCAGCATGTCATTTATAAAGATGAAGAAAGTCTGCTCTGCCCTTTTCCATCTTGAATTGTGAGATACACCAACGCAACAAGCTCTGCTCTTGTGCAGTACCTTTCTCAGTATTTCGCCACATGTATTTTTACTTGTGGGGTGGGGAAACCTTTCTCAGTAACGTTCTTAAAAGAAAAGAGTAAAGTTGGTAAATGTTTGCTTCGTGACAGCCTTCTGCCCTGTTGGATGAGCACTACCCACACCCCTTCCACCCTGGGTACAGAAAATCATGCCCCCAGGTACCATTGCTGGTACAAAATGGATATGAAAAAGACAGACCTACTAAAGGATAGCTGTGAGGGTGATCAGCTAGGAGGCAGATTTTATTTATCCTGGAACCAGTCTTCTCTTTCTTAACCACAGCCTACCTTTAAAGTCAGCTCTGGAAATCAATATGAAATTCCAGTGGGAGAAGCACCACTCTTCCAGTGCTCTTGTTACCAGGATTTCGAAACTGCTGATGTTGTTCATTGTGTAACACCAACCGTGAAAACGGTTATCTTGCTTGCCAAATAATTATTTTGTATTTCTAAATAGTGCCTTTTATCAGCATCCAGAAGAGGACACTAATTTGCATACTTCCCCAAGTTTTATGGGAGCGTTAGCTTAACTGCTTTAAAAGCACATTCATCAAGTCATTCCTTTAGCTCTGGTATGGCTCACAGACGCATGATATAATAAAAAGTCAAGCTAGGGTAAAGGGTTACCATAACTTAGGATCACATTTTGGGCAATCAGCTCATCAATTCCCTCCAGCATTTATGTGTAAACTTAAATCTGTCACATGTGGAGAACATTGCCACATTTCAGCAAAGGCTTATTAACTACTATTCTTCATAAGTTTAAATTTAAAGACAGACTTACTCAAGGTTCTTTCCTCACACTTTAGAGGATGCAATTTCCTACAGTCAGGTTTGTTTATTGGCTTCACTGTGCCAACTTCTGGTAACACTGCTTATGTTTGTTATGTTCGCAGCCACTTTTAATGTGGTATCTTAAATACCAAATGCAGGCATTTAGTTCATCTGAAAATTAAACACAAGGGACACAGGGTAATGATAAATGAAATTGTGTCAAGTGGAAAAGATATCTAGTCAGCACCAAAGGAATTAAGGTTTGACTCTGCATTATTTAATTAACAGTCTTCAGGAGGGGTTAATAAATGTTAATAATATTAACAGCTCATATGAGCTATGAAGATGAAGCAATCCATCCTGTGATCTGGAAAGAGGACTGGAAGGCAGAAAGCTCAACACTCTCTCCCTAGCCTTGCCAGAGAATCTGCATGCAGTTTTATGAAGATGTCTTTCATTGCATCTCCTAAACTGCCCAGTCACTCAGATGTCTGTGTTTTGGTTCTGGGGTCTGAAAAAATCTTACACTGAGTTTTCAGAGGCACTGAGCATCCACTGCAACTGATGTTCCAGCAAAGTCAGCTACCCTGAGCTCACAAAAGGTGTACTGAGAAACAGCTTTCTGCCTTGAATATGGTGTCAGTCCAAGATGATGCAGCCAACAGGATCACCTTCTCTTCACCACAGGGAATGAGGGTATCCAGGGCTTCTGTTGAAAACAGGTCACCTACACCAGCTGTGCACACCATTGGTGCTAAGTCACTGAGCAAGTTGGAAAGAGCATGTTTAGCTGTGTTTCCTTTGGATTATTAATGTAGCTGTGCTAAGATATTAATAACATTTCGTCAGTGGTGGTCCCAAACTGCTGTGCCAGAAAGGTCAACTACATAAAGAATTAAAAGCAAAGAGCAACAAAAATCTACACTCAACTCAATGAACCAACCAAAAATCCCAATGCTCCAAACAAATAAATACCAGTGCCAACTAATTTTAAATGACAGGTATAAGCTTATTAGTTTGACTGTATTTGCTTTTAATATTTTTTCTGGAACTGTAGAACTGCATCATAGGAATTTTTTTCTGTTCATATTTTACTTGATATTTGGAGTGTTCCAAAGAGAAAATTAAAACAGAAAAGGACATTATGGTTCAGAGTGAATTTCTAAAGGATCTACATGCCCTCTTCCTGTTCATTTCCATGAATAGTGCCATCAAAATCACCCTGATATTTCTGATAAGTTTTGAAACTGTATTTTCACAACACTTCAAGAACAGAGTGTGTTCATATCGGTGTTTTAGTCCAGATCAGGAGTGTGCTTTTGAAGCAAATAGCTCAATCTTTCCCATGTACCACATAATTTGTTTCACACCATGTAGCAGTCTTAGAGTGCATGAACAATATCCCTTTTGGATAAAATTAAACTGGAAGATGAACACTAAGAGCACAACTAACCAGGTCCAAATGCTAGTGGGTTTTTAGTCCATGGAACCACACTAGGTGTAGTCTGAAATTCCTTCCCTAAAAAACATGTGTGGTATGGACCTTGAATTCTCGACACTAACAGATTCACTTTGGAGATCCAATCCATAAAGGTGCAGTTCAAGATTGCTAGGAGACGAAAGTATTTTTTGACACAGATCAGAGAAAAAAGAGCAAAGGAAAAAAGGGAGCTTTAGAAGAACTTTAGGAGCTCACCAGCAGCAAATAAAATTTTGTCTTCCTCAAATTTCCTGAAAACAAAATGGCAAGTCCTCCCAAAGCCACATAGTAACCCAATACATAATATTTGCAAGAACAGTTTCTGCACAGCCAAATTAACGTAAGTGAATTTTTTTAAGCCATCAGAACATCTGAAAATGCTCTCACTAAGATTCTGCTGCCAAAGAAACTTGCCTGGCTAGCACTGATTTCAAGCAGATCCTCTACCGCAAAACCACATTACCAGCTCTTAAACTCATATAACTCAGTGGAGGTGCATCTTTTCTGCCATCTGAGTACTGTGCATAAATGCATTCAGGTACTGGACACCACAAAAGAGGTCCAATCCTTTCAGACAGTTTTGAGTTCAACATATTTTTAAAAGTGCAATGTCTTGTCAGGTTATTCAGCACCCGCTTTATTACTAGAAAAGATTTAAATGGCATGTTTACTTAAAACAGACATCTGCAGTAACAGAACAAAGCTACAAACAGCTTAAATGAAAAATAAATTACTAAGGCTGCTGTTAACAATTCATCTTTGCAAGCATTTGAGGTTCACTAATTAGCCTCCCTCGAAAGTCTGTCCCTGATCTGGCATGCTCAGGAGAAGTCTCAGAGTTCTGTTTTAGCTTTCTGCCATTGTTGACTGCAAACATTAGACACAGAGCAGACTCTTAGCCCACGATGGGCAAGTTCTCCCTCCATCACAATTTCTTTTGCTTTTTCTCTGCTATGACTGGGCAATGGAAGACCTCATGGTAGTGTGGAGGATTAAGACATCTCCATCCTTTGTCAGCCTTAGAATATCTTGATTAACATTTCAATCACATCTCTTAATTAGCATTTTCCCAGCATAGACGTCAGGCTGCTTTTCTTTTTCAGAAGCATCTAAAGATGCGTAGGTAAAATTGCACATTTCATATAGCATATTATAGGGAAGAGTAAGTGCAATGTTCTTCACAGTGAATTTATTGCTATTTGCTCTCCACAGACACCATATAAAGAGGAAATTTCTACTGTAAAAGGTGAGTTCTAGAATGGAGTGTTTATGCTAAATAACACCTTATTCCCTGAAAACATACCTTTTATTTTAGGATATAATCATAGGGAACATATATAGCAGTAAACTAAATAGTGCTCTTAGGAAAGCCATTGTTCATATTCTGTTCACAATTGAACAGTCATTAGCATAGTTTTAGCCCAGCAAATGAGGCCTTTCCCAAACATTTCTTGTGCACAAATTGGGAGTCAACACAAAGCAAGGACTGTTCTTCACTTGTCCCCAGTTGATAGCTTACTTGTTAGCAGTCTGCCTTGAAGACAAGAGAACTTAGCAATAGGGAGGGATTCAGACTCTGCCAGCTAACCTAAGAACAAGAAAACAAGCCCTAGCACTGTTCAGTTTATTAGCATAGATGTAGCCACAACATCCCAGCATTTTTTTTTTAGCACAAATGACGTCAGCAGATGACTCCGGAATTTATCTGAACGTCATCCTTTGAATGACTAAGAAGCTTTCAACCCAAGAGGCTATTTCTTCGGTTTACAATGTGACCTGTGACACTGACTTGTTATCAGTTTCCTTTGTCAGCAGGGGCTGTTGAAAGAGATAATCACGGTTGGTGCACTTCTATCTTCTCTTGGAGCTAACCTCAGATGCACTTGGAGCCGCAGGTGCACCTGAAGCATCTGCTACCGGATGAAAGCTTACCTGTTCAACACCATAGCACCTTGCAGTAACAAACAGCTTCTCTAGCAATAAAACCCTGGAGAAAGTATTCTGGAAAGACTTAAAAGTTGTCTTTGAGCAGTTTACAGAAAGTTTGCTACAGAAAGACTGTTAATTCTGTGGTATTCATCTGGAAGCTGTAGGAGATAATTTCTAATCACAAAATGAACAAGTAAAAAAACCCAAAAAAGTAAAAAAGCAGGGAAAATGGCACTGAAAAATAGATATTTTGTTCTTATATTTTCAAATATTTGTGCAAAGATTTGACTCTATAATTCCTATTAATAACAATATAATTCCTGTTAATATCAGTAGGATTTGTCATATGCAGCTAAATCCTTGTGAAAAGCTTTATAAATACTTAAAAATGCCAAATGACTGGACAATAAATAGGAAACAAGAAGTTTCCCCCCTCAACCTACCTCTATCCAAAAGTAGATTAAAAAAAAAAAAAGAATGAAATCTTAAAATGTTAGGAAATTAATTTATTTTATTGTATGTAACCTTTCCTCTTACCTTGTTTTCCTGGTTCTGCCGTTGTGATTTAAATACATTACAGTGGAAAATGTAGGATTATCACAACAGATCTGTGTGAGAAGGAGATTAATTTAGGAGCAAATGAAGACCATCCCTTGCTAGGACAAATCAAATGCTTGAGGCAGAGGCCTGGCTACATGTAGATAGGGGTTTGGCACAGCAGACTTGAGAAGAAAGAGCATAGTTGTTGCAGAAAGCAAGCAGGAACAGCAAACAGACAAGCAATACATAGTGGTGAAACAGCAATATAGGTACCATAAAAGAAGCAGAAGCAGACTCCTGTCCATGAACAGATGCTGAAACAGAAATGAACTTTGCAGCAATGGCAAACAATGCCAAAACTGCAGTCCTGTGGACGTAAAGGCAGAAATCCAAATGAAATCAGCATCTCATTCTGATCCACTCACTGTGCATCCAAAGTACCCATAAAGGGGCATTGCCTGTCAGACTTAGTTTATAATTTATCACAATGGGCTTCAAATACAAATACTGGAGCTTCACTATGCATTTGGCCTCCAATATCCACAATCTCAGCTGCTGCATTTTGGTGTACGGCATCTCCAGTTGACTATGTACATTTATATATACATATATATATACACATACACCTATTTATTCACCAAAGAAATAAAAGCGACTAGATTCTGTCAGTTATAGTCTCAAGAAATGTCTGCTGTTCTCTGGGCCTTTGAATAGATAATGTTGAATTTTCATAAGTTACAGGGTAGAACACTAGTCACGTTAAAGTAATTGACAGAATTCCCATCAACTTCAGTGATATTATAGTTTGACCTCCTGTATCTCTCAGGCCCTCTGAAAATCTTGCACAATGACTGTTTTTTGTTTAAGTTTTTTATCTCCATCTTCTTATTTGTTTGCTTTTACCTTGTGATTAAAGCTGATCTACTATTTTTACAGATAGAACAGTTTTCCATTGGAGAATGCTGGTTCAACCACATCAAACATTTTCTGGAATATACAGATAAACAAAGATTTTTTTTACACAAGTTTTTTGAAATACTTCATTTTGACAAGGTCAAAGAACCTTGTTTCAGTGACTGTTTTGATCTGTGATTTTATGAACATTTATCAGACCCAACAAAAACCCTGTTATGCTATAGCTAATAATAGAAAAGTAAGAACTAGTCAGAAAGAAATGCTTTACTCTTAATAAAATGAAGCAAGTCATGGAACTACTTAGATATTTCTGAAGTGAAATGATTTGGAAATGGCATCTTGTAAGAAATTGCATCTTTTTGTCCCAGTTTGAGATGAAAGGCATTTCTGAACTAGAATGAAGACTAGGAATTCCAGGTAGCTCTTCCTCTCACCTCAAACTCCAAGGACTTCAAGAGAACCAAAAATTCGTTTCACTTTATTTAGAGTGCAATACAATTGTTCTTTTCTTTTCTTTCTAATCAGAATCCACACTGAAGAACTGCTTTCCTTGCTGCCAGTTGCAGCAATTGTTCCCCTTGCAGCTTCACGCCTGTCCAGTGCTGACCTTCAGATTTGCCAAAGCAAAACAATACCTGTTTGAAGATAAGCTACCAAAATATTCTGAAAAAAAATGCTGCCACCCAATTTATAAAGCTAGTGGTGGAGGTAGTGACAGGGAAAAAAAATCTGCTTACTTCTCTAAACACTTCCAGAACCCTACCACTGCAGTGCAGGTGAGGAGACTGTTCCTCCAAACTTGCAGAGCTACTGTCACTGTCTAATCACAACCATCTAATCCTGTGGCAACATTTGGACATTATTCTTCATGTCTGGAAGTTGAAACAGGGTGGCTCAGGTGCAAAGCTCAGTCTTGTGGAGTCTGACTTAAAGACTCTGAATACTCTGTGCTGAGTACAAACTATCCCATTGGCAGAAGAATTAGTTTTATATATATATAATTTTCCCTCATTGATGGGTGCTTCCTTTCCTTACAGCAGGAGATTGTTAATTTTTATTATAGAGTTTGTTGATGTATTTGGTGTTCAGTCTCATCTTTTATAACATCAGGCAAACCCTCCCTGTACGTACAACCATACCATTAAGTACTCTTGGACTTTGAAAGCAAAGGGTATGAAATGGTGCGCTGTTACTTAGCTTGCTGGTTATTCTCATGGTCTAAGCCACCGATAAAGAAACGAGGGTTCAGTCCAAGACAACACAGCTTTTTTTTAAGTGGCAGTGGGACATTTATACCAGCTGACAGTAGAGCCCGTATGTTTGGACTACAGAATGATGGGTTATTCTGCATTAAAAATATATTGTCCTGACTGTACATAGTGATGTTTCACTAGACAGGCAAATGCAAACACGTGAACCCCTCCATTCAGCTTGATATTGTGCAAATTATGAGGATGTATAGCCCTATAAGCACCAATTCTGTTAATGATTTAATGACAGGGGTGATAGTTTTTTGTGAAGTATAAAGATCTACGGTCTAGGAAGAGTGATACTCTATCTTAACACCTCATTTTCTCATGAATGAAATGAGCTTGACTTACAGGTAGAGTTTGGGAGGCTGACACCTGAAGGCTGCCCCATAGGAGTGTTGCATGAAGTTGCCTGCATACCATCAGATGAACACAATTCAAACAAAACCAATGTCAGCTTCAAATGACTGTGTCTCCCAAATTCAGCCTCTGCCTGACTGGGAAATTTGTGCATTCTAGGTGTCCATTTGCCTCTTCAGACTCATTCAAGATAATTTCTCTCTTAAAATATTTTTTCTACCATTCTGTTGGAGAAAAAAAGTATTAAAAATAAACAAAATAGTAACAGCTGACTCAAACCTATCAGATGCACTCTTTGGTTGTGTTGTTCTGCTCTGTTGCTCAGTTTGAAGGATTGAAATGTAGGTAATTTCACATATGTGGGAAATTGGGTTCATGTCCTAAGAGAAAATGAAAGCTTCATAAGTCCACAGTGAAACTGCTAGCTCCTGCTTGTATTGTGTATTGAGCTTTGTGGAAAAATATGCCAAATCAAATAAAACTTTCCAACTGTTTCGGTTTCCTGTTATATACAGGGAAAAAAAAATTGTTCCCTTTCAGCTGGACCAGTTTCACATATTTTGAACTTCTAGCTTTTGCCTAGCTTCTCTTTGTTAAGTGGCAGAGCTCCATGGTTTGGAAAGATAGTTCTAAAAGGGAGACCATAATCATGTTTGTGTTCATGTGTGTTATTTCATTAACATCTATGCAAAAAAACCCCACCAGTATTTGAAAGTAAAAACTAGGAGCTAAGTATTCTGTGAATACTTCGTGGCATTAATGCATTTTTGCCTATATAGCTTTCTTTCTACATTTGCTTTCAGTGAACCACCTAGGAATTGAGTTTTACTAAGATGAATATTCATTCTTTCTGTTATCTCTAGTGGCTTTGGATCAAGCCCAGAGCATAGTTTCAAGTGTATGTACATGAATATTTACAGGTGCCAAATTTTATATCCACATTTGCAAATGCTGCACTAGAAGTGGTTTCATCCATTTCCAGTCACAAACATGACAGTGCCACATCTCTTCTGACCTATCACAACAGCTCCAATCTGAAGTGATGATTATTCATGGAAGACTGTGCATGATCAAAACAGAGTTAAAAAGATTTGCCAAAACAAAATACAGTGAATAATTGTGAATAATAAATTCCAGGAAATTACAGTCTGAGAGCAGGCTTTCCACAGGCTTAAAAGGAACATCAAATAATTTCTTTGTCAGCTCTTCTCAGTATCCACTGCATCAAATTTCTTACTGCAAAACAGTTCACAAAACCCAGCATAATCTTTAAAGTGCATCAAACTTCTGACATTGCATCTGTAAAGGGAATAAGAAGTATAAAACTCAGACATGGCATTACCCCCATTGCTCTGTCTCTGCTGCCCATCATTCACAATGGGTATGCAGCATTTCTGAGGACCGTGTATCCATATGACAGCCTGAGATAATGCCACCAAGGCTGGAGCTGAGCTCAGTTAGCTTCATGACTGATAGAGCAGACTACTAAAAAAAAAGTATATAGACAGCCACAGAGACACTAAAAATAGCAGAGGACTGGAGGAGAGTTACTTTTTGTCTTCTCTCTTATTGCCCATCAGCAAATGTGTTGACTTTGAAGATATTTAGTACCCACGAGACTGCCAATGTTACAAGCTTGATCTGTCTCCTGTGTGTTGTAATTTTACTGCAATGTTCCCAGTGAAGAAATTCTATTGAGTGTTTCAGGTCGATGAATAAACAATTTCAATGTTATAATAAACCTTTATAATTAAAGCATTAAATTACAAATAGAGAAAAAAAGAAAATTATGAAATTATACTTGCTATAGGTTTTTTTCTGGGTTTTCTCTTCTTTTTTTTTTTTTTTAACTGTACTCTTCACAAAGGTGAGAAGGAAAGAATTGGCTTTCTGTTACAGGACAGTCTCCAAACCTGCAGAACTCACCTTTTTGAAGAGGATTTTCCCAGTCCCATAAGCAGCTGTCACACTTGCAGGAAAAGAAGCAGTTCAGCACTGCTTTTCTGCTCCTGGAAAGTAGGCAGAGGCCTGACTCTTCCCTCGCTTAAATTGGTTTTATAAGTCCATGGATGTTAGTAGATTTTTCTGTCTGAGCACAATCCTGATTGCAGAGTTCATCTGTCATTTAGAGCAAGGACATTGGTGTCTGGATTCATGCGTTCGAGTCTCTGCTAGAGCTCTGAGAAACTTCATGCCTTCAGGCAAGTCACTTAAACCCAGTGTTTCAATTTATCCTTCTACAAAATAAGTATAAATAATACTGTTCTCACTGGGGTGTTTTGAGGTCAAATTCTGATCTTGTTTCGGCAAAACTAGGAACAGCACTTCTGCAGTTGATGGAATTATGCTGAAGTAAAATCACCGCAAGTGTCTTTCATTGTAAAGTGCTTTACAAACTACACACATTGCAAAACGATGAATCGCAACCAACTCAGAGATAAAGGAGGCAGACCAACTGGTACAAGGGGCTAAGCATTGTCATGCAGAGGGCTGAAGAAACTGAAGGATCACAGGAGGAATGCCTAATTTGATTAAAATGGTAATAGCATTTTTCTAACTGCTGTGCAGGGAGACAGACAGAGTCTTGGTGTTAAGATTATCTGGGATATCTTTGCACATCAACCAGCAAGGAATTTGACTCAGAAAGAGGGTTTGTTTCCCTTTGGAACCACTGCTTTCAGTTTGGTTCTGCCACATCTAAGGCTAAGACCTGTATTTTGCTCAAAAAATGAGGTTTTGGATGCTGCCAGCACAATCAATTCCTAGGAATACTGCAATATCCGGTGGCAGTTCCACTCATGCCAGGACCCCTTTTCACAGACTGGCATGCCACACAAACCACCTGCGTATCTCCCCCAGTGCCCTGCCAGGTCCCTTGGTCACCCCTCCTGCGCCCCTCTGCCCACCTGGAGCTGGTCAGCTCCCCCATTTCCCTCCTTCCACTCATTTCTCACCCTTGCCGCTGCTCACCACGACTCTGATCTCTCACTTCCTTCCCATTGCACATGCACACATTAAAACATCCACAGCTTTTACAGCTGTGAGCCAGGAAGAAAGGGCATGACAATTTTGTCCACTATATTTTTTATCATTGCAGCTTTTGGTGCTTATGCTCCGTCTGCCCCAGGCAGTATTCCCTGAGATATTAGTTGCAATTAAAGAAAAGAGCAAAGCAATACTGAAACATTTGGGGAAAAGAACAAATATAAATCACATATCAAGCACTTTTGGGAGCACACAGAAAGCAAACTGCCTATAAATCTGAGCTTGAAAATCAGCTGCCTAAGAAAACAACCATAATTAAAAACAAACAAACCACCCTATGTTGTTATTGTAGTTATTATCAATTAACCTAAAAGAATCTTACTTTGTTTCATTTCATGTGCACACACATCTATAAACATGTACACACCTTTCTTAAAGCAGCTCCTTGCTTTAACCTTCATTTGTTCTTCACAGCTGGAATAAATGGTTAATCTCTCAGGGGATCATGCATGCTATTTGTTATTGATTTTATAGCTCAATAACATACTAGGGCTGTGAACAGGTTGGTATCAGCTTAGGAAACAACCACTTAGAAGCAGACACCAGCTGTGCACTTGTGATAAATTACTTTTTTTCCCTATGAATTTTATACCTAGTTATAGTTAGTTTACAGGATTTAGCACCATATGGACTGCCTGCTAGTGAGGTAACAACCCAAAACACAAACACCTTCTGCAGAGAAAGAAGCAACCTGTAGCTGGAGACTTTTCTTTTAGAATATTGTATTGCAATCATGGATTTGGAAATCATGAAAGGTTTGGCATATACCTCTGTGTTTTGGGTTTAACATAGACACTGAGGTTGTATGAAACAGCAATACACAAATGGTAAATGTGATAACATTAATGCAGACAACTTGGAATGAATGTATTCTAAATACAGGGCTCTTTCGAAAAAATGGCTTTATTGTTTTTAGAGGTGTTAAAAAGAAACCTCCCTGAGGTCCACGCAGGGAAGAAAATCTCAAACTATGCATTGCATTCCAAAGATCAGTGTTACAGTGCTATGCTTATCATTAAAACCTTTCCAAGCATAATTTGAATGTAATTAAAGTCATTGCAATTTTTTTTAGAATACAGGACAAACTTTTCTTAGACAAAAAGATGTGATCATAAAAAAAAAAAAAAGAATGGAAATAACTTTGTTTAGCAAAATACGGGACCCAGAAACATTACTAATAAAGTAACTCAAAGCTTTTCACTTGCTCTGTTATTTCCCAGTATTGACTGTTATGTTGTATACTCACACACAAGCCACTCTCTGTCTAAAAAAACACATAAAACCACACATATGTATATGCATTCTCCTCTGGTTTTCCACCAGCATTATGGACCCCAGTTATGTGATACGATCACTAAATCTAGATAATGGAAAGGTTTGATAATTCATCCTGTGTGTTATACCTCCGCCACAGCAAAATTGTTACCTGATATACATCCAGATGTGCTGCTCCCAGTGTGATGAGATTATTTTCCCTGGAAATTGTCTAGGCCACTTATATACTTATTGTTTAGACTAAGTTGAAGTATCCTGCTGAACTGGCAGCATACTGTAGAAACCTTATTTCTATTTTCTTCTACCCTGGTTAGAAGTTTCCTGAAATAAACAGAATTATCCGAGAATAAAACTGATGACAAAATTGAGACTAATGAATGGGTAAGTCATCATGTAATTCTAGCATTAGTGAAAGGTAAATGTGAGGACTGGATTTTGTCATAGACTCCTATATAAGTTTAAATGAGAGGAAAATGTAGCAGGAAACACCCTTAGTTTATGAGAACATACTGTTGGAAAACTGAAGTTTAAATTTAAATAGGCATAAAGATCCCAAATCTCAATTTGCTAATCAGATTAAACTGCCATTTATTTGTAAAGTAACCGTACATAAATACACATTTCAGGGCTGGACAGCATTTCACTAGTTTTTGGATGTAATATCAGGTGTTCACAAGACCCTGGAAAAAAAAAAGTTGCCATACTACAGCTAATATTCAGGAGTCAACAGATACTCCTAGAGCTGAGTGAATAATTAAAAAAAATTGAATAACTTACTCAAAACTATGAAATTCATCAACTAAATTACTTGACTAATACATCTATGAATTATGAACTGACTATGCTGGGTGAATAATACATTAATAATTAATATGAAAAATATAATTAAATTCTTCAAATTAATTACTTGGAGAATATGAGAAACCATAATTATTCTCTATACTGTACTCAAAGAATAGAATGCCTGAGTAGTCTGTATGCTCTTCAAGTCTTACAATTTTTCAGTGCAATGTATAGGATATATCTTTGTAATTATGGAGTATTGGGGCGATATCTCAAATATCACTTCAGGCTAAGAACAAAGTAACATGTCATAATTTAACAAAATAACATATGTTTTAATAGAAATATGCTAATGTTGGGATGTGTAACACTGCCTAGCTGGCAAAGACTGGCTCTGCCTCCTTGAACAAGTTGAGCAAGGAATGCCCACCGGAGGGGACTTTTGACAAGCAGTCAAGTGCTGGGGCTGTGCAAACTGCGTCTGCTAATTCTGACCATAGGTTACTTTTAAACACCATCTTGTATGGTGCCTGCATCAAGAAACGAGCGTGGTTCAAGCATGTGCAGCGACTCAGCCTCCCACCTGCAGGCAGTGTTGGTGCCTGGGTGCCTGCTCAGACACGGGAGGGGGGCTCTGTCCTCGAGCGCTCGTGCGGTGGACAGCTCAAGTTTTAGGATCCCGCTTCGCAAGGAAGTCTGGCATGCTTCTGGATCATGCCGTACTGCATCCAGCTGTCTCAAAAGGAAGGAAAAGGCACACATCGAGGGGCTCAATGTTCGTAGGTCTGCTCCAGGACTTGCGCATCACTTTTAGCAGTACAGACCAGCCTTAGTGCCCAAACGTGTGGACAGACAGCTGCAGGCAGTGTGAACGGCCTACGTAGCTGTACATGCACTCACTATGTTTGTCACTGCCAAGACAACATTACAATGACAACAGCTTTTCCTTCTGGGATGGGGGCTAGCTGGGAAGGGGTGGATGTTGTCTGTAGGGTACTGAGTCCCTCCTTTCTCATAGTGTCAACTTTGCACTGAGCACAGTTTATGAGGAGCAGCAGGGAAATCAGCCTTGCAAACTAAGAACGGAAAAAAATTACAGGGCTCTACTCAGGATCTTTCCTTGCCTGTGGTTACACTTGTCACAATTTCATATAAGTCCGTGTAGTTATTTCCTGATAGACTCTGGCATTCATCACAAAAATACACTTGCATTCTCCATGCAGACACAGTGTAAGGTTATGCTCAAATATGCAGCAATACCCAGAGTGATGTCAGTGAGAGTTACGGCTATGGATGGAAGTCAGTGCTATGTGTGGGCCATAGCATACCTCTAATGAGGATTGCTGTTGAAGACAGCACTTTTTGGATATCTATAACACTATATGTTTTAACAGTTGTTTCAGCTCTCATTCAGTGATAGATGGGGGGTGATTTACTGTGCATTAAATATAAACAAAGTTAGAACATTCGTTGCACTATTATGAATGGAAAATGCCAATTAACCCCAAAACTAGGCACATACCCCATCCTTATGTATACTATTGCTACCTTGAAAGCATGATAAGTTTATAAGATTATCTGATGGAATAAGGAAATCCTACATATCTTTATCTCCACGTGTTTTGCTTTGCCCAGAAATAGGTTTGCTTTCAAACATAAAATACTTTTAAAGATTCTGAAACAAAAAACCTCAACTCAGAAAAAACCCAACCCTTTAAGTATCTATTTCTCCACTTTCATAGCTTGCCACACCTACACACCTATCCCCCACCCCCATAAACTGAGTATTCAGGTTGCAAAACAAGTTTCCTTAAAGTTTAAAGTTTCTTTAAAGAATATTTCAGGCATCTTGCCAGTCCATGGTCTGATCTGGCTGGTTAATAAGCAAACAAAAACTGACCTGAAAGCAACTGTCCCTGACTATACAGACAGACCCTAAATTATTTATCCCTTGTTAATGGATCCATTACAATGTAATTTCCAATCACTGTCTTAGTCTCTCATACCTGTCCCAAACCTGTCCTTATCACCTAAATTTTCCCCATTAGCCCCACTCTCAGCAACAAACTCCCAGTTTCCCCATGCTATTCTAGAGGTCAGTTCTTTCAGTTTGTGAAAGACTCCAATTATGTGGAATAACTAATAAGATATCCATTTAAACTGATTAAACACAGCCATTTTTATTCCCTGCACTCCTTTCCATTTCCAGGAATCAAACACGCTACATAGAGAGAATACGTGTTTCTGGGAGCTTAGCTGTGCTTCTTTTTCAGTAACCTTCAGTATATTACTACAGCGTGGGAGTCTTTAGAAATGAAAAAGTTGCTCTCCAAAGGGACAACAGCTTCTACAAAAGCAACTGGTGATGTTTACGTATGACTTTCTGTAACCAGCTTGCTACTTCCTTCCCATCCCCTGGCCTGAGACACAGTTCTCTACATAGGCTTGAAATTGGCAATTACATCCTAATTCTGCTAGGCACTGAGCATCCTCTCCAAAACACTGAGTTTCCTGGAGCACTAATGACATCAGTGGCAGTGAAGAAGCTCAGTTCCCCACAGGGCTGAGGCACAGCTTCTTTCACTGGGGATTTCAAGTCCTGTTTATTCCTACAGATTCTCATGCCCTACCAGTCCTTGAAGGTGACACAGGAGAAAGCATGATTACAACAGGGCATGACAAATCTCAGGGAAGATTTGAATGTAAATACTCTCCCGTGAAATGTAGATATTATTGGAATAACCTGAACAAATCACAAAATTGGCTGGCAAGGGCATGGTATCATTATCACAGTGCAATATCTTCAAGGAGAAATTGTGTAAGGCCTTTTATAAGATTTATTACATTTCTGAAATGAAATAAAATATTAGACCTCTAAAATTTTTTATTTAAATTCTATCAGTAACTCCCTACATTCCTTCTCCCCGCCCAATGAATTAACCATTATCATATTTTTGTCTGAGATAAAAATGAATGATCTGCTTTTGATTAAAAAAAAAAAAAAGAAAGAAAAAGAAACCTTCTGCATAACTATGAATCAGCCTTGGAGCTCTCATTAAAAACTCCCTAACTTTTAATCGCAGAATACAGTCTCTGTTGTCTCCAGACTGCAGAGTGAGATTTCTGGCAATTACTCAAAGGCAAAATTGGGGGTGAAATAAAAGGTAGTATTATTATCATAACTTAAGACACAGGTGTGGTGTGAGCACAGTCATCCAAGTTAGAAGTTGCAAATTTCGGAACTTGCTCCATCACTGAATCCCTCTGCTGACTTTTGGCAAATGGTATTTATTCTTCACCTCATTTCACCAGTAGAAAGTTTCTAGTAAACACTTACTGTGCTGGTGTATCACATTTGAAAGTAGTCCTACAGCTCAGGATTTGTATTTGTAGGAGCAAACACCGTAATACAGTGCAAGGCAATTTGAAGAGAAGAAAGCATCTGTTACTGGAGCAACTTTCTTTATAGGTCTTTGCCCAAGACTACTCTTTCAGGTGTAGCAGGCAACAGTAGTGTCAGTAAGGTTTCCAATTATAAAGCAAAAGCAACTTTTAAGAAAATTATTTACTACTGTTTCGTTGCACTTTATTCAAAAAATTGAACACAACATAAATAATGTGAAGGTTCAGACAGAAATCTGTGTTTGTGCAAAATTCCATCACTATTACTGGATTCTTGAGCTGAAGATGAGGAGGAACCTGATGGCAATTCAGAAAGGAACATCTTCCGAAAAACAAGACAGCGGCAAACAACTTCGTAAGTTAGAGAATGAGGCGATGTGTGATAAAAAAACATCTCTCTGAATGAGTCATAAAATGCTCTACAGAACAGAACTTTCATGCGTATCTTTGAAAATAAATATTTCCCCATTTTCCCCAGGATGTTTCTGATTCAGTCTAATATACTTACGATTCAATCCAAAATGCATAAATGCTGCCATTTGTAGCCATATTCACAGACAATGCCACCGAAACTAACTTAGGGAGATTTGAGAGCACAGATACCCCCTCCCCTGCGTTGCTCACAGGGTGAAATGGAGGTTGGAATTAAATGGCTGCAGACATAAGACACCATAGCCACTGAACCCCTCTATAGCTCTGCTTTTGTGAGGTGCGTTTGGACCTTAGGATAAGCTTGGCTACAGAGGGGTTCCCCTTTTATGCTGAGAAAAAGGTGAGAGTGCTTTCTTTCTAATGACACGGATAACCCTGGGGATTTTGGTGTTATAGAAAGGGGGAGGAAGCTGCCTGATTAGGCAAGCCACCCCAAAAGGGCAGCGGGAGTGAGAAAGGTAATAAAAGCAGACAGCTCTGGAGCTCAGAAAAAGGAGTAGAGGCCACCATGTGCTGTAAAAGCAGACATTAAAATAAATATGTGTTTTACTTTCCTCTCTGGACTTCTCTACATACAATCCTCAAGTATGACACATGTAGGAATAGAAAACAAAATGATCAAGTTCTGGATTCACTAAGCGGTTTAGTGTAACCAGGTTGGCATTGGTTGAAACTGAGCAGAAGGCTATCCAGAAAGACAGAGCTTAATATGGAGGTTCTGATTTAGCTGGTGGGCTGCGTTTCCCTATCGAAACAGTGCTTTTCCAAATGACCAAGTAGGGTTGGTTTTACCTTCTGTAGAGCAGGCGAATTTCCCTGAATGGACAACGAGGATCCATTGAAAGAATAAACATGAAAACAAGTGTAATTGGGAAAGCTGTTGGTTAGGAACCACACATCCTTTTAGGTTCTTTGAGGTCCCCTGTCTGCCTCCAATTCTCAGAGGAGCTGCAGCTAGGGTTTTCACATTTCATCAGTCTTAATAGAAGCAGGTATGAGCACACCATTAATGAACTTGTAACAGTTTCACCCCTAGCGATGGATAAATTCTTCAAGGGCTACTTCCCCTGGAAAAACACTGACAGCTCACTTTTATTTAAGGTAAAAGCTGAGATTAGCACCAAAGATTATGTGGTCATATAGATAAGGACTGTTAAATGCTGGCTCTGCCCCAGAGAGGCTTCATTTCTGTACTTAGCTCATTTTTAGCAACTCCTCTACATCCGACTACTAAAATGAATCAAAATACTGTGGGCTCACAAGCCCGTTACCTAACATTTTCTGCAGTCATTTTCAACAGTTTAAGGTAGGTATACAACCAGCCAGGGTTCTCCATAGGATTCCAGCTGTGGAAGTACTCCATGCTGTAATTAATCATACTGAGCCAACACACAAAGCCGAGCATATGTGGGCCCAGCTATGCACCATACTTCTAAACGGCCACTGGCTGCTCTAACTGTAACAGCACAAATCTACCAACAGAAAGGGGATAAGATTAAAAATCTGTAAAAAATCCATTTTTAGCTCTACGTTTATTTAATCATTCATTACTTTATACAACATCACTGATACACCCGATTGGATATATCGATTCAAAGCATTTTGTTAGATATTAAAAAGTCAGTAAAAGTATAGCATGAGATGGTTCAGCCACAGCCATATGGGATTGTTATTGAAACCTGGAAAACAGAGTTGCAATGTAAGCAGTCAAGTCAAATAAGTACAACGTGGCTTCACTGCCAGATGTTTCTTAGCATTTACCCTTCGCCTTGCTACCCTTACTCCTCATCTCCCAAAAGCCCTTTGTGGTTTCCGAAAAAACTCAGACCATAGCCCTGTTCTTACACACGCACATAGGAGACTGGAAAAGGATATTGCCGTTGCCACCTGTGGGAGTGACAGCTTCAGGCAGCAGGTTACTGCTTCTGTGCCGGCTGCGCAACCAGCAGAGAGAGAAAGGACAACTCCACCCTGGAAAGAGTCAGAGCACCTAAGTGGCACTTCTGCCCTAAGCCCCTCTTTGGAGGAATTCATTTGTCTCCATTAGCAATACAGGGAGCCCAGGGAAACAAACCTCTTAACTGATACAGCTTCATGACCTAGTTAGAAGGTAAGTGATGTGAATATACGCTCTCTCTCCTCCTTCTGCTCCCTCCGTGTTTTTCATTATCAGCATGTTGCAACATCGAGGCAGGTTACAGGACTCAGAAAAAGCTACACAAATGTGTAGGCAGCAAAGATGCTCAGTACTTAGGTCCACATTTTTAAGGTTAAATTCAGCTTTCTAGGATTTAACCCCCCATGTTTCAGGGCATAATCTAGCTACATAGAGGTCACTAAGAGAGAACATTTCCTAGGCCAATGTATGGCATAATTGTTCTGCAAGCAATTGTTTGCTTTCCTCCAAAACAACGAGTATTAGTGTACACAAGAGGTGGACAAGGGATGAGGACATCTGAACTGTTTAAGTATGGCAGTCTCTATTTTGCTGATTAATGGGGGACCCTCTGTTTGTTAGGTTACGATAAAGATGAGTGCAAAAACAACAACACGCCTTTTCTTATGCAGGTGGCAGTGATCAAAATGTACTCAAATAACAGCATTGCTTAGCCTTGACCTGGCCAGGTAGCAGATGAACTGGACCTTTGTCAACAAGTGCTTCCTTGCAAATACCACAGAGTCAGGCCCCAAAGTTGCAAGAACTTACTTATGTGTAGGCTGAACTTTACTCATTCATTTCACAGACCAAAAAGGGGTTACTTGCACTGTAAGAATAAGAGGCCTGGAATCCAAGGAGGTAGCTCAGCATTGCCACAAGCAAGTGATATCTCATACAAAACAGAGTTTTATTACACCTTCTCTCAGTATGTATGGGGAGTAAAGAATTTCTTGTGTGCTTCACTCAGTCACTCTGGCATTATAGTCCTGCTATGCAATAATGAAAGTGAAGTCATCACAGAAGTCACAGATGGGGCTCTGGTGACTAACTCTAGAGTATCCCTAGGGTACTCATTTGTCATGGGACTCATTCACAGCTAAATGGAAGGGAAAGTAGCTCATGTTGTCTTGTTTCTTTAAAGTGCACTTATCACAGAAAAGAAATAAGGTATTTTCAGTTTGTGAGAGTAGAGCCAACCCTTCAGGAGTCCAGTTATTTATTTATTTTTTTTCCTCTGTTAAAGTCTTGGAATAATATAGGAAAAAAAAAAAATTTTCTTCTTCATGCTGGCAACAGGTCATTGCTGCTACTGAGTGCTTTTCATGCAAAGGTCTCAAATATGTTTCAACCTGGAGATGGCACATGTTATTACAAGAGATGTGTGAAAAAAAAATATAACTTTAAAATAAAATAAAATAAGCTTAACCCATGAACTTTTCAAATTTATCCACTCCCCTTTGTGGGTTTCCATGAAATGTTAAACCATATTTATATTAAAATGGGACCTTTGCATCAAAGATACTAATAATCCAAAAGAAAAACATTTCAGGTGCCGATTTTTATTTGCAAAATAAAACTTTGTATAAAATAGTGACAAAATAAAATTTTTGATTGTACACAAAGTTTTTGCATGACGAAAGCAGAGACTTTCCCTTCCCAGTGCAAAATATTTTTTCCAGGTAGATGGGCCTAGGAGGTGACTGGGGAAGTGGACAAAAACATAGATGGAAAGTTGGCTGGGTCATTGGGCTCAAAGTATTGTACAAAGCACTATGAAGTCCAAGTGGCAGTCAGTTACCAGTGGTGTCCTTCTGGATTTAATACAAGCCCCAGTATTATTCAGTGTCTTTATTAATGACATTGGATGATGGGACAGAGTACACTCTCAGCAAGTTTCTGGACAATAGCAAACTGGTCAATTTCTGAAGGACAGGGTTGCTATTCAAAGGGATACAGGCAGGCTGGAAAAATGGGCTGATGGGAACCTCATGAAGATGACCAAAAGTAAATGCCAAGTCCTTTCATTGGGGAGATATAAGCCCATGCATCAGTAGAGGCAGAGGTCCAACCAGCTGGAAAGCAGCTTTGCAAAAAAGGACCTGGGGGTACTGGGCTGCTGTGTCCAGTTTTGAGCTCCACAATGCAAGACAGACACTTGTCCACAGGCTTGGAGCGAGTCCCTCAGAGGTCCACCAAGGTGGTTGGAGGCTGGAGCCCATAGTATGCAAAGAGAGGCTAGGAGAGCTGGGTTTGTCCAGCCTGAAGAAGGAAGCCTGGGGAGACACCTTATTGCTGTGTACAACACTGTTACAAGTTGGGGTAGAGAAGACTAAGCCAGGGTCTTCTCAGAGGTGCACAGAGGAAAGTTCATAGAATCATAGAATCACAGAATGGTATGGAAAGGTTGGAAGGGACCTTTAAAAATCATCTAATCCAACTACCCCTTGCCATAAGCAGGGACATCTTTCACTAGATCAGGTTGCTCAAAGCCCCTTCCAACCTGACCTTGAACACTTCCAATGATGAGGCATCCAGAGCTTCTCTGGGCAGGATGAAAGGTAACAGACATAAGCTGGAACATGGGAAATTCCAATTTGCTATAAGGAGAAAAAAACCCCAAGCTACCAAGAGGGTGGTCAAACACTGGAACAGGTTCCACAGAAAGGCTGTGGAATTTTCATCCTTGGAGGTGTTTAAAACTTGACTAGGCATGGCCTTGAGCACCTGATGTGACTGGAGCTGCTTTGAGCAAGCATTTAGGATAGGTGACCTCTAGTCTAGCCTAAATTATTTTTTGTTTCTATGAGGAGCTGCACTCACAGAATCACACATAATCACAGAATCACAAAGGTTGGAAAAGACATGTAAGATCATGAAGTCCAACCATCAACCAACACCACCATGCCCTTTAAAACATGTCCCACAATGCCACATCCACACGTTCCTTGAACACCTCCAGTGATGGCGACTCCACCACTTCCCTGGGCAGTTTATTCCAGCGTGTCACCACTCTCTCAGTAAGGAAATTTTTCCTAATATCCAGCCTGAACCTCCCCTGGCGCAACTTGAGGCCATTTCCTCTCGTCCTGTCGGTCGTCACTTGGGAGAAGAGACCAACACCCACTTCTCTGCAACCCCCTTTCAGGTAATTGTAGAGAGCGATGAGGTCTCCCCTCAGCCTCCTCTTCTCCAGGCTAAACAACCCCAGTTCCCTCAGCTGCTCCTCATAAGACTTGTGCTCCAGACCCCTCACCAGCTTCATCGCCCTTCTCTGGACACGCTCCAGCACCTCAATGTCCTTCTTGTAGTGAGGGGCCCAAAACTGAACACAGTATTCGAGGTGTGGCCTCACCAGCGCTGAGTACAGGGGCACGATCACCTCCCTACTCCTGCTGACCACACTATTTCTGATACAGGCCAGGATGCCGTTGGCCTTCTTGGCCACCTGGGCACACTGTCGGCTCATATTCAGCCGGCTGTCGACCAACACCCCCAGGTCCTTTTCTGCAGGGCAGCTTTCCAGACACTCATCCCCAAGCCTGTAGCATTGCATGGGGTTGTTGAGACCCAAGTGCAGGACCCGGCACTTGGCCTTATTGAACCTCATACAATTGGCCTCGGCCCATCGATCCAGCCTGTCCAGATCCCTCTGCAGAGCCTTCCTACCCTCCAGCAGATCAACACTCCCGCCCAACTTGGTGTCATCTGCAAACTTGCTGAGGGAGCACTCAATCCCCTCGTCCAGATCATCAATAAATATATTAAACAATACCAGCCCCAAAACAGCCCTGGGGGACTCCGCTTGTGATCGGCCGCCAACTGGATTTCGCTCCATTCACCACGACTCTCTGGGCTCGGCCGTCCAGCCAGTTTTTTACCCAGCAAAGAGTGCACCAGTCTAAGCCACTCCTAATATGCTCCTCAACATAAAGCACATTTAAAAAGCAAACCATATCTGGTCCTGAACATCCATATAACAGTAAATGAAGATAAATAAAGCAGCAATTATTTCTTTTTCCAAAGGGAGAAAAATGCATAATCCATTGCACTCTTGGCTTTGTTTGAAAAATCTGATGAATAAAAAAAAGAAAGAGAAGAAACAAGCATACAGACTTTGGATGTCCTTTCTGAGAAGCAGTATGAGTCAGTGATGGGTATTAGTTCTTCAGCAGATTTTTATTCTCTTCTCAATACTCAGACCTGGAGTCGTCTCACTTAGTTGAAACAACTGCATTCTCTCTTACTATCAATGGAGGGACAGAGAGGTAACCCCAGACTTTAAGTGGACTACATTATTTAACAGTGTGCCTCTATTCAACTGACAGTAGAAGGGACCTTAGAAGGACTACATTCCCCACCTTGGTTAAGCTTAGGTAATACAAAGGACTTAACAAGGCCATACCTTTAAGAAATTTCTCATGCAGTAGTAGTCACCTCATTCCCAATGCAACATTTTTTAAAACCAGGAATCTCCCATTATAAGGACATTCTCACCCCCATTTTTTTGCATGGGACGGGCAAGGAAAGATCCTACAGAATGATACCTGTGCTGATGGCAGAATGAAATGAAACAAAGAACAAAACCAGGCATTGTTACCCCAGCTTCAGTGTATGAACTCTGTTTAGCTCTTATGGGTAAGATAGTAGCCAGCCTGAATGTCAAAGAAAAAGATAGCGTCAGTGAAATGGTATTGCCACGAGGAAGTAGCTCATATAGTAAGAAAGTTTGAAGACTCAAAGAGAGATCAGCAGCTCCACTGGGATTGCATTTCACCAAAATTTCACTATGAGGGAAATTTTTGCAGGTTCTTGAAGCCATCAAGTTTGTGGATCCTGAAGGTGGAATGGAGGATGACTGCAGTTTAAGTGAGCTCTTCAGTTAGGTGCTTCTCAAAGGGTAAGCTTCTGCTTCAAGAAGCCAATTGGCATTCATTGTCACAAGGCAGAGGGAAGCATCATAAATTATACATTCACAGACTTCAAAAAATTCTGAGAAAAAAACAAGTAAAGGGCTGGATGATGAAACAGTTCGAAGCTCCAAGCCCAACTCTTCAAAGACATCTGCACAGCAATTTACCACATTGAGCTGGAATGAACATAAACTTCCTGATAAAAGCCACTTCTTGCCCTTGTAGGTGTATTTCTGCTTTTTGAACATGTTGGAAAAAGGGACACGAGGAGTTGTGCAGTGGTGAAGATGGAGTGAGGATTTGTTAGCTTCAGTGGAACTATTTGGACTTTCACCAACTGAGGCAGAGGTACTGATGGTTTTGGCAAAGGAGAGTAGTCACTCCACCTAAGTCTACTCCTTTTAGTTAGTTAATTCAGAGCTCCAGATGAAGGAGTCCCTTTGCATGGAGTATAGATTTCCAACCTAATTTAGGTGTCTGAAGTTAGACACTGTGAATCTTCATTCTCTCCTTGTAGTTGAGTGCTGGCAGTCATTCAGCAGCAGTGAGTATTAATGAGGACTTCCTGAGACCAAGCAGAGGACAATTCTCCAGACCATGTTCAAATCAGCTGGTGATTCTGACCAAAATACACACTTGGAGAGTCACACTGAGCAGAGTAATCCACCTCCCAGCCCCTTCTCCTAAGCAGGGAACTGCCAGAAAACATACACTATTCTAACTGGGAAGGTGAAAACTGTCACATCTTTGCCCATGTAAAAATAAGAGCAACACCCAGAAATGTGCTAGCACTAGGGAAAAGAAAATCAACCATATTTCACTGACACAAAGCTGAAAACATAATAGTATTTTGCGTATGGACTATAGAAGGTGGGACATTGTTTTCGTGGGATCACTTCCCCACAAGTAAGAAGTAATTAAAGAAATACTTCAGCTTTGCATTTCCACTGTCTCCCTCCTCCTTCCCTCCCCCTTAAAAATCCAGTCCTGGGTATAGGAAACATAATCATGTTGTTTAGCTTTGTTTCTTGGGGCACAGGATTTTCACTGGCATGCAAATCAAGAGAATTTCTTTGGAGAAATCACCCTGAAAGCTCAAATGATTTAAAAAAAATATATATATGACACTTCTAAAATATGGGGGGTTTTCCCTTACAGCAGTTTCCTAAAGGCTGCCATATGACCATGAGTTATGTAGCAGCTGTTCTAAAATAGGATATGGCAACCTCTTTAAGCCTGAAGAAACCCATCATAGTTTGTGTCAGCTAAGCCCTGTTGGGTTTCTGTGTGCAAGCAGTTGGATACAGGAAACTGCTGTCTGCTAAATGGTCCATTCAGCTCCTGTTTAGGTCTTTATGCGCTCACTCACATTGCAGCATTTGAAACTGGAACAATATGTATTTCCTGATTCAGTTAGGAAGGTGTAGGGGTGATATGGTGCTGTGTGGTGTTGGGTGGGTTGTGGCTTGTTATTGTTGTTGTGTGGCGTGGGTTTTGTGTTTTTTGGTTTTTTTTGTTTGTTTGTTTGGTTTTTTTTGTGGGTTTTTTGATGTGTGTTTGTTTTTTTTGTTTTTTGTTTTTGTTTTTGTTTTTTTTTTCCCCCCAGGTTGGACTCGATGATCTTACAGGTCTTTTCCAACCGTACTGATTCTGTGATTCTGTGATTCTGTGATATGATCCTTTAACAACTAGAAGGAAACAGTGAGAGTGCAGAGAGTACAGATCAGAACGCAACTCTAGCCCTATCTCTTAGGAACTGAAAATTAAAGGCAAACGTGATAGGGAAATCAGGTGGGTACAGCTTTTAAGAGCTATAGGCTTCAGTGCTAGTTTCTCCTTACATAACTTACAGTGACTCAGGTCACAGTCTCAGCTAGGGGAAGTTACTCAGAAAGAAACGAAATTTCCCATTTCACCTCTGAAAGTTAAATTGAAAAATAAGGATGATTAAAAAAATTGAACAATTCTTTGGAAAAGACAAATCTAATAAAGTGGGGAATTGTGACTCCTAAAAAAAATTATAAGAATATGAATCATGTAATGAGTATGGGCATAATTATGCTAATGGAAACAGTCATGTTACTCTGGGAATGATTATGCTAAACCTCTGAGCATGCCCTATATAAATTAGTCGTTTCCTTAAACCTGAACAGTCTGAAACAAAAATATGTGTTCTTGCAGTGAGAAAAATAGAGAAGTATGGGGAAAGAGAGGGCAAGCTCATATCCCTCTACCCAATTTAATATGACTGTAAACATTTCAGAGCTATTGCATATATTCCGTGCTAGGTGCCAATCCTATTTTACCAAAGTGGAGTACGGGAATGTTGTCAAACCCCCAGTCTACAGGTAATCTCAGTTCATTATTTAGTGCTTGCTTTAGAAAAACAGACAGAAAAAAACAACAACCCATCTCTAACTGAATTCAGCAAAAGCCCTAAGAAACAGATTATGCCTCTAGATACAGGTCTTGCTACTATCCAACAAATATAGTTGCGAAGGAATAACCTCTCCCTAGAACAGGAAGGCCACAATCTGCTCCAGCCTTACAATGTGGGACGCACGCCACCTCCTCTGCATCAGCTCAGTTGTTAACGCTTGGTAACTTCCTACTCACTGCAGTCACTTTGCGCTCACAGCGGGGTGGGAAGCTCCTGCTTTCTTCTATGGGGTGAACCTAAGAAAGATCTAAGGAGGGCATACAATAGCACACGGAACTTTGTATCCCATTTATTTAGACAACATGACCTTGACCTACATAAAGGGCTTAAGATTGTTCTGAGAAAATCTACATTTTTCACCTTTTTACTTTAAATTTTATTCAAGAAAACTGTTGCCTCCCTAGGCTTGATCAATATTCTCAAGAAGTGTAAAGGAACCCTAAAGATGGTGATTATTTTCCTTAAGAACAGAAGGATCAAAGAAGTCTCAGATGAAATTTGAATTAAAACACCAGGTTGGCTCAGCACTTCAAACTGCAACACTGACTCCGTAACTGGAGCAATGTCAAGAGCAGAGCCGTGTTTGTTTTGCAGAGGCATGTTACAAGTGAACGCAGAATCACCAAGCACACCGTGCCGCAAACCACTGTGCGCCTCTGGCAGCAGCTGCTTTGGGGGCAAGGAGAGTTGGGCTGATGCTCTGAGAGACACGGACGTTCAGTGATGCCACTAAGGTATCACTGCTGTGCAGAGGAACAGACCTTCTGGAACGGTACCCAGGAGCAGACTGTCCAGCCCTTTCCAGACACCTAACACCATGCCTGCTGCTACGTCCCTGAAACGCATGAGGACCCCACGCTGCAGCCCAGTGTGACTGAGCAAGGCAATGAGCACAAAGAGCCTCTCTAGTTTCCCCCTTCTTAATTGTTTTAGGGTGCTGCCTGTGTCTTTGAAATACATAAACACATATTCCTTTCTTTTGCATGAGTAGAGTAACAGCATTTACACCCCAGGTGGGGAGCCCAGGGAAAAGGAGGCTCCTCGCCCCTCACCTCCCTCTCAGCACCTTACATTACTTTCCTACCTGAAAACAGCTCATAAAATCTGAATGCCCCACCCAGGATTTTTTGCAGCTGAAGGGAAATAGCTGTTATTGGCAGATTCATTTATCTTGCTTACTCCAAGTAACATCATATTTCATCAAGTAGCCTCAAAATAGCCCAGTAAGACAGATTCCTCAAATAATGTGATATTGAATCATACGGGTGGGTTTTTTTCCTACGAGTATACCAAAACTCTCTTACAGCTCCTTGACATCTTACAAGAGCCACAGAAGATTTTTCCACAGCACTGGATGTCCCTAGTATTTTGAAACAATGTATTTCAAAACACTTCTTAAAAAAAATAAAAGGCCAAAGGGGAAGAATTTCTCCGAAACCCAACCAAACTCTTAATCCTCAGTATGTGATTGGAAAAAAAAAAAAAAGATAGGCATCTTAAACCAATTAAAAGCACTTTTCTTTATTGCAGTCAAAGGCAATTCTTGATACAGAGCTTTTTTTTTTTCAACTCGCATTTCTTTCTTGCTTTGGCAGGAAAATATTTTAAGTGATTTTTTTTATCAAGGAAAAAATGTTTTACCTCTATTTTCCTCAGACTCAAAAATGGTTACACTCAAGCAAAGTTAAAAAAAAACCCCACAGAACAACAACATTTAGGCAATGACAAGCACAGAACTTTTTTGCTATGACATAATACATTTCTAAAAATCATGAGAAGCTGAACTGAAAGTATGTCAGCAATTTCTGCTGCTCCTGCTCTCCTGCCAGGGACAGGACTGGATGAAAATATCTAGACCTTGACAACTTTTCAGTTCAGGAGGCAGCAATTCCAAATTTAAATTCAGACCTTCATCAGGACAACCTGACTAGAATAGATGCCCCACATCAGGCTGGACAAAGCATAAGCAGGAGGAGTTAGGATCAGTAATTCATACCCTATATCTGACCACTGAAAGTCTGGACTCACCTATTCTCTGTATCACTACAGATTACCAAGAACTAAGTGTCATCCTGTAAATTTAAAGTTGTGATTCCCAAAATTGGATCAGTGAGACAGAGTCATCCCTGGAGCTTTCGTCCATGAAATACAGGGTGATCCTTTGGCCTGTTTGCTGTTACACATAAATTGTGCAAAGGCACACGCACATCTTCCCAACACCTTTTTTCCAAGTTGTTAATATTATCTGTTCATACATGTGAGGAAGGGTAAGATGCACGCAACTGTAAAGAGAAGGGTGGAGGTGTCAGTGAGATATTGTCTTTGTAGAGCTGTGACCTGTGAAGTTTGAGTATCCAGAAGCATGAAGAACATGCCTAGCCTCAGTATCCTTAATCATAGAATCATAGAATCATAGAATCATTTAGGCTCAAAAAGACCTTTAAGATCATCAAGTCCAACCGCTAACCTAGCACTGCTAAGTCCACCACTAAACCGTGCCCCTAAATGCCACATCTACATGTCTTTTAAAAACCTCCAGGGATGGTGACTTAACCACCTCCCTGGGCAGCCTGTTCCAATGCTTGACAACCACTTCAGTAAAGAAATTTTTCCTACTATCCAATCTGACCCTCCCCTGGTACAACTTGAGGCCATTTCCTCTTGTCCTATCACTTGTCACTTGGGAGAAGAGACCAACACCCCCCTTGCTACAACCCCCTTTCAGATGGTTGTAGAGAGTGATGAGGTCTCCCCTCAGCCTCCTCTTCTCCAGGCTAAACAACCCCAGTTCCCTCAGCCACTTCTCGTAGGACTTGTGCTCCAGACCCTTCACCAGCTTCATTGCCCTTCTCTGGACACTCTCCAGCACCTCAATGTCCTTCTTGTAGTGAGGGGCCCAAAGCTAAACACAGTATTTGAGGTGCGGCCTCACCAGCGCCAAGTACAGGGGCACGATCACTTCCCTAGTCCTGCTGGCCACACCATTTCTGATACAGGCCAGGATGCCGTTGGCCTTCTTGGCCACCTGGGCACACTGCTGGCTCATCTTCAGCCGGCTGTCAATCAACACCCCCACGTTCTTTACTGCAAGGCAGCTTTCCAGCCACTCGTCTCCAAGCCTGTAGCGTTGCATGGGGTTGTTGTGACCCAAGTGCAGGACCCGGCACTTGGCCTTATTGAACCTCATACAATTGGCCTCGGCCCATCCATCCAGCCTGTCCAGATCCCTCTGCAGAGCCTTCCTACCCTCGAGCAGATCAAACACTCCTGCCCAACTTGGTGTCGTCTGCAAACTTAATTTGCGTGCACTCGATCCCCTCATCCAGATCATTGATAGATCTTAAACAGAACCGGCCCCAATACTGAGCCCTGGGGAACACCACTTGTGACTGGCTGCCAGCTGCATTTAACTCCATTCAGCATAACAGTCCTACCTGAATTGTGAGAGGTGGTGGAAAGTCCTTTTCATTCTTAAAACAAGATATAGGGTTGTACAAGCATCAGCTCATTGGCTCCTAAATCCCTTGCCACATATAAGATCTGTGCTTGAGTCAACAGTGTGCTGTGCTGATTTTCTCTGCTATTTCTATTTCATATAGTGTAGTTTCTTGTATGAAATGTGATTTTTAGAGGTTCACTTTTGCATTTTACTGTCAACTTCACACACATACTTTGTTTTTTACAGAAAGCACTTTTATTCTCTTGGATCTACAGCACTATTGAGTGAGTCTTTACTGAAACTGGTTTTGGTTTTGCTCTTTTTTATCTTTTTAATGGTATTTCCGACCAAACTGACTTGCAGATGCTCATACTTCGACAAGTAAAGAAGCAGGTATGTCTGAGTTGTCATCTTGTAGTCAGTTTTCCCACAGGCAAAAAGGAGTGCTTCCCCACCAATTTATTTCACTTTTTGCCTACCTACCAGCATTTCAAAAGCTATCTTAAGACTCTTAAGACTCTTTTATGGACATACAGCTCTTAAGCATTTGAGAAGCTTCACAAGGATTTAGCCATGCAATTCATATAGTCTCTAATAGAAATTATGTGGTTAATTACCCATGCAATCCTTTGACTTTTTTTTTTTTAAACTATGGCTGGGCAATTCATGTTTGCTGAAATGTGGCCAAAGTTCTCTGTTAAACGTCAGTAGGGGAATTATGAAACCTCTTTGCATGGTAACTCACTTTTACAGAACTGAGCCCACATTGCTCTTATCTTTCCATATTAGGCCTGATATAGCGTGTCAAGCATTTCAACCTCTGGCTTCCATCAAAAGATAAATGACAGCTGTCTCTGAATTAATGGAACATGAGAGCAGATCACTGCTCTGCACCCTGCTCCCTATGAAATGTTTAAGTATGCACTCACCTGACCTGACCTTGCTATTTCCACTTTTCCAATTTGTTTTCCGGTGATTGAGAAAGGTGAGGGGAGAGTTCAGCACCCATGCAGGATTTTTCTGTCAGACACCACTGTGCCATCCATCAGAAATTGCCTCTGTCCTTCTAAAACCAACAAGGTATGTTAATAAAAATAGGTCCTGTTAAAAAAAATAAGAACTAAGAATCGCCGAACGCCATAGGATTAACTTTGATTTTTATTCTTTCCACATTATGTCTAATAATATTTTTATTAAATATCTTCCTGGGAGATACTGTGGCCTCAGTTTTGTTAATCTGGTTAAACCAAGAGGCATTCCATTGCATACAGTATAATAACACACCCCACCTCACCCCACCCCATCCCCAAAAAAGAAAAAATATTAGAAATTACTGTCTTGAAGTGTTTCTGAAATAGTAGACTGAAATTATATCACTCTAGATTTTGTGTTGCTAACCAGATTCTTGACCACACAGCAAATAAAAACTTGAACCAGCAACTGCATATATTTTATGTATAATAAATATTGTGAATATATAGATGTATAGATATATATATTTGTGTGTGTTGGTATAGTATTAAAATAAAAACAACTGTTTGTATTATTTTTATATGTTCCAAAGTAAAGCTGTGAAGAAGCCCAGCTTAAAAGCAAGACTTGGAGGAGTAGACTAAACCAGGACTTGTCTCTAAAAACAAAGGTGTCATTTTATCCAAATGTCCCAGTGCAAAAATAATGACTGTGGGTGCCTCAGTTAGGACAAACAGGACACGAGTAAGCTGTCTAAACACTATGGTCCAGACTGCAAAGTATCCTTTCTAGTATAGTGGGAGCCCCAGAGGATGAGTTTTTGGGAACACAAGCCCCAAAATTGCACTGTGATACCAGCTTGCACTGATTGTGATGGGTGGCTGAGTACAGCAGGATTTGGCAACAGGAAGAAGGATGAGAAAAGCAAGTATTTCAGGACATTCATAAATACACTTTAAGCAGTAACCTCTGTCTCACAAGCAGGATGAAGGCAATGGGCTAACCTGAGCCTCACATTTTTAAAAGGTCAGTCAACCAATTCCTCACACAAAAAATGTCACAGTACTTAAGTTCTTAATTTTAACACACAGCTGCTACAATGGCTTTCCAAAGTGGGCATTTATGCATTTGACTGACTGGATTTCACATTCTGTTACATCAGCCATATCCTAGTCAAGACAACTCCGATAAAACAAAATAGATCTGGTGTACAAGATAGAAGAATCAGACATGGAATTTTTTGAGAATAAGGTACCTAGCTTACAACCTCTGAGGTTATAATGTGGATGCTAAAACAGGCATGAATTTTTGTATGTACATTTCTGTGCATGAGTTTTTAAACAGTATTCTATACATCTTTTTCATTTTGAATTCCACTCTATGGCAATATGAGGAAAAAAATTTCCATATAGATGAAGATATAGGCAGAGTAAAAGTGTGTAGATGAGGCCAAAACTAGAATAAACAGAGGATTTCATTTTTCGGTGATCTGAACTTGACATTTTCATAAGCTTCTGTTATGGTCCGTAAACAAAGTAAGAACAGAATCAATGTCTGCTGTTTTTATAGTCAGTCTCAGAGGCTGAATACAGAAGAATGACATTTGGCCTCATCAGTATAAGAAACTGGCTCTGTATGTGCCTCTGGTGCCTGTGCTCACTTGTACAAGTCTCCTGAGCATTGCCAGTGTACTTCTGAACTGTAGAGAATGCAGAGTGCAGGGTTTTTCTTCTCTGTGCACAATCTAAGGCTTTTTGCTTTCCCTTTGACCATCTGAATGCAAAACAATATGTATTATTTTTATCCACTAAAGTATGTCACGGCTGCTTATGTGTAGGTATTCTTCTGTGAGTGGAGTGTACTAGCCACAATAGAAATACAGTACTGAAAATGGTTAAACAGAGGCTTCAGACGTACACATGATTAAGTGTTAGAAGAACACTGTTTATTCATGTTCTTCATATGTCTTTAGTGTTATAACAATTAGTTCACATGATTTATGGAACTGGCAACTTCAGCAAAGGTGCAAACAGCTGCAGCTTCGTTGGTTCTAATGAAGCTAAAACTCAAGACTGGATTCACACACCACATTCAAATGTGACCTGCTGCTCTGTAAAGACCCTTATATTTAGGATACTGGTATGAACACTAGGTGCTGTGCTACCTAAATCACACTAACAGCAGAAAAACAAACCAAAAATACAGTAATTAAAAGCTGAAAGGTGCAGAGACAAACTGTAAACTGCTTTGCTCCTCAGCAGCACCAAATAGAGCCAAAAATTTGTAGCCTGTTTTTATGTATTTGTAGCCTGAAGGACACCACAGCATTTCATAAACAGTATGTGTACATCACCCTGAAATGACATTGGTGGGGAATGGTGGCCAAACCTTAGCCTAATGCCATAAGCACAAACCTCATTTTTTAATGATAAATAATGGGAATGCAAGCATCCACCAAACCAAAGGAACCATGTCATTGTGAAACGCTATGGGAAAGAGTCAAAGTCGCAGCCTAAAGCCTGGGGATGAGCAGATGTCAAGACAGTTTGAAAGAAGTAAACCAGCTGACTACAACCAGCATTGTCTTTTTCAGGAATGAAAGGGAGAAATTAAATTTAGACCCAAACTCAGTTTGTGCATGTGAATGGACAGCTTTATGCAAGTCCACACTCAAGCATTTTTGAAATCTTTGCAGGAATTAGTCACTAGTGTTTGACTCATTACCAACATATCATAAAAAAGCCTTCAGTGTTAGTTTATTTGTGCACTGTTCTTCCCTCTAGAGTTACAAATGTTAAGAACATTGTGTAAATTTGATTTTTCTTTGAACTGCAATTCAGAAAATTACCTCAGACACTGAACTGGCATTTGCTAGATGAGGATGTACACCCAGGCCTTTCAGAGACCCTCTGTACCACTGGCTTCCTGCAAGGTCTCTGCAAGAAGGCATGGCTCTTATCGGAGGATGACTTTTGGGAAGAAGAAGGGTAGAGGAGAGAGAGCAGATGCATGCATATGCCTACGTTATTGCTCCAGGAGGCATTAATGTATCTGTAGGTACAATTCCTGATAGAGTTTTGCTGGTGGACGAGGTTTTTTGATCTGCATTTGTGTCAGACATGGCTCAGCCTGTTCGCCATGGGCCAAATCACCGAACTAAGTTCAGCTTTGCTCAGAATTGTGTTGTAAGTCTTGTGCTATGACATGTCTTTCTTAAACAAGGAATAGTTTCTACCTTTATTAAAGAAAGGAAAAAGTAAGTTTCTGGCAACAGGGAAAAGCCTAGAAACTGCTAGTACTAAGTGCTTAAAATGATAAAGGGGAAAAAATGATTATTTTTTATTCTCATACCTTTGAAGCCATGAGATATTAAATTTAAGTGCAATAAAGGGAAGCACTTAAAGAATGATGGCTGAAAAGAGGAGAGTCTGTCTGGTTGGTAAATTGTCCTTGTTTCAGCTTTTCACCCCTACTCTGAGGTCTGAGTAAGAACATCCTGTATAACATTTCTTCCTTTGAGGTAAAACATCATAAAACAGGAGTATTTTCACAAAGGAACAGGAGTCTGTTGTGAGCCCGCAAGATGCCTTTGGAAGGAATACAAGAGTAAAATCTCGTGAAATGCTATCCTTGTTGACTTGTTTCTTATTCTGAAATATTAAATAAAAAACTTATTTCTATTTTGCTTTTTTCAATCACATTCCAGTAGTTTGGGTTTTTTTTTTTACAACCTTGCTCTGCTTCCTGTGGTATTCTGCCACTTTCTGACACTTGATTTGGCAATGCCAGTCATCTATATTGCGTGATCTTTTGACACTGTTGCAGACTTCACAGAGTACCAGTGTGTATCCTCTCTACAACCTGAAAGAGCATACCTGCTGGACTCTTGTTCAAGAGGCTCTAGTTTGGGTCAGGGGCATCAGGATGTGCCTGTGAGGAATGGGCAGGGTAGAGAAACATCAAAGAAGAGGTGACTCCAGCTTTTCCCAGCCACCTTCAGCTAGCCAGCATCCCAAGAATAGTCTCTGCACACTCCGATGCACCACTGCACTTTTGCATGCTCCTGCACAAACACACAGGCAGATGAACAGGCAAGAGGGAGTCCTTCTTGCACCCATTAAGGAATTAACAGGATGTAATCTAACTCTATATAATTAGTCAGCGATACTCATTCACACTACAGTGATCACTATTATTAGCGAGAATAAGCAGCATAGTGGGAGATCAGCAAGCAAAACTTTTTGCCCAAAGGGTCTCATAACAGCCAGCTGCCTGTGTGCACCCCCTTCAACCACTGGGTCAGGGTCACTGATGAGCCTTCTGGTGCGTGAAAGGATCAGGCAAGCGGTTTACTCACTAACAGGGCCAAATTTTATTTTCTTCATGGTATTGCTGCTGTTTTGCAGGGTATAGCACCAGCTGAAGAAACTTTCTGCCAGTGCAAAGGGAAGTAAATAAAGCATCTGGGGAGTAGAAAGGGAAATTTTATATGAAAGAGCCTGAAGTTTTTCCTCCAAGAGGTGCTGTATGCATCCACAAGCTCAATACATCTCTCTAGAAGGGATGACTGGGGCAGAGAGTTCAGGAGTGCTCTTCAGAGTTATGCTAAAGAAAATGCCACTTGTGGAAGGGCAAAAGCAACACAATGCGAAAAAGAGAATCCGTCCAATGGAAGTGGAAACGGATGTAATGCATCACCATTTATTTTCTGATGCAGACATTGAAGATAGATTGCCTGTTCTGATACCTATACACTAGTTGCAGGCTAGAATTCATCTCAACACACTGCGTCACTGCTATTCAAGCAGCCACTGTAGGCATGAAATTACCTGAAAGACACATCTACAAAGTGATTCCAATGCAGAGAGCTGCCTAAGAGACTTATTATACTGTAATAATATAAATATGTAAACATTACACACTAGAAGTCTTATTGATCCTTGCTACCAAACATGACATCATTATTAATAAAAATGTAATGGGAGACTTATAAATATGCAAAATAATAGCATATTAACCTAAATAACACCAACAAATTGTACAGCTTAGCATAAAATTGAAAACCACTAACCAAACACTGTGTGGTTTGTTCATACTAGGAGCAGTCAGGAATCATGCATAATGCAACAGTGCAACTGTTAACAACAGCCTCATGAAGATAATTTAAGCTAGAGCTGGACAAGCTCCAGGAAATCTGCCTAGAGAGTAAATGCTGAGCTTTTCTTCTCTTTTTAAGTGAAAGAGCTCTGAGTTGTTTGGCTCGCTGTCCCAGGTGAGTCGTCTTATAAGGCAAAGGATCATTTTAAAAGTTAAGGAAGAGATAAACAACTTATAAATAATACAAATACATGGAGATATATTTAAAAAAAAAACCCACAAAAAAACAAAAACCACCCCCCCAAAAAAAAAGAAACCAACAAAAAAACCCCCACTAGATGAGTCCAGACAGCTTGGAAAAAGGGAAAAAAAAGCAAGAAAGATGAGGAAAAAGAGACACACTCTGTTGCCAAATGTTATTCATTAAATAAAACGTATTACACTGCAGAAAAGAGTCCAGAGAATGTCAGACAACATAGCAAAGAAAGGTTAGACTAGAAATTGTTCAAAGCTGGCATTATATTTTATATCCTGCTACATACCGAATATTTACAACCTATATAAATAATATTATTAGTATAAAAGCATTTCTTATAATAATTAGGAAGACACACCACTAATGAGAGTGGAGAGCATGCTGCAGTTCAAGCAGAAATAATAGGCTTAATGCAGAAATTACTCGTGGAGGGTTTTTGCCCTATGTTATGCAAGAGGTCAGACTAGCTCCTCCAAAAGGTCTCTACTGGCCTCAGAGCCTACAAAACTCAGATATTTTAGCTGACAGAAGCTTTTCCTCACTCTTCATCTTTTTTTCCTTTTTGCAATGGGATGAGGGAAGAGGTATCCCTGAATTCTTCAAAAAATAAATTAAAAAAAAATACAATTAGTCCTGACAAGGACTGAATGAGTCAAGGGCAGTGTGGAGAATCTGAGTCCCTGTCTTGGGACAGTGCTCTCAGCCAGGCTGTGCTGTCCTACATCTAGAGATCCCACCAGCTGCTGGAAGAACCTGCCATCAGAGGCAGAACTGGCAAGAATGCCTCTGTTTTACTCAGCAACTTTAAGGCCTCAGGGAGCATATTTTATTTTAATTCTTTTTTTTCTGCTTCCAAAACATATTTGCTGAAATTTCCATTTAATGAGAAATATGAAAGAAAGACTTAGTTTAGTTGAGTGCCATCAACAGACACACACACAAAAGACCAACCTAAATATCTTGCAAATCACAGTTCCTGTAATTTAGTCCTAATTGGATTCATAGCAAATTCTTAACAAAGTTTCTATTATTTGCTAACTGCAAATTACCTAATACCATTTGAAAGGTACATAAACCTTTCTCTGAAACCGGGCTGAATTTGGAGTTTGTAATGAAGTCCCAAACTAGATGAGATTTGGAGGACCTGATAATAAAAAAATAAAGATTAAAAGTTAGTTAGCACTTTTCTTCAAACCACTGTGAAAACTTTAACTAGGTAATCCTCACCCCCTTCCCTGTGATATGTTTAAGTGTTGGTGAACCATATGCAAAGCAAGTATGTGTTTGTTCATGACCATTCCCTTAATGCCATGACTGTTTGAATTCCTACTGTTCAATATGATTTTAATGGTATGTAGTGTTTGCAACTCTCACAATCTTATTGTGATATTTGGGGTTTATGTTACATCCTTAACAACTAAATCTGTGGGTATCCCAGATTTTCTTAAGTATTTTTCCAATCTTCATCATTCATGAGGAGAGGACAAAAAAAAGAAGCAAACACACCCTAAAGTCTCAGAACGGAGAAGAAAAAAGAACTTCCTAGAATTTAAGTAGTCCACAGAAAACCTTGTGGTTTCCTAGCATCAGACTCAACACCTGAAGATTTGGGATTGTTCAGAACATTCAGACAATATATACACTGTTTTACACTAGTCCCCAATGTCAAGCTCTGACTTCATATATACATACCCGTGAAAGCTACCCCACCTTTCCACAGCACATACTGCCAGTGCAAAAAGGGTAGGCTGAGGAACTGAGACAGAGAGATGTGAAATGACTGAGTCTAAGAAGCTAGCCAGAGCAGGGGCAAAGTGAGGCATAAAGCTTAATTGTGATTCTGAAACCAAAGTCCATCCTAAGAACAGGCAGACTTTTTTCTTCTTTTTTTTTTTTTTTGAACAAAACACCACTTTTCAGTTAGCATATTCATTTCATACTGATACATTAAGGACATGAATACTGCCACTTCTCACTATTTGAACATGGAGAGATCTCTTAGTGCTAAATTCTATCACTTTGGCTTCTTCCCAACTGGTGATTCAGAAATTAAAATTCTTTCAGAGAGAATTTCACAGGCAGCAGGTGATACCCTGAGCTGCAACAGTGTTTGGTGGTTTTGGCTGTTCAATGATTCTCGTTTCTCCCAAAGTTCTTCTAGGTGGAGGTGGAGAAGAAAAAAGGAGGATGAACATATTACACATCCTTAGCTTTCCTGTTTAGCTTTACAAAAACTGCCATGGGTGTCTTAGGTTGATGTGCAGCCTTTATTCACAGTATCCCCTACTCGATCTTTCCTTAAAGTTCACGTCATTTGCATTGTTGGGTGTCTGGCACTGAATTCAACAGACTGGAATAGTCTTAAAGAAGGAACTAGATAAGTGTATAAAAAAATAATAGTAGGAGTGAAGAAAGAAGAGTTCTTATTTATCCTCCTTAAAAGAGGAACCAAGTGATATTCAGAGACAGATTCAGAAATACACCATGAATATATAACAGATATCAAAGTACATAAATAACCTGTGGAACTTATTACTAAAGGAGATCACTGGAGACCAAGAATAAATTGAGATTTGGGGAGGGATTATACTTTTACACAGATAACAACACCTGTAGTTCCAATAAGGTGAAACAGCAGAGCCTGGGGCATCTGTGAGCCCAGCACATCCTCCCCTCCAGCCATGGCCCGTGCACATGCCTGCTTTGCAGATGACTGCATTGCCTTTCAACAGTCTGTTTGACAACATCAGTTAGCATCAAATCCGCTGGCTGTACTTGGGCTCCTAGAACCTGTCACACTGAAGGAGACCCCCAGCACCCTCACCCCCAGGACATGTGCCAGCTCAGGCTGTCACCTGCCAGTCTCATCCACAGGGTGTACTTGGGTCTACCTTCAGGAAGCAGCTGGAGCAAGCACACGCAGAGGATTTTGGAAGGAATAGGAGCAAATACATGTAAGGGCAAAAGGTGGTAAGGAATCAAGGAGGAACTTCCCCAGAAGCAGGTTATTTTTGCTTCACTGACTTTTTAGGGTTTCTCTGGGTAACCAGACCAAATGGATGGTCCATCTGACCTGGGATTGCCATCCCTGTGTTTCCAAATGCTAAAGTGACATTTGAAAGAAAAACATGTAATACTTCCTCTATTAAGTGATTCCATTTATTAGCTTTTGGGCTCTAATGTCCTCCTAAGTGCCAGGTATGAATGTGCTACAAGATCATGGCATGATTTTCTCCATGGGTTGACAGTATGCCTGGAAGATCACTCTATCAAGATGTAAGTGTTCAGTTTTTGCAGATAGGGACCAAGATGACTTCACCTTTCCTCCGTCAACCTTTCCACATAATGTATCATAGCCTATTCATCATGCTTACCACATCTGAGACAGGGACTGAACACTACCCACAACACTTTAAACAGTAAGTTTGGTAGAATTGCTCATTTCCTCTAAATCACAGGCAATTGCCACCAAGGAACTCAGTACTGTAAAATGGTGAGATTTTATCTTGCAAAGAACAGAGATGGCACTCATTATCATGCTAGTGGAATTTTTATATAATGAAAACTAAGTTGAAAAGGATTAAAATTGTATGTTTGCTGTCACAGCCAATGCCCCCCATATAGATAACCATATACATACATACATATATATGTGTGTGTATATGTATATGTGTGTGTATATATATGTATAAGCTCATGACTATGATTCTCCTCTGTGCTTTTAACAAGAACACATCTTTGAGAGGACAGCACAGCTTTCTTTAAAACAAGGATTTCAAGATTAGACAGTGCAGTATTGTGCTGCTTTGAAGCCGCCCAACAATGGAAGAAAGTATACATTCATATATTATTCTGTGTCATAGAGTTTATCTTCTTGGATTTCAGAGCATAAAAGGAACAATTTGCAATAGGCATAGCTCCACTTCAGCATCTGATCAAACATGAGTGCTGCAGATAGTTAGGGCTAAGTCTTGCTATTGATTTTAGCAGGAGTTTCAGTAAAAAATCTTAGACATATTAAATCCTGCATTTTAAACACAGTCTTAATTCTCATTTTCATATTTGTTTTCTGCTCTAACAAAGATTTTTCTTTTATGTATTGTAACATAAAAAAAAGACATTTTTTTCCCCTTAGTCTAACTACCTGGATTTCAGCAGAATCTGTGATGTCTGGGTCCAGCCTTACACAGTGCTATAACTGTGCAAATTCAACAAGAGCCAGATGTGGCTATTCAGCAAGGCTTATTTATGTACAGTGGAGGAAGTGGATAATGAAACATCTGAGCAAAGAACTTAGTCCAAGTGAAAGAAATTTGTTTTCTGTATATTTCCTTAAAGAAATGTTATTAAGGTAATGTAGAAGTACTATGCTTGGAGTGATCATGACATTTAATTTTATTTTTTTTCACAAACATCTCTTATGAAATTTGTCAAGAAGCTGTTAGGCAAAATGTAAACTACAACTTGTGGAGAAGCATTCATTTTCTTTCTGCATTCAAAATTGTAAAGCCACACTTCCAAAGAAGAATAAAAATAGCACTAGCAATGCTTTACATGGACACTGCATGCTAAATACAGTGCAAAACCTTTCAAGCCCCTTGCAAAAACAACATTGCTGCAAACAGAGAGTCATTAGTACTGTAACTACAGTTTGTACAGCAAAAGGTACTCTAACCACAAGGGACTTCCTTTGGGTAGAAAAGGATTATCCACCTTTGTTTACAGACTTTGAACCTAACAAGGATCAAGAGAGATGAGCCTTAGTGCAACAAGATCTGATGCAATGGGGCTGGTATCGAGAAGGGAAGGGCCTGCATCTCTTCTGTTAATGGTTTCTGGAATGTGGGAAAAGGGATCCAAAAAAGGAACACGCTCCTTCCTCCACCTCTGCTACTGCAACACGTAAGGGAAGAGAGAGAGGTCTGTCTTGTGTTTTTCCCACTACCACAAAAGAGTCCTTTAAAGACTGACAATTAAAGCCCAATCAACACTGCATCGGCATTGCTGCTAACTGATGTCCAGAGGGACACTGTCAACCGTGAACTTGCCTTTGTCTCTGTGCTCTGCTCCTCTCCTCTGCCTCTGAGGAATGCAGCTGGCAATTTCCCCCCAAACACTTGGAGTAAATCAGGACGTAAGCAGACCCTTCGTGGTCCCACAGAGACAGTCTACTAAGGAGCACTGAAAGCTGGCACAGGGGAAAGTCCAAGTATGCTCATAAAGAATCCTGTTAGTTTTACTACTGGTATACACTATACTTTACCCTTACTATTCTGTCTTTCTCAGCTTGATGAAGAGCCTCTTTGGAAAACTAGCTACCTCCTTGCCCTTTCCCAAATTACTTCCCTCTCTTGCCCCATGCCTTCTTGGGCTTCCCCACTCCCACTTCTAACTCTCAGGCCGCCTCTAGCACTGCTCTTCCTGTAAGCCTGCACTGAAATTCATTAATGTCTAGTACAAAGAATCCATCTCAAAGACACTGCAGTACATGTTTCTTATGCATTGGTACAAAGCATTAAGGACAAAGGCACATTGTACAGTAACGTGATTGTTTTTATTCCCCTGTTTATATCCTAACAATAGCTGGAAATTAGCTTTCAGCTCATTTCCCTTCTGCCTTTTGCAAAGGTGCTTTGCAATATTTCTAGCGGACTCTTGCACACCTTACAGGCACCTGAGCTTTTGAGATCCAATAGTCTTAGTGCTGCAGCAACTTTTGGCATGGTTTACTGCATGCTTAGAAAGTCAGGTGTATACAGCCCTAAGCTTCTCTTTCCCACAGTCTGCAAAAACCGAATTTGATGTATTACCCATGTGGAAGCTCTGCTGCTGCTCGAGGGTGAGCCTGCTCCAACAAATGGGCCAGGGAGCACCAGGAGCAGTGCTGCTCCTCAGGGAAGGATGAGCGAGGAGCTGAGGGCAACCACAGCACAGGCAGTGCCATTCCTGCCAGGGCACCCTCCTGCACTGCTTGAGCACCCGGTGATAGCGACCAGGACGGGTGACCCCAGGCTGGGCAGAACTGGGGCTCCTGGGCCACGGGCAGGGCTGGGGGAGGCACCGTGCAGGCAGGTCAGGGTCAGCAGCCAGGGTGGCAGTGCCCTCAGGGCCATGACAAAGTGCTCTGGTTCTCTACGGTTCAGTCCTGCTAGCCCCTTCCCTATCTGCAGGGTAAAGTTGTCTTTCACCAGTGAATTTCAGCTTTGCCTTGTGCCCATTGAGCTATGCTGGCCACACATAGTGACTCTGATCAGTTCAAATTTTCCATCAATTCCTCTTCACTCTTCACCTATGCTCTGAATCATGAAGGCAGCCACATGAACTTACTTATCTACATGTCTAGACTGAAATTAGGCACAAGTATGTGCTTTATTCACCTCATTGCTTCTGCCTACCAGCAAGGCTTTACTGACAGGTAGTTGAACCGTATCTTCAGACCCTATGATGCCATTGGCAAACCAGGAGGGGGCAAACTCACTCTCTCATGCCCTCATGCTCCAGAAAGTCTGCAAGACAAAAGTGAAGGCATCCAGAGCTAAATATATGCACCTTCCTGGCCCCAGACTCCTGAAAAGAGATTTGTGTTCCTTTATGAAGCAACCTCAGTGGCTAGTAGGCTGTTGTGCCATTGATATAAGTCATGTGTTAGATAAATTAGCCATCTACCTGGGTATAGAAACCCACTGTGCCACAAATGCACAGTGAGTATATCATCATTCCCGTAATAACACATTAGCATTCCCCTTTGAGCAGTAGTCTGTGTTATCCCCATTTTTCATATCACACATCCTCTTTTCTAATACCTGAAAGCATTTCTTCACTGCCGGGAAAAAATAAAAGACACCAGTATTACAATGCATGCTTATTTTCAGGCACCTGCACAATCTGATGTTTTGACATTAAAAGTCTCTGGCAATCAGTTAGTCATTTCACAAAGACTGAATCAGCGCTGTCAAAGATTTATTGTTTTAAGTCCTTCCTATCAGACATGCATTCACTTTGCCAAGCAGTGTCTTTTAATAATTCTTTTCAGATTCTCAGCACTGCTGCTGTCACTGCCGTTCTTGCACTGTAAGTACAATCAATAGTTGGATGGACAAAAATTAAATCATTTAATGGATTCTTGTTGAGTTGATTTAGGTCACAGGGTTGCCCAATGCTTCTGGCAGCCAACATTATTTCGTATTCCTGTATTGTCATAACAATGCATGTTTCCACTTGGTTGCTACCCTATGGCGTGTCATAGCAGAAGATGTGGGCTGGCTAGATGATTGTATGGAGTCATGAGAGAAGCCTCTGATACATCTGGTCAAAAAACAGAGGTTTCTTTTCGCCTTCCTGGTTACTACAGCTAGCAGTCAGAATTGTTTATCTAAGCATGCTCCTTCCTTTCTCTGGAGAGGATCATGCCTGTTCTACAAGTGTACACGTTCTTATTTTCTCAATATAAACCTTGATATGCAATATAACCCTATGACAGAATACATAGGCCTTAGTTCCCATGCCTGAGCTCACATGGAAAAGGCAGCATTTGCGAACAACTGCTGCACTACGGGGAAAGGAAAGGTTGAAGCTATTTCTTCTCCTGAATTCAGTAAAAATGGAGTCATAATCCTGGAGTCATGATAAGCAGAATTACCCCAAGTTCTCTAGATCCTAGCAGAGCATGCACTCCTGGGTGTTGAAATAGAAATGCCTGGAACTTATTGTTGGAAATTGACTGCTGGAAGTTAAAATAGGACCATTCCCAGCCATCTGTAAATTCACTGGATCATCCATGTGGCTGCTGTAAATTAACCAATAGAACAAGAGTAATCTTTTTCCATCTGCTGGCTTAGCAGAATACAAGGGTGATTTAAAGGCCTCTATCTTCCAGTATTGTTCTCTGGTGAAACCAGAGAATTATTTATCCCTCTCTAGTATTGTAGGGAAAAAACCACAAGATATGGAAATCTGACTGGTCGTAGGGTTTATGGATGCTACCAAAAATAAGAAATCTACGTCCTTTAATATGCTGAGAGCTCTTGATCTGAATGGAATGTGTGAAAAAGTCCATGAAGCTACAGTGGGCAAGTTTCTTGCCAGAGCAGCCAGAAGCTGCTGTTCAACACATTACCTTACCAGGAGTCTGGTAGCACGAATTATAGCTGCTCTATGTTGCTAGGAAGCCTGTGGGAAGCTGAGGTAGAAATACCTGAGAAAGTTTTTGAGTTGCATAAAAGAATGTAAATACATAGTTGAAGCTAGTGAGTGACGAATCCAGCTGAGAATGTGCTAAATATTATGGTCTGCTACAGAAATATGTAATTGTAAGCATGCTTATTACACTACGGATAATCAAGGATTTTTTTACAATGTTTTATTTACTTGATGGCATGCAATGGTTTGGAGTAAACAGGCTTTTTAATCTGTTTCTAATTGGCATGTTATACTTCCGAATCAGGAATAAAAGGAATTAATAAATGTTACAAAAATTGGATTGAATATAAGATAAATTAGAATAGAACCATTATAGTCCTTTGAGTAAGTATTTAGAAATTAAATTATAAATATATTTGAAATGTTAATCATTTACCCAACAGGCTATAACAGCTTGCAGTACATCATTACAATTTGTCATGTAAATCCGTATTTAGACATAGAATAAAAGTGTGGGGAAAAAAAAGTGTACTGTGTATCGGCAGTCATAGCTGTTGCAGAACAGCCTTGACTCTCCTTGATAATTTCAGAATCTACTCAAATCCTGAACAGAGGAAAACACCAAGCAAATCTGTAACTGGCCAATACAATTTCCTTTTAAAAAAGTGCTCCTTGAATAATTTATGAAGACAAGTTAAAAATGCCAGATTAGATCATTATCAATAGAAGAGGCCAAATGTGCTCAGTGACGCAATGGTCTATATATCTTAGGTGCATCTGTCTTATTACCAGTCTCACTGAGCACAGCCATAGAGTCTGCCTATCTTCACGGAGCCCTGATGAGCCACGGATATGTCACTTTCCATGGTTTACAGACAAGAAACGAAGATATTCAGGATGAGACGCATTAATAATTTCAGCAGCTAAATCTCTCCACCACCTCACAGTGCCCACTCGATTTCCACCTTACCATAAAAGTCCTCGTGGCACCGTCACTCCCGTTCCTGGAGGAGGCACCCTGGGCAGGCAGAGCGTCTGCTCTCAGCACGGACAGTCCAAGCAGTGGCCCCCGGAGCAGCTCAGCTGTGGCACAGGGCCAAAAGCAGTGAACCATCCCTTCATTACAGGCTGCCCTGCACGGAGGAGGTAAAAATGATTCCCTGCTGGCTCTGTGACTCGGGATCGCAGCAGCCCGAGGCAGAAAGTTAATGCTGTGGTGCCCTGATTCTGATGCAACGCAAAGGGAAGCAGATAGGAAACCACTAAGTGCACAAGAAAGAGAAGGGTTTTTGGCCTCGCGTGTTATCAACTTCAGTAGTTTTACTGAAAGCCTCTTGATATTTGATGTTGCAGACCACTGGGTATACAATTAAGCCTTCTTATGTAACATCTTAGGTGTTGCAGGCTCGTGGTTGCAGAGGCAATCACGCAAACACAGATCCCAAAGGTTTTTCTAAAAAGTTACAGACCTTTATACACCTGATTGTTAAAGCGAGCCCTTGATTTGTTTAGAAACTGTCTAGTTTGTTACATCGCTACTTCCTGGTATCCTCTCTATTAACAGGTTCTGTGTATGCCATTAGGGTTTTGACAACAGGTAGCAGCCTCCCGACAATCGGCATAGGTGGCCGTTCCCTTACAGACTGTTGTCTAATGAAATGAGGACCAATCTCCCACTGCTTTGATACCAATAAGACAGTGAATGATCATTACTTCATATCTCAGCATTGAAGAAGATAAATCTCCTGTTCAGGCCAACAATTTGGGTACAGCTCAAGAGCTGATATGTATATTAAAGGAGAAATGCACGAAACAACACCTGCTGCCAAGCATCACTTTAGGTTTTCAGAGTCAGAACAGAAATCTTGAAAATATTTATTTCTTTTTCCACCTATCCCTAGAACTAGCTACGGTTCAAAACTATCTTTGATACAGACCTGTCGGTGTCTGCAGCAAGATGCACCTCTAATATACAAAGAGCATCCCAACACTCAGCCTATGCTACTCACACATGTAGTAAGATTTGCCTATCTCGCACGCTGAGCCTAATTTTTGATCCGAATATGATTACTGCATCCCAACTGCTCCACAGCTGGTGTCCAGCAGGTGAAGGATGGAGCAGATGTCCACCCTCTGCCTGAAGAGATTTGACCACCCATATCCTCCACAGTGCTGTTGCTGCTAGAACATAGACCATTCAGTGTGTACAAAAATGTAAGAGAGAGACTCATCCCTTGCATGCTATAACGGGGTATTTAACAGAAAGGAAGGGGGAAAGCGAGAGAAGCCGTGACTCTCCAGGCCTTGCTGCCCTGAGTCTTTAATATAAAAGTCCCCAGAGCAGAAACTGGAAAAAAGCTCCTCCTTGTGCTGAGTGCCCCTGTCACTAGGGCTAGTACTGTCTAGATCAACAGACAAAGTTCACAGAATCACAGAATCACTACGGTTGGAAAAGACCTGTCAGATCATCAAGTCCAACCATGAACAAACACCACCATGCCCACTAAACCATGTCCCACAATGCCACGTCCACACGTTCCTTGAACACCTCCAGTGATGGTGACTCCACCACTTCCCTGGGCAGCCTGTGCCAGTGCTTCACCACTCTCTCAGTAAAGAAATTTTTCCTAATATCCAGCCTGAACCTCCCCTGGTGCAACTTGAGGCCATCTCCTCTTGTCCTGTCACTAGTCACTTGGGAGAAGAGACCAACACCCACTTCTCTGCAATCTCCTTTCAAGTAGTTGTAGAGAGCGATAAGGTCTCCCCTCAGCCTCCTCTTCTCCAGGCTAAACAACCCCAGTTCCCTCAGCTGCTCCTCATAAGACTTGTGCTCCAGACCCCTCACCAGCTTCGTCGCCCTTCTCTGGACACGCTCCAGCACCTCAATGTCCTTCTTGTAGTGAGGGGCCCAAGTTATAGCTCCATACCACGCTGAAGTGCATTAGTAGGACAGATTGAGAGTTTTGCTTCTATAGCATCATGCTGCTACTGGCAGGATTATTCTGCTGGGTTCAAATCCCCTCAGGAGGTGGGAGAAACTAAACATTGGTCTTTGGCACTTAAAGACACTACACTCCTTGGCATGCCGTCAGCTAAAAAGGACGTGCTGCTCCTGTTCTGTTAGCCATGTTTTATGCATGGTCTGTTTTTGAGAGTGTCTGTGAAATCAAAGCCCTGTACTTTGGAGATGGCAAGACACTAACCAGGTAAACAGGCCTGAGAAAAGTGCCAGGCCACTCAGTGATGTCAAGACCAAAACACTTATGCACAGGCTGCAGAGCAAATGTGAGTTTTACTGCCAGGAATTTTGGTTTCTATATTCTTTAGATAACTCCAAGGCTGGAGCAGCTGTAATCATTTATGAGAATATAGATTTTGGATCTGGGAGCCTCGCATGGCATTTTAGGAGATAAAGACCATTTATGAGTCACCCCTAAGTAACTCTGGATTTCACTAAAAAGCACTAAAACACCAGACTCCCTCTGTGGATCCCACCCTAAAGCAATAAACAGTCCTTAAATTCCTTCCTACCCCTGAGCCTCCCAGGGGGACAAGGCAATTATTTACAAAGTAAATTGGCCGGTGACAGGGAGGATTTTTTTTATATCCTTTTTCATTCCCAGCTCCACTCTTGTGCTTTTCTTCAGGACTTCTGCCTTTCTTCACTCTGCTGCCTAACAATACACACCAGGCATATTTAAGTTCATCATTCCCCACGGGGAACTCTTGCAATTAACTTGCTGTCCTGGTGTGTGGATGAGTGAATTGGGAATGGGCAAACAGCTGATTTGTATTTATGGTGAGCAACTCGTGTGAAGCCTAAAAAAACAGTATTATGAGTAGGAAAAAAAAAACAAAGAAAAAGAGAACCTACTTTAGTAAGGAAATAAGAGAGATAAATTTTAAAATGTCCGATGAAACCTTAGGCCAGGTCTTCAGGTTGAGTTCACTGGTGTAACTCAACTGACTTCAGTTTTTATCAGAGATTTTGCCTTCAGAAGAATTGTTTCCATTTTCCCTACATGTACATATGGGGCCCTGTTTACAGAACATAAGTTTTAAAGAGCCGTATCCAGGAATCTCCCTCTGTAATGTTCTGCTTGTGTTTTAGGTTTGATCATTTTTTTCTATCATGAAAGAAAAAAAACAGCAACATTAAATAGGGGAAGGTTATTGTAATATCCCCAATGTATACGATCTTGGTTTGTCAAAGGTTTAACATTTTCTTTCTGCTTTTTACTTCATTTTACAGTCCCCAGCTGATGGGAACTTTCATGTCTGGTCTTACTGTTGGTTCAGCAGCTCCAAAACTCAAGATGTAAGGTTTGTGTTCCCTTAGAAGGCTGCATGCTGTGCTCCTAATAGAAATACCTCACTCGTGCTCACCCTGACAGGAATATTTAAATGCATCCATCACTGACAAAGCTCAAATCAAATCAGATATTAATCAAAGGCTTCATTTTTTCCCTTTTCTTTTAATTTGAAAGAGCTACAACAATAGAATAAATTCAGCAAGAGAAAAACCAGTCCTGTTGAAGAAATTGCACATCAGAACTAGTGGAGAGGTTTTTGCCAAAGGCAGTGCCCACATCACTCTCTTCTACACTATTATTTCTCCTGCCTTCCTCTATTGTGTGAATTAATTTGAGGCTCAGAAGGGCTGGCCCAGAGGCCATGTAATTTCCTGGCTTTTATGGGAGAACTCCTGAGGAAGCACCAGTGTCTCAACACCTAAAACTGACCCAGACAACACTGCAAAAGCCATGCTTGCAGAAAGAGCTTGTGAAGCTTTGTGAAGAGCCAGGACCCCCAAAAGCCTGTGTGGTTCACTGGAGTAATTATGGGCGTTAGTCCCTCTAGCAGGGGAAGTTACAAGATAATACTGTATCTCATGCCTAAAATGTAAAGTAATTTTCTCTCAGTCCCCTGTATTTGACAGAACCCCAGCCCTCGGACTGACATGACAGAAGTAGCTCTGCCTAACAAAGGAGGCACTCTGGAAGGCTCTTTCTCCTTATAGGGCAAAATAGTGGAGAATGATAGAATGAATGCCTACATACATATACATGTACACACACAGAGTTACACAGGCAGGATGATTGCTTGAGTACTCCACAGCCCTTCCCACGCCCTCACCTCCCCTCAATTTCTACTGGTTAACATCAAGAAATCCATCCTAAAAGAGCATTTAATTCTGTCCTGCTGCTTGACAAGTAGATAACACTACTATGAGAAGGATGCAGTTTTCAATGCCCATCATTTTATCATCTAGTCAGGGACAGAACGAATAGGTCAGTGCCAGTAGCAGAAGGCAAAAATACCCCCCCACACACATATGGACACTGATTCAGAGAAGTTTTCCCCTCCCCTCACCAGGGGTGGGTGAGGAGCTGGGTGCTCCAGCCCCACATAAAAGACCACACCACAACATTTTTGTTTAAAAGAAGACCAGCTGAGAGTGCGGAAAGGCACCTGCACAGGTTTTCTCTCCCACATTTCTTCCAGGGTGCTTCAGAATTGCATTTCACACTTTTGCTTTGCATAAGCTATTCAGCATCCCTTACTCTACTTCTCCTAATGGTTCAGCACACTTTCTGTGTGAAGTGGTACACATTGCATTTTATTGTTCATACAGGAATCAAGACAAGAGGCTTTATATTATACTATGCAGGCAACCCTCTGTTTGTATAGTTCCTTTGAAATCAAAAAGCTATGCCATTTACTGGCTGAATATCTGGTCATATTTGAAATTCAGGTGTAAAACCTAGTGCTAATATGCAGTGGAGCAGTTTTAAGTAGTAAAAATGATATGTGAAAAAATATGGGTATGTTTTAAAATTTTTATAACAGAAGACCTACAACTCTTTTGCACTTTCTTTCTCTTTCTCTGTCTATCATAAACACACATCACTTCACTATACATAGTGAGATGGATATGTACTGCATCTGGGACAAGGCTTTCTCTTCAGATGAGTGATAGAAATCCTAAGCTCTGTTTAGAATTGCAGTTTTCTGGCAAATCTTAGACAACAATTTCAGACAGGTTTTGATGTCTAGATTACAATAGCAAGCTGTAAAGAGAGATGCCTCTTATTTTTTGAAGCACTATTTTAAAGCGAAGGCAACATGATTTAGTGGCTTTTGTTTATTCAAGTCAGAGATTCACGTTTCAACTGCAAGAATATTTATTATGCAAAAACAATGCTGAAAAGGAAATACAGGCGAGGAAGTATACAGTCTGGATTCACAGGCAAGGTATTAAAAAAAACCCATGTAACCTTATAAAACTGGACATAAACTTTTTTTTTTAGAGTGAAACATGTCTTGTCAGGCTGGCCATCTCAGAAAAGTCCCCGCTGTTCTCCCCTGTTCTCCCCAAGGATCACTTGCCCTTCAGCTCCTAGTCAGATAATGACAGTTACCCTCCAGATATTCCTCTCATGGGAAAGCATATTTTCAGTTGTGTTTTAGCAGACCCAGTACCTCATACTCAACCAACTCTCTGCACTTAAAATCAACAGAGATACAAGAATCTACAGTTCACAGTCTCAACATTTCTATGGCAAAAGAAGGAGAAGCAGCTTTTTATGAAAAAGCCCTTGTGCATTCAACTGCTCTCCTGGGAAAAGTGTACCGCGAGAAGCTGCAGCAGTGAATTCCCACTTCCAGCTTTGCAAGGATGCCTGGACAGAAACAGAGACTGTTGCGACAGGTAGACAGGAGTGATACCCACAAGTACTGCATTTGAAAGCCATTACATCAAATCAGTCTCTTGTGGAAGATAAGTGAGTCCTGTATGGGACCAAAGGACCACACAGGGCCCACATGAATCAGTTCTTCTGTCCCTGGACTTGCTCTGTTCCCAGCCAGCTCATGGATCGCTGCACCATGTGCCACCACGTGCCGGTGCTGCAGAATGAAACAGTGAGATATCCAAAGGGTGCTGGGTGAAGCAAAGGCTAAAGGGAAGGCCACAGCAGAAACAGTTTTCAGCTGCTGATGAGCTTGGAAAGACATGCAAAACTACCACTTTTTTCAAGTGAGTCTCAGCTCCAAAGACATTGCTAATTGTTGTTGTAAAGATAGACTAATGAGCTAGAGCATTCACGGGTGTACCCTTACACAGTGCCACTAGACGCTGCCTCTCACTATCCATTTCTGTGCAAGGCATAGGTTGTTACCTCAGCACTAGCTGTAGAAGTATAACGGTGCTGGAGGGTCTGTGCTTTTCTTCCCAGGGCAGCCTGAGCCTCAGGGGTTTGTTACATTAGCCCGTGGGGTCTTGAGGAGGAGAAGCTGTTGTGCCAGTGACAGTCATTCAGTCTTGTGTCAAGGACTGCCCATTCAGCTCCTCCTCTAGTAAATTGCCAAGCTGAGATCAGCGAACTCCACCGTGGGACGCTAAGGTGGCTATTTTGTCATGACCATGACACAAGAACCCCTATCAGTAGCCCTAACCAGTCCTTTCCTTGCATTGGTCCTATTCCAGTTTCCAAACTACTTCTTAGCCTCAGCAATCTGTTTAAAGACAGCCGTGCTTCACTGAAAATCGCTGTAAACAAACCTTCACGTTGATGTAGGATGACATCCTTAAGACGTAAAGGATATGAACCAATACCCAGGCATAACTTCTGTATTTTCTCAGAGCAAAACAGCCTCCTTCCTTTCCTCGGCTCCTTCCCTCTTGTTCATCCTTTCCCACATCAAATGCACATATTTATCATTGACTGTTCTTCAGGGAATTAATGCTTCCAGCAAAGCACTGCAGTGACAGGCACGCTGTGCCGAGATGTTCAAAGATTTCCCAAAATGGCAGTGATGAGGACATTTTTAAAGGAGGGATGTGACCTGTGAGGGGAAACATGCCAGACTGCAATTTGCTACAGCACTGAAGGGCCACTAAAAGCACAACTCTCACCTTTCTTCTCATTATTTTTAGATTCAAACGAACCCAAGACAAAGACTGCATGATTAACGCTGAAGCATTTTAGTGACAATACGTTGCTGACAAATTTGTATGATGTCCTAAGGGTGTCTCTCTTTTAATTAAACAGGGACTCAAGAGCTGTTTGGGCAAGAGGTTCACATTAAAAAAATAAAAAATAAAAAAAATAATTAGCATAGACTATGAAAAAAGACACCCATTACAAAACAAAGTTCCCTTGGAGCATGGTATAAATGTGTTTCCAATTGCAGAGTTGACAAACTAACAGAAATTATGCAATTGTATTTAGTTTTATTTTTATTTTCTTGCCCTCTCAGGAAAATTTTGAGCCTTTCAGAGAGCTCGTCAATGTGAAACAATACAAGACAGATTATATCATTTATATGCTGTGTGATGGGCCGGACTCTTCAAATCTACGGAGGAAATGCCTCTTTACACAGAATTTGGTAAATTAAGTGTGCACACTTTGTAAATCCAGTCAGACTTTCATCCTCCAGCAGAGATTTTTTTGTTGTTGTTTTCTTATTTTTATTTACTGAAAAAAGAAGATCTGGAAAAAAAGTTCCTAGTGGAATGCAGTGGTCATTAGATTAGACTCTTAAATGAGCTTTGCATGAGTGAAAGTCAACTGACTTTACTGTTGCTAAAACTGAAATGTGAATGAGAGATCTATAGAAATACACATTTCCGTACGATCAGTCGATTAAGCAATCTCATTGTTCAAACACTGCTAAATGCCTTGCAGTTATGAGATTTTAAACATCAATACTGTTTTTAAAAGTCAGTATATTACTTTCTCCTCTGGACGTTTATTGCAGTCTATCTACACTGAAATTAGAGGACTCCTGGTGAGCAGTAAATGCATTGAGACTGAATATCATGAAAGAGATCAAGCAGTTCAACCCAGCTAGTGAGCCTAGTCATCATGAATGATTCCTGTGCTTGACAGGAAACCTCCAAACTCTTTGCTGGTGTGTCCAAATGAGGACAGCCATGGATACCTAGAGTCAAGCTTACTGGGAGCCAGAGCACTGTTTCTCCTGGAAAGCGGTGTTACAGAGGGTCAACTAAAATACAAATTAGGAAGGTCTATGGGAAAACTATCTGGTCCAGTCTCTGGGTTATCACACAGTAGTAAAAGGCTTCTACACATTAAATTAATTGCTGGTTCGTTTAAAATTAATAAAATATTTCCCTATCACTTCAGTCAGCTTGCCAGAGGGTGTCATTGAATCAACAGACTTGGCTGAATTTTTAATAATTTCATGACCTCTGAAGCATCAAATATAAGGTATTGCAGGAGATAAGCCCTCAAAGGCCCTCTTAGCTAGTTATTATTAGGAGATAGATTAGGAGAAAGGCTGGAATGGATTCTTCTCTCTCATACATTGGTGTAAATAAATAATAAAACACTAAAGTGCAAAACCAATGCAAAATCTAAATCAGTCGCAGTGCTCTTTAAAACTGCATTGTCATTTGTTAAATATATGGCAACATTTTGCTTTATGTTCCACTTTTGTAGCCAGTTCTTATATTTACTGCGTTATTTTTTTCAGCTTTGTTGTCATAGTCCTAGCAATTTACAAGAACAGTTTGTAAAGTATGGATACAGGCAGCAGGTAAAGGAGTTGGGCAGAGGAGGAAGAAAAATTACAGATGAAGGGGAAGCAGAGCTCTGCCATTGCCAGCTATGGGGGGAGAAGTGTCTGAGAAGCAATTAGGAAATACTGTGATTCCTTTTGTGCCTTTTGTGGCTTTAGGCAATTATCTATTGCTAATGAGAACTTCACAGAGAATTCAAATTCAATTTGGGGAGGATTTCAAGATTTTAAAAGTTAGATTCATCCTGACAAGGAAAAAAGCACCAACCATTGCAGAATTCTCTCCCAAAGAAAATTCTGACAGCAATTTGTTTTTTCCCTATTCTATATTCTCATTTAAAATCAGAAGTCATTTCAAAAAGAAAAATTAAAATGTAGTACTTAAAAGACAACACTGCAGTATTATGAAGATACTCACCTTACTATTTTTTTTCCCTAATGTTTGGGAAAATAAACAGAATTAGATATATTAATTTGAAGGAAAGGTATTTTCCAAGACAAAATGGGCTGTCAACATTTTCTTTAACCTAATTTATTGCTACTGCAAGTGAAACTGGAACACCTAGAATATGCACTGTCATGAAATCAGGCTGATACATTGTTTGTTCCTAAGTGCAATACTCAAGGGTGCATTCTTGTGCAGAACTACTCTGGAGAATAGAAGGAAGTCTGCCAGAGAAAAAGAGCAAGTAAAATTAGCTGACCTGCTACATTTCAGACCTTTTGAGGTAGTAGAAAATATGGTGGTAGCTGGTATTTGTTCTTAGTGGATTAACACAGTATGTTAATGAACTGTGGCTGTTCTTTGACCGATGGGTGGCACCACCCCTGCACAGTGGTACCTCCACAGTGATTGATAGCCACAGAGCAAATCTGAATCACTCTGCAAAGTCTGTGATTGATGTGAACCTCAAGCACTGCGCCCTTCCAGAGGACAATTGAGCACACATATATGAAAAACTCAGGATACTAAATTTCTGAAGGAACTTGTCTTTTAGGCTCCAATGATGCTGTAGTCTTTCAGTGCACGTTCCAGTGTGTGTGGGCAGCCCCAATGACTTCAGGTACAAAACTGTAAATACCTGCAGCACACTTCAGGGTCGGAGTCTCAGGGTTGTCTTCCCACATAAAGTCTGAGCTTCACACATAAGAAGCGCCTAGATGTGAGGATAGTCCGATACAATTTCGGTAACAATTCTATAAAGAAGGGAATGCTCAACTATATGTCTGAGGTTTGAGTATTAGTTAACCTTTCACATCAAAAGCTAAAGACAGGGGGAAAGTGTACGGTCTGTGTTTTACAGAAACTCATTTACATTACAGTGGCATATTTTCTAAGCACAAGGAAGACAGTCTTTGCTCTAGAATGTAAGGTCGAAAAAGACAAAGATAAATTGCAGTCTGGAAAAGAGAAACAATAAACAAATAATCTTAATGGTAATAGCCAGTAGCTCTTGTTAATTACTGACCTTCTCCCTCCACCCTCCTTTTCAAAAAAATTTGTTAATTCAGTTGATGCACTAAACTCGCTGTCTTTAATAGCTACTCCAAGTTACAATGCACTGCATTTATTTGTCTCTTCTCCCAACGTTAAACTCCCTCTCTCTGTACAATTCATCCATGAGATAAATCCCCAGGATAGGTAAGAGATTTAGCCTGATAGACTTACCTTACTCTTCCAAGGTAGCAGGCACCTCCATCTATTATGTAAATCCCTGGCAGATCACAAAACCGTTGCTTAGCTCCCACCTAATCTCATAAACCTCTGCATTGCTGCCAGTCTGCATTGCCAAATCCACCTAACCACTGACACCACCCAACAACTCCTAAGCAGCTCAGGGTTCTGGCTCAGCCTAAAGCTTCACAGAGGGATTCTCATAATGGTCAGGAGAATATTCTAAAACTTGTCATCTGTCAGTCTAGGCAGCAGAGCTAGGACAGGCCAGCAACAGGGAGCAGAGCCTTACTGAACCTACAAGCAGGCAGCTGGGAGTACAGGGAATATAGGTAGGGATGGAGTTAGCCCTAAATGAGAGGTCCTAAATAAGGATTCAGACTGCAACGTGGGGCAGAAACAGGAACCGAGACCTTCCACATCCCACAGAAGAGCTCAAAACAAGCTCTCCTCTTTGAGTAGGGCAGTTGCCCCAACTGCTCTGTTACTTTGCATGGATAGTGATAGACGAGTGACTTGAGACTACCATGAACCTGGTGACTGCCCTAATCACTGGGCTATGGAATCAGATTCTCTCTTGTTTAATGAATATTTAATAATAGCATTTTCTTTCCTCATAGACATGTCACAAGGAAAAAATATTTTAGATTGTTAGGTGCTCGGATACCAGGCAAAGGAAACCATCTAAAGTATAATCAGCTATCCAACAGGCCTAGGGCATCAGAGACGAGAGAAAGGACAGATTTAGTTGGGACTAGAGGTTAATAGGATTATATTTTCATTCGGATAGAGAAACAAGAAAGTCACGTCTGAAGTAGAAAAGGAGCAAGAGAAGAAACAAAGGACTAAAATATTAAAATAGAGTAGAATGGAAGTTTCAGTAAGTAATCTGACAGGGATGAAAACTCTGGTGAACAAACCAACCCCTTTTTTCTGTTTTCAAGCTCTACACCATTAGCTGAACTCTTCATTGCCAACTTGTTCAGCTGACAAGTGCCTTGTTATGCTTGTGAGAGAATGTAAGGATTTTAAGAAAATGTCTAACTCTTCAGCTCAGCTCAGCAGGCTGAAAGTTCAGAGGGTAGGAAACCATTTACCATGTGAATAAACTGCAAAATGCCTTTGAAAATTACATTTTTAATTACAGTTGACATTTCTGAGCCTCCTGCTGATGGTATCTCTCTAAAAGAAAAAAAATGACACAATTTGAGACAAAGAAAACGCTATAGGAGAGACTGTAAAACAGGTCACAAGCTACTATTGATAGAGGCATTGACTTCACATTGCCACTCACCACAGTGTTGTCTAAACACCTCTCATGCATTAATGAACTTCATCTCATATAAAGTCTCTGAATTAGCAAAGCAGCAGTATTCCTGATTCACTGAGAGAGTTCAGAAGCAATTTCTACCTCTTCAGCTGAGCTCAGCAATTGAATTACCATCTTACTCCACCACCTCTGATCCAAAACTCTGTACTTTTGTGGCTCCTCCAGTGTCAGGGATACACTCCTCAGTGCTGAAGACCTTCAATGTAAGGGAAAGCTAACTTACCCTACTACCCTCTTGGAGCCCCAGTTGTAGGGAAAATGCTGGGCATTCAGAGAATGGGGAATATGGGAGAAGTTCTCTGAAGCCCAATCATTTGGGGCTGAGAGGACTGAAAGTCAGTCACTGCAGTCTGAGCATAAAGTAGAGGATTGATATGATAGCCAGGCAAGATAGTATGCAACCTTAAAGAGAGAAGGCCCTCTGACTATATGAATCACCTTCTCCCTTTTGCCCTTGTTTTTCAGCTATTGTACCAAAACAAGAGCTAGATTGCAGGAAGACTGCTGTGCCTAAACAACCTATAGAAGATCCCAAGCTCTAACACTCAAAACTTTTGCATTTTTTCCCTTTTGCAAAGGGAGAAAATGTTACTCTGGAACAGGAACATCTTATGAGCTGCCATGACTTCCCTTCCTCCACAGAGGAAGAGCCCTGAGCATTATGGAGTCTATAGGAGTTCAAATACATTTTGTGTCCGTGTTTTTATTCCAAGGGTCTAATGTCCACACAGTTTAATCCGGGAAAGTACAAGGATTATCTCCCTCCTTGCTATGACAACAAAATTGGCCCTATTGGCTACAAACATGCTAGCAACTAAACCCTGCTAGGCAGTACTCCCAGTCATTGAAACACGATTGTTTGTTCTGTCAAACTGTTAGAGCAGTGCCTGGCACACATTTGGTCTATGCTAACTAATACTTTTCTAAACAATGCCCAGTTACAGTTCAGGAGTTAAACGCAGTCAAGGACCATTTGTAAGATGCAGTTTAGGTGTAGCTACCTGATTTTGGAGGCTAGGAGAGTTTCCTTATGTGGAAGCAAAGCTTTCTATACTGGATGGGTTCATTAGTCCAGAACTTTCCCAGAGTCATTAAATTCACTAGGGAAGATGTAGCAATGAAGGCTACATATTTCATTACTTCTTCTTGCACAGAGATGCCTCCAAAGCAAAACAGGTCCTTATGTATGTGTTGTGCTCACCTTGCTCCAGCCTGCTCAACCCAAAGTAAGCTTTCTTTGCTCTTAACTATAAAAGTATCCTTCTAGTACTTCTAATACTAACCATTAGCAGAAGCCAACATATTCACACCTACAGCACATGACTTTTTTGATCCTCATCAAACTCAATGCTAAAGAAAAAACACTCTTTTGACACAGTTACAAGTTGGTAGGAGTGATTAAACAACATGAATATGAACAGCATAGAGCCATATGAATTGGGTCTGTTCCCAGATACCTGTACTAATGTGATCGTAACCTCACCACCATCTACTTCCTCCAAACACAGATAAATAATTTATTTTGAAAGCGATACAACTGACTGGGAACTGAGAATATGTTATATCTGCTCTGCTAAGAGCTCTGTCTAGTCCAGTCCTATGCCTCCATCAAAGAGCAGTGCCAGTTAAATGCATAAGTACCTCCTGGCAAGCAAATGTCAGATAAATTGTGCCTCCACATTGAGTTCATACATGATCTTTAAGAGTCAGCAATTGGTATCAAACATGAAAATCAGATTTTAGAGCTTTTCCAGAAACCTACTTATCATTCATTATAACAGTATAAGGTATTAACTGTAGCCTTGTAAATGACCAGTCTCAAAAGCTTGAGTGCTAACAAATCATTTTTATGCTATGTAGATGAAAAGAAAAGCTAAGACAGAAATTCAAATTTCAAATCAGCATATTTTTAAATGACCTATAACTCAAAAACTCTGACAACGTGCATTTAGACTTTGCAGAAATATTTCCTTTCTTTCATAGGAAACATGGCAATTTTCTGGCCAAGTTAAGGTGCCAATTCAGGAAAGCATCACTATTCAAAAAGGATGTAAGCATATGCTTAACTTGAAGCATGCACTTGAGTCTCTTTGACTTAATGATAGGATCTAAGCACATATTTACATTTAAGCACATGTCTGAGTGCTTTCCTCCATAGAGACAGATTTAAGCTTGTGCTTCAGTGCTTTCACTGTCTAATTTTCCAAGACAAAGCTATAGGTAGAGATAAAACAGTGTGTTAGAATGGAAGCTTCTTGGGAGGCTAAGTGCATATAGACAATCAACCTCTGCAAAATTATATGCAAACATAAAGGTGCACAGCTCATTAGTTGGGCACTGAGGAGGAGAGGGACAATGAGCCTCTGAACTGTGGTCCCAGCTCACAGAAATTACAAGAGCTGGGTCTTTCAGCTGACTGAAGAGGTGATGGGAGAACTAATACTGAACTTACAACCACCTTGGATGAATCTGAGGTTAAAGCAAGAAAGGAAATAACAGTAGAGGTTTCTTTGGATTTGACTCAAGCCAGGACAAGATGGGCATTATAAGATGGGCAAATAGCCTCAGGTTATCAGTGGCTGCTGTTGCTCTGACTACCTTTGAAAAAGGTGCAGGGTTGTGGCAGTGGGACAAGCAGGAGATAGTGATGTCTGTAAAGAGCTCAACACTGTAGTTTTCTGTTTCATTAAGACTTTGAAATACCTCCAATAATATGGAATAACATATTCCCATGGGAAGATTCACAACACATCTGAGTTTTGGTGAAATAAAGGGTTAAGAGCTATTAGAGGATCTGGTAATTTTGAGATTACACATACCACCACCCCCCAAATACATAGAAAAGTCAAAATACCAAGAATCTAAAGTTCTTCTTTGTTCATAAAATTGTTAATTAGTTTTATCAATTTTGTGGGATGACTTCTGCAATTTACTGTTAATCTCAATAACTGACTGAAGCTGTGACTGAGTGTACTGGGGAATTAGGGTGATATAGATAACGTAGACTTCTCATTGATGTGTCTCCAAAAGTGGTGGGACTCAGAAATTTCTCCTCTGTGACATGCAGACAGTCAGTGATTCATGCACACACACCATTAACATGTAGTCCTATAACCTACTCATCCAGGCTACAGGGAAAATTTAAAAAACCATGCAAACTCCCTGCATTGGCACAACTAAATTTTGTCAACTGAAGCATGTGTAGAAGCAACACATAAATAAATCGGAGGTAGCTAAAGTGGGTAAGAAAGCAAACTGTTGAGATAACCAGGAAAGTATGTGCTCTGAATCATCATACCAATTTTGCACAACTGCCAGTGGTATTTGTAAGATGGGCTGCAAAGGTGCTTTAGACAAGTTTTAAAGTAGCTTTCATTGCAGAATCTGAAGGGAAGCAGTAGCAACATTACTTGCTCCTCACAACTGGGCCTCATCACCCAGATTAAGGGTGGAAGTGAAATTACTGTTGGTCATGTATATTGGCCATGTAAAACACAACTGTGTCAGGACAGAGCAGTTGTCCTTGATATGCCTTTTCTAAATCCAGGAGACAAGCATTGAATTATTTGGAGTGAATTAACTTATAATTGTTAATACTCTATTCTTCATTAGTTAATGTTTGTAATAGTGTTTGTTATTTTCACTATTTTCATAGTACTTATTCTATAAGGGACATTGAAGGAATTAATTGTTTTCTAGTAGAGACATAGATTTAGACAGATACAGATATAAAACTGATGAGATCTCTTAAAGATATTTCCATACATAGCACAGTTTTCTAAGTGTAATCTTTTATGTATTCAAACCAGAAAGATGTCTCCCCAGAGAACACAGTACAATAATCCTAAGGCTAGATTCATTAAGTAAGGTTGGATTGCAAATAGTTTGGGGATAATATAAGAAAAATATAGCACAGTATTAAAAAAAAAAAGAGCATGCATGCTGAGTAACCTCAACTGAACAATTAAATACATATCGAGAATTTTTCTCCTAACGTTATTATATAGTCTGTAGCACATCCTACTAGTACCAGAGAACATTTGCTTCTGAAAATAGATATTTTTGCTGCCATGAATCATACATAGACTGCTGAGCTGCAGGCCAATATGAGTATTTTAGATGAAACAAAAAATCATGTCATAAATACAGAAAAGGCAACCAAAATATGTACTAAAGCTAAAATATATAAATCCATTAAATATATATATTACATTCCTTTTAAAAACTGTCATCTTTCATATCCATCAACAAATCAGACTGAGAGTCAATGTGTAGCAATAACTGGCCAGTCTTGACTCAGTGCATCACTCAGCCATTTCATAGCTAGACAAAAATAACTTAAGCAGATTATTTTAAAGGATAATTAGGTCATTAAAATGATCTAGTGATGAATGTTCATCTTAAAACCACATTTTCATACTTAATTCAGTGTTCTAAGTGTATCTGGAATTAATTTGAGTCAACAGAGTAGCATATCAAAGACAGCAACGCAATAATCCTGTGACTACATTCACTAAAGGAGGCTGCACTGGAGAGGGTTTCTAAATAACAAGCTATAGCATAAAAACAAAAGTATAGGTGTGCAGTGATCTGAGCTATTCAAGAAATTTGATTACTGGACTTGCAGAGGCCGATTTATTTTTATATCCATTGTGCCAGCACACTTATATCCTACATTGTTAACACTGAGCTTGTGAGAAGAAGAAGATGATATGTAAATCAGATGTTAGACAAGACTCTTGGCTAAACTAGCCAAGAGGGAAATATCAGGAACAAGATTGCACCTTTAATATCACCTGTTTCCAAGGTCAATGCCCTATTCTGTGCCAACCAACAGGCACCTTCCACTACCATGCACTGGCAGCCCAGAATCATCCCTGATACCAGAAGCATCTCAGCTACAACACCATGTGGCTTTATCTGCTTGGGCAAAAGCAGTGTGCACACATTTTTGGTTTCCTTGGGTGTGAACTGTCATCCAAGGGTTGGGGATAACTGGATGTGCACAGTGCTGTGAATTAAAAAAGAATGATCCCAATTCCACTATGCTATGTCCTTACCTGCTGATGTATAGTTACTTCCCACACATGTCGCTTGAAAGTCTCTTGACACTTTGTGGACTACCATGCTGTTTGCAGACACTGCTGTATATAGTTTGGAAGTATCACCCCATGAGAGTAGAGAGTATTCAAACAACTTTAACAAGAGAGAAAGAGAAAGGCTCCTCCACAGAATTATTTCAGACAGAAACTTAAACTTCAGTTCTTGGGGGAGTTTCTTTCTCATCTAACTACCTAGGGAGATTAAGATGACTAACCATCTAAGTTAAGTATCTAAGTATCTCAAACCCAGGATATATAAATCCCTCCATCCCCTTTTGTACATCATCAAACTTTTACTATGACCCTATTCCATAGGCAGGTGGTGACTAAAACTTAATAAGACATATAGCATTATACGCTGTCCTGGGGTGCTTGCCTCTCAAAGCAGGATATACAGCTTTCTTTGTTTAATCCTTCAATTTCCACTTTTTCTTTGACACACAACCACCTCAGTACACCAGGTCTACGCTATGCTTAAATGAGTGATGGTCATATTAGCTCTGAACTGGAGGAGGTAGAGATGCACTAGTGTGGCACTGCACAAAGGAAATACACCCTGCTAAGAGGAAGGCGTATCACTCAGGAGGACAGGCTGCTACTGTGCTGGTGTCAAACACTGAGACCAGAATCACATTAGTATCACCATGACATGTGAACATGCTTGTTCCTATCAGCATTCGCTTTGAAACCTAGATCACACTCCAGCGCACAGGTAATACAAGATCCTGCTCTCCTAATACCTAACTGACAGTCTGTTGCATGTGGGTGGACAGGGACGCTACTCTGGTATCCACCACATACAAACTTCCAGGCTTATTTTCCAAGGCTAAAAGGTTAGCCTCAGAAACTTCACAAACCACTAACTGGAGCATAGCATTCTGTATAGGTGAATTTCAAATTTTTCTACCAGACACCTCTTAGGTGATCTTAAAGCCTATGTTAATATATCATTGCAAAACAAGTCATACAATTTTCATTTTTCACTGCTCCAGTACCTAAGCTTTGCATCAGTTTTTGGCACTGAAAATGGGTTTGGATGACAAAGCAATGTCTGCAGTGAAACATGTTTTCCTTCCAATATGTCATTTTTTGTGTGAATAAAACCTTTGCTATCAGATCCTGGAGTGCTCAATGTTTAAGGTAGTATTGCTGTGAGCAAGAGTGAATGGAAGCATATGGAGATCAATTGAGTTATTCATAAGGTGCCACCAAAACAAACGAAGCAGGCCACCTGCTGTTTCACTGCCTCACGGGGCTTTTCTCTACAACTCATTTTAAAATAATTTGGTGGCAAGGCTGGCACTGAAGTCAGATTATAAACTGGAAATTCAGCAAAATCCTCACCAGGGTTGTGCAGGGAGGGATGTTGATGTACATACATGCTTCTGTGTTTTTTTTACATACATGTTGCCTGTACAATTCAGCAACACTACATTACTGCTCTAGAGAAATACAGCATGCAAAAATCAAACAATTCAGCAACTAGAGTTCCTACCGCAAAATTACCTCACTCACTTTGTGAATCTTGCACATTTTACAATATGCACTACACAATAAAGTAAAGTAATACAGTAAACAATGGACAGACTATATCTAACAAGGAAAGCAGTAATAGATTGTGTTGCATTACATAGGACAGATCACTTTTTGCTTTTCCACCTAACCTCCGTGCTCCATGTATTATAATCCTCTGCCTTTTGTGTGCTAGCTTTATCTGGTGCTTGCTTTTGACCTAAGAACTGCTCATTTGATGTAAGACCTTTCTCATTTCCTGAGTCTGTTTGTGGCTGGGCTGGGGGCTCAGGGCAGAGAAGGGAATCTGACAAAGACTTTAGGGTTTCTTCAGTCCTTTTCCATGCCACACTGGTTTCCTCTAAGCTCTCGAACCCCATGTCTGAACACCTTCTTCCAGCCTCCAGATTCATCACCTTGAAAGGACACATACAGACAGAAAATCCTGCTCTGTCGTATCCATCAGCCTCTCAAAACGCAGCAGAGAATTACAGATGAACTTAAGACATGGTTCACCTTCAGACCTGGTTCACTAAGGTTCCTAGGTATGTCACCAGTGTTAGGCTTTTGCTTGAGAGCCTTGGTTAATGGAACCCCTGACCCTTCATTGTGAAGACTTGAGCATAAAAGACATCTCAGCAGATCTAGGGATGCCTGTCCTATTTTTAACCACCCCAATTAAGTCAGTCTCTTCTGCTCCCTCAGCTACTCTATTTCCCCACCCATCCTGCCTACCTCAGAACACACACGTGGTCCACACAGCACGCGCATTTCCCACCTCTTGGATGATTTCCTGTCTTTCACTTCCCACCTCTTTCTTCCTCCAAGAACCCGCTCCTCACTCTTATTTATTCACCCCACTTTCTTTGCTGCGTAGGCAATTATTTAAAAAAAAAAAAAAAAGTGGATTAAGTGTGTGGGAGAGTAGGTATCTCTGCTTTCATGCCTTTGGCCTGCCCTTGTGCCAACGCTGCAATCCTGTCCCACTCAGCGCGGGTGGCCTAGAGAGAAACAAGCATCAAAAGAGTTCAAACAGAGCAATGGTGTGGCTGAACTCCTAACTATTGAACTCTAATAGTATTTTTCCTCTTAATCGTTACCAACATATAGGAAAACACTGCTGTGTTCATAGCCATGAGAAAGGCTGCCTCAACCAACCAAAGCCGACCCCCAAACTCTTTTATTTGTGCTGAAGTGTGTTGTATTGTTCAGCGTGGTTATTACTGTCCAAGGAAATGTTTTATTTTCCACTGTGTGTTGTATTTTTCAGATCTTTAGCTGGACTATTACAGTCTCATGCTGGGCTGTCAAAACAACTCAATCTATGCTGACTAGCTACAGAGAAACGTATAGTTTCCATCCAGTGCCTCCAGAGTAACAGTTCAAATAGGGAAGCATCAGGGACTGTGATCTGAATATCAGAGGCTCAACAGGATTAGAAGCCTTAAAAAAGACTTCTATGGGTAATAAATTATTCATAGCTTCAAACTATCTTAGATAATTAAAATTACCTGCTTTCAGCAGATATGCCATCTACTACAATGCTCCCCCCTTCCAATAGATCTGATTGACACTACCTCTTTCAGATAGCTATATCCACTCTGTGTTTATACATCTGACAGGTGCACTATACATACCCTGTGCTGTATTATTTGCTTGTGCGTGTCTGTGCATGCACATAAAAACTCATACAAGCAAAGTCTCCTATTGTGCTAGGAGGCTGACAGCAAGTATGCTATAATACAAGAGGTTGGGTTTAACCTAACATGCCACAGAAACAGCATATCATGCAGATAAATGTCCATAGCAGCCAGGGTGCAGGGAATAAATAACAAATGCTACAATGGGGAGAAAGAGGTAAGTAAAATCCTCTCTTCCATGAGGAAGCTGACAGCAAGTATTCTACAATACCTATTGACAGTAACATGAAGCTAGATTTCTTCATTGAGGTGATGTCAACTTACAGTGAGATTTGGCTTGATGTTTCCTGAAGTCTGTCGAAATACAGGCACTGTGGTTTTACTCTTTCCCCCTTCTGTTTGCAAACGTCACACAGAAGACATATTCTTTGCAAATGACTCTGTGCCACGGGTGACAATACTGTACCACATTGCTCCTCAGCAATTTGAGACATCATTTACTACCCCATGAAAATGGAGGGAGATAATATATTTCTCCAAATCATGGTCCTGAACTTTTGACTTGAAGAAAATGTTGAAAATTAGGAAGTCTTTTCAATTCCTAAGGGAAGCACAGTAATTTCAGTTTGGAAGACTGAAAATTTCCCTACAGTTAAGAAACAGTCAAATATTTTAATATAATTCTGTAATATGCAACCCTCAAAACTCATATCACTTCCATTCTTAAGCATCTATAAAAAGAGAGGCACTACAATAAAATTAAATTACTGTGTTCTGTGTGGAACCAAGCAAATGTTTTGGTTGAAATGTGTAGGTTATGAGGTGTTTGCAGACAGAAAGAAATCATAATTAATTTAAATTACATGCTTACATTGACTGAAATTACCCACTTACACCATATATGCTGTTCTCCTGACAATCTCGAGCAGCTTGTGGAGAAGGGGTTTTTTTCTTTTAACTTATTGGCTAAACCTCTTCCATTTGTGACTCATCAGGTTATGCTGGCTTCTGATACAATACAATACGATGATGTCATAGATCTGAAAAATAGTAATCCATCCCCTTTTGTTGAGATCTTCTACCAGTTCAAGCAAGATGGCAAAGAACTCAAAAAAGGCAAAACGGAACACCATTCTCAAAAAAGGGGATGCATTCAGTGTCCATAAACTTACTCTTTCCTAAGTCTATGCCCTTTTGTTTCATAAAGAGGAAATAGCCCTTACTTCTAAAGGGAGGAGCATGCTCTGCTTCTTATTTCTATTTGTTTTCAATTCTTTGTTCTGAAAGTGAATGGGTAAAAGACTACCAATAAAGAAGAGCAAAGAGCATTGAAAGCTACCTTCCAACTTAATACAAAACAACCCTCAAAAGTCAAGAAAAATATAGAGAAAGAAATATTATGGTCTTGACAAAAATAAGTCACATCAAAGGACTGGTAGTGGGAAGCAGGGACGTTGGTTTTAACCTAACTAGCCCCTTTAACAACATATCACGTAGATAAATGTCCACAGTGGTCAGGGTCCAGGGGATAAATGACAAATACTATGATGTGGAGAAAGAGACAAGTTTTTTTCTTAGTATTTGAATACAGAACTGGACAACTGACTGTATTTGGATACTGGACTGGGTACTGCTTATCTCCTTAGTGTCAAGGCTACATGTTACCCATTATAACCAGAAATCATCTTTATGTAATAGAATGAAAAGGAAAGTCATCATGCAAGTATAGTAATATATCTGAAATGCATCGTCCTTGTGTGAGCTTTAACATTGTTAAGAGCGTCCTCTAAGTTCTTTAAAGTTGGAAATCAAAAACAGTTGTAACAGCATCCTTTGAAAGAAATGAAAGACTACACTGAAAGGAACGTTGAATGTGCTACAAGATGACGACTGTGTTGTTCTGCTAGTCTGAACTGTTTGTGTGACAACAGTGAGTGTCAGAAATATTACAAGATTATTTAATTCATACTACTATAAGTCAAGGTCATGCTTGATCTCTGTTCCCAGAGGTGCTTACAGATGACTTTCAATGAATTCAAATTATGGGCCAGATCATTAAGTTAGCTGACTGACTCACCCTTTCTTGCTATTAATACAGAATTCATCTTGGAGATTTTCTGCATGGCTGTATGGATAACCTGAATTTATGTAGACCTCAGCAGTTCAAAGTTGGAAAGTGTTGCAAGCAGTGCAACAAGCAGTGTCTGAAGCTTATTGGCATGCAAAAGTGTTCATCTTTCATTGCGTTACTCTGAAACACTGACCACTACATAAGACACTGTACATGTGGTACCAGTAAATTAAAATCTGTTATCTGCATGCAGAGAGATTGAGGGACAGCTAACACTTCATAGGTCTCGGAGAGAAAATGCTTTCCGTGGATGCATACAGCCTGTCTCACCACAGCCTTCTGCTCTGAGGATGAAAAATGATATAAAATAGGCTGAAATACACCTCTAGGAGTCCTTTACCTCACTCTCCTACCCCAAGACAAAATCAGTTATAAACAATGTCTTTCCCACCAAATGTTTTTCTAATCTGCTCATAAAGACCATCAGTGAAGATTGCTCCTCTTTCCAGAGAATGTATTTCAATGCTCAACTATCCTGACCATCTACAAGTCTTGACTGATACATAACCTTAATATCCCTTGCTGAAAACTAACATCTTATTTCTGACATACTAGACACAGAACAGTTCATTCCCTTTCTGTTTATATCAATCTTTTTTTCATGTTTCATGTCATGTAAGCAGGTGCTTTCCAAGCCAGCCCTTCCTTCTCTTGACTGAACTACTCCCACATGTTCTGTCTTTGATCACACAGCATGACCTTCTCTGGAATCTCTCACATTGGACCGCCTCTTTCTGCAAGTACAATGTCTAAAACTGGACACCATATTTCGGTCTAAGACCCTTTCTCTGATGTGTCGATATTCTAACATTGCATAGGTGACTACATAATCAAGTCCCAATTTGCTTAAGGGACTCCTTACACCAGGTCTGAACCTGATTGCAAGTGTTTAAATTCCCTGTGTACTTGCTACCTCTCCAAGCTTTATTTGACTCTCCACTCCTTAACTGTAGAGAGGGGATAGCAAGTTGTACAATGATCTAATATGAAGTTACGTTAATGTAGCAGACCTAAGCAACAGAAAATATTAAAAACACCTCTTCTGATTCCCTTTCCAAACTCAGTCAAGTAAGAGTGAAGGCACAGGGGTCCAGGTTAAGGGACGAGTACAGTAATAGAATGCAATTTATTATCACAAGGCCATAAACAGGCAAAATGAGACAATGCAGAGGAATGATAGCAAGAGCACTTTTACGGGTGTTACAGTTGTGTGTGCACCAATAGACTCACTCTCCTCAAAGAGCCTTTTGATGCAGTTGCATGTGTATTCTCTAGAGCTCCAATAACTTTGGTGTAACCTGAGTGATCAAACATGCAGACAAAAATGGCAAATGCTCAGAGCAAACTATGGACAATGGAAGGCATACAGGAGTCTCTCTGACTGGGGAGGAGAGGAACGGTGGGGAGCCCGCCATTCAGCAAATAAAATGGGTCATTTCCCAGAAATCAAAGAAAGTTACAGTCAGTTCTTTTAAAGTAAGAAAGTCCAGAAAGCACTTTCCAAAATTCCCTGGACAACTCCAGTTTAGTGTTGGCACTGAGGAAAGACCACTGCTCTTCCCAAGGTGAGGCTCTAACCCTATAACAATCCCTTTTCAATAGCCAGAAAGCCCTGCAGACCCCCCACACACCCGTAGGTGTGTAAGTGCCATTGAAAAATGGCTACATCAGAGGCTCAGTTAAAAAGAGGATGAAATGAGCTTTCCTACAGTGCCATAAAGATTTAGCAAAGATAAGAGTTAGTAGGAGTCAACAGCATTACTAAGAGCCAGCTTCTAGCCTGCTTGATTCCTTGTGCCATTTGACTGAGTTCAATGGAGTCAGGCGCAGCTCAGGTCGGGGGAGAATTTGGCCCCCAGTGCCTCCCTTGAACTTTTTGTTCTGGCCTTGAGGGCTCCTACCTGGCTGTGCCTGTAGAGCTGGAAGAGAAAAGCTATCCCAACAGAAAAGAAAAAAGAAACTAAATGAAATAAAATCCAAGTACAAAAATGAGAAAAATCAAACATTACACATTACAGATAATCCATTTGTTAGACTTGGTTAAAACAAGAGGGAAAATCACTGTAATTTCCACTTTCTGAGGAAGTCTGTTAGGCCAGTCGCTGGATCTGTGGGCAGTACATTCTCTTCTTTACAAACTACTGGCCTTTCTTTGTTCCCACCTTGTGAATAACTTAATGAAGAACAGCCAGTTCTGGTGGCATTTGTGGAAAACAGGCAAGTACCTTCCCGAGACTCTGCCTATGAGGTAACAGACTTTAATATTACTGCAACATGGGAAGTGTCCACAGAATTTGTGGCGCAAAAAAACCCTCCATCCACATTGTGCCACCCATCCATTGAAACCTGTAACCCGACAACTTGCTTAGACTGGAGTGATCTAGGCAGGCAAAAATGAAGATACATTTATCAGGACATTTCCACAACGTATTGAATGGAATAATTGATAGGCACAGTGCCTTGGAAGCTACTTTCCCTTGCAGGAATATTAAAAACAACTGTTTTCCTCTCATTTCCTACTAAGCAGCATTATCATGAGAACACCTCTATCCAAGGAGTATCACAGATTAGAAGCCAGGTTTTGAAAACTTTGTGAGCACCTGCAGCCGATGTCCACAGCTGGAGTAAATCCTGGATGTTCATCAACTCTCTAGTTAGAGGTAAGAGTTGCTGAGCCATTCTATACGTCTCTCAAGTACAACACATTAGCCTGAGGGTTAGAAAGGAAAAATGCTCTTGGTCACACAAGGCTGATGTCATTTGTAGAAAGCCCAAATTGGACCATACAAAGAGGATTCATAAGAAGCAACTCTGATAGCTGCAATTCCCAGGCCCAAATTCTGGCCAGGAGAAAAATCCTGGACAGAATGATTGCTTGTGCAAAACTGCAAGCAGAATACCACAAGCTGGGTTGAAGCTCTTTTGAAAATGTGGCAACCTGTTTTATTCATCTCTCTTCCTCAGATGGGGAATACGTTGCTAATTATGTACTGGACTGCACAGCATTCTACTGAGTAGCAAACTCAGTTTTCTGACAGCTGTTACTGCACTTTTATGAGACCTTGATCCTTTACTGAGTTGTCTCAGACAGTTATATTAAAAACTTTTTCTCTGAGAAGAAAATCTGAAAAAGAGGAATGAGTCGGGCATTTGGGTTTTTCTCCTCTAATAGGCTTCCGAAAACACCAGGTCTTGCAAATACCATTCCCAACAGTTATCTTTTCTCCAAGAGGCATATGGTCCCACGGAATAAAGATCTGCTCTGTCCTTTCATGGTGGGGGTGAGTTTTGCAAAGTGCTTTTGTATTGTCATTAAGAGAAGATTACAATCGCAAACAGGAACAATAAGCATATCAGCTGGAAGGCAAAAACAGACAATGACACAACACAGGGAGTGGGGATCTTAATCATAAGGATTTTGGTAAGTGTAGGCACACAAATAACAAATACTCGGTTGTTGAAAAAGTGGGCGACAGTACAGATCTTAAGAATATTTCACTATAGGAGAGAAAGAAAATCGGCAGCAGTTGTACCCAAACTTGGGGTGAACACACGTGATTTGCAAGGACTCTGCACATGCAGAAAAATGAGGTGTGTAGGAGGAAGAATCCCTATTTTGGGGCTCAAGATGAGAATATTTTTCAAAACCTAAGACTGAAGAAAGCTGTCAGACTCTTCACCTCCTTAAATTGTTATTCTTTTTCTTGTAAGAACATGTAACGCTATCACAACTCCACTGTAACTTGGAAGTACCAGAAATAAGAAAGAAAACTCTCAAAGCAGTATCTGTTCTTGTATAAGTTCACAAAAACCCAGGTAAATTTCATCTTGAGCATCTGAACACATCCATGATCATCCTGTCTACAGGTTTTGCAGCCCATCACTGAGTAAAAAATACTCCGATGTCAAAAGCTAATTAAAAGTCCTATGCATCTCGTTTGATTAGATTCAAAGGTTAAATACTGAAAGTTAGGCACCCTCTGTATGCATTTTACTGAATCCATCCATTACTGAGTGAATTGTACTTAATCTCTTAGTTTGAGGTTTACACAGTGTAAACCATATATTTTATAGTGAATTTTACCTTAGAATCATACAAATTTTCCTCTCAGAAAATTCATTTAAAATGCTTCTTTGGTGTTTAAAGTCATTCATCCTTCAGCCTCATCCTTTATAAAACCAAGACCTACAATAGTCACTGCTTAGTTATTAATAATAGGAAGCTAATGATAATGGCATTTAACTCATAACCAGCACATATATTAAACAGTTTCACGGCTGTTCTTATGTGCTCTGTTACATTTTTTTTTTCTTTTCATCAATGTTCATTTACATCTCCTCCCTTTCTGGAGCTATACTGGCTTACGAAAATTCAGTGCAGTTATTCAGAAAGTTTCTCTCATCATTAGTAACAAGAGGTAAGTAATTAAACTCAAAATATACCTTTTAATATTCAGGGAACAACGAAGAGTATAAAAATAACAAAAGCAAAAAAGAAAAAAATTACCATTGAAAATACCTTTGGGCATGGAATAGTAGAATAAAAGCCAATAAAACACTGGCACCACAATACGGCATAAAGAGCAGAAAATGCAAGGCATATAAAAATCCTGCTAACCTAAACCATCTGCAACAAGGCCTGTTTTTCAGTGGAGCTCCAGCTTTTGTAAACGACTGAAGATTAGCCCTTGATTGTACAGTATGTTCACCAGGAATTCTGCTGCTGTCTTACTGCAATGGGCAACTATAAAAATAACTTGTGTCTGATAGTGCTGGAGAAGATGTTGGAGCATGGAACACCAAACACTTGAATTAATAAAGCCGATGACAAGATGAGTGTTTCCAATTATCAGGATCTCCTTGAGTCAAATACAGAGGTTCAGTACTGAGGTATACACTGTCAGATTTTTTAATCATATCTGCCAATTCAATTCCCTGAAGTCAGATCCCAGCATGTGCTTTGCTCAGTGTAGAACAAGGGATAGAGTATGCCTTTGAAATTGGTACAACGGCTGCCTTCAAAATGCTAGTCAGGTACCTGGAGGTCCCTTCCAGCTCTTTATAATGGGGTGTGACTAACACTCTTGAAAGCCCATGATTGTAGCCTTCTAGACAAATCACTGAGAACTGCCAACATCGCACCAGACTGGAGTGCCACAAAAAGCCTGTTGACCAAATCTGTGGAAACATTTTTTTGGATCAGCTAAAGACTTTGTGTGCTATCTCGGACAATGAGGATATTCATTCTGCTTAGGTGTGTAACCCAGGGTAACTGGGACCCCCATTTGGGAGGCTGCAGGAGCCCCAAGAGCCTATTTCTGTAGCCACTGAGAGAATCTGCCTCCTAATTTCAGGCGGTTTGGATCCTAGTGAAACACCTGCAATAGCTCCAAGGAGGTAGAGTGAACACCTTCTTTAATGTTACCTTGCCTCCATCTCTCACCTGTAGAATGGGAATGAGTGTGCTTTTCTACCTTACCAATGTTGGTGAAAATGAAGACACATTAAATTGAAACAAAATCCGATATTCCTTTTCTGGGAAGAAGATAAGGACCTTATATAGTTAGTATTTTTAAATAGAAGTGTATCATTTGAAAATGTAAATATTTTGGTAGTGAAAAATGCTCATAATGAAAGTCTAATTAAAAGAAAACAATTTTCATTTTCATTATCTTTCATAACTGTAACAGACATTTATGAGAAAGTCTGCAGTAGCAATGGGTTATGCACTTTTAAGCAATTAAATTTCCTACTTGTCTGATTTTGTTAGACTAATAAATTATACCAGGAATTTAATAAACTGGACAGTTAAAGGAATTTAATCTATTCTCTCTAGAACAAACAAGATTAACAAGATAAGGTTCAGATTTGAGAAAAATATTTAAGAGATAAGCTAAATTAGAAAGTGAAAAAAGCTCTTGTGACTCCCAAGCAGTCACATAACTGAAGGAAATAATTAAAAAACAAAACAAAACAAAACAAAACAAAGGTTAACAGGCAATAGAGGAGTAATTTCTTTTCTCATAAAATGATTAACCTTTGGAAAAGGCTTCCTGTCAACACAGAGGCTTTTACTGTGCCATTTAAGGAATTAGGCACATTCCTGAAAAATGAACAACAGGGAAACTTAAATAAGCCTTTGAAAATAAAACATCTTAGATGTAGGCAGTTCCTGTGAAAGTGGTTCTTTGCAGCATAGAAACCAAATCATTCTCTCCATTTCTTGAACAGGAAAAACAAACTAAACAGGTATTTTATATGTGGGAGGAAAGAAGAAGCAATCTATTTTAAGTCTCTTCTCCTTCATACATCCTTTAGTGGTTGGTTTAATTTCAGGACTATGATTTCCTACTAAGTGGATTGACTGATTAACTATATGCAGGTCCAAACAGCAAACTGGATTGGATGAAATATCATTCCTACCACGACTAGCTCCCTTCATGTGAGTTGCCCTGTCAAAGGACTATTTTTTGAGCAACGCTTGCATATTCTCAGTATTATAATTCTCATTTTGAATTAAATAATGAGAGAAACTCATACTTTCAAAGCAGATTACAGAGATCAATACCTCACTCTTACTGAAAATCGGTAGGATTGAGGAGCCTAACTCCCTGAGACTCCTCTGACACTTCTGGAAGAAGTCTCCTATGGTGAATAATCAGCAGACTTACCAAAAAAAAAAAAAAAAAAAAAAAGAAGATAAAGATTCTAATAAATCTGGGGAAAAGTTTTAAATTCCATAAAGGACATTTATTTTATGTGAAGAAAGAATCATGCAGAAAAGCTGTATTGGAATAGCAGTAAAACACCACTCATTGGTAAAGCATTTCATTTTTGGACAGATGGGAGAGATGAACACATTCACCATCTATCTAGAAATCAAATACCATGTACATCCACTTGCTCTTTATTACTTAATTCTATGCTGTGTATAGGTTACAGTGATTTCTCCAGGGTGAAATTGTCCTTCCCCATCACACCATACTCTGATAATGACAGAAATGAGTTTGATATATTGGAACACTCTTGCTTTGATTGTGTTTTTCATTCATTACTAAAGCTGAGAATATTGGAGTTGCAAATAGTGTACAACATTTTATTAGAAAAATAAGTGGTTCCAGGTTTCAAACAAAAGACTGGCATCTGACATTGTAATAAACTCATACAGTGCCCTATGCTGAAATAATCATTCTACGGACCTGGTGCAGAAAAAATAGAAAGCCATTACATTCACATTTGATAATTATATTTGGAAGATGCCCCAGGACACAACCAAGCAGTGACCTATTCATCTCACTTATAAAAGCCACTGTGTTAAAGCGGAAGCTAACATACTCAAGAAACGCTGATAAAATTACAGAATATGAACTGCAAGATTTGAACAAAATGGCTGTAACCCAGCAAGAAAGAAACCATTTCTTATGAAACAGTAGAAAGATTCATGATGCATCTCTCCACATCAGCTTCCCCCCTACAGCTCTGCTTCAACAGAAAGTGCAAGAAAACTATTTCTACTGAGGGTTTTGACATGTCTTTATGCAAGTAACAATTTGGGGTATATTGATAGTTTTCCCTTTTTAAAAGTATCCTGTATGCCGTAAGGATGGGACTGCTGCAAAACACGGAGCGGTAGCACATCATGACTGTACAGTATTCCTCAGACTACTGAGCATACAGTGAAGATAATGTAAATCAGGTGTGCTGATCTCTATGGACCTCCATTGCTTTACTTCACTTGAGGATCTTTAAATAGGCACCAGATACAAAAAGGAATATTCATTACTCATATGTCTGTATTTTGAGGCATGAAGGGCTGGGGAAAGATATATTAAGGAACAGCAAGAGTCCCCTTAATTAAGGCTAGAACATGGATTTCCATTATAACATAAAATTTGGCTCCTATCCCCAGTTCTAAATTCCAGATTCACAAATCATATTGGCCTCAAGATTTGTAGTGTAGGTCTCAAGCTGAGGTAGGGTTTTTCTACCAAATTTGCAGTAAATCAGACAAGGAGTTCAAGAATTATGAGCCTATGAAATAGAGATGTTCACCATAGTTCAAAAAGTCTCAACTTTTTTGTCACTTCATAGCCAAAAAAAGTAAATAATAATAACTGCAACCTGGAAAAAAAGAAGGCAGATAAGACTTCATTTAGCAGACTCTTGTGGTTGAAGTCTGTGGCACAGCACAAAAATTGCTTGATAGCAATCACATCAGACACATTATTAACATTTATATAGGAATGCTGATATAAGTTATTCATCCCATGGAAGAGGCGTGTAGCAGATATTTTTTCCTTGAATCTGGTTTCATTCAGGCAAGCATAAGTACTCATCAATTTTATGTGTCCACAAAAAGTAGCCACACACACACACGCACACATGCACCCCCATCCTAAGGCCCTCCTGTGATTGGAAAACTGTGATTCTATAGCAAAGCATGGAGGTGGGGGAAAGGCAAATATCTAACTACCATCCTCAACCCTAAGTCTCAAAAGGCAAGTTAATACACATTTTTTCAAAACCACCCATGTGCATCTATCAACACAGGCTCCTAATCTATTTCAATTAATGTTTAATATATTAAAAATACACTGTGGAGGGTATCAATACAGCAGTGGAGCCATTGTTTTCTTTATTTATAATCTCTTAAAGCATAATCCTGCAAATTTTTCCCATGGGGTCTTGTGAGGTAATGATCAGACAAAAGCATTTGCAGGGGTACACCTTTAAAGCCTGTTTTCAGCATGATTTTAGTTAAGGTAACAGGTATTTTGGAGCTGATTAAATTTACTGACTATTGTGATATAACAATAGCATGATGATAATAAGAAGAGTCATAAGGATTGGCATACAAACGTGCCTAATACCACACCAGGTTTGTTTATTACATCACCCTCCAGAGATATAACCAGTATTACCCAGGGCTGTATAGACAGAACAACAGCCCAAGCTCTTTATGTTACAAACCATCCATTTTGATTCTCGTAATTGCTCTATCTCCAATTTTTGTCAGGACAGAGACGTCTGGTTAAAAAAGACTGACGAGAAGCTGCCAGGCGTGATGGAGCTGCCATACCTTGAGCCTGGTACAAGCCGAGGAAGAGGAAGGGCAAGCGCCACGGAGCTCCCTGCCCAGCGGAAGAGTGTCCCCACTTCCCCGTTTCTATTCAGCAGCAGTCCTTGTGTACGGATTGTGAACGGGCTGCTGGCCAGCCACCACAGAGGTGCCCAGTAATCTGCTTTTGTGCGTTCTCTCAGCCAAGGACTATTTCTGTGCCAAACAGGAGATGGACCAACCGCTGTGTCAGGAACAACAAACACCCTGTTCCTTATCCAGCCTCTCTTCTCTGTCCAAATGAATACTAAACATTAAAACCAGAAGCCTTCGCATTTTCACACATGCACCAGACTGGAGAAGTGCATCTTTTCCAGAGCTGATTGAAGAAGTAGGGCAAAATGGTCTTTAACAAAGGCAGTCTTTTTCTGAAAGTGAAACACTTTGTAATGGAGAAAATATTGTTTTGAAATACTCCTGTTTTCCATGAGCTCTTATTTTTCACTCTTCACTTTTTCATTTCTGTCCATTAACATAATGGAAAATATATCTTCTATCCCTCTCTAACCTTTACACATAGAGGTTTCCTCCGCTCCTCCCTCCACTTTGGAAGCCCTGACTATGTTTAATGGCCGTTCTTGATGTACAAGATCATGAAAACATCAGAGATGCCTTTCTAGGCTTTATTCAGGAGTGGACTGTCTTCTGTGTTAGTAAGCTTCCAACTTCTAGAAAAAAAAATTTAGATTGCTTTAAACTGTTCCAATAGGAAAATGAAGGGCACATTAAGGAATAAACAGCTGCTTTGACATCACAGTTTTATATGAAAAGCAGGTAAAATTCAGCCTAATTTATTTTTCCTTCTGAGACATGTAGGTGGCTGAAACCAGCTTTTCTAAAGATGACTGAGAAATTTACTTGAAAGTGTATAACCAATAAAACAGTCTTTTATTAACAAAAACCAGGAAAACAACAAAAGAGTTCTTACAATTTCTTCAATGCTTGAACATAATCCCTAACTGTGACTTTTGCTCCCAAGGCTGTTCTGCAGCATTTCCTTGTACAACCAGCCTGGAGCTTGAAAAAGTACAAGTACAATAGCATTAAGCCTCAACATGGTGTGCATTAATAAGCGACTGGTGCATACCTTGGATTTGCTGCATCAGGTAAGAGGATGAAAGCACAGTACCTTCCCTTTTGGCCACCAAGAAGCATGCAGCCAGCTTAATAACACACATCCTGAGGAGGCTAATTACTGGTACAGTGGGATATTTTTTTTTATTTTAAAAAAACCCAACAAACTATTAATTTTGTTCGTTTTAAGCTCTTTTTAAAAACAGTGTTGTATGGCTTTTTCTTTCCCAGACTGCCTTTCCACTCTAAAAAGTGGGTCTCAGCAAAGCGATGTCAAGAAAATAAGAACGGACAGATTATGCGTATCTCCTTCTATGTTATTCCAAATAAACATTTGCTAAATCACTTACTTGAAATTTCCTAAAATTCTTATTCTCTTCTCTCTATTTCCATGGAGATAGTAGCCTTTTTAGCCATAGTTACTGGCCTCAACAATAAGTTTTAATTCATTTTCCTTTGTAAAAATGAGACTAAACTTTTATTACTGAGCCACTTCTGGTGTTAGACAAAAAAAAAAAAAAAACACCACCCCACCAGAAAACCCTAGAAGCAGCTGAAAACTAAGAACCTGCTGCTGAAATAGCAAAAGAGCACTCTAAAGGGCTGTCATTTTCCCTGTCCTACTCATAGCTCTGCCTTCTCTCAAGCACCTATTTAGTCTTCTACCACATTAACATCCTCATCCTACTGGTACATTTTTGTGTCTTGAGCTGTGTAAGGGACCACTGGGGAGCAAGGGTGGGCAGGAGAAGCAGCAGCCCTGCAGGTATCCTGGTGAATCCTTTTAGGTGAAATGCCTCTGGCCGCAAAAGAAGTGATTCACTGGCACACATGGTCCCATTGCTTTCTATATTCTCCTCAAAAATACCTGGCAATGGGCATGGGAATTTCTCAGACCATTAGAGAGCAGTGAGATACCAGGGTACAGTACTGGGAGTGGAAATTAAGGTCACCTGCCCACAAAGAAGACCCAGCTAATCAGTCCAGCTGTAGCTTTGAAAAGTCAATATTCTTACCTAGACAATAATAATGACTATTTTTAACAGCTCTTTAAGGAGCATATGCTAGCACTGCAGACAAGAGAGGAAAAAAAACCAAAACCAAACAGCTTTGAAGACTTTACTTCGTAACAACACCAACCTGCAAAGCTGTATGCAAAAGCTTCTCTCTGCATGTTGTGCGAGCATGCCTGCTGACTTGCACAGGTGTATAAAGTTAAGCTTAGGTTTTAAGAATTTGCCAAATTAAGATCTCAGTTTAGACAGACCACACTCCAGCTATTTTCCCCAGCCTTTTACAGTAGCATTACCCATAGTCCCTCAGCTCTTGCAACAGATTACCACACCTATAACGTTTTTCCTTAGCTCTAACTGATCTGCCACTAGCCCAATGACAGCCTTGTCAGAAGATTTCTGACAGCTCCAACATCTAGATTATTTCTGAATTAAACAGGGAAGGAAATATAACTTAGGAGGTAGCAGCAATCCTTCTTTATCTGCTGCGGAGGAAGGTTAAAAAACACAAGAGAGCAATTAAAAAAACCCCAAACCAAAAACAAACAAAAAACCCCCATCCAAACAAGAAAAGCAAAGGAGAGGAGGTTATTGACACAATAGAATCAGGGGAAAAAAAAATCATTCCTCTCCCCCAAAACTGTGCATTTTTCACATTAATACCAAAATGGTACAAAAATAAGATTTTATGACTTTACATAGGAACACCCCCTTGCATACTTCCTGTATTACATGATGCATGTGCATGGCAAGGAAATAACTGATTATTCTTCCTTTGGGGTCTTTATTTTGTTTCCTTAAATAAAAAAATAAAACTCCAACAGTAGAAAAGATTCAATAGAGAGAAATATTCAGAAAAGCTCAGAATGAGAAGAAAGCAGGGTTAACTATCCTTTCACATTTCTATTAGCCTTTCCACCTATATGAGGGTATCCACCTTGGCAGGGCTTGTGTAGATTTACTCTGAAGAATTTATGCCTTTGTTCTGAATAAGTTAAGTTAGTAACAAGGCTAGATCTCAGCCTCACAACAAAAGCTATTGCTTCAAAGGCTGTTGTGCTGCAAATTTACATGCATACCCTCTTTCCCCCAGAAAACAAACAAACAAACAGAAACCCCAGTCATTTGATAAATCTTTACATATGCTACTCTAATAAATAGATGCATACATTTTAGGAGGAATTTAAATCTATTTGAAATGAGGCAGGAAGGGAAAGGGGAAAAATAAGTTTCTCACTTCAAAAAACTTGCAATAAGATCATGTTCATTGCTGTGGTGTGCAGTTTATCAGATACACTTCTGAAGGTTTTGAAAAATGTGACTGGGAGTTTTTAACAGTACAGTGTTTGCAGTTAATCATCAACAACTTAAAAAGACATTGACATCTGTTGTCTAGAGAGAAAAAGAAAAATGTAGGGGGGGAGTGGGCAGGGGAGGTTGAAAATTAAAACAGTTTGAATCCTCCTTAGTGTTACAGAGTCAATAGCAGGAAATTTGCTCTCAGAAAAATGTGGGGTTGTGACCTTCTGTGTTTCAAGACATCCTAATTTAGCTTGATCCTTCATGCTCTCTGCTCCTCCTACTTTTACCCCAGAGGCAGGTTTTCTCCTACTGAGAAAGAGATTAAGGGGGAAAGTGCTGAAAGAGGGAGGGAGACAAAGAAAATAAAACAGAAATAAACTGGAACTGAAGTCCTAAAAACCTCAGAGATTATTAAAATTCAATCACACTGCAACAAAACTTATTTTTATGCAGACACCAACGACTTCTTTGAACTGATGTTGAAAGGTAACATGAAAACTTTTTATTAGTGTTTGAGACCACTTCCTAAGGACACCAAAGAGCTGTTTTTGACATATACAAGTAGTGCTTATACACTATATAATGAGTATACATCTACAAGATACTTTTCTTCATCTCTGTATGGACCATACAAGTGAATCAACTTCCCAATTAAGTGGTAAACTGTGCAGGCTATGAGACAGCTGATGAATGCTAGCTCCCTAGCAATTAGTGAAGGGAAAAAAAAAAGCCAGTATAGAAGATACTAACAAAATTAATCAGTTGTTAATACTACTCAGCTCCAAAACCATTAACTACTGTTGCGTTGCTTATCCAAGTGGTGTATTTATGGTTACAAGTACCTGACTTTCCAAACAGATCACACCATTACGTGGCTGAGTAGAAGCTCCCCAGCTCACAGAGATAAGCCTGGGCAGCCCCCCGCAAATAGCAAAGCAAGGAGGGGTGAGGAGGGGCAGGAGGTGGGTGCAGCCTCTACTCTGTTGTCTTTCCCCATTCATTAACTGCTCAGAGCAGCTGGCAAGTCACTTCCCCTATGCAGTCCATGGAAACTCAGAAGAAAAAGAAGTCCACCGGCATTTCACATGCCTCCTCAAGGAGATGAGGTCCCACTCTTCACTCCCAGCAACACACCAGAAAACAAGGATTTCCATGCAGAGCACCCAGCTCTCTCTGCTCTGACCATGCCTGGGGTCCATGCCCAGCCCAGCGTATGTCCCTGCCTCTGTCCTCCCAGCTCTATCCCAGGGAAAGAGCTGGGTAGACTCAACAGCTCATGTCCCTCCTGAACACTGTGGCATGTCACAGTGCAAAGGCAGGCTCCTGCTGGCCCAGGAGGCCCGCAAGGACAGCCGGTCTCAGAAGTCCAGGAGGTTTTGTCCGCTGCCAGGTTCAGACTGCACATGCAGCACTGACCACCCCAGCAGTACTGGTGTACACTAGCACATTACCAGAGGAGATAAAAGGGGCTGGAGTAACCCACCTGAGTCCAGGTTTCTAAGGTCTGATCGTAATGCATTTGTGGTATGACCTGAAACTCCATAAATTCAGCAGCTGTCTTTCTATAGATGTCAAGGATTTTTGCTTCAGGTTCATAAACATCACCATCGATTGAATTGAAGTTATTTGGCACATAACAATATCCACCTCAGAAAATGTTCCAGAACTGGGCACTTAAACTTGTGATCAAACACTGATATCAATGTGTGTGTGGATCATCTTCCCAAGCTGATTGTATGTCAGTTTGATAGAGGTAAATTATAAAATAGGCTGTCCTTGATTGACAGCTTTACTATCTAGCCAGGGAAAAAATCAAAAGAAGCTAGTTTTGATCAAAGATTAAATTGTTCCTATTCATAGATTCCTAGATTTTAATGTCAGGGAAAAACAAAAGAAACCACACACATTCATCTAACCTGGCCTCCCACATACCATGGGCAAAAAAATTTTGTATTCCACCCATAACTTCTGGGTAACCAGAAGCATATTTTTAGAAAGACATCCCATCTCATTTAATATGATTCAAGATAGGAAGAATCTGTTGCATGCTTAGGTAAATTGTTTCAAAGTTAATTACCTTCACTATTAAAAACATGCTCTTGAATTCAAGTCTGGATTTAACTAGGCTAGCCTACTGTCATTAAAAGCTGGTCTGCTGTATTCAAGAGCTCTTGATTCATCTTGAAGTGCAAAGAAACACAAGAGAAAAAGAAATCCCCCTTTTCCCACAGAAATACTAAAATCATACTATACCACCAATACAGCTTTATATAAAACATTCTAATTTGGTGAACTATGTTCAGTTTCAGTAATAATTTTTCAGTTCGATAAGCAAACAAAAAACATTGGTAATATGCATTCTGTATCAACCAGAAGTTAGTTTTGGTGTGCCTCTAAAAAGAACCTGGGTCAAATATTTTTTTTATTACACTTTGGCATATCTGATATAAAGAACTGATTTGAAAATTTAAAAAAAGCTCACTTCTTTTCTGAAAAATTTGGAATAATATTTCTAGTTTGCTCCTGGCCAAAACAGTTTGCCAAACTTACGAATCGTTTCAATCAGCCTATCTGCAAGTGAATAAATCATTTGAAAGGTTCACTTAGCTGTAATGGTACCTAATAATAGTAGCCACATAATTAACAGTTACCATATATTTTTATTTTCACACAAACAGTTTACAACTGATTCTTATGTCTTCAGCAGACACTGATATTTTTCATAAATATTCATCATGCATGCTCATAAGTATTTGATTAACATTAATTGCTTGTTTGTTTTAAACACAGCTTTTCCTTTAGTTGTCATTACTATAGAGGAAGGTATTTGCATGGGGAAAAAAGTGGAGAGGAAAAGCTTTCAAAGATCCAGAAGCAGATATGAGAGACTTAAGGCAGCACATTACTTCCTAGATTTTCATTGAACAAACAACTCCCTCCTTGTGATTAGCAGTTTTTTGGAAGGATGTGTATTTGCCCTGTATTGTGTTCTGCCCTTTGCAACACAATGGGAAGCTTATGGATGTCTTGTGGTAGCTACATCAAGTCAAATGAGCTCAGGATGTTGCAGACACAAGGGTGATATTGGCTTTTATTGTTATAAGGATAACTGGGAATAAGAGTAGGCTCCTCCCACCATGGGAAAGATAGTATAGGACAGGGAAGAGCATAGCTAGGTTAAAGGATAAGAAAACAAGGCTTGCTGCCACTGAAGTTACTGGATCACTTAATTTCTTAGTGTTGCAGTTTATCTGCACAGATAACAGTTATCCTAGGCTGGGTCCTCTGTATGAGGAGGGACAGGGGAAGAGAAAGTAGGTCAATGAACAGGTTGAAAAGGCAGCCAATCCACAGACCTGGGCTAGGATCTGTCCAGCTGCACCTCCATAGTTAGTAATTTCCCTATATATGCTTGTTTTCCTTTCCACGTGGGTTCAAATACCATCAGTCCAGGAAAAGATGTGCATGAATTTCACTGGACACATTTTTGCAGAGTAGGATGGTGCTTTTTAACATAGTTTACCATGACAGGGGACCTAATTGCTTTCCAGTTGCATTTCCTTTCACCCGTAGTAGGAATTTATGAGCATTCAGGTACCAGCTGGACAACCAGAGACAATTGTCAGTTATCTGTGGATGGTATATATAGCCTGTGTTCAGATGTGCCACTGGTTCCCAGACAATTAGACTGGCCATCTCCAGGCATTGATAATACCTTGGAGCACTAGCTGAACTAGAGAGCCATATGAGCAAAAGAGCATTAGGAACTAGCCTGGACGCTTCAACACCAATCTGCTCTATCCCAGAGCAGAGGAGGTGGGATCCACAGAAAACAACCAACTCTGCTTATAGCCAGCTGTGGCTAGCACAAAAGCTGGACCCATAAAGTCAACCAAAGTCTTGGGCTGGCTACTCCACTATCTTCATCTCATGTTCCCCCATGCTCTGACATCCGAGAAAGCTCATTGCACAGAACTCAGCCCAAGAAAACGGGCATCACAGCAGTTCTGCAAGAATCAGCTTGGTCTGGAAAGGCTTATTATCTCCATGCTGCCTTCACGCAAAGGGCCTCAAACGTCACCACACTGTGTTCCCTATTGCTCACGTTCCATGATTTTTTCTAATGTATGAGATTCCCCAGACCTCCATTACCTACAGTAATGGGGTTGTCAAGATCACTGACAGCTACATTAGCATAAAAACAATACAGAAAGCAACTCCTTCATGTTTCTGGACCTGAGCCAGCTATTAACCATTGGCAATTAAAAAAAAACATTCTCTCGTGGCAAAATGATCTGTAACTCTCTACTGTGAGGCTTCATACACCTTCCTTTCTATACCTCGCACCAGTCTCCTGAAATGGGTAGGTAACAGTATGGAGGTTGTAATAGAAATTATATTTTAGAAGTCATTCAGCATCTTTCCGCAGAGAATTTTTAAGGGGCCTTGTTTGCTTGTTTGTTTTTAATTAAGTCAGAGAGCAAATCAGTATCTCTGTTGCATGTGTGTCTTCCACAGTCATGCACACTGCATACCTACACAAATTATGTAAGATCTGAAAATTACTGGCTATAAACTAAACATTATTTTCCAATTAATTTCTGTTGCCAAAAACAAGCTAAGTTCTAGAGGACAAAAGCTACACAGGAAGCTCTAACAGTGCAACTCGGGTCATATTTCTTCTGTACCCTCAGTTACTACATCTGCTCTTGGAATAGTGATGGCAGTTTGGGTCTCTTAAACTTAATATCTGCATTGGAAAAATAGAGAAGGCTTAGCTAAAATGAATAATTTTGTTTAGTTTTGAAACAGACACTCGAGAAAGTAGTTGCCATGAGAACTCTTGTGTTTCTCACAAAGAAAACTATATTAGGACTGCAAAGTCAAATACTCAGGAGTTAGAAAATGGCAGAATTAAACTCACCTGTTCAACCTTCAATATGTTCTTCCCTGAAAAAATCTTTAATTACATGACAACATAGTGTTTTTTCCAAGCAAACCCCTCCTTCATTCAGCTTGTAAGGTGGAAGGACCTTACTAAATATGCAGCTATTTAATCTGTGTTTTTATCCCAACCATTCATGCTCCCAATACAGTTTATAAACACAAGACTGAACACACAATATTCTAGTTCCAGCTAGAGGTTTCCTAGATGGCTGCACTGTAGTACTTGAAAAAAACGAAAGTGTTCACAATTTTTATTTTGTTTCCACTGCACTCAATTTTAAAGGTGGCAAGTTGAAGTTCAATGATATTCAGGTGAAATTCCTTACTAATATCCTAATGTTCCAGACCACCTGAACACTTACAACAGGTGGAAAGAAAAAATATCATTGCAGTTGTCAATTATTTAAAGGTTTTTGCCCTAGGAGGTTATACATGCAGTGTTTATAACATTTTAAAAGAATCAGTATATTTACTTCTAAGACTGCTGCAGACTAACAAACAATTTCTCATTCGCTGCCCGATTGATTGTCTTCATGGGGAGCTGATGTAAAGTAAATGTTAGTTTATCCTTACATTCAGTCCCCTAATGTCTTCTGGATTATCAGTGGAGATATATCAATGATCTGCATAACAATAAAAAAGCAAATATTTTGTTCAAATCTAACAGATGAAACATGACTCATATCGCCTGGAGTGGCATGAGTGGAAAATGTGATTAAAAACATAAAAGTGAAAGGGAAAGAGAACAGCAAAAGTAGTTTCTAGTTTACAGTTATTAAAGTGCATGAAAATTACTAGAGTTACTGCACTTCAGAAGGTCTGGTTTGTGCCTCTGAGATTCCAAAGCCCTCAAACATCAATAAACCCAATATTGGATATAAAGACACATGCATAATGTTTCCACCTCAAACTGAACAAGCAAGAGAAAATTTTCATAACACCAGAGAGAACTGATATTTAAAAACTTCTTATTTAAATACTTCAACAAATAATTATAAAAGTTGTGCTTTTGTGTGCTTTTTTTCTCATTTTCACAAATAGAGAAGTGAGCTAAGGCCCCCAAAAATTCTAATCTCATCTGGTTTTTAGATACCAGTGAATTCAGCCTTGCATGGATCAATGTTTCTGGGTTGAAACATTACAAAAGTGCAGTCTTTCTGGGGAATGTAGATACAGGTTTGAATTTCCAAATGCACAGAAAACTTGCAATAGGTCAATTTAGGTACTTGTCTAATTGCAAATATCATTAAGGCTAGCTGATTTTCTTCTGTCAATATTGGCATTTTACATGAAAATATACTACATATATCTCATCCTTTCCCTATTCTTTCAGGAACTGAACCTCCCAAAGTCTATTTGCCAGTTCTACTCAGAAAGAGAGAAAAAAAATCCTCTTGCTATCTCCTGCTGGTGAAGAGTCAGTAACAGCTCATTAACATCCGCCTTAGTTTAAAGTAGAATCCAGGCTGCAGGAATGTGGACAAGTAAACCACCAGTGTGATGACCCCCGGATGACCACGGAGCCAGAGAGAAGTGTGGTACAGGGCAGTATATACAAAGCAAGAGGTTTTGCTTAGATATCTTAATAGAAGGCCAGAGTGCCTCACAGACAGCTTGAAAATTGCCTTCTGCATCACAAATACTACCTTTTCCTGAAAGGAAAATACATTACTTTTATGCAGCTGGAAAAGCAGTTAAGTAAACCCAGGAATCTAGTCACAAAATGTTAGTTTTAGGTCCTCCTTTTCAACTCCCTCTCCCATCTCCATTGTTAAAGCTTTTTGGTATAGCCCGTAATAATATGTGCTTGACAAATGGTCATGAACGGCAATTAAGCAATTCTAATCCTGTAAAAATTAGTCAGGTTGTTATTGCTACTGATATGATGACTCTGCTAAAATTAGTGTAACACTCTGCGGTTTGCTCTGAAAACATATTATTGATTGGATGTTTATTCTGTCATTTCAGTACAAAACCCCACCACAGTCAATATCCCAGTCTCAGTGAGGTCAGCCCATAGACTCGCTGTCTCGTCAAAGAGAAGAAATATCAGTTAAACACAGTCCTCTGTGCTTTGGACCACTCAAACAAGAGTGTGGAACTGCAACTGAAGAAACACCAGTATTTCCCTGAAGTAGGTTTAATATACCTTGTCCCTGGCCAGTATATCTTTAGCCTTTGGAAGGCACTGGTAAAGGTACAGTCATGGAGTTTTTATGTAAGACAAAATTATGTTTATTCCAAATATTGCAAGATCTACTTATGGGCAAGGAAAACACAGGACTTTTACAAAAAAATTCTGAGTATTCTGATAGGTCTTACTGCTCCACTACAATGTGTACCATGACTGAGTTGCAGCAATCTAAGAGGCTGCTGCTTGTCAGCTGAGCAGTGATCACTCTCCACGGGTAGGTTTTCAGTCTGCAATAGCTCTGAGATGAAATTTAGTTGTTTACACAGCTACAGAAGCTCAGCTGATTTGTGGATACCTTGTCTACGTGCTATAACCTAACTGTTAGTACAAGCAATTTGGTTTGGTCTACACATTGTCTGCAAAGTAAAATTATTTTGGATAAAGGTAAAATATTTTTTTAAACCAAATATTTTTGCTCATTTATAACCTCAAAGTTATATATGTGGTTATAGCAACTACAGATGTTTTATTGCTATGGTGAGTCATTTTCTTTTAGAAACAGTATCTACTCTGCTTTTATAAGAAGACAACTGCAGTTGCACTAAACTAAGCAGGGCCACTCCCTGTTAAATATATAACTATACATGAAGGTTTTCCAAATTTTGCTTATTAAAAAAAACAGAAAAAAACTTTCTTCAGAACTTCCCCCCTCCCCTTCCCATTAAGTGTCATAAGCAATATTGGAGGGGGGAGGTTGTAAAGTGTCCCCCACCCTCACTGTTTCTCAGGCAAGCAGAATAAGTCAGAAACTATTATTTGGTTACTAGAATTTTTCATCCTCCATCGGACAACTTACATGACCTTTAGTTTAGGTTTTAAAGCTCAGTTGCCCATTCATTAGGTTGACAAACTTGTCAAAACCCTGCAGAACTATGTCAATTATGTCAAAAATGCTTACAGGTGCCACAATACATGTCAGCACTCAACTGACTCCTGTCAGCCATTGCTGAAATGACAAGAAACCCTTCTGGGGACAAAAGGCAGCAGAGGGAAAGGAGAGAATCCCACTCATTCTGTTGACGCTGGCCACTCTTTTACACTAATGAGGGTTATTGCAATTCTTTCTTTTACTGGAATATGCAACATTGTTCTTTAATTCAATGAGTAATTAGTTTCTTCCTTCACAGCCCTGCTGTTGATTATATTATACTCCGAACATACCAGTCAGATAACTTAACAGCTGGGTTCTAGCTTCAGTACTAGCTTTGGGAAATGCAACCAGAAGTCAATGAGTTCTAGGCCTGGGGAGAACATGTCAAAAAAAGTTAACATTTCATGATTTTTTAATTGTTTGTTACAGTAGCTTTCTGATCAGCACCTTTAAAACAACCAACAGAACAAACCCTTGTGTTTAAGATAAAAATTGTTTAAAAGTACTAATATATTCCAAAATTTTCTGGAAAACCCTTTTCCCATTTTGCAGCCAGTAATAATCTGCAGTGAAGTTTCTGAATATCAGCAAATACACCATATATTGCCATGTAGATATGAATCTACAAAATGCAAAGTTTCCCTGTGCTCTCATTCATGTGATGATCACAATTATTTCCCTCCATTTAAATCATCCATAAAGAATGCAGGGAAATAAACAGCAGTTAGAGGAGAAACAGCAGATACAAACAGAACAGTTTGTATTAGACAGTAGGTAGCTGTTGTCATTCTCCTTGCCTATTTGGACTGCCCAGAACTATTACCTAACTAAATAGTCCTGTTTTCTGTCTCCATAAAACCTTTCCAAAAAATGACAGAGAGCGCTGTACGGGCCAATCTGGTGACAGCAGAAGGGTTTATAATGTCACTGGCTAACAGCACGGCAGAAGAAAACATCTAGATGAAGTGTCCCAGAAATTTTAGATTAAATACAAACCAGAAGCTGCTGTGTATTAACTTTTTTTTTTCTTCCCATAAGCTTTTCTCCAGAAGGTGGCTTGTTCTTCTCTATCTCATTCGGCTCACTAGAACACTTAGTAGGGATGAGGGCTCCGCTGGGCTTGATGTACAATGAATACGATACACAACAGTGAGCAGCAAAGTATATGCAGAGACTTAAGACTTAGAAAGCAATTATATAGCGGGGACAAGCAGAGATAAGGAACACAGCAGGGAACAAACAGTTTGCCAAAGTTTTCTTGGCACACTGTTCTTTTCCATCTTCTACAATAGGAAAAAAAAAAAATAGTCAGCATAAGGTTAGCATTTTTTACCCACAGGTCTCAAGGAGCTTCACAGACACCATTGCCATTCCCAGCTTTTGTATGTTGGGAAAAGAAAGTATGTGGCTTGCCTGAGGACTCACAGTGATGTGATGGCACAGTCAGAAACACTGCATATCGTACCAAGTATCCTTCATATTGCTTTTCCTTTGGGTATGTTTTTTTTGGTGAGGTGTTTTTTCTTTTTTAATAAATGAGAGAGTATTACATTTACCTCCTCTCATTCAGTTGTATTCTCTACTTTGAGGAGCAAAACAAAGGACAGTAGATGCTATTCCCTGTTTTACTGCAGAAAGGGCTCTGGAACGAGACTGAGCACACAAAACATATGCCTTCCACATAGCAGTGCTATAGACCTATGGGGGCCCATAGCAGATCATCTTGAGTGCCCATCACGCAGCACGTACGGGACAACCAGGCGATCAGACCCAGTCAGCATGGGTTTATGAAAGGCAGGTCCTGCTTGACTAACCTGATCTCCTTCTATGACAGGATGACCCGCTTAGTGGATGAGGGAAAGGCTGTGGATTTTGTTTACCTGGACTTTAGTAAAGCGTTTGACACCATTTCCCACAGCATTCTCCTGGAGAAACTGGCTGGTCATGGCTTGGACATGAACACTCTTCACTGGGTAAAAAACTGGCTGGATGGACAGGCCCATAGGGTTGTGGTGAATGGAGTTAAATCCAGCTGGTGGCCAGTTACAAGTGGTGTCCCTCAGGGCTCAGTATTGGGATGACTTCTTTTTAATATCTTTATCAATGATCTGGATAAGGGGATCGAGTGCACCCTCAGTAAGTTTGCAGATGACACCAAGTTGGGTGGGAGTGTTGATCTGCTGGAGGGTAGGAACGCTCTGCAGAGGGATCTGGATAGCCTGGATCAATGGGCTGAGGCCAATTGTATGAGGTTTAGCAAGGCTAAGTGCTGGGTCCTGCACTTTGGTCACAACAACCCCATGCAACGCTACAGCTTGGGGAAGAGTGGCTGGAAAGCTCCCCCACAGAAAAGGACCTGGGGGTGTTGGGCCAGCAGTGTGCCCAGGTGGCCAAGAAGGCCAATAGCATCTTGGCCTGTATCAGAAATAGTGTGGCCAGCAGGAATAGGAAAGTGATCATCCCCCTGTACTCGGCACTGGTGAGGCAGCACCTTGAATACTGTGTTCAGTTTTGAGCCTCTCACTACAAGAAGGACACTGAGGTGCTGGAGCATGTCCAAAGAAGGTCAACAAAGCTGGTGAGAGGTCTAGAGAACAAGTCCTATGAGGAGCAGTTGAGGGAACTGGGGTTGTTCAGTCTGGAGAAAAGGAGGTTGAGGGGAGACCTTACCACTGTCTACAACTATCTGAAAGGAGCTTGTAGAGAGGTGGGTGTCAGTCTCTTTTCCCAAGTAGCAAGTGATAGGACAAGAGGAAACAGCCTCAAGTTGCACCAGGGGAGGTTCAGATTGGATATTAGGAAAAATTTCTTTACTGAAAGGGTTGTCAAGCATTGGAACAGGCTACCCAGGGAAGTGGTTGAGTCACCATCCCTGGAGGTATTAAAAAGACATTAAAAAAACGCTTAGGGACATGATTTAGTGGTGGACTGGGCAGTGTTAGGTTTACGGTTGGACTCGATGATCTTAAGGTCTTTTCCAATCTAAACGATTCTATGATTCTATATGAAGGCACGGAACAAGCCATCCTTTTCACGCATCAAAGCTGGGCATTAACAGAAACACTAACATTTGCAACATGCTTGCATGCACAGCAAATGACAAATGCTGGCAGGTCAATGAATGACATGGGGAACAAAGAGCTAAATTATGCACCCAGCAGCTGAAGGGTAGTCACGACAGTCATTAAAAATGAAAAATGACTACCTTAATATGTTGTGTCCTCACAAGCAAGTACTTGCCTTTGTCTCTGTTTAGACTTAAAAAATCTACTGAAACAGACAACTAAGAGTGGAAGCCACACAACACTGAGGAGTGGTATCCTGATAGGTTCAGTCATAGCTGAGCAGTGAAGCATGCTCAAATGCATGATTAAAAACCTGCCTGAGACTGTTTTACTGGAAAGCCTTCCAGCTCATTTTCACAATGCTATTTCTGTACTAGAAAGGAACAAAGAAGGCTGCTAGGATTTCCTCAGCTGTGGTCATCCACACCATCCTGTGGGTTCCCTGTACCACTCGGGATGGGCTGCCAAAGCAGAGGCTCTGTGCCACCATGTGTGCACAATGCACAGGGCAGTGCAACAAAATTCACCACTAAGTATGTTAGAAGGTGTATTGGAGGCTGTTTGGATCAAAATTATGGCGTGCTGAGAGGTACGGTAAAGAGAAAGAGAGGCACTCCCAGTAGTATTTCCAAAAGGAGCAGGTGACTTACAAACCTCAGACTCACTTTCAGAACTGAACTGGACAGCTAAACTCTTGAACTAAACTCAGGGCAACCGTTTTAGCTTGGTATCCTTCCCTCTTTTCTGCCTAAGCCTTACATGCCTTGCTTTTTACTAGAGCATATTACAGTCAACAGTGCATCTTTATGGCTTCCAGCAGGTGTGCTAATCCAGTCATATCTAGTTTGGACAATTCTTTACTGATGCTATCTGTGCTGTTCCAAGAACTTCCCTGCAAAATCAGCCAAATTCCAAGGGCCACTGCTGCCTAGAGGTTTCCCATCCCTAAATCAGATCTCTTCCAACACAGTTCTTGGAAGGAATTAAGCACTGAAGAAAGAAAGCAAAAGAAATCAGTAGAGTGATCAGAGAATCATTACTAAGACAATTATCAAAAATAAACATCTAATGTTAGATTGCTTGCAGCCGCCCAACCCCATATTTGTGACTTTCAGTCACAATGTGGTTTGTATGGTGGATCACTCCGTTCCCACAGCAGCCCCACAACACCCAAGAGTTCAATGGTTATAGCAACTGCTTGGATTAAAGAAGCAATGAGTTCCAGAATTCCCTTCTGATCCTTCCTCATATGTATATATCTTTCAGCTGAGTGGTCTGAACTCTCAGATGTGTTGGTGTGGGTCTTTCTCAATTCTACTGATAGCTTTCTAGTTTGCCTAAAAAGGAGTTACACAAACTCAGTGTCAGTGAAATATAGCACCATAGATTATGGTTATTACCTCTGGAGAGGGGTACTGAGGTTTCAGTCCTTGCTTTGAGCAAGTTTAAAGGCTTATGTCAAACATAACAGTTGACAGGAAAGACTGAGTGAGCTATAGTTCAGAGTAGTCATGGGGCTGATGACTGGAGCACTTGCCTCTGCTCCAGATATTTTAGGAATATCTTTGGGATCCAGTTTTGTGATGTAAATAGAGGAACATGTAGTTTATGTAGCTGGGGAAATACAGGAAAGAAGTAGGCACCTGTATGTTCCATATTATTGTCTTCTGATCACTCAGAAGCAGATCTCTATGTCGCTGTGAAATCATACTGGTGGAAAATTTTAGATAATTTAGGAGTAAAATTTTTAATGTCTCCAAGTGTGTCAGGAAATGAGCACGAATTCTGAGAATCTAAACCTGTGAATTTGGGCACGGATAAGTACATTTTGGAAGGTATGTTGTGCCAAAGTCCTTTTATATATCTAACCTCATTTCTTCTATAGTGCTATCGATTTACCTAGACCTACCCCTGAGTAGAAGTACTACTCTGGGTAAGATTATTATAATTTGACCTTTAAAGACAATTTCAGAACATCCTAGTTAATTTAATTTTATAAGTGACATTAACACCTATCACACACTACAGATGCTCTTAGATAATATTAAAATGAACAGTGGATGCGTAAAAGAGGCAACAGAGCACCTAATGCACCTTAAAATGTAACAACCTCACAAAAATGGCTTCAGTCATATTAGCACCCATAAAAGAAACAGTAGTGCTGTGAAGTCCTTCTCCGCTAAAGCACATCCTTCCCAAACAGTTGTGAGGGAAGGCCTGGGAGCAGATCATCTGAAGGTTCAGCACCTTGGCGGTCCTCACATACCAGAAAGACAAATGCATTCCAGAAACCAGTACCTTCCTGTGTCTGTCTCTAGGGCAAAGATCAGATCTGCACAAAGGGTCATCAGAAGCCTCACTTTCATGTTAGTCTTAATAAAACCCAACCAAAATACAAAATATTAAGCCCTTTACAAAAAAGACTAAAGTGAAGAGCCTGAATGATCTTCACCTGTAATATGAGGTCCAGCTAATACACCTATTTGAAGCTCTCATAAAGAAAGCAAGGAACCAGGGTTGCAGGTAATCTAAATCTCAATCAATTAAGGTTTTAACAAAGTAATATCAAAACTCTAAATATTGGAGAGTCAACAAGCAGCCTTTTCAATGCAATAGTGCCAGTCCTAGGTAAATTTTTTAAAGGTAATATTTTCATTTGCAGTTTCCCAGCTCATCTGGGTTCTGACAGGGGTTATGTTTAACTCTTGCTATTGGATTATCAGGTTTCAGAATTTCATAATTAAAACCTGTAGATATTTAGTGCCAAACTTTTGTCTCTTGAGTTAACAGTTTTCCATGATTTACCATATTTGAAAATGTTGGTATGGATACACTGTACACATTTATTTGAAACTAGAAACTTTTGGGTATTTTTTACAATAAGGATCAAATTAGGAAGAAAAGTAATTGTTTTCAGGGAAAAAAAAAATGCTAATCTAAATAAAATGTTAGTGAGGCTAAATCAAAACAGAAATAAAATATTTCTTCCCCTGAGCTCATCAAATGCATTTTAAGACCATGGTCTACTACAAATTATACACAATTTTAGAAAACAGTTGTCTTAGTTCTGTCCTCCCAAGGCACAGCTAGTACAAAGGTTTTTTTCACTAGCATTAAGTATTGTTGCACTAGCAATGAATTATTTTCCAATACTGATGATCAAGTGACTCTTCATTTGATGCCTCACCACTTTGTCAGATAATTTCTGTGAGACAAATGAGAAGACAATTCAGAGTAGTTTCACATTAATTCAGAATGTAGGTCCTCTTCAAAAAATCATCTGAGTACATGCAAATACCTTTCCTTAGTATACCATTGGACAGATGTGAGATCACATTGATGTGTTATTACATAACTGCAGATGGGCTTTCACTTCTTTTCTTTCTTCTACCTCCTACTCATCATCAACTCTGAAGGATATGAGATTAAGTTCAGCCTGAATATGTGGTTATGCAACCCTACTACATTCAAATAAGCTGTATGTGGATGGAAAATTACTGATTTGGCCCATGGCTGTTCTGACTTATCACATCTTTTTATAATAACTCTTATGACCATTAACCTAGTATTCTAATTTGATATTATTCTATTTTCATTGTGAGTTTCTGATTTCTCTTGCTCTGCAACCGAGGTCATATATCTTCTTATTATTTTCTTGCTTGGCAGACTGCACTGTATTCAGAAGAGTCTGACACTCCTGCATATGTTTGGGGTTTTTTCCCCCTCTAAACAATCACTAGCCTTGCAGCTCTACATGCATTTCCTGTGATTTCCCTGAGTTTGCCTACACAGTTGTTGCAAGACAGTAGGCATCTTTTAAATGGAATTATTCTCATCAGATTTGCATCAGGCACCACCTACTAACCCTTTGATTACCTTTGTATAAACCAGTAGTAACCTGCTACAGATTTAATATTTAAGAAATATACTTTTACTTCTTTGCCTGGAAGAAGTTCCATATGTATTTTGGGAGGTGTGAGGTAAATGCTACCTTACCTGCCCTGTCTCTTGATTCTACCCTGTCAGGGACTGATTATTTCATCCTTACAAAAGAAGACTCTCTGGGAGTTTGCGCCGCTTAAGCACAGCAGGAAGAGACCTATAAAGACATAAAGGCAGAAAAGAATATTTGTCCTTTGCGTTATCAATCCTACTGTGTGACAAAGGCAGGTAGATCCTTCTGCCTCAGGGATTAGAAGAAGGCATAGGGAAAGATGACCATTTGCTCCTTTTGCCCACAGTTATCCTTTCACTCTGTAGGTCTCCTATCTACTGAGATTTTTGCCTTCCCTCACCTTCAAAGTTCCTTCTGTCTAAGTATTTCTGCATTTTTCCTTTTCACAAAATCTTCTTTATCCACATTTGGAAAGCATACATGAGAGGAATAAACTTGGAAAATACAAAGCAAGAGTTCCACTCAGCAAACTCCTTTTTTTACCAAAATAAACTTCCCTTAAGCAAATGTCTTGTTCTTTATAGCTAAGGTAAATGCAGGCTTCTTATCAGGACTGTAATAAATGCACTAGAGAAGCTGATAAGGAGCATTTTAAACTTTAGAAACAGGAAATACTGCAGCAACATTAAACAATTTTCAAAAATAGCATCATGTAACTTCAGGAAAAAGGAAATCACAAAAATGGCACAGAACTCAGAAAATCTATTGGAAATATTGGAAAAAAAAGTGACCAAAAGACTGAAAAATTGGGAAAATATTTTTCTAGGAACTTTTGGAAATGCTGCTTTTGATAATCCAGAATAAAAGAAAACTCCAAGCAGAATGGAATGTCGCCCAGAAGAGAAATAACCAGTTCCATTACCTACAAAAAAAGCAGTGAAATCCATTGGAAACCTGACAACACTTAAAATGGTTCTTCTATGAAGACCAAATTCTCTGGTACACATTCTTCACTGAAGTTGACAGAACAATGCTGATGTTCAAATGCAGAGAATTTAACCCCAAATATATTTGCAATGGAGTCCCATTATGAATATGAAAGCAATATTTTGACAACAAGCTTTTTTTAATTGAGAAAGTTCTACATTTATGCCACAGAAGAGGGTCTCTAGAAGGCTATATACCCTAATTAAAGGCCACAGAGAAAGGCAAGCCATTCTGCCTCTGCTGGACTTGAAACATCCTACCAATGCCACAATATAATTTGCATCACTATCATTACTTCTCGTAACCAAGTTCTGTGATCTTGAGAAATAATTAATGTAGACGGAGTTGTATACACATAAAACAGGAATAGCTCTTTTCAAGATGTCTTTGATCCTACTCGTAATTAAACCCCACGCACCCAAATATAGGATAGAACAGGTTTCGGCAACATTTGCATAAAGGTCTCCAACTCTGTTACACAATTCCTCCACAGCTTCCAGAGGACTAATGATCTCATTTTTCACATTTTGAAATCAATGATGTTTGTGACCAGGTTATGCTGAAATTTTGGGCATTGCTTCACAAAGCCATTTAGAATAGTAAAACAGGATTATGTATCCTTATTAGGTCACTGTGGTGATTTTTCATTCATTTCAGCATGTCACACACATTTGTGGTAGCTCTTAATCTATTTTTTGCATACATTTTTGGCAGTTTTCTGTAATTGTTCCATTGTGACTCCTTTGCTGTCTGCCTTCACCCTTCCCAATTCCTCAGCTGTGACAGCAATGACTACAGATCATGTCTGACATGTATAACATAGTGGCTGAAATGGGTCTCAAGTCATTGATATGGAAGCCTTTACAAGTACCTGGAACTTACTTTGGTTTACTTGAAGAGCATATGCTTTTCTTACATGTTGATACTCCTGATATTATGAAGCTCTTTTTGTTATGCTATAGATTGGACAGAAGCTACTCAGATATATGTACTTCACATACAAATTAATATGCATACAATTGTGCATACACATGTTCTTAATAGAAAATAATGAGGTGGTACTCCTAGGGTGACCTGAAGATTTGCAAACATACAGAGTGAAATGGGTGTGACCAGATAGGCAGCCTCTTGAGAGCTGCTTTGCTTGTGCATTGGTAGGTTAGGGCAAATGCTCCATGAGTCCACCTGAGACAGCCTCCCTGGAAATGTAGCTCTGGAATTACAGCAAAAAAGATGCTCATTAGCACAAAGAATAAGCACAGAATTTCTGCCTGCCAGATATCCTTGCGCTAGTTACATCCCCTCGCAGGCAGAAAGAGCAGTTTGCCATCGTTTTGCTTTTTTGTGGATGAAATGTGGTCCTTTGCAGAGACCCTACAACTGTATCTGCATATCACTTATATCTAGCACTGATCCTCAAATCTTGGCTTACGTGGATTTAAACAATGTGGCAGCCTTTTGCTAGGACTCTATTTGGGAAGAATGCCCCTCCGCTGTGGAACAATATTTTTTTCCCATAGGCATTTCCATTAACTTTTATTATAGGTGTTATTGAAGATAGCATATAAAAAAGCCATTTCTACAGCTGTCACATCAGCCTTATTCCTGGCCTGTGATTTGTCAGGAGGGTCTTTACATTATCAAGTACAACACCTTTGTTCATTGTCTTAGTGCTTCATACTTGCAAAGTGTATAGACTTCTTCATGCCAGACTAAACGGTCCTTGTTTGACAACTTGACTAAGCACAAAACCACCAGAAGCACACTAGCACTTGACAGATGCATGGGACAAACTGCTGGGTCCCACACAGCGTATTTATCCAGCTTGCTGGCAGGAAGTTTTCCTTTGCAAATATAAAAGGACTGATCACTGCGGTTGTAGAGGGAGGATGGTTCCTTATTGTGCCACATCTTTTTATCATTTCTGGCACTGATATCTGTGGCAAGAAATGCCGCTGAGACAAGAACAGTTACACTAGAGCCAGTTGTTGCTGTTACTTAATTAGATTCTTATTCTGCCTGTTAAATTCCAGTAATGTTTCCTGTTTGTTTTCATGAAATTAGATATTTTCTTCGGTATAGTATCCACTAAATTATGTTGAAATGCAATGTTTGTGTACCCACAGAGGAGGACCAGAACACATTATCTGCTCTAAAGCAGTGCAGTAAGATGGCATCGAGACTGATGAAACAGACAGGTCCCTCCCTTTCCCACATGTCCGTAGCCCTACAAAAACCACGGCAACATCCCATGTATAACAGGTCGATACAGCTGCAGCCCTCAATACTCCTTGCACTCCAGAACAGGCTAAGATCAATCAGCCACCAATTTATTTCTCTCTTATCCTACAGCCTGGCCATAAACGGCAGCTGAGGTTAATACAATTTCTGCAGCCTTCTCTTGGCAAAATTGTTTTATTCTGACTTTGATGCAAGTTTTAGGGTTTGGCCTGTTTTACCATTATAACAGAGCTTTGAGAATTCCTATTGTATGGTAGATGTTGACTAATAAATTGTCTGAAAAACAAAAGAACTGAATCCATATTTAAAACCTGCAGCAAATTAGATTCAGAGAATAACATACAAAAAATGTCAAGTAGGTTTCTAGTGGTATCCAAAAACAACACTTGTTTTATTCAAACAGTTACATTTTCTGGACACTGCGATTAACGTAGGTGATTTCAAGCTATGTGGCTTTAATTTTAAACAACACCCCACCACCACCCCCAACCAACAACTACCAATTAAGGATAGATGTTAAACCTGCATGAAAGAAATAGAAAGTGAGAGAAAGTCCTTTGATTTCTTAGGATTATTCATCTTTAAAGTACCTTATGCTCAAAATCAACAGAACTATTTCTCTTTTGAAAGCGTGGAAAAGTTACTGGGCATTTTGGCCGTATTTTTACCTTGTCAGGAGGTACACTCTGATTATTGTCATGCCCTGAGTCTGAGTCAATTAGAGTATTGAGAGCAAAGTCGTTAGAAGCAGAAGAGTTACGAGCCAAAACCTTCAAAATATCAGCATCCAAGAGGGACACTCAGACAGTGCAATATTGTAATGACAGTTTTGTGACTAAGAACAACCCTGAAGAAGCTTTCTGTGAGAAAATGATTGGGGACAACTTCAGTTTATCTTTTAATTCTGTAAAACTCACTGGGAGTTTTGTTTGAATAAGGGTTAAAGATTACACCAGCAATTTCTAATCTCAGTAAAAGAAATGCAACAGAATTCGTGGCAGCTTTAAACCAAGGAGTGCACTTACATCTGCGTATATTTGTTTGCACAATGACAAATGGTTTTCTCTGTAGTCAGTGGCTGAAAAAACCTTAGCATTTGGTTTTACGTAATTCCTGTGGAGTACAACTCTCCTCAAATTCCTTTTTCAGATTGTAGATCATGATACCTGCTAACAGAGAGGTTTTCAAATACAACATCTTCTACGCCATGCTTTTAAACCCAAATCTTTCTTGAAGCAATTATCAGTTTTGACTCTATGAAAAATTAACATTAAAGACAATTAAAGTGACAAGAATTCTATTTATTTATTCATTTATAGCAATGGGTACATTTGTTTTAAGCATTCCCCATTTTGAAATACGGACTACTTCTGGTCCATGGGTTTATAATATGTTTTTATTATTATCAGATAACCGATTGTTGTCTGCACAGCCTATTGCTATAATCAGTTTTAGTTATTTCCTGGCTTAGCTCTGTTTTCCTGTGTTTCTGCCACTCTTTCCTCCCTGGCTTCATCTTCCAAGTAGGTGACAGATGGATTTTCACCAAAGCAAGACAAGAAGCAGCCATCAGAGACAGCTTGTCATAAGCAAACAAGAAACTCTGCTGCTGTAGGACTGAGAGATGCTCAGCTGTTGTGACAGAAGAGCCTTCCTGGATCCCGTGAAAGAGCTCTGAGGATGAATCCTGACTCTCTACTGCCTGATGTCTTGCACTATTATTAGAAAATGTCCACAGTGAGTGCAAATGTGATGCAAAGTGCCACCAGCCCTGGATCCCCCTTCCTCAAGGCTGGGGGGGGGACCATGGCCACCTTAGAAATATTGCTTAGCACTGTAACAAACTGCTTTGCATAGATACACACTGCACACCTGTAACGAAGTGACACAGGGGAAGTTGCAGTAGCCCTTGCATATGCCAAAGTCCTTCTCACAGCATCTCAGATGAATGGTAGCTTCTGTTTTCCTGAGCAATAGTGCTGGCTAGGTTACAAGAAGTGATAATAAAAGGGTTTGCTTTTACTTCATGATTTTATGCTGGAATTGTATCATTTGGGACAGTATTTCTTCCCCAGATGTTACTAGTTCAAATTTGTTAAGAGAATAGCACCTATTCCACTGAAATCTGCTGAGATAAAGCAATTATGTAATGCAGAAGTTCTGCAAACCTGATCCATATATTGCCAATCTGTAATTTGTGCTCTACATGTCTGAATTGGTTTTAGCACTCTAAGAGCCAGCTTATTTTATTTAGCTTCTGGTTAACAGATTTAACAGGGATAATTGAAAGCTAGAAGTGCATGCGTTTCAACTTCTTTCAAGTTTCATGAACATAAAAATAGGAAGATGTCCAGAAGAGGTGCATATATCACTTTTATGGCACAACGGTCCTGTTTTCAAAGCAAATTGGGTGTCTAGTAAAATGTGCAAGTGATGACATAGAATTAGACTGCTGTAAATGCATCACAAATGTCATGGGTCACCAGGCATAAAGCTGTCCACTTTTTTTACCTTGTTCAGCTGAACACATACTGCTCATATTGAAGTTTTTACCCTGTGAAGTCACTTCTTTCCAGGCATTTCACCTGTGAGCCAAATCCAGGCAGGAAGAGAGGAGGTCCAGAAGAGTCAGAGTTGTGAGATCTGCCTCTCCCTTCCCAAAGGAGCTGACCAAGTGCACAAGTACTTTGCATTGGCAAAGGGTGCTGTAAGTTGGGGTTGGATGTGCAAAAGTCTGTGCGCCCAAAGTCTCTTTAAGGCAACAGCCTGCTGAGGACTGGTCAGCGAGGTATGTGTAGGCAACTAGAAATAGATACCAGGTATAAGCCGAGTCAGAATAACTGACTGAGACAAAATAGCTGCAGAAATGGAGCTGCTGGGTAATATTTCAAAGCAAAGCACCAGTTTTCATCAGTATAGGATGTCATATAGGAGTCACAGAAGAAGTACTGGGAGTTCTGTGGACTCCAAAATTCTGCTGCTGGCTTGAAAACCTGCCACGCCTGCAAACAAACTACTCAAGTTGAAGACACGCTGTGACTGCCATCTCCTAGGAAATTAGCAAACGGTGCTTTACACTTCCAGTTTAAGAAAGATCTTAATAGACATCATTACCATAGTACTGAAATAATAACGGTGCAAAACCTAGGGAGAAATTACAATCTTTATTGATGTTTCCAGTCATTTTTTTTTCTAAATTCATCTGAATGATTCCTGAAATTCTAGTTAAAGATTTACAGATTTCCATAGCTATCCCAAACACAGTCCTGTAGCACTGATGAGCAATGAGATATTTTGTCTGAACTTTTCATAAATATTGCATGAAATTTTACAGCTTTACATTCCACCAATAGAGGAAAGCACCTTTTAAAACAATATATTGTTCATGCACCACAACTGCATTTAATAGTTTTCCGCTGTATTGCTTTTGGTTCATTAACATTCATACTGTTGTCTGCCACCTCATTTGTTTCAGTTTTTGCTTTGAATTTGCCTTGCTGAAATAGTTTCACACTGTGCTTGCTCTGGCTCATCTGCTGTTTCTATCTGACTAATGTTTTTACTGTATGTGTATATTTTATATATTTATGTAGATTCTGTGATGACTTATGCACATCCATACACATAGTTACCTTTTGGAGCAAAATCAGACAGCTCAAATTCAGTCTTGTGAGTGGTCTTTCCTAAGTCCGGAGTCAGGAATTCTTTTGTGACAAGCACTGCTTATTGATAATTAATATGTAAAAAACTCCCTTCTCCCCAAACAGTTTCTTTGCTTTGTTCTAAAACTTCTATGCAGGGCTTGGCCCAAAGCTAAAATGAAATTGATCCTCCACCTCAGTGCCTGTCACAGGAGTCCTAGACGTCCAGTCCCTTGAGACACAAAGGTCTGATTTGCAAGAATTTTTTTTTTTTTGAGTCTTACACGAAGCAGAGGACTTGATCTTGTTTAGCCCAAATGGAATGGAGTTATCAGGTTGCACAGTTTCAGTCAGGAGGTGCTATTTTGCAATCTCCAACAATGCCATAGACAATAACTTAGGCTGTATACATATAGAATACATGACTTTCTCTAGCAAAGACCTTTTACTTTGCAGAGTTTAGAAGTATCAGGATATTCTTACAGCCTGCAGCTATACTCTTTCTTGCCTGTCATGGATCAAAGTGTCTTAAGAAAGGAAGAGATAATGCTCTCCTAACTTATACAAACATCCAGATCCTGCCATTCATTTACAGCTGCTTTGTGTTACTTTGCAGGAAAAAAGTGGAACAGAAAAAGGCTTAGGTGATGAGCATTCTCCATGCACACAGAAATCCCTCAGTTGCACTGACACAGCATATTGGCTTCTTCATCAACCTTTGACTAGCTATTTGTGCAGTCAACTACAAGAGGCATATTGATGACAAAAAAATATAAAAGTCAGATTCTATCCCTTTAGCTCAGACTCTTAAATAAAAGGCAACCCAAAGAAGCAATTTAGAACTGAAATTTCAAGTCTTCGAGATAAGATTTTTTTTATATCATCTGTGGAAAGTGAGCATCAAATCTTTCAGATATTCAGCCTTGATAAACCAAATTTATTTAAAATTAAAAACGTAGTCTGCCCATCTACATCCCACTGTTCTGACTGGTTTGCAATAAAAGCATTGGATGAGGGTCTAAGTGTCCAGAAGGACATTTAAGATAGCTATCACAGTATCAGTAATAAAACTGGTCAAATGTTAGTTTAGACTAAGGGAAGAACTAAGGTTAAAAGTCTTTGTGTAAGTCAGATGTTTTCAAATAAACTGAACTCTGTTCTAGAATACTTTGAGAATAATAATTTCAGAACATTTGATACTTATTTCCGAGAATCTGTGGAGGGTGGGTGAGGTACCAGAAAAAAGGTAAACATAGTGGATATCTTTACAGAAGAGAAAAATGAAGATAAGGGAAAAGGAACATGGAAATTATGGACTAGTCAGATAAACTGCAATTCTTAACAAAATCTACCAACAAATAATCAAAATATTTGTAGACTGCTGCTATGTGTTGACCTTGGCCATCAGTCAGATGCCCACCCACCCACTCTCTCACTCCCCCTCTTCAACAGGACAGGGGGAGAAAATAAGATGTTAAGTCTCACGAGTCAAGGTAAAGACAAGGAGATCACATACCAGCTACCATCATGGGCAAAACTGACTCAACTAGGTAAAAATTAATTTAATGTATTGCCAATTACAATAGATTTGGACATTGAGAAACAAGGACAAAATGCACACAACACCTTCCTCCCACTCCACCCCTTTTCCCACACTCAGCTTCACCCCTTCATTCCTGACCAGGGGCTCTCCCGGGGCCGCAGGGGCACCTCTGCCGGGGCGCCTGGAGCTGCTCCTCCCCTCCTCCCGCCCTCCCCTCGGGGCTCGCAGGGCTGTTTCTCACCCCGCTTCCCTCAGCCCTGGCTGCCGGGCAGCCTTTCGCCCTTTCTCACAGGGGCTTTCCCGCCGCGGCTGAGGGGCTCAGCTGTGCCCTGCGCTGGGGCCGCTGGAGCCGGCGGGAACCGGCTGTGTCCGGCAGGGGGCAGCCCCGGCCGCCCCTCTCAGGGGCCGCCCCTGCAGCGCCCCCTCACCACCACCACCGGGGCACCTGCGCCCAACACAGAGGCATGAGATGAGTCCTGAAACGGCTGAAAGATAACAGGGGAACAGGTGATAGCCAACACGGATTTGTCAAGAACATATGTCAAACAAGTTTCACTTTGCTATACAATAGGTAATCGGGTTTGTAAATAAAGAAGAAGTAGTAGGTGTCATATCTTGATATTATTTAGGCTTTTGACATAGTCTTATGTGACATCCCCAGAGCCACGCTAGGAAAACATGGGAGACGTAATAGGCAAAGCCTAGTTGAACAGCTGTAAGAGAACCTTAATTGCTAGGAAATTCTCAAAATGCAAGGATACATCAGGCAGGGTACAGAAGGGCTCTGCCCTTGTTCTGGTTCTATGAAACATTTTTATTAGCAGCTGGGATGAGGGAATAGAGAAGCATGCCTGTTTCACTTACAGACGACACAAAGCTAGCAGGAACAGTGAGAGTAGCAGAGACCAGGATTACAATTCTAAATGATTCTGCCAAACTGGAAAAATGGTCTGAAAAAGAAAAAGGTTAAACTAAATGGGGGAACCACCACAGAAATACAAGGTGGGGAAGAGCTAGCTGGGAAACGTTCCTTCCGATAAGAATTCAGGGGCTGCAGGGGATCACCACACAAGTCAAAAAGTCCTTGCAAAACAAGAACTTTTCTTGCAACCAAAGTGGCAGTTGGTATTGTTTTCTCGTATGTGACTACTGCTGATCCAGTAGTCCTTGAGTTCAGTTCAGCCAGTAAACTGTGTCCTGCTTGGGGACTACACATCGAGAGAGAGGTGGATCCTTCAAAAACAATCCAGAATGAAACAGCAACGACCTTGAAAACATTACCCAGGAAAGGCTGAAAGAATTGACACTGTTAGGCTAAACAAAACAAAGTGGAGGCTGACAGGGGTGAGGAGACAAGCAGAAGGGGATATATCAGAACAGACTTCAACTGTGCAAAAGCCAAAAGCAAAGAGGAGATGTATCAACTGCTTTTTGTGTTCATTGCTGGCATAAGAACCACGGAGCTTGAACAGCAGCAAGGAAGATGTTGGTGAGCCACTAGGAGAACCAGCAGGACAAAGAAAGCCCTGGAACAGCATGTCCATGAGAACTAAGGAACCTCCATCACTGGAGGGCTTTAAAAGTGACTTGCACAATCACCTGCTATGAAAGACATATTTATGGTTGATTTCACTCTGAAGTAAGGGGATGGACTACATATGACCTTCTGAGTCCTACCATTTTTTGTTATTCTTTCATTTAACATCAAGTGGTAGTAATACAAATCTCTACCTTTTCTTCTTCTCTTCTTCCCACAGACAAGACAGACATGAGAGATTCTTTTCTACTGCTGAATACACAGTTCCTTTTATCCGACGTTCACACTACCAACCTGTGAAATAAGGTAAGATTAAACAAGTGCTTTCTGAGATGAGGCAGAAGAATGCTGAATTAAAGAGAGTCAGGTATGGATAAAGTAGAAAACATAACAACAGTAGAAAGCATGACAGCATAGGAGACTCCTGATCCTACTTTTTGGTCTAGTTTCAAGACCACATCTTTTCCTTCAGCTAGATTTTTCTAAGACCTTGGTTCACCTACACATATAAAATAAGACAATCTAAATCTTCTAAACCAATTTCTGTAATTAAATCCTCTCACAGTCTGAAAGGAAACAGAGAGATGATATTGACAGCAGTTTACTTAATCTAGGCCAGTTTTCCACTTAGTTGGAAGAAGGCAGCAAATCCTGACAAAATTCTCCTCTGAACCCTTAGAGTAAGGAGGACTTTCCTCTGCAGAGCACAAGAAATTCGAAGGGACATGAAGAATAATTAATTGGAATATCTAATTAAACAGCAGAGCCTAACAGATAACTTTGTGTCATCCGGAAATGTTCTCAGGAAGTGACATTGTCTCAAATGAAAGTCCAGATGTCAAATAATTGCAATTCAGGCAACTTTGAAACTAAACAGAAAGTGACATGAAGGTGTGAAGTTTCTGCAAAATGTCCCTGTAGAATTAAAAGGGTAAAACATTTTGAATTAAGATAAGTAGGACAAGAAGTTTGCCACATCACATGTTTTCCCATTTAGGAACTGACAGGACAAACCACAAGCAGTTGCCTTCAGCACTACTTTATATACAGGGTGTGAAGTTAAGTAAGGAAAAGGAAGTGCGAAAAGATACATGGTTTAATGTTGGAAATGATCAGGGCTATCTGAAGTGAATCAATTCATCATCTAGGAAACTAGGAACAATGGGGTAGAGGGCTGAGTATCAAAATATATTTTATCTTTTTTAAAAAAAGAACATTAAGGTAAAAGCTTTAAAGTTTCTTTTATGTTCAGCATAGTCTAAAGATTAGAGATAGCTGATACTTTCTGTGAAAGCTCATGCTCAGTAACATTATGTTTGAGCAAAAGAATTGCCATGTTTAATTATATCACTGTTCCACCTAATTTGGTACCTTTTCTTCAAGACTAACTAGTACCTCAAAATGTGTCACAGCAAAGTATGAGAAGCACCATATAAGATTACTCTGCCCTTAGGGAACATGTCTTGCCAACCCCTATTATTTAGTAGCTGGTTTATGTCCTGAATCATGAGGGTTTACATCCCACATAAATTTTCTATCCAGCCTAATATAACCATTCTTCTTATTCATAGAAATGTTTATTTCTGATACTGTATCTTCTGGTAATGACTTAAGTATGCCAGTTAGTCATTGTACTAAAGGGAAATTCATTTTATTGGTTTTAAATTTGTTTCCTTCCAAATTCATTGAATCTCCTTTTGTTCCTCTCAGCCCAGTGACACAGCGTGTGTTAAAATTAGTCATTATTTTATGTGTCACTATCAGTGTTCTCTCTTATTACTAGTCTTTTCAATGTCATTTCACAAGATTATTTTCTATGCTTCCCATGTGAAAACAAAGCATTCTGAATTCCAGTTTTTAAAAGACATACTTTTAATTTGTACCCATGTTGTACCACATATGAGCATATGCTTCCAAAACAACAGAGTCCGTGTTCCCCAAGCAAATTGGGATGCCTGGTTCTCTTGCAGTTAAAAAAATACAAATTGCACGCATTATTTTTGTGTACCTAAAATTAGGATACAGGTTTAAAGATCAAGTTGTAAATGGGGATATTTCATTCAATTAAACTGCCCTTGAAAAGGTGTTGTTTTCATGACATGCGTTTGCATTCGATCTTTCCGTAGTTTGTCTATTAACTTCACTGCATTACACAGATTTAGAAGATGAAGGTGGAAATATGTGTCCTCAATTTACCCAAGTGTTTGCACCATTGGTAGCATTCATGCCAGACCAACAGTGCAACAGAAGTTGCAAGAATGGACAAAGCCTGTTCAAAAAGGAACACAGAGAAAGGGAAATGAAGTCAGACAGGAGCTGTTTGGGATGAGTGTTGTAAAACTAAGAGACACCTGGAAAGAGCTATTTGTCTTAAAAAAAAAATTGCTAGAAAGGGGTAGGAACTGATGATAGAGCTAACCAAGACAGGGGGATCATGGGAAAACGACTGCAATGGAGGTATACTGTCACAGAGTCTCTAAATGATGGCAGTATGACCAAAAGCCACAAGGAAAACACATTAAAAAAAATTGCAAGTTCTTATGAACCTCAAGGCTCCCTAGAGTTATTCATTAACCCTGGGACTTTTTGCATGTGTGATGTAAATTTTGATATCTCAATGGGGAAACACAAGAGAGATCATCTTCTTACGGGGTTTTCCCAATCACCATGCCCCAAGCCACACTAATAGGAGCAGAGCTGGGCTGACAGTCGGGAGTGCCAACTAACAGCCTCTGCCTTCTGCTTTGAGCAACAACAGTAAAGCTAAAGGTCATGTATTGTATTTTGTTAGCAGCCTAGTGAATAAAAACTTTGAATGTACCTCATTTTGTTGTGTCCACAGTACCAAACACGTAAAATATGCAGTGATGGATGACTCCTAGATTAACTTATTCTCAAATGTTTCTCATTCTTATATTGCTTTCAGTAAACAGTAGTAAAATAGCCATGTAGTGATCTGAACAATTAGTGCTTAAATATATAGCAAATAGTCGCTTTGCCCTGACACCTCACTGTAAAATCTGTTTGATTTAGAAAACTTTTGGGATAGTCCAACTGTTTGGCGTTATCTCCCTTGCATGCTGATGCTACAGTAGGTCAAACTACTCCCTTCAGACAATATTCAGCTGTTTCTAGTATTGTTACTTCAGGCAAAAATGTATCATGAGGACCTGATTCTAGTTTGCACGTTCTGCTGTGCTCTGGAAGAGCAAAGGAGCTCGAGACTGGACCTTAACTCTATTCACATCAACTACATGATCCTATTACAAAATTTGATTAACATCAATAGGCCATAATGTCAATAGAAATCAAGCCCAGCAATGTAAGCCCTACATTTTGCTTAGTCCATGATTTCGAATTCAAAAAATAATCCAATGTTCTCTGTAAAAACTGAACAAAAATGAAATTATTATTTAAAGGAGTGAAGCAGCTTTGCAGGCAAAGGCAATTGAGTATGTGGAAATCAAGTTTACTTGATCAAATGACAAGCAGAACAAAATCAAATTATGCACTCTACTAAAATATTCTTTTAATAACAACAGAACAAATCCAAGCCTTCCAAGTTTCCCATGGGTTTTATTAAAGTAACATATTCAGCAGCTAGCTTTCCAGGCCCAGGAAAGAGCTAAACACGTCTCTTCCCCACCTTACTTTTCAGTTGTAATGGATTGCTAACTGAAACGAGAGAAGCGTCTAAAAAGGGGATTGGAATTATCAAGATTTTTGTGATTTGATTATGGACACTTTCACCTCTGGCTGACCAGATTATTTCCTGTGAAGGTCAAGGAGACTGAGGCCTCAATCCACCAATTCACCATGTTTGGCATAAGACTAAGCACACTATTATGTTCTATGGCTTCATTAATATGCAGTTGCTAAAATTCTTCCCTAAACTGAAGCTAGAAGGTCTTCATTCTTTCACAGCTGGTATAAAAAATATCGTATGTCTCACTCTATTTCCTGTTGCACGCAGACCTGCAACTGAAAATGACCATCAAAATGGATAAGCCATGGCACTGTTATCATATTGGGCAATGATTAGATTACTCAGAAGAGTTTGCTAGACCTTTAACACCAACTTACAGTTCAGCACTGACAGAAGAAGAGATGATATCAGACATTCAAAAATACATAAACAAAAAGAAGTGTGGATTGAAAATGACACCTCATTCAGACTCCAGAAAAAAATAGTTCCTACCACTTCAGTTAAATTTAGAGGGAGGTTACGAGCTGAGAACTGATTAGATAATCTAGTTCCCGTTGATTTGTGTCAGTTACAATTTACATTCACAGAATACCTTCAAAATAAGTAATCTTGCTCTCTGCCTCACATAAACACTTAAGAAATCAGCGAGGTCTAGTCTTAACATCTTATGTAGCATTTTATATACAAAAAAAGAAGCAAGTAAACCCAACACTATCAATTATGATAAATGGACTTGATATAACAATAAAATATATATTTCTCCTTAGATTAAACCTCACGGTAGGTAACTGAGAGCTAAGAGGGACTTGAATTTCATTCTTTAGTGATATAGCAGTCTCTCTCCTGTTAAAAACATATCAGTTTAAAACACTTTAAAATTTAATGCATCAAGCACCAAGTTTTAAATTAAGAATGAACCAGTTATTTTGTGTAATTCAAGAAAGCCATCTATCCTGCTAAGTTTTCAAATTTTTCACAGTTCTCATTTTTGCCATGCTTAAGACATATTGTACATTATCACTTCATCTATCATATATTACTACAGACAAAGTTGCACATGAATTCTAAAGGATAAAGCCTCTGTGCTGCCAATGGTCTTCGAAAACTACTCCAGAAGCAGAAAAAGCTCAAGGAAATCAGTGAAAAGGACAAGGATAAAATAGAACCAGAGGAAAGAAGAAGAAATGAGAAGACAGGGTGCTTCAAGCAGTCTGCTTCTTAATGAGATTAATCCATATGTTTGTTTCTGATTTACCATGTTTTCTGTTGTTAATAGATTGGGGGCGGGGGGGGTGTTGTGGGTTTTTTTTAATCACTCTACATAATCCTTCTATTATTTATTTTTCTATTGCAGTGCAGAAAACATCACCGTGCTATTTCACAGGCAGAGTGATTAGACTCTCCCAAGGTTGTGTGACTGGCTGAATACTACTGAATACTAGAAGTGGCAAGTTGCTCCAGTGCCTTTTTTATGCAGCAAGCCATTGGTGTCAGAATACCTTGACTGGACATGGCCACTGAGAATCAAAGTTTTCCTGACTTCAGGCTGCACTTTTATTGTCTTTGGAGGGGAAGGGAGAGGGAAGGGGCAGGGGGGAGGGGAGAGAGGTCTGTCCCAGGAGCTTTTAGTTTCTTCAAATAAAGTTCAAAATTGAGATCAACTCGATAATGAGAACAAGTGCTACTTTATATACTTATCAGACTGCTGCAAGCTGAAAACACACACAAAACTGTATTCACACTATTTTGAGCAGATATATGGACTCTAGCAATTTCTAGAGGCTATGACCCCATACTTTATAAGAAAAACAGATACCAGGCTTCCTTTCTAGACATCAGGAATATTTTTTTGCATTTAAGCCAAATGACAATTTGGGGGTCATACATATTTATAATTAACTGAGAACCATTTGAATGTAAATGTTAACTTGTTTAGCAAGAGTAATGTTTCTGCATAAAGCAGTCTTCTGTGCAATTGATATTACTACAACCTCACTGTTCCCTGAGGAACACAGTTCAAGGAAGTAGCTTGGAGGAAATAAAAAAGTAAAAAGGTGATTATTTCTCTGGCAATGCTAAGATAAATCGGCATAATGAATGCAAAAAAAAAAAAAAAAAAAAAGTAACTTTAGCAAAAAGTGTTCCAGAATTTCAAAAGAGTAAGTTATTGATGTGATCAGAACAATAGCTGCTAATGGATGAAGATGTTTCTGAGTTCTTATACCCCTGCTTATTCTTCTTTTAATTAAAATCTGTGATTGCCAGAGTAATTTTTGCATCGCATTTATATCCAGCTTCAGAAACAAGTGATACATTTTGCAAAGAAAAATGCAAACCAAAAACCTTGCCAGTAAATTCATAGAAACATAACTTGTTTTAGAGTTTCTAGGTAAACTGAGCACTTATAAAGATGCCACAAGAATTAGGATCAATGTTTCCAAGCTTTATCCAAGTGAGTAATATGCAATGGCAAACAGCCTAGGCCTAGGATTGTGTACTGATTCTGAAGTCGTGAGAATTTTGTACTGAATACAAATTGGAAAAATAAACTAAAACCCATACTAGTTCAGGCTTTGGCCTTTCCGCTGGGGCCTCCACCAAAAGGAACCATTAATGCCAGAGTGGACAAGGAGCAGAATTCCACATGAAGGGAAAATTATTTTAGAGTTTGGTCTAAAAACACCATAAAGTTTTTGAGAGGCTTTCGGTTGAATTCAGAGGATTCTGCAGACAATTTTGCTTGTGCTTCTTCAGGGGAATAGCAGCTACAGGATTTGTTTTGAAGAGGTTGTAGGTGAATTGTGAGGTATCTGCACTAGCTAGAGGGAAGCTGGAAGTGAACAAATGTAGTTAATTGTAATCTTTTCAAGGATGTGAGCAGTGTATACAAAAACAGGGCTGGGGGATAAAGGAAACTCCTCCTTAGACACTCAGACAAAACCCAAAGCCTTTCTGTCCAGATTACGTCTATTTGGTAGACATGATCAAAAGCTCATATCCACCAAGAACAGTACAGCCAGTATTATCTAATAGCTTTAAGGTTTTACTTTGTAATACAAATAATAGAAGATCACCGTATTCAATATGCTGGCAAGATCAGACATTTTCTACAATGTATTGTAGACAACAATTTTTTATGTTACTCTACTGGAAGGGACCTCTTAGATTTCTTAGACCCCTTAGATTCAGGCCCCTGTTCCTGAATGCAACTTTGTCAACTAATCCCTTTCATAAACTGAAGATTAAAGTGCTTTGCATACATTCATTAATTAAGCCCCACAGTTACAGCTGTCAGATAATATCACTGAATAATTTATTTGACAAATTTCACTTTTTATGATAAATTATTCAATGTTCTTAATTCTTATTATTTTCTCCACAATTTATACAGCTGGGCAAGCAATTTGTGAAGCACAGTCATTCAACAGCCTACTAGGTGTGTTCTAAAAAGTTTAAAAAATCAAATAAAATACAAGTGCACTGGTGGAGGCTATGTTATATTTCAACAGTGGGAAAACTGTAAGTTTTGTAGACATCTCTGATATGGGTAAAAGTCAAAGGTTTGAATCACAAGGACAAGATCAGGGCTTGGTGCAGTGACTGGGGTGACACACAAAGTTTGATTTCTAAAAATTCACAGCAAGAAAAGCAGAAGTCAGTTATACTGAAATCCGGCTCCTGCATTTCAGCCTCATCTCAGTTACTGCAACAAATGAACATCAATAAGCAAAATTACAATAAAACACTGCTATACAAAGCTCTGTAGTAATATTCAGGACTGAATCTTCAAATCCAAACAGATTATTTCCTTCCCTCTCTCTCTAACAAAATTAAGAAGCAGTGAAAAAAACCTCCCATAATAAGTATGCATTATGCCTTGAAACTTGCCACATTTGGGTCACCAGTGGGAACAGAGGGAAAAAGTAGGAACTCCATCGAAATGTATTGTGCTGCTTGCCTACCTGCACAAACAAGTATTTGGTCCTGTTGTTCAAGGAACAGTCAGAGGACTGCAATCATTTCATACAATACCATCCACATAGCACTTTCATCAGTTGATTTCAAAGCAATCATAATAGTTAATAAAAGCAAAGATAAGAGAATGCATATGTGGCATGACCCACCCATCTCAAGCAAATTTCAAGAAATTCAGGAATGTTATTTGGTGTTCTGGGACCCAAGGCAATCCCAGAGCTCAAAAATCTGAACACTAATGAGCCAACATTTCAAAAATTCGATTAATTAATGAATTGATTAAAACCTCAGACTATGTTCAATTTTGTCTTGAAACTACCCGAGAGGAGAAAACCTGGTGTATCCCAGTGTCCTAATGTCTTCACCATCATAATCAACTTCAGCCTGGTTGATCTTGCAACAATTTTTCAAGAAAAACTCTCTTCGCAGTCTAAGGTAATTGCAAAAGGATACAAAAATGTTTTTTCACAAGCTGTGGTTGCAAAGATGGCATAGAAAAGGCTAAAGCTTGTGTTTGCCATATGTCCCCTGTATGTCCAAATAAAAAAGCAAACCAGAAGACAGGTCTTTCCTCAAAAAGCAACAGTTCGTCTCCTCAACCCTTATTGCTCTAGGATATATTTGTTAGATGTTGGGCAGTGTGTACGTACTGCCATCCTAATAGATGGCCCAGGAGGACACAAAGAGACAGGAAACCTCCTCAGGCCAAGCTCCACCCAGACCTTGTCCCATCTCACCCACATGCCAGAGGGGTAGAGACACATCGGAACTGCTCGTCCTACCAATCCATGACCACAGTACGCGTAGCTGTGGCAAGGGAGTAAGGGAGGCATTAGCTAATTGAATTTGTCACAGCTGGATGAGAAAACAAAATGCACAGATACAAGTGGTTCTTGTAAACAGCACTGCATGATATATGCCAGTCTGAGAAAGCAAGGTATGGATTAATTACCAGGGATTGACTAAACATTTCAGAGATGAAGTCCAAGATTTACAGTGCATCCTTTTATTTTTTAGGAAAGCCTAAGTAAATTGGCCTAATCAGTCAAATTAAAGAGCTCTTCCCCACTGCATGCTGAATCTTTCTCAATGCTAGTGAATTTTTCTAAGGAAAAATTAATAAAAATGTCTTATCACAGATCAATAGTTGAAAGTGATGGACTTAGAGTAGTGAATTTAAATGAGCATGTGAGTCTAGGATCAAACATTTCCTTCTAGTCTGGGGAGCTGCTTGATTTTTTTCTGTTATCTCTAGTGATTATTTTAAAGTATTACGTTTAAGTTCATTAACCTCCAAAATTATCTTTAAAGTGAAGGAGGAGGAAATGACACGTTCTGGGATATATCAAAATCTAACAGGCTGTTTTAGTGCTGTGTTTCTGAGATTGTCTTCTGTCTTGCTTAGGAAAAAAAAAATGGGAGGGGAGTGAGAAGGGTTTTGAGACAAGAATAAATGGGTTTGGATTTATGTGCTCTCCTAGGGTTACATTCTGTTAGTATGGAAAAGGGCGTGAGATGTTTTAAATTCCCCTAAAAACAAATGTAAGAAAAAGAGGCAATAAAAACATTTCACAGAAGATGCACCACCCTGCCTGCTGCAGTCACTTCAATGGAAAGTGATGCTCCAACCTCTGACAGCAATGCTTGTGTGAGACGACACACTGCAGAGGTCTGGCCCTTTCACAAGTCCCACTTGAGAAAGCAGCTTAGTTGAACAGTAGCTCTGTCTCCTTCTTCTCTTCTAACACATGATTTTTAATGAAAAAATGGTAAGAAAAGAATTTCTGTTTTGTAACAGCACTTAAGATTAATTTTGGAGACCTCCTTGGCCTCTCCTGTGTGCCCCCACAATCTTCCCCTCCACACACATCAGCCACTGACATTTCCTTTGAGAGAAAGTTAATCAATTAGGTCTTGAATCCTCAAGTCTGAAAAAGAAACCAGCTTTAGATAGCATGAGAACTTACGTCTACCATCATCTCTGAAAATTATTCAGACCTGTAGTTGCAAGATTTTGTAGGCGGCTGATTTCATTTAGGTGATTTAGTTTAGTTATACATCCTCCACTGGTCTAAATCAGTATTGCTTTACTGACTCCACCAGCTCTTTGTTGTTTTGCATCCAGCTGAGCTCATAGGTCTTTATTTCTTGCCATGAGCAGCAACCATTTATTCCCCAGGATTAACATTAAGAAATAAAGGGAAAGGCACCAAATACCTACTTTAGACCACAGAAAGGCTACTCTCCACTTGACTCTTGCTGAATACTCCTGATGACAATCTTTTCACTGCCAGTCAGCCCATTTCTAAGGTTTCTATCTGCACAATTTCTTTTTTCAGAGTTACTGGTTGAAGAGAAATTTTTTTCATCAAAACAGAAATTAAATTGATTGAAAGTTAACCCTTCCAGAAGTCTAGCTAATGTTTTATAAAAGCCTTCTGCAAGTAGCTGCCTATCTGAATTAATTATATGAATGAGACAGGCATATATTTTGGAACAAAGACATACTTAAATGCTTCATATTTACATTATGAATATTTATTTAGTGTACTCTGGTAGACAACCAGATGTACATCTTGTCTTGCAGGACCGTGTGAAGTATTAGCACATTTAGTACAGCTGGAAAGTAAAATGATAAGTTGCCTTATCTAAATCCTTGCCCACTAACTCTCCACCAGACAGGGTATTTGCTAATGTTCTAAAATTCTGAACAGCTTTGAATAACCATCAGTCTCTATACAGCTTTCCAAAGAAATATTTATTCTGTCCTGAACATGCAACTTGCTAGTAAATTAGCAGAGGGCTCAGGAAAGAAAACAGATCAGGTTTCACAGGCTGGTTTCTCATTTTCTAGCCAGGAGAAAAGGAAGTTTTATAGCGCTAGGAAAGGGAGACTCAAATTTCTCCAAGGGATTGCATTATTTGCTTCAAAACATGGTAATTTCAGAGAGTCATACTTTGCAGGATAGTAGTTTCAGAAAAAGGAAAAGATCAGTCACTAGAAGAAGAAAAGGATCTGTTGCTGTTCCTATCCCAAAATAAAAAAAAAGGAAATGAAAAGAAACAGAGGATTGGTAAAAGACTCGGAGAAAGAAAGAAAGAAGAAAAGAAAACCACACTGCTACAGTATTAATAGACATACCGAGGCAATAGTACTACTCCTGAATACAAATCACACACAGGGTTAAATGACAACAATTCCATTTAGAATTAAAATAAAATTTATTGCACTTTGTGGCACTTAAATTAATTTATTCCTTTATTCATAGACTGTGTTTTCTCTTTCCAGGCTAACAATGGAATGCAATAATCTACTCAGCGGTAACCCTTCTCTACTGGATAAAAATCCTGCAAAAAGTGTTGAGCTTGACTGAAAAAAATTAAAACACATTCCCTGAATTGTATTTTCACCAACTACTCCCTTTTGATTCAAAAGCAAATATGGGCACAGCAGAAACCATTTAAAACATTTTTACCAATAGCATCAGAAAAAAAGCAACCGTGAGAAATAACAAGAAAGCAATGAATGCTCAGGTATACTATCAATGATTAAAACTCTACACAAACACAGGCACAGTGCAATTAGACATCAAGAACGTGGTTTGCAATGACACAAGCTGTCCTTAAAAGGAACATGTTTAATGTATTCAGGAGCTGTGGGAATGAAAAGTAGCATGGGCCTCAGATTTTTTGAACTGGGCATTTGAAGTGTCAGCATTTCCATCCCCTCCTTGGATTTTTCAGATTAGTTTTATTCTGTCCTGACTGGAATAGAAAGGAGATTCTAGCTGAAGAAATATGCTGAAACACTTTCATTGTAAGTGTCCCAATTCCTTGCTGATGCAGCCAGCAGAAAAATGGTGAAATGGCATCTCAGCATCAGCATTACTGAGAGATATCTAAATGGCATTTTTACAAAACCTCGTGAGGCGTACAGTTAGTCTCCCCCCACACCCCCGCCATGTTTATGTTGCTTGCCTCCTACAAGGCATTTTCTAACACTTTCACTGATATCACAAGTTTTTGAAAAAAATTGCCACTAATTTGAAACTTTCTATCAGCTCCAGCCTGTTCCAGGCTTGCGTACCCAGAGAAGTCAACACACTTCAAACTAGCAGAGGAGTTCACAGCTCATGAGTTACTATACCCCAAGCTTCCTCATGGATATTCTTACTATATACTGAGAAGGGATTTTTGTAGTCCCGCCTCCTCCAAGTTCTGTGTTGGAAATAAAACGTAGGCATTATACACAAGGCCTCATGTACTGCAAGTGTTTTCAGAGAAGACTCACTTAAAGCAGAATTAACCATGCCACATAAAGATACCATTAATAAGTACTACATTTTGCACACAGGGAAATAACATAGAGTTTTGTGATATAAATGAACACTCACTGGACCATCTTTTATACACTCATGTGTTACATTAAGCATTCATTTGTGTCTATTCAAGAACCAGAGCATGTGAAAATTTTTGAGAGAGACTTGAACGCAGAGCTAACATGCTCCCAAATGAGAGATGAAAAAGACAGGGATCTCCTTTGGAGAAGAACTAAACACATGTTTTGCATAAAGCTAACACTGGAGAAAAGGATGTTTTTATACCAGAGTCCTTATTTACAGAGGAAAGTCCTAGAAGTGCCTCTAACTCAAGTGTTGGTAGGAAAGCTTTTAGAACATATTAATAAATGAGCAATAACAAATTACAAGGACAGAGCAATATTCACTCAGGATTTCTAAAGAACATTGTTCAGATCTGAAATTGATGAACTACTAAGAGTAGCGTGTGATCAGTCTTGGTATCAGAGGAATGAAAGATGCCAAACATAGTACCATCTGGTTATGTAAATCTCAGGAGGATGCAGTTTTGGCTTTCATTCAGGACAAACTGATAGAGGAAAAAAGCCCATCCAACCAACAAATAACAGAATTAATAGGCTGAAGAAAAGGTTACATATTGGAGAACTATAAAATGAGGGAAGATATAGAGAGAAGATGAGTTGAAAATAACCCTCTGCTTCTCCTAGTATCAAAATTAAGGTATGAAATTGCATGACAGCAGATACAAAATAATGAAAATTAATTTTTTTTTATACACTAATACCTAATATCTGTTTCCAAGTTAGGTCTTATTAAACAAAAAAGTAATTGCAAATAAACTGTCAAAAAGTTTGTCCCTGAAAAATTTTTGAAAATAATTTTTTTCTCAAATTTATTAAATTACAGAGGGGGGAAAAAAAAAAAAAGGCAAGTCCTAGTCCTAAGAAAAATAAACGTGGTTTACCTGTTAAAGTGCCTCCTCCCATTGTCCCCATCTCTAACCTCCTTCCATGACCACAGCATCCCCCACAGCTCGGAGCCCACCAAGTATTGAAGTCTGTCTTTGGGTACTTCACAATGCCAAAGCTTTACAAAGCTGCAAGGCAAGTCAAGGCAGAGAGGTGCAACACGCGTAACTGCTGTGCTTTGATCTAGGAGAAGAGATATGACTTAAGTCACAACTCACTCACCCCACTCTGGTATCATCACAGTGATCAGCCATTTGGCTGAACAGAGTTAAACCCATTGGCATACTCTCTTCTTGGCATTTGCCAGACTTCGAATTTCTGCTGAGAGGGCCTGCTTATTACAGAGAGTGGTTTGTATCGTGAGTATTCTCGACCCTGTCAGTCTGATTTACTTGTGAAACCAGACAAGAATAACAAAACCGTTTGTGAAAATGTTGAATGCCTGAAAAGCGTATTGTTTGCAATGGCTTCCAGGAAATGGACTGGAAGCCACACTACTGAATGATTTGTGTTTGAAAGCTACTTGGTATTAAAGCCAAAATATTATCTAGAAAAAAACTTGCACAGAACTGAAGAAGCAAGAAGGCATCTGCAGAAATAAATACCTGGATAACAATAAACACAGAACAAGGTCTTTCTTGTAAATTTAACTTCTATTTCAAACTAGGATCTCATTCCAAGAACTACTGATAGGATAGCATTACTTGCCTCACCATTATAGTTTCTTTGTGCTCCAGTCATTACCTTTTCCATGCCTAAATCAGTTCAGTATTAGCTCCTCACCCATGCTGGCTCATTGCTCCAGCCAGGTCAGCAGTGTCACGAGACAGAGCTTCTCCACCTCTGTGCTCTGACCACACCGTCACCTGCTCACCAGAATGGGCACAGGCCTTCCAGAGGTCTCTCTTTCCCCTGGTTTGCAGCAGCCCATGGTCCCACCACCTCTTTCACAACACATCATGTCACAGTGCTTCTTAAAGGAAATTAGTAAGTATAGCTTGAAAAGCCCCAACTCAGTGCACTACTCCGTGCTCTTTGTGAAAGAGACGCTTCAGTTGAAATAGATGTTACAAGGCTCAACTGCAGAGTTTTCTGAGACAATTTTATGAATCACGCTGTGTCATCTGGCTGGCCAGACCGTCCCTTGTAGACTTAATATATATTCAAACATCAATTTGCATGCTGTATGTATTGCATAAAATATCTTAAATAGGTAACAAGTATGATTTGGTAATTAATACATGCAGGCATACTTGCATGTGTACTTATATGCATGTGTTTCCCAGACTCACATGTACATGTACAGAGATATCAATAATAAATAAAGGTGACAAAGGGTCACTTTTTCAGAAAAATGAGCATTTCAAAGTTCTAGATTTTGTAAACTATTGTTAATATATCTGAGGAATTATAGGGATTAGTAGAAAACAATTGCTGAGATCTTTAGTTAAATAATCATTTGTTCTTAGTATCATTAAAAATAAGTTTTCACCTGCTACGCGTTTTCTTTTTGGTTACAAAAGCTAGCGTTTGTTTGAATAAGGATGGAAAAGAAGCTGTTAGAAGTTGTTTACACAGAAAAGAATAAGGTACCAACAGGAGGAAGCATATTTAATACTATTGTGAAATAGTTATATTTTGAGCGCAGGCTTACTGCCTAATTCAGAACCATGCTGATACAGGCATCTGGTGGCTTCTTGTTTGGAGTAGCACTGCTATTCCCAAATATTTTAAAATCATGAGTTTTCTTATGCCTGAGGCTTCCAAGAGCACACTTTCAAGCTTATCTCTGCAGCTGTTAGGACTAGGAACTCACATTTTTTTTCTTAGTAAAAACTGAAGGTCAAAATAAACCTATGACTTTGAGCTCCAGGATTTTAAGGACAAAAGTTGAGGAGACAGTCAGGAAGACAGAATAAGAGACAAATGCCAGGAGGCTTCAACAGCAGCCCAGGAGAATACTGTGTAAATGAACCCCACAACTCTCATTTTTCTATTGTGCAAGTCACTTGAACTTCTCCAGGTTCATCATGCTTCATTTTGAGCAGAGATCAGCACTAAAGTGCTGCATTTCAGAGAAAGAAAGAGAGGTGCCAATTTTCTACCAATGTAAAATGACACTGCTTCATTGGCCCAAACCGTTCCTCTGCAATTCTCCAGTTTTCGCAGAGGAAACATGCTGACTCCTGCACTCCCGTAAGAGTATATTCCCTTCATGCACACAGTCACAGCACATGGCCCTGCAGAGCAGAGACAGCCCTTAAGATGGAAGGAGCACTCTGGCTTCACTAGTCCTTCTTTCCTTTGCAAAAAGAGAGATTTTTCAAGCTATCCCCTTCCCATATACACTGACTGTGTGAGACAACATGCTGCAACTGTGGTATCTCATGGTCTCTGTCCTCTGTCACAGAGCCTGCTGGCCAAAGACTTAAGTAAACATCACTACTCTGTGTGTGTGTGTGTGTGTGTGTTCATGGTTGCTTAATTTGTCCATTGCTCTATTTTAAGTCAATGGTGATTTCCCTTTTCTGTGGAGGTTCAATGATATTTGAGGGAGAAAGGAAAAAACAAAAATGCCCCAAATTCTGCTCTTCTCACCAGACAAACTGGCACATGTTTGCATACATACCCTTACTTTTTGTGAATATGAGTTTCTGCCTGGAAAAGCCTAAGCCTTTAAATTCTGTTTATGTTTGCAATATTGTTTGGTTCAATTTTAATCTAATATATTTCCTATTTCCAGCAGGAATTTCACAAAGTACAAAGCAGAATAGAATATGGTCCAGTAATATGTATCCATTTTTTATTGTGGCAGTTGCCAAAATTACTTAATGTATTATGTGGATTTTGTGATTTCACAGAGTCACCAAATTTGCATCACAATTTTGGTAATATTGATTCTGTTACATGACATTTTTTATCCATGGAATATGCTCCTGGGCTTGTCTATTTATAATTCCTCCAATAGCCTCCAGTTTAACTCCCTGAATCATGTAATGGTAGGAATTCCCTTCGTTAACCTTAATACTGTCAAAGAACAACAACTGAGACATACTACATAGTTCAATGTATAACAATAACTCAGAAGAGATTCTTCTTTCACAAATGACAGGAGCCTCCCAGCCTTTTTATTTTACTTATTAGAACTGAACTTAACCTTTCCCTTCCCCAGAGTGGCCTCTTTGCAGTCATGGTTCCTGACCTACTTCTTAGCTGTTTCCCTAAAGAAAATAAAATACCCTCCTGAATTTTGAAAGTGGTGAAAAAACCAATGTCGATAATGTTTAATAAATAACCTTTGTTAAAACAGTCTAAATCTATGTAGAGTAAGCCCCAACAGCCCTCTCACATCCCACAGCTGATTTGCATATTGGGTCATGGAACATGTTTTAGGATATTTGACTGCAGACCTCACTGAAATATTCATAATACTGTGTTCCAAGTAACATTCAGTATAAATTGTCATTAGAAAAAGACTCCTTGTTGTGAACACTCAAAACACCTCTGAATTTGTATTTTTAAAAAGTCACATCTTAAATATATTCCCTACTTGAAACCAGCTTTTAGTAGCCTTACTTACAGTGAACGCAAATTTCCTGTGTCATAAGAGTTCTGCAGCCCTGAACGTATCCACACCCTAGCTGCTTAATTGAGAAAGGCCATGAGAAACTGACCTGGAACAGCTAACTGTGCTGTCTCTAAGGGAAGAGAGGTCTAGAAAGTAGGAAGAATGTATTCTGACATAGTATGAAAAGGGTATGTGTTATAAACAAGGTTTTCAACTGTCTGGGCTGCTCGTTGGTGACAAATCCTTTTGGTGTGTGTTGTAGAAATTATCTCAACCAAACCAATAACACTTTCAGAGATTATCAATGCAATGAAATGCATTGATAATCCACTTACGCCGTGTGATAATTCACTTACGCTTTGTGAATTTTATCTGTTGTCTACGTTGTTTCCAACATGGCATCACTCATCTTTCTATCTTTAAAGTAGAGGCCTTACAGAAACATTTTCAATTTCTTTGAGGTAGGAAAATTATAAATGCCACATTTTATGTAAGTCTAAAACGCGCTAATATATTCTTTTATAGGACATGTTTGAATTTAATGGAAATTGACCTGAGGAAACACTTTTTTTTTTTTTTAAAGAGTTCATTCTTGTAACCTGTGGTCTCACAACATTATGGGACCAACAGAAAACATGGGAAATTTCTGCTTACAAAACAAGCACAAAACAGCAGGCAGCTTTGTGAGGGAGCTTCCCACTTACGAGGATAAATGCAAAATATTTGTAGGTGATGACTTGTTCAACAACAAGATTCTAGCAGATCCGTTTACTAAACAGTAATACTTCCTGCAAAGCTGTTTTTGTTTTAACTGCCCAGAAAGTTTGCTTCCTAGCTCCATCCTATTGAATAAGGACTATACAAGAAACTTCTCCAGCAGAAATCTCCACTGGAAATGGCTGAGTCAGAAAGAACCTCTGAAGAGGTTCCTGCTGTTCAGTCGCCCCACTTTAGAGGTGGAAAATAAGTAAGTCTTTCACAAACCCGAGTTGAAGATAGCTGTATTACCCATGAGTAGCAAAACCACAATTGCATTAGGCAAATTATTTCATACAGTCTAGGTAAAAGCTTTATGTTAAGCCAGAATACATTTCTGTGCAGTGAAAGACCACACATGTCACAGGCACATTCTTTTAGTGGCATTTGAAAGCTGAGAAATGTTATTGGTGTTGCGTGTCATATACCACTCACAAAGAAACAGGGTTCCCTTAATACTCTAAGTTCCAATTTAAAAAACTCAGAAGGAGAGATAAAAGCTTATGCATTTTGGAAAGGTCTAAAGACTACCAGAAATAACTTTTCTATATTGAATAATATTCCAGGATTAACACTTGATGTCATAGGACCTATCATGTCTAGAAACAGAAGCCTCTTCCCATTGGACAAAGGAAAAAGTCGTCTTTGCAGCTTTCTAACAGTATGGTGCGCCTGCCTCTAATACTGATGAGTTATCAGACCTTAATCCTTTTACTAATCCGGAAAAATTGCCAGAATACCATCACTTTCAACACAAAACCAAGTGAAACTTGGCAAGTTCAATGAACGTCACTTTGGAGAATTTAAATAAACTCAAGTCCAGAATTCAAAACAAAACTCAATGAATGTGAAGCCATGCAAATCAAACCACTCAACCAACACTATTCCCATGAGTCGCTAGGAAACAAAGCTCTGTTAATACAGGGACCTTGCTCAATGTCAGTGACTAGCTGCCTGTCTGGAAAATCCCAGGTGGCAACAAGAGAAGCCACAGTTTGCATCATGTGCATTGGCTCCATTTTATCTTTCCTTTACACTCCAAGTATAATGCTAAAAGCCCTCCAGGGGTCTGAACTTGCTGGAAAGACAAAATATATTGCATCTTTACACAGTCCACTCAACAACAGGGTGAGAGAAGTCTCTTCCCATTAATTGATTGGGGCTTCTTTGTCCAGAACAACCCCGTCCTCTTCTGTGTTTAGCAGTTCAGTGGGATAGGTACAAGTACCAGAGACATCAGGGTCTATGCCTTTGCTAGGGGCTGATATACCCTTACTATTTTATGAAATATGTGAGCTCAGCCACAGCATTGCCAGAGCCAGAGAGAGGCAGAGCATCAAATAATCCCTGGCAATAGTATATAGCTCTTCATAAATTTGGTTAGTTCCTGAAAACCAAAATATGGCTCTCCTGTTCACCATATCAACACAGTGACTGGTAGGATCCATAAAGCAAGCTACAGTATCTTTTATGCAAATTTAAAAATATGCATCATATTTAAAACAAATTGATGCATAAGAAAATGTATTTTCATATTTTGAAGGATGAATTTTTAATAACTTAATTACAACTTCACAAAAGAAAGAATCATTACTTGTTACACATTCCAAATCCTTCTATATCAAACACGTGTCTCCAAAATTGCCCTCTACATGTATATTAATGATGCCATCAAATGCTTAAAAGACATGTCCTGAATAATATATACAATTTAAATTAACTCCCATTCTTAATGTTCCCAAAGAAAAGTGGAAGCAATCAAGTAGTAAGTCAGGTTCACTCACAATTATTATCATTTTGGTATTATTATTTATTATTGATACAAAATTCAGTGATCAGTATGTGTTTACAAGCAAGCTCAGTGAATCAACCCAGACCTTCCAAGTCACATCAACACTGTAGAACAATTTAAGGCTCAATGAGCAGAAAGAAATCTCTGGCAGCTTGACAAGAAACTGGCTCAGACAACTTACAAAACCAATGACCATTCATGGTTTAGAGAATTATCATTCTCTCTTGCTGCTGGTATAAAGATCTTTTGAAAAGAAATGAGAAGTTATCATGAGCTTCATCTATCCTCCAGGACAGAGAGGTCAGGAAATGGATCAGGCCGTGATGGTCCTGAATTGTAGTAACATCAGCGTAGCAGCTGATCAATGGGTACTCGGACCTCTTGCATTTGAGACATTCCTCTTTGGTGTCATCCAACTACACTGGGTCTTTCTCAGATGATACCAAAACTTCAGTGATGCTCCAGTCACACTTGGGAAAAAATATCTTGAGAGAGAGCAGCAAGTCTGTTATCTAAAGAATTGCCCATATCTAGCTAACTGAAAATGAAGAGGTAGTTGCTTTTATATCAATGTATATAAGTAGTTAAGTGTAGCAGGCAGAGAGTGGACTAGAGAAAAATTGCAGAAGGGACATAAAAATACGTACAATCAAAACAGAGAATACAACTTTACATTCCTTTAAGGAACAGGATTTAAGGAACTGAGAGAACTCAGGGGCAGAGAATTGTGTAGAGAATCTTAAGAAAATTATTATCACTTTTTTCTTTTCACCCACACAGTCCAAATCTGTAAGATTTTCCAGGGGAAGGTCACATGATTTCATGGGGGAAGTAATTTTCTAGCTATTAACGTAATTCATCTATACAGCATGAGGCTTTGCTTCTGATTTATGGAATCACTACCTGGGAGAAACTGTACTTTGAAGAAGGGTGGGTTGTCAAATTATCCAAGAGCTTGAAAGCCTGGTTTTAGGTGGCAAAGAAATGGCTTAGAGTCTCTCCAGGGATGGCTCTCTCTTTTACACTTAATGTCAGGACAAAGGGGATCCTTGATGGAGCAAGGGATTGGAAAAAACCTCTCTAGGGTAGTGAACTCCACTCTCTGCTCTCACAGAGAAGCAATTTGGGTGAAAAGCTGCAAAAAGAACCTCTCACAGAAGTTCTCCTGCTCATTGCAGGAGACAGAGCCAAGAAAAGCTTCAAGGTTTCCCTTGTGAGTGGTAAAGGCCAATTATCAACCTAATGAAGTCATAGATGCTAGTGTTTTCTATGGGGAGCTTACTACTGTGCCAGGAAACAACAATCTGAAAAGTAACAAATATTAGACAGCAAAAATAGTCCCTAGTACAAAAGTTGGCAATAACCTCACTGAGATTCCACTGGTTTCATTTCAGTTTCATATACTTCATACATAGTGTCATTTCTGTATATTTGAGAATGTGATTTTTAACCCTCGAGCTCAGTCCTGTCCATGCTGACGGCCATGGGAGCTTTAGGACTTAATTCAGTGAAAGAAAGACTGAATACCCAATCACCAAGACACTGAAGTTGACTTCTATTAAATTTGACTTCTATTAAATTTCAAGCTGGTAAGTCACCTCAAGTCTGTAGACACATTAGCAATTTTGGTAGTTTTTTGCATAATACTTCTCCCCTTCCACAGCAGATTTTTTGCAGACTGCTTACAGAGAGAAATAACATTCAAATTTCTATCAAACCCTCCGTCGTGCCCATAGTCCCTGACTTATCTGTGGCCACTATGATTTTCTTACTTCATTTTACTCCCAGTCCTTTAACCAGTGAGCTGGAAGTGGTGATTCAGGGGGTAGGGAGTTAAACAGATGTCCAACCTTCCCACAGCATTTATAACAGAAGCACAGTGTCACATAATTCACTGCTGGGAAGAGAGCACACATCTAGATCAAGGGCCAATTAGTAGCTTTTTCTGTATTATTAAAATAAGTAGAAAAGACAGGGACTGTAATTACATTTAAACCCTGGCCTCAGTCTAAAGCCCACCGCACATTTCCCACTTCAGAAGCAGTAGGCAGAGAGGTATTTTGCCTGATACTGTGCTCAAGAGGATCACCAGGCATTTCTCCTTGAAGGATGCATTCATGTCCGACTCCAGCAAGAATCGTCCTCACTGATGGCTTTTTCCATCAGAGTCCTTGGAGGCAAATCACTGCAGCAGCTGCTGGCTGGAAAGTTCTGGCTCTGCAGCAGCAAGCATCAAGGAGCAGAAGAAGATGGAGTGATCTGCATAGGCACAGCATTTACAGTCCAAAAGGAGAATATGTCGCAAGTGTGAACTGAATTTCAATAATAAAAACTTGGAATCCAAACTAAAAAAAGAAAGGTTAATGACGTTTACCTCCTAAAAAGGCCAGCATGCATACTCGCTAGAGGGAATGTCTGTAAGGAATGACTGATTGGCAACTACTTTCTGTATTGCTTCTGTTGAATCACCAGCTTTATAATGCAGAGTGCTGCATTTTGACTGACTGCATAGAGGAGAAAAAAACCAGCAGCTTGGAAATCCCACCTTTCTAAGAGAGATCACCCACCAAGCATCCATCTCACATAGATTTTGACAGGTCTAGCCCTAACCACTCAAGTTAAATCTTGAAGATATGAGGCTTTAATGTCCTGAGATTACTGTTTCCCTTGGTCACTGACTCTGATTAATTTTAGTACGCAGAGGTTGCCAGCTTTGAAGGAATGTCCCTAAAGGACTGCCTTAACAGCCACAGTCAGCCAAATAAAGTATGACAACAGCTGGCATTACCATTTACCTGGCTGTATAACTTAACCCTCCTGACTATATACAGCTTGGCAAAGACAGAGTCTCTTGGCTTTCCAGGTGTGCTATAAGGTCAGCCTATTTCCACAGTCTTTCCTATGAAGATCACGGCAGCTGTAAACTGGGGCACTGATCCAAACTGAGAGCAACTATCATTTCGCAGTGGGTTCAACTGAGTGCTTTTTACTCTGTATTTTTCAAGTGTCTGAAAAATACAGGCATTAAAAACCTTCAACTGGTAAATATCATACATCAAATTAAGATCCCAGAGATACACTCAGCAAAAGCACAGCTTGCCCAGGCTAGCAGTTGTAATCTGCCAACCCTTAAGGGAAGGTGGGGAGAAGAGATCACTTTGAGCCTGGGGACAGCGTGCCTCTCACCCAACTAAAGCAAGTTTTCACCTTTGCAGTCCCTCATCACCAGACACTATGAAAATGGGGTACATCTTACTTGACATTGTCCCCACTTTGAGAGCCAGAAGTCTGCTTGCAGCTTGTCAAGTAAATTCAAGGTAGCATTTAATTGGAATTGGGCAACAGCACAATGGTATCGATGTGGGGTTTGGTTACTGAAATACGTACTCATGGCTTACAAAGACTAAGTAAAACTTGTGCTTTCATGACTGTTCCTGCTGAAATCCATGTTAACCACTTGAAATCTTCTTCAGGTACACCTATCTGTGATGCAGATCCAGCTGCACTGCAGTACAGACAGATCAGCTACCAGCCAAATTACCACTGGGGATAGTCAATAATTAGACTATGCATGAGGTTACACAAAGGTATCATGAAGGAGGATCCTTTGAAAGCCAATGCCATGCTATCATATGAAGGACAAAAAAAAAGAAGAAAAAAAGAAAATAAAAAAGGCAGCAATCTTCCTGCTCACTCCTCTGGGAAAATAATTCCTTCTTTTCAGCACAGCAAAGCTTAAATATATAGGACACAGTGTGGGACAGAGGGTCAGTGGGTTACAGTTATGTATACACTATCTGTATTTGGTTCAAGGGCTCTCAGATAGAAAATAGAAAGAAAAAAGCCTTTCCCTGATGGAGCTTTCAGCCAGTAAAAACTGAAGATAATATTGTACTTTTACGACATGCAGTAGATCACCAAATTCGTTTTTACTGGGGTCGTAACAGAGGATTTTAGCTCTAGCCTTCAGAGGTAAGGAGCTGGTGCAATAATTGTATGGATTTATCATCTGAGGTCCCTGATTGCTATTCTGGTTTTGGGGGGTTTGGGGCGGGGTGGCGTGCATGTTTGTTTTTACACTCAGCTAGATATTGGTCTTGAGTTCAAGACTAATTATATTGTTTCCATAGCTGAAAACAACACATATTAAGGGAAAATGTATACTTTCACATAAGCCAAAGGAAAGCAATTTGAAAAGTTCAAAAAACCAAGCCTGTCCCAGCCCATATTCCCTATGTTACTAGCATTGTTAGTGCTTTTTATGCTTTTTTTTCTTCTGTTTAAACATGTCAGTACTTCTGTTCTGTCCCCATGTGTATGAATGGTTTCTAGCTGTAGGCTGTAGAAAAGCTGTTACAGCTATACCACATATCTTACTGTTTCCAGGTCAGCTTTCAGCTCGTGCGCGTTGCCAAGGCACTGCACGTGTTTGCACTGAACTTTTGGGCTTGTCCTTCTATTCTGCCAGGATCAATTACAAGGTTTGCTGTTACAACACTGGGTCTAGTGACCTGGACACTTTGCTGCCTCCTTGGTGACCTAGAGAAAGAAAAAACCAAACTCCTGATGAGAAATTAAAACAAACATGAGAAAAACAGCCCGAGTTTGATGTTTAGGAGAAGCAATTAATCTATATGCAGAGAAAACAACAACAAATCTTACCACGATCAAGACCGGTAAAATAAGTATAGTTGGTACTTGGACAAAAATGAACCAAAATCTTCTATTCTCGCTTTAAAATCCTCCTCTATTTAAAACTCTTTCAATGCAGCTTGTTAAAAGAATCTTCTCACACACTCTCCAATTATACGAATATGGGTTTCTTCCTCCGTTGCCCAGAATTTTAAAGTAGAGAACCATAGCATTTTCTTTTCATTGTTTTCTTTTTCCTCTCCTCAGCCTTTGCCTGTGGCTGGCAGAATTCAAGCCATATATATCTACTACCTGGGGGAAAGGTAGAAAAACAGATCTAAGAATATGCACCTCCAAAAGGGTCCCTGTTTTTGCCAGGAGCACTGGAAAGTAAGGTTAATTAAACTTGTAAGCCAAGCTAGACATAAAAGCTAAAAGCCATTTGAGAAAAAGGCTATGATTTCTTTAAAAATAAAATGCAATTAATACAAATAGAGATTGTGATTGTATTATTTAGCTCCCTTCATAAGAAATAAACCTCAAAGCACTCTACACTTTTATTTAAAAGTTCATAAAAGCCTTTCATGTAAGCAAGTAGCATTGCCCCCAGTTTTACAAAAAAGCTGGAACTAGCATAAATTATATAGTGTATATTACACTCTGATCCATACTTTTAAAGTATATTGGCCTATACTCAGTGAGAAATAGGGTTAGGATTATACACCTAATCTTTTAAGGACTTTTATACAAAATGTAAAGTTTCTTTCACACAAACACGTGAAACACTTCCCCTTAGTTTCCCTATTCTTGCTCAAAAGAAAATATTGGACTGCAACTATATAATCCATGTAACAGATTTTTCACACAGGGAGAGCAGTTCCCTGGAGGCAGATCTGTAAAAGGACAGAGGTCAGACAGTGAGTTTAGGAGCTGTATGCTCAGTGTGTGTCTCACTAGTAAATCAGGCCTTTTAATTGTTTGCAGTCTGGGGCAGAATTTCATGGATATGCTTATTTTTACAGCGTTCGGTCCTGAACTCAAGCTCCTTTACTTAAAGTGATGGAAAACCACACTCTGAATAGCAAATCTTTGGACTTCATCAAGTAGCCTTTAAAGTTTCATATTGCTAGCCCAAGTACTAAATTTTGTCTTCTTAAATGTACATTAGAGTATCACAGTCTCTACTATGCTAGTTATCATTATCATCTCTTATTCACTGCCAGAAAGTTGACAAGTGCCTTCAATCAATCCATGATGTGAATTTTCATCATCCAACAGTTTTACTTTAAAAACAAGTATCAGTATGTATCTCCGAAACTATCCCATTATTTTATTTCATAGATGTCTTTAAAATGCTCCTAAAGTATAACACCAGTTCATATATATATATTTCTTTATCTTTTTACAAACCTATGCCCACTCATTGTTTCCTTGTTTTCTACCTGTCTCTGTCCACTGCCTCCTGTCTTAGCTGCTCTGAGGCAGAGACCATGTTTCTAGTCAATATTTGAACAGACTCCTGCAAAATCTACTTGGCCATGATTAGAGCTCTTAAAATTACAGCAATACATGCTCTATCAGCAATAAATAAATTCAGCATTGATTCCTTTCACTAAACTGAACAATATGTTCTTAAAATCACAGGTCATCTGATTTTGCTGATTCACTATATGTAATCTAGCCAGCAAGTTTCAAATGAACATTTTGTGACTCTTGAACTGCTGTTCCGAACATCACCTTCAGTGGCCTTTTATGTACAAGCTCTTTAGTAGAGGTAGGTTTACTTTAGTTCTTATGCATATTTATAATGGTCCTCTGATCATCATTGTTATCATTACACCAAACTCTGTTACAAGAGCAATCCCAGTAAAATCAGTGGGATGCGCACCTGATTTAGGACTTTTCCAAACACTGAGTACTTGCTGACTCCATTCATGCCATATATTGTAAATGTTTATTGCATCATTACTTAGAGCTGTAATAAAAAAGCTCAGTTCTACCATAACCAAAAAAATAAAACGTATCTTCAAAAACCATGAGATTGGCTTTAAATCATGTATCATCTTTAACATAAAAGAAAAAGTTTATGGGTCTTTTTCTCTTACTTTCTGTTACCTTGGTATTTATTATATGTTTTTATGGCCAGAAACTCACTAATTATTTTTCATTTAAAGGCAAGGGGTTTGTGTAAATACTTGAGTTGGGGATTTAAGAAAAACCTGAATATCACAGGAGCGTGTAAGTATAATGCCATGGTTTTATACATTTTATGAAGAAGCAAAAACAAATTCCTTTTTTCTTCCATAAAAGATCTACTATCATTTGCTGAAGTAGACTATTTGATATGATAGTTGTTTCAATTTAATTTGAAGAAGAAAGGCAATCCAAAAGAAGAAAAGCTTTACTCACACATAGAAAATTAACACATGCCTTTTTTATGGGTTGATTGCATTTCAGTGTTTTTCAAGTGATGACTCAGGTTTTCCTTTTGTTTATCCATCCACAATTTCCTTCTAGCTAGCTTATTTTATTTTTTTAATGGAACATGTTAATGAAGTAGCATATTTTCTTAGACAAACATTGATTTCTCCCCTCTCTCTTCCTCTCCCTCCCACAATTAGAAAGCAACCACATCCCCAGAGCATCACTATCTATTGAAATTGAACCTCTTTAGGGTATTTTGGAAGCAGGAGACTGCAAAGTTTGAACGAGGTACTCCACTGGCAAGCTTTCAAACTTATTTGCAGATCAGGACCTCTTTTGTAAAAGTCTCCCCAGGAGGAAGGCAGTTAGACACCTGCCAGTAGCCTGCAGTGGCACCATCCCACTGTGATGTTAATGAGATGAATGAGAGCACTACGGAGAGCTGCAATAATTACAGGGTGAAGAGCTTGTCTTTTCCTGGCCCTCCTCTCTGGGAGGGCCTGTTCTATAAAGCAGGGTCTTTTGTAATACTAATTACAAATGTTAATTAAACATTTCTTTGGAATTTTGCCCTCCATTAATAGGTCAAATAAACAGGGAATAGCAATGACAGGCTCAAGTCATTATCAGCCACATGAGAAATATACCATTTATTTGCTCCCTTCCTTTGGTCCCTCCAAAGACATAACTCCTGGTTTTGTTTCAATTTATTAAACAGACACTAAAACCACTGAAGTGTAGCTTTTCTGCACAGAAATAAAATAAATATAATTTCTACAATAATGGAGTTAAACCTAGTTCTAATGCTCCTTTCACTACAACTCACTCTGGTCCATGTTGGCTTGACCCCAGATTTTAAGCATAATGAATCTATCTCTAGAAGGGGTTTCATGTAGCCTTAAACACAGATTTAAAGAAACAACCATGACAGCTGTTGATGACAGCACAAAATCTAGCTTGATGGCTTAGTCTGGCATGAGCAGCACAGGGCATTTCAAATCGTTGCACTAATCCCATTTCTAACCCAGTCCCTAGAACTACAGGAGTGACCCTTGCTCAGATCAGAACAGAGCACAAATGCTTGGCAGACATCACCACAAAAAGCTCTACCCTGTGCCCAACAGCCTGCCACAGCCAGATGCTCCCATGTAGGCTCACATGGAGCAGTAATTTAATACATCAGCAATACTATCTATTTCAGTGAAATAACTTCTGCTGGGCCAGCTCATCTTACCTTTCCTTATAGTCCACATTGCTAGGGCACAGGAGGGGACCAGACTAATTCTAAATTCCTCCTTTTGATATTTTTCTCAAATATGTATATGTGGTTTTAAAAAGCATTTGTTGACACCAAACAGAAACAATTCCTTTTGGCTGAAATTAAGCCAGAAGATGCACTTCAAGAGCAAAACTAATGCACTCCAACAAAGATATGAAGGAGCCTTCCTGCAAACGCTAGCAGGGTGGGCACAGGGTTTTACTCTGTGCATTCATTTCTAATAGGCCATGTCACTTGTGAATGCAGACATAGCCTTACTCTAATTTAATCCTATTTTTACTACCCTAAGATCAGAATCTTCCATTTTTTCACCTTGTCAGATAACCAGAAGTCAGTTTCTTTTCCTGTTTTGACAAGGAATGGGGATTGGCACAAAACTGAAGAATCCATTATTTTCCCATACAGCTCCATTGCTTTGACAGCAGCACACCATGTGAGAAATATTGGCAGGACAAAACCTATAAATATGGTATGAGTCAATATCAGAAATTTCTGAAGACTTGTGACTTAAAGGTATCTTTATTTGTATAACTAGTAACCATGGCATGGTTGGCTGTGGCCACCCGACTTCATTTTTACTCACACCTTCCTCCATGCAATGGACTTGGAAAACAGTCTGGTTTATGAATCACCTAAACACCTCAAGACTTGCATCGTTACAATGCAGGATGGACATATACCCAAAAAACTGACCCAGATTGATTTACAGATTCATAGAAGCAACCAAAGTTTTAATTCTTTCTTCAGATGGAGACGTTTGAATAAGTTATTACCATCCCAGATCTGACTGCTTTTATTTCATGAAGCAGAAAATGTGACTGGGCAGAGCCCTAAGTACCCCCACCATTCCCAAAATGCCCCAAGATGCACCATGAGCCTAACTCTCTCCTCAGCAGCCTTCTATCACCCTCTTCTATGCAAAACAAAATGAAGAAAGCCCTTGTCTCACTAAGGCCATGCTACTTAAAGGAGCTGTTCTGCACTGCCACAGCCTCTGTGAAAATGCAGTCTCTTGTGCTTTGTTGAGTCAAATAACCGTTTTCTCCTACAGTTGCTAATGCAGGTGTACATTGTCAGCTCCAGTAGTAGAAATGCAAGGAAACTACCTAGTCTAACGCTGATAACATGGCCATGATCATCGAGACTGGTCAGAGCTCTTCCACTCTGCTGAAGTTCACAAAAAACTAGCAAAGTATGTTTTACATCTCTGGTAGTTCACTTATCCTCGCTTACCATAGCCACCGTTTCAGATATGTTTGCAATTATTCTACAATAATTGTCAGGATACTAAAATGAGCTTGCAGTTAGGGAACAACACGGAATTTAAATAGAAAAGTCACAAATAAGAGCATATGCAACACTGATGCACATGAGACAATTTTGATTTTCCAGTCTGAATTCTTAACAGAGGCCATAGATCTTTTAGTGCAGAAATCTCTACATAAGTCCATAACTTCTGAATTAGAGTACATCGTCAGTCCGTAACTTCTGAGTACATAGTTTTCAAGACATTCATTCTTGATTTAAAAACTTCAATTGATATATAATTCAAATTATCCTTTAATAAGTTGCTGTAATGATTAAATATCTCAGTAATTAAAATTTGCCTTTTTAAAATCTGAATTTATCTGGTTTTAGCTTTTGGACACTTGATCTTGTTAGACCTTTTTCCACTAAGATTAAAGAACCATGGTTTTCTCCATGTAGGTATTTTCAGATCATGACCCAGTCACCTCTTCACCTGATTTTTGATGAGCTAAGCAGATTGATTTTCTTAAAAGCCCTCACTGGAAGAGCATGGTTTTCTTCAGAAGAGAGAAGATACTAATTCACAGAACTTGTTTCAAACATTACGATACAGCTAGGCAGAGTTTCACAGAAGAAGTATCACACTTCCATCTTTGTTTTTAAACCACATTATGAAAATTACTACTAACATAGCAGGAGGTTGGACTTCCAGAGCACCCTCCCAGTCTGAATTATCCTACGATCCTGTAATTTCTCAATTCTTCAAGACAGCGAACAAAGCAGAAAGTGAGTTTAAAAGCAAGATAATCAGTATCTTTAAGTAGAAGGTGCTCCAATGACTTACATAGAACCGTATCATGTTACACCAGCTGAGGCTACAGTTCCAAGAGCAATAGAAAGGATATAAATCATCATGGTCCAAGTATAAATCTGACTTAATAGGAAGGTACAACAGTTACAAAAAAAAAAGGATAGTATTTGTTACTATTACAGTAACTAGTCTTCTGAAGTGAAGTACATGTTATAAAGTCTATAGGAGACATCCCAATTGCCCTATACAATATAGGAGTTGCTATCTTTCCATAGAAAAGATTTCAGTCTCCATAAAAAGCTGAATGTTTCAGAAGTAGTTTTACAGACCAGTTATTTAGCTTCATTTCCATTACATTTTGCAAGACACCATAATAACTGTGTGCTGAATGTATGGCAATTTCTTCCATTTCATTTATATGACACTGTAATAACTGTGTGTTAAATGTATGGCAATTTCCTGGGAAATCAATTCTCACTAGGCAAGACTTTAACGATGCCAGGGAACGTACCAGCACATTGCAGCAAAGCAATGTCCACACCCCTATGGCCACTGCATTCACCAGATGCAACATCAGTGGCTTTAACCTAACTCATCTGTCTTGCAAATATGTTCCAGAAGGCTGTGTTATATTCATACTAACCTTAACTTCTGTCAATGTCATTCTAAGGAGTCTTAATTTTTAAAGTAAGTTATTACATTGGATTACTGCTTTGAATGCAGGTCTTTGGACCAGGTTGTAGTTTGGGTAAGTCTACATCAGTGATTCTGTGTGGATCAGGGTATACTTTTGAAGTGAACCTCTCAATCCTTCCTTATTTACCTCACTTCGGTTTGCATTCCAGGACAGTCTCAGAGCAAATGATCTGTATCCCTTCTGGATGAAATTAAGCCAGAAGATACACTTCAGAGTTGGTACGAAGGAACTTCCCCACAAATGCTTGCAGGGTGGCCACAGGATTTTGTTCTGCACATTCACTTGCTAACATAGACATAGGTTTTCTATAATTTAATCCTATTTTGATCACTCTCATCTATCAAAATAAGATGAGAGAGAAACACCTTAGAGTCAGATGTTTGTAACTGCTTTCTATGGTTCTCTCTTTCCGGCATGGTTATAAGGTAATTCAAATGTATTCAACCTAGTGTGTACACGTACGTGTGCTGTTGGGTATAGAAGCCCAAGGACGCAGGAATTGCTTTTTAAAGAAACAAGCACTTCACGCATGTGCTTACAGTTTTTCATAGACTTTTTTAGCGTGCATACTTACTGTGAATGCATGGTTTATTCTGTCAATGGTCTGTGGTTAACATCCCCTACCTATACCTATTGGCATGATAAACTGCAATGACTTCATAATAAAGTTAAAAGCCCAACACAAATGCAGAAAAGCAAGGAATTTTGGAGGCAAGACTTGAATTTCATCCCTCACCCTTCCTTGTATTGGAACTTTATGAAACAGTTACATACTAGTTTCTTTAGGCACAAATACAGAAAACAGCATGACAGGAATATAAACAGTGAAAATTGTGTGTGTTCTGACAGGTTCCCGTATTTCCTCAGAATTGACATATTTTCTGTCATTTTGCAATTTCCCAAACATTTTTGTTGGAGTTTTGTCCTTTATCTCAATGATAACTGTACCATTTCATACTGAGCCAGGGCTGAAATAATTTGATATATTTTGGAAAAAAAAATTCTACTTGACAGTTCACACTATTGAAGAACATGTTAATAAAAGAAGGATGTCAGACCATGTACCACCACTTAGTGAGCTGTGATGCCTGTGACATAAATGCCATGAAAGAGCTCTGGGGTTTTGTTGCATTTTTTGTGCTTTTTATTTTTTTTTTTAATTTATTTTGGATTTTTTGGTTGGTTGGTTTTGTAGGGGTTTTTTGTTGCCTTTTTTTTTTCCTGGGTTTTTTTTTTGTTTTTAGCTGGAGAAACAGTAGCATACTTTAAGGCAAGTCTCACTTAAGTTTGTTTGTTTTGCATTCCCCTGTCACCTATAGAGCTAATGTTCTGGCATTGTGTTGCATTATGCAAAACATAAGCTTATTTGTTGATTATTGACATAAAAAGAGGATTTGGATACCAGGATTTATCAGTGAGTACTCCTGAAATTATGACCTTACAAATTGTTCTTAGGTGCCTTGGTTTCTATTTGTGTGACCTAGCAGGCTTTCTGCAATTTTCAAAAGTAACAAGCAAAATGCCAACTGAATTCCAACAGCTCTGCAGATGCTCAGCATTTCCCAAAATCAGCCCCAAATCACATTATTTATATTGAGTTAGGATCTTGGTGTCTGATCTTCTCTTACGTAACTTTCCAGCTCACCTTTGCAACCTGATTCCCCACTGTATAACTTTCTTGCTGAAAGCAGAAGACATTAATGTTCTTTCTACCTTTTTTACTAGATATGATGCTGTTGGACAAGATTCTTCTGACCTATTATGAAAAGCTTCCAAATTGCTGGAAGGGAATTTGGCTGAAAGATTCCCACTAAGTGCTCATGCAATGCTTTGAAACATTGCCTGTGAATGATTAGACAGTGGTTAGATGAACAAAAGAAAAATCTAAATACCAGGATGTGGTGGGATTTCAATTCGCTGCAAGACACTGTTTATAAATTATTCTGTATTATATTCAAGTCATTCGTAGACCTTTGGTGCAAAACTAATTTTTCTTCTGCTGTAATAATAGAGAATATTGTACTTTTACTGCAATAACACAGAATTCTAGAATCAGTTACTTAGAAACATAATTTCTAGAATAGTTTATAAATCTTTCAACAAGTGCTTTCATGGGAAGAAGATTCACTGAAAATATAAGGTCCCAGAAATTTTGTTTGAGGTGGGGAATTTTCAACTTAAATCTCTAAAAACTTTCAAAATTTAAAAATGCTTTAGTTCTACAGTTTGAGATGAAAAATTGGAATTCTTTTAGGACAAATACATCTTCCATTCTCCAAAATAAACAAGGGGAAAAGAGACTGATATTACTGTTACTTCTGTGTAGGAAATTAAAGTTTTGAAGACACACCAAGCTGAATGATCATGCTTTGGTACTTCATATAACAGACTCATTCAGAATTTCCTGTGCTTGACATTAATTTAGCCCATGAAATTACGGCCTGAGTTGGAATAACAAAGAATTGTATTTCTGAGTGAACTGAAGCAAAAGCAAAACCATGCAGAATAGGGATACAATAAGAAGAGACCTATATCTTCAGGAGAGCTATTCAAGACTCTTTCCACAGCTAAACAATTCTCTCAGTTGGTGCAGTGAGAAAATTTATCCTCAATTTACCTTTTCACAGAATATTTGGGAAAGAAGCTAAAAGCCTTTGCTCTCAGGGAAACACAAGAGCTGCAATCACACCGAGCCCCTTATGGAGTATCCTGGTGGGAAGAGGGCCCTTGTGCAATGTCCTTTTCCGCAAATCCAAACAGAAGTTGGGCATAATACACTTCAGAATGAGGATGCTGAATTCCCCTGCTACTTCAGCAGAACAAATCAGGATGCATTCTTCCACCCTGCATATCACGATGAAAGAAATCAGTGCTGGAGACAAAGGAGGAATAAAACAAACTCTCTGCAGTGAGAAAAATGAGATGGGGAAACTCCACAGTCTACTGAAAAAAATTCAGTGTTCTGTTCTTTTTGTCAGAAGATAGATTTTCTCTGTGTCAAATATACTTGATTATTTTTATTTTTTGTAAGAGGAAAAAAAAAATCTTTCACCAGAGAAAATACAGGTTTGTGTTTGCAGAGCCAACATAGTAGCATATGTTAACACTCACAAACACCCTCAAGTCACTGCAGGACAAGTGAAATACAACAACGATAAATATCTGATATCAGAGATACTAGGTTCAATGCAAAAGAAAAAATATCCTCTAAAAGGATGTTATCTAGGATGGAGTAGCAGATAGACCTGATTATTCACAAGTGATAAAAGTACCTCCTACCACAACGTACATACCCCTAACAGATATTTAAAAGGTCTGTCTAGCAGTAACAGGGTAGTCTTCCAAATACTGTAGGACATTTGTGGTCTCCACTGGAGTTACTTTATGTCAACGAATGGAATTATGCTCTTTTTTTAAAGAAATGTTAAGCTGTTTAAAACATCAAACATACATCCACTTTCCAGTGTTCCCTTATATCATTATTTTCCAATTCTTTGTGATATTATTGTAACTGTTGAAATATTAATACATTTACATTGAGTTGATTTCCAACTTGCTGCAAATTATATCAAGAGATTTTGTTTCAACATGTATGTCAGCAAGGAGAAAAATAAGACAAAATAAATATTACAGGTTGCACATAATGCCCATCACAAAGCCAGATAAGAACAGATAAGCAGAAATCACCCAGCTAAACAGGAAACAGTAGCAACTGAAAACAAATGGGTAACAGAGGGAAAGGAGTTGGAGAAATTCATGGCATAAAAAAGTGAGGGTGTTTAAAAGGGCTGATATATATAGTATTATTTCAGTGCCTAGCCATATTTACTGGAGCTTTAAGGACACTGGGACATTACTCATGTTTATTTCATCTCTGAACATCCATAACTTAAATCCCTGAGCTCCCCCAACAGACTTTTGATTTTCTATAGAGACCCAAACTATCAAACAGCAGAGGGTTTCTGCCTCCCTGCCACCAGCCCTAAGTGACTCCTGGAGGATAATCAGTAGACAAAATACACATTTATAATGCAGCCTTCAAGGGACTCATAACTTGACCCTCCATGCAGCCAGGGGAGGGGAGTGATCTGGCAGCATTTGATTTCACAGCATTTGAAGGACATACATCTCCATCTGGCACTGCCGATGCTGAGTCACACTGCTCCTCTCCTCAGCATCAGCTGCATGCAGCTCTCAAGACAAGCAGAGCTGTTTGTGGGCAGCATTGTTTCAGTGAGCACAGAGATCTCTACTAATCATTTCTAAGCTGGAAAAGGCCCCAACATTTTGAAGAACCAACCATCTTGATAGTTTTCATTTTAGGACTTGGGGACAAGGTTGTGGATGGGAAATCAAACCAACAAACTGTTTTGCAAGCCCATGCTAAGAGGGCAATACAGGATAAACGAGGTCAGAGTTTTATGACTAGACTCTGTTGCTCTTCAGATTTTGAAGATCTGAGTAGAAATTAATAAACTCTCTTTCCAGAGAGGAAATCCATTCGACATCACTACAAGACTGAGCTGGAAGGTAGGAAGGGGAGCAGAATGAAGCTCCCACAGTCCAAGGAGAAATGGTTAGCAACCTGCTACACCACTTCGACACCCACAAGTTTGTGGGACCGGATGGGATCCACCCAATGGTGCTCAGGGAGCTGGCAGAAGTGCTCACCAAGCCATTTTCTATTATCTACCAGCAGTCCTGGCTAACCCGGGAGGTCCCAGTTGACTGGAGGTTAGCAAATGCGATGCCCATCTACAAGAATGGATGAAGGAGGATCTGGGGAACTACAGGCCTGTCAGCCTGACCTCGGTGCCAGGGAAAGTCATGGAGCAGATCATCTTGGGTGCCGTCACACAGCACAGGGGACAACTAGGGGAATCAGACCCAGTCAGCAGGGGTTTACGAAAGGCAGGTCCTGCTTGACTAACCTGATCTCCTCCTATTACAAGCTGACCCCGCTCAGTGGATGAGGGAAAAGCTGTGGATGTAGTCCACCTAGACTTTGACACCATTTCCCACACCATTCTCCTGGAGAAACTGGCTGCTCATGGCTTGGACATGAACACTCTTCACTGGGTAAAAACTGTCTGGATGGCCGGGCCCAAAGGATTGTGGTGAATGGAGTTAAATCCAGTTGGCGGGCGGTCACAAGTGGTGTACCCCAGGGCTCAGTATTGGGGCCGGTTCTGTTTAAGGTCTTTATCAACGATCTGGATGACACCTTCAGCAAGTTTGCAGATGACACCAAGTTGGGCAGGAGTGTTGATCTGCTTGAGGGTCGGAAGGCTCTGCAGAGGGATCTGGACAGGCTGGATGGATGGGCCGAGGCCAATTGTATGAGGTTCAACAAGGCCAAGTGCCAGGGTCCTGCACTTGGGTCACAACAACCCCATGCAACACTACAGGCTTGGGGAAGAGTGGCTGGAAAGCTGTCTTGCAGTAAAGAACGTGGGGGTGTTGATTGACAGCCAGCTGAATATGAGCCAGCAGTGTGCCCAGGTGGCCAAGAAGGCCAACGGCATCCTGGCCTGTATCAGAAATGGTGTGGCCAGCAGGAGTAGGGAGGTGATCGTGCCCCTGTACTCGGCGCTGGTGAGGCCGCACCTCGAATCCTGTGTTCAGTTTTGGGCCCCTCACTACAAGAAGGACATTGAGGTGCTGGAGAGTGTCCAGAGAAGGGCAACGAAGCTGGTGAGGGGTCTGGAGCACAAGTCTTATGAGGAGCGGCTGAGGGAACTGGGATTGTTCAGTCTGGAGAAGAGGAGGCTGAGGGGAGACCTTATCGCTCTCTACAATTACCTGAAAGGGGGTTGCAGAGAGGTGGGTGCTGGTCTCTTCTCCTAAGTGACTAGTGATAGGACAAGAGGAAAGTTGAGCCAGGGGAGGTTTACATTGGATATTAAGAAAAATATCTTCACAGAAAGGGTTGTCAGATGTTGGAATGGGCTGCCCAGGGAGGTGGTGGAGTCACCATCCCTGGAGGTATTTAATAGATGTGTGGATGAGGCATTTAGGGACATAATTTAGTGGTAGACTTAGCAGGGTTAGGTTTATGGTTGGACCTGATGATCTTACAGGTCTTTTCCAACCTAAATGATTCTATGATTCTAAGACAGGGGAGACTGGCTTTGTATCAAGCTGGGATGGTGCGATCTCAGCGGCCTAATGGGGGCCTTGGGGTAGAGCCCTGCCATTAAGTCCCTCTGAAGGTTTTTCCATGAGAGGGAACTGGATGCAACCACTAACAGGGAAACAGCAGCCAAGCCACAGCCTCTAATCTCCCTGCTGACTCAGTAGCAAGTTGAATCATGGTACAACAGATACAGTATGTCCCCAAAAGTTCATCTCATCCTAAATCAGAGCCCCAGCTGTAGAGCAGAGCTGAGCCTTAAATTACTATTACCAGCATAAAAGCCATTGCCTGAACTGGCTCTAATTCTCACTCACTACAGGTCCTGGTCCCTACACACTGAAGTTAAAGATGACGAAGCTCTACCTCCACCCCTCAAGGAAGCAAATCTCAGGATGACCACCAAAACAAACTGACCCATCAGGGAGAAATCTGGCCTGCCAGGGCCAGGACTAAATACATCCTGGGGAGAAACAAAGGTCGTTGCTATTCAGAGCTATTGATCGACTGCTCCACAACAGCACTGAGTTCTCCCTTACTGAAACAGCCTAGGCACACACAGAGTTAGGAAAGCCCTTTCACAGGAGCCTACCAGGCATCCTCCCCAGGAAGCAGGATCAGGGTGACAGACTTCTGTGCTAGTGTTCCTCTAGAAGTTGTCTTCAAATTTAATGCTGCAGTTACGCCCTAATGAGTATTTCAACTCTCTCTAAAGGCAAAAAACTTATCCAAAATGTGTTTTTGCTGTTTTCTAGTATGTCAGCTGGCTGCTCTGCAATACATATCAGAAGCAGCTGTAGTTCTTAATGGTGTGGGAAGTTTAGGTCATTGTCCTGCTGGTCCCATTGCAGAAAGACAAATTCAGAATCTCTTCTCTCCCTTCTCCTTCACTTTTTTTTTTTTTGCTTTCTCTGAACAGCTTGACAGGCAGACTAAAGAATAATCCTGTTCACAGCTAATGTGCAGTAACAGGATTAAGGAAAAAAATGACTTAAGCTTTCATCTGGGTCAGGACATATTGATACCATATTTAAAGATATATGCTCTGCACCCTTGTGCAGAGACAAATGTTTCAACTGTAGGCTTTAAAAAAGCACACACCAAAAAAAACCCAAAAACCCAAAACACACTCCCATGACACAGCTACTGAACTATTAGAGTATGTGAAACAATTTCCACCCACAATGTTTGCTTTCTTCACAAGTTATGGAGTGCTGCAAACGAGTCAAAGAAAATGTTTCCTTCCTATACAAAACCAGCTATTCAATAAGGATTTATTTTCACTAGTTATGAACGCCCAAAGAACAAGATAAAGCCACTGTAACAAACTGTGCCTGTCAATGTCAGAAAAAGGGGACCACCCTTTTAGGTCATAGCCATCTCTGGCAGCTACTGATCCACTCACCTCTTTGAGGCAAGACAACTTTTGTGTCCCTCAAAATCTTTTCTATACTGGATCTCTAAACCTGTTTTATTAGCGGGCATCAACACCATTGATTTTTATCTCTCACCAGTGCCTTCTCTTCCAGTAACGACAAGATGGGTCTTTTGGACAATGGCATCAAGGGAATCCAACAAGTTCAAATCCCACAGTCTTCAATTTCCTGTAGAATGCTGGATAGAAGGGATTTTTTGTTACTTTTTATTATAGTTCCAAATACCATTAATGATAAGAGAGTAGTACAAAACCAGTGGCTGTTATAAAGCAGGTAACCTTACCAGCCCAGCTTATAAATGGTCTGAGCCAGCTTTTCAGAAGCCTTAGTATCAGTCTTGCATAGCTTGCGCTATAATACACCCTTATTATGCATTTACTTTGACTGTAATCCCAAAGTCTGAAGAGTAAATTCAGTTCTTGCTTGTGCATATGTGTGTCTGCACAACTCATCTGGTTTGAGTGATGCTGACACTGCTTATATTAGGCTTAAATTCAGTCCATAGACATTTTTCCAGGAGTTAAACTGTTTGGGTTGGTTTTTTTTTTTTGTAAAGTCACAGAATCACAGAAAAGTCTAGGTGGGGAGAGACATCTGGAGTTCATCTGATCCAATCTTCTGTCAAAATCAGGGCCTTATATCAGGTTATGCAGGTACCTGTCAGAATCTCTAGGATTTCCGGTAAACAGGATCCTACTGCTTTTCTCTGTGCTACACATCCCAATTGGTTCTCATGATTCAGATTTTTTTTTTTCTGCCTATAGTCAGATGGAGGTTCCCTGACACTGTTCATGCCTATTGCCTTTATTCTGTCACCACATACTTGTGATGAGAGCGCTTCCATCTTATCTATAATTACCTTTTAGAGATTGGAAAACTGATTAGTGCCCCACAAAGCTTTTGCTTCTCTAAGTTGAATAAACCCAATTTCTTCATCCTTCCTTCATATATCAAGTTCTCTAATGCTCTAATCATCTTGGTGACACCTCCACTGAACCCTCTTTATTTTTTCATTCTCTCCTGAACTGGAAGATCAAAACTGGACACAGTATTCCAGCTGTAGCCTATCAAGTGTCCAGTAGCATGAAATAATCACACCCCTTCATCTCCTGGTTGTACTGCAGCCCAGTAGACTGTTTGCTTTCATTGCTGCAAAGCTGCACTGCTGTGTCGTGTCCAGCTTGCTGTCTACTGAGGCTCCCAGGTCCTTCTAAGCTGCGCTATGCTCCAACAAGTCAGAGCCCAGTCTGTATTGCTGCTTAGGATTATTCCATACCAGGTGCATAACTTCACATTTATCCCTGTTAAAACCTTGTTGGGCCAGCCTTTCGATGTCTCTCTCTGTACAGTGGCTTTTCCCTTTCACATTCTACCTCTCTTCCCAGTCTTGCTTCGTCTGCAAGCTTGGCACAGATGCATTCGAGTCTTTCATCCAGATTGTTTATAAAGAAATTGAATAGTATCAAACCCAGTGTTGACCCCTGAGAACTCCACATATAACCAGTTGCAAATTTGACTTTGAGCCACCAGCAACTTTGAGCTCAGCAGTCTAGCCAGTTCTCCATGCAACTTGTGGCTTTAATCTAATCCATATCTCACCAGGCTGTCAACAAGGATGTTGTGGGAGACCATGCCAAATGACTTGCTAAAATTAAGGTAGATGATGTCCAAAATACTACCACCCTTCATTGACCAAGTTGTTTCATATTATAAGACAATGGGGCGTAGTTTACCCTTGGTAAATCTGTATTGGCTTTTTCCAGTCACCTTCTTGCCCTTCATGTGCCCAGAAAGAGCTTCTGTGAGGACCCATTATATAATTTTTTCCAGGAACTGAAGTAAGGATGACTGGTCTGTCTTTTCCCAAATCATCTTTTTGCCTATTTTGTAGATGGGTGTAATATTTGCTCTTTTCCTGTCATCTGGGACTCCCACAATCTCCAGGACCTTTCTGAAAAGATAGAAGAGAACTTTTCGCAAAGATGTCAGCTAATGCGACACCGTTGGGTGCATTCTGTTACATCTTATAGACTTGTATGTGTCCAGTTTTTACAGAAGGTCCCTGACTTGACCCTGCTGTACTGGTAGTGGTTTGCCATTTGCATTGCCATTGCTTCCTGTCATCAGGGACTTGGGGCTAATTTTACCTGTTAAGACAAATGCTAAGAAGGCATTGAGCATGTCAGCCTTTTCTGTGTCATTTTTGACCTAACTTGCCAACCCATTCAGCAGCAGGCCTGCACCTTCCTTGTACTTCTGGTTGCTACTAACATGCCTATAGGAGCCTTCCTTGTTTTCTCAACACATCTTGAAGACAGTCTCAAAGTCTTCCAACACTCCCAAAATCCTTTGGCCTCCAAAGCAGAGTCTTCTGGGATCCTTCCTAACAGCTTCATGAATCAAGTCAAAATCTGCTCCTATGAAGTTCCGGGTCTTTATTCTGCTACTTACCTTCCTCTGCCTCTTAAGATATTAAACTCTACAATTGTACAGTCACTGCAGCCCAGGCTGCTGTTGAAGGTCATAAGAATAGTAATAGGTATTATACCTATCTACAGGCCATACAGGACAATAAGAGGATACAGGCCTACACAATAATAACACCTATCTACAGGCCATAAAACAAGATGTAAATTCCTTGTCCAGCTACATTTATAAGGCAAGTTTAATAGCATCATTAGGTACTGGATAATGTGGGCCTCATCCTTCTTCCTACGAGCTCAGTCGGAATCTCCGGTTAAAGCTCAGTCTGCAGGAAAGCTTGCAACTAGTCACATGGTCCACATGACTTTGCACAACCTACCTTTCCCATACTCCATATTTTGAGCTACGAATTATTTCTCTGCAAATATCAGAAGAAAGCAAATACACATTTTTAACAATCATCAAATAATTGGAGAGGGGTGAGGGGGTGGAGAAGGGATATCAGAAATTCTTCAGAAAAAAAAAAAATCTTGATTTCACTACAACCAAAATTAAAACTCTTATGAACCTTTCTGGAGCCAGGATTTTACCCTCTCCTCCCTGCCCCAACACTATTACAATTTTCAAAAAGTTGTGTAAGTTCTAAAGCCTATATCCTGCCCCATGTTTAAATTCTATTATAGCTGAATAATCCCTTTGAATTCATTTAGATTATTTATCAACACAGATAGTGTTTATGATAAACACAGGTGACACACAAGTTCCCAGCTGAAAGTTTATCTTTCACCTAGCAACGTCTGAATACCAGTCTTTGGACTACAAAGATTTTCATCTAGGAAATGCTTTTCTTGCCACCATATCTCAGCCAACTGGGATTATTTCTAAGAACATTTACTACAAGGGAATTATAATGACACCAAATTAGCTAAAACAAAGAGAGGCCCATCATATAACAAAACATCTTCAGCCAGTGTTCTTCCAAATAGTCTGCCTTGGCTTTAACAAAAACTCCTGTGAAACTGAAAATTTAAAAGTAGGCAGCAGGATACTTTCATATACTAAGAACTTACATTTTTTTGGTCATTCTGTCACAACCATTTCCAAAGGTTCGATTTTAAAGAAATCTCAACATTGTTCACTAAGTCTTAGAAATTAAACAGTTACTGTGCTTGGCAGAGTCCTTTGATCAAGTTCTGCAGGTGGAAACTGAGGACTGGTGCCAAGTAGAGTCTGTGATTTCTAATGGCAAAAATCAGAACTGTTATCTCAGACTTTCTTTCCAGACCAAATGCACTTTTCTTTTCCAGAGGCTGGGAAGAACAGGATTTCTAGTCCTAGTCCTTTCAGTTTCTACATTTTACCTTGTAATTACCTGTGATTTCACAATGTAATTACAAGTTATTTACCTGTGTACCTACACAGTTTTGAGATTTTTCAGGAACTTTTCAGAATTAAAAGCCTTCTGCAATAATGCCTTCCCTTATGCTAGCTTCTAACCTAATAGTTAAAACAAAAATAAAGGAAAAATAACCTAATTTATTTAGCTACAGTCACTGCTGCTTTATTACAGACAGCGCTACCAGTTCCCACAAGAACATTTGTAATCTTTCTTGGTATCTTTCCTAAAGCCTCAGATCCCACAGTCAAGTGAAAATTTTCAGTAGAAAGTGTTAAGAACAGAACATGTGTGAATTTTTTAAAAAGCTGAGCATATTTGAAGTAGTGTCAGGATTTTATGATGCTTGGCTCACGCTTTTTGAAGATCAAGGTTGGCAATACACATTGCCATAACTTGTAGCAACATTGCTGTCCTCATCCTGTTCTCAACAAAACACTCAGAGTGAATCAAAAAAATACCTTTCCTGATGCCAATTTTATTATGAAAACTGTTTTCTAGAAACAACCACATGAAATGCAAACCTAATGCCTTATCTTCAGGCTTGATGATTCTTAGGGTGTCTTCTTTTATGGCTCACCCTTCTCATACTCTAGCTGCACTTACCTATGGCCAACTCCAACTTTCCATTTATTGGTAATGATGCAGCTACACCTTTAGACGACAGCATGATTCCTTTCATGCGGCAAGGTATAGAGGCAAACGCTGTCTAGCTGTTAAAACTGCCTTTCCATAGCGGACACGTTTTTCACTGCACCTGTTTTCTCAAGACCAAAATAAAAGACATTTTCCTATCTACAATTTCTTCATATTTCATGCAATTTGTTGGAGTAGAATGTGGGTACAACATCCTGTGCAAATTAGTCCAAAACTTGCTAAATTGTGAGGTGAAAAAGACATCATTCCCTAGAATCTGAAAAGGAAGAGCCCTGGAAAAAGACACCCTAGTAACTGCTTTGTTAAGATGATGTCATCAGTTTGCTCTCTTCTGGACATACATAGACATGCAAGAAGACAGTGTTCTGGCTTTAGAGTCTTTGGGATTTGCAGTAAAGGCTTTTAATATCATTGATGTAATTAAATTACACCACTAAAATGAGAAGCTTAACTCTGCAATGTTTTTTACTAAATTTACCAGTGATCCTGAAGTAATTGAGACCCACCTCACCCCTTTGTTGTACTGCTTGCTGTCAAGTAACAACATAGACAGCAAATCAGTATTATTTTATCCTTAATGTTTAGACAGCACCTGAAACAATTCAGCTTTCCAAACGCTATGAAGTTTCAAATTCTTCTTCATGAACTTCAGATCTACATATTACAGAACATGAAAAAAAATGTTGTTAATTGAAACTTACAACAATTCAACTTCATAGGACAAAAATGTTTTGTCTCATTTTACATTTTCACACAGCAACATTTCCACACAGCATCATTCATCAGACAGCCATACTGCAGGACCCTGCCTCTTGAGACAGCAAGGGATTCAAAACTGAAACAAATTCTCACACTGGTATGAAAGCATATTTTTGAACCACGCGTATTAGCAAGATAATGCTTTGCACTGATTCCTTATTGAGCAGACTGTAGCACTAAAGCATTATTCATGAAGCCATGCATAATCGTAAAAGCAATCTACTTGATGATGTGATAGGTAAGTAAATGTGGAAACAGAGGGGGAGAAAGTATTTCTTTGTTTTATGATACAAAACCACCTTTTAGCTTATTGGCCCTTGAAAGACAGGTGATTGTAACTGTGCATATTCTTCTGTAGTGCACATTCTACTAGAAAGAAGCACAGCTCGAATAGCCTAAGTTTTCAGGGCTACTCTAACTTTCATTTTGTCTGGATTACTGTGAATGCTCCCACATGCTGGATAGGCACAACCTAAAAGAACAAGATGTCAGCAAGAGAAATGGGGAAAAGATGGTGCTTGCATTCCTAGGGTAGAATTTGCTTTTTTGCTTTCACCTTTCAAAGCTGCATTCACATACTGCGATTGACGTTACTAAGGAGCTCTAAGGCAGAATGCCTGGGACAATTCCGAGATGAAAAGAGGCTGAGGAATTTATTTTCAATGCTTAATTCCTATCAAGTCTAATAAACAGAAATTATCTACTAGCCATTTAGAAATGAGAAAGAGGGAAATAACAAAACATTACCAATGTCTTCTGAGCAAGGTTGATTTTCAACTACTATGTATATTTGTCATTTAAACATACAGTGTCCCAGAAGCTGCCAAGCTGACAATGCTTTTCAATTATAAGAAAAGGCATATCTGAAGTTTCTGTTTTCCTGAAGGGTGACATCTGTCTGAGTGGCAGACTCTGTTCTATAACTTAAAGCATCTGCACTATCTCTTTTGCAATGTAACATATCCATTGTGTCAGTTAAAACAAGGTAGGTAGATGCTCCTTACACCTCCTGTTAACTTGGGCAACAGTCATGTTGCCAGAGGTAATTAAGGCTCACAGTCTACACACCGGACTTGTGTATAAACAGACACCATCTTCTTTTCTCTTAACTTTGTTTCTTGGTAACTTCCCTCCAAATATTATTGGTCATTATTGTTAAACACGGTTTATCACAGCTCTCATTTGAAGTGTACAGTTCGTAACAGACATTATAACCGCTGCAACAGACAAATCCTTCTTTCAGGATAGGTCATCCCTTCTCTTGGAAAATGAGAGGATTGCTGTGATTGTCCCTCCATGGACATATGCACTTAGAAATCTAGTGGAGGACCATGTCTGAGCCCCAGTACAGAACGGCTGAATGTAGCTTCCACCATCACATCGCCCAAACTTCAAAATTTCATGGGCAAAAAGCTACCCGTTCTGCCCAGCTTGGATTCCCAAGAGTGTCCCAAAATCTGTTTCTATCACAGCTGGGCTCCACAGTCCCAGTCATACTCTGCCCCTTGTAGGCAGGGCTTCACTGAAAATATAACATGATCTTGGGCTACATCATCTTTTCACAATTTTCTTCTCCCAGGAAGGGGCATAGCATTCATCCTTCTCCATCTATCCGGTTGCCATCTCCTCTACATGCCCGGAGTCCTGTGAGCAGCAGTAAGCAAAGGACAGAGCTGCAGAAATAACTGAGCTGCTCTTCCACAAAATAGAGGGGCACATGTGGAAGGATTGTTTTTCTTCATAAGTTGTGAAAGAGTCCTTACATTTGCTCACTGCTTGCGTGCTGCCCTGTTTATCACATTTCTGACATGAAATTCTCAGTAGTTTCTCTTGATGTAAACTTTCAATACTGGTCCATGAGAAGTGGAAAAAAGGCTGGGGGGGGCGGTTAGCCTTATTTTACTAATTTGGCAACAGAAATCTTAAGGGAATAGGCTCATATGGAAACCAAATTGCAGCCAGTTTACCTGCTTATTTTGTAATTTTAGTTCATTTCTCATTAGTAATTTTATGGAACCCTAATGACCATGAAAATATGGAATGAGCTATTTTTCATTCCTCCTCCAGGTGGGCAGGTCTCTGAATTATTTCTCCTCATTAAGTTAAAAAAAACTTCCATTTTGTTGGCATGACAGTGACACAGGATCTCTCAACAGCTGTTTCAAAGGCTGCTGGAAACTACAGAGCTTTCTGTATGGGACCCAAGAGTCTATACCTCCACGTTATTAGGAGTTATGTGGGTAAGTCCCTACTCATTGAGATAGAGTATGCCTCATTCAGTATCAAATTAATAGCCAGCGTTTCCCTAATTCGCCATAGCAACAATGATATAATAGCAAAGGAGCAAGAACAGCCTGGTAAAGCAAACTGTGTGTTGGGGACAGTAGATCAAGCAGACAACAGCTTACATTTGTTGCATACAGAACTTTGCTAGTGGTCAGTGCAAGATTAGCAAAAGATAAAAGGCAAGAAAATGTGGTGTGAGATAGTGTCCTTTACCTACCTATGAGAAATATACAGCATGTTCTTGTAGCTCTCATGAGCAGTACAGTTGTCCTCCAGGTGAAACATTTAGCATTTCAACATCCCAACTGGAAATAACACTGCAGCCTATTATGAGATTAATGAATTGTGGAGTCCTGTATTTTTTAAGATGTAAAATAGGGAATCAAGAAAAAAAAAGAATACATTTTATTCCCTACAAAACCAGCCAGAGACCTACGTAACAGAGCTCATAGTAAACTGTTGCTACAGGATAGAATCTACGAAGATGATAAACTAAAAAAAAAGTATTGCCTTACAAATGAAAATAAAGCTATAGAAAAGTTGATTTCACTCTAATATGCAGGATGGGAGTACACAGTAGAAGCTGTCCAACATCTAGCCCTCTATGAAGTATCTCAGAAGATGGTATGCTTCGTTACCTTCAGCTCCATGTTCCATTTTTCACAGTGTACATCTGTCTCTCAGGTTTTGTGCTCTCACATGGACATAATTATGGAACCCTGTTTACATCACTTGAACAAAGTGAATATAAGATCTGGAAGAAATTCCAGGTTGCAAGCCCGTACACCGGAATGGTACCAGAATGTCATTTTCTGGGTGAGCCCCCGCTGTCTCACCCAGAAAACCCCTTTTTTTTCCCCTCTATAACCAAGTGCTACTTTTTACAAAATTGTATGCCTCAAAATATCCTTTCAGAACCACTAAAACCATTGAAAGAAGATAACATTAAGCACATAAGAGTGGTAAGACTGTATCATAAATTAATCCAAAATGTCAAGTCACTGAAGAGGTCAAATCAGCTCCATCACAGTGGTATGAGTGCCCTTATGTTCAACTAACTGGGAAGAGAGGCAGCAATATGACAACCAAAACAAATATCCAAACTAATTAAAGAGAAGGGGAAAAAATGCAACGTTGTAGAGCAAACTAAGTACAACTAGCAGGTAAGTGAAATACCTTCATAACACGGAAGACACTTGGAAGTGGAAAATCTTGAGATTTTTCCTTCATGGCAATTGTTTTATACCTAGTATATACATTATTCCACATTCAATTTATACTGAATTCCACTGACCTTACATACAATCAAGACAGCACCAGTGAAAGCCATTTTATCTTAATAAAATAATTTTTTTATGGTCTGTGATAACATAGTCAACATTAGGTGCTCACACCTGTTTACTTGTAACTATTCTGTAACAGTAGAGCATCATGTCTTGAAAGGTATGTGGCTTTAAAACTTTTTAAATTTTGTATGAGTATACACACTAAGCTAGCACCCAAGATGCACTTATTCTATTGACACAGAAATAAAAGATGTCCTTGGGAATTCTTAACGCATGAAATATGAAGGATTCATAAAAAAAGAAATTCCTAGTTACCCTTTCAGTCACAGAAACTAGATGAAGGACTCAGAACTTGAACTGAAGAAGTCTTTTTTAAAGGTATCAATACCTTCTACAACTCACATATAATTGCAAATGTAATTACAATTTTCCTCCTTTGTGTTTTCAACTCAAGTATGAGCAATATGTGATGATGGGTTAAATTCAGGGCTTAGGCTTTTTTTACTTCATCTCTAATTTCATATGGCTTCTCTTTGTATTACACAGACAGCACAACACTGGATAGAAGATTAGAAATTATGCACTTCATAAATATCTATGACGCATTCTGTGTGGTTTTGTTTAAAATATCTTAATCTCATAGAAGCAGGTGGTACATTTGTCCTATTGTCAATCTGACCATACTAACAGCAGGTAAATTTGGCTTTTTAGAGAAGACTAAAAATCTTTACAACAATAATACATACAAATCTTATACCTCTTGCAACACTTGTGAAATTTCATCATCATCCTCCTCTCAAGAGGTGTTCTATAACTTTCAGGAAAGGAAAAAAAAACACCACACCCCCCCACACATTCAGAGGAGCACAGCTGATTTAATAGTTTCCTCTTCCCAGCCTGAGCCTTTCTAGGCAGTCCTTTGAACCAGTGCCCTTTTGGATTCAAATAGTATAACTAATAATTGCCATATATGTCTCAGAATCTGCTATGCCTATTAAGCTATAGTTAGTTTTCCCTCCACCTCTTACTACATCAAACACAACAGTCACCTTTTCTTAATGATCTCATTCTACAGGCAAACCTATTTGCCTTATCTCTCATTCCTTATGTAGCCTTTAACTGAGTTACAATAAGCAACCCAGTAGTGTTGTGGTTAGCACGCAGAACAGACATGTTTCTTCCTCCGTTCATTTAAGCCCATTGAGGCTTGTATTAAAGAGCTTTTAAAGATAATTGAGAATCTCAACCTTTTTGTTTATGCAAGCCCTTGAAAATCTCATCTTCCTTTGACTTTAATCTGGTAAACCTTTGATGTTAGTTGTTAACCTGCTTGTATTTATCAACAACTCAAAATCCACATTACTACAGAAAAGCAGCAAGCCTCTGCTTAGTCTGTGCACGTGCTGGGGGGGAGGGGGACAAGGGTAGAAAGGGAAGCTTTATTGAACCAATTTCCATGAAGAAATCCTTTACACTTGAAGGATTTTCTCTTACCACAGGATATTTGGACAAGTTACTGCCTAGAAAGTGTGTTGTAAACATGAAGGTGTTTATAGACCAGGAAATATTTAATTGCTGGGAGAAACGCAGTTAAAAAGATGCAGTTTCAAGGAAAAAGAAGGTGCTGTTTACTTTACATTTTCCTTTTTCTTAAGGTTTTTGCATTTATAGGCATTCCCTTGGTGCGGACATTTTAATTACCTTTCTTTCCCACAGATGTTTTCACAAGTCAGAGGGACACTGCGATAACATGGCACATCGTCTTCCCATTTATGTTGATTTTAGGCATCCGCACTTACACCAGAAGCAGCACCTCATTTCTTCTGCTGTCCCAGTGGTTCAGGGCCTAAGCCTCCTACAGAACACACATGCGACCTCAGCAGTGGTTTCCCCACCAACACTCACTGCAGCCCCAAGGGCTCTCCTCCCAGTGAGACAGTGCAAGGGCTTCTCTCTGCGCTGAGACTAATACAACGACATTGAAATCACCTGCAATGTATCCCGCATTTCACATGGAGCTGGCATGGGCAAATTTCTAGCACAAGGAAAAAAAGTGCTCTTAGGAGCGCTTAGTGGTGTTCCACAAATAAGTTAGAAATGCTGATGCCAGACAGCCGCAACGTTTGTACTGATGACCTAGCTATTTATAGTCAGAGGAAAAGCAGCAGAACACTTCCTCTGCTTTCCACTACAACATGCACATCCTTTAAGGCCTCATTTAGGAACGTGTCCAGATTACAGACATTGATCCCTCGCCATCAAATCACTGGGGGCAAAGTGCAAGTATAGAGCAGGATGCAACTGTGGAGCTCAACTTCGCTTGAACTTGCATGGTGCTTTGTTGGCATTCAGAGTTCACATTGCTGAAGCCAAGATGGGCCACCAAGAATAAAAGCCACCAAGGGGCTTGTTGTCTAGCGAGCAAGATCAACGACTTGTGGCTCCTTCCTTTGACATTCACCGAATCTTTTCACTCTGTGCAGAATAAAGTTACCCCTGAGGGGAAATCAAAGTCAATTCACACTTGCCCCACGCAAAGTCAGCAGCCTATGCAAAGTTTCATAGATATGACAATGTCTGTCTGAAGGTCTAAATAACAGGATCCAAAAAGATCCTGGAAAGTATGAATTAAGGGTATCTCTGCCAGACCCTAGGGAACCACAGATGTGTAAACACGTGTTTATTATTATTTGGTTTACATTTACAAAAGTCAAGAAGGTGATATAGGTGAAAGAGAAACGCTAATTGCAGCACTCTCAAGAAGTCCTCTCGAGGTTCCAAAAAAAAAAAAAAAAAAAAAAGGAGCTAGACTACCTTCTCAGGTTCAAAGCACCCTCACTGTGCTGGACCAACAGAGCAGCACAGTTTGAAGTTGAAAAGAGGGATAGCATGGCTGCTGCTCTTTGAAGAATGGAATAAGAAAGAGTAGCATTTAAGAAGCTTGGAGAGGACTTTTAGAAATATACTCTTTCTTCTGAGGAAAAAATAATATGTATATTTTAAAATGGTAGAAGTTTAATGAAAAGTGGGAAAAAGTGTTTTATGAAATTTCATTTCGGTGATCCATTTTCTATCAATAACACCTTTTTCTCCCTCATTATTCCTCCCACCCAGGAAAGAGTTTCTGTGGTAGGAGGACTGATAAAAAAGTCAAATACCTGTGTTGATGGATGTGTTTTTAAGCTTTGCATGTGCTTGGCAATGACGAATTATTGCCTCACACATACATGCATATATAGGGTGTGTATATGTGATTGTAGAAATGTATGCACACACATATACATACTTATACAGCATAGATACACATACTACATATCTGTTTAAGAGACCATACATGTAAATATGTATGAATATGCATGTAGGGATACTATATGAAGTGGAGCAAATTTAGACCTTGGTAGTAGTGGATGTATTTGACCTTACATACACAAATAAAAACATCAGTTTAAACCTGGACAGCACTAAACATGCATAATTTCCTTCCAGTAGTCAAAGCTTTACCTAAGATTTATGTGCAAGATATTCTTCCAAGCCCACATCAGCACAAGAGAAATCAAGAGCAGGCCCCATGTAGTCCTCTCTCCCCGCGAAAAGGGAGAGCATCTCCTACAGCCACAAACATAATGTGAAATTGCCCCTGAGATTTTAGAAATCTGTTAACAAAAAATTAATTGTCTAGTGCTGATCATCACAGCTAGGGAATGTTACTGCTGAACCAAACACTGTTTTCCTTTGTACCCTAGTATTTTTGCAACATTAAGAACATTACTGAAAATGGTCAGAATCATGTCAGACAAAAAAATCCAGCCAGCCTAGCACCTTGTCTCTCATGGCAAAAGAAAAACAACCAAAAAACCCAAGAAAACCCCAAACAAACAAAAAACCCACATCACACCAAAAAAACTAACAGTAGAGCAAGCACATATTTACTTTGTTTTATTTCTTGCCATGATAACATTTGTTCTGGGGTCCCTTCCATGCATGACTCCCAAGAATACAGCCTGGATTGTCCTGATCTGATATCTCTTCTCACTGTTTTTTTTTACAGATGCAAATCCACAGAGACAAGACCAGGCTGTACAGAGTTTAATAAGCAGTGCATAAAAATGTGGGAGCTAAATTTATCTCTGGACAAGAAGCTCTGCTTTAGAGCAGGATCATGCCTTCCGCTGAGCAGGGACCATCTGGAAGACAGGGGTGGGGACTGAGGACCTAAGGTACCTTCCCCTTTCACAGGGGAAGCCCCCAAAAGGGAGCAGTTGTAAAGAACACAGGCCATGAGAAGCAAAAGCACAGGATAAGGGAACACACATGTGATCCTGCCTCTTTACACATTTGATGGTCAGCCACCAGAACTGAGCCAGCATGGTGGGAAAAATACCCTGCTGCTGATTTTGACCTAAAGCTGATTACACTCCCCACAGCCTATGATGAGATTGGGAAGCAGATCCAAGTTTCCCATTTTTGCCTCTTTTCTACTCCCAGGAGGATGTGATCAGGCAAACACCTCTTAATCAGGGTCAGTTTTACTGCTAGACCCCATATTATTATGAGAACACACCATACTAAGATTTCTGCTAGCAATTTTAAAATTTGAGAAGCTGTAAATGAAAGCCAGGTCTGAATTTCTTCTATGTGCCAAATTTCACCTTCTATTGCTGCCCTGTGCTGGACACAGGCAGAATCACAGAACAGTTGAGGCTGGAAGGGACCTCCAAAGGTCATCTTGTCCAACCCTGCTCCTCAGGCAGGGTCACCTAGACCTGGTTGCCCAGGATCACATCCAGACTTTTGAATATCTTGAGGAAGTAAGACTCCACCACCTCGCAGGCCAACCTGTTCCAGTGATCAAATTAGTAGGAGTTATACGCACACATGACTAAGTGGGAGGAAAACATGAGACACAGGATCTAAGTCCTGGACTTCCTCCCCCCCGCCATGAGTTTGTGCCCTGTGACTCCATACCCAGAAACTGCTGCTTGTTATGGCTATTCCTAGCCCTGGCTATTTTTACACCTCTCAGTCCAGTCTTGCATGAATCACTCAAGGTACTTCTCAGCCCCCTCAGTCAAAACATATATAAGCTGACATGCTCTGAAAACACAGTGTCATTGTTGTAGCAGCTATGACTCCTACACAGAAGTTGCCAGAGCAGATGAGAACAATGGCCAGCACAGACTTCGATCACAACTGAGAGAGTAAACTGAACTAAGTGCTTCCAAAGAAAGGATAAAAGCCCTTCAGTAGATTATTAGGCAGAACTATCCCACTGTGGGCAATCTCTTGCCAATTTCAGACAGTCACTGGCTGCCTTATGCCCTTGGAGCATATGGACTCATCTCCCTTATGAATTTTTACCCCAACTAGCAAGACTACAGGTATTTTTATTTGTCACAACCAAGGCTGAATCCTCATTTTTGTGGTACTAAATTCACAGTCTCAGCTGTAAAGTCCTTGACTCTGTTTTTTTTGGTGCAGAGACTATGCCTTCTTTTAGATATGAATGTGTCAGTGCTGAGTGGAAGCAAATGCTGCTTGGAAAGACAATGTCAAATGTGGTAACACTGTGATTTGTACTGACATTTAAAAACATCAAATTTATTCAAGACAATTCCCTTCCTTATTACATGCACCACTGTACAGTTTTCTGGTGAACCACCCTCTTGACCTGAAAAAAAAGAGAAAAACAGAATGCAGGAAAACCCCATGTGGCTTCACATGGGATCCACTCGGGAAACAGAAGGAGTCACACAGAAAATCTAAGAGTCCTGAGTAGCAATCTTGCACGTTTAACAAGATATCACCAGGGTAAATGTACTGGAATAGGGACATTGCATTTGGATTGTACTGAACTGGATAAGAGTACCATTACATTTATCTTGCCTTGTTAAAGTTATGTTATTTTCACTACATATAGTTGTGATACTCAATCTACTACTGAATTTATTAATGGATAATATCCCCTGTAAACTCATTAGTGTCATTTATGTTCAGAACTTCATAAAGGACTAGCAACAACAGAAAATAGATTATCTCCAGTGAAAGCATTAGGTTTCCTCAACAAAGGTAACATGATATACACAGCCAAAAAGAGAAGTTTGCAGTTAAAGCACTTATCTATCCTTCCCCATAAAAAGCACTGAAAATAATAGAAATTCATAGACTCAGAGAAGACAGAAATAGTTTGGACTTCAAAAGTCATCCAGTTCATATCTCCTCACAAGGTAAGATGAATGATACATAATTTAGGTCACCTAATTTATCCCTCCATTTCTGCAGTACTGTCCCTTATTATAGTTGTATTTTATGTATGTGTCATGTCTTATGTAGCCTAAGTCACTAGCTATCTACAGTCTATCATACATCACTATTAAAAATAATCATCTTAATATTGAGAGCATCTGTTCACCCAATTTTCCTTCTAGCAGAAACTCCTTTTTAACCGCCACATAATTGTTCACTTTCCTGGTGTTTATCCCACCAACATATAGTTTACAGCACTGATCTTAAATATCTAAGCACAGCTGATGCAAATTTGCACAGCAGTTTTCTGTGCATTTCCCCAGCTCTATATGTTGCTCTTTACTTATACACTGGCATTTGGAAATGGTAGGACAGTCTAGTAGCTCTTACCAAGCAACAGAACTGTGGTGCTGGTAAATAGGAATAAATTGTTCAAGAAACAAGCTCAAAGGAAACTATATATATAGGTTTTTTTATATGTATGTATATAATTTAAAAGAAACCCTACAGTTGCAAAGACTATGTTTTGTATCCACTGCATTCCCTTCCAGTTCTGCAGTTCCAACCAAAGAAGAGATCAGGTTAGGTCATTCCTCACAGGAGCATGATTCATTCCTCCTAGGAGCCCTAAGGTCAAAAACTGTAAAATGTAAAGCCTGTTTCAGGTTTTTGTTGAGACTTCTTTTGTCCCATTCAGGTATGGGTTCTGCCTCTTCACAAACAAAATCAGTTGTATTAAATTAAACAAAGACATTCCTGAGGAATCCAAGTGAAGTGTGACTAAATTCTTGTCTCCAGTACCTCTCAAGCACTGTTAAAAATTAGACTTCCTTTAGTTATTCTAGCAATAAATATCTTGTTCCCAACATGGGGTGCTAGGTCCCATATAGGTTTTAACGGATTCCTTAATAATGATTCTCTTTTGTGCTTCCCAGCATGCAATTTTGTTTAGTAGAATGCATTGTGGGGGCTGTTTGCCTTAAGGACAAATGTTTATTTTCCTTTCTCAAGTAAAGCCCTGTTGACACAACCAAGAGCCTGTCTTGCTGAAAGAATGGGCATGAAGTGTGGGGCATTTCAGTAAAAAAAAAAAAGAAGCGGCAAAAGCTTTGAATCAAGAATTCAAGTGATCTACATCCAATGTTAGAATTACACCAATACCCTTCAGGGTTGAACCTAAATAAATATCAGGATCCTCAACACAGCTATTGACATTATAATACACTGAACAATAGTTCCCTTCCTCCTTAACCTAAGGAAGTCCCAGCACAATGTACATGAAATATAACACTGATTAGGGACTAGGAACATCACCACAAATTCCAGAGATGAGTGTCTGCAGATCAGTCACTCAGATGGCTGGGGGAAGATGTTTTATCAGCCACTAGAAAACATATGCACAACTTTGATCCCGCTGTTTCATGTTGGGCTTCTGTTTCTTTTGGCGTGTGTTTGCAGTATCAAATGCCACAATACTGATGAATGTTCAAAGACATATGATATCACTAATACAGTGCAAACCAAACAAACCTCAAAATGTCTAGCAATGGAGTTCAGACTCAATGCCCTTGTAAACACATATCTGCAGTTTCTTGGTTCAATCAAATGTTGATTGAGAAAAATACATGTTACCACACATTGAAAGCCTGCCCTGGAGTTCCTCCCATCCCTCCATCACTTTATAAAGGCTAGTGCTGAAATGCAGTAAACAGGCATTAATAGAGATCATATTCATCTTTAGAAATGAGCAACCGCTGGCTTTGCAAAGCCATGTTGACATTTTGCCACCCTGCTCTGCTGCCAGTAATATTTGGTAATTTAGTGAAGCAGAGATCTAACAAATGCGCAAACCTCGGTGGATTATTCAGCATCAAGGTTTGCATTACAGTGTGTGAGAAAAGGATTAAAGAAGTGCTTTTTAGTTATAGAAAACCCTGAGCACTGGATTAAAGCACAATGGAGCTGGCAAGAAGGATACTGTATCTATAGAATTTAATGGTAACCTGACTCTAGCAGGCTCTACAGCTTTATTTTCAATACAGCATTTTCTTAATCCCTTGTTTGCCAGCAGTAATGCTGTTGGATTAGGCTGTCCACCAGGCTGTGGCTATTTACATAAAAATTAGGCAAATATCTTTAATAAGGAAAAAATTACATGGCTGCTGGATATTATAAAGGTTTCATAACTTTGAACCCTGCCGCTTCTGTGAATCTCTGCTAAGTTTTAAGTATCAGGAGAACTCCCTTTCCCTTATGGCAGCCAGCAAAAACTTCCAGCCATTATCTGCCACAGAAAGAACTTCATGTTGAAAGCTGAGGGGCTTAGCAAATGTGTCTGCACCAAGTTAACATTTTGTTGGTTATAAAACAGAGAGCAGATCCTCAACTGGTTTAAATTGCCAGCCCTACCCTAATTTCAAAATACTAATTCTGTTTTATATCTGCTGTGCAACTGATGGACGGGAATAGGCTTATATAGCAAAAAGATAATCCATAACCACTAAATATTTTGCTCTACTTCATTTTACTATTCCTGCCCTGAACATCTATCCACCCTCTTAAAGTGAATTCCCCTTTTTCTTTACAATTTTCTGGAGTGAGAGATTGAAAAACCTTCACCTGGTATAGCAGGGCTGAGAGATGAAATACAGTCCTCAGCAGCCCCGATTTGGGAAATGAAAAGCTAATACCAGAGCTGTAAGTGAAGGTGGCCCCACATTACTGAGGGGCAGTCCCAGAATATCTGCTCTTCACCAGGAGATGGAAGGCAGGGAAGCGCATAACAGACTGGCAAGTGTGGGGAAAGGAGGTTAGGAAAGAGAGAGGGGCAACTCCAGCCAGTTAGAAAATTAGAAGACACACAGAGGAAGAAGGATCAATTAAGGATCACTAAGAAATGTTAACACCTCCCCTCCTTTAAGGTTTTGTTTTGTACCACCTGGGAATCAAAAACAACGGGTGCTCAGTTTGGCCAGCCCAACCTCACCCACAGCATAAGCTATCAGGCTGCTGTGGAAGCAGGTGCCACAGCCAAACAAAGAGCTCTCAACAACAGGGTACAGATCGCTGCTGCCAACCAAGGAAAGCAGAGAAAAGCATCAGGGTATAGTACCCGTTCCCACTCCTCTGCAACTTTCTTTAACCTCTGCTCTTGGGATGCAGGTGGTGACCCAGCCTGAGGTGTTCAGTCTTGGAAGGAAGGAGTGGATGGATTTACAGGAACACACTTCACTACTCTCCTTTTCTGTGCAGGCGGTGCATGGGACTGGATTAATGCAGAAAGTTGTCACTGAGTATGAGGGTGAGGTGTTTTGTCCACATGTTTGTGCACAGGAGCAAAACACAAGGGGATTGGGTATATGGGTATCCAGAGCACCTGGGTACTCTCACAGGAGGTAACACTCTCCGGGTTCAGGCAGCAATCCAATGAGTGAATAAAGGACATTATATAAATTGAAACGGTTTTGATAGGAAAGAGTAAGAGCAGCTATAAGGGAACATAATAAGGAGAGCACTTTATGGAGATGTAGAAATCCAAGTCCAAATCCATTCAGCAGATGACAGAGCTAAAATGTCGTCTTCCACACCACTTGGGGGGGGGGAGGGGGGCAGCCTTCCTCCCTGATCTCCACCTCACCCTGCAGCCACCATTTGAGAGATTATTTTTACATTGACCAAATGTATACAACCAAAGTGTATTTCTTAAAAGGAGAGATTAAATTTATATTAAGGTTCTGCCACAAATATGGGTGCTACATAAAAAGCCCCATTTATTTTCCTCTAACATCATCCTTAAGCTAAATAGTATTTTTAAGATGTAAAACATGGCTCCTCTCCTGCATCTTCCCATTCATCATCTCTCACTGATCGAAAGACCTAATACATTTTTTAAAAAGAACCCGCTAGAACAAAGACATCAATAAGTCAAACTTTGTTTCTTACTAAACACAGGCTTGTATGTTGGTTATATTGAACAGTTGTGGTTTATTTTAAGCAGGCCAGGCCATTTCATGCTTTACTGCAAATTATCTGATTATTCCAGCAATTTAAGAAAAAGATTCTCTAAATAAAGCTTATTTCCATTCTTTCATTATGGAAAGTAGATAATAAAACCATTACTGAACAGATCTGTCCTAGCTCTTTCTAATCCACTTCATTTTTCTTGGAACTGCTTTCTCTGGCCCTTTCTGCATTATGAATATGGGGGGGAAGTGGTGATGTTTTTATTTTTTCCCCTCCCGCAAAATAAATGCCTCTAATAAGATGACTGTTCCCTTGTGCCTGAGAATGCAACTTCTTTCCTTCAGGAACTGTTGTGAGTAAGAATTTTTCGTATGCTCCTTAAGAAGTATGGTAGTTTATCTGCTAAAAGGAGGTGGCTTGCTTCCTCACTTCAAGCCTGGCTAGTTATTATTGCTAGTGGGTGGTAAAACCAAGACTGTTTCTTATTTCTCTATAATTCATCTCACTCCTCCAACACCTCTACTCTGGGCCATTGCAAAAGTCAGAAGAGAGAGCGAAGTGTTTTTCATTAAAAAAGAAATCCATAGACTACACAGCACAACCTGTAGTATTCTATTACATATCCTCAACGTATCTTGCTATAACCACCTTCACCTATCCTGTTAAGCAGGCATCCTAGCTCTAAAAGCACGATCTAGAAAGGAGAGTGAGTAGTAAAGGAGAAATAGCATGTGAAAATAATTATTTAGATAAATTAGAAAGGAATTTAATTTTACAGTCTTTTTTCATTTCTGTGTATCACCCTATCCTGCTCCTTACTGCCCCGATTATGCTGTAGCTTAAGAAAGTACCTGCTTAATACTTTATGCTAATTTCATACTGACTTTACCCCCATCAGCCTTTAACCAGGACACATTTTAATTACAGTCTCTCTAAGGAAATCAGTTATTTTTCAGTTGTACAGATGGAGATTTCCATCATCAGAAGAAATTCCTCGGGCACATTTCCTCAACATTAGCCTTTACTAACCTAAAAAAATAAAAACACCAACCCTCTGTGCTTCTTCCTTTACCATTCCTCATCCTTCCCAGCCTGACACCAGGGTGCTCCATAGATCCTCTCCACCTCATTTGTCATAGTTGGCTCCGTTCCCCAGGGCTGGATCCAGGAGAGCATGTGACTATGCAAGCTCACAAACAGCTTAAGGAAGCAGTCCTGCGCTATGTAGCCTTTCTTAATTTGTGCATAGTTATTATCTTAATCAATACCTCTGTAATTAAAATCCTGCATGATCAATTTTCTGGCCTTCCTACAGGCCTCTCTAATTTAAAAAAGCATTTCCCAGTCCCCTAACTCTACATTGATGTCGGCTGTTCCAAGAATCACCAAGCTCCCTCCTCTGCTTTCAGATTCTACAGAGACTGTCCTTGGCCATGTCAGCTAATATATTTTCTAAGACTCCTCGTTACAAATTTAATATCATCCACCAATATTGTCAAGTCCCTGCTTGATTCTGCTTACTCTTCACTAAATACAGTATTAAGTCCCCACTCATTTTCTTTGCTCAGTTTCGCCCCTGTTATTCCAGTAATACAACATTATCTCTGAAACGATTCTACCTACAGTCAATAATCTTGAGCTCAAGCCCTACCTCCCCTGAAATCTATGATGCAACACCCATTTTAAGAATACAAGATAGGTGAATAGTGCTTACTCTTGAGGACATATTCACATCTTGATATAGTGCCGCAACTACACTGGTGAATACAGAGCCATTCTTATGATATTTTAATTCCACCAAAGTCTCTGTATCTAATCATCAGGAACTACGTAATATCTTTAAAAAAAATCATGTATAGGGCCACATACAAAATTACTTCAAGCGTTTTGAAGAGACACTAGAGAACATGGGCAACACAAACAAGACAAGCAGGGCTCATGGACAGAACATGAGTGTTTTACCTTTATTAAAATGAATAAACATTTCTGTCCTTTGAAGCTAATAGAGACTTTGACCCTTCTCTCCCCTATTCCTTCCTCCATAAAGAGAGTAGGATGAGGTCAGATGTACTAGGCAGTCCTCACCACACCACACAGTTCTTAAAAGGACTGCAGCTTTTTAATAATCCAAGCATTTGACCAAGTGCTGTTGTAAGTGTCACAAATTCACTTTATTCTGTTATGGCAATTCTAAAAGCAGAAAGCCTCCGAGTATATTTAGGTTTCTAGTTTCCTAACCTGGCTGGGTCTTTTTTTCAGCTGAGAACTGTGCAGGGCAAAAGAATAGTCCATGATATGTGTTTTTACAGTGCCCTGTGCAATGGGTTACTCCAGGTGCTGAAGAAATAAAATATTAATAAGCAAACTGTTATTCCAGGCTTCTGTTTCTGAATTTATTAAAACTACAAGCAATGGATTCCCATTCAATACTAGCAAACAAAAATATATATTTCCCTTTTTCTCATTTTCTAAGTGAAGGATTTGAACTTCCTTTCAAATATCTCTGGATTTTTTTTTCATTAAATTATTGATATCGATATGTAATGCTGCAGAAGAATTCTTCCTACTTCTCCCAACCGCCATGCCAACAGCCTCAGTCCCAGAGTAAAAGTTACATTTTCAGGATGCCCTTGTTCAGAGCCTAACATTCTGATGAAGGGCTTCTGATCCTTATCTAATTGAAGTCAAGTGGCAAAACTCTCTCTGAATTCAGTGATCTAGGACCAAGTGTTAATCATTCTCCCAGAGCACCAGCCAGTATTTCCTCCCTCCCTGCCCCCAGTGCTCTTGCAATTGGGATGTTAGAGTCTTCTCTGGTGAAAATTAACCAGCACAGCTGTATGGACTGTTGTGGACCAATTCACACTATCTGACAATTGGGCCTGAAGGCAGTGTCATCCCTCTTTATAAAAAAAAAAGGTCAGCAACAAAAAGAATCACTCCTTAATTAAGTGACCACATTCCTAATCAGATTTTCCCATGAAGATGATTCAATGCACCCCTGCATGCTACAGGGGAAAAGCTAGCAGCTGGAGTACCTGCTGTTGAGATTTTTCAAAGGTCCCTCAGAGAATTAGGTGCTGACATGGAGCTGCACAAGAATTTCTGAATTCAATAGGCCAACAATTTTCAGCACTATTTGTATGTTAGCTAAGTCTGCAGTAAGAAATATGAAATGACCACAGGGCCTGCATCTGTTTTGCTGAAGAACTAGCAAAGCACAGTTAAAAATTTGTGATTAAAATCAGACCACTGTATCCTTCACACCACTGGATGTTAATGGTTCCTTGTGAAATGGCATAGTTGGGAAGTCTTTCCCCCACCAACTTGTAGCTGTAAGACCCCTATGCTGAGCACTACAGAAGCAGACCACTACACAGAACATCACGTTTCCCACCCAGCACACTCCACACAGGTCCTTCACTCATTGATCTGCACTTTCTCTGCTTTTTGTTTCCCCTCCCTGTATTCAGGATCAAGATCATGCAGCAGAGCTTCTCCCCCTTATGAAAGTTTCCCACGGGCATGCGTATCTCCTCCTGTCCCCTACTTGTACCAGCTCTTCTGGCACTCTTCCACCTCTCAGCTCAGACAGCAGCTCAGGCACTTCTCACTTGAGCCTGAACACATCCCATAAATGAAACTCTCAGCTGGTCTTCCTGTCCCACTGCACCTGCTGAGCTTCCAGCTCACACTGCAGCCATGCGAATAAGGCATGAGCCTTATTCAGCTACCCTGAATAATGCTCCTCTTGCCTCTTCAGCCTCCAAAAGCAGAGCACTATGCAGGTATTATACTGATAAGCAGCATTATTTAGAAGTACCTGGAGAAAATATAAAACTTCATGTAATGAACCTGTTAGGTCATTCATTACAAGTTCTGCCAGGGGGCGAAGTGTCCAGTCAATGGAGCACCAGTAGGCTAGTTCAGCATTTGCTTGTGAAAGTTATTCCGTAACAGCCAGGAAACACATGTACACAGATGACAGCAGAACTAGCCAGTTTCAAGCTTCAAAAATGGGGTTAGATAAACATAATGATCCTTAGGACACTGGCTAAGTGAGGAATTTCCTTTAAAAAGACCTAGTAAAATTCCCTGTGCGTCTGGGACGTCCACACCCTACCCACCTCTCCTCAGTTCCCAGCATAAGAGCCTATGTAATTGGTTTTGGATCACCTACAGAGCTGACCTCCACTCTTGTTGCACAGAGACCCTGTTCCCACGCACCTGGTAGGACACAAGGCAGAACTGAGGGCTGAGGTCAGCTGGTGGAGCAGAAATTTGGCCCAGCAACTATGCGCAGCCACAGAAGGGCTCTTCCATCTATTTACCCTCTATTAGCATTTTGTGAAGTGCAAATGCTAAGCAGCACCCTCACTCCTGACCTCATCTGTAAAGTTAGAAGCAGACTAAGACAAGTAACTAATCGTTTGCAGTCCCATCCTTTCCAATTCAGCATTGCTGCCTCATCTCTATAGTTCACTGTGGGGTTAAGGTAGCACTTAAAAGCAAGTTACACATTTTCAATGTTAAGCATGAAAGAGGAACAGCTACTTTTGACATGGTGAAATGCAGCCTGGAACATTCATACTAATACAAGGGAACAGAAGCAAAGGGCGGAAAGGCATCTCAGAACATCGTCCCATCCAGACCCACACACAAGGACAAGATCAAGACAGTATGTTTCTTTAATCTATCAAAATTTCCAGTGAAGAGGAGTCTATCACATATTTATTGCTGCACATACTACTAATCCCCCACCTCTTTTTTAAGTGGCAATAGTGTCAAAAACCCTTCTAATAAATAGCTCCCTTCTGTCAAAGTAGCCTTTCCTACATCTACATAGCACTATTCAAGGTTTGCTATCTTAATTAACAAATCAAATTCCTTTATTTCACCCACAGAAGAAAAAAAACATGCAGCAGCTGTTCATCATCTTAAGGTATCATCACATTTCTTATCTTCAGCAACTTCTAGTGAGAAGGGGCAAGGGGCACATTCATTCACTTGAACAAATCCCTCGAGTAGAATATTGCGTGGGCCAGCTCATTTCTCTCATTATTAGAGAAGGCCAGTGCCATCAGTGTTACATTATTAACAGGAGCATTGCTTTGGCATTAAAGGGAAAAGGAGGTTTATGAGAATATCATAATATTTCAGAAGGGAAAGAACAACCAAGCTTTTAATGCCCATCAAAAACCACTTGTTTGTCTGAACTCTCTCTTTTTTAGCTGGCAATAAGTCTTTGCAGTCAAGTTCAGAGAGATTATATTTATATCTTGGTTTAAAAATATATTAAAAAACAGCCAAAATATCAGAGGAATTCAAGGCAGAGAAACACCTTGCAATTATTTGGTTTGGAGGCATTAGATCTGCTGACATAGCATTTCCCAACACTTTAGTCTTTTGCTTCTGAAAGTCATTCTTGATTTCAAATGTTTCCATTTAAAGGCAAAAAGATGCTTCTACAGAAAAACAAATAGGCATTTACCAGTGCAAGACAAGCCTCTCCCCACAAGGTTGTGATTTCCATTCCAGTTTTGTTTTAGGAGACTTGCCTCCAAAGTGATCACTAGGGACTTAAAAACCCATAGACCAGTTTGCAAATTGTGTCTAAAGATTAAGTAGACCATATATGTAATTTGCATATCCTCAGTAAAGAAGGATTTTTGTTTTGCTAGACTAGAAATAGAATTCGACTCCAGGGGAAATTCAGACTTTTATCACACCAATCACAGACTTCAAAGCTTTTGGAAGGATCCTAATTCTGCCACATTTAAGGACTTTCAGAAAGGTGCCAAATGCCCATATTCTCACTTGCACGGAGAAATGCTTGGAAGCTGAAGTGCAGTCACTACCGCACAAGTGTGAATCACATCCTTAGGTCTGTGAAAGGACCAGCCTCCCCTTTCCACAAGCATATTCAGGGTCAAGCCATCTCTTGACCACTGAGTGAAGCTAAGTTCTCCATCCCTGCTCCAGCACGCATCCAGAGAACAATATCCTGCTCTCTTTAGTTAAATCTGCCCTATTTTTGGAGGAATGCCTATTAACAGCTGTTCAGCTCTTGAGATGATGAAATTGCTGCCTATCACGCTGATATTGTCTTACTGTTTGCTTGGATTCAGGCAGATAGATAGCTTCGTCATCAACTCTGGTATGGAAATGGTGACTCCTTTCATGGTAGAAACCATGTTTTGATCCCATGTTTGTACAGCACCTCACACAATAGCCATGGTTTGAAGCTGGAGCCTCTAACCGCATGTCATACAATAAATGCATAGGTTTGATCTAAATTTCTTCCACATGTATCGCACATCTGCCATCTGTTTCTTGCAACACAGGAAAAGTTCATCTCTACAGGAATTTAGTTTTACCATAGACATTTCCACATTTTAAAAATAAAAGGCAGGTGATCAGAAAAGATGGTAATATTTGAGAAGGGATGTGAACAAGTGTTTAGGGTAAAGAGCAGTTATTCAACAAGACATTACTAGTCTGCACCAGGTCTGGCTGGGATGGACTTAACCTTCCTCATAGCAGCCTATGTGTTGCTGTGTTTTGGATTTGTGGCCAAACCAGTGTTGGTAATACATTAGTGCTTTAGCTATTACTCCAAAGTGCTTGCACAGCGTCAAGACCTTCTGTTTCCCACTCTGCCCTCCCCAGCAAGTACATTAGGGGTGGACAAAAGTTTTGGAGGGAACGCAACCAGGGCAGCTGACCCAGATTGTCCAATGGGATTCCAATTCCATACCATACAACGTCATGCTAAGCTGCATTCCCAAGTTGCCATTGCTTGGAGACCAACTAGGTATTGGTCTGCTGGTGGTGAGTGACTGCTTTTGCATCACTTGTTTACTTCCTCACCACCACCACTTAAACTGTTTTTATCTTGACCCATGAGGTTCCCCCCCCGCCCCACTTTTGCCTTCTCAATTCTCTCCCCCAACCTGCTGCAAGGGAGCCGGGGGCGGGGGGGCGCCGCCACAGGAGGAGGACACTGGTTGGGGACTTAACCTGTCAGCTGGTGCCAACCCACAACAGTCCTTTTTGGCACCAAACATAGGGCTTGAGATAACTATAGCTGTGGTGAGAATGTGCTAGACTGAATTTACTTACAGTTGTTATACCTGTTTAGCTGTTGTTTGGCAAGTTGCTACTTGCTGTTGCTGGTCACAGTGTTGACATCCTTGCTCTCAACACTGGTTTGTTTGCTCCTTTACCTGTTCTCTTTCTTGCTGGACACCAAATTTCAGGACTTACCAATGGCTGCTTTTGGCTTTTGTAGTGTGACCAATGCTACATGGAGTAAGTGGGTAGCACTGATCATGTAATGGGTTTGACTGGGGAACCCCAACAGCCCAGAAATCCTGGAAGAGATCATGGATTGATCAGAAGGCAGATATTTCAGAGCACTGCCCAAGGAGGTGACTCATGCCAAAAAGGCCCCACTGTAAAATAAATAGCCATAAAATGGGGATTAATATGCTCTGTTTACTGATGTGTCTCATCATATTTTGGAAAACTATCAGAAGTGAAAAACTGCTCTATAGAGCCCCACATGACACGTCTCAAAAACTGTTGAAGGAACAGGCAGATCAAGTCAGTTTGCAGAAGTGAAAGCCATCCAGTTGGCTCCAGATATTGCTGAATGAGAATAGTATCCAGTACTCTATTTCTGTACTGACTCTTGGATGGTGGCAAGTGGGTGTGCCTACAGCAATAGAAACAGATCAACAGGCAGCGTAGAGGTAAACCCATCCGGGCTGCTACACTGTGGCAAAACATTGCTGCCAAGGTAGAGGACCTTATTCTAAAGGAACATCATGGAGATTCTCACATGCCAAGAGCCATGATAAAGAGTGTCAAAACCATGAGCAGGTAGACCAGGATGCTAGAAATGAAGATGACATTTCCACTATTTGAAAAATAAAAGACAGGCAGTCCACAAATATGATGGTTTTTTGAGAAAGGACATGAACAAGCATTTAGGATAAAGGACAGCTATTCTACAAGACATTGCTAGTCACATGCCGGTTTTCTAGAGAAAGCGTAACAAGGAGCGTCAATAATTTTGCAGTATGGAAGCAGGGAGTTAGAAAAACTCTGCTTACAGAGACTGCCTGAACTGTTCCCCTCAAACATAAAAAAATAAGAAAAATGACACCTCAGCCTCACGCAGGAATGTGCTGGGGTCTGGAGCTTTTAGGAGTCAGGGGCTATATCTACACTAAAATATTAAGAGTGACTGAGGCATTAGAAGAGCCAGCCCAGGCACAATTGCTGCTCAGGACTGGGCTGTTTTGCTTTCAGCCTCATCTCTGACAGACCTTCCCGGTTTACCTGGAGGAGACCTTGAGGTAAGCACACTTGAGCTCTCCTCCTCAAGAACACTTCAGAAAACCCTATGCTGAGCAAACACTTGCACATGATCAATACGAATGTTAGATGAATTGGGACTTGAGAATTCAGACTCTCCCAGTACGGTCAACGTCAGCAGCATATAACTGGCAAGCTGAGTTCTGTGTTTAATACTCCCAGTTTAAGGGCAAGCCTGAAAACCCAAGAAAATAATTTTGTCCAATTAAATAGTGATGTTCAAATCAGGTACCATTTAATATTAATGTTTTATATTACTACGTACACAGCGTTAATTTGTTAGCTATTTATCACACAATGGGTTCTTTTCTTATTTTTTGTTTTCCTATTTCTGCATTTAGCCTATTAACTAAAAATACCATTTGTGGTTCTCCCCTAGTTAGGCAAGGCTGGTTTTTTTGAACCAAAGTATGATTAACGGAAGAAAAAAAGTTAACACATTCTCGTGTTCCTCCATGTACCAGTACAGAGGCCTTGTCTCACCATAGACAATTTTAATTGTCAGGAAAGCATAATCCCTTAAAGCAAGAGTTAATGTTGTAACAGAATGCTCTGTCAATTGTTCTTTGGAATTAAATAATTATGAATAAACTTTTAGAGATCACTATACCTCAAACTAAAAACATGCTAAGTATTTAGAAATAATTCCTGACAGTACTGAAGAGATGCTGCTGTAGACAAGATGCAGTTTCCTCCAGAAACACGGGGACTAGATGGAGGAATTATTCTGAATTCCTGAATTGGAAGGGTCATATTGGCAGCTGGTCTTCAGGTGCCTGAACTTAATATGCAAATTAATCTGAAAATAGTCTAATAGCAAATGGCTTCAAAAGAAGAAAATGAAGCGACTCACAACACCCTACAACTTCTTTTCCAAAATTATTTAAGCATTTAGCTGCTAACTGCCTTACAGTGAGGGCACTTCTATCTTCTGATTTGTGCATTTTAATGCTCTGGTATTTAATTTTTTTTTAAACACCCATTAGCGCTGCAGAGACAATCAAGCTAAAACAGTGTAAATAGTCACACATATTAGAGTTCAATTTCAGTTAGTCACTTACAGCTATAGATAGTTCTGGATTTGGTATATTTCAATCAACTACTAATCTACAGAACCATTACTGCTGCTGGTCGTAATAGAGAAAAAATAATCCACCAGTCTGAACCTCAGATGCCAGGATATAGTTATGAGGTTAATCAATATTTTAAATTGTATGTACACATCGATTTTGAATAGTACATAGAGTCAATATAGAAATTATTGTGATAACACACAAACCCTCAAAATGAGGCTTTTTGCAGCTACTTCTCATACTGAAATCATGTTTTAAAATTCCTCAGTATATCACCAGAAGTTTAAACAGAGAATAAACAAAGCCAACTCTTTCCCTCTTTTCCTCCCCCTACCTTTTCCTTGCTCTTTAGCTACAGTTCTCAAAATATAACAATTTTTGCCAGCTCTGCAAATTCACGTAAGTAGCACCAATATGCAGGGAAAAAGGCAAGGCACACTGCATATACAGCTATTGTTAAACAAATAACGAACATAGTTCATTTCTGTTTCATTCAAAATACAGAACATCTCACTGGCCCTTGCAAATGGAAATTAACAGAAATGAAAGGGATTTTTTCCTTTGTAATAGTTTTTTGGTTTCTGCCAGCATGCAGATTCCAGAAGTAAATGTATGTCATAAAAATGTTACATCACTTTTTTTTTCATCTCAGATTATCTACAGTTATTTTTTCTATAGAAGTATGAGTCTTGTGTTTCATACTCTGTAACTTCTGAGATAGGATGATTATTGTTAATAATACATACAAAATAATGCTACCCCTTACCAAAGCTCTTCAAGGCAACTTGCCCTCTTGTAAGAGATATCTATGTGGAAACCAGTGTTGAAGTACATATCCTACATACTTTCTTCTTGCTGTGACTTGTCTTTAGCAAAGAAATCTGATTGTAAAGATATCCAAAGCTTATCAAATTTAGTTCAGTCATACCACAAGTTTGATAGGTTCTCATTTTGGTATTATCAGTCTGATTTAGTTGCAAAAAAAGAAATTGGTGATTCTTTTTCTGAGAAGATTTTATTACTCTAAAGAAACATACTGCGGTACAAAGTTGTAACACACACAGTCCATCTACTGTTTAGAGAAAACCTATCTTTGCAAATTAGGCCAACAACTGAAAAAAGGAAGAGTGGGTACACTCAAGTAGTGAGCCCAGAAGAAGCAGTTAAACTGTCAGCCTAAGCCTTGGAGAACTAGGTTCAAGCCTCTACTTCACCACAAGCTTCTGTATGGTAGGCAAATCACTTAAGCTTACAAACGAGTGACTTAAGTGAAAAGAAACATTCAAAGCCTTCAGCTGGCATCCTGAACAGTCCTCTCCTTCCCTCTTCTGGTCCCCTCCTTCCCTCCTCTGATCCCCTCCCACAGCCACATAATCCAGTGGCTAAGAATGCTCAGCCAGGAGCGGGGAGATGTGGAGTCCAGTTCTTATTCATAAAAATGTTTCTGTATACTGTATTAGCCATAACAGAGAGAAATTGCAACTCACACCTAATCAATTAGCTAGTGTTGAACTCTTTTTCCCCTCCTCTCCCCAACAATGAAACATTTTCAATAGGAGACATGGATAGCTCCCCAAAATCAAACAATTTGGATTTTTGTAGCCAAGTCAGTCTCCTGGGAGATGAGGTTTCGAATACTCTCCGGCAAAGAAGTTAAATCTCTCTCTTGCTACCTACAAACACTGAACTGTAAGAATGGGAAAGATGATGCTTTCACTGCCACCTCTTCCTCTCTCTTTTTTGTCCTCTTCCAGCAGCAATGTAAGTGAGAAGTGGAAACCACACTCCTTCATCTGAGGAAGGACAGAAGACAGTCTCCAGGCAGCAAATGTCCCAACTCTGAAAGTCCATCAAAGATTTCAGGCACAACACTTTCCCATGTGATTCTTGTTGCTACCTGTGAGCAACTCACTTCTGCATATACTTAGGGTTTTTTTGATCCCATTAGAAGGGCCTAACTTACCATGTGCCTTGTACAGGTTATATATGCCTAACGTTTCTGGTGTCCATTGTAGGCACTCAACATCTAAAAGCAAGGCAATGCATCATCTTGCTTCAAAGCACCTAAATATTCTGCTGGTTCTAATGTTTCTGATTAAAGTTCTAATCTCTGCTGACCTTCTCCTACACCCACAGACAGTATCACAACTTGTTACGTGTTACTGTATTAGTGTCATCCTAATGGTGTGCACAGAAACATATTAAAGACTACAAAGTATTTAGACACTGTAGTAACACAGGGTGCAGACAAATTCTTCATAAGGAGTGAGAATGGAAACAAGGCAAACTCTACACCTTCAAGATTTTATCTAGCACAAAGTTCATTTGCGCAGACAGTCTGACTCACATGTACTTTGAGCAGCACTTTAGAGACACTTTTTCAGGAAAAGACATTTAGTCAAAACAAAAACAGTACCAGAAACCACCTTGGTTTGTAGCATGACCTGTTTTTATGCATGGCTAGATTATTTGGGGTTTCTCTCCTCTCTCTCATCAAGAAGACACAGACAACCACGATAACAAACCTGGGCCTGTACTCCTGGGCCACATCCGAACTGTGCTCGCAGTAACTCAAAGGGAGGCTTCAAAGCCATCTGCATGAATCCTGAGGGAACAGGTCATCTGGGCCACAGCTCTCCCCTTGTCACGGACCTTACGATAGCCTTACAAAGCCAGAGGAGTCAGTTACACAAAAGCATACTCCACTGGAAATTTAAGCTGGATTTAAGTTGCTTTGCACCACTGAAGCAACACAAAGCTGCCTTTAGAGATTTGTGAATGTAGCTTCTTATTTTTACACCTCAGCTTCCAATAAATTCTCCTCTAGGGAACACACGCTTTCCTTCTACAGCTTCTATTGTTCAGATAATCTTTTGCTATCTACACCACATTATTTATTAGCATCTTGCTCTCCCTTTCTTATTAAATTAGCAAATGCATCTCACAGAATAAGGTAAAAAGAACAAGTTACTCACCATGAGTAGCACACAAGGAGCATAAACCCAAGCCCACGCTTCTCAGGAGGACCCTTTGTGCTCTCTGGCTCATTAAGGAATGAATCCTCATAAGCACTTGGGCATGAAGGCCAGCTGGTACCACTTAGTCACTACTTAAATCCAATGCCCAAGAGGTGGAGAGACTTCATACATATTGGGGGGATTTCTAGCGGTACTTGGTTTTGGTACTTTTAATTCAATTTAATGGTAACCTAGCAGATATAGGCTAAGGATAAAGTTTTTATTAGCACAAAATGTACAAAGTTCCCTTTTTGTTTTTATTCTTGCTCCCCTCCAAAAATAAAAAATACTCATTATCATTCGTCTGCAGTATCACAGCATTAGTGATTAATTGGAAAGGACTGCTCCTTCATGTGATCCTGGGGTTGGTCTGTTTGTTTTAAAATCAGTAACTGTGTTAAGATAGCAAAGTACTTCTTACAGGAGCTCTTTAATGTTGACATAATTTTTATTCTTCCTTTTGTCTTACTCCTAGAGCTGTTTTTCTTTTTGCCTTATTAAAGTTTTCCTCACTTTTATTTTAAATCAGATGCTAACTTTTACTTTATGATATTGAGATGTTTTGATTAGATCTTCAACTGGTATAAATTGACATAATTCTGTAACTCTGTGGGCTTCTCTAGGTTTAGCTCTGCTCTCTGAGTCTTTGTGTGTTACACTCCAGACAAAAATAAACTAGTGCACTAAGTTCACCTTATCAGAAAAATAAATTGTCAATGTCATGATTTATCCTGAATAGCAGAAGTTTTCTAAAAGAAATCTTCTTTAAAATGTGGGGGTTAAAAATGGCCTAATATACTGCAGGAGAATACTGAAGGCAATCAGTAAGACTGTTATTATTTCTTGAGATGGATGGAAATACGCTATTTTCTACTTTCCCCTCCAACATCCCAAAAAATAATGATGTGATTTAAGAACGTAAAGCTTGCAGCTCAATTGTGGCAATTTATGTTCCTGTAAACTTGATGTAAGCCTGAGCAGCCCAATTTTTTACTGCATATTGTAAAGGATGGTGTCTCAAAGGTCATAGCAATTTCCACAATTTTACTTCCAAATTTTTTTTTTAAGTTTTTCACAGAAAATTGTTGAGATTTACCTCTGGTACAACCTAGTTCTCTCAAAACTTGAACTGTATACAAAGAATGGAAGGTCTGGTTGATGAATGGGTTCTTTTCTGGGTAATATGATTGAAAGGCAAACCTCACATCATAAGGAGGTATAATATACCCATAAATACATTTCAATTCCAAAGTGGGAATGGTAAGCAACCTCTTGCTCTAACCTTTTCTCTCTCTTCACTGAATGTAATGTTTTCAGATTCTGTTGAGGACTGTATCTAATTCATTTTTCCAGCTTAGTGAGACTCGCCCCGAGTCATTTCCTATTTGCTGTCTTGCTGTGAGTGGAGTCACATTCCCAGTGAGAAGTCAGCTCAGTTCCAGTTATTATCTCTGCTGCGTGAGCATGCCCGGACCCCAGCAATGACCTGAGAGGATGCCTGCTCATGCTGAGAACATAGTTTAACAGTATGTTAATAAACACACGGGGAATGTGTTATGCAAACAAAAGGCACATGATCCCAAGGCAAATCCCTTCGCCCCCAGAGATACAAAAAGAGTAATACGTTTTGGGGGAACAAGGGAATAGTACTACATTTAAAAAGCAGCCTCATTGTAAATGCATCTAAATTTGCAGTGGGGAGAGTTTACAGGAAGACACACTCTCTATCATTTTCTTTTGCCCTTCCTTTGAAGATCATTAGAGTAAGCATTAAGAGGAGTTACACGGATTAAAGGCAGCTAGGTCTGTTCTTACTTTTTGATGAAACAGTTATCATCACAAAGCAGCATACTTTCAACTGGCTATTAATTAAATTCCACTAAAGTCCTTAAAAAGTAGTTGATTTTAACCTTAAAACTTCACTGTTTGCCTGTAAGAGACTTTCCACTTATAGGGCAATATTAAAATGGATCCTTCCAGTCACTGTTCTTAAAAATCTTTCATACAATCCATTTTTTTTCTAATCTAAACTACAACAGAGGATCAGCGCCTTCTTAAATGCTCCACATCCCCACAAAACATAGAAACTGGCTCAGGTTCTTCAAACAAACTAAAATGTCACCACTCTCCCCTTTTCCTCATCACTCCTTATACCCATGCCAATTTTACACTCCCGACACACAGAGATATACATTAGAAAGTCTCACATTTTAATATGTCACTACCATACAGAAAAATTTTAATCTCAGAGGCACTAGAAAAAAAGAAAGAGATGCAGGAGTGATAAATATTCATTCACTAATTGAAGGCTGTTTCAAACTCAGAAAGAAAAAACATAGGAAGACTCAGTACTTATACATACTCTCCTCATTCTTCTGTTTTCATTAACATTTGTATGATTAATTAGAGTCCTCAGGGAAAAAATAACCAACATTTTATACACTCCTTTAGTTCTGAAAAGCAATCAAGATCTCTAATAGCCTCTCAGTTCTGAAGTTCAATGTAAGCTTGTGTGAGTGAGGGAACGATGGTTGTTTTCTTTCCTCTTTTTACAAAAAAAAATGAAAGTTAGAAAAAATAATAGTATGTGGGTTTGGGGACTAACGACATTTAAAAAATAATAATTCTATGTCCCAGTAGCAAATAATACATTTAGGAGCCTAGGATGAATTAAACAACTTGTATTTTTCAGTCTAGAACTGTATCATTTACAAGTTAGTCAATTTGTATCAAATACAACAAAAAATCCCATAGCATTCTAACATAATTTATAGCTCCATGAAGTAAATAGGAGGAGGGGTTTTTTGTTGCCTGCTGTTTGCTACTTTAATCAGATTCTGAGGACAATTCTGCATGGAAGTGGTTGTAAATACGCTCATGCATTTCCAGCTCATGGAGGCAGTTATAATGCACATATTAAGGACAAGTTTTACAATCAAATGTGAGATGCAGAATGCTCTGATACTGATGAAGTTGCATATCTCTAAAGGTGGGATTAATCCCATCTAACTTTGGCTGTTCAGAAAACTAACCTAGGGTCCCTCTATAGCCAACAGAGACAGTTAAGTAACTCCAGTGGGGGATTCTTCCGATTTACTTTGGACGTCAGTATTTGTCTACTAACGGGCTGTCTGACACACTCCACTGACTTGCAGAGCATGCCTAAATGGAATGCTTAGATTAGACATCTAATTTTCAGACAACTGAAGTTAGCAAACCTAACCCCATGCTGCAGGCTCTCTGCACTGCAGCTAAAGTTGACTGCAACGTTGTTTTTTTATGAAAGCCTGAGCTGGGAACTGACCTGAGCTGGGGTACCAGGAGGAGTTGGAGTGACTGCAGCAGAGATTTCACTGTGAGTTTCTTGCCCAGGCACCTCCCCAGGGTGCATGGCCAGCCTGCTCAGGGACTGCAGCCACAGTCCCTGTGCTGATCTAACAGCTCGGGAAATTCGGGCTCCCTCCTCACCCTCCGCTCCCAGCTGATTCAGCATGATCCTTCTCACTGCTCCCTGTGCTGAGACAGCATGCTAAACTAACCCAGGCTAAAAGAAAAAGAAAAAAAAAAGGTGTATGGAAAGAAGAGGAAGAGGGAGGAATAGTTTTCAACTGTGCTTACTAGGGATTTGAGGCAGGAGAAGACCCAGCACAGGGAGGCATGGGACCCCAGGGGCAGGAGTAAAGGAAAGACAAGCAGGGAGGGGTGAAGAAGGAGCTCTTTGGCAGCACTGAGCCGTTCAGCTGGTTTGGCTGCACGGTGTGAGCAAACCTGAGTTCTCTGCTGCCCTCCAAGCCCCACTGTTGGTATCAAGACAAACTGGTTCAAAGGTGAACTCAAATAAGTCTAAACAAAATGCAGTTAGTCCTATGCAGTATAGATAGATACCAAGAAGATAGGTTTGAACTAGAGCGTACTGCTCTAACCCCACTTTTTCTTTCAGCAGTGCTTCTGAGTAGCCAATTCACAGTTCTGCCTGAGGAGTGGGCTGGGGAGGGTAGGTCAAGCAAGACAAAGCTGTATTGAGGCCCATGTATTGCAATGCACACAGTAAAGTTCTGAGGATGGAAATCAGTATGTTCCATCTCTTGATGATGGGAAGTAAAACAGCTAGACGCTGCAGCATCAAGTCAGCTAATTACCAAATCTCAGTTTATTCAGCCCCCTTGGTCTACCAGTAGCTAGGAACTATGGAAAAAAATGCCCTTCATGAACTGTGTATACAAGAAAGCAATGTGACAGGTAGATAAATCTAGATACTTGAGCAAAGTATGCTTGCTGCCTGCAGGGCACAGTGACAAGGAGAAAATTGTAGTCTGTATTGGGTTTTGCTGGAACATAAAATACACAGATTTTATGCCCTCATGCTCCAGTTTGCTCTGCTTGACTGACAAGGTGCACAGACGCATTGGTACCAATTTACACATCTTTTTGTACAGAGGGATCTAATGCTGCACGGCACGTGTTTCCTACCAAGGTACTTCCCAACTACACCTGCAGTGCTGTAGCCCAGCCAGCAATCACTGAGTGACTGATGCTAAAAGGCTGGTCTGTGATCATTCCTTCCCCTTCATTGACACACTGACATTTGCAGCAGTAACCATTTCCTAGCAATGTACAAACCCACACTGCAAAAGGTTAGATATACTGCACTGCTGGTACAATTTACATCCAGCCTTTGAAACCTCCCCTCCTTCCTCTGACTCGAGGTAGAAAACAGGGCATTACATTGCTGAGTGGACAGAAGCTGAGAGTCTGTTACGAGCCTCAGGGAAGTCAGGGCATCACACTTACCACCTTGGCAAAGCGGTAGTCAAAATATGGATGATGATAATAATGAATAGAGGAAAAACTGCTAAGCAATCCCCCTTTCACAATCCTGATTCCGGGAACTCACACTTCTCCTGGTATAAGCCAGCTGGGCAACTGGGGAGGCATGGCCTCACTGGAGGCTGTATTGCATGACCTCCCTCAGCATTACTGCTCTGGACCCGCTACCTCCTGCCCCACAACCAGAACTTGAGGGGACAGCGTGGGGCAGCAGCTCAAAAAGAGCCAAAGGCAAATTCTTCAGTGACTGGTACTGGGGCTCTTACAGCCCCTGAAAGCTCCTGCCCATAGACCTCTCCAAGTCTTGGATAGCCTGAGGCAGGGAACATTGCACCCGATTATAAGGACTTGGCCCACCTTCCTGTTGTGTGAGATGTTTGGCCATACTGTCTAGGCCAATCCGCGTGGGAACCAGTGCGCGGGTTATTCTCTGGCACCGCTGCCAAGTTCTGTGTAGTTCGAATGACATTTTTCAAGGATGCTAGAGAGTGAGCAGAACAAGTACTTTTTTGGTTTGAGCTGTCTCCTTGTCTAGTAATAATATATTAGTGATTATACATGACACTTACATAACACCCTCCATCCAAACTGCTTCACTACCCTGCAGAAAAAAAAAGAATAGCCTCTGTCCCTACATTATTAAGGGGGAAAGTAAGGCAATGTAAGGAAAGATGTGCTGACTGTGTGACAGAGCATAGCTCAAGTACGCCAGGCAACAGGACCCACAGCCAGTCCTGAGCCTTAACACTTCACTTCTCCCATCCCACCTTGCATTCACAATCCTCCTCACAATCACCCTTTCCCCACCACCTGTCTTCTATTGTTTTTCCAGTAAAATTTTCCCACATTTACATTGTTATTTTTATTAATTGCTCTAATGCTTTCTTCCTCAACCACACAGTTCTCAGCTAGTATCTTCCAGAGAGTATTGCTTTCAGCAGTCCTGTTTCTCTGACTGAGTAAACACATCAACCCCCCGTTACATATTCTCCACAGGGTTGGGGTACCCTTTTGCTGATGCTCAAGACAGAGAAACAAATGACTGACAATGCACAAGGCAGCAGGGGCTGGATATCTCTTCCCACCTGGCAGGACTTTCCGCACTTCAAGCTGCTCTCAAAAGCACAGACAGAACAAATGAGTGTGGGGAGTAGCAAAAAAAGAGGAAAATTAGGAACAATTGGCAGTGCCCCAAACTGTCTCACTTACCTGATAGACCTCCCAGTGAAATCTTGCAGTGCTGCATTTGAGGAATATTTCTGTTTGGTAGAATAACAGGATGACAGAAGGCCCAAGGTGCCAGTTCACAGGGCAGCCAAGAAAGCATTAGTCTCCCCTCTAACACAGGTCAGCATAGGACACATTCCCACAACACATGACCCAAGTCCAGATATACAATGGTCCTTCTAATACTCTAGTCCACAAGCCAAAGCGTAAGACCATCTTAGTATAGGTCCCACTAGAATGACAGTCCAAACATGCTTTAACTTGGGTGCCTAAAGTCTGAATATTACTGTAGGCAGCCAAATAATTGGGCTTATTACCAGACATAGTGAAAGCTCGCAGAATTTCAGCCTTCATTTTCTTATACTGGGAAAAATAAGAATCAGGACATATGCTCTGTAGGGCTTAGAGTACATGTAGATTAAGATGCTAAAAACTTCCATAAATTGAAACCACCTTCTTTCCTTAGTATAATTTCGGACAGAAAAATACAAGGGAGAAATTCCATTGTTTTGAACCAAGAATGATATCCACTTTTGCAAAGAATCCTTTAAGTACAGCCTTAGATGTTGTTTGAATATAGACAAAACTACACTTTGGAAAATCAGTCCAGAAAAGACTTTCTCAGGCTTTTTCCTCCTCTCAGTATAGTCCACACAATGAGATTTCCGCTTGTCAAAGAGGCACGGTAGAGTTTGACTCTTGCACTCACAGCGGATCGGCCAGTGTGTTCAGCTAACTTGTTATTTGGTTTTTATTTGCAAAGGACAGCATCTGGTACTTAATCTCCAGAGTAGAAGGAACCATTTACACAGATCTGAGATCACTTTGTGACAGGTGCCAAAGAGTCATTTCCAGAGCCTTGTGAGCTGACCATATGCTACATCTTTCCCCAGCTGGAATAAAGGCATTCAGCCATCATATAATTCATCAGCAGCATAGGATAAATAGATAAATAAGTGATAAAATGACACTATATATATGTCTGTATATTTGTCTCAAACAAACTATGCAAAAAACTGCATGCAATGTAATTACTATGCAAAAGCTATGGTTCAGGGTTCAACTCCAGAAACATATGAAGATCAGATTGAATTTATAGTTTTGCAGTGCAATACATCAAATAAAAAAGGTGTACCCCAATACCACTTCTTTCCCATAGTCTGTATTCAATGTGTAATAACTCATACAAGCCTGAAACCATATTTATAGAAAAGTCTCTACCAAGATGTGACTAAAACATGGGAGGACAATGGGAATAATTCACTGAATATTCAGTGGAAATAATAATAAAATCAGTAAATTATTCAATAATCAAAGTGCTTTTTCAGTCTGATGTTAACTAAGTTCGTGTCCCAAAACTGAACTACCAGAAGGAGAGGAACAGGTGTCTGAATGCTAAAGTTTTACTTGTGGGAAGTGATGAGTAGGACCGTACAAAAAACAGTCATGAGATTTCATCAGTTTTGCCAAAAAATTCTGAACTGAGATGAGGTACAGAAATCACAGAATCACAGAATCACAGAAACCTTAAGTTTGGAAAAGACCTGTAAGATCATTGAGTCCAACCATCAACCAACCAACACCACCATGCCCATTAAACCATGTCCCACAATGCCTCATCCACACGTTCCTTGAACACCTCCAAGGATGGTGACTCCACCACTTCCCTGGGCAGCTTATTCCAGTGTTTCACCACTCTCTCAGTAAAGAAATTTTTCCTAATATCCAGCCTGAACCTCCCCTGGCACAACTTGAGGCCATTTCCTCTTGTTCTGTCACTCGTCACTTGGGAGAAGAGGCCAACACCCACCTCTCTGCAACCCCCTTTCAGGTAATTGTAGAGAGCGATGAGGTCTCCCCTCAGCCTCCTCTTCTCCAGACTGAACAACCCCAGTTCCCTCAGCCGCTCCTCATAAGACTTGTGCTCCAGACCCCTCACCAGCTTCGTCACCCTTCTCTGGACACGCTCCAGCACCTCAATGTCCTTCTTGTAGTGAGGGGCCCAAAACTGAACACAGTATTCGAGGTGCGGCCTCACCAGCGCCGAGTACAGGGGCACGATCACTTCCCTACTCCTGCTGACCACACTATTTCTGATACAGGCCAGGATGCTGTTGGCCTTCTTGGCCACCTGGGCACACTGCTGGCTCATATTCAGCCGGCTGTCAACCAACACCCCCAGGTCCTTTTCTGCGGGGCAGCTTTCCAGCTACTCATCCCCAAGCCTGTAGTGTTGCATGGGGTTGTTGTGACCCAGGTGCAGGACCCGGCACTTGGCCTTGTTGAACCTCATACAATTGGCCTCAGCCCATGGATCCAGCCTGTCCAGATCCCTCTGCAGAGCCTTCCTACCCTCAAGTGGATCAACACCCCCATCCAACTTGGTGTCGTCTGCAAACTTGCTGGGGGAGCACTCGATCCCCTCGTCCAGATCATCAATAAATATATTAAACAAGACCGGTCCCAAAACTCAGCCCTGGGGGACTCCGCTTGTGACGGGCCGCCAATTGGATTTCGCTCCATTCACCACGACTCTGGGCTCAGCCATCCATCCAGTTTTTTACCCAGAGTACAGAGGTCTCAATTTTTCCTAAGAAACAGATGGTCCTGGGGTCTGGCCTCAGCCATCCATATTCCTTAATAGATGGGAAAAAAGATGTATCCACGTGTTGTTCTCCTGGTCATCAAAATCTCTCAGTAATATAAGGAGTGATACCTGGGCAGCTATTTCTACTGCTTTTTCAGAGGCACTGCCTGGAATAAGAAACTTTTCTACATTTTTAGAAGATCTGGAGAAAGAAGGGAAAGTATTTAGGGGTCTCCAGGGCAAGAAAGAAAAATCTTGCCTCTCGTGATTGATGCTACACAAATGGTATCTCATACACTTTGTAATCTCTAGCTCTAATTCCAAAGACTGAGGTAAACTGGAAGAATCCTTTGAACCATGGGTGGCCAGTGGCAACGGGAGGGAGAGGATAAGGAGTGGTTCAGACTCTCCAAGCAAGCCTGCAGGAGTTTATCCAGAGCCATTCCCTGCAAAAAGGCTTTTCAGGATCTGGACTGTGCAACTAGCATAAGCCTAGCACTGATGGGTTCAGCCATCATTAATTTCCAGCCATTTGGGAATGGGTGATTATTTGACAGTAAGATGTGATCTGAGAGAGGTACTATTATAATATGGAGAGAGCTGCTATTCTTGTACTGCAGCAGAGAGCTAATACAATGGCAGAGCAGTGTGACTGTGGTGAAATTCACGGGGGAACAGACTTCTTCCCAGGGCTCAAATTATCAGCACATTTTCATTGCTGCCTCCAGAAAGAGACATGTAGTGCTGTCAGACACTGTTGATTTGGGGGTTTTTAAAAAGAGATGGAAGTGTATGCATTAAAGAAACCAATATTTACACAAGGACAATCCTCTCATGAAATATAAATGCTGGAATTCTGCTGGTTACAGTCCTTATTTTGAGATTTTACATGAGGGCAGTAAACTGAAGAGGATGCAATGCTCTCTACCCACTCACCATTTTGATTATAATATATGAATTTTAAAGAGGATGGGTAAAATCCAATCAAAGCTGCATTTATAGATGCTTGTACTTTATACTGTTGTCCTTGGTACACTCATCCTTAGTCTGAGCAAAATAACTCCAATTTAGGCTACAGTTCCTGAAAAGGAATGTGACTTTAATGAAATAAAAGGCTCATCATGCCAAGCCCAGGTTGAGAATAACACCCTATCCTGTTGCCATTACAGACAGAGACAGAAATATATCAAAGTCGCCTAGACACTTAAAAAAGAATGGGAAATGAAAGGGATGTGTCCAAGCAGTGCTGGTGGCAGGTGTCAGAAAGTGAACATCAGCAGGATCAAACAGGAGAGCTTTTCTCTGTTGCTTCTTGAAAGGAAATGAAAAACCCAAGACCCATAGATTTTTATTAAATACAAAGGAAAATTAGATTAAGTTAACACTAAAGGAAGAGCCTGGGGGTCCTACAGCATGGGCTTGCAGAGCTTGGCTTACTTGCCTCCCAGGACACAGTACAAAGAGTATTTGGCATCAAGTCTTTGCTAGGATTTCCCTATGGACTGCCTGAAAGAGCTTCTGGGTGGGCTGGGAGATATGTCAAAGTAGTTCAAGGAGCATGAGGTGCTTTTTATTCCCTCTACCTTGGTACAACCCTTTTGTGATGCCCTGCTGAAGAAGAGCGGATATATGTGCCAAGGAGGTTAAGAGTTCACATCAGCTGGGCCAGATTTGACTCTAAGAAGAAAGGTTATCTGCTACAGTGTTGAGTACGTCGTTCTAGTCCCTGCTCTGGAGGAAGCTGATTTAGCTTCTGTAGTAAATGAACTAAACTAGGGCTCAGGAGAACTGGGTTCATTTCTCAGCTCTGCCACATGCGTCCCGTCTGACTTTAGTCAAATCACTTAGGGAACATGTACGTCAAATGATAAGTGGACTAGTACCACTTATACCAGAAACCATCATGTGCACACAGCACTGAGCCCAAGCTAATGTGCTTGACCATGATGCGCAATACTGTGGAAACACAACTAACTAGCTTTCAGGACCAGAAGTGATTCATCCACATAGCACCAGGTGAAATTACCAGCTTTGTCCAGAGCCAGCTTGGAAATCCCTGTGTTGTGCTCCACTGATCCATAGAGATTTGTCTGCACTTCTCTAACAGGTGATCAAGCCGGTACCATTTATTATACTCATTAACATTGCCTAGTTGCTTATCCTCCTATGAGACCCTCTGTTCAGCAGCTTCCTAACTTTACCCAATTTAACTTGTTTGGCAGAAATTTTACTTGCCCATTATATGTGCAGTTATTTATATCTTTTCCAGGAAAATTTCAGCCAATGCTTTTCAGTCATTTCCAAGAAAAAGGCTAATGAGAAAATACATTATCCTCTTCATGACAATCCTTTCTTTGGAACGCTCTCCTGCAACTGAGCATTAGGCAAAGAAAGACCAGAAATTTGTCTGGGGAGAGAAAGGAATGAATCAGGCTTGTGCCTTTTGCCCTATATGAAAACTAGTCCAAATGCAGCCAAGTTAAAAGCCTTTTAATAATTGCTGTTTGTGCATATCTACAATAGGCTGCTTTGATTTTAGCAGCTGAATTCCCCAAGGAGCCTTCACAGGATATGCTGGAGATTTTCACAGCTCCTGTGCTTGAGGAAACAGTGCCTGTACCGCTAAGCAGAGAACAAGGGAGTGTGTTCAAGCGAAGGGTTATAGGTATGGTTTTCCACTGTAATGACTGCTTTGATTCAGACATGAGTACTAAAAACACAGAGGATTGTCTTTCCCGTGTTGTTGGTGCCCCTTCTGCTGGCATCCGAGCAGCATGGGGCATATAGCTGTCCCAGCAGGAGATGGGGGAGAAGGGGGAGAAAGGAGACAAATCTGACACGGAGTTGGTGCAGGATGCAAGGGAATATAGAAGTGAAAGAAGGTACTAGGAAGAGATGAAATAGGAGAAGGACTTTATGGTGAGTGGTGCAAAGGAGACCTAAACTTATGTGGTATCACCATGTTCATTTTATAAAGATAGAACAGATGCAAATGCTTGTCCCACATATAAAAGATTTAAATGCTGGCATTTCCTAATATTTGAGTACTAGCCTTCATGGGTTTAATAAAAAACCATTTAGTATCACTTTGCATATGCATTCTCCCAAATTTATCTAAAAATAAATAAACAAAAGACAAGACAGCAAAACATACACAGACACAAATTTCATTATTTGGCATCTTCCTAAAACACATGCAGGTCATCAGCAGAGTTCAAAGCTTTACTGCCAACACACAGATTTTGCCACTGAGCTAATGGAGCGGCTGTTTGCATTAATAGATTGCTGTCCTCCTTGCAGACAGATGCTGAAGGGAGATGCAACACCACATTCTGGCAGATGGTTCCAGAGCAGAGCAGTGATATTCAGGGACCTTGGGCTCAAGTTATCTGCTCAGATCTGTTCATAAGCTATTTGGCTCAGGAAGGGAGTGTGCCAGTGCAGCTTAGACACATCTACTACTACTCATAAGTTCGGTTTCTTTTCTCATTAAACCAATCAACAGAAGCCTGATCTTGCCTCTTCCTTGCCCTTGGCTCCTCACCAGTCCCATACTTAACAGGGTTCTCACTCCCTTCTCAACCTTCTTGCCCACCAAGTCTTCATCTCACTGGACGTGCAGCCTCATGTCCCATCTGATTTCCAGACTCAGCGCCTTGTTGCTCTTCCTGTGCCGTACCCAACCTCCCCATTCCCAGACTGTTCCCTGGCCTCCGTCACCCATCACCACACATACTCTCCACGAGGCCTTCCACCTCCATCCTCCTTGCCTTGGTCTCATGACTCACCTGTTTCCTTCAGTCTCTCAGTCAGATCTGTCCTCCCTTCTGCCTCACCTTCTTCTCTCAGCTCCACTGGATCTGCGTTCTACCTTCCCAACCCATGCAGCTTCGTCTTCTTCCCCCATGCCCAGGTCTTCATCAGTTCTCCAGCCCCAGCACAGGCTCACTTTTGCTTTTTGCTCACCTCCTCACCACCAGCTCTCAGACTAGTTTACACAAACCACAGTTTTCACAGCTTTGTAACAAAGACAGATTTCAATATTCCACCAAAAAGACGGTAGACATCATGCCTGACACAAAGGCTATATCTCCAGGGAATTTCAAAGCTTGAAGTCTTTCAGCCTTCTAAAACTGCTTTAGCATGGTCTAAACAAAATGTTTCTAGCAAGTTCCTTTTTCCAAACTAGATGAGCCACCTCAATGCTACAAAAATTTGGCCTCTTGCTAAAAGACAATAAACAGAAATCATTGCAATGCTCAGTGACTGCTACTAAATGACAGACTAGGGAAAGGGTTGGTCAACCCTAAAATTGAGTAATGCCATCAAACACACATACACTAAAAGCTGCTGCAAATAGAGTGGTAGGGTGTAAGATAAACTATACTGAAGTCAATATGAAAAACAAGCAACTAGCCTTTCAATTTAAATGCACTTTGAATGTAGGTCAAGGACAATAGGCCACATAAAAGTGGTCTAAATTTCACCTGTACCTCTGCGCTTTGTCATTCCTACTGACCGGCTTGAAGTCCAGATGTTTATGTATGGCTAATCCATTCAGTGAAAGGCAACAGTTATTTAGTTTATGATGTGGTTCATGCAGTTCAGGTAATTAAGTTGACCAGTCATCATTTAGCACCATCCTGAAACTGCAAATAGCTGTATATTAAAAAGAAAAGGAAGAAAAAAACTTCCATTCAAGGGCTGGATATAAAAATAGAGCTGAAAAATAATAATCTTGCAATAAAAAAATATTTTCACAAAACAAAAAGAATCACTAAATATGCAATTTGTCTCAAATGAGTCACTCAGATCCATTATTAATTGCACTAACTTTGGCTACTTAGTGTTTTTGATTGCTTTTGATATTGTTTATTTTATGATGTTTTAATTATTGTTGTTTATTTATTACAGTAATTGCATTTTAATTGTCTTTGGAGCAGCACCCTGACTGTCTTGGCAGGGAGGCATTAAATAAATAAAATCATTATTATTATAAACATAACTGATGGTAATAGTTTTTCACTGTGTATTGTTAGCAACGCAGAAAGAAAAAAGTATATATACATATATTGTCTGTAAGAGAAAAACAGTAATCAGAACACCAAGGTTATATATCCAGCTCTGCCACTGATTATACCTGTGACTTTGAAAAGTCACTTAGCCTCCCTCTTATCTCCATTTATTCATCTGTGAAAGGATTATCATAACACCATACAATCCCCCAGGATTAGTAGGAGAATTAGCTAATGTCTTTAAAGCATTTTGATCTCTGCAAATGAAAAGTGAAAAAAAGCTTTAATCTTTAGATTATTAATGATATAACAGAACAACTGGTATAATCTACTAAGCCAGAAAGAGTTACTCTAGTATTAATAATTTTATTGATAATTCGTGCATTTATATTGTCCATACACTTACATATTGCATCTTTCATAGATTCATAAATGGCTACTACTAATGAAGGGAAAAATACATTCCAGAAAAAAAACCAAAAATGCCTTCCAGAGTTTCCAATCTGAAAAAAATGGGGGAAGCAGTGTTTTTAGATACATAAATTGTTTTGTCCTCCCTATTCCTACATCTGAGTCCTTTTCTTTAAAAAAGAAAAAAAGAAAAAAACCCACTTTTTCCTTAGGATGCCCAAAGACAAAAGTTGTTTCTGTGGATTCACAGCACAAGAATGTAAAAAAGGGGGGAAAAATGCTGCACACTACAATTCAGGTAAGAGATCTAAGCTTTAAAATCAAAGCCACTTTGAAAGTTACAGAAAAAGAAAACTTTGACACTGACAAGTCGGGTGGGAAAGGGGGGTTTAAAGTTGCTATTGAAATTTTTATAAGTTTAAAATATTCTGATTTCATTTATACCAAGTAATATTGTTCCAGGCTCTGATTCATTATGCCAGGCTTTCACCTAATCAACTGGCTTGGGTTTTTTTTTAAGCAGCTTGTTAGAAACTCCTAAAATTCAGTGAAAGGAGCAGAAAGAAGCACAACTTTACACTACAGTATCCTACCCACTTGCTGGGCATCTTGTGGCTTTTATTAATAAAAGTCCACTAGTTGTCTCTAATCTGAGATACTCAATGTACTATTCTTTCTCCATATTCCCATCCAACTTCTTAAATGCCTTTTTGCTGTTGCACTTAACAGCCAGTTCAGCTAAAATACAGGAAAATCCCAAACAAAATGAATTCACCGTCATTATGAAAAGGTTCTCTTGCCCTCACCGAGATTCATTTTTCTTTTCATTATAGAGGGCTACACCCGAAGTCGTGATGCTCAGAAGTTTGTTCAGAAAACGCTGACTTGTCATTCACAGCTGCGTGGTTTCAGTTATCCTCCCTGCTTGATCTTTGCAATGCCATGCTTCACTCGCACACATCAATACTGATGCCTGTTGACAGTCAAATTGCTGTTCATACTCCTATTAATTAAAAATTTATACAGCTGATAATTTGTTAACACTAAGAATATTGCAGCTATTATTAATGACATTTGGCTTCTCATCCTTTTCTCCCCCCAGTGCCATTTGCAATGTTATTAATAACTGTAACAGGACATCATCAAGACACTTCACCAAATGAAATTCTGTTTTTAAGTAGCCTGTCTTTCTTATGGAAAAATTTACCTAAAGACTCTAAACAAGAAATTAATACTTTACACTCATAGCACAGTTATTTATGTTTCATATTGGGACACCTGTGTTTGGTAATATCATCATCACAAATGATTTTGTATTGCGAGCTTAGGCACCGTAAGATCATGGCAAAATTTTTAGAAAGGACTCAGAATAGCTCAGGTGAGCCAGCTAAGACTTATATGCCAGTTGTGTCGAGCCCTAGGTATCCGTCATGGTCAATAAAAACTGCAGTAGCTAAGCACCTCTGAAAGTCAGACCCCAGATTATTTGAGCTAGGCATCCAAAGACCCAGGGACCCAAAATCGATGACAGTTTTCAGCAACTTGCCTGAGGTAATGGAGCAAAACCTTGGCAGAGCTAGGAGTATACTCCAGTCTCCTGCTGCTCAAATTGCTGCTGTAGCTACTGTGACATCTTCTCTCCTAACAAGAGCTGTGCTTAATGTGTCGTGCTTCTCCCACAAATCCAGTGTCAGAGCACTCTGCACACACAGGCAGAGGGATCTCACCTTGTCTGATCCCTGCGCTTGACTCCTATTAATTTCCAAAAGCAGTTTAAGCGTGTTGGTATTCAGGGCCAGCCAAAAGGGACGTGCCATGTGCCACAGCCCAGGCTCCCATGCTCACCACGGTTTCTATCAGTCAGCATCCTTTCAAGACAGCATCCATGGCCCTCTTGACTCACCTTTCTTGGAAAGATGAATTGAAAAACTCAGTTCTCCAAGAGCCTAGAATTGCAGCATCCACATCAGTTATCTTCATGCTTCACACTGCCCGCACATTTATTTTCCAGTCACTAGTCAGTCTGTAACAAGTGTTTTGATATGTATGGGCTGCTGAAATGTCACACCCCCAGAAAATGGGCCTCCCCATCGTCTAATCATCCCTCTCACTAAGACCCTCCTTCCATCTCAGTGGCTTACCAAAGTCTGCCCAGGCCTCTTCTCAGTCCATGGACACCCTAAGAGCTTTTTGCAGGGTAAGCTAAAGTATAACTTTGCAGCACGTCACCCTCTCTTCTCCACATTCTTAAACGTATGATTAATACATTGTGTCTTTTACTTTCCATTTGTTCACAGAAGGATGAAATAGTTCGTATTACTTTACAATTGCCATGGGGTAAGAGTATGCATGCAAAAATGTTACCATGGAGTTGCTGAAACACTGCGAATTCACAGCTTCACTTCCTCTGTAGAAACTTACTTGGGTGTCCATACCCATAGCTTATTTGCACAAGTTCTCAGAGAAACCTGAGGCTGGCACCAAGAGAATCAAACCTCCCTGCTTATGATGGTGAATGAGAGTTGCCTATGTTGGAGTCTGGGCCTCTTCTTGTCTGTGAATAGCTCCCATTAACATTTATGGGGGGTATGCATATTGAGGGAAAGAAGAGAATAGGCCCCCACTGAGAAGAGAGCAGACTCCAGCAATTCCATTCTTATCACATTGTGTGCTTTAGTCTTCACTAATCTCAGCAAAGTATCCTCATGCAAGACTTCTGAAGTGGTTTTTTTTCTTTTTATCTCCATGGAAATTGTATTTTTTTGAATAAGAAAGGTGACAAATAGCTTATGCTCCAGTAAATCCACAGGGCCAAAGTATCTCATTTAAATATCTATTCAACTCTCAAAACAAATATCAAAGTTGAGACTTTGCAGATAATTCTTTGCTGGAATAAGTAGGAAACTCTCCTTTGTCCCTGTTCAGGCTACTTCAGGGTCTGCTTATTCCCTCATATATACCTGTGTTCTCTTGCAAGCATTTTTACCTGTCAAATGAAGGTGTCTCCCTTTGTCATAGGGCCAACAGGCTTTCACAACATGAGCACTTTCCCAAAACTTCCTCAGCACTACCACCAAAAGCACAGCTTCACCACAGGGAGGATAAACACAGGCTAGGCAGTGACAGGATTTTCACTCTTCCCTGCTCTGAACAAGATTAAAATGCCAGCAGCTAGTCCCCGTTAGCCCCTCTGACTGTTGTTATCACCAAGAGAGGTGAATCAGTGCTGTGCAAATGCTGGGAAATCTAAAGAAAAATGTTAGTGCTAGCAGAAGCACAGAGGCTTAACTGAAGTGCTGATAGAGAATACTTTGGACAGCAAGAACTGATAGTTGTGCTACAGAGAGAAAAAGCCTTCAGAGTTTGCCTTTTATTCTTCAAAAGCACACATGAAATTTTTCATTTAGCTAAGACTTTAATTAAAGTTTTGATTTTTAAAAGGTTTATGGTTCTCTCTAGTCTGCAAGTAAGTAACGCTGGTGTGACTACATCAATATCAAATGTAAAAACTAACAGTTTCTTCTCTCTACTTCACACTCACAATGATGAAAAAAAGCCTGCATGAACTAGAACAGTTTTTTTCCCCTTTAATTCAGAAGTCCTATGTCCCTTTCATATAATACCAACTATCAAATGTGAAAACATTTACTGTCTCCTCAGATTTAATCGCAGAGTCACAGAATCACTAAGGTTGAAAAAGACCTGTAAGATCATTGAGTCCAACCATCAACCCAACACCACCATGCCCACTAAACCATGTCCCACAATGCCTCATCCACACGTTCCTTGAACACCTCCAGGGAGGGTGACTCCACCACTTCCCTGGGCAGCCTGTTCCAGTGTTTCACCACCCTCTCAGTAAAGAAATTCTTCCTAATATCCAGCCTAAACCTCCCCTGGTGTAACTTGAGGCCATCTCCTCTTGTCCTGTCGCTAGTCACTTGGGAGAAGAGACCAACACCCACCTCTCTGCAACCCCCTTTCAGGTAATTGTAGAGAGCGATGAGGTCTCCCCTCAGCCTCCTCTTGTCCAGACTGAACAGCCCCAGTTCCCTCAGCCGCTCCTCATAAGACTTGTGCTCCAGACCCCTCACCAGCTTCGTCACCCTTCTCTGGACACGCTCCAGCACCTCAATGTCCTTCTTGTAGTGAGGGGCCCATAACTTGGGAATACATACAAACTTGGGAAATGTGTAAATGTGGAAGATTACTGTTTGCTAGAAATTAGTCAGCTTCCTATGAGGTTATATCAGAAAGCCTCCGCACCACAGAGCAATTAGTGATTGCCGTAGGACAAAGGACATGCTTGGACCTCAGATGCTATTCTTGTATATCCTTCCCCCAAAATAAGAAACTGAAAATAAGGTCCAGGAGCTTACAGAAAGCAAAAAAGATGCAACCTGGCAGGACAATAACAGCTTCTCATTTGTCTGGCACCTTGAAACAAGCCTCAGGAGAAGGTGCAGGAGAGCATTCCTTCCTAAAGAACAGCCCCGTGGAGTTCATTTTGAGTGAATGAATTACAACCCAAACACACAGTTTGATTAGATGGCTTATTTAATGAGAGGACATCCAAGCACACAGAAACATTTGTGATGATGCAGGTGTTACGAGGTATTTTGGATGAAGTTAACTACACTTGTGCTATTGGGTCATTAAATCTTATTCATTCTTCAGAAATCCTTTCTGCCTACCAGTCACTGCTATGACAATGAAAATGAAAAGTTCTTATGGTGCAGCACTACCCTGTTCAGCAGAACAGGTGATGATGCCTAAAGCTATGACTGAACTAAACAGAACTGAGTAAGGTTTGGAAGCAACATTTGGTACACAGTCTCCTCATTAGCAACATTTAGTCTCCTGACAGACATAAGTGATAATTTTTTTTTCATTTTTTAGAATGTTAAGTTTATCTCAAACTTAGTGATATAGCTGAAAACCCGTAACTGCTAGTTCCCTGATGTGTTTTCCCCTCTAGAGGAGGAAAAGCCCAAAAGGGACTTTGTATCCACTAATAGGAATACTGCAACAAGTTAAGGACATAAACATCTTGAACAAGCAATTTGCTCCAGCCTGTGATAAACAATGATTTTGTGTCACTATAAGTGTTCTCTATTGTCCTGGTGCTTTGCTTGTTTCTGTTTTTATGAGTGCTGTCAATGGCTGCTGTAGTCTTGCAAAACAAACAGATGCCCACACTAAGCAACAACATCATTCTTCAAAGTGTCTCCTGTTTCCCTGCAAGATACGGGCTTTTTTTCTGACATACCACAATCCTGCTAGCCATTTTTCTCTATGAAGTTCCCACAAGCATTGTAGGTTACTGCATCTTCCAGTTTCTGGATTATGCAGCTTGCCATGCAGAGCAGAGCAAAAATGGCATGTCAGTGTAACTGAGAAGAGATTCAGGACTTTTGTTTTCAGCAACCAAGACCTTAACCAACAAGTGGCAAATAGAAGTTGCCATGTGGAAGGAACTCTAATTAGACCCAAAACAGACTTGTAACACTGACAGTGACAGATGCCCTTGAGATGGATAGGTGATCAATAGACAGATAGTCTCGTTCTTTTGTTTTTAAATCATTATTGATAGTACATCTTAAATTAATCCATCATTCTGTAAATCTTCAGCTCTTTTGGAATAAAAGCATTCTGGAAGTTTAATTTATCCTTTTTTTTTTTTTTTTTAAGCTAACACGTACACTAAGCAGCAACTGAAAGGCAGGAAAAATCAAGTTCAGAACAAACTAGTTGTGCTCAAATATTTGTAATTAAGCATGATAACCAATTACAGAAATACCTGGAATAGCTCATGATTCACTCTCTCACATCAGAGGTTTCCTAATCAATTTGAAATAACTAGGCATTGCTATAGAAAATAAGGAAGATCACAGCATTTGCTAATGAGTCTCAAAAATGGATTTCACTGCATGAAAATATTCATTGTCAGGAGAAAGCCTGTGTTCCCAGAATCTTTAGGGTCATTTCCATTTGCATTTGATTGGAGAAAAGTCCTCTTTGTTCTTTTCTTCCTTCTCACATCCTCTACAACTCTGCGCTTTTTTTTTTTCCCTCTCTCCCTTCAGTGAGTTGGTGTTATTGTATCAATGTGGTACACCAACTGCTAAAAATATAACCAAATAAGAGCCTTTGTGCTGAAGCAGCTAGAATCCACTTCAATTATTACTTAATTTCTCTATGTTACGCTGATTACCTTGAATATAAATTTGGAGATGTATGGCTTCTGGAAAATTATATGGCAAAAGATGCAATGGCAGAGCTCTGAAGCACACACCAGGGTAGTGTATTATGCCATGAATAATACCACTTAAACATTTGTAAAACGTAAAGCTTTTCTGAGCTCTTCTCCTTCCCCTGGGACTCAAACTCTTGTTGAACAAGCTGTTCAAAGCTTACCACTCTGATAAAAACCTACCCCAACAAAAGAGTGACAGTGACTTTTTTTTTCATTATTATTATTAAATCACCGTTTCAGGTTGCCAGTTGCTTGCTCTTCCTGCAACAAAAAAATCAGGTATCCATTTGACCTACTTGTCCCTAACCCAGCAATGTTCAGAGCAAGATGAGAACTGATGATAATGAACTAATCTTGAAAAAGGAATTGCAAACTATGTCCCAGACCCTGCAATCAATTATTCATGTGAGTAACTTTGAACTCAGCAGGAGTACCCACAGGCATAAACTTTCTTACAGGGGGAACAGTTGGTAGGATCAAGACCCACCTCAGGAGGAAGACACACAACACAACATATGAACCCTCTGTGACTCTTTTTATTTTATTATTTTTTCCCCTTTTTGTCCTTGTTATTGTTCAATTTCTTTTGCTAGTGTATTTCCCACTTCCAGCTGGGAGTAGAAGTGAAGATGCCAAAATACGAAGACAAAAGCTGCAATATGCTCAGCTGGAAGAGAAAGTGCTAGAAATCTCTCCAAAAAAAAAAAAAAAAAAAAGCCCACAAAGAATTCCAGACCAATTTTATACTCCCCAAGGGCACCATGATAGTTCAAAGAAACTTTGTAAATCTCGTAATGGAAAGGAGAGGATGAAAGGCAAATTACTGGTGCATTGAAATGGTCCTGTCTAACTTCCCTCAGCCTAATGTATATAATCTTTCTTCTTCATCAAGATGTTAACAGTACCTACCCAGATGATGCTGCGGAGCCCTCTAGATGCAGAAAGACCCAGGTCCACATGCCATGTAGCCCTCAGGCCCACCACAACAAGAGAAAGGACTTCCCTTATGGTCCTCCTCCCAAAGAAAAGGGGCTCAAAAACCCCTGGGCAGAGTAGATATCACTCCTAGAAAAACCCACTGCTTTAAAAGAAGCACTACCTTGTCTTGGAGCTCAACTAACTTAGAAAGTGGATGGGATGACTGTCTGTTGATACGACAAAGCTTAAATGCATGAGACATCTTTCTACACCTGCTTCTCTTATTCCAAAACACACAAACTTGGACTTAAAAAGTAAATTACGGAGTCAGGGGAATTAATGTCTCACTTTCAGGTTAAAGCTGATAAGACAGAGGCAAAGCAAGGGACAATTCCAAAGAAATTAAGACTTTGCGGGACATGGTTATAAAACAAATAAAGAAAAGATAACATTAGAATTGTTGGTGTTCTTGGAGACTAGAAAGGGGAAGACCTCTTGAGCTTGAAGCCCTTGAAGTAGACCCTGAGAATAAAGGCACTGAGAGGGAAGCAGGAAGAACACCTGTGAGCTTCTGTAAGATGATTGACCTAGGATAACTATTGCTAACATACTTAAATGTACAACTGTACAAGAATTGCTCAGGAGAACATGTGGCAAGCTAGAAAGGGAAGACATATTCCAGTACAGAATTGTTCCAAGAGTGTTGAAAAGCAAATACATACTATTCATGGCACTGGCCACAGCAAAATACAAACCATGAAATGCCTCATGAAATGTCTAGCTACTCTCTGTAAGCTGCGTGATAGACATTAACAGTTTCCAGGATCCAATTCTGACAAAAGCCTCTGTTAAACAAATTCCGGTTTTCATGCTGTTGTTGGGTAAATAAGCAGAAAAATTATGCTGGGTTGAAGTAAAAACAAACGCTCCGAATCACTCTGCATCTTTGGAGCTGCAGTACCAACAGGTGTCTTTGGGATCACAAACTGTTGCTTGGTCAGGGAGAAATTAACAGCTCTAATGTTTATTGGACTCTACGAGCCAAATAAAGCCATAGTCAGTCCTGGCAAGCAACCAGGTAGACACAAGGAGATTTACACATTCTACTATCAGAAAGAAAACCTTTTCTCTTTGGGAGCTTATTTAAGCCTCTGAGAAGAGATTATCTTCTAACGTATCACTAGTTAGCTGACATTGCAAATGATGCAGCAGTGAAGATATAACTTCAAGACCAGACTACAAGAACAGCATTTTGAGTATCTTTCATTTGGGAGGTGAGTTTCCCAAGCAGGCAGGGAAGCTAAGCTCCTTCTTATGGTCGTGGCCTTTGTGACTTTCAGCATTGATGAATGGGAGACTATTGAAGTACATAGTTTTGCATCCCTGACTACTGCAGTATTCTAAGATATGGCAAATGCTTATATGACAGAATTATAGCATACTCTCCAGTAACAGAAAAAAATCTTCATAAAGGCTAATAAAAAATTGGCATCTGTACTTGAAATGTTTAAATTTATACCAAGATCATGCCAAAACACTACAAACTAAAAATCCTGAAACAAATGAGGTAATAGCTTAGAAAACATGGTAGAAAATGAATAGACTATGTTTTAATTTGTCTTAACTAAAAATTATAGAGATCATAGAGAAGCAGATAGATAAACTTGTAGTACATAGACTAAAACATAAACCTATGGTCAGCTTTGGTTAATTCGTTCATGTTTTTTTATATAAAAAAGCCTGGAAAGAACACCTGGGAACCTGACTGCATGTCACAGAAATAGACCTAACTGTGAGAAGAACGGTAAGTCCCAAAGCAGCAATGGATTTCCAGTTGAGTTTTATTTAAACTCTAACTAAATAACCCACAGGGTCTCCGATAAGCTTAATGAGGCCAAAAGAGCAGTATCTTAGCTCTGACTGAGCAAGAGGTAACAATATCTGTTACCCAGGCTAAGGAAAAGATCCTGCTGACTCTGCAGGTTGGAAGCCCATTTCATTGATAAATTATGACATGACCATTCTTGCCAGAAACTTAGTCGTTAGTTGGAAGAAGTTATTACTCAAATTATTCACGTAAATCAGGTCAGAGTCATTATGTGTCAGCTTTGGACAGACCACCCCAGGCCACTCGTTGATACAAGTGCAATTTCACAGTACTCACAAGAGCCTTTGGGAGACTTTTTGCTAGATTCTTTCCTTAGATTTGGCTGGGATGTTCCCATCGTTTCTTAATAGTGTACACTTTGGTGGCCACTGTTGATCAGAGTCGATTAAGCTGCTTTACACCCTTTCCTCCTGCCTGAGTACTTGCCTTGTTACGAAGGCAGGACTGCTTCATCCCCAGCATTGCCAAGTCAGCACTGGTACCACTAAAATGAGCAGGTGTGGGGTTTGGAGAGTGCAACATAGAATTAAAGCTGACCATATACAATGACAGCAGCAACAGACTACTTATTTGGACCCATCAGAGACTCAGTTCTTGAGCTCACAAAGCTCAGCGTCCAAACTGTTGAACAGTTTGGGTTCTTTCCTGGATGTTGGATTAAAAAGAACAAGCCTTTGGTGGGATTTCCAATAGCTATTCTGACTGCCAGGTGAATTTATATATCTAGGAAACACAGTTTCTGGAAATTTAAAACAAGTGCCTCAGTTATCATACTAGTCACAGAAAAATGACCTCTATCTCCATAAAATTTCGTAAAATCCTACTTCAGTGAAACTGTTGCCCAGACAGATCACATGCTAAGGCAACTCCATTACTATGCTCCACAAACCAAGGCAGCCTTTTCTATTGCAGTGTGGTATTGTTTTCAAACCTGTTTTCCAAAGTGATTTTGCAGTTTGTGTGGATATTCATCTCTCTAAGACCTTGTCCTCAACATGACTTTTGAACTCATTGGTCAAATTTAGACAAGCTTGACAAAAGGACAGAGGCTGGAAATGTCTTAAATTCCTGTCAGCTTGATGAAAAGAGATGACAGGGTAAGGAGATCCTGTTACTGAAAGGATCACTGAAAGGCTGTGACCTAACCTTTAGATACAGTTCTCCAACCTTAAATCACCCACTCCTAGGAAAGAAGGCTTGCTTCCAATGCTCATGGACCACCTTCCTTCCAGAACAGGGAAATGTCCATATGTCTTTTTTAAAGAGACTACGACTACCAGCTGAGAAACAGCAGTTAAGATTCCCGGATCTGAGGTAGCATTATGATGCCTTTGTAACCAGTCCAAAACATAGTCTTCTGAACTACTCTTAAAAAAAATTCCTAGAAGGTGTTTATAAAGCTTTGGGATTTTGTAGATAACAAACTTTATGGCTAGCATTGGGCCCCTATGCTGCTCACTGCATAACAAGGACTTGGCTCACTGAAATCCCTCCACTTGGCATTAGGAGAGCTTCATACACGGCTTGACATTGCAGCTTCAGACATGGCTTCAGCACAGTACAGAGATACTTAATCTAGCTTTCACCCAACTAGTATGAATACCAGACATAATAAACTTCACACGATAACATGGAGATCAGTGTGGGTTACTCATCCACACTGAATTGACTCCAACCCAAACAAGTCCTTTCATGATAATGCATCAGATGTAGTCAATGCAACAGTACTAGTGGACTAGAAGTCCTGAATGAAGGCTGAATATAAATCCACATATTTTCATCCTCTCTAGCTCTCATCCATTCTCTCTAATCCCAGTCCTCCTTGCAGAGTTTGGCAATACCGAGATGCACGACTGCAGCACACGTACCCCCTACATGGGCCAGCCTGCATATGATGAGCTAGGAGAACACAGATAGGCTTCAGCAAACTATGCTTCCCACCTGCTCTGGGTTCTGGATACTCAGTTCAGCTCAGGTAGGAACTCTCTGTATTAAACATACCTGCAAACACGCAAAATCTACACACCTATAGCAGCGTTACAGAAACACCAGTGGTGCCTTCTAACTTCCAGTGGCACTGCCAGACTACCCACTGCATCCACCCACCTCCACAACCAGTGCCTTTTCCCTCTCCCTTTCAACTCCTTGTTTCTACATTTGAAACCACTGGGAGCAGTGAGAATCCAAGAACTGTATAAACTCTTTTCACCTTTTCTCATTTCTGATGCACAATATTTTGCTACCCAGAATTTGCTTCGTTCGAAGTACTTGGTGCTTGAACACATAATGAAGGGAAAAAGCACACAGAAAGGAAATTGCTTCCTGGCTGAAAGTCCAGCAGTTTGTGAATCACTACAAACTGACAGACATGTACAGAAGTAGCACAGTTTGCACAGAACAAATTATCTGGAAGCAGTTGTTCTCATTATAGGAGTGCTCACAAACTTGTATTACACCTATGCAATTTTCTTCAAATTTTTTCTTTTCTTCTGTTTTTATCCATACTACTGTAGTTTATGGAAAAGCTTGTTTTAAATATCTGCAATGTGAAAAAAGAGGAGGGAACCCATATCAGCAAGAGCTTTGAGGGTGCTCTGGCTACACCTTTAACTTGAGGTGAACTCCCCCCAAAATCAAAATGCCCTGTAAATGTAAAATCTGGTTTTGCTTAGAGTGTAAACTAAGACAAACAACTTTGTAAAACACAGGAAACCCGGTATAAATTTGAACTTGTCAAGTACAGTTACCAAAAGAATTTGTGAGGCAGAAAAGAAATAAAAGGGGCCTATAGTCAAACATCCATCCCACTGACTGTGTCCTTAAGGAGCGCTCCATGAATCCACGCTTGCTTTCAGTCCATCCATTCAGAGATGCAGAAAACACTATACCGTGCCCTCTGGCCCCCAGGAAAAGTCTTTTTGTTTCCACCCCCTCTGAGGCCTGGCACTGTGTTTGACCCGGCTTCTCTCCAGGAGTGTCCCAGTCCCTTGTACCTGCCCCATCCTCCGGAGTCTCCTCTCCCTGAATAGCCTCAGCTGCTCACAGGAAAGAAGCAATCTCCTGCTCTCCCCGCCAAGGGTTTCCTCTGGCCCTTAAGTCTCTTCATGCAGGACTGTGACCTAACATAAAACAAACGCTCCACATCCCAGCTTTTGTCGTCCAGATGCTGATCCTATGGGACAAAAAGGCTCTAAGGCACAGTTGCAGGGACTCTGTTGAGAAGAGGAATGAAAAATATTATAAATGCTGGTGCATTATTTTCATACTCTTTCCATTCCATCATCCCTACTCATATGTGGCTGTCAGCTAATACTCTCGTAATGTTGGGGCCAACAGCCAACTCCCACAGATGGCAAAATTCATATGTAGTTCAGTGGCAGAAGTGTTGCACACCTTTAGTGAGGTTGATATTGCTCCCACTTCGGAACAGAACATGAACTTTTTCTGATGAAGCTACAGTGAACTGAGAAAATTCATAATACCTGTAAAGTGCTCAGGTATTATGATGATATTACCCATTCAAATAATTAAATAGATAATTTTCTTTTTCACAATTGAGACCCATGTTTAGTTCACAATTCTTTTTACTTCAGTTGATAATGTTCAATCCACCTCACTTTTAGTAGTCTCCTATCCTTAAACTTTCCACTTAAATTTATGGTTGGAAATGATAGAGCTGTATAAAAAAAAAAGATTTTCTCGTTCAGCTCACTTTGCAGTATAATCCAACTGGCAGCCTACAGCCTGATTCGTCAGAGAGCCTGGGACAGGGGAACAGGGGAAGCGTTTCTCCATTTCCCATGAATAGGCAACAGCAGAAAGATAATGGCAACTGCTGGAGTGCTTTGCATTGTGCTTTTTGGGCAGATGCCAGTCCTGCCACAGAGGAATTCATATTTCTACTGCAGAGCAACCCTTCCTGTAGCACCATGAGTGGGAAACGAACCTGGGTAACCCTGTCTCCACCCCACTGCCCTGCAGTAGTATGTGGAACTGCATCTTCTCGACAACAAGGTTTGCTGTTTTAATGTGCAACTTCACCCTTTGTTCATACACCTTGACTACTAGTAATGGTCGAACTGGAACTAATAATGGCCCATGGCACTGGAAGAGTCTTGACATTCATTAAAACTTTATTGCAGAATTGAAATGCCCTTGATTTGTATGCAGTGGCAGGGCAGAAGTGAAGACACAGAGCAGTCCTGCAAATGACAGAAACATTTCTTAGGTGAGGGTCTTTCAGGAGCAATGTTTTGGAAGAGGCTAATTTGCATAACTACAGATTGTTCATGTCCAGTTAAATAGTAAATATGTAGACCTTCTAGGAGAATAACAAATTCAGAGAATCACAGGATCACAGCATGGTCGAAGTGGGAAGGGACCTCTGGAGATCATCTGGTCCAATCCCCTGCTCAAGCAGGGCCACCTGAGCCAGTTGCCCAGGACCATGTCCAAATAGCTTTTGAGTATCTCCAAGGATGAAGACACCACCACCTCTCTGGACAACCTGTGTCAGTGCTCCATCACCCTCACAGTGAGAAAATGTTTCCTGATTTTCAGACAGAAACTCCTGTGTTTCCATTTGTGCCCATTGCTTCTGGTCTTGTTACTGGGCACCAGTGAAAAGAGCGTGGCTCCGTCTTCTGTGCACCCTCCCTTCAGGTGTTTATACACATTGATTAGACCCCCTGCTGAGCCTGCTTTTCTTCAGGCTGAACAGTCCCATCTCGCTCAGCCTTTCCTCATAGGAGAGAAGCTCTAGTCCCTTAATCACCTTTGTGGCCCTTCGTTGGACTCTTTTCAGCATGTCCATGCCTCTCTTGTACTGAGGAGCCCAGAACTGCGCACAGCGCTCCGGGTGTGGCCTTACAAGCACTGAATAAAGGGGAAGGATCGCATCCCTCCACCTGATGGCAATACTTTGCTGAATGCCCAGGATACCATTAGCCCTCTTTGCCGCAACGGCATACTGCTGGGTCATGTTCAACTTGGTGTTCTGCAAGACCCCCAGGTCTTTTTCTGCTTTCTGGTGGCCCCCAGCATATATGGGTGCATGGTGTTGTTCCTCCTCAGGTGCAGGACTTTATACTCCCCCTTGTTGAACTTCATGAGATTCCTGCCAGCCCATTTCTCCAGCTAGTCAAGGTCCCTCTGGATGGCAGCACAACCCTCTGGCCTATCAGCCACTCCTCGCAACCTTGTGTCATCAGCAAACTTGCTGAGGGTACAAACTGCCCCATCATCCAGACCATTAAGGAAGATGTTAAACAGGACTGGACCGAATATTGACCCCTGGGGTACACCTCTAGTTACCAGCCTCCAGCTAGACTTTGTTCCCTTGATCACCACCCTCTGGGCCTGTCCATTCATCCAGTTTTTAACCCACCTCACTGCTCATCAAGCCTGTACATCGACAGCTTCTCTATGAGGATTTTAAGGTATACATTATCAAAGGCCCTACTGAAGTCCAAGTAGGAAATATCCACTGCTCTCCCCTCATCTACCAAGCCAGTCATTATTTCCCCTCATACATACCAATATCAGAAAAATATGTTGGTACACTTGAACTTTGTTTCAGTTCATAGGTGGAGACGAAAAAAAGCAAAGCAAAACAGTACACGGGTAGTCTCCCATGAGCATATTAAGGGGGCAGAGCCCTGATCTGCAAAATCGGGATTGGTGATAACTGATGCAAGTGATATTCTTTCGAACTACAATAAAAATGGTAAATAAAGGAAGTATGGTGACTATATTTACAAAGCGAGCCTGGGTTTGGGTTGTTTTTTTTAGATATGAGGGCATCTGTACCGTATCTGTAGGAATTAATGGCTAAAAAGCAGTGAGATAGATTTGCTCCTCATCAGTGAGTCTGTTCCAGAGAAAGCACATATTTCTGAAAACAGATTGTGGTAAAGTAATATGGAAAGACAGAAAGAAAAATGTTTTGTTCTTCACTACAAAGTAGTCATGACAATTTTGTTTTCTGTGATTAGAAAGCCAATAATGCAAGAGTGTCTTGCAGCCCAAGAACACCTTCTAGTTGGCCACAAAAATACGTCATGGGCATGGATGGCTAGCAATGTATCTACCACCTACACAGTAGCAGGCGACAAAGCACTGAGGAGGAAAGAAAAAGGATGTTTGTCTACTTCTCAAATTTCTAGTCATCCAAACATCCCATTAGAAAACATCACATTTGTGTTTTTCAGCTTTTGCCTGCTCCACACCACGTCTTTGATCCCACATCTTGGATATCTCAGTGTTTGAAGGTGAAGTCTAGAAAGCCAATGAGTTTCTCCTGATTAAAAGACAACGAGGATCTGACTTCAAAGCTCCATGCAAACAAAATAAATGGAGTCACTGTGCGAGGCAACTGCCACCATGCTGGGCTTATGATTCCAGCAGCTACTTTCAATATTAAGGAGGAGGAAACAGGATGACAGAGGCCTTTCTGTACATACCAGACAGACACTTCGAGCCTTCTGTTAACATTCAGAAGAGTTTCTCTATGGCCTCACAGGAGAGAACAAACAAGAATGGTATTATTTCTGCTGCAACTACATCAGCTGCTGATGATGACAGTGATACAGGAAAAGAAGTGTGACCTTACCTCCTCTGCCTTCTGCTCATCAGCAGTATAAAGGCCTAGAAAGACAGAGGAAAATATAACATGAGAAATCACATCACTACAGTCAGATCCAAAAAAAAAAAAGTATCATTTTAGTATATATCCCATTAGACAAACTTTTATTAAATACCATTCATATGCATTGTATCTGAATTGTAGTATGCTAAAATATATCAGCAAATATGAGTACATTTATTATTCCAATTAGGTTCTGTGCCTCCCCTGAAAGATACTAATTTGAGATCTAGTAACAAAAATGGGATAAACAATTCTTTTGTTGAAAGGATGATGAACCAAACTGGAACAAAGTTGATTAAAATAAGCAGAAATCACTGCTTTCTAGTCTGGCATTTTGGCTAATTCAGTGGGACACTGAACACCCAGCTTACAATCTTTTTAGCCCCAAGCAGGAGACATGAGAGAGAAAATACCCAGCAGGGAGTGATGTAATGTGACCTCATTGGGGCTTTCCTACAGAGATCATAACACAAGTTTTTGCTCATGACATGGCACCCTGCAAATATACTAGTTAGTTAGGATCTGCTAAAAATTTTATGTGTGTGAGTGGCTTTTTTTGCTACAAAAGTGCCAATATTGTACGGAGTTGTTATGGCAATACTAGTGGAAGAATTGTATAATATTTACTTGATCCCTATAATATGAAAACTGAGCACGAAAAAAAAAACCTCACCTTGAATCCTGGGGTTGCTTTTAAAGGAAGAAATAACAGTTTAGCACCCAAATGCCACTGAAAAGCGAGAGAAGCTTGGTACCTAAGTCTGACTAGGCTAAATGTTTACATGCAGTTACATGCTCTTTTAATTGCAGAGAAACAGGAAGAGTCATAGATGAGCCTGAATCACAAATTAAATACCACAAGACTAATTTGCTCCATCTAGAGCTTTTGTTTTACTGTAAACAAACATCTTTTAGCCTGCTTTGTCTATTTTAAGATGAAGACTGTACAGTGAGAAGTGCCAGTTTAATAGTATGCTGTTCCTAAGATACTCATACCTCTGGGAGCAATGCTCCAAAATATACACCATATTCTTCAACTCTGACACGGAGGGATTAGCAGAGAGCTCAAAACGCGAGTGTTTCGGTCAGTGTAGTTACCCGCTCTGCCTCTCACCTCACACTGCAGGCTCACCCTCCCTGGTGTGCCAAGACAACTGTTTATTTGACTGCTCTGTAAACCAGATCACTCAAATGCTTGGGGTTCAAAGTAACCCTGAAAAGTAACAGCAAAATAACCTCAGTGACCTAGCTCACTGGTTCAGCTCTCATCGAGCTGTGTCAGCACAGCTAGGGGAGCTGGGACCGTGAACTGCAACGCAGTCTTTGGCACTTCCCAAGCATCCTCCCCAAAAGTAACATGCAATTCCACCCTCCTCGGCCTCTTCAGCCCTAGAAGCTGTATGCCTTTTACCAAGAATTCCACAAACAATAAGGCTGTGTTTTAGCAATATGGTACATTTGGCTTCAGAGCGCATCATAGCTCTCGGATGTAGAGAGTGGATTGGGTTTTAATTCACTCTGCCAGTTGTGATAGGTGAATTTTTACCAGCTGGCTGTATCAGCAGTTGTCTGTTGCCCTACAGCCAATATACAGCCGCTGTACAACACACCATCATCCATTACTATGAATCTATGCTCTAGTTCAACAACAAAAAAAATGCAACTGTGAGCCTGTTCTTGATCCAGGCCAGATGCCTTTTGTGCAGCCATCCAGCTGCACAGATCCGCTTCTCGGGAGTGCAGAATTACAGGCTGGGCAACGCTGGTGTGAAGGCAGCCTTGCTCCCCCCCTGTGCCTCACGCCTGTCTTGCCCGAGCCCTGTGCCAGCAGTGGCTGCTGCAGTAGGACGGGTGCACACAAGGAAGCCAGCAGCATTCGCTCTACATCACGTCAGCTCAGCCACCGGAGCTCTTGGCACTGCTACGGTAACAAATAAATTGTCGTGCAAGTTTGGGAGATTATTTTTGTCCAGCTCTAGAGGTGTTTTTCTTTAGAAATTTGCCCACCGCGTAACAGAGCGAAAACAGCGATGGATTGCTTTCTAACAGGCAGCTGATGCAACTGGTGAAGGCCAACTGGAAAAGCCTTCTTGAGGGGGGAGAGCTGATGTGCTCTGCCACTCCAGAATCTGTACTGGGAGAAGAACTTTTCCGTAAAAGGCAACGCCGCAGCTAGGAGATTTTGCAGGGAGACGTTGTAACATGCCTGGAGCAGCTTCTGTGGCAATCGGTCCCCAGTTTCGAACCAATCCTGGTCACTACCAGCATGGTCCAAATTCAGCTGACTGGTTCAGAAGTAACAGGACAAACCCCCTCTGTAGCTCTTAGGTAATTTCGTGACACAACCTGCACTTTGAGGAGATTACTTTGCACTTTCAGAAGCAACCACTGAATACAGCAGCATCATTCACCTCCTTAACTGATGTGGAGCCTTTGCACATGTCATTTTTCATTTCAAGATTTCAGATCCCTGAACAGAGCTCACCTGTCTTTTCACTGTAATATTCCCAATCCTTTCCTTTTCTGTTGATCATGCCTCTACTCCTTGCAGATTTCCAAGAGGAGAAATGTGTAACCAGTTTTCCTCTTGCAAATTACCCAAGAAAAGAAATGGAAGTATCTTCTAAATCCCAAATCAAGCCAGCATAAGCTAGTGAGTGCAAAGGGAGAAAAAAAGCTGTAATATTCTGGAGATAAAATGCAAAGGTAGGAAAGGATCCTGTGTGTGTTCTCACCTTCTTGCGCACATAAGAGATTCATTGCAGCCTTTAATTGCTGGTGGGAGTGGAGAGAATAGATGGGTTGAAGAAGAGTGCCAGGGAAAAAATAATGGAAACCTGACCAGCGACAGGAGCTGATTACTGTTGGCAGACTGTATAGGTTTCAAATTCATGCTGTGACTTAGGAAATAAGTCCTGGCTGGGATGCATTTTTCTGGAATATCCCTAAGGAATATCTATCAGTGATTCATCTAAGCAGCCACTGGATATCATTACCGCTCTACCAAAAATGAAGATAAAATAACAATCTGGAAGAAATGAAAGAAACAAGTGCCCCAGATTTTCTCTCAAACTGTAGCAAAGAGATCATAAGGGTGGGTAAGGAAAGGAGGGGGGAAGGAAGAGAGGGCTGAACTTTTCATCTGCATGTCCTCAGTTTGCCTTTAAGCTGTGCACATCTAGTTTACTCTTGTCAGAAGCTACCACCACTGTACTTTGTAGCTCTTAAAGCAAGAGATAATTGCCTTTTTTTCCAGTCACATGCTTACTAATACAGAACTTTATTTTTTTTCCCCAGCCCTACACAGTAGGACCTCCATCACTTAAAATAGCATAAGCTTTGCTAGAGATGTTAATGCACTTTCCAAAGCAAATACAGTGCACAGGCTCTGACAGGTTCACATTTTGAAGTCCCTTTTGAACTCAGAATTTCTCTCTTTTTTGTCAGATGAACAGTGGCCAATTATAAATTACAGCTCTTTCCTAAGGCACAACCCCAACAGCTCCTATGGGTTATGTTCCTATTGGATGTGTTATGTTAGGCTGGTTTTATATCTCTAAGTAGTTGTTGGGTATTTTCCCCACTGTGGTGTTTAGCTAATACATAACTAATCATATGGGAGAAAACAGAAAAGGGAATTAATTCTAGCAAGAAAGAGCCTTATAAACTTTTTTTTTTTGAGTCAAAGACATGCCAAGAAACCTATTTTTATCCATAGCGTCAGATACTCAGCTGGACCTCTAACAACAGCTCACTAATTTACATCAGATGCCCCATAGGGTCTATTTGATTTGCAAGTTTAAGTAGAAGATTGTTACTGAAATCACTGTTCTTATATAGAAATATATAGCTGATCCAAAGAGAATGTAAACATATACCACAAACCAAATCCAGCCTAGATTCTCTGAACCTTGTAAGAATTAATTGCAAGAATTACACTTTGGAGCTTTTAAAGTAAGAGATAATTGGTTCTTTTTCTGTCACAGGCTTACTAATACAGAACTTCAGTTTTTCCCAATCCTCCACGGTGGGGCCTCCATAAGTCAAAGTAATGTAAACTGTGTGAGAGATGCTAATGTTAAGCACTACAAAAATATTCAAATGGGCTATACAGTATTTCAAGTGTGAAACAAAGCCTGTGGGTTCAGGAAATATTTCTTCACCGATTCAAGGAGAACATGTAAACAGGATTTTTTAACTCTTCATAGTCTACAGGGGGCTTACTGTAGTGCTAATCCCCATAGCACCTCAAGCTCTGATTCAACGAAACCATAAGACAGTCATTCCAACCTTGGGAGGACTACTCAGGTGCCCATACTTCAGTCTGTTTCTAATTAACTTGCAGAGCTACAACCTTGGTCAATAGACTAACGTTTCCAACAGGAATCCCAGACTAGCTAATGTCTTCCCCTGTTTTATCATGGGTGCTTGCTGGTCTACTTATTTTCGTTCAACTACCAGATGGTCTTTTCTTACAAAAGCCCACTTGTATCGCTCTAATTCCTGCTAAAATGTTTTCCACCCTGCTAGAAGGCCCACTGAATAAGAGATCAGAAAGAGGATCAAGTAGAGGATGTTTAGCTCTCTCCTTTTCAGTACAGTACCTATTAATGTGAACTAGGTATATCCCACAGCGTTGCAGTTCCTAAAATAGCTACAGGAAGAGGAGACAGTGAAATGCAGAAGCCAGTGTATTAATTCTCTTGTGAATTACTATCACAGTTTGCTACTAATTGAGAAAGTAAATAAAAAAGGTCCTGACAATATGCTTTTTTCTAGTGGGGGCTATTCTCATTAAATGCAAAATAAAACGTTGCTGCTTCTCCTTCTGACTGGAAATCCTTTACAGCAGAGAGAAGGTTTCTCTTCATTTAAGGAAAAAAGACCCAAAATTAATACCAGGCTGAGTAGCCAGCTGCATTATGAAGTTTCAATATTTCCTTTGCACTTCACGGCAACCTGCAGCAAGCTGCCACATCCTTAGGGACTGTACTACTAATGTCACCCGTGGGTGTAGTTGTGCAACTCCATATGAAGGGAGTCATAAAAAATTCTGCCAAGAGTTTGGCTCCTGGTTTCTACAAGTTCCCTGAAAGGGCCAGGGCTGGGGGATAGAGGATGACTGGTCAACCATGTAAGTAACTCTGAAGGATTAGAATGAGGGGTTACAAGCAACCAGCATGGAAGCAGATGAGCTGGAAATTTTAAAAATGCTGTAGCCTCCTAGGAAAAGTATATGTATTTGCAAACACTGCACAGGCATTCCTACCCTTTCAGCTGCAATCACACCTTCATTTGAAATTTAGACATACACTTAAATTCAAAATACCCCTGTCTTCTTAAGATCCAGACTTAGATTAATGTCACTCTCATACAGTAACATGACTTTTACATCCACAAGAGGTAGGGAGAAGAAAGTTATTAAAATGTTCTGGCCACTGGGCTCCAAAATCTGGGATCACAAAGAGGTCCCTAATGACTAGTCCACCTGGCAGCTTTAAAGCTAGGCACAGGGAGCTGCAATTCCCACTCTTCAGGTGAAGGCTTTTGTGAGGAAGCAGATGAGAGGAATTCCAAAAAGAAGGAGGAAGGAAAAAAAGTAAGACATATTGTGGGGAAGAAAAAATAGCCCACGTGAAATTCCGTCAAGAACTTTGCGAGCCCCCTGCCTTCAGCCAAACATCAGGAACATCAAGTTATATTGCTTAGATAAAGTGAGTGGGATACAGACAACCCATGAAGCTGTGGTGCAGAGGGTCTTTGTTTTCTCTGGGATGACGATATCAGCTGGCAAGTAGAAAGGCAGTAGCAGATTTGCAGATTAGCTCAAGTAAATGCTAACACAAAACTCTAGCTCGCTTTGCAAATTCTGTGTATAGCTAGAGAAGTATCTTTCACAAAAGTCCTGGGTACTTTTCATCATTTTTATTACTAAGTTACTATATAATTTCTCCTGAAAAGGGACTGTATCTTTTACTGTGTAATGTGACACTACATTTTTTCCAATTACATAGTCATTTAAGAAGTTTCCCCCAACAACCACCATTCTCTCGCACGTACACAGAGATGCAGTAGTTCACCATTCCCTCAGATTTACCACTACAACAGGTGACTCAAATGATATAAGTTACAAAACTAACTTTGGCGACAGTCAGTTTTAACCGCATCAGTTTCTGTGACCAGGTTACAGCGCATCCCACAGATGGTTTTGATGACAAAACTCTGGAGAGAGGTGAGCTGTGGCAGAGGCAGGAGTGACTAGCCCACAGGTTAGAAGAGGGGGAAATAACTTAGACTGCTTTGTTAAGAAAAATACAATGTGGATTTGCAACCTCAGTGTAAGGTGTGTGTTGCAGAATTCAACCCTGGTGTAACCCCATAGATCATTGCAGCCATGCAAGGAAGATACTTGGGACTGTATGAATCAAGAAATGAAGGAGATGGGGGAAAGCAAAGCACCACTTTTTAGAAAACTACTCAAAAATGATCTACTATTCCCTATGTAGATGACTTAACTTAACACGCAGACAGGTATATGCATCAATAGTGTTATCAGGAAAGATGAAAATTTGGACTAAATCATAATCCTGAGAAGGAGGAACTGATCAGTTGTGGGGAAGGAGTGACCTGTGGTCCTCAGCAAGGAGAAATGAGAAATGAGAAAAGAAAGCAGAGAAATGAGAAAGATATGCCTGGATTGAAACCTTTGGTAGGAACCAGATGTGGCAGGCACTGTGAATAAGAGGATAAGACACTGGTATGAGCTGGAGTGGAGTAGGGATCAACTCTGGATTTTATCCCCAGATCTAAATCGACCTGCTGCGTGAAGCTTAACTCACTTCACCTCCTCATTTTCCTTTTCAGCATTTGCCTTTCAGCTCTATTTAGGTGACAAACCCTCTAGGCCAGGAAGTCTGTGAGTGGATATGTGTGTGTACTATTGAAAAATACACTCTGATTTTGATGTATTAATTATTTGCATGACTTTTTTAGTGCTTTTTCTCCCATTGTGCTAGGTGCTGTGCAAGCAGAGGCAGAAAAGACAGTCAATTCTCCAGAGGTTATTAAAATATAAAGTATGTTCATGTCAGACTCACAAGCAAGTTATTACTGCACAGCGAGTAGCCTACATCAGCTGAAGCATAGTAACTGTTCATATAGGCACTCTTAGCCAAGAACAAATGGAAGAGAATTCTTTTTAGCCCAGTTCACAGTGAAAATGGATTGACAAAGTTAAATTACATGGTGTTCTCTACCATCTGAGAGTACACACAGACAGTTACCCTGGCTCAGTCAGTGAGGAGGAACTGGTTAAACCATGGTAACTTACACAGAAAGTTTGAGCCCGAAGAGAAGAGAGAATCAATCGATACAAACAGACAGGGGACTGGTAAGAATGTTAGCTTCACACAAATAAACAATAGGTTTCGTCACCAAAGTGGGTCATTTTGATAGCAAATGCAACCCTGCAGAAGAGTTCTATGGGTTCTGCAATAAATTACTGGGAGTTTTTTCAGAAAACAAAGCATTTCTTGAAAAATACTTATGTGCATTTTGCAAAATACTCCCAAAGCTCCCAAAACTTTGACAGAGGTGGCAAAATGGCATTGCCTTCTAATACTACTACATTAACATTGCATGTGGAAAGGAGTAACCTCTGCAGATTCTGACTAGTGCCCATGACTAACAACTCCTACAACAACAGCATCAGAGTATTACTGATAACATTTCTTATCAGTTACAGGGAAGCTATCAAGATTCTGACTGTAGCCAAATGACTTAACAGTGAAATTTGGTCATGAACTGATTTTATTGTATAATGATTATTCGGCTAGAGGGATAGCATCTGATTTTCCATTTGCTGCTATCCCATGCATGCAGATGTGTGCTGGCTCCTCACTTATCCTAATGATGCAAGCTTTTGGTTTTAAAGACCATACTGGTTGTGATGTATTTGATCTCTATGGCGTTTTGAATGGAAGCTGTTCCTGTCTTTTCAAGGCTCTTCTACGGCAAGTAGGAGTGCTAACTGGTTGTGGGAGTGCTGATTAGAGCAATTATAACTTCATGTACCTGTTGAGGCAATGAAACTCCCGAAGCATTAGCTGCTATTTACATGTCTTATTTGTTATGCTCACATTTTTATGCTTCTGTCAGGAATGATCGGTCAGACATATTGGTAATGCAGAGGTGAAGGACTCCCTTACTGTCATTCTTAACTGCAGAGTTTCCCTGTAGTTTGCATTAAGTGAGGGGTGAACCCTGAAGTGCAAAGGTTCAGTTCAGCGGAACATACCTAAATTAGATGTATGTGAAACTTATCTGCCACCCTTTGTTACTTTCACAACACAGTTCTGTAATTACTGACTCCAGAAGCAACATAACAACGGCTGTTCTTGTGATATTTCAATATCACTGGAATTAGGAGAGGTAAGAAATTCAGAGGTGTATCACAGCTTTGAAAATATCTGTTTCAGTATGAGTTTAACTCAAAATGAGATTCTTTTTGCCACCCCTAGGCAAAAAAGACATGGACTAGACACCAGAGGAAAAACTGGCGGGGGGGGGGGGGGGGGCGGGGCATGGTGGTCAGGATTATTCAATTCAGAAGTAAATAGCTATTTCTTAAAGAAAAATGATGTTGTTTGGAACAGTTCAGATGGACACAGAGCAGCAGAGGAATAGCTAGTATGGTAGTTGACTGGAAAATTGAATTTTCAGAACAGTTTTTAAAATAAATTCTCATCGTCATCCAGGACAAGAAGGCAGAAATTCCAGACTGTTAAGAGGAGCTACACTATTCATGACTAAATACAACTATTTCAAGGATAAACCAAAAATGTTATTACTATTTTCTAATTACTTTCGTTTCCTGACTTTTACCACTGAAATGGGGAAAGGCAGACACACAAGAAGCCATGAAACTGCAAGAATTTGCAGTTCCAGGTTCCCTACTTGGGAGGCAGCTGAGACATTCAGATGGCAAGCTAAGAAAAACCAGGCAGATTTCACAATGTTTCCATGAAATCAGTAAGCGCTGATGCAAATTTTGCTTCTTTGTTCTTTTGTACCTCGCAGTGGGATTCTCTTTCACCTTAAAATATCTATGGAATAGGCAGAAATGGAGTAGTTCCTCATACGGCTTATGAAGCAACCAATCAAGCCACCACCTACTTTTCTTCATCGTTTCTAGAGGGGGCTAAAACATTTAGCAAACTCAAATGAGAATAAGGCATTCAGAATTGCTGGAATAACCTCTTTTTCCAATTTTGGGGGCCTCATTGGAAGAAGGACATCAACAAAGAGCAAAACTATTCAGAGAAGGGGAACAAATATGCAATGCAGGGTTGCATGCAATCACTGGGATCCATCTGGCAAACCATCACACCTCCAGTGATCCAGCAGACCAGGGGTATGAACAGGAGAAGATGGGAAAGTGTTTGGAGCTAACCTGTTTCTTTTGTATTTGCAACAGATTAGGACTAGAAAAACACAAGGGGTTGGTTTCAGTGCTATGAGAAGTGTGTCTCACTTGAGGAATGGTAAATGGCTACATGTTATCTTAGTCCCTTACAATTGCCTGGCTAATCCTTGATCACTGCACATAGATCCACAGGACTGGGTTTAGAGACTTAGAAGACAGAAGACTTGATAGGACAAGAGGAAATGGCCGCAAGTTGCACCAGGGGGTTTTACATTGGATATTAGGAAAAACTTCTTTGCTGAAAGGGTTGTCAGGCATTGGAACGGGCTGCCCAGGAAGGTGGTTGAGTCACCATCCCTGGTGGTATTTAAAAGACGTGTGGATAAGGTGCTTAGGGACATGGTTTAGTGGTGGACTTGGCAGGGTTAAGTTTACGGTTGGACTCGATGATCTTAAAGGTCTTTTCCAACCTAAACGACTCTATGGTTCTATGATTCTAAGACATAACATTCAAGCTTTGAAAAGCAAAAATTAAAAAAAAATAAGTCTATTAGCAAGAATAAATGAAAAATATGGTTAAAACTATCCAGGAGCTCATTATTTTCTTAATACTTAATATAAAACTGACACCGAAATTAAAAGGCTATAAATACAAAGCAAACAAAGACACAAAGACACATTTATGCTGTATGCTGTCCACCTATGGAATTCGTTATCACAGAAGGTCAGCAGTGTTAAACTGTGGATTTTTAAAGATCTAGATAGCGACCATGCATAGCATCCGTAATGATGTGACACCAAGTTAATAATTTATGCTACCTCAAAAATTTTGGCATCGTCTGATTGCCTACCAGGTTCAATGTAAATTTTTTCCCTTTTGCCACAGTGATGCGAAACTGTAGCCATACTCTTTTTTGGAATGTTTTCTGTCTCCCCGTGGCCCCCCGCTCCCTGCCTCCCTGCCCACCCCCGCCCCCCAAAAAAAAAATAAAAAAGCAGAAAAAAGTGAAGAGAAGTTCTCTTAGATTGAGGTTTCCCCTTTATAAATTCAGAACAAGGTCCCCCCCACATTTTTGGAAAATAAGCAGGGCTGGGAAAACTCTGAAGTGCTTGATTCATATGAGGAGTTACAAAGAGAGACCTTCAGATTGTTTCATAGATACTGCAGCTTGTGGTGAACCATACGTGGCTTTTCACCAGCTTCAGGATTTTTCTTCTTAGTCCTTAAATCCCACATAGACATCTTCCGTTGTTTGGAAACAGGATTTCTCCTGAAGAGCTTAGAGAAAACTATCATATATTCCTAGCTCATGCAGTATTTTGCTTTTGCGCTGGTGGCTGAGATTCACAGACATTTCGGTCACGGTCTGCAGGGTTTGGGCATTCCACAGAGACTGCAGAGGCAGAAGTTGCCACTTTGGATCTTCGTTCTGGCTAATTTAGTGTTGTGTCTATCCATGGGCAGGGATACTTGCTTCAGAGAAGAGCCACAGACAAGATAGGTGTGAGACAGTATGTTTTACATGGAGTACTCATCCTGATTTCCACATATTAGATTGGTTCAAGAGCTGAAAAAAAGGAGTGTTATCTCCTTTCCAGTCTTAGCTAGACTCATAAACATTCAGTACTTCTTTGAATCTTCTTAAATTCTCCACCTCATGACAAAGAAGTTGATTTCAACCAATGCTGATCTTGATTAATTTTCACAAGCCTAGCTGAGCCTTTCACTCAGCTAATGTGTCAGGTACAGGACACTTTATGGGCTAATAACCTGATCTAGTCTGAGAATTCTAATATCATTATAGCTGTCAACAGAAGAGGCTTGAGGAGGAAGAGCATCATCTTGACAATGTCCCTCAAAAATGAAAAAAAGTTTTCTTCACATAGCTATGGACTTAAAATTGTCAACCACAAATTCATTTTATTAAAGAGGAGATAAAAATCTCATGTACGTGCTCTGGAGAACACAACAGTTACTGCACTAACTGTTCCTTTTTGACAAAAATACAGAAGTCCATCTTGGACACAAACAACCCTAGCCCATCTGAGGAAATAATGCCCCCCCCCCCCCCCAAAAAAAAAGAAGGGAAAAAAAAAGAGCCTAAAGCAGCCTTATTAGACCTTACCAGAATGAGATACATTCAGGAATGAATAATGCCCAAGGACACCTCAGGGTCAGAGTGGGTAGTGAATCAGACATTGACAATGCAATATGGCAGGGCAAAAGAAAGCCTGCAAATGTGATCTGTCATAAAGGAGACATAGACTGTGTCCAGAAGGCTCTCATGGGAATACTCTGCAAATAGTCACCGAGCTCCTGACCTGTCATTGCAAAAAAAAATAATAATGAGGGAACTAGAGGAAGTTCAAAGAAGAGCAATCGGAATGATCTGCAGGCTGGAAAAACTCAGCTGTGTGGAAAGACTAAAATGGCTGGATAATGGCAGTGGTCCCTATGGGGCTTTTCTGGGTGATATGCTTAAGTAGAGTTCACAAAAATATGGAAAGCAGAATCCAGCCTCTTTACACTGCTTTGGCTTTTGTAGGTGTCATACAGAGTCTTAAAAGCCCAATGTTGCTCTGAAGAGGGACTCCACCAACAGAGTGACTGTAGGGAACAGCTTTAAGGCTTCCTTAAGGAACCCAGTACCAGTTTCAGGGATAACAGCTGTGCTGTGGAGATGGTGCTGCAGCACTGTAGAAATTACAGCACAAGCAGCAAGATGGTTACCTGAACTTCTGGTGCTCAGAGTATTTAAATTATACTAAAAGCCTTGAAATGGTCCAGAAACATGAGGACACAAAGGTGGCTTAGAGCCAGCACAGACCCATCCTTAAGACCTACAGCAAGCAGAAATTGTGAGAGGTGGCTAGCAGGAAGGGAAGAAAAAGGGAAAAAAAAAAAAAAAGATGGCTTAAGATTGACTAGCAGGGGGAAAAAATGCATTGTAAAGGTCAAACCTAAGATTGTGGAGATGTGAGACGCAAATGGCAGAAAGCTTCACTTCTTGCAACATTTGCCATGAATCTTAAGGGGCCACCACGCAGCTGAATTGGAGTGGAGGACTCTTGTCAGGTAAATAATAAACTGGAAGGCAATTTCCATCTCATCATTTACTATTTAGATTAAAACACCTAAAGCCTTATTTCAGGCTAGACTTGGGTGGGGGGAGGCTGCACATGCATGAGTGCAGAGGTGCTCCATGAGTCCCCCGGCAAAAGCCAAGATTTCAGTTCTTTCTGCATTAAGATTAGTCATAACCTCGTGAGCCGGGAGCCCTCTGGGAAGAGGGGGGCCCGAGCAAAGCAGGCACCTGTAAAATCCTCCTCCGCTGCTTCCCATTCACGCAGAAACGGCCGCATGCGATCACCCCCACAAAGTGTCATCTCCATTAATAATTCACTGAAATCCTTGATTCATCAAGTCCGGGAAGTTCCCGGGAAGTGTGGGAAAAGACCACTCGGGCATCCCTGGTGTCCAGATTAGGACTTAGAAACGGCTCCGAGGATGAGAAACCGCACAGCACAAACACACAGTTCACAACAGAGGAGCATGCCTCTCCCTCCTCTTTATCCCCTCCTCCCCTGATTTTATTCTGCTTTTACTATCACTACCAAACGATGAGGAAGAAGCTGGCTGCTCTCCACCTCAAGCACGGCTCTCGGGGGGAAGGGGGGCTCCGTAGCACAGCCCTCCCCCTCTGCCCTCCCACCGCATTCACTTGCAAATCCCTGCCCGCCCGGAGGAGCCCTCTCCGCGCCCGCGCCCGCTCCGCGCCCGCTCCGCGCCTCCCCGTCCCCAGTGCGGCAGCTCCGGCGACTCCGGCATCCGCAGCGCCAGCGCCAGCGCCAGGAGCGTGTGTGTGTGTGTGTGTGTGTGTGTGCGTGCGTGTCTGTGTGTGTGCGTGAGTGTGTGCTCGCGTGTGCGTGTGCGCCTGCCAGGGAGGCAGGCAGGGAGGGAGGGAGGAGTTTGGCTTTTTTTTTCCCCTTTCCCTGCCCCCCCCCCTTTTTTTTTTTTTATTAATCAGGAGCACTGAATGGAAACCAATCAGATAGAGAGCCCCCTCGGCTTGGGCTGCCTGCATGCTGGAGTTAAAAAGTGCTGCTGGCCGAGCGGGAGCCCCAGTGAGAGGCGGGGAGGCTGAGCGGCGGGGAGAAGGGGCCGCGGAGCCGCGCTGCCGCCGCGCCGCGCCGCGCCGCCGACCCCGGCGAGGCTCGGCCCCGTCGTCCCTGCTTGCCGGTAAGGAGATGCGGCTTTGCACTTCTTTAGGAGCAAGTTTCAACTGCCACCGGGCAGCTGCCTTCTTCCCTTTTTCTTTTTGCCGTGCCTATTGGGAATGCTAATTAAGGGCGGGGGGGGGGCGGGGGGGATGCGGGGAGCCAAGCACTTATTTTGCAAAGTTGGCAGCTGTCTTGCGGAGGGCTCTGCACCCCACGGCCGCGCCGGGGTCCCCCCCCGCCCGGGGCTCGGCGGCGTGCCCGGCGGCCCCGGGGCGTGTGGGGACCACGTTTGCTGTCATTTTAAGTCAGGGGAAGGGATGCGGCGTTTTCCTGGGAATTGTTACCGCCGGCAAGACACTTCGGTCGAGGGGAGGTGGTGAGAGCGGGAGGAGGGTCGCGTCTGTTTGGAAGGGAATAATAATAATAACGACAGCAACAACAATAATAAAAGGAGAAGCGTGATAAACAACTCGAAAATAATAATAAAAAGACCTGTCTCGGTTTCTTGCCTAGTTGCCGTGAAATGGATACAGGGCAAAACCCTTTGGATCACGAGCAAAATCCGAGGCAAAGTGCAGAGCTGAATGTAGAGCACAGTTGAAATGAGGCTCTCCCTCAGCACAAGAAGGGGGCAGAGGGGGCAGATCCGGGGACGTTACAGGAATTGACAAATGTGAAATCTTTTATTTGGTAAAGGCACGGGTTGGGGAGTGATGGAGGTGGTGGAAGAAAGGGGGTAGGCGTACAGGCATTTTACAGGAGAAAAGTTGGATAATTGCAGGAAGAAAGCGCTGAATTTGGTTACGTTGTAAATGTTTCTAGGGGGCTGGTAACATACTTTGTATGTCAAATAGATTAAACTATTATATACTCACATGTATATAACACCTACATATGCACACAAGGAAACCAATGCACAGTACGTATGCTATATATATGTATTCTTATGCAAAAGGTTGAGTCAAGAGGTAAGCAACAGCAGTAGAGGTCAGTGCCTGTGGAAACAAGTCTTGTCACTGCTGCAATAAAATCCATATTTTATGGAGAGTTAAATGCAGTACTTTGTAAGTGCAAGTGGATGGTCACCTAAGTAACTCCTGATGACATTCAAGGATCAGGAAGTTTAATGACCAAAATTACTCCCAGCACGATGGCACAGCTGCTACTTTTATACAAACCGAGAAGATGGGGCACCTTTTTCCTTGTACTTGTGTATGATGTGGGATTTTAAAGTTCTGTTAGCACTGTACGGGAGATTGTGTAGCAAAAATTACTTACAGAGTGTAAGGTCAGTCCTTTCTCCAAATTTGCTGTTCTTCTAGCAGAGCTGGAACAGAGAGTACAGTTGTTCCTGTCCATTCAGGAATCTGTGAGGATGGTGCATACATCTCACATGTGTACTTCATGAGCTATGTGCATGAACGTATGCGCAAGGAAGACACGACAATCAAGAGTAAGGTTATTTCTATTCCCTTTTGTCATAGGACCATATGTAATAGCACCCTGGAAATAACATAATTCCAAAGAAATAAAATTGCTTGAATGTGCAGGCCTCTTTAGTTTTAATCAAAAAAGACATAACTCAAGATAAAGGCTTATCTCATGTATTTGCTGGGCTGAAATCTCTATTATGCAGTCAGTTCTGTGCAAAAGTGCTTGCATATTACTTAAAGCCTTCCATAAAATTGATTAACATCTGTTCGTGAGCAATATAATGCTATGGGTAATGGTGCATCCCTATTCATTTCTTTTTTTCTAATTCCTGTTTAAAGGCAATAAGTTTGCATGTCACAGGAGAGTCGGGCAGGGCTTGGAGACTTGTGATCAAGATCGAGTAGATTCCTTTATCATGGATATATACAGTTTTAAAGGCCTGGCAGCAATGTCACAATTGGATAGCTCCTTTAAATAGCCCAAACATGCTAATAAAGACTGCAGGGCTGAATCCCTTTTTCTTCTCCTCTCAGATGTTATCTGACACAGCACCGGTAAATATATAATCTCATATGCTTCTGGCTTTCAGCTGCACCATAATCTTTCTGGACATATTTCTAGTGGCTTGCTGTTGACTTTTGAGCAGGGGGAGGGAGGGGTAAAGCAGCCAGTCTTTTCAGAATAATGTAATCAGAAGCAGCAATACACTTTTTTTTCAGGGAAAATGGCATTGATTCAGTCTTGTTGTAGTTCTCTGCAATTATCCTTTGCAGCCATTTAAGGAACTGGGGTCCCCACAGGGACTTACTAGTCCCCCTAGGTATTTAAGGTTTCACACCACTTCACATCTCTTGAATATCTCCATGCCAGCACTCCAAAGATTGCGTTTATAGACATGGTCGTCGTTTTCTAACCAAGTTGTTCAGCTAGAAATATGCATCTTAACTTCTGATTCTTCCCTCCCTCCCTTACACAGCTCTCCCATGCAAACAGTAACTTGCTGCTCAAGGCAGCCTTCCCTTTCATAAAGTTTGCATTTTGCCATCTGCTGTTTCAATAATATTTAGTTGAGAGACTTCCTTGAAAGCAAAACACACAAGTTAAAAAATGTTGTGGGTTTTTTCCCCTCCTTTCTGCTGAAGATCTCGAAACTAATGCAAACTTGATAGAAGTTATGAATGTGCCGGTGCTCCTCACCAGCTGAGATCCTGCCAGAGCACCTTCTTTTTGTGAGCAACCCTCTACTCAAGGGCACACTGGGTTCCTCAGGGCAGGATCATCCCCCCAGTGCTCTATGCGCTCAGGTATCCTACGTCATTTTTGCTTTGACTGACGGTTTCAGCATACCAATCTGCTGCTTGTTAATAGACTCCTGCAGTATTTTGGGGTTTGGAAGGAATTGCTGTTGGGTTTTCCAGTGGATGCCTGTGCACTGTGCAGTGATCAAGCAGAACTAGAGGGCATTGACATTTGTCTGTCGTTAAATGAAATGGTGGTCTCTGTCTCTTGCTTAACTGAACTTCTTAGCGTGCCATCTGCCCTTTGTTGACTACTTTTAAACTATGCTCCCTTTCTAGTGCAATCTTGTAGCGTTATGGCTCAAGATGGGCAGGAAATTGCTTATAGATCTCCTTGGAAATGGTAGCTAATTACTAAAATGAAAGGTAGCTGAAATCTATAAAAACGAGTGGGTAGAATCCATTGGACACAACAGGCCCCACTGTGATGGTGCCTCATCTTGCATAATGGTTGCAATTTCTGTAGTGGATCTGCTGCAATTATACCAGAATAAAGTAGAATTGGTTTTCAGTATCTTTTGATTATCATAAGCATGCGGGAAGTGCCATGGAGGCGCTGTGCCTTGGAAGCTGGGTGTTAGGGAGACTTCTTCATTAACCCCTTAAGGACCTAGTTAGCTGCAGTAACTGTTCCGATTTTTTCAAAGGCTTTGCGTCGTTTGGGGTTTGCTTTCTTTTCTTTTTCTTTTTGCTAAATAATTAGTTGGGTTCACAACTCTCAGAAACAGGGCTGATAAACTTAGTTGTGATTATCCTGACTGCCATGTGGGGCCAAATTCAGGACCTTTTCAACCTAAACCTTTAAAGTGATTCCCCCATCCTGCACATGATGTGAGTGGCTCTGTGTGCTGCCGAACACGATCTCTTCTGCTGACTCTATGCAGGATTCAACTTGCAGTATAAACACGGTTCTCAAGTTTAAATGTGTTCTGGTTGAGATGAAAATCCAGTAGCAGCTGGTTTGCTCATGCTGCTTGCTTAGTCATGGCAGCCCTTTCCGAGGGGTCTGGAGAAACTGGGCTCTGTGAGGCGAGAGGTGTTATGACATCTCACCTTGTTTCATTTGGGATGGGGAGAGACAAGATGTAGAGGGAATGTTTAGTGCGATTAAACCCAGCTGTTATCTGTCCTTATTGCTTAACAAAAGGTACAGGGCAGATTATTAGTCCCTGTCCGAGTTTTAAAAACACCCTTGAAGAATGCATAATTAATGCAAAACATCAGCAGAAAAAGTCATCCTCTCTGGGTTGTGCTGTGAGTGACTGCTGCAGTGGAACTAGGTGGAGAAAGTGCTGGATAAAAGCACTTTTTAAAGTTTGAGTTTCAGTGCTTCTCTTCACATCCATTTGGGTTTTTCTTGCTATAAATCTCAGCCTAAGAGCTTCTCTCTCATCCTTCCCCAATGACTGGCTGATATCTGTGGGGAGTCCATCCAGCCTTGGGTTCCTAAGCTTCTCCCGGGCACTGCTACGTGTCCTAATTCTGATCACCCATCAGCGGCTTCCCCTCCCTCTTTCAGGCAGCATTATCCTGCCTTGCACCCGTGACCATCTCCTGGACTTACTCTAGATGTGGCTGATTGCCAGCATTGTCTTCCACTTTACTTATTTTCCCGGTTGGGGAAAATTTTCGGCGCTTGGCACCGAAAGGCCCAAAAAAATACTGTGAATATTTGTATTTATGCTTTTGTTTGTTAACAGGAACACTGCCAGAAGAAACTAGGATAGCTGTAGTTCAGGACTGTTTAGAGTGGTGTGAATTAACATTACTGGTTGGTATACCCAGTCTCGTGGAGCTGCCCACTCCTTGAGTATTCTCCTCTTTCAAAACAAACCAGAAAAGACAGTTTTTCCTGCAGCTGCAACCCCCTTAACAGCGGTGAGGAGCAATACTGACGGGGAAGGGAAACAGCATCTTTCTGGTGAGGGGAGCCTGCGAGCCCTGCCAGGATGGAAAAGGCACATCTGGCATGGTGTCCTTCATGAGTTATGGTGTCGGACCTCCAAAAAGAAGCTTTAAGCGAAGAAGTGATTGCTTAACTGTGATGGTGCCAGAGCACTTCGTAGCACTGTGTTGAAACATCCAAGATTACACTGATACTGCATTATCTTTTTCACACCCAGCCACAGGACACTCTCTCCATACTCTCCTCTTTGCCAAGTGCACAGACAAAAGAGCATATACATTTCCATCTGGTCGCATTCAGGAACAGTGCCAACCTTGCTATGTTTTAAGTAACCTGTTCAATAATGGCTTTAGTCTGGCGTTGTGGGCAAATATTTTATGGATTAATTAGCCTGTCTTGTCAGGATATACATACGTATTTATATATAGTCAGAAAGTGCTTAGTTCTAGCCAGAATGTGACTATTAGAATTGATTTGCAACATAAATACCCATCGTAACCCCTCAGCTCTTCCCTAGTGACACACCACAACACACAGAAGAGAGCACTTTATGAATGAGATTGGTCCTGTACTATCTGGGTACCTTAATTCCTCTCAGCTAAACTAATTCCATTATCTTGCTGTAATGTTTACAGCTGCCTGTGAGATAATAGTGTATCTTTCCAGCATTCCCACTTCTGCGTTTAATCGCAGGGCCAGAGCAGGAGGACGTAGGAGAAGGGTCAGCAGGAATTGAAAATTAGCACAGAAATTAAACACTAGTCAAGTTTCCCCAGGTGCTGCAGGTGCGTGCTTGTCTGGGTGTAAGGCAGAGCCGCCTACTCCCGAACTGCTGCATTTCCATTGTCAGTTAATAGCCTCTATAAGCACAAAGGCTGCTTAATCAACACGATCATTAGCATGTAGCTCTGCTTTGGTGTCAAGGGTAAGACCAAACTCAAGAAAATACTTGCCTCTGACAGTAACTCTGCTTTGCATTCTTGAATGTCATGGGCATCCAGACCTGGGGATGTGGGAGAACCACACATGCCTGTGGGACCCAACTGGGGTGCTGACACCGTGCAGCACGGGCGCCAGCCACTGTACCGACACTCTCTCCGGAGGGAAGGCCCTCTCTCTTAGAAAGATATCCATGTGTCCTCCTCCCTCATCCTCCCCCAGTTCCAATACATTAACAAAAGTAATTAAAAGCATGGTTGCTTTTAGTTTTGCCCTAAGCATTCAGGTGAAATCTGTTTCCTCGCTGAATTGATTCTCTTTGAGTGCCTGGTGGTTTGTAACTTTAGGGTGTCATTAGTCTGGCGATCATTATTTGACAAAAGCATCTTCATGGACAAAAAGAAAACGAAATAGCTTATAGTATCCTGCCAAATAAAATAACACTATCTTTGTGAAATGCTCTGTGGACATTTGGGAGTCTTGCTTCAAGTAAGGGACAAGGCATAGCCAATTGACATGAGGCCTTCACTCAAAAGCTGTTCAAGTATTCCACAATGTCTAAAAAATACACCTTGACCACACGGCCCCCCTGTGAGACTGGCCTGTATAATTGGCCTTGTTTTACAGCAGGGGGAAGCGAATCACAGCGGAGGTGAGTGACTTGCCCAAGGTCACACGAGGAGGCCATAGCACAGCAGGGATGCTGAACCAGGATCTCCAGCAAGTACAGCTTGCAGTCAACCCTCCTGCCTCTCTGCTGCTCACTCGAATTGTTGGAGCTGATCAAAGAATGGACGGGGGGGAAAAAAATCAGATTTGGGTCTCTTTTTTCATCCAAAAGAAAGCCAATTATTTTTCTCAAGGACTCCTTGCAGTCGCCTTGACACTCTCTCCCCAAAGGATTTTCTGGATGGTTTTTGCTTGTTTTTTCAGCCGTGTTCTGCATGGAGGGGAAGGGGGAGGCTGTGTAGCTCCAGAGCCGTCCAGGACAGGACTGAATATCTTATTCCCAGGAGAAAGTAATCTGAGCTGTCCCCAGGCAAGGTGGCGATGACCTTCCTCTCTGCATTGCCCCGGCTGAACTGGCCACAGAGTTTCTTTATCATTCCCTGCCTCATCCATTCCCACCTACTTATGCCTGTGGGAGAGAAGGGGATAAAAAAGTCTCATAAAAGGCTGCCTTTTCTGCATGCTGCTGCCCGTGGTTTGGGGCAGCCAGAGGTCACACTGCACTCTCTTGTTCACCTCCATGCCTGCACGAATTCATTTCAAAACACCCCTGCTTTGTAAACATCTAAGGAGTAGTATTCCTAGTACCTAGATATGAGGGTGAGTCAAAGGAAAGTTACTTGAATAAGGACTTAGTGTACACCAATACCTCTGGCATGGGTATTGATCCTGGTATAAATAAACAGAGGGAGAAGTAGGAAAAGACACATAAAAAAGACACATTGAATTTACAAGTTATATGGCAGGGTTAGATCCAAATGGTACCAGGTTCTGAGCTGCGTCCCACCTACGATGCCCTAATCCTTTTGCAGCTGGCATCGCAAACTGGTCAACCACTACAAGAATTCAAGAGAGCCTATTTCCTCATTTTCACAGCGCAAAGAGTGCTCTGGGAGATCGTAGAACAGGAATGTATAGAGTTAGAATCCCTTTCAGGGAGCAAATTCCTTTTGTGAAATTGGTGCTCAATTTAGCTGTCACTGCTGAAAAAGAAAAAAATGCAGAAGCAACTTTTAAGTCCACCAGCTATATCCCTTTAAGCAATCCATGCTGTGCCAACCAGTTTTCTAAAATTCTGTATTTCATCTAAACTCCATTTAAATCTAAATAAAATTAATGCCCGGTATGGGCATAATGCTATGGTATTTCCCTTCTCACTGCTGATAATTACGAAGTTAGTTCTGCTATAAACAAAGCAGTGTTCTTCTCTCTCTCTGCCTTATCATACCTGGTCCCAGAGCAGTTTACTTTTAAACATATCAATAAACTGCACTGAAGTCCACAAGACTGTTTGAATACTTAAGTGCTTTCCTGGATCAAGATGTCAGGATCTTGTAATGAAGTGTTTACAACTTTGCAATTATTTCCATGGTGACCAAATCGTGACCTCTAAAAATTTGTATACTTGGTGTCCCTAAATAGTAGACTAGGAAAAGTGGGGATGGAAAAAAACCTGTGTAAGGAATGGTCATCATTTCCCATTGAAGCCCCTTCAGAAATATAGCCCTGGCTCATTTGTACAGCATGGAGGTGGATTCTCTGCTGTCCTTCTGCTCCCATCAGCAGCTGGGGGCAGTTGCAGTGAGGTTGCAGAGTACTGGACTGAGATTGTCACTTGGTGGCTGGGTCTGCTGGAACATAGCAGGAGCATCCTTCCTTTGTGCAAGTGTCGCTGTGCGTTACATCTCTAAAGCCAATTCTTAGCTCAGATTCTTCCTTCTGGTGTCTGTGTCTTCAGGTCATCTTCACTTAAGAGGAAGCAGTGCATAAGCATCCGAGGAAAAATGCTGGCCCAGTGTATCTTATTTATTAATATTTACAGCCATCAGCACAATTCTGCAGGCAATCTAATCTCAAGCAGCTTTGAAATTCAGTGCTTTCCAGAGCAGCGTTTCTCATCAGAAACAGAAGTGTGCACTCTGATTTGTAGAAAGGATTTCTCTTCCTCTTGGAAAAAAAAAAAAAAACAAAACAACAAAAAACAGGCTCCCGCTTTTCTCAGCACAGAATTTATATTGTTATTAAATGAAATGTATTATCATATTGTAACATGTTAGGGTGTCTTTTGCAGAATTTCTGAAGCAGCTCCTCATTAATCTACCCTAATTCATTTGTCAGATATCTCAAAGCTACTTGATATCACAGTTACTTTACGGTATGACGGAGTTTTCCTTAGCAACAGGTTGTAATTTCAACCAGGCTGGTAAACGTGAGGTCAGAAACTGGTTGCCATAAATCTAGGAGGTTAAAATGCACTGCACATCCTTGTTTCCTGTTGCAACGCCAATCCGAATCCTGGATGAGCAAAAGTAAACACTGGGGTTACTCAGGAACAGTTTTTGTCCTCTTGGAATGGCTCGTTTAATATTAAGCGTATTTTGTCTTTATTACAGAGGTATTTATGTTTGGTCAAACTGGCATTAAAACCAGCCTTCATGTGATGCAGGCACTTCAGGTGCAGATTTAGTTTCGAGCCCTGACCTGAGCAAGTATCTGTTACATCTCAGAGGCTGCGGGTCACTGCGGGACAGATCTGCTGGAGCAGTGGTGCCACCTGAAGAGGGAGGGGGGATGGAGCGGCAGGCATCCTGGGATGGGCAGGCATCCCAGCCCCAGGAGGCAGCCGGAAAACTTACCTCTGGAGGCTGAACTTAGCAACGGCGAGCACATAGACTAGATGGCTGCCACCGACCACAGCTTCAGTAAGCGTTTGAATGGGGCCAGGTTGGTGCAATCCAAAACACCAGAGGTCTTTTGTTAAGTCCCAAACTGAGTGTGCTTGGCCACTGCAGTGACAGAAAGTACGAGATTGTGGCAGCGGCAGCAGTTTCCAGCTCTGGGAATGGTGCTTGAAGTCCCATTCTTCACTTACTTCGAAGGTGACATGGTGGGAGGTTTGATGGTTTTTTATATACACCACTGATGGTAGCACAGGACTCATGGTTATCCCAGCTTTATTTACGGGATGTGCTGTATAAAGGGTAATGTGGACATGTTTTCAGGCACCACCCAACCTTGTATGTTCTCCTGCCCTTAGATATTTCCCTTCTTCCATTGGAGTGTTTCTTGCTCATCTGTTGTTTTATAAGACAACGATCCTTTGCCCAGCTCTGTGCATGTTGCCCCTGGGAAGACAAGACACGCCAGAAAGCCAAAAGTTCAATAGACTTCAGTGTCTTGGAAGTAGGTCTTTGTCCTCAGACAGTGCGTCATGGGGCCAGATGAGTTCTCTCTCTGCTTGCTGTTTCACCATTGGCTCCAACTGTCCGAACAGAGCAAAGAGACCAAGCAGGATTCAGCTGCAAGCTGGGATAGGGTGAATTATTGTAAATAACTGAGCTGAGCCATTAGAAATAAGTTGCTAATGTAAGCAAGATTAACTTGATGTGCTGCCTAAAATGAGATGTTAGAGATGATAGGGGAGAGAGAGAAAACTTTTCATTTAGATGGAAACAGGACTGATTAATTAAGCAGTAACGAACAAGGAACCTTGCCTTGAATTGATATGAGGCTTGCAGTGCTAATTTAACACAAAGTACAGCTCCCAATTTGTTATTAAATTAAAATGGCTTTTAAAATTGTTTACTTTTTTTTTTTCCTTATCTGCTTCTGTGTGGCAAAATGATTATTCTGGCTAGTTAGAGAAACCAATCAGAGCAACAGAAAGTGTAGGTTGAAAGATTGTCCTGTTGTGTAATTAAGAAATATACACTAATATCCATGACATCATGAATAAGCACTTCAAAGTAGTAAGTGTGCTCTGTATTGCATATTAAACTAAGCAATTAGCATGCTAACAAGCTCCTCTGGACATACAGTGAAAAGGCATTGCACTTAAGGAAATGACTGCTTCTTTTTTTTTTAGTCTAAAGATCTGCTCACCTGACTGACAAACATTGTTAAGGAATAATGAGGAGGAAACATTTCTCCTTCTTCCTTTCCCCTTTCTTTCAATTTTCAAAGCAGTTTTAATTTGGCAGACTTTGTGGTTACCCCGTACAAGGGAACTTTTGCTACCCCCATCAAAGTATATGATGGAAATGTGAGACATTGTGCGTGATAGACAAATCCTATGGAACAACAGGGAAAATAACCTTGTAGCGACATTGCTTTTTTAGTCTCAAATAAGTTTTACTCTTGACAGGAATGATTCTATGTAATTTATTGTAGGATAGCTCAACAGTAGCAATTTGTCATGCATTGTGATGTAATTTGATGGGTTCATTTCTTAAATGAGTTATGGATTATGGATTACCTCTGTATATCAACAACAGAGCTGTATCTTTTATGTAAATATTCCCTCAACTTTTCCTTCCTCTTCCAATCCATTTTCCGTCATACAGAGATGACTTTTCTTCCATCTAATCTTTCTACTAATAAGGTGTTTAATAATTTAGCAGCCTAAAAAATGAGCATATTTCAAAGGAGTTGGTATCAATGGTAGTGTAAGAGCCTCAGGCTACGAAAATGTGGATGAGGCTACCAAAGTTTTAGAGTCAGGATCCCAACTGTCTTTCTGCTTCAGGCAGCTATTTTATTAAAGTTGGTATTAAACAACACCGCCTAAGGTCTGATTAACAATTTATGACTTCCTAAGAAGGATTAGCAGAAGCCTATCATTTTTATATTTAAATCTTAATTTGCATCTAAGAGAAACCATACCCAGATTTACATTTTCGTTATTTATTATTTTTATTATTACTATTGCTACCTCGAAAACATTGCTTATGTGAACATTGCAGGTACCAGTTTGTTGTACTGATCTTTTAGTATCTCATCCCCTCCCACGTGTCAGAGGAAAAACTGGCCTCTTGCGTCATGCGATGGGCTTGATCCTGCAAACTGACAGCTTTTGTTTCTTCCTGGGCTCAGTTGCTTTTCGCTGTCCCTGAAGTCCATTGGGATGGAGGGTGATCGGCACTTGGCAGAGTCAGGCTGAGATCTGCAAGCCCAGGAGCTGAATGTTGTCCAGCTAACATTACTTTGGAGAATGAAATCCAGACGTACATGACCAAGGCTTGCCTGACATACCTTCCCAGAGAGGAATTTTCCTTTTTGACATTTACATTGTGCAACTAGTTGCATTTCTGTCTCAGTGCTGGTTTTCTAGAAGCCTCCCAGCCCTGTTTATTAGGTTACTGCTGGGCAGCCTCTGCTAGGAGAGGAGGCAGGGGGTGATCCTGCTGCTATATTCTGGGAAGCAGTGGAACAGGAGCTGTTGCCTTTTGCTATTACAGAGGCAGCCCAGGAAGTAGCATGCTACCAGGTGGAAAGAGGTGGGAAGTAGATACCAGTAAATCTACTGGACAAACTTTGCTTACCTTCCTGAGTATAAAATCAGGCCAAAGACATGCAGCTTAGTGGAACAGGGTGGAATTTATTCCACTTCTGGCAAAGCTATTTTTGATGTTTAAATTTGTTTTAGGTTCAAATAGAAAATAATAACAATGGTCTGTTCTGTTTTCTATTTTCAAATTGACCTGATGCCCCTCCTTGACTTTGTCTTCTCCAAGTTCAGCTGCTTCAGAAAATTGTATGGCATATTTTCTTTTTTTCCCCTGTGTCTTTCCATTTCTGATACTCTTCAGTGGATTTAACACTCATTTCACCAAGGGTTGGATGTGGTGGTCGTAGCCTGTAGAGCTAAGGGAAAAGATTGTCAGCTAGGGGCTGTGAGCCCCACTGGCTCACAGCAAGGGAGATGTTATTTTTGTCCTCTTGAGCTTCCCTAGTCAGTAAGACACTAAAAGGCTCAAAAGAAATGATGATATTTAAGCATCTTCATTGCTTTATTTGACTCTCAACATCTCCATGGTTTTTCTTTTAATCAATAGCTTAGTTTTTGTCTTGGACTCGAGGGCTTTAAGTTTTAAAATACTAGAGCCATAATCCGAAAACCGCTGGTTCTTTAAAGCAAAAACAAGCATTAACACATTCAGAGGAAGATTTCTCATTTTCCTGTTTTTTCAGGGTGTGATAAACTGAATTTTAGTTTTAGGACTGCGTTCACATTTCAAGGATCTGCTGTTAGAGAGCCACAATCAGAATATTTTCTTGTGGAGCTTGCGTTCAGCATGTGCTTGTGGGCCATTACTGTCAGTGGGATTTAAGCAAATGCTCAAAAGATTGTGCTGAATCAGGGACTGAGCAGTACCTGCGAGGAATAAGGCCCTTAGATTCGGAATTAGCAACACTCAGGGTTTCTATCTTATTCCTAGTTCTGACTGATGTTTTATCTAGCCACATTCTTACTTAAAAGAGGACAAATGAATATTATTCCATGGACTTCCAGGGAGCTGTGATAATAAACATGAGCCGAAAAACTGGACTAAGCAAGCAGAAGAAAGCACATGAATAAATTATCAACAGCAGACATGCCCAGGAACTGAGAGCAGTCAGCTCCCCCCACTCTCTCCTCACTCGCCCGTTAAAAAATCCTCAGCCATGTAGTCAGAGAGCAGGAGCGATATCGTGGGACTTCTGTGGCCAGTGACACAGCAAACAACAGCACAAGCAAATAGTTCATACTTAATCTGCGTGATGAATTATTTATCCAAACTATTCTACAGCAACGTATTATTATTTATTTGTATTACGTTAGTGCCCACAGGTCCTAATTGCGTGAAGCGGTGCTCTAACCTAATAGAGTCCCAGCTGGCAAATGTGTTCAGAGAAATCAGTCTTGGTTGCAGGATTATTTGACCAAAATGTGGCTAACTTTGCAGCAAATCCTATTAGAACAGAGCACTTAAGTGAGTTCTACCCTGTAATAGAAGTGTAAGTTAAACATGTCAGCTATGCTTTTGTCCAATTAAAGCACACTTATTAAAAAAAAAGCTAAATGCCTACTATATTATGATTAATTCTGTATGCACTGCGATGATTTTAAAGTCTCCTGTGTACAGCATTTTCAGGTGAGGTCAATGTGATTTTCACTCACAACGATGGCTTCTTGGTTCCCTTAAATGAATCAGAAATGAAAAAAAAAATAGGTCTGACCATAACGCACAAGAGTATCTTATGTGGAGGAACAACGTGGTATCAGGCCTAACATAAGGATATCACAATTCTTTGACGAAAGGAAGAGAAGTAACTAGGAAATAAAAAGCGAAGTACAAAACACTTGCTGGGAGCTCCTGGAGGTCAGTGGAGACCATAATATGTGACTTCAGTGGTCTTCAGGATAAATTCTGCCCTCAGTGCTACACATCTTTCCACTGTATTTGTGGATAGGACTGTTGCCAGGAAAATGGCCTCTTCTTTGCTTTGTTTTTCATTTTATTCCTGTTCTGTGACTGCACAGTCTGAACTAGGCACTAACTAGTGCCTAGTTATATATAAGCTGTTCAACCTCGGTCAATAGGTATTTTATGGTTATCCCAGGTTGCTGTTTGTAGCCAGGATAACAGAGTTTTGTGGGAAATGTTGGCTTTGTTCCACATGAGTCTGCAACAGCATGCCACGGTTTGCAGACACGGACCTGGTGTATCTGTCAAAAGAACTGCTAGATGAAAAAACTCTGTCAACACCTGGTTTGTACACATCTCTCTATCTCTACTTTTGGATGCTCATTATTAATCGAGTTCCACCACACACCAACGCACTAAAATTTTATCATGTGGACATCATTTCCAGCAGAATGTGTGGATATCAGCTTGCAGTAGAGTGTCAGCTGGCCTGAATCCAAACAGTAAAACCAAATACCTTCACATGATGAAGGTGTTTGGAAACTGAACTGAGGTCCATGTTGTGCAAGTGACCTCATCTTGACATGACTGAATGAGGGAAATGCATGAAGTTGTGATCTCTTAACATCTGCTCCTGCCTTTTTTTCTGAATCTCTTCAGAATGAGCAGGCACCCAGCCCTGCATCCCCACACCCCAGCTTTAAATGGGTTACCAATATCCAGCTCTTCACTTTGCAGCTTGAGTCTTTCTGCTGCTTCAACCCACCTCTGAAATGTGTCCCTCCAGGTTAGCTTGCATAAACATAAAACCCCAAATTAGCATTGCAAGCAGCCATTGCCCTCAAAAACCAGTAGTTTGTCTGTGCTCAGTGCATATTTGCCATCTGCTAATGCATTAAAAAAAGGAAAAAAAAAAAAAGGATCTGGGCCAAGTCCTTATTTGGAGTAAATCCATGTGTAACTCCAGTAACTTTAAGGAATTGTCATCGCCTTTACCAGCTGATGAACGGGCCTCTGCAGCTGCAAAGCAGAGGATGCTTTGGAGCATTTAGGCTATTCATTCTTTCTGCCTGACCAAAGGGATGCCAAAGGGTTGGAGTACATTTTCATGGAGGCAGCCTTCTGCTTGTTGTCTGCTGGGGTGTATACCTCCAAACTGTAAACCTTCTGCACTTCTGACTGCTCGGCTCTAGGCACAACTCACATACCTTGTAATATAAATACCCAGCTTTGCTTTCTCAGCTCTAACCCTTCCTATGCAAAGTCAGAAGCGTGGACACCGTGCCAAAAACAGGAAGCTGAACCTTTGGTCCTGCAGAAATGATCTTTTTAAAAGCTGTAAGCAAAGAGGGAAAAGGATGTGGGACCATCTCACACCAGGAAGGACATTTTGGTTGCCTGTGTGATTTTTTCCTCTATCAGAAAAAAAAGACCTTAAAAGATTAAAGTAACAACCCCAGTTCTTTTGGACACAGGAATGAGCATTTTGACCTGACTCCTGCTCAGGACAAGTAGCGTATGACAGCCAGGCTCATACTACACAGTTACTATTCAAGCCACTGGCACTGGGAAAAAATGCAGGACTGTCAAGAAAAGAAATGTAGAATGGTGTTTGTGGATGCAACTGCTGTTTAAATGGATTTATAAAGAATATGACTCTATTTTCCTTCTAGAGTTCTCTTTATTTTCAAAAAGAAAGAGAAAGAGAGACTCTGAGCATTTATCTTTTCCCCAAAAGACGGTGGACACATAAATGCCCCTGGGGGAGGAATATCTGGGAAGAGAACAGAACACTCTCCAAAAGCTTTTAACTAACACCGCTTGGACAAGATAATTCAGTAAGAGTGTTTAAAAGGCCTCACAAGAGAAATTTTGCATCTTTACTTCACGGCTCACCCTGACACGCCTGTCTCTTTCAATAAACTATTACTCTGCCATTGAGAGCACCTGGCTTGCTGGCTGGTATCACACAACTTTCAGTATGTTGATACCAACATAGCTGGTATTCCTCAGGGGACTGGCAAGCAAACGGGTTTTGAAAGCCCTCTACCTTCAAGGCCTGTACTCAAACCCCAACTAGAACAGATGTCAGCAGTCAAAAACACCGTTAGTAACACCTAATGGCTCTTCAGAGGACTAGCTAAGCAAAACACTATTTCCATTCCCTTTCATACAGAAAAATTAAATGGGAGGGGTGCGGGGTGTATTAATAGCATAATTTCTTGAGAACTTCAGTGGCACTGGCCCATGAACCACTAGCAGAAGTGGCGTGGAGTACATCCCTGCAAAATGAGCTCTAGGCTCCTTGGTGAGGTGAGCTGAAGAAATTCTCATTGCTGCTGCTTATCCATTATCTGTTCTGTGGACAAATAAAGGTCTTCAGCCTCCTCAGCTGCCAGTATCTAAACTGCAGAAGCATTGCAACAGTAGAGAGATTTAAAAGAAAAAAAAAAAAAGCTCATTCCAAGGTAGGTGATTTGCCGTGGAGGCAGGCACAGGAAGGATTCGTGAACTTTTGGACCCCTGAGTTACTCAAAAAGCCCGTAGCCTGTGTTTTCTCATATCTGCGGAGAACTACAGACAGGGGATTCTCTTATCTCAGGGTGGAATTCACTTTTCTCACACTCTAGTCATGCAGTGAAAGACCTGCAGTGAATATACCTGATGCATTTAGGCCACATTTTTATATCTTAAAACTTTGACCTGCAATATCTTCTGCGATGGAGGGGGAACAGGAAAGAGGGGACAAAAGACACAGTTTTGCAACCACCCATTACAGACCAGTTTTTAAAAAGGAATTGGATAACTCAAGGTTTAAATGTCAGTGCCCTTCCTTTCATGAGTAATCCTTACTCATGCTGTGTTCAAATTTTTTTATAAAGCGCATTTTATCACTACCTTTTAAGGTCTTTATAGCCCAGAGCAGATCATTTGCAAATTTACAATGGAAAAATTATTTCATGAAGCTGGTGGTGACTCACTTGAATAGGAATTTGCAGACCTGGACACTGGGGTTTGAAGATTCTCTTGAGTATTGATGCTGTGTGGACATGCGCCTTAACAGAAGCACGGGCATGCAAAAAGAAACCATATGCCATGCATTCATAAATAGGACAGATTTTGCCCTCACATGAATAGATGTATATGCATCTAAAATGCATATAGCCGTTCATCCCATGCAGACACCTTTTTCTTCCACTTAAATCTAAGTCAGACCTAAAGCTCAGCCCTAAGTTTCAGTTTATCAGACAGCCAAATCAGTATTCTTCCAAGGGAAAACCAAAGCAAAAACATGTGAAATTTATAACAGTTGAGGACACGATCCTGTTTTCTGTCATTTAGACTGTTTGGTCAAATGACAGGACCTACATTCGCTCTTATTTACATTGGATTATTGGTCTTACCTCTCCGCTGGAGATCCTGGAAACAATTTCAATGGACTTCTACGAGTTTGAGAGGTTGAGATTTTACCCATAGATTTTGGTGAAATTATGCTCAGCTTGTGTGACTAGTAGCAATGAATCGGGCCCTTTCAGTGTTTTGGTGTTGTTTATTTCATCTCGAAATCCACTGCATATGTCATTCCTTGTTGTCCACTCTTAGCATTCATTTTCCTTAAAGCTCTGACCTGTTAAGGTAAAGATGTTATTATAGAGGGATTTTAATTTTCACTAAAAAAGTAAAGTTCTTAGCTCTTGCGTATGAAGAAAGCCTTAAAAACATGAAGTCTACCAAGGGGAAAAAAGGCAAAGGAACAACCTTAAGTTATTTTTAAGTCAGTCCAATTTACGATTTATTTGGAGACTCACGGTTGGCAATACAGTTAATTTAATTGCAATAATTTATTACTTCCTTACTAACTAGTAGCTTATTACATTACCAGCAAACTTACCTCTCAGCCTTCTGGAGCAAGGCAGATTTCAGGACTCCTTCTGCCAGTTCCTGTGGTCTCCCTGGCTCACCCGTGTACAGTCTGGCCAAAGACACGCAGATGCCTTGGTCACAAGCGGCTAAATAAAATGGAAATGTATCAAGTAAAGGTGAATGATAATGACTGTAACACTTAGCACTTACATGTTCCACCGTGTTCAAGTGCTTCGCAAGCAGGAACTAATTAAGATATGTTCAGTAATAATAGTATGTTCAGAGAGATGCGAAATTGTGTCCTTACTGTAATAAACTGCTGTGCTGGGATAGGAAATCACTAGGTTACAAGATAGAAGGAGGCAGCTTTAGGATAATCCCTCTATAACCTTGTGCACCCAGGTCCCTCACTGGAGATGGCACGCATCTACAGTTCCGCACAAAGACCTGCTCTTCTTTTGCAGGGAGAGGTTTATACCTTGCCTGCATTGCCTTTGCTTCAGCTGTATCCGTGCAAAGGGGCTGCAGGGCTACAGGAACTTCTGCCCTTCTCTATTCATGATAGGACACAGGAGAAGGGTTGGGAAAACACTTTTTAACTGCCACAGGTTTAAAGAAAGCTGACTAACCCTGAAAGCATTTTCAGTTACATATTGCAGAGCAAGAGAAAAAAAAAAATGCCCTCTTTGCTGCTCTGCTCGTGCTGCTGTAGCAAAGTCAACTTGTGTTTTCTCCTTGAAGTATGTGATGTCACCAAAAAAGTAATTACTTGAGCAAAAAGAAATAGGATTGCAGGGAAAAAACAGATTTGTAATATTATCCTGATTATAGCTACAGGTAATAGATAATCTCCTGCTTTCTCTTGTGGGAGAAAAGATAGCTTGTTTTAAAAACTTACTACAAAAAATTTCCCATTTTTTACAAGATGTCTAGCAACAAAGAAAAGGAAAAAGCATCATCCATGGATTTTTGCATCTACTTATTTGTAGAAAAACTTTCAAGGGATAATTCACCTTTCAATGTCGTCTTGTTTTTTAACTTCAGCCGATAACCCTTTTCAGGATTAAGGTCCACTGCATGGAAGTGGTGGTGGCAGATGCTTTCTAAGAGGCAATTAAATTGTGTGGGTTGTGCTTTCTCTCTGCTGAACTGACCTCTCTCCAGGCTCCATGGGCCTGCCCCGGACCCGCTCCTCGGGGGTGCCGGGACATGGTGTCGCAATTCTTTTTAAAACAAGAGTTGGAGTTGCCTACCAGGGAAAGGCGAAGTCATTCTGGATGAAAGGGTTAACTATTAACCAACAAAGTTTTAGGCATTAAACAAACTTTGGAAACAAGCAGGATGTTCTGATGATTTGGCCAAGCTCCTAAACAACTGAAGTTTGGCATTTCTGAGCTTGCCCAGCACACATCATCGAAGGCAATGTTGCTTTTCCTTGTAAGGGATGGCGTATAGGTGAGCTTCCCTGTCCATGGGTGCTCCAGGTATAGCAGTTCTTAAAAAAATGTACAGCCACTAAATGGCAGTGATGGATACCCTAGTTACTGGCAATGTTCAGGGTTATGGAAGAACCTCCCCCAACTTTCATTTCTGGACATTAAAAATTTATATTCAAATACCAGCCCTGTAAAATCCATTGATTACGTGTTCTAATGCAAAAGAGAAGGCATTTCTGAACCTCTTCAGTGTTTATAATATAGATTTAATGAAGGTGGATGATGCCAGTTTCATGGATGGTAACAACCCGGCTTGTTTTCTTTCTGCTGGTCACTGCCTAAGCGGCATTGGATGGCTGTTTCCCCAGGCTAAGCTGCTGAACAACTTTTTCTCCTCTCAGCTTTCTAAAAGTTAAGTGTAATTCAACTCCTGTGAACGTTAGCCTGCAGATTACAAGATAGCCAAAATTCCCATTGGTGCTCATTTAAAGAGGTCATTATTCTTTTCAAATAAATAAAAAAGAAAAAGTTGGTCCTTTCTTATGGGCAAGAAGTATGATTACTTTCCTCCTCTGCCTACTCTCTGTTCAGTAAATCCTACAACTTGGGCGAATTATAAAACCAATTTTTAAAGGTATTACAGCACAATTTTACAACAGACAACAGACATGCTGAAAGCCTACCTTTTTTTTTTTTTCCCCAAACCTTCCTAAATGGTATCTCTTTGACCTAAGCTTTAATGGTTAGCCAAGCACTAAAAACATGGAAGATACTAGATTATTGGCATAGTTAGCATAGCCCATGATTTATTTAACTAGAAGAAATAGTTAATTTTCTAAAATGCTGTTTTAAGAAAACAATAGCAAACAGAAGGTGTTTACACTCAGAAGACTAGGGTAATGCATTTATCAGAAAAAAAAACCCAAACAAGACAGGGTCAAAAACAAACAAACAAATAAAAATCCCCAGCTATCCAAATAGACTGCGGAAAACGGGAATGATTAAAAAAAATCTCTGCTCAAAAAAACATCTGCATGCTAATCCTGGTGTTTTTAAATGAAACAACAGAGTAAGAGGAAAAAACCCAGACATTTAAGAAGAAATGTGAGAAGCAAACAAAAAAATAATGATGAATGGAAAAGTATGACCAAATCAGAAAAATTCAGAGAAAGAAACAGATTGAATCTGTGCGTTCTTTCACAATGGAGCTTCTGTTGGTGTGACTGCATATTCAGCAGTGTGAATATTATAATTAAAGAATGTCGGCTCAAGCAAAATGTTTTAAAACCTTCCTATTAATAAGCAGATAAACTATTTAAAAATACTGATTATATTAGGAAAAAGGGAAATGTTTGGGTTTTGTGTTTCAATTCCTTTCATCCGCTGTAACACATTTAAATAGCAGGTGTCTCTCCCAGGCAGTGTTTGATAGCGATACTGTTGATTTTGATACCGAGACGATAAGAACATCTTTATGGAGGGATTCGGTGCCGTGCTGCAGGTCCCAGAGCTCGCTGGTACCTGTGCAAGGGTCGAGTCCAGCACAAGGCAGAGATCCCACAACGGCAGCCGAGCTGTACCAGCCCTGTGCCGCCGTCCAGGCTGGTTAACTCTGCCTGTCAGCAGGATGGATGAGGCAAGGTGCAGCGCGGTGCTGGTACGGTGGGGCTGCTGGCAGCGCCTGGGAGGGCTGGGGGCTCTCCGCATCACACTCCGCTGCACAGCCCTTACAAGTGCTGCAGACAAAGAGCATGACTGTACAACGCAGGCAGCAAGCGCTGTGCAGTGCTTTATCCCAGTTTCGGACCAGAACGGGAGTGCGTGAGAAAGAGCTCCCAAGCGCTGTGAAACGTGGCTGCTAGGTCAATGCAAATCTCTTTCAGCTCTGGAATTAAGAAATTTTTTCACATTGAACTGCAATTAAAGTAGCTGCTTCTTTTTGTGACAGCAAGACAAAGCTCTCAGGGTATTGGACAGAGGACAGTTACAAGCGCAAAAAAATTTAATTTGAGCTGAAATGAAAATTAGCTCTGGTGGTCGCAGGTTAGACCAGATGAGCCCAATCTTGCAAATACTTATGCGTGGCTCTATTTTTAGAGACAAATAGTCTCAAGCATTTATATGTGTAGCCACTTGCCTAGTTTGGCTTATCATTCCCAAAGGTTTAAGGAAGATCTAATCATTACATGTAGTGATCTTGAGAAAGATCATCATTACAATGTAGCTTGAAAATCCACACCTTTTTAGGTCTCTTTAAGATACCATTCCAACGCAAATAACTAACTCAAGGTTGGCTGAACTGTGAAAAATGGCAATTGAAAGATAACTGCTGATGTACGTATTCATCCTGGGGTCCCAGGAAAACATTTGTCATTTGGAAAGCCACCCTGAGCTTGCTTTTTTAGCACCCAAAATAATCAGAACATCTTAAGATTTTTGTCAGGCTCTACCCATGAGGCTGCAGTGCACTTTTTCTCCCCATTGTAAGCAAGCTCTGTGTTGTGAGCAAGACAGTTTACCTGAGGTGTCATTACAAAGTGTGAGAAAATTGTCATCATAAATCATCAACGTGAAAATAAAAGCAACCTCTGGGATCCAAAATTTTCCCCTTGCTACGAAGTATCCTGTAATCTAATACTAGGTTTCTGTCTTTCTCAGTTGCTAAAGCGCTGTTCTGCATTTCTAGGTTTCCAGAGAGTCACCATGGCAGTTAGACTGTTAACCCAACCTTGAAGAGCAAACAACAGCACAAGCAACAGTCTGGTTATGAATCTGTAAACATTACCTCATCCATTTCAGAGAAAATTTTAACTCTCTTCCCCATTCGTACAATGAGATACAAACTGCCAACTCCAATGCCAACTATTTAGATGCCAAAAACCTTAAACATAATAAAAAATAGTTTTAAAAAATCTGGAGTAATAAACCACACATAACTGCAGCCTGGTGACTTGCTGATTAGATAATTTTTGAGTCATTCAAAGACAAAACTAAATAAATTTCTCTCAACGGTATGCGTTTAACTTTGTTCTGTATAGAGATCTCACAAAAAATGACTGATGTTTGGAATTTGGCAGATGAGTAGAGAGGAATGCATTCCATTACACATTTGTGAAGCAGAATTATGCGATGCAGTATGATGCACGTATAGACAAACAAAAAGCTTCACATTTAACAGATAGGATTTGAAAAGAACAGTATTTAATAACGTCCATGCTGAACACGATTTTCTCTTCTCATTCCTTCATCCAGTTGTTGCCTTTTTGTGCTATAGTAGTTCTATGTTTTGGCATCAGAAGATTATTTACCTTGCATTCAGGGTCAATCTCTCTTCTTTCCACAGTCCAGTCATAACTATTTGACCACTATTTCTTGCTGCATGCTATTTTGGTTTAGGCTACTTAATTAGAAATAGTTAATTGGCCCTGGTGTCTTATGGCAGAGAAAATAACGATCTTAAACTGTATTAAGCTCCCATACATAATTTACTTCATGTTAATTTCTGTGCTTCCAGCTGAGCTCTTTAAAGTGCTCAGAAAACCCCTTATTTTTCCACAGTTAAATACTTTACTAGGAAACAGTGAAAGGATGAGCCGTTTGTGTTTTAAAAAGTGTATCAGGGAAGGAGCTACTTTTTTTTTTTTTTAAAGACTGGCAGTCCTTTCCCTTCTACCCTTAAATTATTGGCCGAGCTACATATCCCATCAAAGCACCGGTTTAGTTGTTGTTGAAGTGTCCGCGGACCGAGCCCGGTGGCAAGTTCAGCCCCGGGCCGGCGGCCGTCTGCAAAGCCTGGAGCTCCCCCGCGTGGCGGCCGGGGCCGGGAGCGGGGCCGGGAGCGGGGCCGGGAGCGGGGCCGGGAGCGGGGCCGGGAGCGGGGCCGGGAGGAGCGGGGCCGGGAGGAGCGGGGCCGGGGGGAGCGGGGCCGGGGTGGGCTTCCCGGCACCTCCCGCCTGGGAATACTGCACGAGGAGTCGATCAGAAATTCTGCCCGGCCGTCAGGTACAAACGTATGTCATTAAAATTGCCCCTGCAACACTGCTTTTTATTATTAAAAAAAAAAAAAACAAAACACCACAAAAAACCCCACAACCAAACCAGCCTTTTTTCACTGTTTTTACTGAGGCTGGGTTTGCTGCAAGGTTTACTCCTACAGCAATGAAGAAGGGGGAACAAATTCCTCCAGAGAGTGGTTTAAGCAGACTTTGGTGGCCTGAATCGTTCCCTTGGGTTGTGGCTCGTTCCCAGCCCAGAGCCACCCCGGGAGGCCCCGGGCGCTGCGGAGCTTTAGTGTAACCCAGTGGGGCCATGGATGCCGTGGCAATGGTAAGGCCAGGTCACGGCCCTTGACAGAAGAAGAGGAGCTCCGTGAAGGAGGGCTGTGTTGTTCAGACAGATGGGATAAACACAGCAAAGGCTGTAAGCACAGGCGGGGAGTGGGGGGCTAAAAATACCGCATCTTTCCACTGAGCATTCACAATGGAGGCATTTGGCCGCAGGACAGAATGGCTCTGTGGGCAGATGAGTACTGTAGAAATGGTTTAAAAGGTTTTTGCCACCAGCTGTATGTTGGCATGCCACTACCAACAGTTAGTATCGGTAGAGTGCAATATGAAGTTCGGTGCAAAATCGCCTAGTTTTACTCAAACCAGTCTCCACTGATGTAACAATTAATTGTGCAGACTTTGTACCAGAGTGGCTGCGGACTGTGCCCATGTAGACCTCTCTGTGTTTAGGTGTGGAGACAAAGACTTCCAACTGAGGTGCTGTGACTGATCTTTTGGTCTGAACCCTGCAGAGATATCTGCATCATCTGACTATGGCCCTTATCTCCGCAGTTGCCTCAGTGAGGTCCAGAGCCTATGTATTGGATCAGCCTGTGCCCTTCATGAGGAACGAGAGGATGGTTTTGGCCCCTCTCCACCATTTATAATAGCAACATGCAGACCATGGAGGATGAATTTTTTTTTTCTGGCAAGCACAAAAATTCACCAAGATAGCGAGCACCAGAATTCACAAGGGCTGATAGCATCAACTTTTTCCTCAAGTTTTTCAGTATCCTTCTTTTGATACATATAATAAGGCAGCGTGCTTTTATCTGGACACACTGCTGCTTCTTGCAGCTTCAATTTATACCCAGCTAGTGTCATTTCAAAATCCTGGCTTTTGAATCACATGTGAAAGTGCAGAGCTTAGAGGTTTTTCCTTGAACATCCCATCCTTTCTTTACTTCTTACTAGCCCCAGTGAGAATACCGAAGGAGCACTGCATCATGCTCAGTACGTTATGCCTGTGATTGGAGTCACAGTGCAGTAATATGGACACAATTTTGCCTATCTCTTTCTGTAAGGTTGTTCCTTTAATGGCTTGGTAAAGCACTCATGCAATTAAGTTGCATTAATGGGGACTGAAAATGGGTTAAGTTATTGGTTTAATGAGTGAAAAATCAAATACCAAAAAGCCCAGCCTCCAGCCAGCTAGGTCTCAAATATCAATCTTTGGCCTTAAATAATTCTGCTATTGTTATTCCCTTTCCACAGTCAGACCCTGTTTGCATTAGTGCAGATTGGCACCATTCCTCTAGTATAAATCTGCCCTCCCTCAGCCCTGGAAGGCTTATCCCAAAATAGGTAAATTCTCAGACTGAGCAGAGCTTTCCTAGCAGTTTTTGTATTACACTCCCTGCAGAGAGTATAAGTCAGGACTTGGTCTAAAATGTCCTTTATCACCCTGTTGAATCCCTGCTGTGTTTAACAGCTGGCGCAACTTAAAATAGCCTTCAGGCTACTCTAAATATTGCTGAATTTTCTGGGAACATAGCACTAGGAGGAATCATTTGGGGCATTGAGTCCAGCTCTCCCATAATCACAAGTCTCCACATAATAGACATCTAGTTTGCAGGAGTGCACAGCACACTTCACCCTTCACTACGTCCCGTAACCCACCTGAGACTTGAAGTAGAAGATGCAGAAGAAGCTTAAAAATGGCAAAACATTGCGATAAAGGAAAGGAAGAGATCAAGGGTGTGATCTGGCAGAAACTGACTGAGGACTCGTAGTACATAAGGATGGCTTAAAGCCACCTTTAACCTTACCTTTGCTCCCCAAGCTGCTCTTAAGCCACAGCTTAGAATGAGTCAGGCTCCCCTGTGCTGCTTTTGTGCAATGCTAACTTTGTAATCCTTTCTAGAAGTACAAAGCTTTGGCAAAAAGATTTGTGACACTCATTTTAAAGCTGGAATGCTTTGCAACTGTGTAGGAGTTTGTACCATATGGTTTCTGCTGGATCATGTAACGTCATACTGATGAGCTGAAAAATGCGTGATAAAATAGTTTCGTTCAATACTGGCCAGAAGCAAGATGTTGCTCGTGGTGGTGATGTACTGCCCCAAGTCTTATGCCCCTGTGAATATATCCCCATATAAAATACAGGCTCGTACGGCACATGAACACTGTTCTACTCTCTTTCTAATACACGAAAATAACAACTAAGGAATACATTGTCTCAAATTGTACCTATGGCTTTTCCTACTTTCTTACTACATGTCCAATAAAAAGCCCACCATGGGCAGAGTTAATATCCTGATTACTTTTTAGGGCCCACCGAAAATGATTGTGATCCTGTCAGTCATTCTGGTTTCTTTTAATGAATAGTTAAAAATATGAATGTGAAATATATTCAGAAATTATTTTCAGGACCTTGAATTTTACTTGCCAGCTTTTCTATTGCTTATTAGTTAGACTGACAATGTGATGTTATTGCTCACCCAATAAACTCCTATGGAATACTGGACACAGTGGCAGAGCAGCATGTTTCCCAAGAAAGGAGTAGTCCAAAATCAATAATAATTCCTCTTCTTCAGAAGCCTAGCTGTTTGCAAAAGTCTGGAAAAGTTTATGTATGTCCTTATTTTCCAGTACATCTGCAGTTTTGTGCTGCAGTTAAGTCAAAAGAGGCTATCAAAATACATGTTTAAGAGCACTAATAAGAATATGTCCAAGAAAATAGTCTCATCAGGGCACGCATAGCTGTTAGAATAAGCGATAACAAGGGAAGGATCTTGAAATTTTCTCGTGTATGAAATACAGCAACCAGAAGATCTTAGAGAAAGATTAAAAAAAAGGTGTTATCAGTGTTTGTAACATGCAGGAATCCTGCCCCCGCTCCCATTTCCTCCTCTCCCTCACGCGCTTACAATATGTTATAAGGGTGCAAGTGTGAAAAAGTACACATACGGAGTTACTTGTAGGCAGTACAAAGACACTTGTCATTTCTCTTGGTGTGCATATTTATTTTTGATGGCCAAACATCATAATTTGTCCATTATCATGGAATGAATTAGGCAGTAGTTTTGCGCCTGGCATGTTATTGTTTGCCCTGAAATCTTGCAAAGGTATTAGAAGTTAGGCTATCACTTCAGGTGGATCATAGGGACCTAATTTTCCCTGCAATTTGAATTTAGTTTATGTCCTTGATACTACATTACACTGAAAGCTCTCCTTATACACATCCTAAAATAGCCATATACTGACAGTCACCATACATTCAAGCAAAACCTTGTACAAATCTATTTTGTATAAGAATATTAATAATTTCTGACTTGTTGACTTCTATAATAAAGTAAAAGATCTTATACTGCATTGTTTGTTGGGAGGGGAGGGAGTAGGCTGGTAGGTTTTTGTTTGGAGTATTCTGACAAGTATGTAATGTTTCATATGTTGTATGGGCTTGACTCGTCTTGCATACTTGTGCAACACTGTCAGATCAGCAGAGACAAACATAATTTGTCAGTTATCTGATTTATCGTTTCTCATTCATGTCACTGTTGTAATTCCTGCTACCTTCTGCTCTTACGGCTGCTTTGCAGTACACCCCACAACTCTAAGATTTGTGGCCCCATCCCTAAATGTATAAATACAGAGGAGAGGAAATGGTTTTTTTCATGTAACAGGAATATGTGCCACAGGAACCACTGCAACACATAATCCTGCTAAACCCAACTTCACTAATGTCCAGAAGAGAACAGGACACATGTGTGGACACAAACAGCAGACTGTGAATGAGAATGCCCCAGGGTCCCCACGACTGCTTTTGGAGAGTCCATCATACCTCAGATTTTCAGAGTTCAAAGCAGTCTCTAACTCTACCAGATTAGGATCCCCACATGGAAAGTAGATTATCCCCACATTAGCCTATTGCTGGGATCTTTGACCATTCCTCTAGATGCTGACCCTCCACCAGATGCTGGTCACCTTCAGAGAAGAGATACCAGACTAGATCTGCCATGTGTTCGTTCTCACACAGCACAATGGCTCTAATCCTATGTTCCATATATTTTTTCAGTGCTTCAGGAGTTCAAATTCTGACTCAGGTTGAACTCTGCTGTAACAAAATAGCTGTGGCCTGGAAGTGTTGTGATGCCCAATCTTTTAATGCACCAGCTAGAAGAGACAGAAGAGCACAGATGTAGCAAATGCTACTGCACAGTATGCTCTCCAGTTACCTGGAGGCGTTATGCTGTACAAAAGCATAATGTCATCAAGCATTTGGGTGATTCAGCGCCTCCCCATCCTCAGTACTACCTTGTAAGAGGTATAATTGAGCTCTTTCTTCTGTTCTTTTCAGATTTTTTTTCTGTGTGTTTTCATAAAGTCAAATAAATAGGAAAATTAATGACGGCACATGAGTGCACCACAGAATAATGCTACTTAAGGACTGCTGTGCCCTTGACTCCAATTAACCTTAGTGTTTGTTATAGGTTGCAGCCAGCTGCATCAATCACAGTTACTTTGGTTGGGGAAAAAAATCCATCATTATTGCAGCCACACACAGATATGTACATTATTTTCCTAAAGTATCATAATCCTCCACTTACCAAAGAGGGCCTGTGATAGCTGGGAGGAGATGAAACTCAATTTTCCTTCACATCTGCTTGATCCTTCGGTATAATCAGCACTGCATGCACCAGGCAAGGTCACAAACTATGGCAATGTTCATCATAACATGCAATCTCCCCGTTCTAGTGCCATTAACTGCTCAGCAACCTCTCCTTCTCCATCCCACTGTTTTTAATCTGCTAGAGCACTTCAGAGCAGGAACGGGAGAGCTTGCCTTGCAGACCCATTTCCAAGATCGCTGTCACAGACCACACTTTGAGAAGGAGTCAGCAGTGAACCACTACCCCATTTGTTTCAGTGGAATAGGAAAAAGAACATCACAGTGGGATTTAATTTCAGGTTTTTCTAGCCAGCACCTGCATCTAGGAAGAGATTCTGATGGCACCAGAATTACAGGCTTTGCAGTATCTCCTCTGAGTAACTTCCTGATAGTTTGTAGAGACCTGTAGCTGATCTAGAGACAATGGGACAAGAGCATAGTTTATTTTCTTCCTTATATTAAAAAGGGTATTATTAAAGGGTAGAGAGTCAGTGGTGTCATTGCCCTCTGTTACGAAGGTGGTTATTTGCAGAATGATATGGTCAGCCATGCACTATGATTTTCTGAAAGCCTGTTTGCTTAACCTGCATTGTTTTGGCGGTATTTTTGTTCAAACCCTGTAGTTTGCTTCAACTAGAAGTTAAAGCAGAGCATACATCACCTGAGACAAGGGTGGGAGGTTCTGGTGAATCTCACCTAATATTATTTTACATGGCTCTTGTTGCGCTGCAGTGTCTTCCTTCACAAAAGCAGACCTTTCCCAAGCTACCTCCCTGCAGATCTGATGGGTCAGGTGCACTCCCCTTGGCTTTGCTGACTACCTCTGTCCCTGACACTCATTGGGCTCTCCTTCCACGTAGGTCTCTCCCTCCCCAGCTCACAAGACTGCACCTCAGCACTGCCTTGCCTCACTGTCCCTGCGTAAAGGTTTGCCACCCAAGGGTTAGAGCACCCAAATATTAGCTGCTTACTTTGAAGTTGCCCTTAGCTCAAACAAGGCAAGGTAAAAGCAAGTAGAAGCATTATGAAATAAGCAAGATAGGCCACAGGTGCACAAAAGTAAAAAGATAACCAAGTCCTTATCTTCCAAGTAGCAACATCAGCTCTAAATAGCTCCCTCTCTATGTATCCAGCTGACAAGCTGACAGATACTTCACAGCCCTCTGGCTGAGGATTTGGTTCTTACGCAAACCTATGACTTCAGATTGCATTCACGCAAGAGGATCTGGGATTTTTATAGAACCAGATGCATCTTTTGGCAGGAGGTATATATGTATGAGTGTGTATGGAGGGGGGCACATGCAAATTCAAATTCTCCTCTCCCTTCTCTTTCCCTGCAACAGAAATTGTTAACTCAGGGAAGACATTTATGTTACCAGAGCACTGTTTGCTTCTCCCAGTTTCAGAAACACCATTGTACTTTGGGAATGGCAAGGTGCAGTGGTCTCCAGCATAGATGATAAACAGAGTCGCCTCATTTCTGGTCTGCCAACCCGCTGTAAAACAAAATGTTCTTTGTCATTTGGCAAAGGGAAAGTCTCAGTATAAAGCTTCTTCCCCAAAGCTTCTTCCCACACGGAGCCTTCCACCACACTTACAGATGTGTCACTTGAGAAAAACTAAGGCTGCCCTGAAGTTGCAGAACAACCAGAAGAGTTCATTCACCTTCTTCCCTACGTGCTCAAACACAAAATGCCTGTTTGGAAGGAATAAGTTAAATAAACTTATTGGAAACATAAAACCATTTATTTCAATGAGTGAGAGAGAAGATGCAGAAATCCATTCCTCACCTGTAATCCCCACTGTTTTTATGTGCACTGAAAAAGTACTTCTATCAGCATGATGCCAGCCCATCGTTTCTTAGATAATGATCAACATTTTCTCTGTTATTCTCTGCTTCTTAGGCCTCGATTCAGCAAAGTGTTCAGGTACATCTTTATCTTTAGGTCCACTAGCAGCCTTCAGTAAAAGCATGCAGTTTGAAAGTAAAGTGCCCTGCTAAATTGGGTCCTTCACAGGACTAAAGAGAAAGCTCACACAAGAGCAAAGCAGCATTGCTTTCCTTCCAGTCACACTTGTTTTATTCACTTGCTCTTGCTGTGTACAGCTGTGGATTACTGGCAGTGTGCTTGGGTGGAATTTGAGGGATTCACAGCTTCAAAGATGAGACGTGCCAGGCTTTAAAACAAGCTTGTATAAACACAGGAAACAAAAACATCCATGTAAACAAAGGGAGGCAATACATATATTCACACCTGAGCAAACACACACACTTTTACATGCAGCCCTGTATCAGCAATGCTCCAGCAAGTTATATAGCATTCACTGTATCAGCAGATGTAGCACTCATTTCTGCTATTGCTTTTCTTTTTGCTTCGTGATCAGAGAAGCACTGGGGCCAAGTCTGCTAGTTTTGCAGCACACTGTAAAATGTATGAAGAGGTTTCAAAAGCTCTGACAGTGTCTCATCTATACTGAACTAGCATTATAGTTGTGCTCAGGGAGTGCAGTACGCTACATATCATTGAATTCCTACCTTATTTTGTGTTGTCAGTGTACTTTTTGAGTTTCTGTACTTTTTGCCTGTAAGCGTGGATTTGTCAGTTGTCTTGCTGAGACTTTGGGGGGAGGGAGATGTTGTTAGATTTTTGAAAAGACAATGAGATTTTAAAACATAGCCTCTAATTCAAAAGGCTTCTAGAGGCTATGTGTAATCATAGAGATCAGAGGATCAGAAGTAGAAAAAAACTTAACATTGCAAATATTGAGCATTTCTGAACTCTCTGCCACAAATGAGCCACCAGATGCCTCAATACTTTAGGGGGAGCACGTGGCTTCCTTGTAGTCTTTACTACCTCAGCTCTTTCCCTGCCCTGCCACTAACTACACCAAGAAGCAGCACAATCTCCATGGCTGGTGTAAGATGAGCTAGATTTTATTTCCTGCTCCATTACAGAGTGGCACATGCAAGTGACTGTGGAGGTGTTAGCCTTTTGGGGGCTACCCAGGGCCACCCTCAGTACCTAGTAAAGACTGATCTTGGATGCACAGCCAGATGTGCATCCTCGTGGAGCTTCTCATGTCTGAGCACACTTGGCCGACTAGTGCACTAGTTTGGTGGGCTCCTGGATTATTCAGGCTCACTGTCATCCCCTTAGAGTTGTATAGTCTGACCTCTTGTATAGCCCCAAGTGCCATTTACTTCAATGAGAGGTAGAAATGTTCAGCCTTAATCACAGTTGGCTCAGGCTCGACACGCTCTTCTGTATGAGATTTACAAAGATTTAATGTTACTTCAAGAGACTTGCAAAAGTCCCTGAGGGATTTCGTCCATGGGAGTTAGATGCCTTCACGGGATGCGCAGAAGTCAGCAGGGTGCCTAATTCCCATTAAGTTAACCTGTGCAAGTATTTTTGTAAGTCCCTCTTGGCACTAATCCCTCTTGGCTTCCCTCCCCTCTCCTCCTTCCCCCTTCAATCTTTTAAATAAAGATAGTACTTAGCATAAAGATGTGTTGCAAGGCTCCACTTGGTGCCTATAAAGTGCTTTTCAACTCTGGCAGAAGTGCCTAAGTGTACGGTATTCAGTGAAACTGGAAACAGTGGGGATTTTTATGGAGATGATGTGCAAGCTCTGTTCTATCAGATACATTCATCTCAAATTTCCCTGGTGTCAACATCATACGGCTAAAAGAGGGTGCCAAATTCCCAGGTTTCTCCATGCCTTTTGGCACTGCAATTAAATCCCCCAAGTCTGATTCCCATTTCATCCATTTCTGCATGACTGAAGCAAGAGATGTGGTTTGAGGCATGAAAGAACAGGAGATATTTTAGCTAAAGCAACTTATCTAAGTCTTAGTTATACTTTGTTATCTTCAAAGAAGACAGATAATATATAAAGCAACTGCATTACGAACAAAAAACATATAGAAAGAGAGTAGGGAAGGGTGGAAGCATACAACTGACAAACCAGTGATTTGGTAACAGGGAGATGAAATACAACAACTGATTTGTTTATCAAACCATTCTATTAACCTGTAATGCAACATTTCATCTTTTACAATTAAGTTTTCCATTTTGTTATTAGACCTTAATAGCTAAATTGGCATCTTGCAGACCAGGCCAGGAAATACAAGCAAGCACAGGGGTTCAGACACAATTCAGTCCCTTCATCTATTCTGCGCAGAAGCTGCATCAGCCCCTATTTTACGATGTGGCCGAAGTCTTGTTCCTACATCCTCTTCTGGCTGCGTTGTGCTGGTGAAGGAGACACCACTTCTCCACCTGCAGGCCACCTTCCCAGAGCTGTTCACATAGACACGCTCCTGGGAGCCCTCCCCACCTCCTTTGTGTCAAGACTGTATAGGTTCGCTAGAGATCTGCAAGCTACAATGAGCTTATTTCGCCTGAAACGGGTTAAGGCATAGTACAGCTAACAACCTGCTCTCCTGGCAGGGTGTACAGATGAGTGTCTGGTGACAGCTGCAGCTGAGAGAGAACAGGCGGACAAGCCCTCGCTCCCCCATCTGAGCCCATTTGGTTGTGTAAGGTAGAGCTGCAGTGCAGTTCATGCTCTATCCATTTAGGCAGGAGCAGGGAAAAGGAAAACAATCAGACAGGAGAAAGAACTTGAGCCAAAACTTTGTCATTGCTACTGGGCCAAAGAAAGGCTGGAGAGGAGGCTTAGATGTGGTGTTTAGGGCAGTCAGAGGGACGGCCTGGGTGCTATGATTATTAGAGTGTGTTACACAGCCTTAGCACAACAAATTAAAAAGGATCCGGCTCAGAGAGCCCCACTGGAGCACAGTGGTTGGAGGTGGGAAATGGGCCTGAATGCTGTTCCAATTTGGTGGACACATTTTGATGTCCCAGCTGAGAATCCTGAGGGGAAATAGGAAAAGGAGGGTCTAGCTTGTGAATTGTGCCAAGTGTTAGCTGCCACATTGCCTGCCTGCATCAGATTTGCATAATTTTGCCCTTTCTCAATAGCAGAAGTGCACGCACCTGGAGGGCTTTAATGGCAGAAGCATGAGTGCCTGGGGAATTCTGGCACTGCCAGGGTCAGCTGGCAGCTGGGAAAAGGTTCAAAGGCTCTAAACACTGAGCTTCAGGGCCCAGGTTCTCTGTCGAGGAGACAGGACAGGAGAATTGATCCTTTTGACTATTTTATTTCAATGGTTGGACAAATATCACTTCCATAATTTGAAAGTTGCTTTTGCAGTTCTCAACCCACTTTGTCCCTCAAATGTCACTAATCCATTAAAAAACCCGCATAATAACCACTCTTACTCCATTCCTTTCTCCCCCTTTTTTTCCTTCCCGATGTACTAATCCTTTTAAAAGAGGACAAACTAATAAAGCTTGTTCCCAAAATTCTGCCAGTTATGTAAGTAGAGACAGTGATCAGCCACGTTTGGGAGAAAAAGGGCATCAAATTACCTATGCTGTCAGCTAATGCCAGAGCAGATTATATATAAAACTGGTTATATTCACATCAATGATTCAGTGCAACAAACTAGGTGACTCCATGACCATCCTTGTATGTGTAATATGACATGTTTCATGAGATAGGGAAGGAAGAAGAAAGTACCATTTGCTAACTGAAAATCGATTCCACCCTACTCTTCTCAAAGTCCATGCAGGAAATCCCCTGAATTTAAGTAGATATAAGAAAAAGGCAAAAACCAATAAAGAATGAAATATTATTTTCTGGCCAGTGAGAAGCTTTTACTAAAATATTATTGAGTAGTAACAAACAAACATGAAAGCTACAGAACTGCACTTGACATGAATGTCTTTTTTAAAATAAACAGACATGTTTGATTATTTGTAATCTACTATAATCCACTGTGTAATGTTAAATATTTTAAGACAATTTTTCTTCCATTTGTTCTCAGCACAGTTGGCCTGAAGCCAAAATGTTGTTATTTTTAAAGGCAACACTCCACTAAGGGTTTTGAATTTCTTTCATGTTGGCTCTTTTTATAGCATTTTGAAATTGATTGCGCATAACAAATTCACAAATGGCAAAACAGCTATGGCAGCATATATCTCTCGTGTAGGTAAACTCCTGCGTTCTGCAGTGGGAGGGACTCTACAAAGTAGTTTCTGGAAGAAATAAAACAGACCTGTAAGTATGGAAGAACAGTTAAAATCCTTCTTTTACACCTACAAAGCCAAAATACAACCAGTTCCTCTCTGCGCCTCTGCCAGAGAAGGAGAAGCAGGCAGATTCCTTAAAACACTACAGAGCTGAGGATGCCACTGGTAAAAAAAATGGGCTGAGCCTTAGCCACATATAGAAGTCTGGAGAGAATCTGGGTTGTCTGTGGACCGAAACCAGGGCCCAGGTTTTATCATACAGTTTTGAATACACTGTTTAATGGTATTGTGGAGGCAAAGGACCAAGTAAATCAATCTCTGTAAGAAACAGTTTTCCCCAGTAGAAGGTAACCCAGCAATTTTTCTCTGTTAGCTTTTCATTCCCTGGCAGAGAGTATGCTTTTGCTCCTCCTGCAGCTAGCAGACAGAGTTTGCTACGACTATTCTGTTCCCAACAGGTATTTTGCACCCTCCTCCGCTCTCCTCCCCATGACAGGCTGCCACGGCCCCTTCCATCTACTGTTCTCAGTCTCAGCATGTTTCAGATCTTGAATTTAAACGTCCAGAATTAACCATGCCACATTTGAAAGTCTGGGGCCTGCCCGTAACATGTATTAGTTTGGCTTTCCACTCAGGAGGTATGTTGTCTCAAACAATGAAAACATGTTGTAAGTACAGATTGGCTTTCACTGCATTCCAGCTCTGGAGTGGCTAGGACACAAGTTATATTTCCAAATATTGTTTGGCAAACATCAGACTAGAAACATGCTTTCCTAAATGAAAATGGAGATTATCCTACAATCACCCATCTCCAGGAGCTGGGGCTTTAATTAAAATATTGATTATTGCAAGACCTGTAATGAAATTGCCAGTCAGCTGTGCTGAACGTCTTCTATTCCTGCCCTTCTTACACAGACTTCTAAAGAGGTAGCATCCTTTTCTTCCTAAAACTTTCTGCAATGTAAAAAATAAGCTCTATAAGTAGCCCAATTCTCTTGTACGACATTTGTATAGGCCTATAACCTCTTTCAGGGATTTCTTCTTAATTTGTATTCATTCACAACCAGCAAAGAGAATGAAAAGTGTGGCAGGGAGAAACTCATTCCAGGAGTTCTGCAGCACCCTGCAGCTTAGCAAAGGTAATTTGTGTAGTTACAGCTCTTCTTTTATTGAACACATCTGCAGCAGTCATTGGATTGGGATGTTTCCTTTATGCCTCCTCGAGAGCTAGTACATGTCCTGGGTGGAAGGTTGAATTTGAAAAATGTTCATATAGCCTGTGACCAGCTATGGGAATACAAAAGCCAGACTACTGTGATCCTATCAAACCACAGAAATACTACCACACACACACACACAAAAAAAGAAACAATAGAAAGGACTCATGGGTAAACAAGTATTTATTTGTTATGATCTCACCCTAAAGATTTTCTCATTAAGACTTAATGTGGTTTGATATAGAGGTGAGCTGGGGCATAGGGTTGGAGATCAAGCCTATAAATAACAGCAAGTAAGAAGAACAGTTTAAAAAATTGTTCAGAGCTTTTTTCCTTGTCTAAAATACAATTTATAGTTTTTGCCCTTCTACTATGAGGATGAAAATAAAGTAGGATACAACAGCCTTAAAGTGCAATTAGAAGCAATTCAGGAAAAAAACTAATCATGATTAAACCAAGTGCAGCTGCAGGCAAAATGCAGAAGAGGACCCAGAACCACAAGGTTTATGTTACTCAGCCAAAAGTACAAGGAATAGGGTTAGATCCTCAGAGTGCTCAGGGAGTACTATCCCCTCACAGTGGCTGAAAGAGATGCAATGGCAGCACGCACTCCCTCTTAAACCCAAGGGGAAATTCTGTTTGACCAAGCCAAAGTTGTCTGCTGCTCCTTTCCGGTCCCCCCCAGGCTCTGAAATGTTAACAGAAGTAAAATGGTGAGCCATTCCACTTCTGATTTTCTTCCTGCAGTTTTGCATTTTAACATCCTTCCTGCCACACCTAGAGCTACAAGTATTACGTTCACATATATCCAGGGAAAGAAAATGACAGACATTTAAAAAGTGTAGATTCCACACTGTAGAAGCTTGTCAAAGTTTTGCACAATAGACCGACTGACAATTAATCTTCTTTTCTTCTCCAGCCACAAGCTGTGCTTACATCCCCCCATGTCAGAAAAAGCACATTCATCAGTTATGTGTCTCTTTCCCATCCCACTCACCAAACAGCTGTAAAAAAACCAAACAAAACCCCTTATAAATTACTTCATAACACAGAGGGAAATCTCTCCATTTTGTAACAAGTTTGTTAATTTTAAATGGAATGGGGATTCTTTTTCCCTCATGTTTCATGCTAGCATATACTTTCTAGGACATCATATTTTGTTATCAATTTACAAGTATTCATCCAGATTGCTACAGGGTCCTCCAGCAAATGCAGAAACAAATTGATATTAAGAAGCCACACATTTTCTGTAGGGAGTCACCTTCTGCAAACCTAGCCTGCCTGTAAGTATGCATACAAATGCAGCTCCTGGGAAAAAAGATTGCATTCTTATGCTGGGGGAGGAGGAGGAGGGACGTTGTACTATTAATAAATCCAGATGTTACGATTAACTCAATAGGCAGAGTTTAGGCAGGGATGATATATTGTACTCCCCCATTTGAGAAGGAATGGCAAGGCAGGCCAGACATTGCCATTTTTCCTTGAAGACAACTAATTTTCCTTCACATGCTTATTCAGGACTCATGGCTCAGGTGCCTTTTAACTGGGAGCCCCCACAGGAGCTGCATCCCGGCCCTTTCCCCACCATGTCAGTTCAATGCAACTCCGCTGAGGTGAAATGCTCTCTTTCCCTGTTTAGCTTTCAAGACCATTGAGGCATGTTGTTTTTTTCTTTTTTTAAGATTGAGAAACCCAAGTCATGTGTTACACCATACGTTGCAATTGGATACAAATAGAGAGCCATCCATCAGTCTCCCAGATTCCCTGTGTTTACTAAAGGGTCTGTTTAAGGAGCTGTTAAATGAGCCTTAAAAGCCCCAGACACCACCAGGAAGGACACGTTCCCCCAGATTTCATCATTTGCACAGGAACTGAAGTCCATCAACTCTGCTCACGTATATTATCAGCACAGGGAGCATGTCCAGGATGGTCTTCAACTGCAGCTTCAAGATGCAGAGATTTGGGGAGGTAGAGGCTAAGCAGAAAAGCACAGGCTGCTGTAGTGACTGCAGAGCTCCCCAGGACAGCCTAGGCTTTGTCAGGGGCCACTTCAGGCCCCAGAGCATGAAAAGCAGAAAGCAAGGCTGTTTAAAGTCACCCTCATTCACGTTTCTCTCAGGCCTCCAAATTATGGGCTGCACCTCTGAGATGCAGCTCCAAATTTCAGTCAGCCTTGACTAATGAATTAATGCTGTCTGTTTTGGCATGGGGCTTGTCCCTGCAGTGCAAAACTGCTGAGAATAGGGGGGGCTCCTTCAAGAGCAAAATTGATGCTGTGACCAAGAGGGCAATCACAGCCCTTGGTTCTGCACGCAGTTCCCTGCCTTTGATGCTGCTCGCTGTGGACGGCGTGGGGGGGGACACCCACTCAAATTCCTTGCTGGGCTGGAGCCTAAGAAAATACCTGACCCCTGCGATGCCGGTCGATATGTCAGACTGCCACTGGCATGACCATACCATGCCACTGGCATACAAATGCAGTGAAAAGGTACATCTGGGGGGGTGTGCCCTGAGTCTTCCTTGTCTGGCTGCATCCCAGGCCCACAGCTGGATAACCAGCTGCATCCCAGCTCTGAAGTGCTGCCAAGCTAGGAGCCAAGCTAGGAGCCTCTCTGCTGCCACTCCTTTTTCTCCTTGCTGCTACTTCTCATTATTTTCCCTTTTCCCACACTTCTGCTGCATAAAAATTGCCCATCTGACAAAGAGTGTTACAGTCAAAATCTTGTTATGGGCACAGGGGAACACACCTTATATGCAAAGCCAACAGTTAGAGTTTATGGTTAGTCTAATTAATGTTTCAACAGTAAAATCAAAATTAATCAAACAGTTATTCTAAGTCCAGTTATGATGATGCTAACATTTATAGTCCATGTTATCTAATTATTGCTAATTCCCATTTGTAGTACAATCCAATTTGTTAGTCACCGACTTGCTCGTATCCACCTCTTTTTGTCACATTATGCTCACCTTCCTTAAGAGTAGCAACAGCAAGTAATTAGCGTCCTAAGTTCCTCACTGGAAGGAGTGTGCTGTGGATGGTCAGAGTCTCTTCCTCCTCGGTCCTGGATCTGCTTGGGCTTTTCACACAGTCTGTTGCTATTGCTTTTTTAATTGGTGCCCAACTTTAGTTACAGAATATTCACTGAGGATTTGTTGGAACAACATACATAGTAGAATTTCTTTAGGGTAAAACCATGCAATTTCACAGAGTTAAGTTAACACAAAAAGTAAGTTGGACATTAGTCACCTGTTGGGCCAGTGCTGGTTCAGCTAAAACAAGGGACCAGACAAGGCCTGAAGTGGCTTGTGTTAAGGCAAAACAAAATCTGCAACCTGTCTGTAGCAATGGCAACATCTTATTTCCTAAGGCACAGGGCTACAGAAGCCGTGTTCGCACTGGTACTGCTGATGCATACGTACATGCTCTCCTCCAAACAAGCATACACACCGAGTACGTCAATGCTTTTGTCAGTAAAACTCTGCTTACCTGATCTTTTCCCAGTTACACTCAAATGGGCTGCAGTGAAAGTGTTAGGTGTTATTCCCGCAAACACCTGAGATTTTCTTTCAAGCTGAAGTCGCTCAGTTCTATTCATGTCAGATAGAGTCACACTTCGATTTCAAGGAACAGAAGCTTGTGGCTTTAAGCCTCCATCCCATTCTGGATACTAACATCAAGGAAATGCTTTAGCCTTTCAGCACTGAAATCAAAGTTCAATTTCCACTGGCAATAGTAGCATTACTGTAACCATTACTAGTATAGGTAGTAGTGCATAACACACAGATGCGGGCAAAAAAATATATATTTTTTTAATATATATTTTTATATATATACACATGTAAATCAGAAGAAAGGGGTATTGGTTAGAGATTATGGGGAGGGAGCAGAGGCAGGTAACTCCAGGGCAGACTTCCCCGCATATTACCTGCACGTACCTAATACCTGCATTGTTGCTAAGTTGCAAGGGCTTCAAACAGCAGAGAGAATCTAGTTTATGGTTTAAAACAGATAAAATATGGATTGGTTATATAACTGAAAAAACAACATTTTGTTACAAGGCGATCAGTTCAACAGATAATGTGTAGACGAAGCTATTAAACCACTGGTGTAATTTTGATTTTGTTTTGAAACTGCCTTCATCCAGCAGGTGAGAAATACCATAGAACTGTAAATGTTTTACAGCTTATTTAAGAAAAGATCATTAAAAACAAAGTTGTCAAGACTTGAGTAGAAATACATGAAATCTTACAGAGTAATGAGAAGGATACATGTGTATGTATTTGTGAGTTTATCCATGTTCAGTTTTTAATGATTCCTCAGATTTTTCAGCATCCATATTGTCTTCTGGTTTTGAATTAGTGCTAAAACGTCACAGGATAAGAGGCTTAAATGCCATTGACCTGATTGCAGTAAGAGTTAAGTTTCTAAATGCCTTTGAATGTCTGGACGTTATGTTCACACTGTTTCCATGTTTAGGAATGGTAGCTTTGCAATTCTCACAAAATGACTCTGAGGATAAATACAATAAAGATTATTAAGTGATCGAACTCCTTGGTAATTGAGACTATGGGGGTACCTTAGACAGGTGAATAAACACTCATGTTTGCCTTCAGGTCAATTTGACAATTTTCAGCTTACATCAGTTAGAGGTGAGAAGGAAACAGGAATGCAGAAAGTGGGAGGACTTTAGGATCAAAGCTAAATGACCTTGACAGGAAGGAGGCTTTTATCTCTCCAGAAGGAAGCAGCCTAAGCTGACGACAGTCACAATGCACTAGAAGCGCATGCAATATTTAAGATACCATGGTGGAACATATTATGAGTACAAATAAATGCAATTTTTAGGAATGTTTGATATTTAATTAAATGCATCCTTTGTTGCAAAAGCATGGATTTCTCTAGATGCAGTCAGTAAATATTTGGTCATTCATGTGTTATTTAAGCTCCAGTATCTTCAGCTGCAGTCATTATAATCAGGCTAACAGAAATTTTGCCAAGAAAAAGAAGAGCAACAATTGAAAGAAGCAATAGTAGAACTAAGAAACATTAAAAAAAAAAAATTCAGAGTGATACGCTGTCTCTAATGACATGAAATTGTCATCAATTTCAACAAGACTAAGGCTGGTTGTTTCTATTTACCACTTGCTATAAGAGCACCAGAGAAGTTTAGGTTTGGCTCAAGAAAATACTTAAGACATGCAGAGCAGTCTTTCCAGTAATTGAAGAATAGCAGATTTACCTCTCTCTGATATAAAGAGCGGTATCAGAGATTGTACTAATACCTCAGTTGGTCAAGTTTCATTTCTTACTGGAGGTACTTTTCTTGAGCATTAACTGCTTGGGGGAATACTTTTTAGATGAAAAGGATTTTCTGAAATAAGAAAGAAGTCTCTCTGGTCCAGATTAGTATCTCTTTGTTTTTTTAAACAAAGACATCTGTTTACAGGCATGAAAGCACAAATTATGCAGAAATAGTTTCTTTTAATTCTGCTCCTCCCAAACCACTTATCTAGTGTTTTTGATCTTGGCTATCAATCCTGGCAACTCCATGGAATTAATTCAGAATCAAAACCAAAACTCCACTGAGCAAAGAAGGCCAATTTTGTCATCTTCAGTGGTTTGCACAGAGTAATGTTCTGCTGAATCCTGGACCGAGAACAACCACTTGAATCACACGTATTGTATTTTTAGGATTAGCTCCTTCAGTTGTCTAAAACATAAGAGCAGAGCTGTCCTAGAAGCTTCTAATCCCCAATTTGCCGCATATGATCATCACATAGTTATTTAGCATTAACAATATAGTTAAGAGTTGCAGCATGATTCCTGCTCCCTTCCATGGAAAGCAATAGCAAAGAGTCTGTCTGGAACAGATTTTAACAATAAAGCACCATATTCAAGTCTCCATTACACAAGGGGAAGATTTCAGTAATTCCATTAGAGACCCCACTTCCAAAAAATATAAACTCTGTTTATATGCCAAAGAGATTCCACATATAATTGCAAATAATTTAACAGTACTATGAACACCGATTGTTTTAAGTCAGATTGGAATCTTTCCCAGATTTTTTTTACTCCTAAGAAGCAACATGTTTACAGGCATCTGATCACATACCACTGAAAGGAACGTTCAATGGCCAGAGGAGTATGCTTTAATAATACAAGCAAATGGGTTTTTCACCTGTATTCAATGTTCACAGTGTATGTATGCAGAGTTGTGTGAACCAACAGAGAAAAAAAAAAAAAACCAAACTGTGTGATTCAAGTTTTTTCAATATTCTTAATTAAAGAACTCATTAAGGTTTTTCAAAGAACTAGTGACATAAGTGGCATTATTAAATACTTCAGAAGCTATTCAGTCACAAGTAACATTATTCTTTTATACATTTTCATATTCTGAGAAACACAAAATTACTAGCAAAAACATATTAAAAGGCCCTTTTCAAAGAAGAAAGCCACCTCTCAGATTAGTGATTTGAAAAGCAAGTATGCATGTTTCCTATTCAAGAAACTTCAAGAGTTTCAGAAACATCACTCACTGTTCACAAAACCTCAGTTAAGTAATGAGTCATCATGGCTGGAAATACACACTGAAGTGGTGAAGTTTATTACCTCACCTGAAGTCATAGGCAGAGTGAGATGTTTCTGGTGTGCAGTTGTACAATCAATAAATACCATCCTGCCTGGACAAGAATGTCCTACTGGTCAGCCTGCTAGAACATCCCTGCCATCATGGCATGGTATTTATTCACCCTGGATGAACCGCAAGCATGCCTTATTCCCATTTTAATAGTCATTATCCAGTCCTAGTAATTCTGAAGTCACTCAGAAATGGCTCAGTCCCTCTCACTGCTGCACCTTTTTTTAATGCTAGCCATGAGGATAGCCCAGGAGGACTTGCCACACGTATTTCCACTCTCTGCCATCCAGTCTAGCCCTGCTTGAGAAGATGTCCTAAATCCTTAATAGGATCCCAAGTAGGATCAAGAGATCTGAGAAGGGAGGCAGCAGTTCTGCATTAGCTCTCCTGTCTTTTGGTACAGCTTCTTAAGCTGAGCAGTTAATAAGGGTAACATTAAGAGGCTTTTAAAGAAGCTATAGCGTTTTAGTATAGCCAGTTACTATCACGATCAAAGAAATAATAGACTCTTTCATCAAAAAAGAGACATGACCTACTAATCTACAGTTCTTTTAATAGCACACTCGTAATGAAATGATTCTTAATGGGCATTTCTCTATTTTCCAGTTGATTGCTCCTGTTGGAGCGTATTCGCACAAATGGAGTTCACTTGCCCACAACAAGCCAAGCATTGCAGGCATTTCTGATTTGGTAGCACTCTGCATCCATTTCACAGTGGTAAATGACCATGAAAGTCTATGAGAAATAAGAAAGCCCTTGAGAATCAAATACAAAGCCAAAGTTTAGCTATTTCTATCCTCCTCAGGTCCAGTACCTTATGTCCCACCTAGTGATTGTTTTTGCCTATCTTCAGAGAGGGAAATTAGCATATGTTTCTGCCAAGAAATAAAGAAAAATATTGCAAGCACTGAGCCCCTAGCAGAGAGAAAGAAGCAAACACCAGGTGGTGAATGGAAAACTGCTTAAGACAGACAACTGCTTTGCTCTACCACACGTGAAATGGGCATGCTGGGAATGGGGGTAGTGAGGAGAGTCCCTGTAAGGGGGGAACTGCAAAAGGCAGGCAGAAGAGATTAGGGTCACTAAAAAAATACAACAAAAAAAAGACAGTAGCAATCACATGTAGGATGTGATTGGTGCTGGGCATGGTGCTGTGTGGTGTTGGGTGGGTTGGTTTTTGGTGTGTTGTGGTTTGTTGTTGTTGTGGGTTTGTTTTGTTTTGTTTTTTGTTTTTTTTAAGGTTGGACTTGATGATCTTACAGGTCTTTTCCAACCTTAGTGATTCTGTGATTCTGTGATTCTGTGATTGTGGCTATCCTAGAAATGTAAAGTTACAGACAGTTGTAAATAAAAAAATAGAAAAGAACAATCTCTTGCACATATGAAAAGTGCATAAGCTCTAATATGCGTAAATTAGAATCAGGGGAATTCTGCTTACCTATTTGTGCTCAATTGTACCACTTGCTATAACAGTTCTGTTATCTCCGTCTATGGGCTTCTTCTGTAGGAAATAAATCAGAATTTTAGCAATTAATATCATGTTTGATGACAATATACACTGCCCAAAGCACAACCAAAACATTCCTGTCAAAGAATTTTCTTTTACTTGTGACTGTTAGTGAACTGCCTAATTACTACTGTCAAAAATGGTCAGTCTTTGCTAGGAAGATATGCTGGTGCCTGTTGAAAAAGAAACGTTGCCTCCTCCTTTCTTTTATTTCTGGCTATGCATGTGGCAGTATAGCCTCTGCCTTCATTATCACACTGCAATACTTGAGGGAGAACTGCAATGCCACTAAAACAGCTGCAAGCCCAGATATTTTTTTTTGTGTTTGGAGTGTATCACTGACACCTTGGCTTTGAGTAATTGCTGATCCACACAGAAAGGATCTGTTTTCTATGGTCCTGTCTCATTTATGGGAGCTTGTGGATAATGTTCCTTAGATGGCATGGAGGTAGGTGCCCAATAAACGGTAGGTTGAGTGTGCATGGGAAAAGCAAAACAGGATATCTCACCTCCATTAAGAAAAACAATTTTTGGGGAGAAACTGACCAGTTTGGGTTTTTTTTTTTAAGGTGTCTAATGATTTGGAATAGTTCCCTTACTAGAGATTTTTGGGTGGTGGCATCTAATGCCTTTCTCAGAATGGAGTCTTGTTTAAAATAGCTCTATTTTTACTTTACAATAAAAAGCCTAAAAAGTCACCAATCACTTCTAAGAGCCTGTCAAGGAGACTTTCAACTACCAGAGTCTAAAAAGAAACAGAAGAAGATGTATTCAAACCATGTAGCTCTTTCAGTGGAGAGACAAAATACTTTAACTTAGGCATTTCAAGTCACCCAGGAGCCTTCCTCTTTCTATTAACTGGGTAGGGAGGCTAGGCTCCTTTTCAGGCATTAAATTTTGATGCATAAGGTAGACTGAATTTCTTTTTGATGACACTCCGGCTTTGAAGAACCTGCTAGTTCCCTATCATAAAACAAACAAATAAATAAATAAATAAGGGTTAGGGAAAACCCTTACTTTATAAAAGCAACTGCAAGTTTGATAGTGGCTTATTGCATGTCTGAAAACAACAGTAACTTTCACAAGAGGATGACAACACTGCAGACCTCCATCAAGTACTGCAACAAGGAATAAAGTTTTCCTACAGCATTTTCAAGGCTTCAAGGATACTTTTGGTACTGCTGAAAACCCTTTGGCTGTGATTCCATGCACATCTGCTACTCTCTGACATTAAGGTATTGATCAGGAATAAAAGACCCATGTACCGGATATGCACAGCAGTAGGAGTGCTACCGATTTGTTCTCCTACTAAATGTAGTTGATTGCTTAACTGTTTCAGTCTTCTCTCTATCAAGGAACAACTTAATATAATTTACAGTATTATTCTGTATTACCTGTTATTCACATACCTGTCCCCCATTTTAGATTATAACACAGCATTAGCAGAATGATTCCTTCTGCGGGGGGACAGTGAAATACCATGGAGACCTGTCCCCACATCACCTGCAAAAGGCAGAAGAGGCTAGAGGCCTTTGGCAAGACCAGCTCCTGCTTCTTGTTAATGCCACATAGGCGTAGCTCACGATGAGGACAGGATCAGCAAGAGCTGGCTCCGTCCTTCCTCCTCCATAAAGCTGCTTGCAGAGACGACTAGCCTGTGACACCTAGGTAAGGTTGCTGCTCTTGCAGCAGTTCCTGCTCTTGCCTGCACACCCAGGGAATGTCAGATCCTTTTCCAGGTGCTCCAGCTGCGTGTGTGTCTGCACACCCGCCGGCATATGCTAGTGTCCAGCCAGTACGTGCAGCAAAGGTGCAGGTGGTGCTTAAAGCACAGATATTATGTTTTGGACTGGCACACCATCAGAAAGGAAAAAGAATAAACTTGTGATTAAAATGTTCCTGTATGACTCAGGAAGTCTAAGTCCAGGTTCCAGTCCCACCACAGATATTCTTGAACGGCCACAGAAAGGTCACTTAATGCAACCATACAATGGAAACAAGATTTCCTTTTCTGTGCCATTCCTCTCTTTGGTGTGTTGAGATTGTTTATGCACAGTGGATAAAAGATACACTCCCAGTGTGGCTAAATACAGAGACTTAGAGTGGGCATCTCTGAAACAAGATGACACTAAGGCTCTTTTCAAAACCCAGGTGAAAAAAAATCAAAATATCTGAGGGAAGACAAACACCATCATCAATTCACTCACCAGCTACTGAATAAAGTCATACAGTCATCTTTTGCCACCACCATTCATGAACTAAAGAAGGAAATATACATCTCACTTTCCCTCTTTTGTCAGCATGTGCTTTTGTGAAGGCTGGTGTTTGTGAGTATTCAGGTCCATGAGGGTTAAAGCAGTTGCATGGTTCAAAAGGGCCACGTTAATAGATCCCAATGCAGGATGGAGGTAGTAGTTATCTTAACATTTCTGCTGCATTTAGTTATTTTTATAGTTCTGGACCTTTTTTCCTGCTGAGAGAACTGAATTAAAAAATGACTTTGAAAGACATTACAATCAACCACTGCTGGCTGCAATTACATTGTGTACTTGATGTATTCAGAAGTACCTCTAGTTTAAAACCACAAATCTTTCAGCTTGAATTCTCTCTTGGCTCTGTTCTGTTTTGTTATTTCAGAGGTGTATTTACAGGCATGATCGCCAGAGTATATGGTTTTATATAACAAAGATATCAGGAAAAGTGAACATCAGAAGATTAAAATTTCACCAGCTATCTTTACACTGAAAAATTGACAATTTTTTCTGTTTATGACTGATATTTACAAAGGAATACCTCATGGACAATGAAGGAAAAAGGGCATTTGGATTTCAGAGCTGTAAAAGCTAATCCACACTTGAGAAAATTATTAGATGGAGACTTTCAGATCTGTCTGGTCATGAGAGAGACATCATTGTGAAGTGAGCTCAAACTCAAAAACTGCTTTTTAAGTCCAACTCAATTATAGACAAGTCTGCAGTGCTACAGCTTCTGAGCACATGAAACTTAGCTATTACTGAAAATATCTAGCAAAGAATTCTTTTCTATATATGAAAATGTATCAATATGATATATTAAAATATATGAATATGACACTGAAAAGAAATTAATATAATAAATTTGGAAGCCTCTATTTTTTGAAGTTAGCTGGAATACTTTTTTTTTTTTTGTGTAGCTATTGCTACTTTAACCCTTCCACCCGCCATCATGAGAAAGTAATTTTTCTGCAGATTTTCCTTACAGCCTTGATCCTTTCCTTGTAGTCTTGCCTGCGGGGTAGCAGAACCACATACTTCATGTTTGCGAGGACAGCCCCAAGGGCAGCCTAGGGTCCTGGCTCCTCTGGGTCATTCAGGTTCTCTTAGGGACTTGGACATTGCTTCTTTACCACGGCTTTGCAACAAGGTAAAATCCAAGCGAATTATCACCTAGCATGCCTCATTCCATACCACAGGCTGTCACACCACACACAGCAAACACAGGACTCACTATTTGGCCATTATCGTCCTCCCCTATTAATGCTTTCCCCCCCCTTTCATTCCTCAGGCTTTGACAAAGAAGTGTTGATGTCTTCCTCTCTCTCAGGCTTGACGGGTTAAGTGCTTGCACCTGATGTTTGAGCCAGGGGAAGGTCCTTCCAGCAGGACCATGTGAGTATGGAGAGTATCTCTGCAGTCTTGCCAGGGAACTAGCAACTGACTCTCCTGCACAGGGAAGCTGTGAAGCTGAAGCCTGCCGTCCAGTTACTGTGGCTGGCAGTTTGCTCTATAGAAATTATGTGGGATTTAAGCAGGGTGAGTTTGCCTGACAAACTCAGCTGGTGCTGGCTGGATAAGCATCTAGAAGATATGACAGCAGCATATTTTTAGTGCATCCCCACATCTTCTCTAAAATTAAATATAAATTAAAGCTTCCAGGGCAGAACCCTGCTTTTCTTCCGAAGGTGGTAGTAAACACTTCATATAATATGGCTGTTGATGAACCCAGGAACTAGTCTGCATCTTTCCACCACCAACCATAAATCAGACCTGATTTTGGGGCAGTAAAGGCACATACACTGGTGCATTCATAGTGTAATCTGCTATAATAAAAGAGCAGAGTCTATTCTTTTCTTTATGCATTTTTCCCTAAGAACCTAAGCAATCGCCATGAGGATGGATGCAGTTTATTGTGTCACATAAATGAAAAAAAAAAAAAACCCAAAACCCAACAAACCAAAACCTAAAACCAGCTATTCCTGTTAGCTGAATTTCAGATCCATATTGCACTCACTCAGAGTATATCAGTATCATTTCCCATGCTCAGTTTCCTAAATTACTGTGCCACATCATCTATTAACTTTCACCTCCTCGTTCAGTCTCAGTGTGAGAATAACAGTACATTATCAATTCTTGAAAATACAATTAATGTTCATTCCAGTGTACTAATGGACCTTAATCCTAATGTGTGAAGCTTTGTACCCAACCCTCAAACAATGAAACTGTACCTAGATGACTAGGGAATAAAAGATCTATTATACTGGCAATTCTGTTTGAATAAAGGTTATGTCAGAAACTTTTAGAGACACTGATGGTTGTTGGCATATTTAGAGGCTGTATAAAATCTAATAATCAGCAGCCCATAACATTCAAGATGTATAAATACATACAGAAACGTAATTGAATGTATGGGATCTAAAAAGAAATTATGCTAAGAACCAGAGGCTAGGACACTTTATAAAGCATATTCCTTTGAGAGTCTGTTGGGGAGGGACTACTATGGGGCAGAACAGAAAGGAATGAAGAAAAAATGTTTTTCCTCTCCTTGCTGATGCCTCTCATGGGAAGGCTCTTTGCTAGACTGGTTTATGTAACCACCAACTGGGAAAAGCAGCACAGCTCACAGTGCTGAGTGGGAGTGGAGGTGGATCCTCTTTGGGGTTCCTCATGTCAAGAACCTGCACCTGATGCCTGTCACTGTGCCAAAAAGGCATCTCCAGGGCAGAGGTCCCCAATTCATAGGAGTGACTCCAATGGACGCATTTCCTCTTTGAGTTATAGTTGAAATAAGTATTTCTCTGGAAGGTTGTAAATTTGCACTGAATTCTCACATTGGTGGCATTAAGACATTACCTACATTAACGAGATACTGGGGGAGAGGGTGAACAGAAAAGTTGACTATGAATATCATCACCTAGGGGAAATAATTTTGAAGCAAGTTGATATTTATAGTGATTAAGCAATTGTCTGAGGTTTTGATCCTTCTAAGAGGCATGAATATAAACTTTAAACCTGTGACTTGTCACACCGAAGACAGTTCTGTGACTGCAAATGACATTGCTTTTATGTTAACGATCATCATACCTAAAGTTAGACTGGGATTTTTTTTAAGCTTGGGTATACAGATTCCTTCTTCTCCTGTAAAAAGCCCAGATTTGCTATATATTTGAGCCAACAGAGCTAAGCCAGTTGTCTGAGGCTGTTGCACAGTAAAATCATTTTTCACTCTTGACAGTTGATTAACATAGTGAGTTCCCCAACTAGCTGACCAACCGATGGATGAGAGAAATGCCGTGTTTAAACCGCCCCTTTTGTCTTATTGCCTGTCTTTGTGCGATGTGAATAAAACAGAAATTTTAGCCCCCATCCCAAGGTCCCATCAGTTATATTTGCACATCTCCATTTAAAGAAAATAAAATATCCCTGGTGAATGACTTGTTTTCAAACTAAAGAAAAAAGATTGCATGAGAAAAACTATTACATTGCAGAGATCTCTCTCAGGAGCATGAGACATTGGAACTGGAGCACAGAATGGCATTTAAGAGCCACAGTAGCTCACTCTTTACTAAAGGCTCAGCTCAGAGTGTAGTGCTCCTGTCCTTTTCATTCACTCAACTGAATTTGTCACTATGACCTGTAAAACAGCTATCAGCACCCATAGGGCAAAGGCACCCTAGACTTCAGTTGGTACTTACCCCAATTGCACGCTTAAGCCGAGGTCTGTAAAGGTGTATTTCCTCTCTTGCCACACACAGTGAAGCTGCCAGGGCTTAGCTGCTCTGCTGCTTCATGAAGACTACCCAGTCAAAAAGGACATTACGGGATCATGCCCTTATTTCAGCATTTTGGATGCATCTCTGCAGAGAAGAGTAAAAGGCTGTATTTCACAGCTATGATATCATGCTCGTGAGCTATATTTCAGCATGAGCCACTGTAAAACCTCTCCCATGACATCAGAGCTGTGAAATATAGCTGACTGCAAGTGCGGAAAACTCCCCCGCAGGAATAATTGTTTCCTGGCAATTGGCATTTGAAGGACTGATCCTTTAAAATGCTGGCACAAATCCTGTCCAGGTAATGCTGCTCCAGGCAGCACTCCTCAGGAAACGTTATGTGCAGGAGCAGAGGGATGGAGCCCCGCTGTGGGATTTGGCCGTAGGGGTAATGAGACAAGCACTGGGGGAGCCTGTCAGGTGATGATTTTCACTCCCTCATGCCTCAGCAATCTATGCAGACTTCACTAATAGCAAAATAATAGGTTTGCCCATATGCTGCACTCCCTACCTCAGACCCTGCCTCCCCGATAAGGCGAGCCATGTGCGCACAGCCAGAGCTACCCTCTCATCCGTCTTTTCACATCTGCACTCCAAGCACAGATCATGACGGGTGTGCTGTTACACGGCAGTTTGCCAAGGCTGCTGCTGCCCAGGGCACTAATTAACTCACCTGGGCAGGCCCTAACCTCCCCGCAAAGCAACCTGGCAAGAAAATGGAAGTAAAAAATATTACGTGAGACATATCTCCTCCTTCATATCATGTCAGGGAAGATGCCCACCAGAACAGACTCCACTCAAAGCTGGGGGTTAGAGGAGTGGATGTTGGCAGAGCCATAAAGGACAAGACCCTATGCAGGTCGGAAGGGTACAGGAGGATAAGAGACACCGTAAAAACCGGAAAAGAGTTAAAGCCACCTCAGCTCTCCCTAGTCTGGTGCCTGAATCTGCCTGTGTCCCCCTCTAGCAACCTGCATATTTATTTGCCAGTGCTCCATGAATCACACTGAAGGCGTAAAGCTTAGTCACACTGGCTTTTTCTGTGGTGGGCAGCGGGTCTGTTCTTGCTGTTATATCTCCGTGTGTGTGTGTGTGTGTATGTGTGTGTTTACATGTATGTGTGTACGTGCCTACCTGTGTCTATCTCACAACACTCAAAGCCTTATGTGGACACAGCTCCCATGACCTGCAGGACGGAGTTGTTTTTACCTACAGAAAGTTCATTGGCAGTAATGAGAGCTAACTAGAAACCTTCCCTCTTCTCCAGAAGAAACTATACTGCTTCAGCATTAATTGTACCATTTACATTCTTCCTCTTAATGCTAAAAACCTGACTCCTTCTCACCCAGAAATTACCTTTTTACAGTATTTTACCTTGTGAAGCGGTACAATATTGTTTGAACAGCTCTGTTCCATTATCTACTATCCATCTAAAAGATAAGTGGTATTTCTTTATAGAAAATTATTTACTAAGAGGAATTGTAAGAGACTTGAGGTTATTTTATACAATTTATTACTAAGAACAATGACAACCAGAAGAGTGGCTAACCCGAGGCACTGTAAATGCTTTAATTCCATCAGTGTAGCTCAAAGGCTAAATTCTGCCTGATTTACACCTTTAAAAAACAAACAAACATGATATAGGGAAAAAAATGGCCTTTGATATGGAATATGATCCAAGTAGTGTTGCATGAAATGCTTACAAAATAAAACAAAAATAATTTCTCTTTTCAATTTGGTATAGTCAGACTGTCATTCCACAATCTTTATTTACAAATATTGAGAGCTGCTGTGTTGAATTTTGAGCTGGTTGAGAATGATTTATTGGTTTTTTGATCAGAATATTGAAAAAAATAACTTTTCCAAAGAGCATTTGTGTGAAACCAAATGAAAATTAATCAAATGATCCTTCTCTAAGAGTATGGATCTGTTTGAACTAAAAATTTAACAAAGTGTTTATGAAAAATATATGTTGCGGAATGTTTCTATCAACTAATTCTGATTTCTTCAGATTATGAAATGTTCCAAAGCTGTTCATTAGGCATTTTGCATGACTGGTTACCTGAGACACATAGTATCATGTCTTCTTCCTGAATAGAAGCTTTCAACTTTTTTAAAAACAGAAGAACTGTCCGCACTACACTGTGATACTATATGTGTAGCTTTTTTCATGGTGAAAATCATGCAGTCCTCAAAGATAGGGATCATTTTCATAATTACTTTGTATGTGCACAGATATTTAGTATTAATGATAGTAGGAAGCAGAAGCTAGTAAGAACCCACAGGTAGAGATGAACTAGCTAAATTTTTTAATTTTTAGAAGTTACTAATGAAAGCATTTATGTATACAACTATGTATTAAAGATCTAAAACTCAGTACAAAACTCTGGCAGTAGGTAACTGAGAAAACCAAAATGTCCACTTAACTTCCTACACAGTATCAAACAGTATGTGGGAGATATTGGCAAATATGCATTTATTTCACTAACCTCTTTACCTGACCCTTCCTAAATGAAGTCAAAGGCAACTCTCCTTAAATGTGAGGGAAAAATCCTGGACTTATCTAAGTCCAGGCTCTTCAGCCCATAACTATAGCAACAGAATGCCTCGTGGGAAGACAGTGTGCACTTTTGCTAGCTCCTTTGACGATGTAATAAGGCAACCTCATCAAGATCCCCAGTCAGAAACTAATCAGTTACATCCTGAAGTCCAGGCAATAGAAAGAGAAATGCCTGGTTTGCCTTAGTCAGTGAATGGAAGTAAAGGGAGTCAAAGGGGAAAGAAACCCCACAAACCCAAACATCAAGACTCTTTTCTCCTACTCAATATAGATTCACTCAGATTATTTGAAGGACCACTTGCAACATTTTGAACCAGAAACAGCCCAGCTTTTCAACAATCACTATTACTCTTCTACTTTTTGGACTTATTTGCTGTAGTGAAAAATGGTAAGTACCTTTGAAAATGCTCAAAAAGTTGTTATTTTTCTTTTCAGAGATCCTTTGAGACTGCAAAGACTATTTAAAGAAGGAAGACGGCATGAGATTGGATTCAGTGCAGTAAAGTAGGTTAGTTTGAGAACAAGAAAAAAAGTCAGTATTTAGACCTTCTTGTGTTGCCGTGATGAGAACTTACCATTGCTTCTGGCTGCTGTTTTGGGCTGGTCAGCCCCACCAAAGTTTCTTAACTCCATTATCCAAAAGGACTAGTGGCTTTCCAGAAAAGGAAAAGGTTTTGGTATTGTCCGGAAACAGCAGGCGAGACCTCCATCGTTCCAAAAGGAGCTGGATGTGGAATCAGTTCTTTTTATTGGAGGAATACACAGGAACTGACTACCAATATGTTGGCAAGGTAAGATTCTTTCATATGCATCTATGTTTTGATTTTAGAAGCACTGGAAAGCCAGCAATAGCAAGTAGGTAACAACAAAGCCTGCTACAGCTTATAGTTCGCCTTCCTGTCTGCTGAGCTTCCACTGAGGAGTAATTCAGCGGAAAGGTTGGTACACTTCAGCTTCAAATTGTAATCAACAACAGGAAGTTCCTCATTTAACCAGCAAGTCCCATGGCCAATCTTGTATAATTATATTAAAGATTTTCCTTTTTATTTTTGTCTGGAAATAATACAACTTAATTATAGGGTTGTCTAGACCAGATTTTTAGCTTTAAAATGTAAAATGTGTTTTCCCTCATGTTCATTAATTTTGCTAGAGTCAGACTATATAAACCAGAAGAGGTTTTGGTCCAAGATATGTAGGATTCACAGTACCCATATTTCGGTGAGGATTCTCTCTACCCAGCAAAAGGCAACAATTTCCCTTTTTATTCCCCACTGCACACAACAATGCTGCAGCCATGAGGTTTTGTGGTGCCACAAGGACTCTCTGACGTGACCATAATACCACAAGCCACATTATTACAAAGAGTTGAAGTACACTGTGCTTATACACTAAGAAGCAACAGGCAGCTGAAAATTTCTAAGCTCAAAACATGCTGACAGTCTGTAAAAATAACAATAAAAAAAATCATAACTTAACTCTGAGAATATCCACCTCCCTAAGCAGCAGACCTCCATGTAGGTAACAACCTTTAGGTGAATTGTAGAGCTATTGCACCTGTGGTAAGTCTAGAGAGAGTTTACACTGCCCAAGGTGCCATAGTCTATAGGAATCTCTCTTGCAGAATGCAGAAATTATGCTATTGATGGTGACATTCAAAGCAGAAACAATACAGCTTAGTTTTCCAAACTAAAATGGGATTGAGTCTGATCTAGTTTGATCTCTCAAGCCTCTTAGCAAAGGCTGCAGATCACAGTGGTTTGACAGTTTATCTCCCTCTGCAAGCTTCTGAGTATTCCCATGAGAGATGGTGGCTGCTTTTCTTGCATGCCAATCAGCTGTCAGTCAAAGCTGGATGTGACACTCCTTTCCTGCTAAATGACTGCAAGGCATCATTCAAATGAAAAGCTACTCAGCTGGTGTAATACTCATAGAGCTCTGACCAGGATAATCAGCATTCATGAAGGGTACTATTGAGCCCAATCTAGGGGAAAAAGCCAAAGGCAGAGAGTCCTCGGAGAGAAGTAAAGAAGGTAGATAAGAGGATAAGAAAAAAAGCCAGAAGAGAGTAAGAGGGAAGAACTAGAAATGTCTTCTAGTAATAGGAGAGGAAACTTTACCACGAGGAATCAAGATAGAAGATGGGAAAGGGACATCAAATGGGGGTAGAGTATAGGAATTGGGAGAAAAAGGTTACCTAAAGAGCACACAAGTAAGAACAGAAGATGAGAAGCGAAGGAAAACCCCAACATATAAGAAATATGGAGTCAAGGAAAAAAAAAGAAAACAAATTGAAGGACAGCAGTCCTCCACACACTCTCATATTTCACAGTGTGCTTGGGGGGTCATGGTAATGGGCATCTCTTTCTCCACAGATAAAGCATGTCGTGCTGAGAAGAGTCATTTTCATTGTGAATTTTGACATTAAACCTGCTCAGCCCCAAGTCCCCCATTCTCTCCACTGCAGAATTAGTCTAGAAGCTATTGGCTTCAGAGGGACTGATGGGGGAAGCAAGTATTCCTGCAGGATGAGTTTGCTGAGAGACAGTTAAAAAATGGTCTAGTTGGACCAGAAAACCAAGAAAGTTTGAACTGGAGTCATTGAGATAGAAAAAACTGTGGGTGTTATTTTTAAAAGCTGTTCTGCTTATTGGTACTTCAATACACTTAAAAGCATAGAAACAACACATAATGTATAAATGTCATTGATTCTGTGTCCCTGGGCTGTTCACAAGTGGCCTTTCACACGTCTTTCAAATGCCAGAACTGCTCACACCCTTGTAATTGAACAATTAGCCAAGAGGCATGGAAGAGCAGCCATTTATGATTAGAGAAAGTTGAGTATTGGTATGAGGATAAATGATAGAAACAGTTGAATGTCTCCAAATTGAGGTAACCAGGCAATTTAACTGAGCAATTAAACTTGATTGGTGTGGGCAAATGAGGATAATGAACATGTTTATGAAGAGTATTTTTTCCCAGAGGACTAAATGTTAACATTACATATGAACCAAAAATGGTAAGAATATTTGATTATAGACTTTTTATTCTCTTATATCATAAAGAAATGTGAACAGGAAAATCTTTTAAAACAATAGCAATATATGTATATAAAGGGGAATTGTGCTTATGTCTTACTATATAAGCAATCAGACCTGGATCTTCTGGGTTTTTTGTGTTTAGTGGTTGAAGCTGGTGGGCATTAACATCATATTATAAAAAAAAATATTCCATGTAAGCTACAAGAAAAAAAATTCTTTTACTCTGGCTGGCTTTACTTTTGTCTTTTCATTTGTTAACATGTGTTTAATTCAAATGTCTACGTCAAAATTTGAGGTATAAGAAGTTTGTTGTGAAAGATTCTATCAGCGTTATTTCTATAAACTGCCCAAATTACAGTTACAAAATCTTGTAACTGTTTATACTACAAAAACCACATTTATATCATAATAGTTTTAGAGAGAAGGGGAAGAAAAGTGAAGGGGAATGCATTCAAGTTTGAGATAATAAAAAAGAAAGGTAATCTCTCTGAAGACAGAGCTCAAGGCAATACCAAAGACAACACTGAAGCATCATCTGAGTCATGGACCAGAGCACTAATGTGCTCCATACCCCGTATACTCTATATCCAATGAACCCAAATGTTTTCCATCCTTTAGGAAATAATTGCCTAAGCACATATGAAACAAAGTAGCCCTTTTTTGGTACCCATGGGTACTGTCAGCTATTAAAAAGTGCTCCCCAGTTTTGTATGCTACACACTTTACTGTCAGCCCAAAAATGCTGCTGTATCACACTGGACATGACTATGGGGCTGCCAACAAGAAGCTCCCAGTGTTATCAATACAAGTTGATTGTATGCTGTGGCTCTGACACCAAATCCACCATTTTATTATCCAGTTCTTCTATTGCTGAATTTCATTCCTGTATATTCATGAAATAAAGCCTTTTAAAAAGAGTAGAAATTCACATCTCCAGTCTTGGTTAGTCTCAGACATAATAATGTAAGTGACCTGCAGAAAAGTTCTAGACTGGAATTATTCATTGCACTGCTGAATAACTTGTGAACTACAGCTACTCATTGAAGTGTGATTGATGGGCACAGTGACATTTTAACCTGAAGATATCTTTTCTTCTGGTTCAGAATTTATGGCACTTGGCAGCAACTCAATCCCAAAATAAAATAAAAGGATTACATGAGCATCAAAGTAGAGAAGTGCTCAGCACTACTACCTAGCCAAAATCTGCAATATTTGAGTGGCTTTTTAAGAGAGATCCAGTTGTACCTGTGGCTGCTTAGTACAATTTTATAGGGCTGGGGTGAATGCATTCTTAAATCACAGGTAAACGATGAAGTGGTAGTGCAGCTATATATAGAAATATATGCTACCTTCCCTAGAGGTTTTCAGATATTCCTGGGCAAAAGAGTGAAAAAATTTTGCCCTGTTTCAACATTATACTCAAAGGTATAGTTACCATTTGTATGCACTTGATGTCTTTGCACAGCTGTCCCATTGGCTAAATAAAATCCATCTACTGGCATCCATCACTGAGCGGTCTTGTTAGAGCACAAATCTACAAATCATTGTTATGTAAAGGGATAGGATGCCTCTTTCTTTTAGACTAAAGAAAGATCTGAACAAGTCTTAAATCTTACTCATTAACCCAGAAACAGCTTCTGGCAGCCTGCAGTGGAAAGGAGCAACTTGCTTTCCTGATAACAACAGGAACAACTGTGGAACAGTTTTGTCACACTCTGTCTGACTAGCATTAAAAGGAAACTTCCAGACATAGTTTTCATTTTTGCTGTGTCTTATTGATGTTCATATAGTTCAAGCAGTATGCTCGCCTGGAAGCTATCTGATGTTACTACCTGTACAACCCATCATAAACAATCATCCTCTGCTGACAACTCCATTTTTCAAGGAAGATAAAGTCAAAGCCCTGCTGCTGTGTGGCTTGGCAAAGCAGAAAGGATACTGCATTACTCTAGGCAAAACCAGAATCCTTTTGTTTGGTGTTGAAAGAACTACCAGGAAAGATAAGTTCCCCTCTGTCAGGAATGGTTTAAGGTACTGTTATCCTGCTTTAGAGGAGGAGGGGGTGAACTAAATGGTATCACAATATAGTTTCAGTACTGTTTTTCTTTCTTTTCCCTGATTTTACTTCTGGCTACAACTAGTCTGAAGGCAAGCAGAACTGTTCCTTGCAGTGTATTTCACCAGAAGCAAATCAGACACAAGCAGAATCTCTCTAAACCATTGCAAAGAGTGGGACTAAGTGACATACTGAGACAAAAATATCTGGCTGTGAGCACACACAAAAGGGCTATTTAAACAAGGTGAATTATTGTCATGTAATACAGTCCATGCGTTTTCAGCATTTGAGGCAGTAATGGGTCTCATTACTCCAATGCTTAAAAGATATCATATCTTAATTGGATGACATTATAACTAGCAAAAGAAACCTCCACTTTCTCTCAGATTTTTAGTATGCTAGCATTCTGTACTTATCATCAAAACTTTTGTTCCCCAAAAAAAGCAAGATGTGAAAAGTCAAACTAAAATGACTCTTCCCATCTGCACTTTTAACATCCTTTATGCAGTTCTGTTGGCAAACTCTCAGTATTTGTTTTCTTTACCTTGTAACTTGCACTATGATATACAACTGAAGCCTCCAGTTTCCTGTTTCAAACTTGATTTTCACACTCAGAATATACTTTCTCTGGGTCTAGACTGTGCACTCTGCAACCAGGAGAACTGGCAGCTCAAGAGCCAGGCTTTAAGTCTCTGAATGACCTCTCAGTCCTGAACAATTTCTGTGCTTGAAGTGGCTGACAGCAAAACCGAAGACAGCTATCAGTCATCCCTAGGTTGCATCAGTCAATCTGAGGCGCTCTGTGGATTGCAGCACTGCCCACAGTGTAAACAAGGCTCTGGGCAGGACCCCTGTCCCTAGCAAGTCCTCAACGGTCTTCTTTCACAGCTAAATGTGCACATGAAATTTGGCTTTTTACTGTGCCTCTCAGGGGTCCTCCACACTCTTCACCATGCAGAAAGAGGAGGACTAAAGCTTTACACCTTTCCAGATTCAGGCTCCTTCCAGCACACCATCTGTGTGAGGGTGCTGTGGTCCTCGGGGAGCACTAATGGTTATCTGCACTACTCTCTGCAGAGGAACTTCTCTCTTAGCAGGGCATAGGGCTTTTGTGGGCCATTTATGGCACTCCTGCCCTTGCTCCTGACAAGAAAGTCACAGGGTCCTTTACATGTACCAATATTAGTTAATTGCAACAGTATGTTTAACTCTGTGGTGAAAGAAGCATTAAGACCAATCTTTTACATATGAGGAAACTGATGTACAGGGAGGTTAAATGACCTTATCCACAGCTAAAAGTCAGAAATTTCTAAATCGAGATTGAAAAAAAATAAAAATCAGAGTTCTTAGCCCCTTTCCCTGCCCTGTTTAGATGATTAGGTCGCTGGCCTCCTGCTTCAATAGGCTGAATACTTGTCATTCTCTTAAAAGGTAGAACAAATGCCGTGGTGCATCTGCACTTCCTTTATTCCTCATCCATCATTCATATTTTATGTTCCACCACTTGACTTTCCCAACTGCCCTTCATTCCTATATTGAATTGCACACACATATACACACTTGTCTTATATTCCTCTTTGAAAGATTTACTGGCGCTGATAGAAGTTCTCTGAACTGTTGGTCTCTGTGGAATAGAGATAACTCTGAAATGAGGGACAGCTGAGAGGTTAGAGGCCCAGGACAACAATCTAGAAACAGCTTGCAGATTTTAGACCATCATATGGGATTTAAGAAAGGAGATTATGAGAAATGGGTGGGATGGGCCAGAATGTTATTCAGAAAATGAAAAGGCAGGAAATACAGCATGGTTAATGTTTACGATCATCATCATTGTGAATCTACTTGGCATCATCCTTGTATCCAAATATGTTATACAATGTAAGAGCCTTACAACCATCTGTTTCAAACATACCACATTTCCTACATTATGGCACATGATGGTACTTACAGTATAACAGCACATAACCTCCTCCCCTTCTTCCCATTCCACCTAGAGAAGCAAGCAAATCCTGGGACCCTCAACCTAATATTTCTGTTAATCCTTATTTTTCATTTTTTTGTGCCCTGAACTGAACAATTTTGTTTTCCATATACTAATGACCCACTCATACCAGTGCTTACATTTTAGGCCACATCTTTTCACAGATCATCCTGTCCTATCTTTGTCAGCAATCTGCATGTCTTCCTGAATTGTGTGCCCCTAGACTTGTAGCTATAGAAAAACAGCTGAACACATTAATCTTCCTCCCCAAGGAGAGACTGCAAGTGAAGTTCATGCTTTATTTTAGGTTACTTAGATCACTGGTCTTTGGAGCTGTGATTACCATTTTCTTATTTGTTTGTATAGCACAGTAAAGTCCTCACTATAAAGTTGCAACGTTATGAATAGAGAACTTGCAGGCTAACGACAGCTAAAAAAATCCCTCTTTCAGGCTCAAGACAAAGAACCATTGTTATTCTACCATTTGTTGTTTACAGTTGGCTCACCAAAAATATTAAACCAAAATAGAGAAATCTCTTTATTAAATGAAATGCATATTGTCCATGACTCCCTTTTCTTTTGCTGCCGTTTCCCTCAGTGGTGAACATAGGTTCACAGTGGTGCGGCAGCAGATTGAGAGCTGCGGCCAGTCAGTGGTAACATTTCAAAACACAAACTGAAAATGTGTTGTGATGTGAATATCTACTGTTGATTTGTATGCGCTAATGCAGACTGTGGCTTGCTTTCACCATTAGTGGGGTGACACAAACCTCAGCATGCACTTGCAAGTACTTCAGGATTCAGTGAAGCTTGTAGTTATCATGAAAGTCTGAGGTGGCAGATGAAGGAAAGACAAGAGTCACCCTCCGGAAGGAAAGGAGAAAGGAAAAATATCAATACTTTCTCTCTTCTAATTTCACAAAAAAAACCAGAACAACAAAGGTTGTAAAGAAACAAAACACTGAGTGAGCTGGAAGTTAAAAACGTACATTAAAGGAGAAGGGGAAAAACAGAACAGCAAATGTTTATGCTATAACTATCATTCCCACTGTTTTCTTTTCAGAGTTGTTTATTTTGGAGCCATACCATCCAAAGAAGACTGCACTCCTTCTATCCCCAACTTGCACATACCATGTTGTACAGAGCAGGGCTCCAGAAGAGCTCAGCTGGAATGGCCTCTCTCCATAGGAATATTGTCTATCTCTCACTATTTCTTAGTTTGTCTCTCTGTGAAACATGAAGCAATATTTCACCGTTAGATGTGTATTGAAACAAAGAAGGTTTTACTGTCCCGCACAGGCTCACATAATGATCATGCAGTCATCTTTAGCATGTTTGTCAGGTTTGCCCATACTATATCCTCATGTTGAAAGGCAACATCAAGTTAAGTCATTTGTATAATATCTGTGTTTAGCATCATGTTATCATTAATGGAAGGTTAAGTTCTCCCTAAAAGACAGAACCAAACAGTATAACTGTACCTTTGGCTCTATGACATGCTTCCTCCTATCTAGCAGCCCTTGCAATCAAGCGGATTGGGGCATTGGCAGAGGATTTAAAGAGCGTGCAAACGAAGGTGTCAGAGCATTCATAGTTTTTTTCTACTCCATGCTCTTTCTGTGGTTTTACACATTTCAGGTCAGTTGCTTAAAGCAGAGTTAATGCTGCTTACAACTGCTAAAATTCCTGACAGAACGTCCTGTACGCATAGAGAATAACAACTGCCAAGGGCGTTGCAGGCAAAGAGTTAATGCCCTGTGGATGAAAAGTCTTGCATGTATATTCATGGTAATTGTAACCTGATGTGAGCTTGAGCCTCATCCTACTTTCAAGTAACAAAGCCTGTCAGGATCTACACATTCATCTGATAAATCCACCTCATGCAAATATCTATTATTTTACCTACAGAAAATATTTTATGAAAAATTCCTTTTAGATTATTTAGACAGATAGGATCACACCAACTATATGTGCTTCAGAGAGAATTTGTTTCTTTCATGAATACTAGATATGATGCAGGACTTTGCATTTGCCTTCTTGTGCTGAACTTCATGAGGTTTCTATCAGTCCATTTCTCCAGGCTGTTGAGGTCCCTCCAGATAGCAGCCCTACCTTCTCAATACTGACAGCGCTTCACCCAACCAACCTCCATTTTTTTATGATTTGCAAAACTGCTGAGGATGCATTCCATCATTTGAGTCATCAATAAAGACATTAAGCAGCATTGACCCCCAGTATCAACCCCTGAGGAACATCACTAGTAATCAGCCACCAGTCGGACTTCATACCACAGATCACAACCCTTCGAGCTTGGCTATCCAGCCAATTTTCCACTCACCTTATTGGACATTTTTCTAGTCCATATCTCACTGATTTGTCTGTTAGGATACTATGGGAGACTGTGTCAAAGGCCTTACTAAAGTCATGCAATATCCACTGCTCCCTACTTGCCCATAGTGCTATCCATGCTGTCATGGAAGGCAATCAGGTTAGTTAAGCCTGATTTTCCACTACTAAATCCATGTTTGTTGGTCCAAATCAATTTCTTTTTCTTCATGTACCTGGATTTAGCTTCCATTTGCTTTATAACCTTCCCTGGAACTGAGGTATAGCTGGACAGTCTCTAGTTCCCCGATCCTTCTTCTTGCCCTTCTTTAGAATGGGTGTGACTTTCCTATTTTCAGAATTTAAGAACCTTCCCCAATCACTATGACTTTTCAGACGTTATAGAAAGAAAATATTTCATCACCATCCAATGTTGTCCTATGGAACTGAGTTTGTCCAATTTACTTAAAAGGCTCCTAATTTATTGTTTTTTGTCTGCTGTGGATAATGCTTCACTCCACCAGAATTGTCTGCTAGGGTCAGGGATCTTTGGGGCCTGTGGGCAAACTGCACTTTCACATCCCTGAGTAGTTCTTCTTTATTCATGAGTAATGGGTCTAACACAATGCATCCTCTGGTCAACTCATCAATCACCTGGGTCAAGAAATTGTCTTGTGACATTCTACAGAAACCTGGGTTGCTTGCACACAGCCATATTGCCCTTCCAGCAAACATCAGAATGATTAAAGTCCCCCATGAGTACTATGGCCTGCAATCATAAGGTTTCCTCCATCTGTCTAAAGAAGGCTTCACCTACTTCGTTTTTGAGCAGGCAGTCTGTAGCAGGTGCCTACTGTGATGCCTTGTGTTGGTCTGTCCTCTTATCCACAAGCTGTTGACTGATTTGTCACCCATTACAAAAAAAAAGCTCCACCTACCTGAGCTGATCTTTTGCTAATCCACCTCCTTGCTTTCCTGGCCTGGCCTTTCTAAAGGGCCTACGTCCTTCTGTTGCAGCATTCAAGTCATGTGAGCTATCCCTTCACATCTTGACTAAAGCACTTTGAGGAATACTCATTTGAAAGAAGAATCTACTCAATGGCAGCCTTGGCTAAGGTTTCCCATAAACATATTCCTAGTTGAGCAGCCTTTCTCAAGAGGGTCCTGTTGAGATTTAAATGTGCAGCCTTTTAGATTCTATCTATCTTCCGTCTCACACAAGTCCTTAATTATCAGTTTACACAACACAAACTTTTGTTTAGAAACAAAGTTGGGGAACATGACAGCATGGAGATATTTTTCCTTTCCCCAGCTTCTGAACTGTGGAACTAGATGATCCAGGCATGCAAATAGATTAAAAACTCAACTAAACCTGTGGATATGAATTAATTTCCTTCTTGTTAAGTCTTCATTTAAATCTGAATGTGGGTTCTCATTTGTTTTAGTGTTTGTCTGTATCCTCCCTTCTCCATCCCCCAACTTTCCTCCCTGTCACACACACTTTTATACAGCATATAAAATTCATACACATATTTCAGGATTTGATTGTCAGCATCAAGTGCTCAGAATATCAAAGGGTCACCTTTGTCAGTAAGCAAAGGATGAGCATTTGCTTTCAAGCGCATCCATCAGGGAGTAGTCAGAAGCTGTTACTTGCTGAAGAAGCCTGATGTTTTATTCAACTATATCCCAGTAAAAACATTTCTGGATATTAGGCCAAAGGTTTGTTTTGTTTTGTTTTTTTCCTAGTTCATCTTTAAGATATATTCTCCTCTACCCCCACAGGAGAATGGAGGTTTTCACTGAATTAGAAATGTACTTGTTCGTATACCTTAATTAAGGTGCTGTATTTGCCTATCATATAATTTTGGGGCATTTTTGAAAGTTCATGAGTCCAAAGAAAACATTTTCTCAGTGATGAAATGGATAATTCTGACCACTGATAAAAAGTAAGCAACTGTCCCTGGGTAAATTCCCTAAGAAATCAAAGACAATCAAAGCTGGGCATATAATACAGACTGATTTCACTAACTATACACATCACATAATTTAGAGATAAGGGACCTATACTAAAGCAAATTATTAATTATAGATATGCATGTTTGTTGAATGTACTCTTTTCTGAAAAAAATATTTTCTCCTAATTTCAGTAGAATACCTGCTGTCACCTACTACTATGTGAGTTCCCTTTTTGATTGAGTAATGCAGTACAGGACAGAAGTCCCATTATAGTCAGTTGAAGACCTTCAAATTAACTGAAAAATATTTAGATCAAACCCACAAAAGTATTCTGCCATAAAATGGCTGGGTACACAAAAAACCTCATATGATTTTTTTTTTCCTCTTCTGTAATTTTTAAAAGATGAGAAATATATCTAGGCCTTTTGGTTCAGTGGGTATCTTTTCTTGCAAAAAAAAGGAAAATGGGGCATAGTTTATATATTAATTAGTAAACTTAAACAGTGGAAGTACACTATGCTATAGGTGCCTTTTCCTGTAGACATACCTGTCTTTTAGATATACAAGGATATCAGGATATTGGAACTATTTTGCTTTGACTTGGAAAAAAGCTATAAAAAAAGTTCATGCTCTTGAATTGTATGCACAATTCTCATTGAAAAATGGGGGTTTAGAGGAGAGATTTCCCAGGGAGGCATGCATCCCTTCAGGGACTCATTGTATTCCCATTGAAAGTCATTACAAGTTAGGCACTTAATTTTCCTTAACCCCACAGCTCACCTTGTAGAAATTAAAAAAGCACATGTATTCTTTTTCACTTTACCACAAAGTCTTATGTCTTAATACCTCAAAATGTTATTTGAGCTAATATAGCCAGACCCAGAGTGCAGAAACTCCCCTATCGACCTCATCCCTTAGCTAACTTGTGGTGACAGTAACCTTCAGCAGGTGGATAATAACAAACACCTGAGAGCAATTAGATTTTCTAGCATTGCAGCTGGATTAGGAATAGGCCATCCCCTCACCCTCTAAATGCAGCAGGCTGGGGCAAAGCTACAGTATTGTTAATCTTTACTGCAGTTAAACAGTCCTCCATCTTTCCACGAACTAACACAGAACAAATTACACCCAAGGCTCTCAAATCATGTTATAATCATTACATACAGAACTGGACATTGTTAACAACACAGATTTTACTGCAGGGAGAATGTAGAAGTATCAAAAAGTGATCTGTCTAAGATCAGACAGGAAGACTGTGACAGAAATAATATTAAAACCTGCCAGTCCTGTATTTACGTCTACAAGCCTATCTTTCCCTTGCATATCTTGTGTTTTGTCAGAGAGACACACTTAATTGTCCTTCTCTCCTTGTTTGTATTGTTTTTATACCAAGGAAATCATCAGTGGTGCCTCAAACTAATTTTCCCATTTAGTCTTTAAGACTCACGCTTGAATCCAATGACTGACTATTCAGTTATGGTGGTAGATTTGCAGTGATGAGAAAGTCTGTCTCCTAAAACGAAATGACTTGTACAGCTCTTTATGGCTTTCAAGGATTCAGAGGCTTGAATTTTCATTCCTGGTCACTGAAGAGTATACACTAGGTAAGAAAATAACTTTTAATCTCTCCTAATCTTCTGCTCAGATATTCACGTATGAGAATTTTCTTAGTACTTGAGATAGGGTATGACAAGTCTGGGGGTGACTAAGTCCTTTATGCTTTTTAGTAGGTGAATGCTGATGCCTCAACTAAAACCATTCCTCATGTCTACCAGGTACTGTAGCTACCACGCAGTTTAAAAAACTGGCAAAAAGGGATGATGTCAGTATGACAAAGAAATGCCAGATGCTGAAATAGATGGGCCAAAAAGCATAAAACAGGCTTTTTTAAACTGCCTTGGTCTTCCTTAAGAGAACAACCAGATTGCCACGCTTTTGTGAGGGTAATTACAGAAGTCTCTACAATGCTCTTTTGTTACCATCACTACTGTTTAGCTGGAGAGGGCTCTTTAATCTTTCAGACAAAGGCATAATGAAACCCAAGTGCTGTAAGTAAAACTTGGAAAATTCAGTTTACAACCAAAGATTTTTACCTTTTTTTAAGTGAGAGGTCAGTTATTACTCAGAGGCAGAATTATTCTGAGTTCCTTAGAGTCCAAAAGGAAGATTGGCTATCTTTCTTACTGTTACACAGTAGTTCAAAGAAAAGCAAGAAGTTTGATAAAAGAACATGAAATTCAAGGTCCCATATGTATAGAGATTAGACTTGACACCACAGTCTCTTATGCCTTATAAATTAAATACCTGTTTGTCTTTATAAAGGGAAACTTTGTAAATTCCTGCTATAACTGTGCTTAGAGATAATAGGAAGAGGAACAAATAAAACTTCATTACCACAGAAGAGCTGAGCAGCACTCAGCTCAGGAGAACATGGAGACAGCTTTACATAGTTTGCAGCTTTGCTAAATATTCATTAAGATCTGATGACAAGAGAGAAGGGCCCCTAGAGAGAAGGGACCTTTCTAGTTTGAAGTACTGCCATGCAGGACAAAAGCTCTTGTGCCATTGTCCCTGTTTAATCACAATGAAGCGAAGCAGCAGTTGGGGAACCCAAGAGCGAAAAGAGTTGATAGGCCCTAGGCAATGTTGAGAGGATTGACACTTTCCAATTGATTTTTTGCAAAGCTGATTAGCTGTGGCTGCATGTTTGCACTTCAGGTTAGAAAACCCATTTGTGATTTTGAAGGGTGCGTAATAAAGGTGTGAGTCACCAGAGTATGGATGTTTATTCTTAGCTTCATACATTTAAAATGGAACAACAGGTTCTCAGCTACTGTTTGAGCAGCCCATGTCATAAACCAAGGAACACAACATCAACCAAACTGTTGTCCCTGTCTATCTCAGGCCATGCGGCCTCACATATAGCCCTTACAAAAAGAGAATGAAAGGAGCCTTCCAGCCTGCCTGAAGGGTGTGAACCTGGAGGCTCCAAAGTGAGAGCACTTTGCCTCTTGTCCCTGGTCTAATGACAAATTCTTATTCCAGTGCCCTTTATAGTCTATTTATGTCTTACCCCTGTTTTTTTATAATCTTATTATAGTGCCTTTTTTATGTTTTGTTTGTTTTGAAATCAGATGCCACCATCTTTTATTCTCAGTTTGCCTTTTGAGTACCTGGTTGCTTCTGAATCTGGAAATGTTCTTAGCGCTTTTTGGTCCATACATTTCCTGAAGTTGTTCAGCAGCCCAAAACTTTTTTTAGCCTCTCTTAGTGTCATTCATTTACAGGGAATAGATTGGCACTCCTGCTTCTGAGAATGAATGAGCAAGATCACTGACATTTTGATACTCTCAAGAAACAGAAAGATAGCATCACCCTGATGGGTTTTTTCCTAGGTGTTTTTTTATTCCTCCTATAGTCCTTGATATCAGGACAATCTTTTTTGCAGGTGATACTGCTGTTACTGAACACTTCTATCTGACATCTAGCTTTTTTCCCCATTTGCAGTGGGTACAATTTTAGGATTTTTTTCATTTTGTTGAATATCAAAATGGAATATCAAATTCAAAATGGAAGGAATAGAAATGGGATAGAAACGTAATGTTCTTGAAATAGGAGTTATTAAAAAAAATCCAATACACAATGCATGGTCATTAATCAGAAACAGCAAAAGAAGGAGAAAAACTTAAGTGTTTTAGTCAGTCATGGGATGACAAGAAGAAACTAGTTTGATATGGTAATGAAAATTACAAATATTTGTACTCATTTCTAATAGAGATAGGAAAATACTAACATCATTGTTCAAAGACCTATGTCCATTCATACAGAAGGAAGGCCAACTGAAATGCAGCAATTACAGAAAAATTACTAGGATCATCAGCCCTTCATATCTGGCCTTATCTTCACTGGCTCATTGTGGAATCCACTTGAGAGGTGGGGGTTGTAAACAGGATTCAAGCTGCAGACTCAGAAGTGCTTATTTTGCAAGCAAAGACTATACAAGCTGGTAGCCTAGCAAAGAAAAATAATGAGAGCATGTGGAATTATATCCTATAAATGTTGGATGAGGAAGAATATATATATGTAGGAGGAGGTTCTTAAAACAGAAAAACAATGCTGGCACAAGTACAGCACATCTAATCTGGGAAACATGATTCTTTCTAATCACCAGAGGGGAGATTTCTTCAAATAGGAACTGTGTACTGTTGCACCTTTTTCTTCATTAGGCATAGTGGGAAGCAAGCAAGTTAAATCTGCATTAACAAACTGAAACACCCAGGCATCAGTCACACTGAGCCATATTGAGGTTTACTGCATTAACTATAGTATAGTAACTATACTTACTATAGTAAACTAATTACTTACTATAGTTAACTAATTTAAGTATTCTATAAATCGTGTTATCTGTAAGGTCAAGAAAGTGATGAACAATGAAGACCGCTGATTGCTTAGGACAGCAGATCTTCGGTTAGTGAGGAGATACCTAAAGCAGACTCCCACTTTTTTGGATCTGTTGTAGCAGTCTAACAGCCCCTGTGTGGAAGTGCTGTTTCTGACAGCTCTACATCTGGAATCTTTGTTCTGTCATCTGGTGAGGCTGGGTCTGTTTGCATTTCTTTTTTAATCTTGTCAAATATTTTTTTGTTGTTTTATTTTCTTTGAAAATGACAGTGCTTGAATCTTACTTCAAACTCTGGCTCCCCAGCTCTTTTGAGGATGTAGAGTATAAATCTTCCTATAATTTTCAGGATACTTCATATAAAAATGGAAAGGAATCACCTCTTCTAGTTTCTCTAAACACCAAGAAAAGTTGGAAGCACTGTAGCATCTTTCTCCCATTGTCTTCCAAATTCTTTTTTAGCTTCTGTGTTCCCATTTTTAACAGAAAATTAAGCTACATTTTTGAACTAGTGGTCTCTAAGGCTAGGTACCTAGGTCTTGACATAACCTTCCAGATATCTGACCTGAGCAGATAACTAGCTTCAGCACTCTAGCCTCTATCTCTCTCCATTGGCCTCCTCTAAAAAATTTTTAAGTCCATTAACCGCATTCAATTAAATTTTATAGAGGAATAAAGGTGTCAAAACTATTAATTTTATATACAGTTTGGAAGAACAGTAGCTGCATAAAGCAAATAAACATACATTGTGTCTTGACTGTTTGGTCAGCTGGCTGTTCCATAAATACACATCTAAGCCGCCACCAACCACAGCCCATGCTGTCTCTTCTCCAGCCAGTATTTAGGGAACACAAGAAGTAGCAGCATTTTGCAGTCAAGTTGTTTTGAGGACATGGGCTGGATGAGGAAGTATAGAATACTGTGCAGTGGGCTAAGTGATATGAGAGAGAGCAGGATGCTTTGTCTTAGGGGTGAGCCAGATAGAGAGGTTATGTGGAACATGGAAGGAACCAGAGCTTAGCATAACTGAGACCGTAAGAACATGGCACACATATCCACAGGAAATCTGTCATTTCTGGTGATGCTGGATCTTGCTGTGGACCTTAAGGAATATCTTTTTAGAAGAAAGGACCTTTTATGGCTCAAAATAAATTATTTGTGTAGGTATTTGCCCTGATGATACATGATATAGTGTGTATATGTAGGTATTTGGAATACATATATAGTGTTTTGGGGGTATTTTTTGTGCATTAGGAAGAAGTCTATACTTAAACTTCAGCAAAATAAACATAAATACTTATTACTTAATGTGCAAAAACAATGCCATTTTTCTTTTAACACAGTCACAACGTGGAGTAAAAACTTTGGTGCTGATTATTTGATGATATTAATGGTGTTGATTATGATATTAATTGAGGAGGTTGGTTGATGCTATAGGGATACAGACCACCAGAAGAGACAGGGAAGAGTGCAAGGTTGTTATTATTCTGAAATAGAAACTGTGTGCAATATTGTAGTATGAACAGTTTCATTTTGAATGCTTTAGTTTTTCTGAATGCTGTAGCATTGCACTGTGTAACCTCAAGCAATATATGTGGTTGAATTTGTTCATTACTAGACAGAACTCTGCTGTTTGGATCTATTCAGTTTGGAGCAAAATCATGTGCTATGAATACTGCCAAGAGTAAACACGTGATTCTCTTTGTTAGCTACCTACCAACTGCCTACTTATTATTTTAATAATTGGTCTCTATTTCATTATTGCGTTAGGAGACAAAAATTTGACCACAGCAACCCCAGAATAGCAAGTTCCTCTTACAAATACAAACAAATAATAAGACGCAACAGGCAGCTTATTTCTGGATAATTGTAGGTTGATGGTTCAGTGTGTACATCCCAAGGTCAGTTGACTTCGATCTTTGCAAAGGTTCAGTAATTGCTCTGAAATTCAGCAAGCAGGGTGTTTTATTCACAACAGGAAACAGAACTTGGTCTGTAGGATGGATGGAAAACCATCTTACCCACCAAATTGCCAGGTATCATAACCAGCAATATGACATTAGTGGGAGCTAAACTGCAATTTACAGCCCTCTCGCATAACCTAAAGCCACTTCATAAATGAGATTAACTATGCTGTTTAAATCAGTGTTATAGAGTGAGGTAGAGGAGGGATGTTATTTCATTCTGGAGAATATCCACAGTCTGCAATTTCAATTTTTTGGAATTTAATTACCGTAGCTGTAAAAGTACATTTTCAGTACAACCTAGTTACAAATATGCGTGCTAGAAAGCCGCTTCTCTCAAACGTATTCCATTTAGACACACAAAAAAGTTATTGCTTAGCCTTGACCTATTGAAATATACGGAATCTCACTTTCATTATACAGTTTTGGTACCGCTGTTTCAGACAGTTTCATGCCAAGGTGAATTTAGCATGGTTAGAAAAGGGCCCTGAGGTACTGCCAGTCCTGACTGTCCCTGCCCAGCTCCCAGGGCTCCCCCCCCCGCCCATGGCCCGGGACCCCATTTCAGCCTCCCAGGGCCATCAGCCCCTGCCCCGGCAATGCTGCAGCAGGGCCAATCTCCAGCTCCCCACAGCCCTGCCCTGCCCGGCCATGGGCCCTGCCCAGCCGGGCCTACCTCCGGGCCCGTGTCCCGGCCTGGCCTTGGCCCATCCCTGTCCTCAGGGAGGTGCCCGATGCCCCGGGCTGGGGCTGCCCGGGTGCCCCCCGCCTGCCCCGCTCCTGCCTGGGGTGGGGGGACGGGCCCTGGCTGCCGGGCCCTGCCATCACCCCCCCGGGGAGCCGCTGCCCTTCACCTCTCTTCAAACACAGTAACACTGCTTCTTTTGGAAGTGCTGCCGACATTTTGGAGTATAGCTCATGACTTTATAATACCAGAGAGAGGCAATAATGAATTGTACAGCTTAATGCCAATTGGATCTCCTATTTTCATGCCGTTTCAGTTTATAGTCTTATTGCAAAAGCACATGAAAGATGCCCTTAAATTCTTCCCACATGCTTTGCTGAAGTAATTCCTGTGTGTGTAGCATGGGTCCAACTCAATTTTTAAAACCCTGGTAAAATTTTCCTGGAGTGTTGGTTTAAAGTGAAGCAATACTATCTATTGGAGATGAGCACAAACACTGTAAATATATTCACTCCAGAAAGAAAAAAAAATAAATGCTCACAGTGCAAATACTTTGAGCACAGCTTTCACTTGCCTTTTCTTTTTTGTCGTGCTGAAGACACCCCATTGCCACCCCCCTTGGTGTTTTCGAAGGGCTCTGCCAGAGACACTGCAGAGGAGGAGGCTACTCCAGATTGTGGCTAATTTGAAAATAAAAACAACTCTCCTTTTAAAGTAATTATGTATGTGACAACAAGCAGAATGTCAAATAAAGGCAGCTAATGCTGCAGTCCTGCATGCACTTTAAACGCCTTTTCCTGGAGGCATGAAGCCTTCCCTGCTTTCAGGCAGCTGTGTTTGAATGTTTTGAGCCAGGACGCTTGGGGGGGGCAGAAGAAAGACAGAGGCTGGACAGTTTTTATCTGACTGTAAGTCATTAAAAGCAATCCAGACGGTTCACTTAACAGTGGTATTAAAGTAAAATGAGTAAAAGTATGCCTAGGGCATAGTAAAATCTTTAATTTGTCGTTCATCCTCAGCCTTAGCCAGTGATTGATGGACGATTTCACAAAAGTGTCCAGATTAGATTCTGAATGAATCAATTTACTGTAATATTAATACAGTGCAATTGCTGACACATTTAGTTTTTATTGCATAGACTTACTTCTTCACAATTTTGCTTACCTTTGGGGTATTGCTCAGTTCAGTCACCAATTGAAACGAATGCCATTGAGTAACACTGAGTTCCTACGGAAATAAAAAATCTACCATTACGTGAAGTCCTAAAAAACTTTGGCTGAAGTAATTTTGTCTTGAGGAATGGTAATATGATACAGCCCAGATGACATGAGCACTGTGTCCCAAGACATTTTATTCTATCCCATGACTATCTGCCATGGCCCATTTATCTGACCAACTTTATGCAGAGGATAATGGACACTCTTTTGCAACGCGGGTTAGCACACAAAGTGAAGCTGTAATATCTTGCATTGGCTAGGATGAGTCCTGCTAAAAGCATCTGCAGTATAATTTATACACATATCTCATCACAGCAAACTTCCTTTGTAATGAGGTATCTGGGTAGTGAAAAATAACTTCAACTTAAAAGGAAAGTGGGGGTTGTTACTACTACTCATTTCAACCTCATAACCCAGCATTGGTGTTAAGTTTTATATACAAAACCATCAACTGTATTTTTAAGTGCATCTTGCCTCCAGGCCCTTCTTTTGGCCTCAACTTGCACCATTTGTTTCTCCTTTAATTTTATTCCCAATTTTTTTTTTTAACCTGGTTACAATAGCAATTTCCCCCTTCATATAGGTCACACAGACAAAATATTGCTTCCAAGATAAACTGACACTTAAGAAAAAATAAAACAGATTATTGTCTTTGCCTGGATAAAACTTTTCTACCAAGCAAACAGTCAAGGACAGGTAACTTAATCTAAAATAATAAATCAGGTTTTTCGGGTATTTTCCTCAGAAATTTACACAAATTTATCATCTACGAGAAACTTTTCTAGAGACCTGCTTGTTTTTTCTAATATATAAAACCAAAAATTTTTTTCTGAAAAGAAGGGAACAAAATCCAAACCATTTTGGCTCAGCTATTAAGCAGTTGACGCTGGTGTTGTGATATAGGCCTATCCCACAAAAACCCTGATAAAAAGCAGCTAGAGAACTATCCTAGTTTACTGAAATCAAACAGATTGTAATCATACCTGTTGAGACCCTGTGTGAACCGGGTTCTTGAGGCCACACATGGTGACACACTGTAAGTAAGTTCGCTGTTGGTTTGAAGAGCAGGCACTCAGCCAGCCTTAGATCTACGTAATATACACCAGTACGTAGGACATGACCTCCCCCAGGTCTCACTCTCACAGTAAATAATCCACATACAGCCCGGCCAGCTGAGCACTTAGTTTGTTCTGTCATGCCTTAGGAAAGTTGTAAAACTAAAGGTATTGAAGCTGGAAAGGATCTTGTCAGAGGGAATGTTTATTTTGAAAAGTTAGTGCTTTTGCTGAAGGGCTAGAGATTGAACCTTTGATTGAAGATCACCTCATTCTCAATATTGATGAGTCATTACACTGAGATATAGTTTGTCTTGATATCCAAAGTCACAGTCGATCCTACACAGGTGGATTAATTGTGGAGAAGGAGTGGAATTTCATAAACTATGGGCTTGAAAAAAATCACACAAGTTTCCATTTTTAGCTCTTTAGGTGGTCTGAGCTAAGTAAAGAATATTATGGAAGACAATTCCTAGTGGTTCCAACACCTTTTCCAGCTTGACCTTTTTTTTGATGCCTTGTTCATTGAAACCAGGTTTAATTAAAATAATGATAAAAATAAGTTTGGGAGTTCAGCCTGTAATAAGTCTCACAACAGCACTATTACATGATTCATATGAATTAATGATAGTTTGTTACCAAGGGCTGTTTTTGTGCCACTATGAAAAGCTAAAGAGGCTTTCAAGGCAAACAAAAGTTGAATTTTTGATGTGAAACAATAATTAAAAATACACAGTTTTAAAGACAAAATTATTTTCATGTCTTTTCTGTTGCAGGTTGCCTTTGAGGAAAATTATACTCAAATATCCTATTGAAATTACTTCCCGCAGTAGACTTCTAGTCTGACTTCTTAAGAAGCAGGTCAAACAGATATTTGTCAGAGGCTGAGGTTATATCTAGTAAATCGTATAATTCCTCTAGGCCCTATGCCTGAGTGTATTGGCCAACTGAATGGGACTCAGGACACCTGAGCTCTAGTCCAGATTCCAAGACTAGCCTTCTGAGAAACTTCAAGTTTCTACTTTGTTATCCAAAAAACCAGAGCAAATGCTAGTGACTGCTTTTGTGAGGGGTTTTCAAATCCACCTATGAAAAATTCTGCATACAAGCCACTTAATGGTATTCTTATTATCATGAGAAAGGACTCTCTCCAAAAATTACATGAAATGCCCATTTTCTTCCTGAAGGAGAAAATTAAGAAGAGTGTTTCAGCATATCTGCTAACAACTAAACATGCTACAGTTCTGATATTTGTACTATTGGACACTTTTGGAATGTGTTGTGACAAAGACTTTTGCTCTTAAAGGCAGACTTGTTGCATGGAGCATGCTTTCTGTGGGAACCACGGGCATAAGTGCACATGGTGGAGCACTGTGCCACCAAGCGGGTTGTCAGTATGCTGCCAGCATAGCACTGATATGGGCAGAAATTTGGAGGAAGCCCGAAATATTGACCATATGGTCATGCTGAAGGCTGCCCTTCCAGCATGGTAGGGGCATTGCCAGGCATTGGTAAAGTCTATGTGAAAATTTTCCATATTCTTTCAAACTACAAATCTTTTCTGTTCTGCAAAACATGCCATCCAGCTAAGTACTTTGCCACATAGTCAACTAGGTATTTTTTTTCTAACTTGTATGCAGGAAAAGAGAAGCAAAGAGCTGGTTGAGACAGTCCAGCTCTCCTGACTCATAAACATGTCTTTTCTGTTTAATCAACAATTTCCAGGAATCTGCTACCTAATAAATTCATTTTTTCCCATGAATTTCATCACCTATGCCCTGACTTTAGAAGCCTTTTTAATGTTTCATATTTTTTTTAATTTTGATTTTCTCTAATATAACAACAAAATAAATTGTAGATGATTAGCCTTGATTTTAAGTCCAGGAGGAATAAATAAGCCTTTATCAAAGGAACAGCCATGAGAGTATGATATAATTGGTCATACCTTGTGTGTGTGCTAAGCAGCATTTCAAGAGACGTGGAAATCTCCTGGGAAAAAAAGATGATTGTCTGGGCAGCTCATGCTTTGTATGCTAATTACAATCATTCTCTTCTTTCCCCTGCCCTCACCATGTTTCAGCTTAGTCCATGTCCCTTTGGATAAGGCAACTGTTCTCTTCATTGCCAATGCTGGAATGGTCTAGTATGCCTGCCTACCTCTGCTCTTAGTTTGCCACATCTGTGAATGCATGTATTTATCTGCTAGTTGTGTATGTATTTAGTATGTTATTATGTTGTGCACTGTGTAGTATATTACATAATGTTCATGAGGCACAAGAGCAGAGCATCCAGAATTTAAACTCAAGAAGTGTCTGGCCTGGCCACTTTTTAATTCCTGCTTACTGCAATTCCTTAATCCAATGTTTTTTCACTGTAGAATCTCACTGTTCTACCTATTCCTAGGATTCCACCTAAGCCACTAGCATTTAGATCTGACTGATGTATGCTTTAGCTTGGGAAAGCGATATGCAGCTTCAGTTCATGCTTTTCCTCAGGCAATTTCTTACGATATTTCAGACCATTTAAATTCCAACATCAAGACACAACTCTATCAATTCACTGCTTCTACTGTGGTATCATCTCATTTCCCAAAAGCAGTGTACATCCTTCTGGCTGGGTATTAATAATATCAAAGCATGTATCATGGTATCAGTTAAAGTATCTAGAATTGTGTCCCAATTACTTATTTTCCTTTCTTTTTTTTATTCCCATTTCACCACCAGCTGCATTCAGACCAGGATAAAGGAGATGGATCACTTAAGTACATCCTTTCTGGAGATGGAGCAGGAGACCTTTTCATTATCAATGAAAACACTGGTGACATCCAGGCCACAAAGAGACTAGACAGGGAAGAAAAGCCTGTATATATACTGCGTGCCCAGGCCATAAACAGAAGGACTGGAAGACCAGTGGAACCAGAATCTGAGTTCATCATCAAGATCCATGACATCAATGACAACGAGCCAATGTTTACAAAGGATGTTTACAATGCCAGCATTCCTGAAATGTCAGATGTTGGTAGGTGCTAACTAATAATTGATTTCAGTGTCTGGCCTGGGTTCTTTCAGTGGACTTAATGAAGGGCCCAAAGTTTACAGGCACTGAATACAGACATCCACTGTTTGCGTCTGAAGTAAAAGCATCTCAGCCATTTAAAAAAAGCTCTAACTCCGGGAAAATAGTGACAACAGTTTGCTGAAATCAGAGATGTCAGCTGAGTGAAACCCACTCCTTCTGTTGTACCACAAAAAATGCAAGTTAATACAATCTAAATTAGCTTACATTGAAAGTGAGCTGAGCTAAGCTGTGTTACATGACACCTGTAAAGAGTTTAATGTGCTTTGTTAATATGATTTAGTAGCAGTGTAATAATATAGTAATCCGTGGTCACCCAAGTGTGTCCATACCATGCCTAGATCTCTTCAGCAACCCTTCTTTAGTTCAGGAGGGTAAAAAAAAATGGAAAAGGGCAGGTGCAGAAGTGGTTGTACACACTTCAGAAGCAAAAACGGTCACCTGAGTCAACTCATCACTGATTCTGAGATATGCCTTTAACTTCCTATGACCTTTGTTGCTCTTTTCATGCAAAAGAAAAAAGCTCCAAAGTCCACGGAAGTCCATTGGAATCCTTCTATTGATTTCAAATGTATCAAGCTGTAAAAATCAATCAATAAAAGAAAATAACTTCCTTGAAATATGATTTTAAGATTGGACCTTTTCCAGAAAAGTTGACAGGTTTTGATTCTTTGTCTCTGATTCTTAAGGAGGTCATTTTGATTTCTTTGTCAGAGAGCGATAGATGGTTAAACTGCAAGAAGCACATTTCTAATCTGAAATAATATCCAGGGAGAGAATCATTAATTAATCATAATCAAGAACGAGATTAAAATAAAGCTCAAGCAATATGAAAATAAAGACTTTGGGGCATACTCTCTCCTCTCATTCATGGGACTTGTCACATGGATAAAACCTCATCTGGTGAAGAGAGAACCTAATATTCACATTTTAATATGTGAAGTGAATACTTTATTCACAAATCTCTTTTAAATGCTAAAACCTAAGCTCATTTTTTATGTTTGTTAACACTTTACCTAGGATTCAACACCATTTCTTTCTCTAGAAGACACAAAAAACCAGATTTACGTTCCTAAGTCAAACACCTTACAACCATGAGTAAATTTGCAAAAGTATATTCTTGACCTACACTCAAATTCTGAATGCCTTCAGTATCTGGGGAAGGGTGTATTTCTGGTTTCTTCGTAGGAAATATGATGAAGCTTCTACATATCCAATCAACAACTGTGTATTTTAATGAACTGAGAATAAGCCAGCCATCATTTTGGTTTTGTATCTATGCCCTTTATGAACCGAGAAACTTCTACAAAATAAGAATATCTCTAACTTTTTCCACAAGTTTGACCTGAACCTGAACTATGCTTTTTCTACATCATAAACTGTCTTGGCCATGAAAAAAAACCTGTGGATTTTTATTTTCTTTAATTTATCATTGCAGGTACCTTTGTTGTTCAAGTCACCGCAACTGATGCCGATGATCCTACATATGGGAACAGTGCTAAAGTTGTCTATAGCATTCTCCAGGGACAACCATATTTCTCTGTTGAATCTGAGACAGGTCAGGGGACATCATTATCTGTCATCCTATGACAATGTCTATTTTAAAATGACATACTAAGCCAAGCTAGGACATATTAGACAAAAACTTCAAAGAGATTACATCTTACTCAGTGCAAAATCTGACAAACTTAATAGAGCAATACATCTGTAAACATGACACCTACAGTATTTTAATCTTACCAGCAAAGTCTAATAAATACAATTAGTACTGGATGTGAACCAGTTTTCAATCATTTTTAACAAGCAGTGGGTACAGAGACTGCCATAGATGCTTAAATTAAACCAAATAGGTTGGTTTTTAGAAGAAAATGAGAAACAGGTGGGCGTGGAAGAAAGTGCTTAATCCTCATAGATCTTTATAATGGCTAAATTAAAACTGAGGGTTTGTTCAGGTGGTTTTTTTTTTTTTTTTTCTCCTTCTGCTTCTTCAAAACTTGTTTAAAGTAATTATAATTTCTGTACATCTGCAACGTATCACTTTAATGCTAATTTTATGAAAGAAATCTTAATTAAGAATAATGATAGAAGAGGTAAAATTGGCTGTTGCGCTACACTAGAAGATCACAAATAGAATCTGAAAATTCTGTGTTCTGTTTTTGGAAGATGTTTAAATTATACACAGTGACTGGAATTTTTTATGGGCTGAATAAGAGACAGCTTTGGAACTTGTGCATGTAAAACATATGAATTCTGGCTGACTGAATCTGCTGTACCATTGACTATCTGACTACATAGATAGTCTCTTCCTAAGATTTATAACAAACTTTTCCAACGAGAAACAAAGGATCTCAAGAAACTCCTTAAATGGGAACTTCCATTGTGATAGGTTGCTGAAAGCTAGAGAAATCGTTTCTCCTCAGCATCCTTACAGGAAAGGAATGGATTATCCCAGACAATTAATCAGGTTTTAACGTTATTTCTTAAACAAATCTTAGAGACTCAGGCAGGGAAAAGGAGGGAGAGATTAGATGTCTCAAAGAAAAAGCTGAGGTTAAAAAATGTACATAATTCTGAAAAGAGGGAGAGCCAAGATCAAAGGGAGCTTCCTTTAAAGCGTAAGGTATTGGATACTGCAAGCAAGGATTTTTGCATTGATGCACTCATTCTGACTTGGACAGTACACTATGTGCTCTGTATCTAGTGTTATAATAAGGATAATGTAGCTGGGAGTTCACCAGTAATAATCTTTTAGCAGGAGGATTGTATGGGGCACAGAGGGGAAGCAAGGTAAACCACAGGCTTGATCTTCCTGCCACGGAAATCAATTGCAAAACTCCTAGAGTGAAATAAGTCTCTGTTGAAGCTGCTGTGAATTTTGCCATGCATTTCAGTACTTGAATTTCACTCCTTTTGCCTACAAAGGAGTCAGTTCTTAACCTTAAGATACCCAGTAAGAATGCAAACATTTTGCTTCATGGTAAATCTGAGTGATTGAATTTGAATAGGAGTTGGCCTCAGAACTGGTATTTGTGCCTTTGAAGAAGGAAGTTACTGACAAAATCATTTCAATCAATGTCTAAATAGAAATGTATATACTTGGGCATGCTTGGACGCTCACAATTTTCTTAATTAATTTCTCTTCTCACATTTAATGTTGTTTTACTGCCTCTTTAATGATGTCTTCCAGAAGTTAGCTTTTTTTTTTATTACCACGTCTATCAAAATAAAAATATTGACAGAACAGGAGAGAAAAGATGGAGCACATTATAATGAACACAGAGCCTTTTTCCAGTTCAGTGAGAGACTTTAGCATGGAACTGAAAGGGGGTAAATAGTTATGTAAAATAACACTGCTCACAAATAGGTAGAACATCTTTCTGGGGATGCCACTAATATTGTGTCTGTCACATAGGCAGCAGCCTGAGATATGATATGACAAGTCTGTAATTTAATGTGCCATCTCATATCAGTAAATATTTGTACTGGGCAAAGTTTACTTATTACACAGAGATTGTTTTGTTCTTTAGGCTGTGGGGGTTTTTTAATAAGAATTTCCATCAAAGTCAGTACCTTACTTGTGAATTTCCCCTCTTTAATTTTCATGTTTTCAGGCATTATTAAAACTGCTTTACTAAACATGGACCGTGAAAACAGGGAGCAATACCAAGTGGTCATCCAGGCTAAGGACATGGGAGGCCAGATGGGTGGATTATCAGGAACCACCACCGTGAACATCACATTGACTGACGTAAACGACAATCCGCCTCGCTTCCCCCAGAGTATGGAATATTTGTATTTTATGTCTTTACAGTAAAATGGACAAAAATTGATTTATTTTTTTTTCACCTCAGATATTGTTTCTGCTGTCATGAACTTACTGAGTATCAGATTTCCTTTAAGAAAGAAAAAGACAACACACAAGCAAGCAACAGGATCATGCTAAGGTTAACTGCAATAACTGGGAAACATATCTTTAATATTTTTACTCCAACTGCAGTAGATAGTCTGAGAGGTGAATTAATGTACAGAAACATTATTTCTCCTACCCATTAAATAGCTTCGACTGATATAATCTATAGTCTTGATCAATATTATTTCTATTAGACCTTGTCATTGACTGTGTTTTAAGATACCTGTTCTAATGTAACATATTTAAGTTTTGAAACATATTTGTTGTAAGTACGTAAAATGATCCCAAGTGCAAAATTCTATCTATTCCCATTCTATCAAAATGAATACTTACACCCAGGAAGCATTTGGCTCAACAAATTTTCCTATATTCTTTGCTTACAGAAACAAAAGCACGTACATAAATATACCAGATATTTCTGCCTATTTTCCTTCCCCTGTCTCCCATCATTTGGTAGATATCTGTGTGATATTTAAGGGAATTACTTGAGCCAGATCTCTTAGAAAGTAATTTCTGTTAATGACCAGTCATGGTCATAAATGATTCAAAGTAATTCAGCTTTCATCCACTTCTCTTTCCCTCTCTTTCCTTCCTTCTCTCTTTCTTTCTTTTATTCCTTCTTTCTCTTTTCTTCTTTTTTGCTTTGTCTAACCACTGCTCTGTGTGTGATGTGTGTGTATCACAGTGTCAGTGTGTGTCAAAGTCAAGAGCAGCTGTTAGAGAAAATAATTGCAGATACTATCAGACAAATCAGCAAGCCTTGGCAGTTAAGTCACTGGGAAAGTTATTGGAAGCAACTTGTCATTTAAGTTCAAAGTCTGTTCTTAGCTGTGGGCAAAATATTTCCATTTAAACTAGAGCATCTTAAGAGAAAATATAGCACTCTGCCTCCAATGAGTTAATTATACATCTCTGGACCTAAGTGTCTAATATAAAAGCCAAAGATACAGCTTCATAATGCCAACATTCCCCAAGTAGAGTTTTTTCAGAGGAGAATTCAATGTAGCACATCATTAATAGGCACTTGGCTGGATTTGGTTTTAGTGTTACTAAGCTGCATTGGCCTCTGGCAGTTCTTAATATTTGTCTTTTGGCCTCAAGACATTTTTCATATACAATTTTGATATGGCCAGCAGAGACCCTGATAATGTCTAGAAAGGTACACATGTTGCCAAAGATACATGTACGTAGGAAAACAAAATGCCCATCCCTCATACTAGAAAATAGATAGAAAAATAAATTACTTTTATCCACATGAAAATACGGCAGAAGCTGAAGGCCTGAAGACACAGAGACTCGCTAACTCATCTGTGCATGACCAGCACAGACAGTGAGCTGAGAGATGGCGTCCAAAGTACCATGAGACTGACTGACAAAATTTTCTTCTCTGTCTGCTGTAGGCACATACCAATTCAGAGCTCCTGAGTCTACACCGCCTAACTCACCAGTTGGCAGGATAAAAGCTAATGATGCTGACGTGGATGAAAATGCAGAGATTGAGTACAGCATCACTGAGGGGGATGGATATGACATGTTTGGAATTACCACAGACAAGGACACACAAGAAGGAATTATAACTGTCAAAAAGGTACACATCTTGACACACTTAATCCCAGCCTCTGAAATACCAGTCAAAATTTTATCTAGCACACATTTGTTTTCCATTTTTAGTGAAACGTGTTGGTTATTAGTTTGAATGCTACCTATTAGGAATCTCTACATTTCCCATGTAAAGTTTCCTTTATACAAGTAATTGGGGTCCTTCCTCTTATACCCTCCTTTACTAAACCAATGCGCACGAACTTTGAAGGACGCGAGAGAGTAAATAACCTAGGGAGTGGGATAGGACTGAGAAAAAATTCTACTGTCTGAACATACTCACAGAATAACTCAAGGAGACACCACCATCCAACTGTGATTTTCTCCCTATGATGCTTCCAGTATTTGTTCACTTACTAGAAGGTGCTGTGTTAAGACCACAGAAATAATCGGTATCACATTGCCTATTTTGCACTATCAGAAAGTGCTGAATTGTATAGCTATAATGTATTAAAGTACATAGACAAATATCTTTTGACTCACATTTTGTGAAAATGTAATTAATAAATCCATCAGCATGCTTTTGCTTTAGAAAGAAAATCACAGGGCCTTGCTGGATCAGAACGGACATCATCTACTAAGTTGCACATTGGCTGTCAGAAAAGGTTTGAGAAATATTGTTTACACTGGGTTATCAGGCAAGCTTGATAAGGTTACAGATATCATCCTCCATCAATTCAAGTTCAGTCATCACTAGATAGACATTGTGTAGATTTTTCTGAACATGCACTTGCTTGTTGATATCAGTACGACACCTGTCATTACTTGTTTTTTAGGAGATGCCTTCCAGGGGCTGATTATGATATCAGTCTAACTCTGTTTGCATTTCTGTCTGTTGCTGGCAGAAGCTGTGAATGTTCTACAACATAATGGAAAAACGGGGTGACTACACTCTCCCCACATTTCTCTAAGTACTGTAACAAAGAGTCGATAAATGCTGCTTCTTCATACTTCTAACAGCATGTGATATAGTCATAGCCTATCATAAAATCATGTTTTCCTTGATGGTGGTTCTGGATGTCGAGACACTAGATGTCACAGTGTTGTGTTTCAGTGATGGAATGCCAATATTTAAACAAGCAGATCCTAGAAATATCTTCCTCCCTTTACTGTGTGGTGCTTAGGGGCAAGGAATAGACAAGAAAACATCAAAATGCCAAAAGTGACAGAAAAAAAGGCATGAAGAGTTAAGACTATTTGAGAAGGAAAGATTAATTGGTGTTTAGGAGTTCCAGGCATAGAATTCCCTGAAAAAGTGTTTTTTTCTGTACCGTATCATCAGTAGCTTAAAGCCCTGTCTTTCTCCCATCTGCTGGCATTTTAATTCCAGTTCAGTCTCTTGCTATCTAGCACAGGTGTCTCCATGACACCCCCCCATTCATTTGGCTCATCTGGCTGCAAGCCACAACAATCCCCACAGACCTCTCAAACTTTTTTTTTCTCTCTTCCCAGGCACTGGATTTCGAAAATAAAAACCTGTATATTCTGAAAGTGGAAGCTACCAATACTCACGTGGACCCTCGATTCCTCTACCTGGGGCCATTCAAGGACTCGGCTACAGTCAGAATTCAGGTGGAGGATGTAGATGAACCCCCTATGTTCAGCAGACCAGCATACATAATGGAAGTGAAAGAAGATGTTCCAATAAACAGTGTAATAGGAACAGTAACTGCTCAGGATCCAGATGCTGCCAAGAACCCTGTCAAGTAAGCACAGACTATTTCAGCTTGTGCGTAAATTTTTTACAGCTTTAATTTTGCTTTTTTCATGTCAGCACACAAAAAAAAATCACTTTTAACAATGAAAATGTTCAGGTATGCTTAAATATGGAGTATTATAGATGGTAAATGATCTCTCACGCTTGAGCATATCTAGGTATGTGTGATTGTGTTTGCATGACCCTTGCATCTTGAATTACATCCTATCCTCTTCAGTAACTAATGTTTGTGGTTATTTCTACCATGGAAGAATTTACTGCAAAAAGAGCACTAAGATGTTAGTGTTCTCCTTCCACCTTTAACATTTTCCAGTGCAGTGCATCCTCTTGGCTATATGATAGGGGGAGTGATTTAGCAGCCCTTTCTTCTCCCATCTGTCCAGACCTGATTAACAGAGGTCACATTTACCTTCTCTAAACTGCAAGTAGAAATGTCTTAAAAGCAGCTCATGTGCACACACAGACTCTGATCTCACTTGTATCAGTGTAAGGTTAGTAAGATAAGAATCAGTCTCACAGACTTCACAAATTACGCTTGCCATGAATCAATAAACTAATCTTAGAGGAAGTGGAGGAAATGTTAAGGTTGGAGTAGCTAAACCTAAGCCTTCATTTTTTGTAGATTAATAGGTACATTTTTTCAGTACATTTGAAAACATACTGAAGTACTTAAGTCATATTGGATAGAGTATAAAAGAACTTCTAAATAGTTGTGTGCTTTAATTAAAGTTCATTGCTACTGACAAGGCAGTAAGAGGAGGAAATGAAAAATATAGCAACACTAAATCCAGGTCAATTTTCAGCATGTCTCTGGGTTGGGCACCTTGGAAATGCAATAGTCTTAAGATCAAAATAGAACAATGCAGGTTTAATAAAAAACCAATCCATTAATACTTTGCACTTCTGCAAACAACTATCTTTCATCAAGATATCTTACTATGTTTATGAGGCATGAGTAAGTTTTAAGCTCTCAGCTCATCTTGTGAGAGGAGTAAATATTATCATCTTAATTTCCTAGATGAAGAAACTAAATCTAAAACATTTCTGGCAGAAACCCTCTCTGTCTTCAGTTTACATGCAATGCCCTGCACATGAATTCCTGTTCAAGACTAAGCCTTCTAATTTTAATTAAGGTTTGCTTTCATTTATATCACAACATGCAACAATTATATGGAGCTCTAGACTAGCAGAGCATAGTAGCTTAAAGAGCAACATAACATTTTGCTGACTTTGGTGAAGCCCAGAGACAGAACGAACATCTTCTATAGCATGTCTTCATGGGCATGCTAGCATGAAGATGAAAACTTAGTTGGGGTGACACTCAGGCCCCTTGCAGTCTTCATATGAACCTGCTTTTTTGTATCTAATGGCACTGGAGAGTGAGGGGAGTGCTTCCCTCCTTCCCTCTGCTTCCCTGTGGTGATAACTACAACGATTTGCATTTCACACCAGCACCAGCTCCTGATTATAAGTGATTTACAGTGGATAGGGATTATGCTGTTCATTGCTGAGTACTGCCTACTGGCTCTTTTCTATTAATTGAATGTGTGTGCTAAAACTTACCTATCTTTCAGAGGGCCGTTCTTTAATACAGTATAGGTACTTTGCATATTAAAGTATCAGATAATTATTGAGCAAAATTTAGCAGAGGTGTCAAAATTGATGCAGTGCAGCAGAAAACTTGTCTCCTTTTTACTCTAATAGCATGCAACAATCAAAGTGAAAGGAGAAGAAAAAGAAAAATGAGGAAGAGGTTCAAGTAATAGAAATAAACACAGCAAGAAGAAACATGAAAATCAGTAAGAGGGGAAGGAAATCAGCAGAGAGCAGTAGCCTGAGAGATGTTAGCTTGCAATAAATGTAATTTTATGGTGCTAATATCTTGGGTATCTCCTAGAATTTAGGGGCATGGGTTGAGTCTGCATCTTTTTGACAGGGTGATTTTTTTTTCTGTCATGCAGTAGAGAGATGCTAACTCCGATTTTCACTCTGAGCTTTGGGGAAGATGCAATTAGACTGTATATATATGACTTGTCACTTTTTCACTTGTCAATTTTTCTTGATGGTTAAAAATAAAATCTTTAGACACTTGATATTACAATGAAAACCTTCCATTTTCTCCTCTACTCAAGTGAAGATTTCTCTTTTTAAACAAACCAAGCCTTAATTCTGTTAGATGAAAGCCTCTTTGATCTTCCATTAAAGGAAACCTTCACAATATCATTATGAAAATGCGTTATGAAAAATTCACACACACATCCCTTCCTGACCCACAAATCTTCCTGACTTGTGGTTACATTAGACAGCAAGTTGCTGAACATCAGAAGACAATGAAACAATAGCAAAATATGAGCGGATATCTGCCCTGGTTGTAAGAGTGCATAATCGTTCATGAACTGTGTATTGGTAGAGCTACATTTCATCAGTTCAGCCCTTTATAAGCTTTGCTGTGACATGACATTAAGAAAATCCAAAAATACACCAATAGATGTTTGGCTATATTTGAATATGCATCCATGCGTAGTGACATTAATACACTTCTGAGTAACACTCCACTGTCCAGCTGTGTTATAAAAAAAAGTTTTGCATTCTGCTTGTGTTTGATCTAAACAGAAATATTATGAACCACTGCACACGGAAAAAAATAATGCTGCAACTGGCACTGCTGTATTGTACATCAGATCTTTTTAAATTGCTAGTTGAGTTTTTTTGCTATAGTAACTCCTCAGAGGCATAATGAAGTTCATCAGTCACTGGAACTGTCTCCCTGCTGTGATTTGATTTACTAAAGTATCCCAGATGAAAATGATCTGCAAACAAATGTAAGGCTTAATTTTGTTTGTGTATTTTGCTGACAAAATATTTGCATGTGTTAGATTCTCTCTTTCATCCTCCCCTTCTTCCCATTATGTACAAGGAAAGACTGGAATCTACATAGATACCTTTTAACTTCCTAACTTGTCAAATCCTCAAGGTTTGAAAGGGTTGAGGTCCTGAAATCTGACAAATACACACCAGTAATTTCATTAAATAAATGTAAAATGAGTTTGATGTTGTCTGCTTAATTCTTACTAGGTTATGATCCATAAGTTAGAATCACCACCAATTCAACATAATTAATAGTCCTTGATCAAAAGAGACTGGATTATACAAACTGAGAAACAGAAGTATCAGTCTAGCTTGTTAAAATCATCCTCCTAGACCAGGGTTAATGGTATACTTAGTACATACTTTTACTGCATTGACCTTGTATGTATTTTCTTTTGGATATGAAGAAATAAAATTAACGTTAAGAAGCTGTCCTCTGGTTGGGTTTTTTTTTTTTGCGAGTTTAACTTTCCACTGTACAAATGACTGAATATACATATGGTTTTACAGGGACTTATATTTTAAAATTCATAATATCTTGAAGACGAATTCCTCAATATTACAGCTCTGGTAACCTTAGAAAAAGTCCAGAATGATTTTTTTTTTTTTTTCATATCTTCCAGATACTGTACCACAGATTGAATTTGGGAAATCTGACAAAGTAAAGATAGTGATTACAATATGCCAAGGCATTAAAACATGCTAAGGCAGTAAGATATTTTAAGTCCATTCATAATATGAAGCATGAGTGAATGCATAACTGAAGAAAAAAACCCAATGAACAGAAAACTCATGCCTGAAGCTAGTTGTTTACTTAAAAATCTTGCTGAATAAGAGCCTGAAACATACTATTACAGTTGGCTGGAACAGCTAATCTATGGAAAATCCTGATATTTAATTTCAAATAGGACTGCAAAAACTAGATTTATTGCAAAATGGAAATATCAAAGTATTTCAGCTGAATGATATGGAAATGAGCTACAGAATATCCAAAAAATAATTGAGTTCACAAAATACCAACACAATATTTTATAAAAGCCTGAATGAATGAAAGTTAAAATGAAATGTTTACTCTATCAAAGACTTACTTTATCAAAATATAAGAGAGTCAGACTGGTTTGTATAAGCTTGTTTCCATCAAACATTTCAGATAAGTCAACAAATCACATGTACTATTTAGATTTGGACAAAACAACACAGCTTGCTGGAGCTGTCCCATCAGTCAGCGCTGCGTATTACATACCTTCTCACTTACTCCTTTCAAGCTGATGGTAACGTTACAATGCTGCATAAAGGAACTATGTTAATGACACCACAGCTGACTTCATGCAGCTGAAATTGTGGTACTGTTAGTCAAGTGACAGCAACAAATAAAAACTAAATCAAGTCATGAAAAACGAGCAATGTGAGCCTATGCAAGTCCTACCAAAAAAGTTAGCTTTTTGTGCAGGTACCTTTGAATCTCATTTGGTTGTTTCCATAGCAATTAAATGTCAAAAAAGAAAAACAATTTAATGCAAATAATTAATACTTGCTATAGTTTTGTTTAGGAAGGTAGGCTACACTAAAATTGTCATTTTAGAATAAGACCAGTCTGATTTGCTGTGGATATTATATCCCATTTTTTTTTACTTGCAAAGAAGAAAAGAAAAGTGCAGTTACAAGATAATTAGCAAGTTACTTCATTTTAAACCTTTGTCAGAATCACGTTTCAACTGGACTGTTCCAGTCCCTCCTTCTTCCATGCAAGATCTTTCTGAGAAGTTAAGAGACACTGCACAAGCACTGGGAAATCTGTGCAGAATAAGGGACATGTCATGCAGCTGCTCCTAGAGCAGAGCAAGGAATGGAAATTTTTCTTCAGCCTCTGCATTCCCCTCAATTTTGTAGTGGCAGTAAACTGCCAGTCATTCTCCTGGCTCAGTTTTCATCTGACTGCATACCAGCTCAGCCGTATCTTTATCCTTGTCTGGACACAAGGGACAGCAGTAGCTGCCTTGTCCCCATCGACATGGCCTGCAAGGAGACCAAGGGAGCACACTGGGCTTCCTAAGCCTCTGTCCTGGACTGTACATCAGCACACATTTGGGCTTGAAATAAGAGCAGAATAATGCAATTGCATTCTTACTTTAGCAACATCGGAGACACATTTCTGTCAAAACCTCCATAATTTATGCAAGAATTTTCTCTTCATGAGAGATGAAACCAAGTCACAGCAATTGGATCAGTGTGGTAGCACCCTCTCCCACGAACTGCTTTTAAAGTTGGATTCTGTTCAGCAGAAAAAGCAAAAGATCAGATTGAAAATTTGAATCTGTGTTTAGATTCTGAGCTCCTCCAGAGCTTGTTAGCATTCATTTGCACATCTAGATACCATCAAGCAGGGCTGAGCATGTTAGTTTTAATGAATTACAGCAAACCTTTACATGATATGTACTATGGAATAATGAATCTCTGTTCCATGCTGACTCGTTTTTGGGGGGCAGTCTTTTTAAACGCTGGGAAGTGAAAGGCAGAAATGCACCCCAAGTGTCAAATTTTATATGAGAAATTATTTGGAACAGTTGAGATATCAAACCATAAAAAAAGAGGTTTATAATGGGAAAGCCAACTCAGCCTTAAAATACACTTCATATCTTTCAGGACACAGACTTCACATTTCTCACTAAAAACAAAGCTTTGATGATTCTCAGAGGTATGTAAATTCCGCAGTAATTCATTTATTCAGTGGCAATGCTCCACCTTCTAAATCAAACCTCCAATGTGTCATTATCCAGTAACTCAGAACTAGCTCTTTGTGTGAATATATAAAGACTCTGAAGCCTGCGCTGAAAACAAAAGGCAACCCCATTTACTAGCTGTTTGATGTCTAGTCTTAGAAAATGGTTTAAGAACATAGAAATTAAAAGGAAAGCATTCTCCTAATCTCTGTCTCTGTATTTGCAGGTACTCTGTAGATCGACATACTGATATGGACAGAGTATTCAACATCAATTCAGGAAATGGTTCAATATTTACTTCAAAACTCCTTGACCGGGAAACACTGCTATGGCACAACATTACAGTAATAGCAGCAGAGATCAGTAAGTCAAACCTAAATACCACTGCTATCCCTGATGTAATGAATTTAGTCTTCTAGCTGAGCGTGTGAAAAGCACGGCTGGACAGATGTCAGGTTATATGGGTAGTACACTCAATACTAATGGAGAAGCGGAAATTCGGCAAGAGGTTGTCTGCAGTTTTGCATTTCCTAGGGACACAGTTCATGAAGAGGTAACTTAGCTGAGCAGGGAGGAAAGGTAACAATTCTGTGTTTTCTAATCAGTAACAGCCATTTTTAATTTTGAATGTGATTGTTGAATTCTGAAATTGGCACGTGGTAAGCAAGATGGTTTAAAGCCAAACTGCATTCCATGGTTGAATTCAGTCTGATCCAGACTGAATATAGCACAGGCTGGATGTTTTCAAGTAAGACTAAGGTGGCTGGGCTGAGCTAGGTGCCCAGATCTTAATCAGTTTTAAGGATTTCCATTTTTAACTTCTTTCACATCCTTTGAATTATGAGCTATGGTTACAAATCAATCTGTCACTTAGTTTAGGATTGCTCAGAAGAATTAATCTTGTGATAATACTAGGCATGTTGAATTTAGGAGCAGAAATGTCAGGGATCTAGATCACAGAATCACAGAATCACTAAGGTTGGAAAAGACCTGTAAGATCATCAAGTCCAACCATCAACCCAACACCACCATGCCCACTAAACCATGTCCCACAATGCCACGTCCACACATTCATTGAACACCTCCAGTGAGGGTGACTCCACCACCTCCCTGGGCAGCCTGTTCCAATGCTTAACCACTCTCTCAGTAAAGAAATTTTTCCTAATAGTGAGTCTAAACCTCCCCTGGTGCAACTTGAGGCCATCTCCTCTTGTTCTGTCGCTAGTCACTTGAGAGAAGAGGCCAACACCCACCTCTCTGCAACCTCCTTTCACGTAATTGTAGAGAGCAATAAGGTCTCCCCTCAGCCTCCTCTTCTCCAGACTGAACAACCCCAGTTCCCTCAGCTGCTCCTCATAAGACTTCTGCTCCAGACCCCTCACCAGCTTCGTTGAGTTGCTGGACTGTGTCCGGAGAAGGGCAATGTCCTTCTTGTAGTGAGGGGCCCAAAACTGAACACAGTATTCGAGGTGCAGCCTCACCAGCACCGAGTACAGGGGCACGATGACCTCCCTACTCCTGCTGGGCACACTATTGCTGATACAGGCCAGGATGCCGTTAGCCTTCTTGATAAGGACATGTATGCTAGGTTGCCTTAATAAACAATCATCTTTATTTTAATACATTAACTGTAAGTATGTGACATGCTCAAATATTAGGGAACACAATTCTATTCGCTTTTGCAGCGTCACAGTGCCTATGATTGTGAAGCATGGTGGAATGGTAGATAGATCTAATATAAACACCAGTTCTATGACTGTCACAAAGTCTTTGCGCAACTCAGAAGCTAAATGGCACTTTTTTTTTTTTAAACATAGTCTGAGGCAATATAAACTCCACTTATGTTATGCGCATGTGTATATGGCTCAATCAGCTGCTGAATGGTGAGAAGCGTGTAACTAAGCAGTACTTGACTCCAGTTTTTTTTATTCTGTAGGTCTTTTTAAAACTGAAAACTGATGTGAAACAATACTAGTGAGCCAAGCAGATGGGGTTATGTAAGAGTAGTGGGCTAGAACCTACAGGAATTATGTTTCTTAATAGTTTTCTCCCTCTCTGGAAATTTTGCACCTTTTAATGCGAGGTATGTGGTTTCAGCATACCAAACACTGACTTCTGGCTGACTGTTAATCAGGTGTTTGTGTTTCTATTAAGTCTTTGAAGGAGTAATCTAGGGTCAAGAGTTGTACACTACAGACTGAGCTCCTGGGTAGAGGAGGAAGGGAAAAATAAACACCTAAAAAGGAAAGAATAGCAAGAACATTTAGGAAGCACACTTGTATTGATCCCAGCAGAGCTGAAATAATATACAGTATAGAAGATTGTATACTTTCTGAAAACCAAGTTAGCATCTATATGAAATATTCATTTTGTTCCCTGCCTTCTCCCCTAAGGACAGACGTTCTACTGGGCCAAACCCTCTCAACTAAACCTTTTGTGTCTGACACAGGCTTCTGTCTTAATTACCATTCCTTTTTAGTCTGAATCCTTCCAGGCTGCAACAAGCTACTTCCCAGGCTGTGCTTGACAGAGCCTAGACCAAATTTGGCATAACTGGGGTAGATGCCTTCCAAAGGCAATTTTCTTTGTAGAAATGCAGCTACTGTTTAAACAAGCCTTGGTCTGATCCAGGCTACCTCACCAATTTTAAACTGGACTGGAAAGCACCACTGCTTAATGCTCCTAGTTAAAACCAGTAACTTCTAGCAAGGCAAGATAAAGTCCCATTCCACTAAATTCCAGCTAATCACTAATTGCTCTCAGTGACATACCATCACATCAAACTCCAGGTATACTTCAGTCAAATTACAGGCAGGATGCGTATTCAGATGGATGGGTGCTCCCTTTGATATTAAAAAAGTAAAAAAAAGAAAATTATAAAGTCATAAAGAGAAACACCTTTCAGTGATGACTGTTCTTTATTTCATTTTACAGTAGAAAATAAATTAAAATACAGAAGTTGTTTTATCTTTAATTGTCTAGAATTGTCAGTAAGTATAGATAGCTCCATTTTTTAATGTTCTTCTTTTTCACGAGTATAAGCTGCAGTTGCTCAGCAGCCCGGAGAATCATGCTGTGAATGCTGCAAACCAATAGTTGTTGAAACACTGGGTCAGTACATCTGCCATAGTCAGAAGGCAAACTGGCAATAAAACTCAGTATACAGGGCTACTGATTCTCAGCTGCAGTATTACAGCTGATTTACCAGAGAGAGTTCCCAGAGTATTTTTTAGATATTCTTTACTTAACACTTAAGGGTAAATCAAATATTGGTAGGACTTTGAGGCTGTATTCAGAAAAAAAAAATAACAGTTTGGTTGATGGCTCAACCACTATAGAGATGAATAGATTTAAGCAGTTCGTTGAGTCCGTGGAGCTTTTTTGGAAATAGAGCCCAGCAGTAATTAACAGATAATGCAAACAAATTAACCTATATCAATTAATTTATAAATATGACTTGAACGATGACCAAAAAGACTTAAAAATCTACACATATATTTCAATTTACATTTCCATTAAATCAGAAAAAAGGCCCGTGTACCTAGAGCATAAAGTTTTTGTGAAGCTTCTATTTATTACAGTATCATTTTAAATTTTGAGATTCTTAAGCACCTAGAAGTAAAATGAAAATATGTAGTACATGGTTCAAAAAGTAGGAAAGAAAACAATTGTAATTCTTGAGAGAAGAAACACATTTGCCAATATATTTGAATGTATTTGTTATACAGGTATGCCCTTTTAAAATAGTCTTGCCTATAGTCCTGTGACTTCAAATGAGTACTTTTGATTTCTGCCTATTATAAAAATTCAACATTTGTATTGATGTATTTTAGCATAGAATTCAGCCTAGTCTATATTATACATAAACTGTTATTTTATACATTGAATGAATTTAGCCCAATGGTTCATATTAGAAAGTGGTTTATGCTTAATGGAATCATATTAACTTCAATGGGACTGTGGAGCTTTAAAGCACAATATTTTGTCCAAATGACTGAGCTCTGTAATAAAAATATACAGTGCCAATTTTGGAGAAGGCATTTTCAAAACACAGTAATAGGACTTTTATTAAAGCCTAACTCAACAAGCTCCTATAATGAATGCTTGTAGAAGCATACAGAGTCTTAGATCTGCTATATTTTATTACACTATTTTTTCACTTGAATCTTAGGTTAAAATGCATTAATAAACTATATTAACATGGGTAGGAAATTAACATAGCAAAACTTGTTGTTAGCCCTCATGAAAGGGAGGGGGAAGGTATTTATTTTAAGTGAAACCAATTTCAATCACACTCATTCCCTCATAGATTTCACTCTCTCACATTCCCACACCCACATACTCCCAGGCACTGAGGTAGGTATGTCTGAGTGACCTGTCCTAGATAATTTTTTGTGTGATATGGAGCACAAAGGACACAGAACAAGTCCTGGTAATGTCTCTTGGTTTCCTTTTGATTGATGATGACAAATTGGTTTGGGGGCAGGTCTTGTACCTTTTAGGAGTCAATGGTTGTTATGATGTGCCTTTTTGCCTCAGCATTTGCCTATTTCACCATTCATGGCTCCTAGGCAAGCTTGCTGCCTGTTGCCTTTCTTCCTTATTTTGTGTATCATCTTCATGACTAAAGCCTGTCTCTCCCCAACAGGAAAAGGAATGGTCCAATAGGACCAATAGTCCAACAGCAAAAGGAACGGTCTATAGAATGTGGTGCATTTTCAAATGTTTTCATTTTTATCTGGAAAGATGACAATATTTTCATCAGTATTTTATGCTCAGGAATATCCTTGTCAAATTCAGTCTCTTGGCACTATACAGTCCTTAGAGGGAAAAAAGGTGTTTACATACGGGGATCTGCAGATTCTATATAGTGCTTATGTTCTTCAGCTCATACATTTTAGTGTTAACTCTAGAATATCAGCCAAATAAATTCACAACAGATTAGAAAATATCTGTCATCACAGCCAGTTACTACTTATAGAACATAATGGTAATCATGTTAGCTTAAGGAACTGTGTCACCAGATTTGTAGGGGACAGAGTATTATATATAACAGCTGGAGAGGAAAAACAATGCTCAATACCATCTTCATGATGCTTCAGTCTTCCTGTTTCAGAGTTAAGGAAGGGAATATGTTCTAGAAACTTTGTTGCCACCAAACTGTATCAGTTAGGTTAATAAATAGATTTCATTTAATTCCAGTATTACATTTTACATATATATATATATATATATAAAACACACATACGTTCATAACGTACATGGAGTGTTCAAAGGAATTTGTAAATCCTGGACTCCTACCTAATCTTAACTGTATAGCTTACACAGAATCAGAGTAATGATAACATAGCACAATTTTGTGGAATTCACCCCATAACACATTCCCCAGAAATCAACAGAATGTAAGTGGAGTGTTGTGAGAATAATTAAGGCAATGAGCCCCTAAGTCTGTCCTTTTCTTCTCCTGCACTGAGTCAGTAGTTGGGATAAATAAAATCTCTGTTCTTTCTGGTTTTATCATTTCAGACAACCCAAAACAAAGCAGCCGTGTCCCAGTGTTCATTAAGGTTTTGGATGTAAATGACAACGCTCCAGAGTTTGCCATGTTTTACGAGACCTTCGTCTGTGAAAATGCTAAGGCAGAACAGGTTTGTTGTCTGTTTGTACTAAGAAAATATTCCAAATTAATTTTTTCTACGACTCTTGCATCACCTCATCAAGAGGTATACTTTGCATTGCATCAAACTGTTGGTTTTGCAAAATTAAACTAAACAGTGGCTGCACAGATTACACTTAGTATTCTTGCAGCTAATGTGACAGTGTGTTTTACACTGTTGTTTTCTGTGCTGCACCTTGTTATTCCTGATTCATTTCCATTCTGTGATTCTCTTCTTTATTCAGGCACCTTCACTGTCCCCTTCAAAAACAGTTTCAGGTCCGTAACTGTTACAGGTCCTGTCTGTGATGTAACTGTTTCCTGCCAGATAACTCTCATTCTACCAGTCCTATTACTAAATGGTTCAAAGTAGCAGATAATTTGGAATACTCAGCCAAACAATTACTGTGACATGAGATTTGGGTAGATAAGTATACGGTCAGTTTGGACTGTCTTACCTTTCATCTCTATTGCTTGTCACATGCAAAGTTTTCCTACCCGTCTGGAGTGGCATCAACCCAAGCCTGTTCTTGAATTCAACATGATTTTCCTGCCAAATTTCAAATTCATTATGTTACTGGCTGATGGTATGGGATACAACACATGGTGATACTATACAGCATCAGCAGCACATGGATCACTTTTCTTAAGCTCGCCATAGCATCATCAGCTGCCTTAAGCAGAAGAAAAAAAATGAATACAATAAGATTGCTTTACAATCCTAGAGTATATCAATAAGTTTAAGGTCCACTGACTTGAAGATAATTTTGTTCTTATTGTTTCAGCTGATACAAACATTAAGTGCTGTTGATAAAGATGATTCTTACAGTGGACATCAGTTTTCATTCTCCTTAGCTCCTGAGGCAGCCAGCAGCTCAAACTTTACACTACAGGACAACAGAGGTGAATTTCTAGGAAGACTTTTCTTTATTATCTCAGCCTTGCTTTCAGTCTTCAGATGAAGATTTAATGCATGCTTTGTGTTTCCAGACAACACAGCAGGGATTTTCACCCGAAAAACCAGATATAACCGGCATGAAATGAGTACCTACTTCTTGCCAGTGGTAATATCAGACAATGACTACCCTATCCAGAGCAGCACTGAAACGGTGACTATTCGAGTATGTGCTTGTGACCATCGAGGAAAGATGCTGTCCTGTAATGCAGAAGCCTTGATTCATCCTACTGGTCTTAGCACTGGGGCTCTTATTGCCATTCTTCTCTGTATCATTATATTACTCGGTAAGTAGCTCAGAGGCATTTTGTTCCTTTCATGGTCATTTTGCATTGCTACAAGTGATTATACCAAGGCTAGGACAAGAGCAAATCAAAGACATCCTTGTCTTATCCTACATTTGTATTATTGTATTTCCTCCTTTGAGGGCTGCTACAGATATGGTGTATAGAACACATCCTATGTAAGCTTAGTTATGTAAAAGTTAGCAATGTCCAAGCAAGAGGAGACAGCTGGGCTTCGCCCTCCGGTCAATGAAAAGAGACAGGCACCTGTAGAGAGATATTCATCCCATTCCCTTATGGGTATCTGAAGTGGACCATACTAATCAACCTCTGCAAGTGTCTGTCTCATCTCTTTCTGTTGACCATAGAAGGAGGCCAGGTAATTCAGTTTTAAACAATGAACTTCCCTGGTCTAAACTGAGGATAAACAAGTATCAGTGCTACAGCACTTACAGGTGGTCGACATTTATATTTTTATGAAAATAAGGACAGTTTGCAACATCTCTCACATTCCTCTCACTCAGGTTCCACCCCTCTTGTAGAGCAGACATTATCGGTCCCTCAGCCATTAGCCATAGTCTATTCATCTGGGGAGAACTGTACAATACAACACAGGCAGTTCTCAGGAAGACGTTATTAGTCACCTTTAGTATCTGGCCAGGAAAGAAGGGAGTCAGACCAATTTTATAGAAGTAGGGTCAAGCATGGGAGAAAATGATTCCTCAGTGATTCCACTTCTTTCTACTGTACTTGTATCTTCCTTGGACATGCTCATCACCACTGCAGAATCATCCTGATCTTTACTATTAACAAAATTTCCCTCTCCAGTGATGAGTCAAAGACCATGCTGTGATTCTCAGACTCTAACAGCATAGTCATGGCTTGCCCAAATAAGCATTATCACATTTTCAGAAAAGATTCCCACAATAACAATCTTACCCTTAAATTGCAATTAAATTCATTTTTCAAAACATGGTATCATTGCCTTTAAGGGCTGAGCTCACTTTGTATCAAGTTTCTTACCAGAAAAAGAAATCTAATGCTGCAGCTAGCCTTGCACTCGTTAGTACAACTGTGCTCATTAATATCAATCTGACATTAAACGATTTCCTGTTTTATGTCAATCGAAAATAATTGATTCTATGTGCTAAGCAGCACTTTATGTCAATTACTGCCCACACCACCATGCACCATAAGCAGATTTTCAATTAACTCAGGTATATAATTTTCTATTTTCAGGCTGGTTGCAGGGTTTGCATGTGCAACCACTACCGAGTGAAAAACAATACTATGGGCAGACCTGAACCACAACTTAAAGTTTAGCAGCAACAAAAAGTGCCTGTAAATTGCTAGGTTTATTTGCAGTTTGAGTAAGTCTAGTGGCTTATCAGGAGGCCTCAGATACTGCTAAACACTGACATGCAAATAAAGGTGATGTACTTTAACATATAACTTCTAATGGGTTTTTTTGCCTGCAAGTTTAGCACAAAATAAGAAAACCCAAGTATCGGAGATGTGACATAATTGTCAAAGTCTCATCCTTGCATATTCTGTGTAACACCTTTTTTGTTAATAAGACACTTCAGCAATCCTTCCATGTAAAAACTATCATGCGTATGCTTTCTCAGATCATTCTACCAGTCGCTATTCAGGAAGCCCATTCAAAATTGATGCTGTGTTTTTGAAGTTCTCCAAAATTTTCTCCAGCTATCTCTGTTCTCTCACACAGTCCTTTCCCCAGTCGTCCCATGTAGTGTCATAGCTTTATGCTCTTAAGGAAGAGAATTCTCTCTTACTGCATTTTTGCACAGCAGCACAAAGAAGCATGACTCAGATTAGGACCCTTATGTGACACCATAAGTAAGTCCTCATCATTAGGGTGAGAGCCTGAAGCTTTCACCATCTGAACCAGCCCTCCTAATTCCTTCAGGTTCACCACCTCACTTCTTTCCTTTCAACTCGTATTAACAGATGTTCTCCCTTACTCACACTACTCCTATGGTAAAGACACAGCAGGAATTAGAGCATTTTCCTACTTTATTCTATCTTCTTAGGATCCTTCTGGAGTCAATGGAGAGAGAGAGTACGAGACTCTTCCACAACATGTTTGAGCTACAGATAGCATCTTGCTCTAAGCAATCCTGCAGGGGAGCCATTCATTTAAAAAAAAAAAAAAAAAAAAAAAAAAATCAGCTTTTTGTCTGTTGAAGGAAGCTGAGAAAGACAAGTTTCAATGGGCTAAAATTTTGGTTTGGGGATGTCCTTAGTCCTTGGCATTGCCCTTAACAGTGTTACAAATGAGGAAGGGACTGCCAAAACAAAAGTCTTTAAGAGTTACCATGCTTTGACTCACACATCATTTTAGAAACACAGCTGACATGAAAGATAATTTTGAACTACCTTATCACCTCATATCAATGAGTTTAGGCATTTTCTGATTTGCTTTGCTTTGTTATGAAAGAACTATAAAGACAGCAAGATGTATCTTTTCTCAGTTTGCACAGCAGACCTGAAATACTGGGCACTGTGGACCTCAGACTACGAAAGCAACAGTGATAGTAGTAATACATCCCCGCTCCTTGCTACTGTTCATTTGTAAATATTCAGTCATTTACCATCTCAAGGTAGAACACAACTAAGAAATCTGAAATTAGCTTCTAAAGGAAATAATGTGTTGAACACATCCCCTCTCACCCTCTGTGCCCATTTCTCCAACAGTACTGGGGATCATTATTGAGTAAAAATATTTAAATTTGGATCAGGGCAGGAAAGAGTTCCTGCCCTCCAAAGAAATGAAATATATATATACACACACACACACTTTAGAATTAAAGGCATAAAATTATCTGTTTGAGAAATCTCATGCCTTTGGCAGATTAAATAATGCCATTATCATATCTCATCAGCCTAAGTTGTAAGCCATGTACTTTTTTAAGGTGAAGTATGTTGTAAAAACATGCCAGTGAAGTTAATAAAACTTGGACTTTGTGCTGGCTGAAAATCCACTCCATATTCCAAGCTTTTTTACAGAGGAGGGTAGATTTACTTACGTCGAAATGCGGCTTTGCTAACCTATTATCATAGCCCAGTACATACTAGCCTTGTCCATAGCATAAGTTGCAGCTTATCCCAGGGGTTCAAGCTAAATGACACCTGATGTTACTTATTTTGGAGAAAGAGTTTCTCCCTTCCCAACTCTCATGAAACTAGCTCTGTTCTCAAGGCAACAAAATTGCTGTATGAGTGGGTAAAAATGTGCCTACTGACAGAAAGAAACTCCAGTTGGCTTCTTACAAGCTTGACGTCTCCTTTCTTCTAGTGCATATCCATGCCATTTCACCTCCCGAGGTACTCACAGGCAGCACAAGCACAGTCTGAAAACCTGACGTGTGCATTTGCAGTTTTGTAAAACACCATTTAAAACTTTGAATCGGAGGAGAGGCACAGCATTTCTTCTGGGTTTTAATGGAGTTAGGGATTAACCATTCCCTTTCTCTTCCCCTGTTATTTTTGTTTCCAGTTACAGTGGTGCTGTTTGCAGCACTGAGACGGCAGAGGAAAAAAGAGCCTTTGATTATTTCCAAAGAAGACATCAGAGACAACATTGTCAGTTACAACGATGAAGGCGGCGGAGAGGAAGACACCCAGGCATTTGATATCGGCACACTGAGGAATCCCGAAGCCATAGACGATAACAAATTACGCAGAGACATTCTGCCGGAAACACTTTTTATGCCACGGCGGACTGCAACAGCGCGAGATAACACGGATGTCAGAGATTTCATTAACCAAAGGTTAAAGGAAAACGATACAGATCCGACGGCACCCCCATATGACTCGTTAGCAACCTATGCGTACGAAGGTAATGGTTCTGTGGCCGAGTCCCTCAGCTCCTTGGAGTCGGTGACTACAGACGGAGATCAGGACTACGATTACCTCAGTGACTGGGGGCCTCGGTTTAAAAAGCTGGCAGATATGTATGGCGCAATGGACAGTGACAAAGACTCTTAATATGTTGCCTTTTTTTTTCCCCCCCCTTCCTCATTTTCAGAAACAGCATTGAGATATGTGAAGTGGCTATTTCTTTCTATTTCTCCGCAGCTGTGTGAAAGGGTTCTACCTGTTCGAATTGTCTAATGACTGCAGTCTGTGTGGATCAGCCGTCAGAAAACTTTTTCTAGTATCATTTTATGAGCTTCCAAGAGGCAAAATTCTTATTTTTTAGTGTATCCAGTTTACCAAGCCAATCTTACAGGCATGGCAGTAGTGGAGGGGAAAAAAAGGATCAGATGGGGAGCAATATTTTTACTTGTTCTGCTTATATTGTAAATTGGAGTATACCACTGTTTAAGCTCACTTGCTCTTTTTACTTGTATTCAGACTATTCAGCTCAGATGACTGCTCTGTCAATTGTGTATTGCACATCCCAATGTAATAAGGTACCCTAGTTTACCCTATGTATTATAGTCAAAAGTAGTGGTGATGGAATGAAGGTTTATTATACAAGTAGAGTAAGCTGAGAAAAAACATCAAACATGCATTTTACTCATGAGGAGGGTAGAAAGGCCTAACGGTCATTTAAATCTAAGTGTTTTTCTAGAACTCGCCATTGCCCCCAATGCACTGAATCATACTAACACACACATATATATAGTTCATTGACTGCTATGTATATATTCTTCTGACCTAGCATTGCTGGAGAGATGTGTGTGCGTGCATGTGCGTGCGGTCAGTAGCCCCAATATCTATTTCTTAGATGGTTTCCCAGTTCTAACCCAGACTTGCCTTGTGATACCGGGAAAGTCACCTAATCCAGCTCCAGATTAGATCATGACTTAGAGGAAGGAGCAGATCATAATCGTGCTTTTCTTCATATTTCTTCGGTCAGCCTCCACCTGCACATAAATTCAGTGATGGCCACTGCACTGGAGAGGTGGGAGTCAGGCTTTTCACATCCATCCACTTCTGCCTGTTCTCACGTGCAGGAGGGGAGTAGTAGCCTCAAGGTGACTGCCACACGTTGGGGCAAAAGGAACAACTGCAAAATAGGAAAGAGTGCTTATTTTGTCTTGACCTTCCCTGCCTGGATGCCCAAAGTGGCTTCCTGACTGACTCTTTGCCCAGTTTTGCTATCTGTAAAGTGGGGAAATAATGCCTACCTCATCAGGATATTGCAAGAATTATCTAAGTCATTTGGAAAATGCTTTAGAGATGAAAAATGCAAGCATTCTGCCAGAGGATGTAATTTCTCATGCTTTTGGGTGGTTTTCTTTTTTCTTTTCTCCAGATTCAAGCCCTGAATGCACAAGTAAGCAAGAATCAATTGTCATTCCAGTGGCCTGAAAAGTAGGGTTTATAACTACAACTAATTTTTTTAAATAAACTACTCAGCCAGGTTTGTTAAAGACTTCACCAAAAGGTAAAATTTTAATCACAAGTCTCTCTGTGTGTGTTTATCTGCTTTGCCAAGCTAAGTAATTTTTGTCCAGGGGCGGGGTGGGGGAAGATGCCATAGCCTCAGGCCAAAACAATTTTCTTTACAGCTTGTGCACCACTCAGTACTTCTGTTGGTTTGTCAGACGCATGCAGTTGCTGCTTTTCAAATCCAGCCATCTAGGAGAGGCTATCTGGAGATAACCCTAAGAGGCTGCCATGGGACGTATCCAATTCCAGGAGCTAAAAGCTGCCCTGTGTCCCGAAGTAGAGACACAGCCCATGGCACTATGCCAAGGAAAGAAGGAACAACTTTTTTTTTTTTTTAATACACCTCATACATAACTAATCTCATTTATTTCATTTTGAAACAGTATTTAATACCAGAATTACAGGCATGGATCCATTTTCCCCCTCCCCTGAATCTTAAGTGAATCAGTTTGAAAACTAAACAACAGCTCCAATCGACTCTAAAAATAAAGAGAGAAGGGAAAAAAGTTAATAAACAGAAAATTAAAAGGGATTAAAAATTAATCCCTGGAATTCATTACTCCTAGAGAATTAAATAAAGAGAGCAGTAGGATTCCCAAGCACAACGGCATAATTTCAGGTTTTGTGAACCAGCTCACGGTGAAGAGGATGAGCCAGCCACGCTGCAGTGCCCGGCTGGGACTGGGAAGGACTCCTTCGCAGCGGGGAGGCACTGCACATTTACAGGTTTAGGGCAAGGCAGCTAATGGCTTGCAGATGCCCAGCATGATAGATTAGATGGGTTTTCAGAGTGGAGGAGCCCAGAGTTTGAAAGGGTCCTGAGCCCCCGGTCTCACTGATGGAGGCCTCTCACGGTGCTTCAGCCCAGCAGAGCAAGGTGCCCAACTCAATCACTTAGGGGGGCTGAGCCTGTCATGCCCGTCACAATGGCAATGGCACAACTAGGCCCTTATTATGTCCTTCTGAGGACCCCTCAGTAATTTAAGTTGATAAAAGCCTTGGAAAGTCTAGCCCTTCATGGCCTCCTTGAAATCAGAGCATCCAGGAGGCAACCTGTCCAAAACCTGGCTCTGGCCCACAGGAGGAACCATCTGGATTTCAGATACGTGGAGAAGCAGCAGATGCTCAGCACCACCTGCCACAGGTCCCTCACTTCAGGCTGTTCTCCTCAGACAGTCACTGAAGACAGCGTACCCCTTGGGGGCTCTTCTGAATGGGTCCCCGACACACGCCTGCGTCTCACCGTTCACTGCGTGGATTTGCCTTGAGCAAATTGCCTCAAGCTCAGAGTCCAGTTGGATGCCCAAAGCGAGCCAGTGAACTGTCCCGCCCGCTCCTCAGGCCCTGAGGAAACAGATTTGTGGGTGGAAGGGATGGCAGAGGTGGCTGTGAAACCGCACACATATTTGGCCTTGTGAGCCATCCCCAGCTCACAGGGAAAAGGGAGTCACCATTGCTTGACTGAAGACAGACCTTGCACCCTGAAAGGGCTGAGCCACCCTGCAGGTCAGCTTGCATTAGTCACTCCTTGGGGTGGAATAACAAGACAGGAGGATCACTGATCTTGTAACTATTTTCCTATGTTTGTACAGTGATTTTGTCTGATTTAGTGATTGTTAGTAGCAGTCCAAGCTCAAGTTTCTTTTTTTTTTTTTAATTGAAAGCTGGTTTTATCTTGTCCATCGAGTGACACAGTAAATAATAGAGAGTGGCTACTCATGCCTGTTGTGTAAATATATTATATACAAAATTATGTTATGTCACCAGAAATATGGTGCCTGAACAGCAAATGGATTCTTCTAAGAAAGTTCAAGGCAAACTCGCATCTAAATTATTATTTATGCATCTAGGTTTTAAGGTCTATTTTCTCCCTGCAAATTAGACAGATTTATCATCTCTCACACAGCAAGAAGAGCTCAATTCTGTCTTTTCTTCTTGCTTGGCAGTACCACAAAGTGCAATTTATAAAATCAGTACTGCATATTAAATATTGAAAGTGCCATATTGCAGTGAATACAAAACTTTGCAGTAATATTTCTTTGCACCTCGTTGCATGCCGGTGTGCTAGATGATAGAAATGAGTATTTAACAATGCTTTTACACAATGCTAGAATCGTCATTTATAGATAAACAAGTGTTAGACTATGGGCTATGAAGTGGGTTTCAAAGCTGTTTTAAGCTTGCTTTTCTTACAACCACACCTATTTGAGAAGAAGAAATATTAACAGGAAGTTTAGCTAAACCAGGTAGAGAGATGAGCAATGCAATTGGTTTTTAATTTGGAAAAGCATCTGATCTAACAACAGGGGACCTGTTAAAAGATACCAAGGAATTCAGTGGAGTTAACATGAAACGGGGGGGTGTTTACACGGGAGACGTTTCCAGCCTTGCTACTGAAGAACAATAACATCTCTACACTTGAAATGGAATAAGGTTTCTAAGTATAGCTATTCCATCCCAGCTCCCCAAACAGCCTCTTTATCCCAGAACAAGGATTTTTTACTCCAGAAGAATGATTATTTCAGGTTAAAAATTATTCTACCCCACAGCAGCACCAGTATGGGGAGACGCACCAGCACATGCCTCCAATGCAATTGTACCAGGATATCTCTCTGTGTAGACAAGTGCTTGGAAGAGAGCTGAGGCAGAAACGTGCAGCAAGCTCTGAACAAGGGAATTTGGGGGTTTCCACAGGGCTCTACTGACAATACCACAGGACTGGGATGTGTTCCCAAATCTGTCGTAGACGGATACACTGTCTAACCATGAGGAAAACAAGTTGTCTCTGTTTCAGTTATTGCTGGTAAAAAAATTGCTGGGAAAGATTACAAGTAGAACAACGCTCCACCTCTACCAACATCAATATTTTCTAAATTTGTCCTAATAAACATATATTTTACTGATTGTCAGGTCTTACTTCATTCTATGGACAGGTATTTACTAGCCGTGAAATGTGAATAGGAGAGGCAACCTTCAAATAATCCGGTTTTGGAAGTAGCAGGATACATTACAAGGCACAACATTTCCATTTTTCTGTCACAAAACAAACAAAAAAAATCCCACAAAAACCAACTAACTGAATATCTGCAGTACCATAAAAAGCAGAACGGTCGTAAAGAAGTAGAGCAGGGAGAAATGGCTTTGGGAATGTGTGTCTGCACATGTACAGTATGAATAAAGAGAAGGGAAATAATGACCACTGGAAGCTAGTCGTGTTCCAAAACCAGACTTATCCATGTTGAGCAGGGGCAAGAGTGCATAGTCACTTCTAACACTTCCAGGTTTCCTACAGCAGTCACAGGGAGATTTGCACGGATAGGAAGAAAGACAACATCTTTTTCAGACCAAGCAAATTAAATCCAGGTCATTTCCATGCAAATCTCTAGGAAAGAAAGTCCCTTTGTCATGATTACTATTAAAACGTGTTAAATTTCTGCAGCAGATCTATCTTGATGGTCTTCTGCAGGGTGAATTATGGACAGTGATTCTGAGCAGGTAACTCACTGTGAACAGCACCGTGTTAGCTCTTCCTGCCACCATCTGTTTTAAATCTCTCCGTGTTTCCTTTGGCTATAAGTAGTATTGAAGACCACTGTCCCAACTGGATGCTGCCATCCCCTGCCTATTAGCATTTCAATTAACACTGCAGTCTGAGGTCCCTTCTCAAATGAGAGCTGACAAATTAGCAGACATTATGCTACTTCCAATGAGTATGAACTATGTTGTAAGTTGTGAAAGGCAGGTTTTTTTCCAGCCCCTCTAGACCTGTGAAACAGCAGCCTCCTCCAATGAATGTCAAAGCCACAACTTTTTTATTTTCAGTTTAGTCTTCAGAAATGCTTGTTTTCTTAGACGTTGTTTCTGTCCTTAAGAAAGAAGAGGAACAAAAGCATATTTAATGTCTACAGCCTCATGCATTGCTCCAGAAGGAGGGGAAAAAACACAGCAGCCAACGCAATGTTTTAATGGCAGTCTCTCCCCTCAGTAGTTTTATTTAGGCACAAGCTGAGACAATCTTGATTCTCGCCATCATTTTGCAATATTACACTTTTCAGACCAGACCTGCCTTTGTCATACACTAAACACTTTCCTGAACAGTTCATAAAATCCATCAGTAGGTATCCAAAAGCCACAGCTGGGGTTGCAGGGAGTACAAGAGTCAGAGCACTGGGAGTTTCGGGAAGAAGAACAGAAAGTGAATTGCGTGGGGGGGTGGGGGGACGTAATCAGTCATATGCAAGGCAGGCCCATGGCACTTAAAAGCCACAAAGCTGTCGTATTATGCATAGAGTTGCTTGATTTCAAAGGAGCTTTTACAAAACCTTCTCCTACTTTTCTTTATTTCTTTTTCTTTCTCTACAAAAAAAAAGAAGGAAAAAAAAAAAGGAGCTGCTAACTTCAAATTTCTCCTTCCACAAAGTCGATTTGACAAATAAGGCATAAGTCCAGTATATACAGAAATCCTTTCCACTCCCATGGGCTTTTGACCTTTCATATGTGACTGCACTATTTATGTAAATATACCTGGACACTCTTTCTATAAGCTTTTAGTTTTCTACAATCTATTAGTTTAGTGTTTATTAAAGTAACAAATGTATAGAATTATTAAGCATTCAGGTGAACATAACAAAGAAACAACACTGCAAACACAAAATTGTTCTGGATTTTGACACATAAAAAAATTCTTCAGAACCACTGTACTGTTTTAATTCTGTGATTACATTCATTGCTTTGAAAAATTGAACTTAAAAGAAAGGCCTTATAATAAATGCTATGTGCATCTTAACTGTGTTACTGAGCGAAATCAATCTGGCAAACTCCTATTGCGATTTGTGATTTTTAAACCCTTAAAATAAATGCTTTTCGGTATTGATTCTTTTTTAATTAAAAATACTTCCAAGCAGAAATTGAAACTGATGCCACCACCTGTGAAGATTTACTTGCTGGCGTGTTCCAGCCACACAGCCTCTTGCGATGTCATCCCCTGCTTGTGCCGAGGGACCCTCAGCATCGGCTGGATCTGGTCACTGCTCAGCACAGAGGGACATTTGCGGGCGATAAGATTTCTGTCACCCCAGAGATTTACACCTAAAAGCTTTCCTGTGTTGCAAAGGGACCCGTGCTGGAATGATTATCTCTTCTGCAGCGTGGATGGGCAATTTGTTATGGTCAGATGGCAAGAGTGCACTCTCTCCCTTATATTTCCTGTTCACTGTACTGGCTTTTTTTTTTTTTTTGGGGGGGGGGGGGGCAGAGGGAAATGAAATTTAAGGATTTAATGAGAAACCAATTTGAACAACAATTTCTCACAGACAGAGTGAATTTGCCTTTTTGCAAATTGATTTTTGTAACAAGTTATTTATATGATACTACTTAATAAATTGTTTTTTCTAACTTGGTTTTTTTTCCCTAATTCTCTCAATCTGTGGTTTGTATTTACAAAGCTGTCATAAAGATAAGGCTTCAAAAAGATTCTGCAATCACTTTAAGACACAGGGGTAAATTGGCTCCGTTTTTCAAATGCCATTTTTAAGTGTCTGGCTTGCAACATGCTGTAAGAGGAGTAGGATCACTATTCTGGGATCAGTGGGGCCTCCCAAAAGAGTGATATAATTTCAGAAGGCATCACTTAGTGATGCTTACTATGAGGAGGATATTAGTCTATGATCACATGTCAAACTTTGCCTAGCCAAGGTTTCCCAGGAAGTCGGCTGGCGCTTTGCCCAAGTAAAGCATGTGGAATACCTTCCCTTAAGCATATAAAGATCATAGAATTTATAGTAGCACTGTTCAGTTATTTGCCTTTCATCATATGTGATCCAAAAAAGACTTAAAGGCTCGGTTCACTTATGGAAAGTCCAAATGTCATTTGCAATATCTTTTTACATAAGGGGAACATGCTCCAGAGAAAATTATTCATTTTAACACTTTCTTAATAAAAGATCTGTTCACATCTCCAGAAATCCCATCATGCTTAAATTTCTTCCTAAACACACGGACAAAGAAAAGAGTGGGAAAGGTCACAGCAAAGCAGTACTTCATCAAAAGCATTAGAACAAACCACAAAAAGCTACCAGTTTAACACTGAAACCCGTATGTAGTTTGTGGAAGAACTGAGTAACTTTTGTAACCTGTGAGGGGAATTAGCCGAAACACCCATCTGCAATCTTTGGTGGACCTCCAGGAGAAAACTTCTGTATGAATAGCCCAAGAGACCAGCTTTTTTAGACACTCAATAGTAGATCATAAGGCTATAAATACATAGGTCTACAAGTTAAAAATTAACACTTTTAATTACTATCTCATTATCTGACCACCAAATCACAGAAAGTAAGCACTGCACTGGGCATGGAGGATGTACCTACTTCCCCTCCACACCCTCTAGTAAGGACACGCATTTGCAGGTGCAAGCATAGAGAGGCTGCAGTTACCCCATCTCTTGGCTCTGTCACTTTTTGCATTACAGCAGCCCTGCAAGATTCCACAAAACATCAGCTTGTGCTTTTCATCTTCTAAACAAAGACAGTAGCAGCAGCAGGAATCCTGGTTGTCCACCTGCTGAGAGGTGGTCCAGGCTCTGCAACCCTCCACGTGTACTGAGGCTCCAAGTGCCAGAAGAACAGGAGGACCCTACCACTTTTATTTACATGAAAGAGGAATCTGCCATATTTCTTATCTTCTTATTTGATTTCCTATATCAAAGAGCACATCAATCACAAAAAAAGTCAACTAAAGGCTAGCATTTCAACCAGAAAACATATTTGATTCTCAGACATTAGTTTACCAGGTTTATCTATGTAAAATAACTCCCCGTCAACGAGCAACACACAAACCACAACCCCCTCCAATACTGATCTTCCATTAATACTACCAAAGTCATCACAGAGACAAGTTAGCTAGACAAGCCATTAAAGCCTACAGTCTCTTACTTTAAAAATGTTTAACCAGTCCGTGTTGAATTTCAAGGACAGCTCAAACAAGGAAACCAAAGAAAAGAGCAATACATTCAACTGATGCTTTAACAATTGCATAAAAATTGTGGGAATCATCAATTACATGAGCAGCCAAGTGAATTCAGTATTGGTCCTTCCAATTTTAATCTCAGATAATGTTACTTTTGATGCTGTAAATGAAATCCAGGTTTGTTGGATAAGGTACAGACATTTAAAAAAAAAAATAAAAGAAAAAAAGCCATACATATTCTTATCCAAAGCCTTTGAAGCCTTTTCTCTTTCTTACCAGCACTAGTACATGTTCCCCTGTTTTTAGCACAGACAGCTGTCTAGCAAATACCCACCCTCTTCATTTTCTTTTCTTCAAACTGACCACACCAACTAACAGGTTCTCAGCAGCTGTCTGTCCCCACATCAGATCCCCAAGCACCTCTGTCCCTCCAATCAGAAAACCTGATTCCTTATTCTCCAGAAATTAGAAAGCAAACATGAGCATTATCAGAAGTCCTCAGTCACTCACTATTTCAGAATCGCTCTAGTACTTATTATGCATTTTTTAACCTTGGCAACCAGAGTGCACAAAATCATGTATATTTTTTACTAGCTGTGGAGGTACTCATGGCCTGATAGGATCTTATAATGTATCTTACTTTATTTAAGCAAAAGAGAAAAACCTTACTAGGATAAGGGACACAGAGTCAGGAAGACTGTATGCAAGGGACACGCTGATCTGAATCTTCCAAAAAGCTTTGGGGTGAGTTCCTCCTTTATAAAAAAATTTAAAAAAACCCCCCACAACAGTAATCACCTGTATACAGCTTTCCTGTACCCCCTCCTGGAACTTTGCCTTTCTTAACTCAGAACTTTGCTGTCTGTCTGCTCATGCATGCATCTTAATTAATAAACAAATGAATAAATCCCCTCCTGATTGCTTTTACATGTTTTTCTAAACATCTGCTTCTACCTACATTGTTAGACAAAGATGCTTTCTTCTACAACTCAGCTGGGGAACTTATTTCTCACTCTCTCTCAGGATGCAATTGGGTATTTCACGTCAATTATCTTAATTGCAAGCAAGCTTAACCCATTTCCCAATTACAGCTCCAGCTTATTGGAACAAACAAACTCTCAAACCTCCTTTAACAAAATAAAACAAAACCAGAAATGCCCCCAAAGAACAAACCTAAACTTTGGTAACTAGACATTGAAAAGAGGACTGAATGAAAAAGCTCTGCTGAGTGAAGGAGTGAGGAAGCCAGTATAGGGACAGGTAAGGAGAAAGTGGGGGCCCAAAAGGCTCAGTCTCTGACACAGCATTCCTCTAAGTCTGCTTGCCGTTGGCTCGCAGGGGGTGCACTCTTCACCCTGTTACTCGTTTCATGTATTTTTTTCCCCCACGTAGCAAGGTGTCCCTGTCAGAACCAAAAAACAGAGGTAGGCACACCTTTCTTTTGCCACTATCGGGCATTTTGATGGCCCAACTTTTTTATAGTTAGTGTACGGAGCCAGGTTCTCTCTGCCTCCTCCTTCTCACACTGGTCCCAGACTTTATCACTCAGATGGACATGAACCTAACACCTATTGCCAAAGACAGAAAGCCTAAAGGGATAAAAGCAATCCAGTGACAAGAAGGCCAAGCCACCTGTTACTGCTTCAAATTCTGGCTGGGTTAGCCATGCCTCTTCACATGGCCTTCGTTCTCTTGCTTACCCATTTTTTGTCACAGTGTCAAATGCATCAAATCTAGAGTTTCCTGTGCCAGACACACACCTTATTACATATCTGTGAAGACAACAGATTTCAACCTTTCTATTTGGCTTCCACATTATTCTGCATTATTCCACATGTTCTACTATCTACTTGCACACAGCGCAGGATAAATAGGCAAAATATTTAGCCCACAGGGTTATAATATTTTACCCACCTACAGCATCTGCCAGGTACTGATCCAATGACGAGTGTTGCCAAGTTCACATGTTCAGAAATAGTAACTATGATGCTATTTTGATTTTGTTGTTTTCTGGTACTGTCAACATTTCTCTAAATCAGTTTTTACAGTTGTCTTCAAGTAGCAAAGAAAAGTTTCAGATTCACTGTTCTAATATTTTGGTATTTAATCAACCTGTAATATAATATTGATTACAAATGCTCTGGAGACAAGAGATTGGTACTTTTCTTTAGAGCAAACGCTTCATATAGCTCTTTATTACAGAAAGACCCTTTCAAATGTTTTGATACCAAATATCCATCTGGCCCATGGGCTCGCTCGCTTGTGCAGTCAGAATTTTATCATTGATTCTGGCAGCAGTGAAATGGGACTCCTGTAAGACAATACAGGTTAACTGTTTAATGACCAGCATAAAGTGCAGCAGCGGACAAAGGGACTCAGATTATAGATGTTGCTCTTGAGGACTATGAAATAAAAGAACCACATGCGAACAAAGACCTCTGGCAGGAGCATATATAAAATATTGTGCCAAGACTTCAGCATTTCATTTTATTGCCCATTAACAATTACCTTGCAGAACCAAAAAAAACCCTCATTGTGTGTCAGCTGAGACATCACCAAATCCTGTCACCTGTCTCCCTTCTCTCTCTCAACTCCTCTCCACTGGATGGTCATGTCTCTGCTGCAAGCAGTGCTTGCTTTGTGCCAGCTCTGGCCACCCCTCTTGCATAGCCAGCCTCTAGACCAGCTGGACCAAAGCTGAACTGCAAACTTTTATTTCATTTTATTTCATTTTATTTCATTTTATTTCATTCAGCATCTCCTTTCTTTTATCCTCTGGATAGCCTATATACATTCATAAACATTTACACTATATACTAACTATATACATATAAAGCTGTTATGCTAATGATTACTCAGTCCTACCATCTTACTCCATCTTGTCTTTTGAAACATTTCACTGATGCACATTGCTCTGGGCACTCACTGGGTACCTTTTAATTGTTGGTAAAGTCCAAAAGACCTTTTCTGTATGTGCAGTACTGCCAGCACACAAGTTATTCCTGTCATCTCTGGAGCTAGTATTGTGATGAAGTCAGAAAATGCAAACTCCAGAAGATATTTTGATTACTCAAGGGAAAATGCTTTCCACTTAGACTGCTTTCCCACTGCCCAATCTCTGGGACAGCAGTGAGTTAGAGGCCACCAGAACTCTTTCTAGGCTCCTTAGTAAATAAAGCACATTTTTTAATTGGTGTGAGGGGTGTTGAGTACAGGAAAGGAAGACACAACTATCATTCCTCCAACACTGAAAGGAAGGCCCAGAAAGTATCTTTAGGAAGCCTTTTTTCCTATGAAAACTGTGGCCAGCTAGTGTTCCCTTCCTACCCCTCCATCCCCTTAGCACCAGCCATGGAAATGGGAGACAAGAGTCTGTCTTTGTCTCACCTAAGGACAAAAAGGGCTTGACAGTGCAGGAAATGTAAAGGAGTGCTGGGGGTCTGCTGGAGAAATGCTGCTCCTGAAAGAAATATAACTTCGACTGTCATAAAGGGTTAGAGGACATATTTACAACTCTCCCATAAACCTGAACCATTAATATTGCAGGCACAAAAGAGCTGATCAAGGGGAACGCAGAAATCCAAAGACTGCTCCAAAAACCATGGAGTTGGTCTCTAGAACCTGATGGGGGCTCAGAAACTTGCTTTGACTTTTTTTGTATTTTATGATTATTCGGTCTGTCTTTTAGCTGAAACTAAAGGCACAAGTCCTGGTGCATAAAATGAAAAATATACATAAATCTGGGCAAGATTAGTGCCTTATTTTCTTCAACTCTGGATTCAAGCTCTAATCAGGCTGGATTGTTATTTGAAAAAACACTCCCATGCTTGTAAAGACTTGCTGATATGCTGCAGGTATGGAAGTTTATACTCATGACAAAATCATCACATGTACTCTTAGGCATTGTCTGTTCCAGTCCTCAAAATCTCTGCTGCTTTACTGCATTAGATTTCTCATCCATTTGCTGTAGCAACTCCAAGTCGTTTACCATAAAGTCAGAATAAGAATACTTAGACAAAGAAGCTTTGGCGAGAACTCACAAACACATGAATATACTCTAGGTCAGGATTCATTACCACAATTAATGCCATATCCACCAATTTCCTCCATTTGGGGGACTGCTACAGCACTCACTTATTTGAAATTGGCTCTACACAAATGTACTGGTGTATCCCCCTGCAATAAATTACAAAATGATGGTCTGTTTAATTTCCTATTACATCCTGGATTAACACAATACCCTCCTGTGTTGCCAATGGTTCTGCACCTGTAGGAGGATGCTTGTCTAATCAGATGTTCCTTGCCAGGTCCTGGTTTTATGAAGTTAGCTTTGTTTTGCTGTGCAGTAATTATATTTAAGTTGCGCTGGGCTGCACAGTTAATGAATAAATGACACTTTGGCATATATTGGTTGTAAAAGGTCTTGGAGTTAGTTTGTTTAGAGTTAAAAAACAGGAGAAGGAAATGAAGTCCCCAGTCTCCTATTACAGCATGTGGAGAGATCGCTGCATCTGTGCAGAGCAACAGAGTAAGCCCAGGAATAATTTACCAGGCTATTAAAGAGGAAAAAATAATAATGTTACCAAACATTTCGTGTTACTGAAACATTTATAGCCCCATCATACAAGCTGTTCTGTACCTGAACAGCCTAAAACTCCGACACATGTATGTGTTTACACAAACATGTTCTTTCTGTGTTACAGATAATTCAGACTCAATTATTTTTTCAAAAAAGTATTTTTGTCAAGGGAAAAAAAAAAAGGTCAGACTTCTTTTTTTTCTCTTATTTACTCCTATATATGCTAGAAGAAATGAGTCTGCTAGGCATCAAGACACAGTTTATGACTCAGACTTATTGATAATTCTACGGAGAATTAGTATGAATTTGTATTTTGTTCTTCCTTAGCTCCAGCTGATTTGAAAGACTTGATTCTTAATTTAAAATATATATTTATTTTTAAAATCATTTTAGTTACTCTAGAAGAAAAATTTCATCAGGGAAGCACTATCAGTCTTTTTAACTAGATTGGCACAAATAGTATCTTTATAATGTGGTGCCTATGGTACTTAAGGCTTGAGCTACAATAAGCACAGTGCTCCTTCAGATTCCCCCATCTAAAAGAAAGGTGATTTTCTTTATTCAAGCCTCTTGAACTAAGAAGGAAAGGCAGAGGAGATAGATACAGCTCTTTGTAATACTGCTCATATGTGAAGGTTAATCACGAAGTGCAGCGCTGTTTTTAAATGTTTCAAAATGTAAAATAGAGATGCATTCAGACCTGCCTCATAAATGGACCGTTCTAGTTGAAACTTTGAGAAATTAATTCCTGGCTCTGCTTCTTTTTACCGAGAAAGAAAACATAGTGGCCTTCTGGGGCAGGATCTTTAAAGATTTTCGATGAGATTTATGTGGCAGAAAGAGCTCTCAGAGACGAATCGATATAACTAAGTACAGCGCTCTCATACAATCATGCTGATCAGGAAAACTGGCTGCATCATCAGAGGGCTGTCATTTTCTCGCTTGTATCGTGCGAGATTGCCTAAGGTTTCTCACAACATTGAAACCAAACACTCTGGTTGGCAGCAGCCAGTGACAACAGGGGGTTCAGGGCGAAGGAGCTGTATCTTCTTGAGCTCGTGGGTTGCTATACACATTTCTTTTTCTGACAGACTCAAGATTCCCCTTCCCTGGCACTGTAAGGCCAGTGCAGGCACATTCTCAGATTGCAGCTGTGCCTCTATTAGATAATCTTTATAAACAAGTATGAGGCAGAGATAGCATGAAAAAGTGTATTGTTGCACTTTTTATACATCCAACCTATTTCTTTATTTGGGGATATTTTTTAATCAGTCTATTTGCAAAGAACGTAAAGACAATGCCTCATCTTGAAATGCTAAGCAAGATGTTTCTGATCATCAGTTCTTCACTCTCTCATCATCAGATGAACTGATTGCATGGTATTTTTTTCTTGTCTCCTTCTACTTCATATTCATTCCCATTGCATGGCACCTTGGCATCACTCTGGTTATGTTTTGCTGCTGTTAGGCATTTTCAGGTTGGTACTGCTGAGAAGCCGGTAAGGGCAGGGCTCTCCTCTTCTCAGCACTGCGTGGAGAAAATGGCAGTTCCCACCCCAGCAAATTTATCAAGAACAGGTAGCAGAAGTCCAAAGGAATTCGGGTGTAAACCAGTAAAATCAGGAAATTAACAATTAGGAACTCAGCCTGCCAAGTCACTTCTGAAAATCCTGTTACAGACCTACACGCAGGTCAATGTGCTTAAATATAGCTCTAAAGCTGGCCTGGCCTTTCTTAAATGGAAAAGCATCCAAAGCAGGACACGCATACTGAATGCCATTCTTGTGTTTTAATTGCAGAGCACATACTCTGCCTGCTTGTTCAAATGCACGCACCAGACTCACATATGTACCACAAGTTATGCAGAACCTATGCAAGTCTGGGCACCTTGCATATAGATATGCACCAGTGAGAAATTAAAGCAATAGGAATATAAAGTCCTACTACAAAAAAATGAAGGATATAGATTTTTTAGATTTTTTTTTTTTTTTGCATAACTGCGGCAGCTGGCTTAGCAATACAAGAAGTTTGCTGCTGATGGACATTAAAAACACAAAACAGTGTGTCAAAAGAGAGAATATTATGCAATATTTTTGAGGAAATGTCCCTCACAGCATTTTAAGGTCAGTTCTGCTACTTAACTATTAGTCCTAAACATATGAGAAAATGATCACATGTAAAATTAGTCAAAATGCTTAGCTGTACTGGTGATAAAAAAAGACAGGGAGCATACAAATTAGGAAAAGAGAAGAAAAAAGAAAGGAACTGAAAACAGCAACACTGGGGAAAAGAGAAACCTCAGGAGGAAAATGAACATAGCCTGTAAATATCTTCAAGGTAACAATGTAAATGAAGGAAGGAAATTACACCACGTCTCAGAAGAAAACAGAAAAAGAAGTAACGGCCGTAAGCAAAGGAAGGAAAAGTTTAGGCTAAACATGAGCAAAAATATAAGAGTAATTATGCTAGTGAAAAATTCAAAGGTAGCTGAGGTGCAATTAATGCACATATTTAAGAACACGCGTCCAAGAATAAAATTATGAAGAGACCAGATCTGTAAAATTTAAGTTTTGAGAGGAAACAAAGAAGAAAGTCTTCCCTGGCACCCTGTCTATGATTTTTCTCCACAATGGTCTGATCAAGTTCAGATTGACACAGTGTTCAAATTCTGTTACTTGCAACATACCTATTTTCTCATTACACCTGCTTGTTCGTAATATTTTTTTCTTTTGTGACAGGTGACATCAGTGCTATTCTTTTCTTTTTTTTTTTTAATGTTATTTGACTTCTCATCAGTTACACTTCAGTCACCGCATCTCCTGAGCTCATCATTTTGTTCCCTCTCCATCCAGCTCCTTCAATCAGTATATAGACACAGATGCTTCTTTTGCAGTGAGCACTGATTTGACTCTATATTCCTTCAGTTGCATTTGCCTCAAACATTTTGCATTCTGCCATGTTCCAAGAGAGCCTGTAGCTGTCCAGGTGTAAGTAGCAACTGTTAAAAGCTGTGCAAATGGATGACCCTTGTTCAACATGGGGCTGGTTTTCAATAGGTCTTCTCTTTCAAGAGACATCCTTGTTTCACTAGGTACATTATGATTCAGTACAGAGCATAGATGTTGTTTCATCAGCAGTATCTCCTTGATATTTTGACAATCTGTAAATTCATGCTTTTAAAGTCTCAGTTACTCGCATGCCAAGGTTTCATTTCAAGGTTCAACTTTCAGCTCAATATAGACGCTTATTAAAGTCAAGGGAAGAATCCTATCAGTTCAGATGAGTTTAGAATGAGACCTTATACTTCCGTTCAAGCTTAAGTAATCCAAAACACAGATTTGCCATTTGGATCCTTTACCATGCAGTCAGTACAATAGCTACCATTTCTGCTCTCACAGACGGCATTCTAATTCAACAGTCTGTTTTAAGCCCTCACACAACTCTCCATACCTTTGCATGCAAGTGCTCAAAACCCATAGCAGACTTACACTTCCGATACTATAAGGTCAAGAAGTGCTATTTTCTGCCTTTGTAGGTGGGCAATTGACTCAGTTAAAAAGCAGTTGGGCACCTACGTAACCTTGACGACCTGTGCCAAAAGGACTTCTGTGGTGTCCCAGTAGCCCTTCAGCTTTTCCTGGAAAAAGCACTTGAACCTGAGTTCCCCAACATGTGGCCTTAACGCGGGGGAAGCTGGACGAAGCCCTAGCACTGCTATGGATGCAAGGGCAGGTTGGTGTAGCAGTAAGGGGCTCATGCCAGCCCAGGGACACTGACGGGAGGCAAAGGGGAGAGAAAGGAATGACAAAGTTCATAGTCCCTTAACATTTTTCTCCTCTTTTTGCCATTCTAAGGTTGCCCTTGCTGGGGTTAATTAACAACTATGCATGCCAGCGCTAGAGGAACAAAGCCGACTGCAGTTTTTACCCCTCTCATGTTTTCCACAGCAGTGACCGGACCTTGGGATGTAACCTCTGTAAATGCTCTCTCATTACCTTCCTACTAATTAGTCTCATTTCATTTATGAGGTATATTATCTGGGGAATTTATATGGTTTAACACATTACAAAATAAAGCTTCTCGATATTTGGAAATATTCTCACTTTGGAGAAACTGTCACTCCTCCTCACATCTGCACATAAGGGGATGGTTGAAGGAGTCCTCTGGTGATAAAGATGCATTCTCCTCACAGCAATGGCTATGCACAGTGTTAAGGAGGCTATGCCATGCTGGCTCAATTTGGGCACTTGTGTCTTGCTACAGCTACATGCCACAAAGGTTTAAAGCCTAGATTCAACTCGTCTAACCATGGGCACTGGTCTAATCAGAAAGATAAAAGACTTGTCACCTTTCGGTTCTCAGGCAAGAGGGGGTGATTCATCCTGCCTAAGCCATGAACTAGTCTCTGGAGGTGTTGCTTTCTCTCTCCACTTACCACAGCAGGGGCCTAGGGGAATAGCTATGACTTCAGTGCCTATTATTTGGTAGGATGCGTTTCAACCTTATAGTTTGGTACGACAGATTAACTTGGCAGGAGTTCTTGAGTCTGGGGCATTTTCTTTGGTAGGATGCGTTTCAACCTTATAGTTTGGTACGACAGATTAACTTGGCAGGAGTTCTTGAGTCTGGGGCATTTTCTTTTTCTATAGATGCAACTTGCTGCAAGTTCTAACTTCAGCCACGGTCCTTAAAAGCCTGTTGTGCCAGCCCATGCTTCCCTCCACCGCTCTGTGTGCATGCAAGCTGAAGACAAATGTTACTGAAAATTCATCCTAGAGCAGCGGAGTCAAAATCAGCACACTTTCTCCACTATGTTGGCTAAGGTACTTAAAAAACCTATTCTACAGAGCCAGGTATGTTCACAGGTCGCTGGTATTCACCTTCAGCAAAATAACAGCCCTCAGTCTTTTCTCCACTATCCCCTCCTTGGAAATATGAGAGGGATCACTGAGGATTAAACTTCTGAAAGCGCCATGCCAGAAATCAAAAGAAGAGCTTCTTATCTCTGTTCACTGGAACATCTTCTGATGGGGTGTCTCCTCAGACTTGCCTTCTCTACATGCGCCTTCTTGTACGGAAAAATTGCTGAACAAAAGAAACTGAGTTAAGGTGAACATCTTGAGTTGTATTACAAGTTTTAAGACAGAAGGATGTGATCTATTCTGAAAGTCCCTGATGATTTATTTAGTGGGCATATTTTTACATTGTTTCCTTTAACATCAGAGAAAAGGTGCCTTTGGAGAGGCACAGCTTTTATCTCATCTCCTTTAAAATCACACCACAGATTTAAAAAGAAAGGCTATGCCATGTCAGAATTTAAAACATTCACCTTATGGCTGTCACCCAAACTAGATGAAATACGTGCCATGGAGTTTTAAATGATTGCTTATGCTGCCTATCATAGTCAGATTCTCAACCGAATGATGTAAGTTCCCACTGTTTCCCTGAAAGTGATGAAGCTGAATCATTTTATAGCAGAAAAGGCTCTGGCCCTTAAGTTTCAGCATCTTCCGAATCCAAAGTAAATTTATCCACTTGAATAATTGATCATTATAACCTATTTTTCTTTAATTTGTGTTGTGTGGTGTGTTTTGTGGGTGGTTTGTGTTTTTGGGGTTTTTTTTGTTTGTTTGTTTTTTGTTTTTTTTAATGGTTGGACTTGATGATCTTACAGGTCTTTTCCAACCTTAGTGATTCTGTGATTCTGTGATTCTGTGAATTTGACTACGCTCTCGCTCTTTTTGGGCTTGGTACTTACAGTGCAGCTCTACTGCGAAAAATGTGAAATTAGCACTTTCTTACTGAGTAGATCCCTTTCCTGTGTGAAGTCAGAAAGAGTGCTGCTTAACTTACCCTAAAAAGTACTAAAATTTTTTTTCTCCCCTCCCTGCTTTCCACCCGGCAGAACCAATACAGCTGAGGGGAAGCAAATAGGACAGGATTTTAGGTTCTTGTATTTACGGGACTGGTAACCAAACTGCAGGGCTACCTGGGCAGCCTCTGGGTCCCTGGGTTGTGACTGCCGTTACACTCCCGCTGCGGACAGCGGAGGGCTGAACGTACAAGCAGAGCTTGCAAAGCTGTTGCCACTGATGACACGCAAGTCAAAACAACATGAGTTCCCAATCCTAGCTGACGTGCTCAACTCAGACAGTCACGTGCTTACAATTAATCTTAGGCATAAGCATTGTAGGATCAGGGCCACTATGAGTCTAAAGACTAAAAACCAAACGAGGCTATTTGTTGATGTGCTGCAAAACATCTCAGGTGTGAACCTTTCTGCGCCAATCCTGAGGGATTTGCTTAGAAAAATAGATCATGGAATCAGATTGGGGGACCCAAAACCAAATAAGATTTGGGGACAATTTCTTATGTTGTAAGAGAGAAACTGAGTGCTCTTTCAGAGACAGATAAAGTAACATTGGCATAAGATCTCTTGTGGAAGACAATACAGTTTGAGGCAATGCTCCCTCCAACGTATCCAAATTATTATTTTTTTCTAAGTCCTTTCTAAAACTCACACTACAAATTCAGGATTAGTTTCCCACAAGAAAATACATGCAATACACAATAAAAATAGGAATTTTCAAAACCACTTTCAATTTCCCTTTGTCATAAGATTTCATTTATTACCAGAATGTTATTCAAGTTTAGACAGTCTCTAACATATGACTAATTCTGAAGTCACTTTGTCTGTCAAAAGGTAAAGGGCAAATGAGTTATAAGGGCAGCTGGGTCATCAGAAGTTGTTCTCTTTGGGCCCAACGTAGTGAAAAATATTCTCGGTCTTCCAAACAACTGAAGTCCCAAAAGGCCATAAATCCTAGCTTTGCAACAGGCCAACCTATTCAACACAAAGGTCAGTATCATTAAACAGAATAAACAAACCAATCCTATAGCCAGAAATGACAGATCTGCCTAGGAGGCAAGGAGTCATGGAGCTATCTCTCTGGGCCTCCTTCATTCCCACACTTGCAGAGTCCCAAACTTCTTTATACATACACACACTCTCATCTGTTTAACTCCATACACATGTATGCATACATATGTCTGTACAATGCATGCACATGTGGGACCAGGCAAAAACCCCCCCAAAATGTGGGAAGCCACGAGGTAAGCCATTACTAAACAGTATGGAAGCAACAGCTGGCTAATCTGAGCTCTTCTGCATGTCTACTGTCCTCTGGGCCCCTAGTCTTCCTCCCCACCGCCTCCCAGGAAATGCTGCTTTGGTCAGAGATTAACCTCAGCTTGTAAAGAGAGAGGTCCAGCTTCTACCTTCCACCCTCACTGCTGTCTCACCAATTTCTGCCAGTCAAGGCTGGGCTAAAACCCATGCTTGTTCCTTTGCCTGCCTTCTTACCAGCTGAAAATGCACCCGATGCATCCCCACCAGCCTGCTTTGGCACCGGTGCCCGACGGTCCCAGCCCAGGGGCCGTGCTGAAGCACATGGCGAGTGGTCTTGCCCCCACCTCCACCTCCCATTACTGCCAGGGGGGTTGGCAGCTGCTAATCCTCCTGCAGGAGCAAGTACACATGGCAGCTCAAGACTAAGAAGAGGGGACGCTCTTCTCTTTTAATGATGTTAACCCATGGCCCCCACTACTTATCCCGTGGAAGGTACTGGAAGGCAAACAGTTCTCAAACAATTTCTTTTCAAGGAAAGAAGAAAATTGCTTAGGCACTTCGAAATCAAGTACTTGCATAAACGAGAGCGCAGCTGTTTGCATTCTTATTTTCTTTTGTAACCATGCTGGAGAATATTATATGTGCTTAGAGCCATACTAACCTCTAATGGCTTTGGTGAGGATATGATCAGACTTCAAAAACCAACAGCCATAACGCCTGGCCGTGAATCCAGAATAGAGACCTGCCTTGTCCTGTGCCTGTATAACAGAGCCAATGCCAGCTCCACCGCAGCACAACGACACTGCTTGTTACTACCCGAGTGACGCTTGTCACACGCACCGTCGCGATGTGCTGAGCAGTGGACCTTGGAGCTACGAGCCCGAGCTGCCACAGCAGGAGCTCAACAGCAAAGGCAGGCAAATGTGAACATGCTGGCTACGGAGAGAGACTCCTACCACACAGCACCAGCCACTTGAATGTCCTCTCACTTTTTAAAATTACTTTTATAAGCTTTCAGTATGAAACAGATTACTTAAAACTTCATTCTAGTCTGCTGTGCATGAAATTTAAAATGCCCACATTAATGCAGAAATAAAACAACTACTATGTCTAAAGCTAAATGCTGTAAATAAGTAGCTATGCGGTATGAAGAGAGGATGAATCTCAGATGGGACTTGACAGACTCAGGTTTTGTTCTCATTTCTACCCTTGACCTGATTGGTGACTTTGAGTAAGTTGTTGCTTTCTTTCTATTTCTTTCTGGGTCAGGGACTGCCTGTCATTTTGTGTTCATATAGTGGTTGGCATGAAAAGCCCCAGTGCTAGTGAAGATCTCTGGATATTGCTACAATGCAAACAATATTTAAATACCTGTTAAACAAACAATGAACACAGAGCACACTTTTTTCCCTTGGTAAAAAAGTATAATGTTGCAATGAGTGAAAAGTTCAGATGTTTCATAAATAAATATCTACATATAATTCAACATTTCCCCTAAACACATTTATTCAAATATGTTCCTAACTAAACTCCAGATACCTATTACAGATTTGCTAGATTATTTCCCACCTCTGTATCTTAAGATACTAAAGTTTTATCACCTCACTCCTACTTCTAATAAAAAGTATTGATTTGCTGTATCTTAAGATTTATACTCTGTCTTCGCATAAAACTCAACTCTTAATGCATTTTTTTAAAGCCATCATTATCTCAAGCACATGGCACAGAATTGTATTTACGTTACAATGAAACCCCACATTTTTCAGTATGTATTTGAAAGCGGTTAACATTTTTCTATCCAAATCAATTTGCTTCTCAGCAGTCAGTGTTGAAATAGGCCTTTTTCTAGTGTCTTAGGTAACAGTTCTGCCTTTTCTTGCCTCTCCTTCCTTGCTTACATGTATAAATGTCCATTTATAAGCTGCCAGCTGAAATAGATGCCAAACTTAATCCAACTGCAGAAATTCACAACATAAGCTACAAAAAATACATCACTACATGCCTACAGACTTCACAATCTCTCTTAAAATGTCTGACACAATCCCCCCCAAATTATACTGGAAAGATTCAGTACTTTATTTGCATGCGTGCGCAGTGAGGCTTTTGTTCTTGCTGTTGGCACTTGATTTCCAATGTAAACATTGAGGTATGACTTGCAAGGGCAAAGAGTTCAAGGTCATTTGTTTTCTTTTCTCACAGTGGGCAAGGAATTCATGCTGTATCTGCTAACCAAAAGTAAGGATCAGGGAAGTTTGAAATAGGAGACAGTAGTGCTATGGACCACATTAAAAACAAAATAAACAAAGAAAACATTGGAAAATGAAAAAAACATTGATAGCAATGGGAGCAAAAGGAATGTAAAGTCTTGAAAACCAGCTGCTGGGTAAAGCCACTAGTTCTCTGAAAGTTCTGAGGGCTTATAAGGTTGGCAATGTCCCACCATTTTGGATGTCTGGCCAAGCCCTGGTTCAAAAAGCAGGAAGCAATAACGCATAGATTGATTTCGGTTGTTAGTGTACAGATACCTACTGAGCCAGGATATTGGTTGTTAAAATGACACATTCTGACAGGTGAAAAACATATTTAAAATATTTGGCTTGGTTTTTGGAAGGAAGGAAGGAGATAACAGTATTGAATGACAAATTTTAATCATTAAAGGCAGGTTTTCTCTTATTTTTACCTTTGAATGGCATGATATTTATTTTTTCTTAATGATGACAAAGCTAGAAGATTCTCAGGTATTTGACAGTGTTTATCATCACAAGAACAGAAAGTAAGAGCAGCAATTTTGGATGACTTGTCCAATGAGGTCATTAAAAATTCTTATCTTGGAGAATTTTAATTGGATTTTTTTAAAAAGGACTTTATAATTGGATATTGAAAAACATAGCATTTTCAAGTGCTGCTGGATTGGGAGAAGGCTGCTTTTTGTTTGCCAGTTCAAGTATCCCTCTGGAAACAGAGCTGCAACATTTGAATTGTAATTCTAGTTGGCAGCAAAAGCTGGTCACCATGTCAGAACTGTTCTGACACAGTAAATGGCTGAAGTAATGACAGGAGGAAATCTGCAGGGAAGTATTTTTATTTATTTTTTTTTTTAAATGTTGGCTCAGCTTGCATCAGTGTGGTCCCATGGGTTCCCATGACCACCATCCCCATCTTTAAATAAAGTAACACGCTACCTCCAGTGACAAACACTCACCCAGCACTGCTGCATCACTTCCAGACCACTGATGTATGAGCTGCTTCTGCCACCAGTAAAAGTTCACAATTTGTCAGCTCAAGAGTCTGTCCTTTGCTAATGGATTAGTTTTGAAATGTCTGCTCTAAGTGGAAGGCTTTATTTCTTTATTTACTTTTTCTAAAAATGTGTACAAGCAACACACTGGTTGGGCTCTGGCTTCTTGTAGTAGAATCCCCAATTTTAGAGACCTTCTTGATCATCGCTTCCTAAGACTCTGCAGGAAAAAGGGATGAGGGCAATAGTGCCCAACCTGCATATCCAAGTTCTTTTTTTCTCCTTCAAAGACACTCTCAGGCACGGAAAGAGAAATGTAGCATGCTTTCAAAGAAAGGAAGATACTTAATCCACAGACTGAGGCATCCACTGGATGAGGCATCACTGCCCTACCACAGACCTCCTGAGTCCTGGACCCAAGGGAAAAGAGTAAGTAGTCCCTTATTCCTGCCACACAGGTGCTGCAGAGAGCAACAGAATCACATGCTTGAGGCATTCAGGTATGATTGTATTGTAAATCACAGGTATACGATTTAGACCCTTATTCATGAAAGATTTTGAGGAATGCAGTGAGGATTTAGACAAAGGGAAATCTACCTAGTTAGCGAGGTTTTGAGTGTAATTTGGTGCTCCCTTTGTTATCTGTAGCAAGCAAGTGAAGAAAAGGGCCTCTGAGGTAAACCTGCTCCCTGATGGATAGGGAAATCTGAGCGGCTGGAGCACATAGCCTACTTCATCTTAGGACCCCAGAAAGAATCTGTGAAATTTCAGGGTACCTGAAAAAACAGGCATGGAAACAAAAAATCCAAGAGAGTTGGAGAAGATAGTTGCTCTTTTCTTTCTTGTCTTTGAGCAGCCCTTGTCTTTTGACTTTTTAAAAACAAGGGAGATACTTCCTTTAATTTTCCTTCACAGACTGAGCCTACCTGTTCTGGCCAATGCACTTGGCTGCAGCTGTGGGGTGACTGCACGCTTTTGTGGCTCCCTGGCAGATCTTCCAGCAAGCTGATACCAGCCAATGCACTCATCAGCAATGCTCCTTTTCCCCTCAGCTCATTACCTTCCAGGTCAAATATGTGCCTATGAGCAGAAAGCACAGGCAAAAGAGCCTAAAATGGTCTTCTCTTCTGCAAGCTTCAGAAATTTGCTCTAGCTGAGCAACTCACTGCAACAGCAACGAGGCAGGCTACCATAAAGAGAAGCAAATAAGCAAAACAAAACAAGCCCAGTGCAAAGTCATTGACCCTAATTTCCTTCTACAGAAAATTGCTTTAAAGGAGGAATCCAGAGAAACACTAAGGACTTGCGATGGATGGTCTCACCTAGTGTTTCATTGCTAGGTAGACATAGTACATCCATAAACAATTTGCTAAGAAACACACCATCTGTAACTCAAGCTGGGAACACAAAATACATCAGAATATGATGGAAAAAAAAGTAATGAAATATTTTAAAAAGGCCATTCCCACTAAAAAAAAAAAAATCTCCACCTTGCCTATAACTTGAACTGACCAGTACACCTCCAGATTTGCAATCCATTTCAATCAGCATCTTCATACAAAGATAAATTATGTCTTTTAAAATGCAAGGAGTTAACCTATTTTTCAGTGGTAGGCAGGCGGTCTAATGAGCAACTCTCCAATGAGAATAAATGGTATTGAGATGTGTCCATGACAGATGAGAGATCCGATTCCCTACTCCAGCTACCATATTGTTACAGCAATTTTTTTTTTTGTTAGTGTAATAAGTAAATGCAAATTCATCATGCAGCCACCAGTTTATTTTGCAGCTGCTTTCCAGGTTATTCACCATATTTGCTTAACTATGAATGAAAGAACAGACAACAGAATCCAGAACGCCTGTTCCCGGACACTATGGCTTACTGGCAAAGAATAATTACCAGCAACCAATGATGGGACATATCACATCTCTTTCTGAGACTATGCACAATAAGATGTCAGTCATTCAAAGAGCTAAACATTTAGACTTGCAGGGAACAGAAGACAGCAGAGCACTCTTCAACCGCAAGTTTTCACTATGCCTCAAGGAACAAAACAGGAACCACTTTCTGGTTATTAGTCCCCATTTAGGCAAAACTATTTCAAATGCTCAATGACAAATATATAATCTATGGTGGGAGAGGGGAGAAGCAGGGCGGGACGTATGGGTCAAAGAAATTTCTATCACAACACCATCCACACCAAAGACAATGCACAATGGTACAATGTAGACAATCAACTCCCTCAGCTCTTATAGGGCTTTACAAACTTCCAAACAGAAACTTTTTACAAGTGAACTGCTTACTTCATTTAAATATGTAGCCTGTATAATCAGAGTCTTTGAAGTAGGGAGACAGATGATCAGGATTAGCCTTTTGATCTTGCCAAATTGTTTTAGCAAGTAACAGCTATGCCTAAAGTCTTTTCTGGAAAATTTTATTAGCAAGAATGGTTACAACAGTCTCAGAGATGAAGGTTCTCTCAGTATCACTGTTAAATAATCTTACAGAAACTGAAATCTTACAAAGCAAACTTAAGCTCTGCAAATAACAATGATAAATTTTATGTAAATTCAATTAAAATTCCTAATAAAATGAGCTACAATTCTATTCAATGCTCTGTACATATGCACATCAAGAAAAAAAAAAGAAAAAAAGAAAGATGTGCTTTCACAGGATCTGCTGGATCCACAAGGACCTCAGTCTTGTTCTGCATTCATCTACTTGTACCCAAATCAAATCAACAGATCTTGCATGAGAACCTCTAGATCAGAAGAGGTCAGGCTCTGGAGCAAATCAAAAAAGGACGTTACTGTATCAATAAGCCAGAGACACCTTCCCATTTCCAAAAAAGCAGCCAAAGTTGCCTAGTTAGAGAATATAGCTGATTAACATGAGCTCAGTAATAATTTGTCTCAAATTTAAGGCAACTTAAAAGAAACAACTTTCTCTCCTTAGTGTGTGTTATAAAGGGCTGTGCTCACATGACACATTCTATGCATCACCTTAAATTAGAAACATTCACAGCCACTGTTTTTAGACAGTGTATACACAGAAAGACACTGTGGTTTTAACACAGACAAAGGAAACATGAATTTCTTCACTTTTAATTTTGTTTTCTGCCCTCAAGACAAGGAAAACAAAATTCCTTCAGGCAATCTTCTTAGCCCATGCTTATACAGTGAAAAAAGGGAAAATAGCCCATTCACGAAAAAATGGTTATCATCTAAATTTTATTGAGGAAGACCTAAAATTTGTTAACTGTAGTAATGGAACGCAGAAATCGTTTTGAAAGTTTGTTTGTTTTCAAGCAATTTCTGGGTCAAAGAAGAAAAGACAGCGGTTCTGGGTTCCTCCCCCCAAAAAACGTATCTGATAAATTCAATCTATTTTTATGCAAATGTTTATGAATAAGCTCATAGTCTTCTTACAGATGAAAAGTTAAATGATGTATAGGAAGAATGAAAGTAATGTTAAACTATGAGCTAACAATTCCACTGGGGTACTCTGGTGATACCAGATATGAAGAGAGAAATTTGCAAAGCAACCATACACCTGAAAATGAAGTCACTGCATGTTCTACTTGTTAAACTCAATCTGGTCACAGTTAAGAGGGAAAAATAAAATAAAGGTGTACACAATGACCCTTAACCCTCTACCAATGCACCATTTCAACTTACTGCTAGAAGCAGATGGACAATTCTACAAAAGAATTTGAAATACAAAAGACTTGAGGGCAGGGGAGTTGTTGCTACTTGTTTTTCAAGCCTGCTGCTGTTCAGAGGCATTTCAGCTTTTTATTTACAGACTGAAGCTATAAGGAGTTACAATCACTTTTCAAAAGTCAAAGAACAGCATCATCCAGCAGACAACAGCTCCTTGCCTTTATCTCGTTGTTTTTATCACCCCCTTTATGTTTTAATAGTTTATTATCACTCTCTAAATTACAGAATGTTTGTTGTTTTTTTCCTCTCATCCTCTGAAATGGATTTAAAGCATCAATCCATTAAGAAAAGGCAATCATAGAAGCCGGAAGAAGTGAGGTAGTGCTGTGGGGTCAAGGTTTGGTGTTTTTTTTTTTTTTAAAAAACAAACAAAAACCAAAAACCACATTTAAGCGCATCTCACATTGCATGTGTACAAAAATGTACTTACGAAAATACACATATTGATTAGCTCAGAAGTGAAACTTCAGGAAGACATTTGGGTAGTCTGAACTTTTCAGCTACATTTGTTGCCTACTTTGGCATCTGCAATAAAGTGCTTTCATGGGTGCCCATCACACACCTACAGAAAGGTGCTTCAGACAACCACTGAATTAGTTGCTCAGCGTAGTGAGGCCATTGGGCAGTTTTCTTTCAGGAGTCTGTATGAATTCTTTGGGCCAGACTCGTGCATCCATGCTCATGAAGCTGCCTGGTATCTTATCACATACATCTGTGTTACTTACATCAGAAAAGATGCATAAATAACTCACCAAAAAGGATCTGATGCAGGAAGAAAATGCACAGTTAACGAAAATAAGAGTTGTATTTGTTTCACTTATCAGAAAAGAAAGAGAAATGACTACACAATATGTACTAAGGGACTGTTTTAACTCAGAAATCAGCATAACGAAAACGAATGGCTTGAAGTGGGCAAATTAAAAGTACGAACAATGCACCAACATCTACAGTGAAGCTGGTAGTCAGTGGGGAAAAACCACCAACAGACACAGTGGATGTTCCCCTTTTGGTACCATTCAGAGCTTTTATAGAAGAAACATCTGTCTGTCTAATACAAGCCACAGACACCAAAAACTGGGTGACTTAAAACTATACGCCAACTTTGAACTACATCTTGAGGACAAATTCTGCCCTCCTTTGGATACAACCATTTTTCAGTGAACCTACCTGGAACAGCACCGCTATGGAGTTTCTAATACACCATTTGACTATTATGGTCACACTGGTATCTTCTGGAACAAAGAAATCAATTAAGGTAGACACCAGTTTGATAGAGCAAGAAGTTGAGAATGACACTAAACTTGTAAACGTAAACTCAGTACATTCTCTACGAAAAAGTCATTCTCTTGATGCATAATTACCTTTTTTGAGTTTTATAATACTGATTTAAAGACAACACCCCCCAACCTTCCACACACACCTGTGTCACATTCCAGATGGGGAATCCACTGTTTAAAACAAAACTGAGTATCTTCTTTCCTTAAATTACTGTACCAGTTTCTGTAAAAGGACCTGAAGTTTATCACTCTGGTTTAGAAGAGTCAAGAAGTACATTTAGCTGCAAAACTTAACTTAGGTACATGCTTAAGTGCTCTGCTGAATTAGTTTCTCATAATACTTTCCTCCTCCACAGCAGAGTTCATGCAATAACTTTGCTGGTCACTGACAAAACAGCATTTGGACATAGGAGACAATTGTTAAACAGCTTTTCCTCCTACAGGCTTTTGAAATTAATACTTTATTACTTCATACAAGACAGTAAAAATAATAAAAATAATCCCACAACTTTTCATGAAAATTAAAAGGATTTAAAACCAAATCTTATTAAAAACCCAAACAAACTTTGCACTTAAAACCAAACTAAAGAAATACTGTATATACACACATGTTTTTAAGAAGAGATTATGATTTTCTATTTGATATCAACAGGCACTCTTCATTCATCATCTGCAAGAAACTAGGTTAGGTCTCCATAGGCCACAGTCAGAGTTATTAAGTAAGTAAATATGCCACTGCTTCTGTGCCCTCCTTTTATTTCCTTGCTTCTTCAGTCTCATCTGGCTCTCTCTCTTGATGCTCTCTTTCCCACCTCATTTCTTTCAACTCTTGTCTGTACTTCCGTTCAATGAACCGTTTCTGATGGGCCATCTGGGGAAAGTTATCTGACACAAGGAGAAATATTTCACATTAATAAACAAACTGGTAACACAGAAAGCCTCAGCTCTTTTTTTTTTTTAAACTTTGATGAGATTAGGGGTAGGGAGGAATAATGTTATTACCATTTTTACTCATTTATTTCTAATAATCCATAGTAAACCAGGGCTGTGTGTCATAAGACTTTGGTTTCTTTACGATTTCCACATCTGTTTCTCCTGCTACAAAGCACTGCCAAATCTAATACACTCACAAAAATAAAATATAAAATCCTGGTATAGCAACATGGCCAGGTATTGCCTGGATTTTATATTCTGTTCCCTTAGCAACAGGTGGTCGATACTGAAAAACAAATGTGAGACTACTGTCAATGCTGTCAGGGTTTTTTGTCTTGTTCTCACTCCAAAAAGTATGAGCCACTGGTTCCAAGCATTGTACAGATGTTTCCATTATTATTATCATTTTAGAACATGCAGAATCCACGAGATGCCCCACATTATGGCGGGGTTCCTAATGGGAAAGTAATTGTGCAGCAAAATGGAGCGCAGTAAAATCTGTTCCTGAGAAAGTTAATGCTTGGCTATATACCATAATACAGCCTTAGCATAGTCTAAGAGCATGGATGAGTGAAGACTGGCTAAAACAGACTAGACAAGGCTGTGGTGATGGAGAAATAGCTAGGGGGGCAGATGCTTCTGATTTCAGACATTTGTCCATTGGCTGGTACGTATGTGCACTAGTTAGAACTGAGGCTGTAAAACCAGCTTATGTAATTGCTCTCAGTTTAGTGCACAGCTCACAGAATATGACGTTTTCTGCATGACCAGGGTGCTGACATTCATCTGTGCCTCTGTGCTGCAGAGACCTGCACTCTCCCGCTGGTCAGAAAATGAAGAGGTGGTAGAGTATGTGGCAGCTTGCAGTTGGTGGTAAATCCTGCTGGGATCACACAGAGCTCTGGGATCAGTACTGGCTACCTATCTATGTCTGAGATGAATGCAAAAGGTTACTACACTGACCTTTAAAGCCATAAAAAAATCTGGGAGATGTCTCAGCAAAGGACTACTCTCTCTAGTTGGCTACCAAGAGAGAATTCAGCTGAGGCTCCTCAGGGAGGAGTCCCTTGGCACCAAGCGTTTTCCTCCTCCTTCTGGGTCCCAGGCAGCACAGATTTGTTCAGCTAGAGAACACAGTGCAGAAGCCATGTAATCTGCAGGAGCTTGTGGTAGAGCAGAATGACTCTCTACTGCTTTGTTTTATTGGCTGGTGAAATTTGTACCTTTATCACATACTATAGAAATAAAAGGTTTATTCATCAGTTTTTTACAATTCATGCATAGGAGGGTATATTTATTTAAACCAGAAAGCAATCTAAACAAAAGCAAATTGTTTTAAAATTGCTGCTGTTTTTAAAAACACTAGTGCTTTGTTTAATGGAGTTCTGTTGCTCATGTGCACCACAAAATGAAAATCAGATTTTCAGCACTGTGCCTGTAACGTGATTCTTTAAGAACTGTGAACTCAGCTTGGTAGCAACCTGTTTATTTATAACCCATTTAATATGTTGTGAGGGAAACTTATGTAATAAACTCATCATGGCTATCATTACATATAAACAGGTACATGAAAATTACTTTTACTTGAAGTTAACTACTTACGCATTAAAAAAACAACACACAAGTGTCCACTCCACAAATACATACGTACTAGAACGGGTGCCCATAGGGGCTGTGGAGCCTCCATCCCTAAAGACAGTCAAAACTTGACTGGAAAGGCACTGAGAAACATGACCTAACTTGAAAAGTTGGCTCTGTTTTGAGGGGTGGTTGGACTAGAGAACTCTAGAGGTCTGTGGTATTCAAACAAACACATATGTCAGAAAAGAGCTGTGAAGTCCTTGGACTGATAGGAGATGAAGCTCACAGCTCTCTGAGTGGTGATACCATCACAACAAAAAACACTCAAAGAAAACTTCAGTAACATTTTGTAGATATTCAGCGGAGGAGGGAAGTTACATTTTTCTACTTGTCAAATTTACTGGTGGTGAGAAGTATATGCCTAGCAGATGGATATAAAAAAATTCTGAATTACAGGGATTGTCTTATGAAATTTTTAAGCCCTGGGATTTCCAGACGCAGAGATAACAGATTAAAAAACTTTGGCATCTGAGGGACTGCATGTCTTCCCTTTGCATCAAATGCAAAAAATGTACCTCCCCACGTTGTTCTGAATCGACAGCTTCTGTTGCACAAAATGCATGTAACCTATTTGCTTACAGTATGTCCACACCTGGCACTTTAACTCAGCTGACCGAAGTTCTTTCATAAAGATGGTTGCATACACTCATTCCTTTCATATCTGAGACTCCATTGCAATGAAGGACTGCTCCCATGCTGGCTATCCTGTGCATAATTTTGAGAGATGCATACACAGATCACTGGATCCTCAGATGATATAAGCTCTTTTTAATAGATAAATATTGACTTACACTAGCTGGGGATCTGCCTGTTAGATTTCAACCTAGTCTACTGTATAATCTGAGATCAAATTCTATTTTCTAAATTGGCAACTGAAAAGTAATTTTCCTCCTCCCCTAAATTAGAGAATGAGACAACCACACCATCAGAGACTGCTTAGTCTTATCCCACTGCCTATTTAAGCATGGAAAATCTCAATGAGACTTCAGTGCGCAGGGTTCCCTCTAAGTTGCAACCTCTGTAGCTGACCAACTCCCTTTAAAAAACACCTGTTGGTATCATATTAACTTCACCTGTTATAAAATTGTCATAAAACGAAAACCTGCTGCTCAGAGACTGACAGCATTCAGCATATATGTTCTGTTCAAATCTTATCCCCCACAAAACCTGCACCTCACCTCACTGAAGACCAAGGATGTAAACTATAAATTTTTTTCTTTGTTGCCTAAATATCTTACATTTTTCAAGTGCATCCATTGCAGCTCCCATTTCCGCTTGCTGAATACTGTGAAAGCCAAACAGAAACATGTTATGTGAGACTTAAGTTGTACAGAATAAACTGAAGTTTCTGACAAAGTGGAACACTAGCTAGTCTTTTGTAATAAAACTCTTTGGATAACCAGTAGCTAGTAATTCCCAGAGTGTATGATATATCAGCCTTTCCATAAATATGTGAGCAATAGCACTGCAGCTCCAGTAGAATATTTTTAAACTTACATCAATAACACTAACAGAATATTCTAGTCCATTCTTCACCGAAGCATTTGCTTTTACTTGAGAGAAAAAAAAGGAACAAAATCAGAGGTGTGAATGCTATAAAACCAATGATATTTTTATAACCACCACCAGATTTGGTAGCAGAAAATAAGATGAGGTCTTTAGGGTTCATGGTTGAAGTCTTTGCAACTTTAGAAACCATTCCAAAATGCCTAGAATTAATAACATCAGAAAAAAAATACCTGAGAGCCTTGCACCCTTAAACTTGCCAGCTTAAGTTGGACAGTAATCCAGTAGCAAAGCCAAAGATAAAGTCATTATTTCCTGGAAGCTGTTCTGCAGTTTCTAGTCTGAGAGCCACAAATGGGTTAGCATTGCTAGCCACCTTGTAGGCAAGTTCACCAAAAAAGCTTAAGACCCAAAAGTATACCGACGTTGAACCCTTCATGTATTCCTGAGGCAGAAACTCAGAATAGCCTGAAGAAGGCTCTATAGCTTTCCTTTTCTAAGGCCAACCACACACTTGTCTATCTCCATGGTTAGTCATTTTGGACACCGCCACACTCAAACTTTAACAACATGCAATTAATTTTTCACTATACCTTGGGCCTTTACCACATCCTATTCTTTCCCCTTTGAAGTAAACAGCTACTGTGTATGTCCTGGCATGAGACGGTCCCACTGTCTGCAAAGTCCTGAAATAAGAAAGATACAATTTATTCAAGCATGAAATATTAAAAACCAGAATCGGTTTGTGGCACATACATCACCAAGCTTTCAGTCTGCTCAATACGTATAGCAGAATTAGTGCAAAGCATGGAGCAAGGGTTGAAAGATGCCTGTATAAATCACACTATCCCAGAGACTACCAGTATGGTGTGCAATAAAAGGAGAAATTTACATAAAATGCACCTCGTTTATATTGGTTATATTTATTCCTCCAGGTTCACTCAGGAGCACCACATGAAAATTAAAACTTTAACCTATAGGCAAAAGTGCAAACTATAACACAAAGTGCTTAAACACTGTGAATACACTTGTAATAAAGTCATATAAATTGTGCATAGCTATGCAATTGCAAATAATCACACCAATATGATTATTGTGTGCACTAAAATTTTAGTCCCTGAGAGTTGTGCAGTTAGCAAGGTTTTAAAAGGACTTTATACTGGACATGGTAGCTCTCTACATACTGAATTATCACAGTACAAAGAAATTTTCCATCAGCTTTGAACAGTTACAGTTTGTCACAAAAACAAACTTTCCATTTGAGCTAAAGTCTAGGATATATATCAACAACCATCTAACAGGGAAAAAAAAATAATTCCCTAGACATGCAATAAACTGCTGCTTCTGCTGTCTCTTCCTGCTGTCCCAAACCTCTCCCCACTGTCAGCTTAAGTTCTGTCCACTAGAATCACAGAATCACAGAATCAGTACAGTTGGAAAAGACCTGTAAGATCATCGAGTCCAACCTGGGGGGGGGGGAAAAAAAAAAAAAACTACCTTGTTTCTTTTTGGATGGAACACCAATTTCACATCAATTTTTAAAGTATCTGACTATAGTACTCTGTCTCCGTGTGCTGTGACAAGAACAAATAAAACCCACCCCAAATTTAAAAGCAGTAGTACTGACTGGAGTGAAACAGATAACCCCAAGAAAAGGAATTTAACAAGTTAATAAGAAGATAACAGCATATTACTAGCTCTAAGCTGTACTATAAAAATCAATTTATCATCACAGCAAAACAAAACAAACATTTGGTAATTGATACTCAGTGGGTTTTACAAGAATCAGGAATTGTTTCTTTTGTATTCATCTCCCTCACTCAAGACAAAGCTGTGAGCCCTCATACAGAGACACTGAGGAGTCAAATTTGCAGAGCAACAGTTGCAGTGTAAAAGCGATCATATTTCTGAAGTGCACTGTTTGTCACCATAACTGAACTGCTACATTTAATTGAAATCTTTACTTCAGCAAATGTGACAAACGCACTTAGACTTTCATTCTTCACAGCTTTTTGATATAATCCCAACAACACAAGCCTTGAACTTTGATAGCCTTTATCTCTTTTTTTGGGGGCTAACATTGCACCCCTCCCTACATTAATTGAATGGATATGGATGCAATATACAACCTTAAGTTTATTATTGCCTCTTTGAAGCAGCTATTATGCTATTTTACACCTGAAAGAGGGAAGTGAAATCCAACCCATCCAGCTTCAGGTATCTAACAACTTAAGAGGTTCATTGACCTGAGCTCTTCTATCACTAAACAGGAGAACATACGCAGGATGAATTGTGCAGCAAAAATGTCCAAAACCTGTGGTGCCCTTCACTGCCTGACTCTGCAGATCAGAAACAGAGCCTACACTCAGGATGTGTAACACAAGGCATTTATTATGTTTGCATAATAATGTAGAGTGTAGAGAACTTCATACTATGACTGAAAATAGAACGGAGGTATCTTGACTTCATATCCAAACAGCCATTGTTCCATTCATTTCATTTAAAATACTGCCATTCCTTATGTTAAAAGAATAAATATAGAATGATGCCAATGAAACACTTCATTCGAACATGAAAATTATATTTCCCCTTGAAACTGTACATGGTAAAATGCTTACTAGTTTTTCCTTGTAATGGCTTAAAACACCTAAAGCTTGGAAGACATTGGTTCAACATTTTCCAACTTCAGACAAAGAGAGACTGGAAGGCTTGGATAACTACAATAAAACCAAACTACGGCAAAAACATAGGGTGACTGATCACATCTTCCTCCATATGTAAGAAAGACTGATGACTAGCTTGTATCCATAAGATACCAGTTCTTACTTGTAAAGAGGAATGTCTGGCTCTTTTCCTTCCGTCCTAAGAGTCAAGCAGCACTGTTGAAGCTGAGATTTAGGATCATTCCAATCTTGATTTAAAATAAACTCCTGTAAGAAGTTCACAAAGATGCTTTTATGATTGACAGATTTTGGTAAGAGTCCAAAACACAATAATGCGTTAAAACATAGTGGCAGGAAAGTAGGAACCTGACTAGTCTTACCTTTAGCCGTGGAAAAAAGCATACGTTCATGAAAGTGTGAACATACTCCAAATCTTTATCAATGTATAGGGCAGCAATAAAGGCTGGGGGGGGAAAAAAAGGTACTGTCACTGATCCAAGGAGAACGTTAATGGCTTGCACTTTTAGAAACAAGTATCTCTGAGTACTCTAAAGCCATATTCAATTATGTTTCACAGCACTGATCTGATGAGGGTATTATTATCCTGCATACACAGGAAAAAATAAAGTTGACCAAGAGATTAAGTGACTTACCCAAATCCACTCAGTCATTTAAAGAGGTAGAAAAAACACTCAGCTCCACATCTCACATTTTAACCAGGAGACCATGGATACTTACAAATAGATCACTACTGGGTACCATAAAAAAGTTTCAGGTATAAATCACTCCTATTTGTGTGCAATTTCCATTTGCTAAGAGGACTTGGCAAAAGCCGAGGGGTCTAAATGGCTCACAAAATATAACAAAATATACAAGATACGGATTAACTTTCTTTGCAAAATATTTATCACTGTTCACACTTTCTTTGTAAAGAAGGTAGCACAAACTTTCATAAATATACTAAAAATAGTTTAATTTCAACGTAGCTTTCCCTCTTGTGGAACGAACATTTTGAAACCTCCTAAAATGCAGTCAAATGAACCACAGAAATACTCACTTGCTGAAGGAACTACTTTATCTTCCAACAGTGACACGAACATGCTAATGAAACATTAAGACTGCTGTTAAATAGATCAACTCGGCATACAAGCTTTAACTTTCTAGACATGCTTTTGGCCTGGTCATCATGACCCCTCAATTTCTAAGCGTACAACTTTGTATCTGCAAATTACGCCTCCTTCCTGCTTTCATACAGACTTCAAAAATCTAGGCTAGCGTTCAAAAATCTGGCTTTCAGAGATACAGGCATAATTCATTTGAAAACCTGAACATATATTTTTAATAGTTATTTGGGGGATTTCTAATGGCTTTCTTAAACAAGCCCCAAGGAAAAAGAAGTTGCATAAGTACTAAGCTGTTACAAACAAATTAACTCACATTCCAAGAGATCAGCCAAAGTCTTAGTTCGAAGAGCTACAGGTCTTTTTGTCTTGTCATTTGTGATGGCAAATTCTTGCATACCCAGCTCTTCTGCCACCTTGGCCTGTGTCCTGTTGTTCACCAAAGAACTTCTCAACAGCTGCAAAAGAAAGAAGCTCCACTCAACGGTAACAATTTGCAATGCCAAACTATAAAAGGTAGGGAGAGCTAGGGGGAAAAAAAAAAAAGTTACTTTTATTCTTGTAGCCTCTCACTTCTCTCAGTTTATTGACATTTTGTTTCAGCACACCTCAGATGATTTACATACACACACACTCTCTTTCTACTGCTGATTTTTCTTCTGTTTCAATTCTCACCAAATTTTATTCATTCTATGGACACATTACTTCTGTAGATATGTCGTGCATTTAAAATGCTTGTTTGTGAGCTTCTTTGCAATCATATACCATCTCTTCATCAGTCCTGTACTTTTTCAGCTAATCTGCATTTTTCTAGTTTAAGTAATACACAGTTATATATATTTTTCCACATCAAGTATAAACATACAATATTCTGGAGTCTATAGAGCAGTCCCCAGTGTCCATCAAATAAGAAATAAATAGGCAGTAATTAAAAAAAAAGCATATTAAAGCAAGACCGTCCAGTGTTTCAGAACAAGCAGATGAGGAAGCCGCTCCATTCATCTGGCCAAAGAAGAAAATGCGTAGCTGGACAGCCTGTATGTACTGTTTGCCCTACTGAAGGCAGTATAGCTGAGCCAATGCATCCCTGACAAAGATCTGGCTCTAACATTTTCAATTTATGACAATGTCCAGGACACCTGGTTCTCCAGCAGAGTTCGCTGAATTGCTTAACCTTGGCTCTAGGCAGATTGTTTCTATAAACACAGAGGTCTGCCAAAGATACAATCCCACACAGCTTAAAAGAGTATTTTGGAATTTTAGGGTTTCATACAATTTTCTGAACCCCTTGTTAAGATGAGCTTTTTTGCTGTTTGTTTGCTTTTTTGCTTTAAATGAAACAACATTAATTTAAGAGGTTAGGGACATTACGGGAGGTAGGGGTGGGAGGGAAAGAATGTCTCTCTTTGCCACTGTTTATATGTAATCTAGAGTTGAGAAGCTGCATACACATTTTTTCTCTCTTTGTCTTCCATGTCACATTTGCTCAGCTTATTAGATCCAAGTTATATGCTACCTGGCTCCAGCATGTCAACTGAGCTTATGAAAATCAAGATTTATTTGCTGAGCTTGATACTTCATCTCTGACAACAGATAAATAAAGAACAGTATGTTCATAATTTGTTTGGCAATGATGTATGAAGCAGATACTCACAACTTGATCTTCATAAACTAGGCAGACTGCAGATAGGATTATTACCTGCCTCCCTAACCTCTGCTTAAACTCATCTGCTACTTGTTCCTTTCCAAAATTCTTCCCTTTTATATCCTTAGGATAAATAAATAATACTTTCCTCAACAAAATCCGAAGTATGATATGCAACCTACGAGACAGAAGTGCAGTATCATATGACAAAAATCTGTTCCTTGTAATGGGAGAAGAAAGATCTTTTTTGCTGTGTTTGCAGAGTATTTTGATGGGACCCGTAATCATGATTAGTAGTACCATAAAACAAAGAGCAATATATACACTACACAGTGAATAGAGTTAGAAAAAAAATAATTAACCTTCTAGCACTGTGGTTATCAGCTTGCTCCGTATTAGAATTTGCCTCCTCTACAAGTGTGATCTAGCAAGAAAGTCACTTCCCCTCAATGATATGGGGAAGACATGGCACCTGTGCCTTCCCCGCAACTTTTTTAGATCTAGTCTCCACTCTGGCAACACACAGCCTGCATCACTGTAGATGCCATAACATGTGATGGATGCTCAATTGGAGCTTAACTCTCATTACAAAGCAATTTCTTTTTTATTCTTCCATCTTCACACAGCATACTACTATCCATGACTGTAGCATAAGCCAGTAGTGGAGAAGCTGTATCTTCCAACAGCCAACAAAATTTCATCCTCTTTTTTGGCAGATCACTTGGCTATCTCAAAATATGTAGAAAAGACTACGATCTCCTTTCTTTTTCTTAAATATAGTTAATTTACAGAAGTCTCTCCACAAGTAATCACTACACACTGGGAAGCCACTGCATTGCCAGTCAAGTGGAATCTTCCCATCCTTGACTGAAATTGTCCTCAACACTACACACACCATTCAGCTGATGTTCTGTTATTACTTCGAATGTATGTTCCCAGATAACAGGAGAAAGAGCTCACTGTTTGCCATTTCTCTTCAGATCCCACATCAGTCGTCTTTCTCACAAGTCTCATTTAATTTGTCCTCAAATTTAAAAACATTCTAAGACAATTTTCTTTTCCGCTGCACGCGCATCCCCAGAGTTGAGATTTTATTCTAGGCATTGCCTACTTCTCCACATCTTTATGTGTTTTCAACATCCACTCCACTCTAACTTTATAGTTTCCCCTAGAAACTGTGCAACTTGTTCTACTTGCTTAATTTAATGATTAGTGAGTTGGCAACACAGAGACATTCTGATCATTATTCTGAGTATTTACAACCCATTAATACCAACACTTCATATCCTTCTTGCCAAATAGTTCTTGGAAGATTTATCTTACTATAACAACACTGATGCCTACGTTCTTAAAAGTTGCCTACAAAGAAAAAAAAACTCCACTAATCTTGGATTTCTGCCTTATGTTTTTGTTTCTCTGAAGAATGAATATGACAAGGCTCTTCCCTTTTCAACTTTTACTTGAAAAGTTCAGCCTTTATCTACTCTGTCTCCTGAATGGTGCAGAAGAATCCATACAAATGTAAATGACACTTAACAACTGGTGAAGAAAAATTAAAATTACTTTTAGTCAGAGCATGTACTTTTTTTCTTGTAAACAGCTTTAGTCCAAAAGACCCCAGAAGCATATTCTTGAAAACACACTGCCTACTAGAGACTTAGCATCACCATCCCTTTATTGATTTGAGAAAAATACTCCAAGTAGCTAAGAAACCTACAGTGCTACTTCCTAATTTTAACCAGAAGACTCGACTCATATTCCCGATACATGTATTGCTTTTTTATTCTAGTCAAGACTTGAAAACTAAGAAAAATTTAGTAAGCCTAAGAAAATTTCTTCCTCACAAAGAAAGCCACAACTGTCTAGCTGCAGTACTAAATGAATCAATCAGAAAAAAACTACATACACTACCACCCTACGTTTAAAGTACTGTAAATTGCTGAAAGATCCCCAAACTGGGTTGTTCAGAGCCCAGATAAGAGAGGCTGAAAGGCTACAATAATCAACAACAGATGACTATAACAATAGTAAAATTAAATTCAAAAGCTACCACAGGAGCTCCAGATTGAAGACAACAGGAAAACCAGACTAAAACAGATTGTAAAAACTTCTTATCAGGAAACATAACCCTGCCTGGTTGCAGGTACAACAGACTAGAAGTCATGAATAAAAAAAAAAAAAGTCATGTGATGTGCCTATTTAATTAAATGGTTTAAGACACCCATCTTTAAACAAGAACTAGTCTTATCTCCCAATTTCATCACTGACAACCTTAAAATTATTGATCCATTTCACAGATGGAAAAAAAAATATTGCAGTGGGCTCATAAATCACTATTTCCTATTCATTGCAGTGCTCATGACTCAAAATTAACAAAGCCTTATTAAGAGCAGTGGTTGCTGAGGCTTCTTTTATTAATCAAACCCAGAATAATTCACTAGCTGCTCCCATAATTTCAGTCTCCATCCCACTCTTGCTCTCCTGGAGAGCATGATTGATGGCAGTCTCACCGTTAAGTGCCCTTCATGATGATCGGGGAAATGTATGAATAAATACTCTGTGGCTACCAACTGCATTATGGAGTCACCCAGGAATTCCATCCTCTGGTTGTGGCCTCTGAAAAATGAGACATCAATGCAGCAAAATCAATAACCACTCAGGGAGGAAAAAACAAAACCAGCATGCACACACAAATTAAAATAAAGAGTGATCTGAAAGTGAGCCTCACTCATTTCCAAACACATTTAAGACAATTTTCCAGTGTTAACCAGGTGAGATGAAAACACAGTTCATTACTGTTGTAACACCAACTTTCAGGGAGAAGCAAATCAGGGTAGCTACATCTAAACACCATTATTAGATCACAGATCTGGGACTAATTGGAGGAGATGAGCAGTTGACATCAAGTTTGTAATGTGATAATGTCTCTACCTGCAACTTCTTATAAGAAAGTGAACTAATGAATGCAACGACTTCAATAGAGAAAAAGGTCTGTCCATTCACAAGAAATAAAAGGATCAGGGTTTAAACTCACGTGAGATCCTGGACTGGGTAACCACTGATATGGCGGTACTGTTTGCTTTAAGATGGGGCCTGGCAACTCTAATCAGAGACCCAAAAGCAACTGTGTTAGGTCCTGTACACACCACAGAACAAGGGCTGAACTTGTACCAGAGAGTATGCTTTTACTTCTCTCCTCTGAACAAATGTACTTCCATGTATGCTTTGGCTACTGTCTCAGGAATGATGTGCAAGTATCAATGATGCAGGAAGCTCAGAAGAAACACTGGGATGGCTAACATAATCTCTAGTCCTTCCTAAGGTATCCACTACTGACTACTGTCAGAGAAGAGATACCGAGCCAGGCAGGCTTGCGAACACAGCTGCTCTATTCTCCTCTGGAGAACAGATATAACATCTAGAGTTTGTTTACAAATAAAGCAATCTGGGTTACTAACAAAAGGACCAACAGAGCTACATAAGGACTCTTGTTGTGTACTCACAGAGTCAGATGGTTAAAGCCTACTGTCCTCAGAGTGAACGCACGTGCTAGAAGCCGAACATGAGTAAAGATTACTCCAATTGCCTCCTCAAACTCTGTAAGCTTTTGAAGAACTGGAGAGGTCTCAATGAGTTGCCTGTCAGTATTGGACTCCTGCAGCTGTAAATAAAATGAAGTGCAAATAATGGCAAACTGACACTGTTTCAGAACTTTTCAGAGAAAAGCAAGCCTTCTGTAAACCAAGGGCAAAGAATACAGTGAACAAGTCATTCTGCGGACAGCTGAACCAAGAAAACCCAGTTTCCTCTGGCTTTTTGTCTTGGATAATTACCACGCAAAGAAGATGTGAGCTCTTACATATGCTTTTTCAACAGTTGAGGCATTTATAGGACATTGCTTATATGGTCTTGTCTCTACATATGGATAGCATGGGCTACGTATTTTCACAAAATAGGTACAATTGTATGTGTCCGAGTTTTTTAATATTACCACATTGTTTGCAACTGAGCAACAGATTCAAAAATTATTAGAACAGGGCTGGCAGACTGACAGCATGTCAAGATGAGACAAAAACCAAATCTATTTCTCCCACTTCCCTTCGGTATCAAAAATCAAGAATAAATACTTAGTATATGAAATTCAAAAGGGTACAATAACACAAGAATATAAAAATTATCACTTTGAGTCAGTATCTTTTCTTATCAGTTTCTTGTCTGATGTTCTTGATGTGGTCACACTGTTAAATGGCTTTCTGGAGCTGGGAAATAGCTTCAGCATTTCCTCCAGCCACTGGGCATCTCTCTTGTATAGCAATGCCTTAGAGGAGGAATCATCCAGATAAGAATGCCTAAAGGAAAAGTAAGAATTGCCACGTTTTTTTAAAGTGGCATTAAGATATTTTTTGGTTTGTTGACTGTCCTTTTCTATTAATTGATTACATTCAATTTGTCTTTTTCCTTAAACACTACTGACATTTCAGCTGACATTTTTATAGAACTACATATCCCAGCATCAAAATCCCACACTTGGGTGATAATGGACAGTTTGGAGTTCAGTTGCATGTGGAGCTGAGACTGCTTTTTGCTTCCTCATACACAGTCCTTTATATTTACCTACACAGAATTTCATCTGCTTTTTTACTCCATAGTTAGTCACTCTTGCACTCTTGCAATCAGACTGCAATTCTTCAGCCTGCTGTTGACCCTGCTACTCTGAACAACTTGGTATTGTCAGCAAACTGCCACCTCAATGCACATCCTCTTCCCTAAGTTGTCAATGTGAATGGCCTGTACTTCAGCAAAACTCCCTAGGGAAATCTGCTGGTGATCTCCATCCCTTGTAAGATGTGGTCATTTCACTCCTGTTCTCCATTTCTTATGTTTCAGCCACTCCTTTAAATCTTGTAAGAACTGACAGTATTCACTGGGGTTGCTTTTTCTTTTTTCTTCCTTTTTTTTTTTTAAAAAAAACCCCCACATTTTTAAAAGCCTTTCATGAGTGCCTTTCCAACAGCCTCTTAGGAAACCCAGCAGACAGTATCATCTGCATCATCATATGCTTTTCTGTCTCCTCTAAAATATCCTATTCATTTGTGAGGCAGAGCTTGTCTTTACATGTTGACTCATTCTCAAGAGACCACATTTATCCAGGTGACCAGTAATTACTTTTTTCATCACTATTTCTACTGACTTAACTACTGCCAAAAAACAGGGTTACAGGCCTTCAGTTCTGTATATCTTACCCAGAGCTTTTTTTTTTTTTTAATTGGCATCTAATTTGCCATATTGTTATGGTGACTTTTAATAATTTTTAAAATGCCATTTTTCAGGCTAGCTGTGCCCAAAGGCCAACCTGAGCAGCATGTGTTTCCCCTAATGGCAAGTAGAGAGCTAGGATGGCTTCTGGGACATGGAAGAAAATAAATTTTCATCACATAAGGTAGTAGCAAGAAATGATAAGCTGCATATACTGACTGTCTCCAATCTCTAAGCAGAGTCCAAGTCTTCTCTGTGAAAGCAGAGATAAAAAGGTTAAAATAAAATAAAGTAAGAGAAAAGAAAGAAATCCAGAGTAAGAAGAATTTTCTTGGGAGCTTGTATCACCATGCAGGATAGCTGGTGCTGAATCTCAGAAGTTTATCTTCCCGTTAAGACTCTCTTCTGTTTACACTCACAGAGAGTTGGTCATAAAAATGCTTCATGTGTGCTGATTTGTTGCTGAAGATTTTGTCTATGTACCCATTGCAAAATCCGTACAGATATATGAGACATTTTGGATGGAGACCTTAAAGTGACCTTCTGCTGGAAGAGTGTGCTCATAAAAAGTTTCAAAGGAGTCAAACTGACTGCACAAAACAGCAGAGATTTGGTTGGACAAAGAAAACCTCTGAGATGTTCGTATGACCCTCAAAACCTTACTAACTGACTGGATGACAATTTGAATACAGCTATTCTTGCAGCATCCCTGCACACTTGGAAAATACTACCATGTTTGCTGTGAAGACAAGGAGCTACAGTGCAGAGAGTGACTTGCTCTAAGTCTCCCCCAGGATTCAGTCCGGGAACAAGGACTGGGAAACCATTCTCCCAGCTTCCAGCATTGTAAACTAACAACTTGTGAACTTGTATCCTCCAATACATGGAGGATAAATTAGCCTTCAGGCACCTTTGTAATTTCAGTGTTTACTTGGTATTAAAGCTACCGGAATCACCAAAACAACCATGCTATCATTGTACAAACACACACAAAAAGATAAATAAATTCAGCATCTCACTCTTATTCCATTCAACTAATGTGCCTTCCTACTATTAAGGTTTCAGTCTTAATTTCTGGTTAACAAAATACATACATAGATTGGTTTTGCACCCTTTTTCCCCCAACTTTGAGAAGATGAACAAGAAGCTGCCAAAATGTTACTTCTCACTAGATTTATAATATGAGAAGCACAGTTCTATATCAAACATGACCCAAGGAAAGGTGAATCATTAATCCTCAGAGAGGCAGAGACTCATTTTTTATTAAAAAAACCCCAAACCAAACACAAAGGCAAATATATACACTCCTTTGGATACTTTTTAGCACAATTTCCGAGATGTCACTACAATGGAAACCTATGGAAAAGCATCCCTGAAAATAAAAGAGAGCTACGAAATTTATTACAGAAAGGGATACACTTACTTGGAGTGGGTGTAGTGGATAATTAAGCCATACATCCCGCAGGTCCTGCAAACATTGAGAGATGCCTTTAATGCCCAAGGGAGTCATTTAACAAATTCCACAGTACTAAATAAAATGTCATTACTTGAAATACTGAACTATTTCAGATGCTGACTCTGCTTATTGCAAATTCAATAGTGCTGGCAAACTAATTTTTAAAATCATGTATTTGCTGTTCAAACTGCCTGTAGTTCTCCCAATTAGCTTGTGTCAAAGAGGTGGAAAAATCCTTGAACCAAATAAAAAGTGGTTAAAGGAAGAAAAAGATTTGTTTAAGCCTCAGGACTAACTTTATTTGCAAGTACTCCTCAGTAGCAAGTTTGACTTCACTAAAGGCAAGGACTGAAGAAAAAAAAACATTTATTTTCTTCTGTTTCATGTAGGCTTCCTTCACTACAGGCACTGAGCAGCAAATAAACAGAGTTACAATAGGCTTCAAAATTCTTTATTTTAATAAGCTTTGTCATTTCACAACTCGGAGACTTTCAAGAAGGAAAAGACTGTATAATTCATCCCCTCACCACCGCCATGTGTATAGACCCAGCAGTGCATATTGGTTACTTTCCTTAGTCATTATATGGGACAAATTCCAACTAACAGTCACCTAAGATACAGTATGCAAGAATAGATCAGACTTTATTTATGCATTTGGGTAAACATTGGATGAAATCCTCTGTATTTTTTTCAAAGATACATTTAAAAGTTTAAGGGGTGGGAGGATTTAATTGATGAAACAGGAATAGTCGCTCTACATGTGCGTCACTTCCCTATAGCATGCTGTCTTGATCCACAGCACCCATCTCTGTTGTTAGAGCAGCACTTCGAATGGAAGTCTGCAGGTTTCCCCACACTACTCACCCTTCCCTAAGCCAACCAACAAACAGCACACCTGAGGAAACACTGTTTTTTGGTTGTTTTTTTGGTTTTTTTTTTGGTTTGTTTTTTTTTTTTAACGTGAAGCAGTGCAGCTTGCTGTCCTAAACATGCTATGCTACATTCAGTTTCCAGGAACTAAGTACAACAGGCGTGTTCCTGTTGATTTCTGATTCTCAAGTAAAACAATGGAAATGAAAGCATGTCTTCATTTATTTTTAAAATGGAAATCGAATCATAGAAATACGTTAATACCTTGTCATTGAAAAGTAAACGTCCAAATAATTGTTTTGCTTCTTCTAGGCTTCCCTCTAGATAAACAGCTCCTGCACAAGGGGACCAATATGTCAAAGGTTAATAATGTATTAGTACTTAGATCTCTGCTGCCTTCACCTACAATAAGTTTATTTTTTAAAAGCATGCTTTCTGTGGTAATACATAATTTTTTGAGAAATTTAAAGCATGTTGAACACCAACATAAATCAATGGTCATAAAGTGCACAGGAAAAAAATGAAATAGTTACATCAGTGATAGAAAACGATACATACAAAGAGCAAAGTTTAAACAAATTAGGCTAGAAGCAATCTATATCTAAAAGTAGTTTCCAGTAACCAGCTAACTATACCATATATGTAGATAGTGAAAGCCATGAAATAAATTTCAATAGCTAGCAAATAATTTTCATTTATTCTGTACTTTCAACAACACCACATTCTGCATATAAATGATGTGTCAGGACTATTCCAAACCTCAGTGGCTCCCCAATATCACAATAATACATTGTCTGAACTGGAAACTGCACCTCTGCATCTCTCAACTTACGGAGATTATGGTAGGTTTTGTTTGTTTAGCCCTCACTAGCCCTCCACATGCCCCTTATTAAGAAGCCCTGCAAAACTTGCGCTAGCGTATTCTACTTTTTGTGTATACCATACACACACCATATCTGCACAGGCACTTTATAAATTCAGTATCAACATTTTGTCCTTTGATACTCTTTACAGGAGGGCTTCTGAAAACCTCCAACTAGTTCTTGTGAGCACATCTTTATAAAAGCAAAGGGAATACACAGCCACATGAAGAACACAGAGGAAGGGACTCAATGTTCCCACATACAAGGAGAACATGCTTTGCCTCCTGTGTTTTTTCCTCCCCTCTTTCCTTTTAATTCCTCAGTAGGTCACTACTTTCTTTGGACTCTTTGGAGAACAGTTTGGGGGTTTATAAGACTATCTTGCCAGAGGCACATTATGAGAGCAGAGAATTTCAAACGGGCCCTTGGCAGCCTGCTTATAGTTTCGGTTATTATTTTCATCACAGGGAAGAAGCACCAGACTTTTACAAAGGTTCTTAAGTAGGAGCTCCAGACCCCACATATACTTTTACAGTCCCTTAAAAAGCTCCCAGATTTTAGCTCTGGCCCTGACAAAATCTTATTGCTCAATTAACTCTGTGAACAACTTTGTATTGGAGGTTAAACAGCAAGCTTGCTTTCTTAGCAAATCTCAATGCCTGCCAAATAGTCCTCTTCATTACATCCTAGACAAGCTGAAGTATATGAACGAAGCCACAGATACATATCTAGTGTTCCTTTTCTATTTTTTTTTTTTTTTAAATTAAAGGTCAAAGCACTCATGGAAAGCAAAATAGACTTAAAAAGAAAACTCTTATTTCTTGATAAGATGAAACGCCATTTGGCCCAAGGCAGAGTGCACAGAACTGTTGACATCTAAGCCAACTATGATCTATTTTTCAAAGCAGGACAAAATGGTTTAGGATCTTATGTAGTACATAAAGACCTGGATTAGGGCTAAATCACTCCCATAGTTAATATCATGTACAGTACATTTGGATGAATGTGAAGCCAAATCAGTGAGATTTAGCTTGCTTTTAATTCAAACAAATAAAAGTTTTATAAAAATACGCTGTTTAAAATAGAACTTGTGTGTATATAACTGATCAGATTTCCACCTTGCTGCTTGCTTATTTGGTAACCGTGGTCAGGCAGACCTGACTTCAACATAAACGTATCAACTACCACAGCCAGTCACTGATCAGCATCTTAATGCCCATCAGCAAATTTGATACAACTCCTCTTCACCCTCAGCTAGAGGATTTTGGTAGATTTATTACACCAGCCATGGCATATTGGTGCAATATTGCATGGCAGGCTGGTGACTTTGTTGGGAGTGCCTGCTGCATTCAGAAAGCACACTGCAGAGTTTAAAATTCAGGGCTGAAGTAGGACTCCGCATTTTGCAGGTCTGTGCAAGTACTATTGGAAGCAGTGAGCCTGCGCTTTTCCTGCCAGGCCACAGTGACCGAACTGCTCCCCCCACAAAGGACTTCAGGTGGCAGGCCATGGTGGCGCATGGCATGAAATGGGTGCATCTTCAGTGTGTGGGAGGCACGATAGCGAAGATGAGATTTTCATTGTAATACTGCACACTCATCATGTTATACATGCGGCATACGTGCAGGAGACGGGAAGATTTAAGAAGCTTTACCATCACTTGCCCTTATTAACACTACTCAACACAGACCCATGTCTCCTCCATCACAGTCCCATGTCTCCTCCATCACAGTCAACATGGCATGTAGACACATTAAAACATAACTGTCTGCACACACAAATACACATGCTTTACCTATTAGGGCTTCAAAGCAGTTGGCCATGGCATGGCGGAGATCTGATTCCCTGCAAAGGTCTGGACCATGAGCATAAAGCATAAATCGATCTAGTTCCAGCTTCTGCAGAATATGTGGAAAGAGTTAAAAGCATGGTTTTAGAAGTGTAAGAGTACCAGTTCTAGTCACTAGAGTTCAATTACACTATTACTATGCAGCAACTGAGTTTGAGGGAACTTTAAAGCTTTTCTCCATAGTTTCAGTTCAGACATAGTCTAAAATTAGAAGACTTCATATTTGTTTATCAGAGGCAAGCAACGAGTGTGTGATAGCATAAAAAAAGCTAGGGATTATCGAACCAAATTGTCAAGGGAAGCCAGATTAAAACATGTTACTAGTGAGATTTAGGAATGAGATCAAAAGGAGACCTGAAGGTGTGACAGAAAAATAGTCTGATACTGGCTGGATGGTGCAGTGTGCTGTGTTTTTTACTGGTAGTTTGCCCTCATGTGATTTGCCTTCAGAAATGCCAAAGGGACATTCAAAAGGAAGGGGAGTTAACACTGAGGAAAAAGATTTTGCCTGTAAGAAGATAAAGTAGAACAGTGAGGAGCAGGAACTCTGGTAGACACAATCCATCGAACATACGGGTTTTTCCTCTAAGAGTGTCAATAGGTGGCAGTAACAAAAGCCTCTGGGCACTGCAAGCAGAAGACTGATATTTTAATCTGCAGTGCCACCTAGCTTTCTTCTTCCTTTCAAATATGCATCATTAATATTCACCTATTGCCTGAACCATAGTTCTACTTGCCAATCAGAATCTCAGGTAGTGAGTCAGATATCCTATATAATATATAATTCTGCTATAGAAATGCAGGCAAGAGCTACTAGGTTCTCTTTACATATTCATCTTTTTGTCACAAAACCATTACAGAGATTTTTAAGTAAAAGACTTGTGCATCTTGCAAAGCTTGTATGAGAATAAGTTCTTCCCAACTGGGTGTAAGTTTCTACTGACTAATTTCTCATTAACTTTCAACTTCATCCTTCTGGAGTATATTTAAGAGGTAAAAGTGGAAACTAAGTTGTTTGAGGTGAATGGTTTAGACACCTTTCAATTGGAGAAGAGAAGTCTCCCATTTTCAATGAATGAGAGCCTATTCACTGCTCCAGAACACAGGGAATTACCAGTTATGATGTTCCAATGCACTTCATAAAGTGTGGGGAGCACCCATTAGAGTCAACATAAAAGTGGAACATTAATTGTTTTATATTGAATTTAAACTTCTTACAGATTATTGTCATTTGTTCAAGTTAACAGGTGTTGTCCGGGTGTCTTCCTCACTTCCAACAGGTTATCTCCATTTTTGGAGCTTGTAGTCAGCATATTTTGCATGTGTTTTGCTTCTCATTTTTTGATCACAGAACGTTTCAGACTATTTTTAAAATTTCTGCTACAAGGTCCCTTAGAAGCTACAGAAATTTACCGTTTGATCCTCAATTAAAACAGCATTCCACATGCACAAGAGAAGCTGAGGAGCTGAGAATTATATTGAGGAAGTAAACTCAATGCAGCATGATGCTGCAGGGGATAATTAAAGGGGATGAAAACAGGAAGGTTATATAGCATATTCAAGAGGAAAAAAGGGTAAGTTGGGAAATCAGGAATGTACAGATATCTAATATTTAGAGCTGTATCTAATATAAATAAATACAGTTTAAAAAATGTTGCAATAAAAATTTTCAAAAAGCGTCCACGTATGGTAATAAAGACTGTAAACAAAGCTTTAAGAATATATATATTTTCCTGATGCAGGTTTTGAAATAATAACGTAGATTCAAATGTAAGGCAGTTCAATACCATAGTTGTAAACAAAACCCTGATTTGAAACGTTTCAGTCAATTCATGCTTATCTAAATCATTAAAGAAACCTTTGGAGTAAAATCACTGTGTTCACTCCCTACCCTTCTCCTGAGAACTGAGTAAAAAGATGACATGCTAGAAATCATGCAGTTTTTACCAAAATCTCAAGACTGGATATACTTGTTTAAATTACTGCATGAATATGAACAGAGAAGATTAAAAGAGCACTTGAAAACAATCAGCAATCCACAGTGGACGTGTGTTTGTGCACACATGCATGCACACCCTAATGCATTACACCAGTAAGTCTCAGACTGTTTTTTTAAAAAAAACATGCTAACAAAATCAAATATGAATAAGGCAATACCAAATTATCTACAAATAGAGACTCAATCAACTTTCTATGTCACATTCCCGGCTCCCAGTATCATGTAGAAAAGGCAAAAGCTCAGTCATTCACAGAACAAAATGAAACAAAATTCCATGGCATCTCAATTTTTCCCATGATATAATACAACTTTTCACCTAAAGCCTAACATATTTCTCTTTTCACAGTTCACAGCAAATCTGAAAATGACTGTTGAAGTAAGGTTAGGGGGCAAAAAGATTTTTTCCCCACTTTCTTTACCACCTGCTGCCATTTTCACCCTACATATTCTATCAGGAAGTCCTGTTATAAACAAAACAGTTTGTTTCTTTTCTTCACTAAATTTCTACTATCAACTTCATTACCAGTGCAACTTGAAGGTAAATATGGAGACACCTTCAACATAAGCATCCTAAAAAAATTATTCTTCTGCCTGCAAAAATTACTCCTCCTAAAAACATTATTTGGAAAAAACACTAAGTCCTACTTCATAGACTCATAGAATCATTCAGGTTGGAAAAGACCTTTAAGATTGAGTCCAACTGTAAACCTAACATGGCCAAGTCCATGACTAAACCATGTCCCTAAGCACCATGTCTACATGTCTTAAATACTTCCAGGGATGGTGATTCCACCACTGTTCCAGAGCTTGATAACCATTTTGGTGAAGGAATTTTTCCTAATATCCAATCTGAACCTCCCCTGGTGCAACTTGAGGCCATTTCCTCTCATCCTATCACTTGCTATTTGGGAAAAGAGACTGACACCCACCTCGCTACAAGCTCCTTTCAGGTGGTTGTAGAGAGCGATAAGGTCTTCCCTCAGCCCCCTTTTCTCCAGACTAAACAACCCCAGTCCCTCAGCTGCTGCTCATCGGACTTGTTCTCTAGACCCTTTAGCAGCTTTTGTTGCTCTTCTCTGGACACGCTGCAGCACCTATACGTCTTTCTTGTAGTTAGGAGCCCAAAACTGAACAGAATCACACAGAATCACAGAATCATTAAAGTTGGAAAAGACCTGTAAGATCATCAAGTCCAACCATCAACCCAACGCCACCATGCCCACTAAACCATCTCCCACAATGCCACGTCCACACATTCCTTGAACACCTCCAGTGATGGTGACTCCACCACCAACCTGGGCAGCCTGTTCCAGTGTTTCACCACTCTCTCAGGAAAGAGATTTTTCCTAATATCCAGCCTGAACCTCCCCTGGCACAACTTGATGCCATTTCCTCTTGTCCTGTCACTCACTACTTGGGAGAAGAGACCAGCACCCACCTCACCACAACCCCCTTTCAGGTAGTTGTAGAGAGCGATGAGGTCTCCCCTCAGCCTCCTCTTCTCCAGACTGAACAACCCCAGTTCCCTCAGCCGCTCCTCATAAGACTTGTGCTCCAGACCCCTCACCAGCTTTGTTGCCCTTCTCTGGACACGCTCCAGCACCTCAATGTCCTTCTTGTAGTGAGGGGTCCAAAACTGAACACAGGATTCGAGGTGTGGCCTCACCAATGCTGAGTACAGGGGGACAATCACTTCCCTAGTCCTGCTGGCCACACTATTTCTGATACAGGCCAGGGTGTCATTGGCCTTCTTGGCCACCTGGGCACACTGCTGGCTCATATTCAGCTGGCTGTCAACCAGCACCCTCAGGTCCTTTTCTGTGGGGCAGCTTTCCAGCCACTCTTCCCCAAGCCTGTAGCATTGCATGGGGTTGTTGTGACCCAAGTGCAGGACCCGGCACTTGGCCTTGTTGAACCTCATACAATTGGCCTCGGCCCATCGATCCAGCCTGTCCAGATCCCTCTGTAGAGCCTATCTACCCTCAAGAAGATCAACACTTTCATCTTTAAAATCTACTTTCAAATTGAAAAGCGTTTCTATATCCAAATCTTGTACACAAAACATGGTAAAGACCCTGATGTTCAAAAGCAGGCAGATCCCTCAAGAAGCAATCTACACACTAATAGTATCCTACTATGGGTTTCAAATACAGACATGTATAAAACTGTACCTTAGCCAACATGGCCAGGTGTTGGTTCTGTACGATGGCAGTGCGGTACGTAGCTAATCCTCCTTCCTCCAGAGTGGGAAACAGGTAATACAAGTGGACACTGGCAAAACAAAAATCAAATCAGGTGTTGTCACCATTTGATTAAAGATGAACCACATGTGCCTCTAGGGAATGGTGCCTTTCCCTCAGATCCTAGCTGTTAACAGAGGCCCCTTCCCAAGGTGGCAACTCAGCTTGAAGTAAGGTGAAGAAACAAACATTAAAACAATGCTCAGTAATATTTGACCGAATAGCACAGGTGGCAGGGGAGGAAGAGTGCTGTTTCTCTACTGGGCAGCACATAATTTCTAAATCCATGCAATGACATGCAGTTCCCTCATCTGAAGGGTTCTATCAGCAGCAGTGGGTTCAGCAAGGTTGACACCTAGAGGATGCCGAGGAATAAAGCAGAAGGGAACAGTCCGCCTTGAGAAACTCCATGCTGCAGGTACACAGTGCTTTAAGATGATACTACTGATTCAGGCTGGACCACCACTCAGGGTATTTGTTTTACAAGTTTCTTACAGTACTTTGACAGATGCTAACAGAACCAAAGAACAGAACTCAACAGCCTGTCTTTATCAAATGTGTGAAGTCATTAATACAACAAAAAAAGTAATGAGCAAAAATCATAGGCTTTCAACTGCCTTTAACGGTATTTGTCACCATGCAAGAATTATACTTCATAAAACAGAAACAAAACAAAAAAAGTAATTCAGTGATCCAACCAAGAACCAAGTAAAGGATAAATGATTCTGAGTATCTTCATATATGACTATCTAACCCGTGTCAGCAAGAACTTAATACAGCGAGGGTTTTCAACATCCCTCAAATAAGGCAGTGGGTGGCACTAATTATTAAAATATTTTATTAACTCAGTACACAGGGAGAAAAGTGCAGATGGATGTAAGATTATTTAAGGGCGAAAATTGCTGTAAAACTTAGAGGCAATCTAATCAAGCATAATTAACAAAAGCAGAGACCTGAAGTCAAGAGAGTTAGAAAAAAAAATTCAGACTTAAATAGGTGCTTACATGCTCTATTGAACAGAAATGTAGCTCACTTTTTTTCTGAATTGAGACAAAAGTTAGCTCAGAAAGTCAACTGATGGTTGATGAGTAATGGCAATGAAAAATGCAAGACATTTTAATCGGCATGTCTTCCATCTTATCAGCCTGTACTGTTGTATGAGAGAAAAGGCCATGGGTTTTAAGGGCAGTGGAGACCTTTATAGACTAATAGCTTTTAATACGGAGTAGTAATAAAGAGAAGCTTTGTAGTAAACAAGACTGCTCCCCTATTAAAAACAGTAGAACAGAGCATCTGAAAATGGATTATAATCTTTATTTTGTGCAAACCGCCTGGCCCCTAGTACTCAAGTAAGAGAGGCCAATTTTGATAATATCCCTGTATTGTTCACTGATTTCAGAATACTCAAAACAGACCAAAACCGGAGCAATTTTTGATGAAACATGTTTTTTTGTTATTACTTCTAAATAAACTACATTTGTGCTCAAGTATTTTATTTACATAGAGACATTATGCAAGCTACAGCCCTAATAACTGGAAATTTAAGAACTGCACCACATTCAATATTATCAATAAATGCTTTTCGCTTGCAACTACAGAAAATGAACCCATGGAAACAAATGCCATGTTAAGAAAAATACCTTTCCTTTAAAAAAAAGATACAAAGTTTAACTTGTCTGTAGCTGAATAATCTCTAACCCCAATCAACTTTAAAGTGCACTCTGTGAAACAGAAACTCTAGCTTTTCATTTTGTAATCTTCCTTGTTGTATTATCAGCACTGAAGGAATTTTCAAGACAGCTGTGTGCAAATGTGCAAATATCAGGCCAGACTGCAAACATGCACAGTCATAAAGTAGACACTGCAAAGCTTAATAAGCCCAGTGGTGTGACAATAACATACAAAGGTGAGGACTGTTGAAGAATTCCCCATTTACCTCGTTAGGAACTCCACCACAGCATCTCCCAGAAATTCTAAACGCTCGTTGTGGTTAATCCTGAAAAAGGCATTTTAAGGTTTGCTATCAGCTAAGTAACACACGCTGGTTATTTACACAATACAATAAAAATAGAACAAATCACAGTTGATTGCTAATCAGCCATGACAGACATACTTGCAGCCTCCCCCACCCTCTCTGGTTTACAATCCTTTTCAAAACAGAGTAACAACTAACATGAATCTTGAAACTCAGGACTCACACCACCACCTTTGGAATTTTCGTACATTTCATTCTGAGCTACTGTCAGAGCTTAATAAATGGAGAAAGGAAACTATAGTTGATTGGCACTGTGCAACAGCCTACTGAGGTTGGGTTTTTTGTCCATCAGAGGGCACCAGGTGATTGAAAGAGCCTGTCTTCACCCCTGTGCAGGCAACTAGGGAAGTGTAGGTAATTAACATCAACACCTGCAGGGTGTGATGACTCTGCAACAGAGTCGGTGGTACGGCAGAGCTACAAGGGAGTAAGTACTTTCATTTTTCATAGCGCCTTTAAGTGTCCTGTTTTCTATAACTTCCTTTGAGCTCAAAAGAAAAAATGGCTGTGCAAGAAGATGCATTCAAAGATGCCATTAAGCTAGTAGAACCTCATATTCCCTGTGTTTTCCTTTTCTTCTATCACTGCTCCTGATTTTCCTTTGTTTTGCATAAAGTTTTGTTTCCTCCAAATGCTCTGCCTGTTTATATAACAAAGGACTAACAGGACACACCAGCTGAAAAAGAACGTGAGTTTGTCTTTGAATATACACAAACTTCTGCTCTACACATTGAAGCATGTAAGTAGCACCATTTTTACTTCACACATGATTGTAATAGAATCAAGGCCATTGCCACAGGATTTTTTTTTTTTTAATCCAGAAGATCCTTTTCAAGTGTTTGACAGCTTTTACTGTAATTTGCACTCCCCTAACAATTAGATAGTCTCATTTCTGAAATAGCAGGCCTTTGTTATGGGCTGAAACAATTCAACTACCTCTGCTGTGTAAAACAATAAAGAGCGAGCAATACTACAACTCTCCTCTGTGTAGCAACATAGCGGAAAACACAGTTGTCTCAGAAGTGGAATTTTATATTTGTGCGTTACTTTGTGAGAATTAATGCAAATTTAGCCTTATCTCACGTTATCTTAAGAGGCCTGAAATAAGCTTGAGGCTGACTATCAAAGAAAAGGGCATGGTCTAGCTGAAACAGCATTTGGGAACACTGCAACAGTAATTTATCCAGAATTCAACTTCTCCCATTCCCGAGCTTCCTCCAAAATGATGACTCTTAAAAGGCCTAGTTATAGCACTAGTTAACTAAAAACCACTCTGCCTTCTAGTTCATGCATTTAGGAGATTTCACATACAACTGTGTCTTGCATTAGCCCTATGAACTTACTTTATTCGCTTTGGCTAAATACGATGCCTGTTGCTATAAACTACATCTTAAACATTATGTATTTGCTCAGAATTCTTAGTGGTCATTTACAGACTATTACTTTACAACACTAATGGTTCAGCTTTTTGTCCTCAGCTGTTTTTGCATCTGTCTTTAAATTGGACCGCTAAATCAGCGAACCCCATGTTCAGAATCACACATATTAACAAGGTGCCATGCCAGAGGAATGGAAAGGAAACATGATGGAGAATCCAATTTATAGCAATGATAACAATAATAACCAATCTTATTTTTCATTCTGCAGAAAGCAAAAAGGTAGCCTTTTAGTCCTCCTCATTTCAAGGATAAACAAAAATGATAGAATTATCTGTTAATACCTTTCTCAGGAGTTTTCTGCAAGCATGACCAAACATTTACTATGTCACTACTAATGGAGGCTCAGCACATCTTCGCAATATAAAAGGCAATTCAAACTGACTTTTCATTTCAACTATTTGCCAAAGCTGTTGCTGACAGTAAGTTGGTTGTTTCTCTTAAACATCTCCCTCTGCAACAGTTTCCCTACTTGCAAACAATTCTTTCCATTACCTGGAAGGAGCTGGATCATCCTGTCCCAAACGGGACATTATATTTATCAGGGTGTTTATCCCTAGAAATACAAACAATGCACTATTAAATAAATGACGACTAATTCAATTTGAAGAGGGTTAGAAAATAGTTACTCAAAAATGTTACTTTGTAATTGCTATACACAAGATCATCCTGTTATTTACAGGGTATACTTAGAGCAACTATAATCCCTACAGATGCTCTCTGCCTAACTGACCACAGTCCCATTACAATACTATTGTATTTTAGTGTTGAGAGCCAGAAAAAAATACCACCTTTGTATGAAAAAGACATTCCAAATATTACATAAACAATAAACAATTTACTTCATTACAGTTGAATATACTTTATAGGGGTAAGGAATGTTCTGCAGCAGTCAGACCACATTTTCACATTAATCAGACATTTTTACAAAATATCCTCCAGTTTGCTCACCATGTTGAGCAGCCAATTAAGAAAACAATACTTGCCAAAAATCAAAGAAAATACATCCTCCCATTTATTATCCTTGGTTTTTCTTAGTTCTTTACTTGTTGACTAATTTGCAAAATCCAGTCTTTTAGAAAGATCTCACAGGTGTCTGTGTATAACCACTGAAATCCTCCACTGAAGGGATCTCTCAGAAGAACAAAGACCAACAAAATAATAATAGATGAAAGACTTTCTTACTGATTAAGTGTGAGGTAAGAGAAAAACAGTAGCGGTGTAACAGCATACCTTTTTTTCTCATGTGCATATGGTGAACTTTTCTGTCTCCATACTTTGGCTGTCGAATCCCACAGTTAGATAAGGAATTTCTGGCATGATCCGGATTCATTCCAAAGTTTAAGTGATGGCTTGGATGAGTCATGGCAAGCTATAATGTAGCACACAGAGAAAAAAGTCTTAGATGTATTTTTGCCAATGTAAGAAAAAAAAAAAATCTTAGACTTGTAGTTAATAATTGTTATTTTTTAGTTTGAAGAAAGGCTACAAAGTGATGTCAATTAGTAGCTTGGTTCCAGCAATTTAAATGTAGAATGTACTATTTCAGATGTCAGAAAGAAGCAACGTTTATGCTCAATCATCAGTTTAACTAATTAACTTTCAACAGTTTTTTTTTTCTTTAAAGAAAAATTAGTTTAGAAGAGAGAAAGCATGACCTGTCAATTTGCCCTAAGAGTTTTGCTTACCAGCTTTGCTGACCTGATTTCAATACATTTGCTTATTTAAACATATAGTCACTCTAACATTGCAGCATAAATATTCATATTAAAAATATGAACAACTAGAAGAGCTTCTCAACCATTCATATATTTCATTTAGGTTATTTAAGTATCTATAGAACTTTCCTACTTCAAAAAACCAAACAACAACAAACAAGTATATTATCTCTGGCATGGTTATTCACAGAAGAACTCTTCCTCTCATGACTATACAGGGCCACTCTTCAATTGCAAGCCAACAGCAATGGCAGGATTGGTCTTCTGTTTTACATTTGTACCACCTAGCATTATCAAAAGCTTATTCTCTGCTGCCAACACTGCCACTACAACAATGGCAGCAGAAAAGAGAACTACAGCTAGCTTTTATGACTCCATCCTGCAAACTCATGCATTTTCTCTTTCTTTACACATACACACCTAAAATATATATTGCATGTATAAATGTACGTGAACACACACCTTATATCTAAGACAAGTAATACATTGGGAAATTCAAGCTACAGAAAGTTACTTCTGAAACACTTGTAGGACTTGTGCTGCAGGCTGTGAGCAAAGACATTCCAGTAGTTCACTCAAACGTTGCCTACGGCTTTCCAAACACAGGACTTTGAGAAGTTTATTTTAGTTATTTTAGAGAGTACAATCATATTTAATCAACAATAAAAGCTGTCTCCAAGTCCCTTTTAATTCCTCACTAGTATTAACTTTGTCATAATTGCCCACTCTCAGCTTCTGCTCCATCTGAACTGGATGACACATTACAACTTCTCTGAATAGTTAAATTAGTGTAATCTTTCTTGCCCGTTCTGTGCTTTAAAAAGAATACATCATGATGAAACAGGTAAAAAACAATGCAAAATTACACATCTGACACTGTCTATGCTTATACATTTTTTAAAAGCTGCTTCTCTTCTGGAAGAAGTTTGTAGGTTTTAAACAAATATGCATAGGGATCAAGCATTAAAAGTACTTTTGTTATAACCAAACATTAATTTGACTAAAGCTGAAACTTGATTTTATGCTTTCTCCCCTTTTCGATTGCAATTTGCTTTTTGGTTTGTGTGTTTGGTCTCAACATTTTGAAGACTTCCATATAGTTTTAATATGAAAGATAAAAATACAGAGGCAAATCCTACAAGATGCTCAATGTTTACTGTAACTTGCAGTAGGACCAGCCCTGGAAACCAACTTCTAGAAAACTGAGAAGCTATGAGAAAAGATTTCTCTGCAAGCCGCTGCTTAAAGTAGTTTGGGAGTCAAGTCTCCATACATATACAGAAACTGCATTTTTTGAACTTAGAGAAAATTCATCTTTCTCAGCCCCAGTCAGTGGAGAGAGAGATTGCTTATTTCAGGGGGGAATCCCAAACGGAAGTCTCCGTTTCCCTTCAGTAACTTCAGAAGAAACGTAAGGGGAAAGGGGCCACCATACCAAGAGTCAACCTTCTGGACCTGATCCATTCCAAAAATGCACTTACATAAATGACTGTTCATGTGATACAGATGTATTTAAAACAGAAAAGAAATTCTACTCTCCAGTTCCTGCCCTTGTTTGTAAATGCAAAAGTTTCACCATGTATTCATAGAAATAAAAGAGCTGAACAGAAGTTTGCAAATTCGTTCGCACTAGCTATAAATGCGAAATAAAAAGGCACCACTTAAGTTATTCTTTTTTGGAACAACAGACTATAAAAGGAAGAAGCAAGGCATGTACACTCATTTGCAGAATATCATCATATTCTTCACAAATATCTAAAAAAAGAACTTATAAGGAAATAATAAGTCTTTTCAGTAAGCGTATTTTTGCCTTTCTACACATCACAAGCAAATCCAGACCCACCACGGGAGCAAAGGTAGGTGTATGCCTAAATGCACAATAGATGTTTCTATTTAGAAATCTCTTGGGATAACTGAAACTTTTGAAAGATCTGTAGTGCAAGTGATCAAGCACTTTCAATGTGTGGCAATGCAGTGCATTTCTCAAGTTTGTACAGCAGGCAAGATTATGGATAAACTCAATAATATTAGGAAGACAAACTAGCAAGTAGTTTATTTTTTGCATGTCTTACCTGCAGCAAGCACCTGTCTCGAAAAGTGTAGCCTATCAATTTGTCCAAATGCATCAGGCACTGATGGTAGCGCACATGGTGGGTGAGGACAGGAAGCATCATTGCATGCTAAAAAACAATTGTAATAAGGAAAAGCTTTCAACATCAGTGTACAGAGAACTCAGCTGACTAAGCTATAAATACAAACACTTTCCATTTGTCACAGCACTGAGCTTTACTGTTTTGGTTTAAATGAGGAAAAAAAAATAACACAATATTGGTTTCCCAAGCCTCATCAGCAGAATACTCAATTAAATCAGATATGTCCATCTGCATAATCACACTGGGGACACAGCACCACCCCAAATAAATCAATAAATACATAAAACCAGTCTCCTACTTAAGTATTTTGAATGAGGAAAAAAATGTCCGGTCACCAGTAACATCAAGTTAAAATATACTACGACTGAATACGATGCTATATCTTTGTACCTTCTCATTTAATACCCTGTAGTTTTAGGTTGATACCAAAGATGAAGAAAGAGCATTTTCCTCTGCCTCATAACATTAGGGAAGAAGCACTTTATACCACTTTAACCAGCTTTCACCGAACAACAGTAGCTACATGATTTTCAAGCACAGTTATTAGTGCCTTGCTTCATTTCCTTCTGAGGAAGAATTAAGGGCTTTTTGAAATGCTGTAGTCTTGGCATTTCCTGGCTTAATGTGCTAAAAAAAAAAAAAAAAAAATCAGAAAGGGTGCTGTTTGATCATCCAGGAAACAGATGATGTTTTCCTGTCATGGAAAATTTCAACAGAAATTTAACTAACTGTATGTTGCGACAACAGAAGTCTCCCACTTTCAGTGTTCTAAAACAGGATTTCTACACTAATGTCACTGACTTTGGATGGATCCAGGTTGAAATAAGCAAGTAGTACAGTTTATCAGTATGGTAGTACAGCAAGTATGATGATATCAATATCAAAAATCTTGCATAAGAGTGAAAAGTAAGAGAGCTACAGGAAAAAGTCAGTATTTAAAGAATTTAATGCATGTGACCATTTTTGTGACACTGATATCAAATTTCAGTTCTTTTAATTGTTCCTATTAGTGACATGACATGAATAAATTCAAAAGAATGACATGTTTTAAGGGAATCAAAATCTGAGGGCTATCCCTATTAATTTCAGAAAGAAGAATGTGTGTGATTACAGAAGATGAGTGTATAGGGAGAGATGCAAGAAAAAGAAGCATACAAAGCAGATGACGTATAATTTATGGAATAAACGATGTTACGGATTTCTGCATGTCATTAAAGAAAGAACAGCAGAAAATACAAACTGGTGAATGTTACAAGATTGAGAAGTTAAGAATAACCAATGACAATACTTTGTTTAAGTAAAGCCTGAAATTCTTGAGAGCTGAACACAGAGCTGGAAGGTAATGATGGAAGTAATTAGTTAACAGCAAGAAAAAGACTCTGGATCTATGAACAGCAAGAAAATGCAAAACCGCTCCAAGTGAACTGAGTAAGTGTAAGTGCAATTTTACTTTGTTCCCATGTCACTCATTTAGAATTTTCTTAGTCTAGTTTAAAAGCTAGGGCAACACCTCTTATATCCATAGAAACTGTACAGGTATGCTTCCTAGGTCTTCCTTCATGGAATTAATTAATTACAAAAAAATCCCCAAACTTGCTTCATGGGCCAACTCTGCTTCCCTGCCTGTACGTTCCACTGCACAGGCCACTAGGCAGAAACAGTCCCTCAAGCAAGGTTTAATATTCTTTATACTTAGGAATCAATACATGTGGCCTTAAGTTTGAGGACTGAAATATAATGTTTTAGATTTTTATCAGCTATGGTGCAGTGAACAAGGAATTGTCATCTCCCTGGGAGCACACAGAAGGTCTTTTATTTGACTCTCTGCAGTTATATTGACAAAGTGTTGCTTTCATGGCACTAAACACTTGATGGATTCAATTAATGTGCATCATATTGGATTATAGCTATTTGATGTTTCTGATGTTTTATTTATCTATCTCTTTATAAGAAAATAAAATATCTGCTTTAAAAATTGCATTAGGCTAAAGAATGGCTAGTGATTAAAAAAAGTCTCCTGAAACCATATGGCCACAGGAGTTATCCCATAACCTTGGTACTTGCATCTGGTTATAAACATACAAGTAATTTCTTTTTTTTTTTTAAAATATATGATTTTAACTATGCTGCATGTTCTCTTCTTGCTGCAGCTGACATAGCAAAGCAGGGTGCTCCCAGCTACTGCCACCATCCCCCAGGCTGGCAGATGCTCCTGACCTGAAGTTACTAAGAACCACTAGGTGAGCTGAAATATTTTGAAATGCATGATTTCTCTCCTCACCCTGAACACTTAACACGGCTGTTGAGGGCACACCAGCACCAACACAGGCAACCATGGGTGTGTATGTGTTTGTGTGGGGTAGGGGTGAGGGCGGCTGAGGTATCTTGCCAGACCACCTAGTAAGTGCTGCCCAGCTTAGTGGCCAAGAAGTGCACTTCACCTACTGGATAACTTCAAGTGAGCCTGGCAGAACACAGCCATTTTACATTTTTGGAACATTTCACTCACCCTTTTTCCTCCCCCTCCAAGCAGTCCATTTCTGAGACTGCAAAGACCACTGTCATTACTGCTACATGGAACTTGGAGCAGCTATAAGCTATCAGAGTGACTTAAAAGAGTTTCAGTCTTCTAAACTGCAATGCTGTCAAAAGCATTAATTTTAAATCACTGCACTTTAGCTCTGCCCACAGAGATGATTTATGTGTATTTAGTTTTAGTCTTCTTTAATCTGGGAAAAAGCATAGACCAACAGCAGCAATCTTTCATTTTACAGACATACAGTTTGCCTACTCTTGACCTCTCAAAGAAATCAAATCCAAGGATCTTCACACCAGAACTGGCTGATTTAGATGTTATGGCTGCAGATGGGCACAAAAATGTGAAATAGCTTTATTCTCATCGCTCTTTGGTGTTTTGCTGTCCTTCAACAACAAAACAAAACAGGAATATCCAAGACGACATTAAGAGATGAATCACAGAAGATATTATGAGTAACACAGGTTCCTAAATTAGAAATTTACAGTTTACTTAACCTGTAAAAATAGATACAGTTCACAACAAAAAATTAGAAAAGGGCTGTAATTTTCCTCAGCTATATGGGAAGATACCATTCCATTATTCTCTTTCTTCGACTTCAGAAGCAACATTAGAATCACAAGAAACGTTTCAAACAGAAGAAAAGCAATTTTAGTTATTAGCATTTCTCTCCTGTTAGAATTTCCCTTTTGGCCTTACCAGACTTCTAATTCTAATTCTACCTATAACTTTGCCTAGCAACCTCCAAAATTTATACTTCATACTGTTAAGTTAATATTAAATGGTAAGCATTTAATTCTTAAATAAAATCTCCAAAACAACAGCTAACATAATGCAATTATACCTCTAGTATATTTATTTGGGTGTTAAAACTATTTTAATTTTACTAATACAATATTATATAAAATTTTCACTTATTTTTATCATATCACAAAGCTGGTGGCTGTCAACTGCTTCAGAATAGGATATGGCAGAGATCTGTACCTTAAAGATTTCATGCATATGAAACAGTACCTGAAAGATATCTTCCTACTGAGGGTTACCCATTTTAATCCAAAAGTTAGTTGTGGTGCGGTTTTTTTTTCCTCCCTTTCTTTTCTTTCAAGTAAAAAGACCTTTCTTCATGCTTCACTGTAAAATTGTTTCTTTAAAAAATACCTAAATAGAAACTATCTTAAAATAAAAATATCTAAAACCAACCCAACTGATGGTTGAAGAAGCCCTTAGAGTTCCACACTAGACTCAACATTTGGCTACTACAAGTCAAGGCTACTGTACTTCTGACCTCCATCCTCATGCTGGCCATCCCTATCCACTCTCCCTTGTGCTAATCAACCAGTGGCAAGAAAACTAAACTTTTAAAATAACTTTTTTTTTTGTGGAGGGGGTGGACAGGACACTAGAATAGTTCCCTAAATCAACAGATCTTATTGAGGCAAAGGTATTAATTTCCATTTGGTTCTTCACAGCAAACCCTTGCAAGAGGTAAGTGGCAGCTATCAAGAAAGAAAATACATCAGACATCTCTGCAGTTTAGTCACCTGGCAGACATCAGAGCGTATCCCTGTTTTCCAGAATCCCTGGCTACTCAGCTCGACAGTCACTTCACGTCTCATTGTGTTCTTCTGCCGAATTTTCTGCAGTGCTTCCTAGACAGGGAGAGAACAGAACTCCCATGAAGAACTTTCTACAACAAAGCAGTATCAATGCACACGTGAGTGCGTTCACAATACCCGTTTAAGGCTAGCTTTCAGTGAACAGTTTCTAAGACTAGTCCAAATCTTGTAACTGCCAGCTGCAGACTGTGGTGGATGTGCTGGAGTACAGTGTAAACAGAGGATTTCGGTAAACCAAGAAGAGAACAGAGGTGACGACATTTTTTACTGCAAACGATAGAACAAACCAGTCCAACTCATACATCCAAGATGATACTTATCTAAGCAAGCTAAGGTCCTTATAATGAAAGTACCTTCTTTACCCCTGTATGCAAAACAATCTCTTCATTCAAGTCCGTCACCATGAGTACTCTTTGTTTGAAGCATTCAGTAGGAGTAAAACAGACTAAGTAAAAGAAAGGCTTTGTTTTGTGATCTTGGCTACTTCATAATAGTTCCTGTTCAATGTTGTCAGTACTCCCAGTCTGGGAAACGGGTCAGCATTCACTAATTCTAGAGCCTATCATGACAAAATCTACGAATATTATTTCAATTAAAAAATTTTAAAGCATCTGGTTTGCCTTGACCACTAGCTGTTTGGTGTTGTGCAAACAGTTTATTTGTCTCTAGAAACTATGAAAGGGACAGAATCAGTAAAAGACTCTGACAGAATCATGAAAAGAAAATATTTTCTGTAAAAATGGAATGAAAGAAAAACAGCTAAAATAAACCACCCCTGGATCAGGATCTCCTGGTTCCAATACTACAAAGCCCCCAGGGTATGCAAACTCCCCACACATGCACTAATAGTAAAGACTCCATCACTGCTATTCCTTCTTCACAACACAAAGCTTTTCAAAGCTGCAACCCATCCTCCCTCTCCTTCTCACTAAAGGGCACTTGCTCAAAGCTGTCTCTTCCCAGCTTCCAGTCTGAAGCCTGTGAGCATCTCTGGGCAGGAACAGGGTCTGTCTTCTATTCAGCAGAGACTCACAGAGTGGTTCCAAGAGGCGCATCTATCCAGATGCGGACTCATCAAGCTTCAGACACCTCAGTATTGAGGCATCTAGGATAGGAGCCTAGTTAGCCCTGTCTCCTTTTATATTCAGTGAAGGGGATAAATGCTTTCAAAAAATGCATTTCTCTCTCCACTGACTTCAAAGTGAGCCTTCAGGTCCCAATTTATGCACCTGCTGTAAGCACTCAAAGTTAGGTTAGAGGAATAAAGCCCCTAGGCACGACCTTGTCAAAAATAATAACATCATACAATCTCATAGTAGTGAACGACCAATGGCAGAGGGAACAGAGATTCTTACAGAACTGCATCCCTTGTGCATTGTCCAAAATTTGCATTTTGAAGCTGTGCCATTGGGTGTTTTCTGAGACAGGTGCTAGAGCACCTAGCTGTACTTTCAGGCTGACGGGCTCAGGAGCACTCCAGTGTTACCCATGACATATAATTCATAATCTTTAAAAGCCAATGTACCAGTCAGGTGCAGCCCTACAGCTCCTTCTAAGTTACTGACACCTCCACTGACAAAATGCACAGGTTATCCTCACAAAAAGCTCCATATGCCTCTGATGGCAGACAACTACTTGATAAACCCATTATCCTAGATAATACCATCTAGAAACAAAAATCAGCACATCACACAGGAAGTCATAAATACCAAAGAGGCATTTTATCTTTTGAAGCAAAACGTAATCACCCCCCTACATCCAATCCACTACAATTTTACAAAGAAGTCATCCATTAACCCCTAATGAAAAGACGCCCATAAAAAAATGGTCTTCCCCTCTACCTGCTCTGAGTGTAGAAAGCTGTAGCAAACAAAATCATCTCCTACAGGGACAAAATTTTTTCCTTAAAACTGTGGCACAGTTAAGTCACAACGTTGTGTTTTTTCACAATTTACCAGTAAAGAAGCTAAGGGCTATTTAATATCAGCATAAATAAAATGTTAACTAAGACTCTTGCTCAGGCAACAGCATACTATGCTTTGTAGTAATAATAAAAAACAGGCACAATGTCAAACTTATCAAACCTTTACTGTGACTAAAGCTACACAATTAGCAAAATGGGGAAGACTTAGGAATTAGACTCAATGATCCTCATGGGTCCTTTCCAACTCAGGATATTCTATGATTCTATGACTCACCAGGGTTTATAATCAATAAATAAAAATACAACACCACTTAATTAAATTCCAACCTGTAACAAATAAATTTATTTCTCCTCTATGTATTCTTTACCTAACTTGTCCAATTAAGAACAGCTGGTAGACATGTACCAGACAAATTCAAAGCTTCAGTCCAAGATCTTAAAAAAACCAGATACCTGAGAGCAGGCTGCTTTAGTCTATATTTAGATGACTATTTTCCTGATTTTAATTCCCAATTGGTTGAGCATTTGCACTTAGGAAATGCTTACTGCTCATCACTTCGGGGGAAAAGAAGAGAGAAAAAACAAAAATTCAACAGACACCTCATTTGTCATTAAAGATTACTGAAAATAACAACAGCCAGATCATTTCAACTCAAAGATCTTAAGGAATGTCACTAAGACTGCCTAATAAATTACGGTTTAAAACCATACACAAGGGCAGCAGTTTTTATCTCAGAAGAGAAATGTTTAAAATTACGAGCCAGTTAAAAGTGCACTCTGAAATGAAAAGTCCTTCACTATGCTAATTCTTGAAACCGTTAATGGCAACGTCTATAAAGAAGTTATGGTTCTATAATGATCATTTCTGTAACTGAGTAAAAAACTTGCAGGAGTTTGACAGCTGGAAAAAGGAAAAAAATCCATTTACTAACAAGAAAAGATAAAAATAAAATCAGTGTTAACAGCCTGAAAAGAAAATCTTTTGTGAAGGATTTCTATTGTTTCCACAAACAGGGCAATCATATGGCTTTATTCCATCCTGAATTACCGTGCTTAGTTATGGGTTATAGGAAGGCCCGGCATACCTCTCTCTGTGATAATTTCTGTTTATCAGCCTGTTTGACTTTGGGACTATTAGCCAGCAGGTGACGTAGCTTCACATAACTCTTCCACAGCTTTTGGTATCTGAAGGACAAAACCAGAAAACAAGTATTTTGGTCAATACAACAAAAGTCTCTCGACATTTGTCCTTATGAACACACCAACTACTAATAATGCACCCATATACACACAGATTATCTACAAGAATCTTTTTGCTTCAGAAAAAATTCTCAAAGCATTTTCCAAGAGAGGTGACAGTGTCTCTGACAGTGTCTCTGCAGTTGTTCCAGCAGGGTGGACAGAGCAGCAGAGAGGATGCATTAGTGTGCAGTGTGAGGTGAACAGCAAAGCTCAGGGCAGAACCCAGGTGTCCCAGATACCTACCCATCCTCTCCAAATGGCCACCTCTGCATGCTGAAAAGACTTGCCTGCAGCATGACATCTCAATTCAAGCAGATGAAAACTCCCCTCTTCTCCACTGGGTTCACCTATCACTCACTGAAAAGCAGTTGTAACCTTTCCCAAGAAGTGTCTGTCCTTACACTGGCTGAAACATTTCAGTGAAGCACATGAGGAAAAGCTCTACAAGTCATGAGCAACATGAAGTCATTTGTGAACAGTGAAATAAAAGTTTCATTCCCTATAGGTTTGTGCTGAATGGAAACTGCAAGTCAAGTTTTCTCTGTGGTTAGCATATATATAAGGTTTCTGGTTTTTGCCAGCCATCTAGCCTTTTCACATTTTGAGGGTATGTAATTACACGTGAACTTCAATAACAGAACTTCTTTCTCAGTGGGAGTCCCTCTGCAATCTAGCACGGATTTTGACAAAACTTGTAAGAGCTTACTCAATTTGTAGACAGCATCCCACCATTATATTCAACTGCAATTGATCAACAGGTTCAAAAGTTACTATGGGAGGAGTGACCAAGAGAATCGTGACATGGACCTTGTGTCCTTAGGAAACAATGCTATCTTCAAAATGGTATAACCACTGTAGAGTTTTTTCAAGAAAATCCATAAAACCAGACTTCTAATAGGAAGCAGGAAATTGGAGGACAGAGGGAAGATGTTTACCTAAGTAATTTATTTTCTTTTATATTTATAGTCTTTTATATTTACATTATAAAAGAAGATCCTCCTCAGCACCAACTTAGAGCAGTGGTTTTAGTAGGAAGTTACCACATTAGTGGCAAAGCAGTAAATGAAGCAGCAGCTCTTTCACTATTTCATAGTCTTCCCAGTATCCAACACATTCACAGGCACACAAACAGACATTTTCTTGGCATTTTTTCCACAGCTATTTCTCTGCATCATTCTTGAATGTACACTCTCTGCCTCTAGAGATGTTGATGTTTTTTGAGTCTATAAACACATCCAAAATGGTCAATCCATAGATTTTTTTCCTTATGCTCTCTTCTCCGCATTTTTGCGATCTGCAGAATAGCGTATCTCTTTCTGACAAATCCCCATCCAAAGTTTGAGAATTAATAAACAGATGACAATAACAAAAATTTTGTATTAGAACCTCATAAAGAAAAGACACACTAGAGAAAAATCTTTTCTGGGCATTACCTATTTCACACATACACCAGAGTTAAACCTCAGACAGAGGTCTTTCACAAAAACTGCTTTGCTACTTTGACAAAAAGAAGCATGCCTAAAATTCTGTAAGCAGCTCTCAGAAAAAAAAAACCACATGGAAATTTTAAAGACAGTTAAAATAAAAAACTGTGGGAAGATTATTTTTTGTATCTTTATACTGTTTTCAACGCAAGGTACTAGAACTTTACAAATATTAAGAAATTCAGCATCAGATTAGAGGTAGTTCTTATAATTTTTGGTCTAATTATTTTCTTTTTATGGATAACAAAACTAAAAGACGAGGAAGATTAAAAGTCATGTTCCAAGTCAAAAGAAAATATGTTATTATCTGGATAAGCATCCATTCTTCCCACTTCCTACCATATTAAATCTAAAATTCTCAGCAAGGAGTTGTAGAAGAATATGTCTGTCCATGCACATATGAGTGACTGGGCCTCAAAACTGCAGGTGAAATTCAACATCCTTAAAAGACAATGGAGGAAAATGCATGAGGAAAAAGGCAACCTTAACTATACAGGCAAAAGAGATGGCCTCTATACTGTCTGTCATCATTCAGAAAACACATCTCCAAATCATTGGAAGAGTTCTCTGAAATTGTCAGAAATTAAGAAAAGAATTGTGAACAAAATCCAGCAATCACTTTTATGCTACTACACGAAATCCACAGTGAAACAGTATTTCTTGCTTTGCCTGAAGTTCTGATTCCCTCTCCACTCCTTCACTACATTCCTTCCCATCTCTATAAGGATATAAAAGGTACAGAGAAAATTAGCATGGACGCAAGAGCTTCCAAGCTAGGAAACAGTACGTAGACTTAATCCTTCAAGTCACAGAAAGAGACAACAAAGTAGGATATGGCAGGGTGCGAGAAACATAAATGTCACGAAGAAAGCAAACAGAAAATGCCTATATTCTTCATTATTGGATGCAAGACCTGAAGAGCATTTAATTAAATCATCAAGTAGCAGCTCTGAAACAAAAGTCAGTCCTTTTTCATACAATGCACAATAGTACTGGGGAAGTGATTACCTGGAATCTTCTGCCTGTCAGTAGCATAAAAAGATTCAAACAGTGATTTGAGAAATGTAGAGAAGGAAGGTCCATTCAGGGCAAACAAAATGATCTAAATACATCCTTTAACTCAGAAGTCCATACACTACAGACCTTTGGAAGCCTGGGTAAGTATTTCTTCCCCCCCTGCCTTCCTGTTACACCATTCTCTCTCTAAAATCCCACAGCTGGCCTCTCGGAGAAGTAACATGGAGCTTGAGGAACCTTTGATCTGACCTAGAAGACCTGTTCTCAGGTTGAGAAATTTCATACTGCATATGCATGCACATTTATTTCAGCAGATCCTGAATTATGCCAGAAAAAAAAGTTACACCTTATATTCTCTAATTTACAAGAGCTAGTGTCCAATGCCATAAGCAGACTCAGTTAAGCACATAAACAAGCCCTAATTAAGTCACAAATTACAGCAGTAATGAGTTTCTGAAGGAAAGATAGAAGGAAAAGCATCTTACTGAGGATCTCCAGCATAACTGAGTTGAGCAGGTCGTATCCCAAAGTGGACAATAATGGGGAAAGTAATTACATCAGGGTTGAACTGTTCACGGTCCAGTTGATCAATACGAACCGAACTGGGTTTCTAGGAGAAAAGCAAAATATACCTAATTGACAACAGCTCCATGGAAAATTTATTGCCTCTAGCCCACACTATCCAGGAACCACAAAGCAGCAATATTCAAAGTTTATTAAAATACAAATAAAACTAATCATTAATATTATAAACAGCATTTGGCAGTGACAACGACTGAAACAAAGTTAATTGACTTAGCTCTCCCAGCGAAAAAAGGAAGTATTTTTATTTTACAAGTCAGGAAATTTAGAGTTTGATTATTTCCGAGAACTTAAAGAAACTTTCTTTGGTCGAACATCACACTGGAAATAAAAATCAGGATTACCGTTCTGGCATCCAAGCTCCCATGTCCCTGAATAGTTCATAAGATTAGGTTACCTCTCTAATTTTAGTTCTGTTCCTGATTTCCCAATGCAACTGAAGCCATTATTAGATCCATTCAATCACACTGACTAAATAGCATTAAAAACCCTGTCATGTTACTCTTAGAAAAGGCTGCTAGACTGATGTGTACAATGAGGAATACAGTCTTGTATGATGAGGGGACTTTTGTCCTTTTTACGCTTCAAAACAGAAGTTCTTTTTATAGGTAAAAAGGACAGTGTAGAAGGAGGTGACTTTTGCCTCACCTCTAAAAACACAGAAAATGAGTAACTGCACATCACTGTAGAAGACATGCTGCTTACATAGCTCTCAATCGCTTATCTAACATATTTAAAAACTCAGTTGAAGGTGCACAGTTTGTCTCCAAGAAAACATTTTCTCCGTTACCTGGCAAGCTGTTTTGTTACGTTCTTGCTTACCCCCCACTTTGCAATCAGCTGGATGAGGCCAGTATTTTCTGCTTGTCTAAGGTTTTAGAAAAAGGGCATTACTTCTAGTTACCTGCATCTCAAAACTTCTAATTTAGCATTGTGAATTTCTCAAAGATGAGTTTCAGAGTTACAGAAACAGCTCCCACCATTCTCTTCACAAAACAATAAAAACTGTGTCAAGAACAAAGCTTTCACCCTTCAAACCACATTGGTAGAACTGTTTGCAGGAATCATTTTCTGCATGGATAAGCAAAGCCAATTCTAGAAATAAAAGTAAGCCTCATCAGGTGGCCACACTTCCAATCTATTCTACAAAAACAAAAACTTACTTAAAACTTTGACATTCAGACAGAGAAACATTTCTCAAGGGGAAAATGCTTATCAGCTTCCCTTTGGACATGATGACTGGACGTAAAGTTACATCTCCCCAGCCAAAAAAAGAGGAAAAAAAAATTAAGTTAGTTGGCTCATGTTGCCAGGTTTTAAAAAAAATTAAAAAGACAAGAAAAAAAAGAGAAAACATTTTCCCCACAGCATTTCCAATAAAAAAGGATTAGGTCAACAAAACCTAATGAAAAACATGGGGAGGATTTGTAGCAGGCAGAATGTTCTCTGAACCAGAGCTTAAAGTCCTGAAATTTAAGTTTATCTGTTTTTGTGGGGTTTGCACAAAGCCAATTTTAAAAGTTTTTATCTTCACAAAAGTTGTTCGTTAGTTCTCCCTTCTCTTAACATTAAAAATGAGGAACTTCTCCCATCTCCCCTTGCTCAAAAGAGCAGCCTTGCTACACAACAACTCCTCTGAGAACCAAGGCAGAAAAATATGATTAACAGAATACGAAACCATAATTATACTCAATACACCAATTATAATCAATATTTTTTAAAAAAATAAAGATATTTCCCTATTCAAATGTTTCACATTTTAGACACTTAAATAGCAGTAATTTGATCCTTAAATGTGTGAAAGGGAGAAGAGCTTTCAATACACCTATAGAAGGGTCTGTGTGAGAAACGTGAGGCCTCAGGATCACTCAAAACCAGACTCTTTCTCTCTATTTAGATGCCAACGCCTTTGAGTTTTGTCACTCGGTTACACAGCTGTTCACAGATGCCTGATAACAACCAGAACAAAAGAACTTGTTTAAGACTTAATCACAACTGTTCCTTCACTGATGGTTATGAGAGGGGTGTAGCTAGGCTATGCTTTTTTTCCCTTCAGCACAGCGAACACTAGCTTCCTCGCTGGTGCTGTTTCTGAAGGTTAAATGAACAGCACCATACAGAAACATACAGCATAAAGTGTGCACCAGCAGACAGGGCACAAACTGGATGTTATTCTTCCAGGTTTTTATCCCTGTGTTCTTTTAAAAGTGCTGTGAGAGACCATCTAATAATCACAACCTTACTTTTAACATCTCATCAAAACCAAAGAAATTCTAATAGAACAGAGGCCCATTATCTTTGTTTCCTACTCCAAACCTCATCAATAAAGGTTTTGCTGATATTAGAACGGATGATGGGACTGCATGCAGATGTAGTACAAAAGTATGTTAAAATATATATATATATTTGTACTAGTGGGAAAAGCAGCAGTATTTTAGAAAGAGTGAAGTATTAATAAGGATAAAAATTTGTGAACCTTTAAATCTATTCCAATGCAAAGTTTCACTGAATTAATGAAACACCATGAATAAATTAAATGGTTTTAATCCTGAACTATTGTTACAGTTGTTTAAGTAAGTGGGATTTGTATGCCTATCAACTTTTTTTTCCCTTCTCCATCATGCATATACACACCTCACATTTAAAAAAATAAAATACATATAGAAAAACTGGAACTGCTCACAAGAGGAATTATTATTTCTGAAGTGATGTTGCGGAGGAAAGCAGCAAAATAAAATCTGGTGGTTTCACTTTGTTGTGTCAAGTGGATAAAACTGAACTGAAGAACTGTCATTTTCTAAAACAGTTTCACATTGTCTCTATAACAGACCTGTTTCATCTTCTAACGCTGTAAAATGCATAGAAAATACTTTCATACTCTATTTTTCACTTACTTTCATACTCAATAGAATATGCTGCAATGAACAGAAAAAATCCGCAAACTAAGAAATAAGTCATCGCAATCTTCTTGAGAGAAAGAACATGCTCTAATGATGGCATTATAACATGACAACTTTTCAAAGTGCTGCAGATTTCTTTTAAGCTTACATATTTTGAGGTCCACGCACATCTCTAAAACGTTGTCTTGTAGAATGCAAAGTTTGTCAGTAAAAATCACACAAAATCTCAAAACTAATGCTACCACTTACAAACTGTGCTGCCTTGTGCATACAGACATTTACAGTTTGGTGACACAAAGAAAGAGCATACATACATTACTTCATGCTAAACACAAAAGCAAGTTTTCAGCTAGCTGAAATCAGCATATCTTCAGCAAAACCACTGAAGTTATGTCAGTGTGTACCATCCACATACTGACAGTTTGTGCACTACCATGTACCTTGTATCACAGAAACCATAGGCAATGTTAAGTTAAACAGTTAAGGCTGTCTAACAGTTTCTATTATGAGATTCCGGTTTAGCACTCAGTTTTAACCAGTTCAGGTAGAATTTTCCACAGTGAGAGTTCACATGAATTCTGTATTTCATTTCCCCACAGATGGTCTTATCTTTCTTTTGGTCTAGAAAGTTTTAGCCAGAACAAAAACACTCAGAATGAAATCAAGGGAAAAATAAATTATCCTGCCCAAGTTATGATTAACTTCTGAAGTAGTTTACTAAATGTAATGCTGCCACATTTAAAAATATGAACTTGAAAATTATGTTTAGGAAGACGCCCTGGCTCCAGTGTAGGGACAGATTTTTTCAGTTAGCAAACTAGATTTCCCCTTAGGCACAATTTCAAGTCACGCTTTTTCAGGAGAAGCTAAGTAGTTGAGCCATGAGCAAAGGAGGAAAATGAAGTCAGAGAAAGAAAGATATTACAACAGAGAAAGCTGCACAGCAGTCTAAAATATTAGGTCCAAAACATGCCTCTACTACTGAGATACCACCTTTGTGATACTGACCAAACCATGCAAACAGAACTCTGCAGCTTTTACTGGACATCATCTATTCTTGTGACCCACATTTCTTAAGTGTGAAAGTCAGAAAAATGGGCTAAATTCATATAAACACTGGAGTTGAAAGGAGCTGTGTTCTAAGAACACATGCTTTAAAGTACTAATTGTTCCAAAAATAATAAGGCCACAGGGGTTTCAAGCTCGGCACTGAAAATTAATGGACGCATTTGTTAACGTACACAAAATTCCTTAGTGTGAGTGAGAGCAACATAGAAACAATGTGGAAAAAACCCACATAGGCAGAAAACACCTTTTCCATATTCAGGGCAGAATCTGGATAGATGGTGTCAAAAGAGGAAGATGAAAGAAAATTGCAAATAGTTACTAATTCTCTGGTCCTGTATCAGGGAAAACAGAATGAGATCATGCACATAAAGGCTGAGAAAATAAGAAAGCAGAGGAGGAAACTACAGTTTCATATACATAAAATATAGTCATTCCTTTCAATGCGCGCATTGAAACAGTACTCATCTGGAAATCTGCCCTTCAATAGAGCAGCAGAAGGTGCAGTTCTTCTCAGGGTTGGAACAAGTCAATGAACTGTTCCTATAGCAATCTGCAACTGTCACTGGTCATCTTTTCCCTTTCCAATTCAGCCTGCAGCAGGCTCTCCGAAACAAGACATGTACGTGTCATTGGGTTGTTCATAAATCAGAATTATTTGCTCTACCATGCCAGGGCTGGTAACGATCATCCCTTTGCATTCTTCTGCATATTTCTGCCATTCCAGTTCTTCCCACTGAAGCATGTTGGCAATCTCCTCTTCAGGCACCAGAGCTTTATTGCATCGTAACAAGTAAAGAAGAATCTGATGCATTGAGAGTACTTCTTTTCCTCCATCTTAAAAGCATAAATAAATAAATAAAACACATTTCAGATATGCACTCCTAAAGCATAAGCAAAAGAGAAAATATGCAGAACACATAAAATACTTGGATGAGCAAAATAAAATGCAAAATGCTTAAGTGACTTGACAAATATGAAAGCAAATGTTTTATTGTTGAATACTGAACATGCATAAATTCTTTGCTAAACTGGAAGCAATAATGGTAATGGTAGCAAAAGTAACAGTTTCATCATACTGTAAAGCTGAAGTTTCTAACTTGCCTGAAAAACTTTAAAATTAATAGGCAGAACAATCAGTTACAATGTCCCATTATGTCTTCTTTTTCACACTTCTATCATTCTTTTTACAATGGTAGTTAAAAATCCTTTAGGCATTTACACAGCTTTTTTAAAGAACACTCAAAATTTTACGGGATACTTCTGGATGAACGTAGTAAGTTATCCTTGCATTTTAAACTCATCTGTAGCGCTTACATGCTGTACCTGCAGTAATGAAGACCAAAGAGCTTCATGCTGTCTTCTGTCACTAAATGAATCGAGGGCATGTGAAAAAACTGCCAAATACTTCTGAGACCCCAAGGAACATGCACAGCAAAGGCAGCTTGTAACGAAGGAAGACAGTATAATAAACATCTGACTGGCTCCAGGTAGCCAGTTACAGATGTGAAGATGCAGACAGGAAAGACGAGTGAATGATGGTCCTGACAGACCACCACTCAAAAGACACTGACTATTCAAATTCAGTATGTCCGCTCATATGAGTAAAAAGATAGGCATGTTACTACAGTGCTTTACTTTTGACCCAAATCTCTTCAACCTCCTCCTTCAACAACAGGGTGCTTAATCTGTAGGTATGGAGGCATCTTCAAGTTTCATCCCCACAGAGCACAAATCTTGATTTCCCTTCCCCAAGGAGCAGGAGCAATCTGGTCCTGCCACTGAGTACACACTCTGTCACTACAAACACACAAAATGGAATGGAGGAAAACCAGAAGTAAAGCCTTAGAGCAATACAGGGGATGATGCCACATCACAAGGAATGTGATCCCAGGCACGCAGGAAAAGCATCGCAGAACTGCTGCATAACAGCAGTGCTGCATAAGATGATGTCCTCTATAGGACACGCGAGGGAACAAGCACTTCTCTTATTTCAGCTGGGATTACAACACTATGGTACAGAAAAGATGAAAGGGAATGATATAACTTGGCCTCTTAGAACAATTAACCTCATTCAAACTCCAAGAGGAAATCTTAAATGGGGAAAACACACTCCAAACCTCACTGGAAACAGCAAATACTTCTCAATAGCTACAGAGGAAGATTTTTAAATGTGCAAAATTTTCCTTCAAATTAAAGGGGGACTCAGTTTACAAGACTTTTGTCTTTGTCAACAACTGGATGATACTGTTACGAGAGGTAGCCCAGGTCCAACAATTACTAAAAAAAGTGTAGTCTTACTCACTGAAGACCATGTATAGGAAGGGTACATGTTGCTATAGACAGCTGTGCTAAACAGTAGTTAGAGACCTGACCTTTCCTGGGTCAGAACATGCAGTAGTTGGGATCTCAAATGTTTTTAGTCTTTTACTCTCTAATATATTTATCATCATAAAAATATACAACAGTGAATATAATGCAGCAACTATTCTGCATGCTATGCACCTCTGGCACTCAGTAAACCTGGTATGATTAGCTCAAAGCTTAGAGCTACCCCAAGACCTGTCTCCAAGTAACCCACACAGAAAACCTGACAACCCAAACCTTGTATTTTTAGGCCATCTTAGAAAAATAAAAAAGACAAATAGAGGGGATGGGAAATCAGCAATTCATTTCTATTGTTAAAGAGACAGTTGATGGATGTGTGGAGATCTGTTACATCAATATATCTTCTTTGAATAGACATAGATATATAATGTTCTGCAAACATACCTGAAAGAAATAGATTCCCACTCTCTGGAAATTAAAAATCTCCAAGGACATCTCAGAAAATAATCAATACAAAAATGAAAATTTGATTTTAAAAAATCTGTCATAAGATGCCAAAAGGCAGAAATATTAGGAAAAAGTCATTTTTATGAAGAGTAAGAAGGCTGGGAACCTTAAAGAGGAAACACACAGGAATACATGTTAAAGAGACTTACCTCTCCCTATCAATAAAAAAAATCCAACAGTGCAGAAAGAGCTGACTTCTAAACTAAAATAAAACAAATCAGAATATAAAAACCCCAAACTAACATGAAAACACCCTCTAGCTACAGAAACCAGGCAGGTCAAACTTGTTCTCATTTTGTGATGAGGTCAAGTTAATCAGCCACATGTGGCTTGATGGCTTATTTTGTAAATTGCTTCAGCAGAACCAAATCAATGTTTGCTAGCAAGCCTCAGAGCTCAGCTTCTGATTGAACAGTGTTGTGTATCCAGGAAGGAACAAGAATTAGAAATATAGTCATCTAGCCATCAGTACTCTCCACAGTAACGAGCCAAACCTCATTTAGCTACAGCTATAATTAATATCCCAACTAAGTTTCAATGCCCAGAGCAGAGAGCACCTCCAGGCCACAGCCCTCTTGATGAAGATTGTTCAATGTCTCATCTGCACCCTCAGTCCAAGAGCTGATCACATGCTCCTGCCCACACAACCCTTCTGGAGCAATCACTGGCAGGATCGCAGCAGGATGCATTTTCAATGGAGCCATGACATTTATATCAACTGAAAGTCTGTCCTAGTATCTTAGGATGTGTTAAATGCCTGTGTAAGCTGTTCACTCAAAACGAGCATAATGCACCACACTGAAGCTTGTCCTTGGCTGGCACGCTAGGGTTGAATTGCACTGGAACGGTGTTTTTCTGTCTTTCGCTGTTTGCTGCAAGGTCTAAGCTTGCATTAACATAAAGAAAGAAACAATCAGAACAACATGTGCTCAGGGGTGCCAATCACGCTGACTCAAAACTGCATATCAAGAATTTTAATATAATCACGCATTATCGTGAAGAGTGGAGGGGACATGAAATTCAGTTTCACACATGACATTAGGTAATAGCACACTCCTCAAATGCCACAGCTCCATCACAGGACAGGACAAGAATGACCCAGCACTGCCTAAAATCACCACGACAGAGACAAAAGCTGGAGGTGAGACCTGGCCTGCCCATCTGAATCCCAGTTCTGATTAAACCATCCACACTGCCAGTGAGCACTAAAGACTTCAGATAGAAGCACCAGATCTCTACATTTGACTTGCAGTAAGTTTTTTTGTGGGGTTTTTTTGGGGGTTTTTTTGTTGCTGTTTTGGGGGGACAGGGGGGAGGTGTTTCGATTTTTTTTTTTATTTTAAATCTGATTTCCATAAAGCTACGTAATATAAACATTACCTGGAAGAAATCTCACAAATCGCGGCATGAAGTGAAATCTAGGGCAGCAAATAGAATCATTTTCAAGTGAAGGACCTTAAATATGAAAAAAATACAGAAAATTTATGAACAGCAATGTATTTGGAAAACAAGAAAAATGAAGGTAACCCTGCTGTGGATGAAATCAATGAATGGTGTTTACGTTTGATAGGGCCTAAATTTCAATCAGAAAAGTAACAAAATGCACAGCAGAGAGGAACAGAGTAACAACTTCTAGTGAAAGCTTTCACATGGACAATTTCAAAGAAAGCTACAATAACTTAAAAATAAAAAGATTAACAAAACCACAATAGTTTTATTTAAACCAGTGATGCAGAAAAAATTGGTTTATATAATTAATTCACTTAAGTCTTACAGACACAAGCACTAGTTTATTAGTCTCTCCCCATTAGTGGGGTGTTTTTTGGTTACAATAAACAAAGGTAACAAGGAAATTTCCATGATGCTACTTTTTGGTTTTTTCGTGTCCTATTTCGTCATCCAAAGCTTTGCATGAAAATGAAACCAAAACCAGTAAGTACTTGGAGTTAAAAAAGAAACAACAATGAGAACCAGTGATATGAAAGGCAACATTGGTATTAGAATACATTTAGTACCAAACCAAAGAAGGCTAAACAAAATGTATGAAACCTGTATGCTTCTCTGTTTAACTGCAACAAGTGCAGAGTACATCTCCATAGACGAAGTTAAGACACCAAAACACACCTACAGATTCTGAAAAGAAATTCCTTTGATATTCTCAGTTTTCTTTTAGACCAAGGGAAAGATCATCCCTGAAATTGTCCTTTGTTACAGTCTTCACAGAAACATATATTTTCATCTTGTCAAGTCAAAAACATTCAGCTATAATGATACGTTATCCCTCTATGGCTGTCTGTATGACACTGCTTTGGAGGTTGACTGTAGAGAAATACTGTATGAATAACTTGTTTGTTAGCTTGTAAAAACAGAAAGGATAGTTTACCTGACATGTTGGCTTTCAAAATACCATGCACATGATACTGTGCAATGTTACACATACAATATTTACTGTTTGATTAAAAACAAAAAAGTTTTGGATTAAGGAAGAAATTTAGTTTATCTGGAAGAATACAGTGCCAAGTTCGTGCATTTTAACTGCTACAGCCCACACTAACGAACTCTAATATATTTCATCTTCTTGAAGAAGAAAGTGGAAGTTTGTCCCTCTCACGTAAAACAGCATTCAGCTTTGTACTTTTGAGGCCCCTCCCCACTTTTTTTCTTTTTAAACCAAAGAACATAACAACAGAGTCCTATTTAGAAAAGCTGCAATTAATTGGGGTTTGTGTATGGGTTTTTTTCCCCTAAACAGAAGTTACCTTTAAGATTCCAGTCATAGAGCTCCAAAATATCTTTGAATAGATATGAAGAGAACAGCTCAAGACCTCTCACACAAAAATTCTGTTGAAAGGAAAAAATAAACCAGGCTTATAATTATATAATACTGTAATACAAATAATGCCACTCACATATATTTAAATAAAACAATGAAAAAAACAGTGTCTTCATATTTGCCGACTGCTAGACATTTCATATTTGCCAACTGCTAGACACTGGGCTTTGGAAACAGTATTGATATATCTGTAATCATCTACTGTAACATAAGATAGCGGTCTCTTCAGAAAGCATTGTCAAGAAAGCACTATAATAAAGACTCTTTATTGAGTGTCCAAATCAACACTATAGGTAGAAAACATGAATCCGCGATAATTCGCCATGCACTAAAACCCTTTCACCTGAGTAAGGCTAAGCAGGTAACATATTTCTGAAAAGGATCTTGTTCGTAACTCATTTTTTCCTACATGTTCATGTTAAAAGTTTATAGATCACCATCTGTGATTTCATGATCGCTTCCATAGCAACATATCAGTACAAAGCAAATTGAGGATTTTGACCTCAAGAGCCAACAGGAAAGGAGACGAGACCAAAAAAGAAAAAAAGAAAAAAAAAGAAAAAAGAAAAAAAGAATTAGATTTTTCTCAAGTGGGGAAGCAGCTCCTCCAAAGCAAAGAGCTTTCATTCAGAAATTAAGGAACTTAAAAAGCCTTCCTGAACAAACAAAATCAGGCCAGGTTGATAGAAATTGTACATGTATGATACTGGCCACAAATTCCAAACCCACCAACATAATCTGTTCCTCAAGAATGCATTAGTAAAGATGGTCTGCAAATAGTGCTGTAGCCATTTGCTGTAGCCGTTTGACCAGGATTCCAAAAAAATGTAAAATTCCCTATTTTGCTTGGTGGCCATTTGTTGTCTTAGAACAAGATCTGGAGACAACACAACAGATTCAGTAACAAGAAATGAATTGCTTTGATCACATTAATCTTGCTGAGGAATTTCAGGGCTCTTGCATATATTTAGATGCTGCTGAGCAACAAAAAAGAGATAACTAGAAAGAAAAATGTAAATATATGTGACTAAATTAAACACTGATCCTATCTTTGTAGTTAATATGCAGGGGTGTTTCTGTACCTACACATGCAGTTCCACTGCACCAATTTACTTCACAAACTGGCTTCACCAGGGATTAATTTGTAATAAAAAAACAGATTATGAACTGAATGTGCTTTGTTTGTATCCACCGGAAATTTGTTTTGGCAACAGCTTATATTAAATACTGATAAGCAATCTTCAGAGCTTCAAACCCATGATTAAGTTTCAGCTCTGCCATTGCCTTATGTGGTCCTGGCAAACCAGCACCTCCATATGTTTTATTTTTGTCATTCATAAAAGAAGGATAATGCCTAACTCAGCTTACAGATAAAAGTACTTGACACATATTGTATATAACTTAAAATGAGAAGAAGCTATGGATGTAAGCATTTCTTACTATTTGATTTTAATATATGATAGCCTAAGTAGACGGATTTATGCTAGTACCTGTGAGTGCAAGTTCCTTTTTCAGCCATTCGTTCAGAACACAGCCTGTCTCTTAGAGACTTCATGAGATGGGTTACTGAAGAGTTCAATCCATTAAACATATCAACAACTCATAACCCACTCTGACTTTTTGACTAATTATCCTTCTTACCTCAGGCATCATCTCCTCAATGAAATGAATTGTATAGTCAATGTTAAATCGGATTACTTTACATAGAGGAATCTGGAAGGAAAATAGAAATTCAGCATGAGAAACTATACAGCATCAAATGAATAGTTAATACAATTTTGAATGCAAGGTATTACTGTCTGCTGAAAAGGGCACTTACTGAAACAGCTGCTCAGGGGGATCATGCAAAGACAGGAACACAAGCATGTGCAAGAGAAGTAACAGTTCTAACCTCCACCTCTGTAATAACACAGGGCTGACAGGAAGGATGGTAAAGGAAGATTAAATAATGCCATCTACTGGAAATGAAATTTTCCTTAGAAGAAAAACAAAGCTCAGTAAACCTGTATCTTCTCTCAATTGTATATTTGGAAGTGAATTTATTGTTGGTGACACAACATGTCAGATTGATACAGTGACCTGAAGGCAAGGTGTTTTTAGCACACTGCCAATTCTGTTAGCTATACTCTCATAAAATACAGCTTTAAGTCATAGCAACACAATGTAAGAACTTCAGGATAAATTTATAGGTTTATAGTAATTTCATCCAATAAATATTCTCAGAAGTTCACTCAACTAACTAGTAAGACAAATACCTAATTCCTTTTTTTCACTAGTGTTTGCAAAGTCCATGGACTGCTGAAGGTGTTTGGTTAGGTTTTTTTTAAATGGGATTTTTTAAAGCAAAAAAGCTAAATTTCTAAAGCACTACAGAAATGCCTCATCCTACCCTACACGTCTACAGCTCTTAGCAAGTTTTACTATTCACTGGCCTTGCAAGCATAAAATAATCTTAGAACAATTCAATGGTCTGTGAAAGTGAGGCAACCCAAGGTTATTTTGCATTGATAAGCACACAAATAAATATCTGAACGGTGCTGGGGTTGCACTGAAATCAATGGACTCAGCAGAGGTGCAATATTCTGCTTGCATCTTCTTGCAGACCACTGTTAAACATTTGACTATTTTGTCTGCAAAAATCTTTTGATATCTGCCATGATAAACTAAGTACTTACACCAAACAATCAAACAAAAAAATTGCATTTCCTACAACTGGATACAATATTAAATGTGAATACAAAAATAAAAAAAACTTGGATGTCAAATGTCCCATTTAGAATCTAAAAAGAGGAAATCAGCAGGGCTTTTAAAAAAAAAATATATAGGGAGCATTTGCTTACTTTCTAATACATAAGTTCAACCAGGGGAGGACATTCTGATTCAGAAACTCAGTAGCCTGGGGTATTTTTCTTAGTATTTAAAGCATTCATTTTCTACTCGAGAAGCGACCACGACTAAAATCTCCATGAATTAGAGTTCCACTTACACAAGCAAACACATAGTAAAGGAACATGTGGTTGGTACTGTAAAATTGTTTTGGTAGTTATATTAGGAAAATTATAATTTTTCTTATGAGTGTACTAACCAGTCTCCCAAATATCTGACCTGCTCAATTATTACTGAGTAATAGTAATAACAGTAATAAGACTTCTAACAGTGTGCAAAGCTAAGACTTCAAATTATACAAATCTGGCTCATTCAAACACGTTGGTGTTCGGATGTCTATTTCTTCTACCCTTTGCCACCTCTCTTTTATCAAATACGTTCCAAAATGTCTCTCAAACAGCAGTTTTTATGTTGCGAAAACTCATCTCAAGACAGCAAGAGACTCCTTCCAAAGGGCTTTATAACTGTTAGTAACATGAACTGAAAACATGGTGTTGCTTTGTATTCAACTCTGTAAAAATTAATCATTTGCTTCTGATCACTTCCCCTACTTGGAATGAGAAAAAATAAACCACGCATGCACTTTACAGGAAGAGTAAGATCAATGTCTTCACTAACTACTCGTGTCAGACATGAAAAGTTTTTCTTGTTCGCTGCCTAGAAAAGATTTCCATAACTCTCTGCCTTCCTGTCATGCAGTACACACAAAAATGATAAAGATAAGGTGGTCTCTTTATTCTTTTAATGGGAGTAAAACAAAACTGTTCCTTTTTGCTCATTTGTAAAGTGAAAACGTAAAGTCTTGGGACAAATCTGCCTTGAACCCCAAGGATGAGTTAATGCTACTGGGCAGGAGTGCTTCACACTGCCACCCCACAGGCTGAATTCCACCCTCTCACTGACTTCTTGTCAACAAGAGTCCCTTTCCATGCTCTCCAAAAGTCAAGTGTTGTTGTGCTGGTTTTGGCTGGGATGGAGTTAATTTTCTTCATAGTAGCTAGTATGGGGCCATGTTTTGGATTTGTGCTGAAAACAGTGTTGATACACAGGGATGTTTTAGTTACTGCTGAGCAGGGCTTACACAGAGTCAGGGCCTTTTCTGCTTCTCACCCCACCCCACCAGCGAGTAGGCTGGGGGTGCACAAGAAGTTGGGAGGGGACACAGCCGGGACAGCTGACCCCAACTGACCAAAGGGATATTCCATACCATATGATGTCAAGCTCAGTATATAAACTAGGGGGAAAGCTGGTCAGGAGACCGCTGCTTGGGGACAGTCTGGGCATCGCTTGGTGGGTGGTGAGCAATTGTTTTCATTTGCATCACTTGTCTGTCTTGGCTTTTGTTTGCGTTGTTGTTGTTATTTTCCATTTAATCACAATTTTTATTATTTTTATCATTATTATTATTACTTTATTTCATTTCATTTATCAAACTGTTCTTATCTCAACCCACGAGCTTTCTCACTTTTATTTTTCCAATTCTTTCCCCCATCCCGCTGGGTCAGGGGGGAGTCAGCGAGCGGGCGGCTGTGTGGTGCTTAGTTGCCAGCTGGGCTTAAACCACAACAGTCCTTTTTGGCGCCCAATGTGGGGCTCAAAAGGTTTGAGATAACAACAGATTCAACAGAACGTATTAGAAGCGATTTCTATTTGTTAAAAGTTGCAGGTCACGATATTGATTCATCTGTTCTTGACATTAGTTTATTCGAGCTGCACCATGCACTTTTTTTTGCTGTACCTGTTAAAGATTGGTGTTGGTTTTTTCAGTTTGCTGTGCTCTGTAGTGATTAGCGATGTTTTGCCCGAGAGATTCGTTTTTAAAACACTGACCTTGAGCTTAATCTGGTATTCGGTCTCTGTAGTGAAGCCATTACTGTACTTCGGGTACCATCTCATGGAGACATTTAACAATTAAACTTCTTCCTCTGAGAGGTTTTTTGTGGAGGAAATACAGAATGGCACCCTTGCTACCTTCTTCCGTGACGTTGTCTCCCTCGTTACAATAACTTCACAGTATCTTGAACATCTTTGGGTAGTTAAAATACTTCTATTGGTACTTCTTAGAAATATTGCTTCGGTTTTGTCTAAGGTTAACAAGCAATTTAGGAATATGACCCAGGCTCCGCAAGAGTATGTCATGGGTGGCACGGCATGTGGGAGAAGAATATGGGCAGGTATCTAGAGAACTTCTTACCTCCAATGGTCTGGAACTTCACTCCTGAACAACTACAGGATCCTGATGAAGTGGTAGAATGTTTGAAAAAAAAAATGCTGTGGCTACTCCAGAGAGGCACAACTTACCGCACTGTGCTGCACCCTGGCCAGTATCTACCAAACACTGCTCGATAGCATGCAGCACCCTCAAGGAGAAGAGAGGGAAAAGAAACCAACAGACACTGTGGCTAAACCAGGCACTGTATCAGTCACCCCTATAACTAAAAAGAAACAATGGAAGCAGAAGTCAACTTGTTTAGTAAGGGATGAAGAAGCTTCTCCTAAGAGGGAGCAGGAGAAAGAATCAGAAGAGGCAGCCTGTTCTACGGCAGAGCAGTCACAAGAACAGGAGGAGGAAGAGACTGAGATAATCAATGAGACAGAAACCACCCAATCCCTGTCCCTAAGCGAGCTGCGAGATATGCGAAAAGATTTTAGCCGTCAACCAGGTGAGCTAATTCTCAGCTGGTTACTTCGATGCTGGGATATTGGGGCCAGTAGTCAGGAATTAGAGGGTAAGGAAGCCCGTCAGCTGGGATTCCTTGCTAAGGATAAGGCTATTGACAAAGGGATTGGAAAAAAGGCAGGAGTCCTCAGTCTTTGGCAGCGACTCCTGTCAAGCGTGAAGGACAGGTAGCCCTTCAAGGAGGAACTTGCAAATTCTCAAAGCAAATGGACCAACATTGAGAGGTGCATCCAGTATCTGAGGGAATTAGCCATGGTGGAGGTGATCTATAATGACCAGGCATCCAAAGACCTGGATGAAATCCGGTGCACACGAAATGCAGCGACGTCATACACCCACACCCTGGCGATAATGAGCTGCACAGATGCTGAGGCACCAACTATAGGTGAACTGGCCAGACAACTCCGAGAATACGAAGATAATCTTGCTCCCTCCATGTGTGCCTGGGTCTCAGCTGTGGACAGACACAGACTAACCCAAAAATCATTCGAGCAATGTGAGAAGGGTAGGTTTTCCTCATGCACTCCAACCAAAGCCTCAGCTATTAAGAGTCAGCCTTTTCCTGTTCAAGCGAAAGGGTACCTGTGGCGCACACCACGTGCAACCCTGTGGTTCTTCCTGCATGACCAGGGGGAGGACGTGAGGAAGTGGGATGGTCAACCTACCTGGAGACTAGAAGCTTGGGTACAGGAACTGAAAGGAAAAACAGCCGCCAAAAAGCATCCATCCAGGAAAATTACTGCTCCAGTGTCTGTTGGGCAGAGTAGAAGGGCTGACGGTACTTTTGATCCTGATGAAGGGACTTCTGTTTTGCACTTACAAAAACCAAGTAATGAAGACTCAGACCAGGAATAGAGGGGCCCTGCCTTCGGTCAGGCGGAGGAAAGGGACAACATTTACTGGACTGTGTGGATTCGATGACCTGGAACATAAGCCCCACAGGAGTATAAAGCTCTAGTGGACACCAGTGCACAGTGTACTCTATTTCCATCAGATTACAAGGGGGCAGAATCCATCTGTATTTCTGGAGTGACAGGGGGATCCCAAGAACTGTCTGTGTTGGAGGCTGAAGTAAGCCTAACTGGGAATGAGTGGCAAAAGCACCCTATTGTGACTGGTCCAGAGGCTCCATGTATCCTTGGCATAGACTATCTCAGGAGAGGGTACTTCAAATACCCAAAAGGGTACCGGTGGGCTTTTGGTATAGCTGCATTGAGTACGGAGGAGATTAAACAGCTGTCTAGCTTGCCTGGTCTCTCAGAGGATCCTTCTGTGGTGGGGTTGCTGCAAGTTAAAGAACAGCAGGTGCCAATTGCTACCATGACAGTGCACTGGTGACAATATCACACCAATCAAGACTCCCTGGTTCCCATCCATAAGTTGATCCATCAACTGGAAAGTCAAGGAGTGATCAGTAAGACTCATTCACCCTTTAATAGTCCCACATGGCCAGTGCAAAAATCTAACAGAGAGTGGAGGCTAACAGTGGACTATCGAGGCCTGAACGAAGTCACACCGCCGCTGAGTGCTGCTGTACCAGACACACTACAACTCCAATATGAACTAGAGTCAAAGGCTGCCAAATGGTATGCAACAACAGATACTGCCAACACATTTTTCTCGATCCCTCTGGCAGCAGAGTGCAGGCCACAATTTGCTTTCACATGGAGGGGTATCCAGCACACCTGGAATCGACTGCCCCAGGGGTGGAAACATAGTCCTATCATTTGTCATGGATTGATACAGACTGCACTGGAACAAGGTGAAGCTCCCAAACACCTGCAGTATATTGATGACATCATTGTGTGGGGCAACACAGTAGAGGAAGTGTTTGAGAAGGGGAGAAGAATAATCCAGATTCTCCTGAAAGCTGGTTTTGCTATAAAACAAAGTAAGGTCAAAGGGCCTGCACAGGAAATTCAGTTTTTAGTAATAAAATGGCAAGATGGGCGTCATCATATCCCAATGGATGTGATCAATAAAATAACAGCCATGTCTCCACCAACTAACAAAAAGGAAACACAAGCTTTCTTACGTGTTGTGGGTTTCTGGAGAATGCATATTCCAGGTTACAATCTGATCGTAAGCCCTCTCTATCGAGTGACCCGGAAGAAGAATGACTTTGAATGGGGCCCTGTGCAGCAGCAAACCTTTGACCTAATTAAACGGGAGATAGTTCGTGCAGTAGCACTTGGGCCAGTCCAGACAGGACAAGATGTGAAAAATGTGCTTTACACCTCAGCTGGGGATAACGGGCCCACCTGGAGCCTCTGGCAGAAAGCACCTGGAGAGACTCGAGGCCAACCTCTAGGGTTTTGGAGCCGGGGATATAGGGGATCTGAAGCCTGTTACACTCCAGCTGAAATATTAGCAGCAGATGAAGGAATTCGAGCTGCTTCAGGAGTAGTTGGTACTAAAGCACAGCTCCTTTTGGCACTGTGATTGCCTGTGCTGGGCTGGGTGTTCAAAGGGAGGGTCCCCTCTACGCATCACGCAACTGATGGTACATGGAGTAAGTGGGTCGCACCGATAACGCAACGTGCTTGCATGGGAAGCCCTGACCACCCAGGGAATCCTGGAAGTGATCACAAACTGGCCAGAGGGCCAAAACTTCGGAGTGTCGCCAGAGGAGGTGACTCGTGCTGAAGAGGCCCTTCTGTATAATAAATTATCAGAGACTGAGAAGCAATATGCCCTGTTTACAGATGGATCCTGTCATATTGTGGGAAAACGTCGAAGGTGGAAAGCTGCTGTGTGGAGTCCTACGCGACAAGTTGCAGAAACTGCTGAAGGACAAGGTAAATCGAGTCAGTTTGCAGAGGTAAAAGCCATTCAGCTGGCTTTAGATATTGCTGAATGAGAAAAATAGCCAGTACTTTATCTCTATACCGACTCACGGATGGTGGCAAATGCCCTGTGGGGGTGGCTACAGCAATGGAAGCAGAGCAACTGGCAGCGCAGAGGTAAGCCCATCTGGGCTGCTGAATTATGGCAAGATATTGCTGCTTGGGTAGAGAACCTGGTTGTAAAAGTACGTCATGTAGATGCTCACATACCCAAGAGTCATGCCACTGAAGAACATCGAAACAATGAGCGGGTGGACCAAGCTGCTAGAATTGAAGTGGCTCAGGTGGATCTGGATTGGGAACATAAGGGTGAGCTATTTATAGCTCAATGGGCCCATGACACATCAGGACAGTTAGGATGCAACATACAAATGGGCTTGTAATCAAGGGGTGGACTTGACTATTGATGCCATTACACAGGTTATCCGTGAACGTCAAACATGTGCCATAATCAAACAAGCCAAGCGGCTAAAGCCTTTTTGGTATAGAGGACAATAGCTGAAATATCAATACTGGGAAGCCTGGCAGATTGATTATATCACACTACCACGAACCCGCCACAGCAAGCAGCATGTGCTTACAATGGTAGAAGCAACTACGGGATGGCTGGAAACATACCCTGTGACCCATGCCACTGCCCGGAACACTATCTTGGGCCTTGAAAAGCAAGTTTTATGGCAACACAGCACCCCTGAAAGAATTGAATCAGACAATGGGACTTATTTCTGAAACAATCTCATTAACACCTGGGCCAAGGAGCATAGCATTGACTGGGTGTATCACATCCCCTATCATGCACCAGCCTCCGGGAAAATTGAACGATACAAGAGACTGTTAAAAACTACACTGAAAGCAATGGATGCTGGGACATTCAAGCATTCAGATACACATTTAGCAGAAGCCGCTTGGCTAGCTAACACTAAAAGCTCTGCCAGTCGACCTGGCCCTGCCCAATCAAAACCCCTGTGCACTGTGAAAGGAGATAAGATCCCTGTAGTACCTATAAGGAACTTGCTGGGAAAAAGTCTGGGTTATTCCTTCCTCAGGAAAAGATAAACCTATTCATGGGGTTGTTTTTGCACAAGAACCTGGGTGTACTTGGTAGGTAATGCAGAAGGAGGGGGGAGTCCAATATGTACCTCAAGGTGATTTAATTCTGGGTGAAAATAATCTATGATTTGAGTTGCATGTTATGGGAATTGCTACAGTAGGAAACCATTGTTGCTAGCTGGGCTAGGAGCAAAAGGAAGACTTCATTGCAATGTTAAACCCTATAACCTGGCTCAAAGGGACCAGGGATGGAGATTGTAATGGAAATACCTTTAAATTGTTGTAACCCATAATTTGAGTTGCATGTTACAGGAATTACTATAGCAGGAACCACCTGAACCAATGGAGGACAAGCCTTACAAGAAGCAGTGCAAGTACAGCAGTGACCTGACCTGAGCTGGCTGTGGTGCCCAGTAACTCCATGCAATACAACACCTCTCCTGTCCTGAGTGACCACCACAACAGATGGAGCCCAAAGTCATGGACTAAATGAACTCAATGGACATTTTGTGGACATTTAACAGACATTTCACAGGAGTGATCCATAGACTAAGGGAATGATATCTGTGTACTGTATCAAAGGATGAGAAGGGTGATGGTAGGTAGAGAATGTATTGGATAGTATGCTACCTGAGCATGACAAATGGTATGGAATAAGGGGTGGAGAATGTGCTTGTTTTGGCTGGGATAGAGTTAATTTTCTTCATAGTAGCTAGTATGGGGCCATGTTTTGGATTTGTGCTGAAAACTGTTGATACTTAGTTACTGCTGAGCAGGGCTTACACAGAGTCAGGGCCTTTTCTGCTTCTCACCCCATCCCACCCACGAGTAGGCTGGGGGTGCACAAGAAGTTGGGAGGGGACACAGCCGGGACAGCTGACCCCAACTGACCAAAGGGATATTCCATACCATATGATGTCAAGCTCAGTATATAAACTAGGGGGAAAGCTGGTCAGGAGACCGCTGCTTGGGGACAGTCTGGGCATCGCTTGGTGGGTGGTGAGCAACTGTTTTCATTTGCATCACTTGTCTGTCTTGGCTTTTGTTTGTCAGTGCTCTTATTTTCCATTTTCCTTTTCATTACAATTTTTATTATTATCATCATTATTATTATTTCATTTATCAAACTGTTCTTATCTCAACACACGAGCTTTCTCACTTTTACTTTTCCAGTTCTCTCCCCCATCCTGCTGGGGCAGGGAGGAGTGAGTGAGCAGCTGTGTGGTGCTTAGTTGCCGACTGGGGTTAAACCACGACAGTTGTCTTATACATTATGTAAGCAAACTGTCAGGAAAAGAAATGCTTTCTTTTCAGTGCCTCAGTTCCAGTATTCTTACATCCCAGTCCTGTACTTGTACCATTCTTGTACTGGGTTTTGGCATTGGTGGTATAGCTAGTAACACATATAAAGACAAGGAAACAAACACAACCTACAGCATTTGAAAAAACAGTTCCTGAAATAACAAGATACCAAAAAAATCTTCAAGTGTACAGATAGTAAATATTTGCATATTTTTCATTCAGATATTGCTAACTCAGCTTATATTGGAAAAGCAGGATAGCCAGGTACCAAACATGTCCGTTTTTTGTTGTATTTTCTTTCAAAACATAAAATTAATTGCCTACCTACAATTTTTAATAAATAATCCTAACATGCTTAGTTCGTGAAGGTGAACAGATGTTAGAAAGTAGTGGGTGTGTCCAGGTTAAGTTTTTAGAAGAGACAAATCCCTTTTGAATGGATCTCTAAAAAAAGTCCATTTGTCACTTAAAAAAGGCAAAACTTTTTGTTGTTCTTGCCATTTTTTAAACAAACTTTTTTAACCTAACGTATCTCCTCATCCAATTTATATCCAATTAACAGTTTTAACAAGTTATTCAATTGTTTATTTGAATTCCAAACTGTGAAACATGTAAAAACGTTACTTTGATGCACATCACAATCTCAGTCACAGTTTGAAGACAATGCTTACCACAATTAGTCAAGACAAAACCTAAGACTCATTAGCACAAATGTCTTTTCCCTGTTCCTAATGCTAGCAAGATGTTTGTAACATACATGTACCCTTGTTTTTGAGAAGATTTACTTCGGGGCAGAAGCAGCTTGCCCTTCAAACAAATCCCATGTATGTAGTAATGAACATACTTACATTTGTTAGTGGGGCATGTGCAAACATTGAGAACCCTTCAAAGATATATTCATGGTCATCATACTCAATAACAGTAGGTCTGTCAGTCTAAAAAAAGCAAACAAAACCACCAAGGAGTAAGCAAGAAGCAGTACTACTTCCATCACCAAAAAAAAAAAATCAGAGTCCTAGTTAGAATTATTTATAAAGTACTTACTAAGAAGTTTGTGGGAGGCGACACAGTAATTCGATAGTGGTATAGTCTTCCAGCATTGTTGGTCATGGGGCGACACGGTTTAATGGGCTTAAAGAAAGAGATAAGTAGAATTATGTGTAGAGTCAAGGCAAATTTAGATTAAAAGAGAGCATAAAGCATTTCTAATACCCATGAAATATGCACTAGGAAAAATTAAATAAAAGCAGGTAGTCTTAATTAAGCATTCTGGGAAGAGGGAAAGTGGGGCCTTATCTACATTTTCACTTTCAGAAATATTTTTAAAGCTATTCAAAAGGAAAAAAAAGGTGAAAAACATTGCTGTAATTTTTTCATTTTCCATTTGACTCACCATCTTTCTTACACACGGCAGTTAGTTGTTTATGTACCAGACTGATTTCCTCTTTTATATAAATTTGTTTCAGGAAACTGATTTTAAAAGCTTATGAATAGGAACCTGAACCTCACATGAGAAGATCTCAAAGTCTGTTATCAAGATAGACAGGTATCAGCTCATCTGCTTGGGGCAAATCTGTGGCCAGAAGAGAAGGGATTAGTCTATCACCAAGAGGCAGCTCTGGTAATCCTGCCCTGTCTGTCAAGTGACAAGTGATAGGACAAGAGGAAATGGCCTCAAGTTGCACCAGGGGAGGTTCAGGCTGGATATTAGGAGAAATTTCTTTACTGAGGGAGTGGTGAAACACTGGAATAAGCTGCCCAGGGAAGTGGTGGAGTCACCATCACTGGAGGTGTTCAAGGAATGTGTGGACGAGGCATTGTGGGACATGGTTTAATGGGCATGGTGGTGTTGGGTTAATGGTGGGACCTGATGATCTTAAAGGTCTTTTCCAACCTTCGTGATTCTGTGATTCTGTCTGCCAGGCTGTAATGCCTGCTTGCGAGGTCCAAAGGCTGCCAGCCCTCTGTGTACTCTGATGCAACACCAAAATGCCTGGGATTCATGTTTTCTTCCAGCTTGTTCTGAAGCAGTCCAAAGACCTGAAAATCCTCAGTAGCCAGACAAAACCAATTTCTCATACGCCCTACATGCAATTTGCTGCAGTTCAGAGGCTGCCACCAGCCTGTTCAGAATACATCTGTCTGCATGGGGAAAAAAAAAACCCAACACTGCAGCAAGCAGGGTACTGCTCTAAACAGCTTTACAAAAGTTGGTCTGATTGCAATGGCAAGATAGCTATACCATTACCCAGCTCTGTGCACTTTGCAAAACCCATCCAACACATAGGGTAATTACTCTGGCTGTTCAACCCCAAATTAAGCTTCTCGCTGATGTGACAAGACAGTTACAAACCAGCTGGTTGAAAGCTAGGCAGTTTTATCTACAGGACTCTAAAAACTAGTATACCCTAGGAGATTTTCTGAAACCTCAAATTCCCACCTGGCCTTGCTCCAGGGAGAAGCTGCCTTCATGCAGCAAGTTTTATATATGTTTTCTCCTGCTAAAATTTTCTCCCTCCTTCTCTGCAAGAAAAACACTACGGACAACATGGGGAGGAATTGATCCTGAACTGGAGTAATTTATAGTAAGCTTCAGACCAAAGCTATTTTTCTGAAATGGAATAATTCACAGAAACATTCATAAAACCTTAATTGAAGAGAAATAAAAGAATGTTTCAGCAAATACATGTAAAAAGACATATTGAAAAATGAAATTCTTCAATAAAAATTACAAAGGTAAATTGTAAAACCTATATATTAACATTCTTGAATTCTTTCACAAGAACAAAGTTTTTTAGAATAAAAAAGCTTGAGGTCATCCAAGCACTGTTTTTATTTCCAGAAACAACACTGATCACGAAGTATGCTCTGTACAAATGAATATTTCTATGGAAAAAACAACTAAACACTATTTCAACATTTTTCAGAAGAAAGGCACTACCATTATAAAATGTGTTTCAGGAAGCTGACGGAGTAATTTTTTCTAATCACGTATTCATAAAGAACTTAATAAACTGACAGTGTGCAGACACCACTGTGCACAGTGCAGACATTGTGCTAAGGCAAGAACACCTCCTAACAAGCTTCCTGCTCCTGTCAGCAGCAGAATTACTATTTTATTTACTTTTCCTTTTAAAGTAATCCCTTCACAAAGGGGCCCCTCATAACATACTCATACACTTGAAGATGGTAGATTTTTGACCACAAGTTCTTTCTTATTAATGTAATTGTGTTTCAGAAACTTTTTAAAAAACCCTAGAACTAAAAGATACAGGGAAAAGTTTTCCATAGTTTTCAGGTGGATTTTGTTACTGGTATTGCATTTTAAATATGAGGTTACACAACTAAATGATTTAAAGTTGCACAGGAGTTTTTACTAAGCCTGTAAATCATCGAAAAACCCTCAAATCAACCCAAGTATGAGTTTACAGCAGCAGGTTTGTATTCATAATTGCAGTTCTTAGAATTACTTACCTCTTCACCAGGATAAATGCCATGTCTTATTCCTGTTCGTCGGGCTTTAGCACTGCACTTGCACAAAGGTCCATCATTCATCTGCCAAAAACAAAATAGGATTCTGTTTTTATTGAAAAATGGTTTTGGAAAAGTATGTTGGTTTTAATGCCTGGAGTGCTGATGCTTCTAAAAGCCTGTCATGCTTAGATTAAGTGGATGTTCTTAAGCCAATAAAACTGAAAACTGTATAGACTACTGTAAGAAAACTGCACAATAGCATTAGTACTTCATCACTTGTTCAGAAGCACAAAATGGAAAAAGAATCTCAGCAGAATTGTACCACTCTACTATCATATACATCTTTTCCATTTATTATACATACAAACAGCACACTGTCTGCCTAAAACAAGGTTCAGGCCCTAAACATGCACATGCAAATATTTACATGCTGAAATCTCCATGTTCAAACAGTTCCACTCAGTTCACTGACTGAAATCCTGTCCCTGATTAACCCCTCTGCAATGTAGCAAGGCTATCACCAAAAGTATGCAAAACAGATAATTTGAAGATTTTACTCGTTACTTTAAAGAAGTAATGGAAACATTTCAAATGCATCCTGCGAAGAGATCAGTAAAAAAAAAAGGAAGTGGGAAAAATATCCACTTCAGTATTCTTTACGGGTGCATCAAGTAACTATACCAAAAAGGGCCACTGCACACAGTATAAAGCTAGTGTCTTTCTTTTCACTTTTATGACCAAGTTCAATACAAACTATCAATTACTGCAATACCCTAAAGCGTTCTGCTCTTAACATCATGCCCATTGCAAAAATCTGACAAAAAAAAACCCAGAAACAAACCAAAGAAACAAACGAAGTTCCCAACCCCAGGCTTTAATGGAGTTTTTCGAAGTTTGAATTCAAGAACTGAAACATTCTTTTTAGACTTGGAAAAAACCCAACAACCTTGCAAGGCAATACAAAAACGAGCAGAACTTTCCATGCCATTATAAGCAGTCTGAAAATGTAAACAGCATCCATGGTGGGGTTAAACAGCATCATCAGCAAATAGATACAATATGGAGATACCTCAGGAAGCAAGAACCACCAAACTGCTGTTAATGTAGTCTTCAGACAGTTGGGAGAGGGACACAACTTTCAATTTTGATGTTAGCTCTCTGAGTGTTCGTCTCAGTTTAATTTCTTCAGACTGGCACAGTGCATACATGCAAAGGAATGTAAGAAGTAGGGCACTTGTCTACCGCTTTGGGAGCTTAGTCATGCAACCTTAACAGAGTGACATGACAGCTTTTTGTTCACGCATTTTTTTTCCACACTCTGAGACTCCTGAGGAAAGTACAGGCTCAGTGAAATCAAATCATGCTTATAGGTAAAAGCATACTTCCTCACTGGCTTATACTGCCACAAAACAGAAGAGAGTTAAAAAAATGCAGTCACTAGCAAATTGCTCATCACTCCCCCAAAAATAAGGGCCTACTGAGTCTATTAAAATAATCATCACTTATTTTTTAAAATCTCATCCTTAATTCTTAGAACTGTTCAGCACTAACACTGCCTCTGTTACATTAAATGCACAGACCAAAACTAAGGGAGATGTGAAGTACCTGTAAAGCCCAGGACTTGAGAAGCAAGTCAGGTACATACCTCTCTTGTCCCTAATGACACAGCTCATGGAAAAAATGCAGAAGAACAATCATGAAGTGATGATAAAATGATGTTGAAAGATCACAATTGTACATAAACTAAGGCAGCAGCTTCTAACTTTCTCTGACCAACAGAGCAACACAAACAAGCAGGTAACACCTTTAAACAAAAGGCCACTGTGGTGGCATCAGCTTTAACAATTTATTTTCCAGCAACAGCCAGCACTGCTGGAGATTATCCAAAGTAACAAACACACTACTCAGATCAAAGGCTTGGGAAGATCCATCCTAAAAATATAGCTCCATGTCAGACAGTGTACTTGTATGTGCCAGCGTGCACGGCAATCATTCCTGTTTTATGTAGTGATAGTTAGAAAGCAATTTGGCACACCAGATAAATACCTAGGAAAACTTCAGATGTTTTCAAATAAAATTAAAAAAAAGCATACAGCACTGACAAGCTCACCATGTTCTGATTTCAGCCCCTTCAAGAAAGATGAAGAGTCAGTCTCACGAAAGTTTTTGGGAAAGTAAATTTTTCAGCAGGAAACTCATAAACCACACATTCCTGAATCTATTCATCCTACAGTTATTCCACTTTTTATTTAGCTAATACTCTGGGCCTGGAACATTACTTTGAAGTATGCCCAAGACCTACATGATTTTTTCAGTTTAATAACTAAACAGTTCACTGATTTTGTTTTCCATACAAATAAGAACAGCTAACTATGCTCAGTCAAATTACTATTATTATTTTTTTAAACTAGAAACATAAATATGAGTCTGTAATAGAATATTCAACAGACCTTTGAATTACCACAGTGGCAATAAGCATTGCAGTATCTCTTGGCATTGTGATTTGCTGCATGCTAAACTCAAGCATCACACAAAGTGCCAGAAAAATAAATTTACTGAGGTGACATTTGACAATGAGTTAGAATAGACTGTAAAATATTTAAGTAAGAAAGATGAAGATGGCAAATTTGCAAACAAAAACTAGTCTTCTGTGCAATGTATACATTCAAAACAACACTTCATGAGCTCAGCAATTACATTTAATGAGAACTATAATCTCCATGCAATTACAAAAGAACCATTAGACAAGAAATTAGGAACATTAACTGCGTATTTAAAACATTATTTATCATTATGAGCTGAGAGCTTTAGGTGAAAAATCTGTGGAGGTAAACATGCTGCCTTTTCTCCATCCCAGAATTCATCTGTGTACCTTTATCTCAAGGCTAATAGGACAGCATTAGTACACTGTCAGCAATTCAGGTTTTATTAACACTGCCAGACATGATTCCAGCTGAATAATCCCCAGGATTCATGAGCTGGAACCACACTCTTGAAATCAAAAGTGAAGTGCTTTGAAGAAGATGAGAGAGAAAAGGGAAAAGGGGGGTAAAAAAAGCATATTGAAATAGATGTCACTCAGCATGTTTGACAACACCACAGAATTTTAGGTCAACAGGGTAGACTGACTTTCAGACACACAGTACTTTTTCTTCTCACCATACCTGTCCTGGATCATTGTACCACAGTTCTTCATGGAGACGATCAGGGTGTGCCTTTTTACGCTTAATTTCTGCAATGACGTCAAAAACTTCTGAATCCGAACTGCTAGAGCAGCTGCTGTCATCTTCAGAGTCGCAGTCTGAGTCACTGGAGCTCTCTGAGTCACACAGAGAAGATAAAGTCAGCTGAAAAACACTTCCATACACTCTCTTCTCCAATAGCAATGCATTCTTTAACATGACATAGCTAACTTAAAGTTGTGCATGACATTCACATTAACGAAGAGGGACAGCAACTGCATTTTTAATTAAAAATGACAGTAAATGCTACAGATATTAAATGCCTACAACAACTGCATCTGTTTGCATGCATGAGATTGCCCTTTGGCTGTCCAGGAGCACAACTGATCAGTTGTAGAAAAACAATTTCAGTTACTTGACATTAAAGATTATACAGCTATAACCAACACAAGTATTACCATAAAGTTATTTAAAAAAAGAAAAAAGAGACACAGCAAAGAGAAAGAATACACTTAAGGTCACTAACATGAGCTAAACAGAACCTCTTGTTGAAAAGTTAATTCTGCTTGCTATGAGCAAAATGCCTATGTCTAGTTTCGTTTTACCTAAAAATGCTCCTGTCTGCAGCAGGATATTGTCTATTTAAGACTTTCAAAACAGCATATTTGTATAGAATTACTACAGAACATGTACTGTTAGATACATTTTTCAAAAATCAATAATTTCTAATAAATCCATTATCACATATTAGAAACCACAGACAAGAAGAAAACCTGGAACCACTAGCTGAGTGAATCCTGTCATAATTTTTTTGGAAGCCCTGTTCTGTGAGTTTTCCTCTTTTTTTTTTTTAAGACATTTTTCTTTGCATTAACTGAAACAATTTTTCTGATGTATCAGAGGGGAGAACAATGCTAAAGAAAAAAAAAGAACAGAAAATAGTCTTAGACTTGTTAAAAAGTCTCCTTTGTGCTGTTATCAAAGTAATGTTAATAAGTGTCTGGACTTAATTAAAAAAACACAAACAAGAAAAAAACAAAAACCCCAACAAACCCACACAAAAACCCCAGAGCCCGATCTCATGTATCTCTAACCTCCTGTTGTACTAACAAGCAACTCCCTTTCTTATGCTTGTAATGTCACTCATTTCCACAGATCTCCTCAGCTCCAATTTAAATAAATGCCTTCATAGACAAGACATTTACTATGATGCAAGTAAGGTTTATTATTCTTGGAAGAACAGATGGGACATTTCTTCCATATCTACGTTTTGACTTAAGAGAAAACATATTACTACACTGCCAGTGCTTTGAAATACTGTGAAACTTTGGTTTAAAATATGTGTATTTATTGAATACAAGGCTCTCCTTAGTTAAAAGAGAAAGAGGGACAGGAAGAAAATGAGAGAATATTACTAGTAACATATGCTTACTTTTTTTTTTTAAAAATCAAGATGTATTTTTGTACAGTCCATATTAAACTATGTCCTTGGGACCTATGGTTTACATAGGTCACATATGCTTAGTTGAAATCAAGTTTTGTCTAAATGTGCATACACATATATTCCTACAAATATTTACAAACACTTGAGTTTTAAAAGTTCTCTGACAAACATTCGTCAGTTGTATAAGTCTAATTTTAGGTGCAAAATGAGCATGGGACCTGTGAGAGTAAGCTAGAGTTCCAAAAGACAAATGCAGAACTTTTGGATTTCATGCATTGAAATCACCCTTTCATGACCTAAAAGTGCACTTGGAGTGCATTGCTATCTCTCTGCAGTACACAGCTACTGCTAACACAAGTAAATGCTGTCTCTGTTCTGCCTTAAGTACAAAATAAGACAAACTATTAGACCCTACAGAAGCATGGCTGTAGGAGAAGCTGGCACAGGCACCAAGTCAGCCCAGGGGACCAGTGCAGACGCAGAGCCTTCAGGTCCTCCAGAAAGAGTGGAAAAAGAAACAGAGGAGTTGCTCTTGGGCCTATCATATTTTAGCCTGGAGCAGCCAAGGAACTCTTTCTGCAGAGATCTGAGGAAGTGAAGCTTTACACAGGTATGTTGAATGTAGTAGTTTTGTCCTCACTTCATCCACATGAAAATATACCTCCTGAAAAACCCTACAGTTAACTTTGCTAGTGACTCTTGAGTGAATTTAAACATGTGCAAATCCACTGTTCAAAAAAATGTAAAAAAGGTGTTTCCTTTACAAAAGTGAATTCACATTTTAATCTGTGTTTATTTTTTTCTTTCATCTTTATTGCATCTTTTTATACTGCCAGCATGTAACTGATGTCATTATATACCTCTATTTCACTTCAGAATTTTTGATATGTGATTTTTAAAGAGTTACTAATTTCAGATATGAAAGTCTGAAGCAGCTCAACAGGCAAACAGGAAGCATCAAGTTAAAAAGCAAGCCCATCAGAGTACCTAAATTAATGCGATATGCCTAAGAATTTCTTGAACTAATGCAACTGACTGAAAAACACACTATGAAACACTGAAATGTTGGAAGTATAAAAAGAACAGCTAACAGGTCTCACAGGTCTCACAAATCAAGAAAAAATAGTTCTCACTGACTTCTAAGTAGACAAATTGTTATCAAAAAGTATGCCCTACTAATTCAAGCAGTATTTCCCCAATAACTGATACAGCTAGCAGACTTATTTCACTGCAAGAAAATCCATATGGGCGGTGCATGAAAATGCAGATAAACTGTATTTTGAAAACTGATACTTCTGCATAAGACCATAGTAAGCAGAGTTGCACAACCAAAATCCAATCCAGAAGAAAGATGAACTCAGTGCCATAACAAGCAGCCATGCGTTTATCACCAGTATTTCTGCTTCCTTTTTAGAAATATAAGACCAGGAGCTCCTCAAACCCTCTGTGCACCATGCTTTGGCCTATCTGATCATGCTCAGGGTGCTTTCATGCCATGGAAGACACTTTAGAATAAGGCAGTGCTGGATACTCTCCATTTTCCCTTAGGCTTTCTGGGTGAAGAATCTAGCTCTACTTCAGTCAAACGCAACAGTGAAACTCCCATGGATATGCAACAGAAAAGGAGGATTTAAAAAACACAGATTAACCTACCAACATTATTAATACACAACTGGCAAAACCAGGTTAACTACAGATTATTCCATTTCAGATCTATGTCATCATTTCTACCTACCTAAATCTTCATCCAGCTTGGTCTTTGGTGGCTCCCATGGTGGCCTGGCTGCTTTGGCCTTTGCCTGTCGCTTTCCTAACTCCTCATCAAACTTTTCATACAAATCTCGGAGTTTGCTTGTTCCTACCACAGTAGAGTCCCCCTGTTAATTAAAAAACCCAGAAAAACAACAAGAAAAAGTGTTGAAATAGTACATGAACACACATGTACCAGCATTTCACAATGAAAAGCAAGAGGGGGAAAATACAGATATCAGTGTAGTTCAACAAAACATGGAAACACTTGTTAATGTATGCTTTAGTATACCATTACATTGCTCCACCAGGTGAATTAGAGAAATTACTTCATTTGCTGCTGCATTATATCAAACCTTTGGCCTAACGAAGCAGAACTATGGCTAAGCATATTTAGTATAACTCAGCACTGATTTTTAACAGGTTTAGAAGAAACAGAAGACCTGTGAAAGTATTTTGCAATTAAAAAGAATTTTATCACTATAAGAAACACAAAACTCAGCTCATTTTGTTGCCTGCTTTGAATCACAATGAAATCACTCTCCATGTCATTCTCCAAAAACCCCCACAACCAACCACAAAAAACCCAGAAACCTCCCCCCCTCTACCATTACTCCACCAGCAAGTGTTATTGTTAAGTACAAAGAATCCTGACTTCCTGCTTCTATATAAAATTTCTCCAAGGTTGCGGGAATATATGGTGCTTGAGGCATCTTTGCTCAAATACAGGTATAATGGGAAAAAAAACACCCTTCCCTCCTGAAGACAAAAAAAGTACCCCTCTTCCACATACTACTAACCTGAATGAAAAGAGACAGAAGAAACAGATAAAATAGAGAAGAATACCAACAAATAAAGTCCATAACAACATTAAAAGACTGAGATGGTTGTGAGGAAAGAAGGATTAAATGACACAAAACATGATCCTTCTGAAGGGTTCATATTAATCAAGTAATCAAATAATCAATAAGGGACTGTATACAGTAATTTTAATGTTCTCTCACAAACATACCACTTGATCCATAGGGTCATTGGAATAATAGCTTTCAGAATGGGTACAGCGAACCCAGACTGGCTTAAGTAATTCCTCATCTTCCTCTTCATTTTTTTCAGATGCATTCTCCTCTGATTCTTTGTCTTTGACAGTGGTATAGTTTTTCTCTTTGCTGGAGCTCTGGTTCTCAGACCACCTTTCTCTGTCCTCCTCCCATCGGGGTCTCTTTCTCTCTCTGCTTGGGGACCGGCTTAGTGGGAGAAAGTAAACAAAAGCAATTCTCTTTATTATTTTAACAGTGACAGTTTTATAATGAAAAGCAAATAGTTTGCTTCAGATCAGTACATCATTCTATCATATAAATTACAACAAAATCCAGTTGTCTCTTCCTGCTTTTAACTTGCAACATAAAGAGTAAAGAGCACTTTGTAGTTCTGACCTACTATAAAAAAAGACTTAAAATTGAAAGTGTTTTTGTATTTTAAATCTTATTCAAGAACTAGAATGAAAAAATATGTTATTTTAGATTAAAATTCCTACTTGCATTCTAGATGACTTTCTGCTAGTTTTGTTCCAAAGTTGGAAACTCATCACTAAAAACTAAAAGTCACATCACTCACAACTAGAAGTTACAATACAAAGAAGTTTTAATACATAGCCCACAAACTATTTGCATGAGCAAAGAATTAGTTTTTTTATTAGAAGGATTATACAGAAGTCACACTGCTTGTGTTACTCTAACTCTAGAACTCCTTTCAACAACACAACCTGTGATATTCCTTATGCATTACAAGAGTAATGTTTTCAAAAGCTGAATGTAGGAAAACTACTTTTTTTTTTTTAAATCTCCTCTGCCTACAAAGACAATAACGTTGCACCGATTTCAACTATCCAGGATTCAGAAGGTAAGGAGCACCAATATAAAAAAGCTCCTAAAAGATGATCTAAACATAGAATGACTTTAAATAATCTTGGTACTTTACAGACTGGAATCAGATGGAAGAGGAAGCCTTTAGGACACAGTAGTGAAGCCCTCTCTCCAGAGACTAATCCTGTTTCTAACTCTACAAGGTCTTAAGATAACTGACATTTGCATGTATAAACAGATGATTATAAATTTAAGCAGCTCATCTTTTCTGAGTTTCAAACCAGGCACGTATGCACATATACATACACAAAAACTCACATGCATGGATGCACCATGCCTCAAATACACAAGAGACCAAATGTAACCTTCCTTACCTTCCTGCTCTCTTGTAATCTTTTTTGTAGGATCTGTCTGGTGATGGTGATCTTCTGCTGTCACGGTGTCTATGCCTCTCCCTCTCCCGCTCCCTTGGAGAGTTCAAAACATAAGTTAAATGAGAAATCTGGCATTTCATACATTCCACACCTGAAAGGAGCATAGAAGCAGACTGAGATCATGTTATGCAAAATGACACATATATGCTGACTGCTAAAAAAATCAGACATTCTTAATGCTGACCTTCAAGAAAACTGTAAAAGACAGTCACCTATCTCCTCCGCCTTTGTCATAAAGCCATCTATCTCAATACAATGGTTAAATCATACCATACAGAGGTAACTTCCATAAATTAACCACAGGACTTGTTGCCATTCTTCCTCTTCTCCTGTTATGAATGGCAAAGGGTAAGATTATTGTATCTTTAACCATTCTTAATGCCTCAAGGAAAGGAAAGAAAACCTATTTCATGCACAATAGCTTTGTAAGCACAGCAGTCATTCAAGTGTTTCAGGCAAGCCCTCTCTTCCTGACAGCCACCTCAAGCACACACAAAAAGCTGACAGACTCAGAAAATCTGCATCATGCTAAAACTATGAATCTCACATACAAGACTCAACTTGTACATACACATAAAGAACTTGACCACCCAAATGTATTCCTGGGGCAAAACAGCTTTAAATTAACTGAAGGCTTGGGGAAGAGTGGCTGGACAGCCACCCAGTAGAAAAGGACCTGAGGGTGGTGGTTGACAGCCGGCTGATTATGAGCCAGCAGTGTGCCCAGGTGGCCAAGAAAACCAATGGCATCCTGGCCTGTATCAGAAACAGTGTGGCCAGCAGGAGTGGGGAAGTGATTGTCCCTCTGTACTCAGCACTGGTGAGGCCGCACCTTGAATACTACTGTGTTCAGTTTTGGGCCCCTCACTACAAGACGGACATTGCGGTGCTGGAGTGTGTCCAGAGAAGAGCAACAAAAGCTGGTAAAGGGTCTAGAGAACAAGTCCTATGAGCAGCAGTTGAGGGAACTGGGGTTGTTTAGTCTGGAGAAAAGGAGGCTGAGGGGAGACCTTATCGCTCTCTACAACCACCTGAAAGGAGCTTGTAGCGAGGTGGGTGTCAGTCTCTTTTCCCAAACAGCAAGTGATAGGACAAGAAGGAACAGCCTCAAGTTGCACCAGGGGAGGTTCAGATTGGATATTAGGAAAAATTTCTTCACCAAAACGGTTATCAAGCACTGGAACAGTGGTGGAATCACCATCCCTGGAGATATTTAAAAGACACATAGGGATGGCGCTTAGGGACATGGTTTAGTGGTGGACTTGGCCATGTTAGGTTTACAGTTGGAGTTGTCTTAAGGGTCTTTTCCAATCTAAATGATTCTATGAAATTACTGAGTACATGCAGCAGCAAAGATCACACAGGCAGTTTTCATACTCTGCTAACAGCTGACAACTCGTTAATACACAATCATTTGCATATCTGTCAAATCTCTTAGTAAATGAGTCTGCTGATACACAAGGAATTATAAATATGTGCCTCAGGTGGTTTTGGGGGCTAACAGAATGAGACAAGATTATTTATGAACATATATATGTATGTTTCTATATGCATAACATGAAATAGAATGCAAATTTACAAAGCACAGAGTTCATGTAAATTATCTATTGTTCTTCCCCACACCCATTCATCCTTCTCTGCTTGTGCCTTGTTCAAGCATGGATTTCAGTCTTCAGAGAGAGCATATTCTATGCCACCTGATTTGGCTGAGAGATGGATAATGTGCAAAAAACACACCGAGGCCGACAAACAGTTCTCACTAAAATAAGCAGATATATTGTCAAGTAGACCTGGAAGCTGTTGGCCTCAAGCAGTAATCCACAAATGTTTGAGAAAGAAGCTGCTGAAAACATGCATTTTCAAAACTTAAACCTGACCTTTAAAAATCTAAACAATAAATTGTGAAATTATGTGGCAAATATTTGAGTCACCTACAAAAGGCAGAAAATTCTGCAGAGTCATATAGAAATGGCCAGTGCCTTAATGCCAGCTGCCTTCAGTTCTAGGAAAATCCTCTTCTGGAAATCAAAGCTTACTGAATGGAGGTTTGGGGTTTTTTTGGAATACAGCTGTCAAAGGTTCTACAATTAAATCTCTGCATATCTAAATCTAAGTGGCTTCATTTCCACAGACACTATGTGTAAATTCGTGTTTCACACATGACATGAGAAAGCTGAGAGCTTCTAAAATTAGAGCATGTGATCTAGGTGCCCTGATAAATATTTAGATACTTAACTTTCCAGTGTCTCTCTGAGTATTCTGTCCTAGATCATTAGACACAGAAAGAGCCACCAAGAGAGCATATCTAAGAGATCTGAAAGATTTAACTGATGATGGTTTGCTCTAAAATGCCCCGCAGCAAAATGCATCAGGTCAGCTCATAATTTGCAAGCCGTTTGTGTCTATGAAGCACAGGGACAAAAACTTCACGATACATCCCAAAACAAGCAGTCCACACTCATCCATCTGAATCAGAAGATGTCGACATAGCCTACAACTTCCCTAGTCCTTTTAACTCAGTCCTCTCTTGAGGTCACAAGCTGGCTTGCCGAGGTCTTCATCCTGAACAGAATCACACAGGCAGGTCTAAGCACCCACTGGAAGGTCCTGTGAAGCCTGCACATGTCTGTGCTGATCTCCCACAAGGATGAGGGCAGAGCAGGATGAAGAACACTGTGCAACATGTTTTTTTCTAAAACATCTCACTGCAGGGATTAGATATGCACACCTACCAGGCTATAAATCCCCCCAAGTCCTGGCTCTCTACAGAGCTTACTCAAAGAAAGTCCAAATTCAAATAACACCTGGAACCTTAACCCTGGTACCTAAATCTTGAAATTTGAAGTACTGGTATTTAACCATTTGTAAGGCTCAACTTCGAGCCCAGTCTTCTGCACAAACTCTGTGCCAACTCTACTTTCATGCCACATGTGCATAAGTTTATATAGTAAATCCCCATCAGAGTAGAGCGCTACTTAAGAATTCAATCTTTTTTCAAACAAGAGCTTCTTTGCTTCCAGCCAGCTCCATGGACAAGGGGAACAAGTCTGCCAGCCTGCACAGGTGAGGCAGAAGCATACCTGAAAGATGTCAAAGCTCTTTCTATCAGACCTGAGTACTGGCTAGAAGGAAAAACAAGTGTGAAGGAAGAACATTGATGCAAACAAATACTATGCGATAATGATGACAGTTCTCCCTCTGCAGGCAGAATATACCTCAAGTTACCTGCTACGCTCATAACTTCTGTGATGAGGTGATACCCTTCCTCTGTCATAATCTGTTCGGTGCCGACTGCTTTCTTGCCTCCTCCTGTCTGGACTCCGGCCTCGATCTCGACGATCCCCATGGTTAGTGGACCGATGCCTCTCACCGTGGATGTGACCATGTTCACGATGTCGGTGCTCATCATAGTGCTTGCTCCTCTCTGGAGACCGTCGATCACTTTGCAACTTCTCTGCCTGGTACTGACCCGTGTGCCGAAAATGGCTGCTGCCACCACTGCTGTTGGTAGCGCTGCTCTGAAAGGAGCCAGAGTTGTGCTGATAGCTATTGAAGTTAGGTGGTGGGAACGATTGTTGTGAATACCCTGCAGAGTACACAGGCTGGTAGTTGACTTGCTGCGGTATGACTGGTGGGGGGGGAGGATGTGGTACTGTGGGAGGAGGCATCATATAAGGAAAGGTGCTTTGCCCAGCAGGAGTTCCTGGCACAGGAGTGTTGCTAGGATTTGGCACGGGCGGAGGAGCAGGAGGGAAGCACGGAGGCACCGGGAAGCTCTGCCTCATCTGGTGGTTTGGAAATGGTGGCCTCATGGGACATTGGCTGATGGGATTTTGTGTGGAAGGGGGCACTGGAGGAGGATAGGGCACAAAGTCTGGCCTGGGAGGCATGTAACCGGTGGTTGAAGGGTTTGAATAGGTTGTTGGAGTGGCAGTCTGTTGGTCATACTGATACTGTACAGAGGGCTGTTGTGGGTGAAGCTGCCGTAGATTCTGAGGGCGGTACGTCTGTGTTGAAGTTCTTGCTCCTGGTCCCCCCTGACCACGGGGACATCCTCGACCAGAATGGAAAGACATGGCTCACCTTTAATGAGGTAAACAAAAGTTCAGTGTCACACAATTTTTGTAGGATGTCCTTAATGCATTTGCAGGAACTACTCCCGAAGCACTGAAATTACAGTTTCTGCAAAATTTCCTTTAACAGAAGCAGTGAACAATGTCCACTATCTTTCACTGGGAGCTTTGTGCTCCTCAGATCTCTAGCAGAGGTCATTTATGCCCCTTTGATTCCTTTAAGCCTCTAATCCATGAAAGCACTCTACTGTCTTTAATCCAGAACCCAACCTGGACCACGCTCTCTGACTTGAGGCCACGTTAATTTCAACAAATGATTGATACAATGAGTGGCCAAGGATACAAGCATATCTACTAGTACTCACTAGACACTTTGATAGAAAGCCTTCAGATACCCCACACCAAAGAAACTGCTCATTTTAATAACTGCAATTGTCATCCAAAGTCCCATAACAAGCAGTCCTTTCTAGAACATGATTCTAAACTTCAGACAGAATGACTTTACTAACATTTCATTGCAAGTTACCTTGTCCAACAAATCATGTAAATTTTAAATGAGATAGTAGTAATTTACACTCACAATTGAGACCCCAATTTAGTAAAGGACTGAATTCAACAGATATTTCAAAGTATTTTAAGTTAGGCAGGTACATTTTTGTGGAATGAAAAACTTACAGGTTACAGAAAAAAAGTTATGTAGACTGTGCTGTTACTCCAATTTCATTGAAATAAACGGTTCCCAAAAA